>NW_026526810.1:102127160-103330660 GCF_024362965.1 Panthera pardus
CTAAAAAGCTGTTTGTGTAGTTTGACACAATCCTATTTCAAAAATATTTATTATTGAAAAGATTCTTTAAAAATCACACAGTGTGAGTTCAAAAGAATTTTTGCATAAGCTCTGGAGTCTGTAAGATTAAAAATTTTTTTCTAATGTTTATTTATTTTTGAGACAGAAAGATAGAGCATGAGCTATGGAGAGACATAAAGAGAGGTAACACAATCCGAAGCAGGCTCCAGGCTCTGAGCTGTCAGCACAGAGCCTGACGCTGAGCGCAAACTCATGGACAGACCATGAGATCATGACCTGAACCAGTTGAGATCATGACCTGAGCCAAAGTTGAACGCTTAACAGACTGAGCCCCCCAGGTGCCCCTGAAGTCTGTAAGATTTAAATTTTCCCTGTGAGACTTACTAGCTATGTTACTTTGAATAAATTAATCTTCCTCTACCTTACTTTCCTGATCTGTAAACTTGTATTAATAGTAGGACCAAACATTGGGAAGTTATAAAAGTAGACTAAATCAGGTAATAGACATTTTAAAAAATGTCTGACCTTCATACATGTTAACACTAGAATTACTATTATTATTATTAAAATTAGTGAGGGGCGCCTGGGTGGCTCAGTCGGTTAAGCGTCCGACTTCGGCTCAGGTCACGATCTCGCGGTCAGTGAGTTCGAGCCCCGCGTCGGGCTCTGTGCTGACTGCTCAGAGCCTGGAGCCCGTTTCAGATTCTGTGTCTCCATCTCTCTCTGACCCTCCCCCGTTCATGCTCTGTCTCTCTCTGTCTCAAAAATAAATAAATGTTAAAAAAAAAAAAATTAGTGAGAGCATATGGACCAGTTGGGAATGGGTTTGGCTATAAAGTGTATGATGATGACAATTTTTTAAAATGAGATTAATCTAAAAACTTTCTTAATGTCATTAAATCAAGTATATAATTAGAACTCATATGCAATATTATTTAAAAATTAAGAATTTTTATTTTTGGAAAGGACATGCAAAAATAAGTACAAAAGGAGTGCTTTACTTTTAATTTTAGATTATTCTTCAAAGGACCATGTTCTTAGTACCTAATGCTCCTGATTTCTTATTTTTTCCCAATTCAGGCTACAAAAAAATTCCAACAAATAATATGAAAGCAGTAATTATTATCCTGGCTAATGGATTTCAAGTTACTTAATACCTGGAAATGCCATACACTTTCTATCTTGCATCAGCATGAAAAAAAATTCTTCTAATATCAAATAACTGCTTGGAGTCATACTGTTCCAATCTCTCTTTTGATATAACAAACCTTAAGAAGATTCAAAGACTGGAATTGCAAAAAAGGTGAGACAACAATGTTGGAGAAATACAAAATATATTTTAAGGATCAAGAGTTAATTTTACTTATTAGGGGTTTAAGAAAATACTTTTTTTTTCCTCAGAAATCTTTGGGAAACTTCAGTAAAATGCAATAGACCTCACTTAGCTAGCTAATGGATCAGAATCTCTGAGAGTAGGGATAGAAACCTGCACTTTCAACAAGCCAGAAGTAATTTTGTTGGTCTATGGTCATTTTAAGAATAAATGAGGATTAATGAAACAGAAGGGGTTAATTAAAAATAAAAAGGCTCTGTGTAGGGGCACTTGGTAGGTTCCGTGGGTTAAGCATCAGACTCCTGGTTTGGCTCATATCAGGATCTCAAGGTTTAATGAGTTCAAGTCCCACTTAGGGCTCTGCAATGGCAGCATGGAGTCTGCTTGGGATTCTCTCTCTCCCCAGCTCTCTCTGCTCCTCCCCCACTTGCACGGTCTCTGTCTCTCTCAAAATAAATAAACCTAAAAAAATTTTTTTTTAAACAGCCAAAAAATGGGGGGGCGGGGGAGGATACTCTTTATAGGAAGTCAATCTTGAGCAGATTTCAAAAGCTGATTTCACATTAATTGGCAGGGAGCAGTTATTCCACACCAAAAGGATGGTATGTGAGAGAACTGTTTCCAGAGATGTTTCAGCATCCCAGGCATATAGAAATAACCACACTTGTCCTGAATAAGCACTAGGGGCCCAGCAGATAGACAGGACTATCAACCCAAACTACTATTAATTAGAAAAACACCAGGCTTTCATTGCTGAATTCTTACCCCAGTTTCCAGTATCGTTTTTTCATTACACACTCCTGAAAATATAAGCCTCCAAACTACTACAATACTGACAGAGAGTAGGACCAAAACAGCTTAAGCAAAGGAAGGTACTTTTGTTTTCAATTATAACAGGATTTTTTTAAAGAGTAAAAAAGTTGGGGCGCCTGGGTGGCTCAGTCAATTGAGCATCAGACATTGGCTCAAGTCATGATCTCACAGTTCATGTGTTTGAGCCCGGCGACGGGCTCTGTGCTAACAGCTCAGAGCCTGGAGCTTGCTTTGGATTCTGTGTCTCTCTTTCTCTCTGCCCCTCTCCCACTCACCTTTGTCTCTCTCTCTCAAAAGTAAACATAAAAAAAAGTAAAAAGTAAAAAAGCATTTTGTTTTTCATACTAGGTTATTAAAAACATTTATAAACACAGAGCTTCCATACAAGGGAGCCTTTCTTCTATAACCAAAAGATAAACAATTATTCGAATTTAGAAGTTTACTCGAATTTAAAGTAAAAAAATCTAAAATAAGAAATTTAATTTTACAAGATTAATTCTAATAGTTCAGTCTCCACATATGTAAAATACAGTTTGAGAGTAGGTGATTTTTAAAGTCGTGTCTAGCTAAATTTATAAAATTGTACGATATACGAATTCCTCAAACTTTGAATTAAACATACTAGGTTCTCCAAAACTATAATGTAAGCTTTTTCTAAGAATTCAAATAACCCTGAAATATTACAATACCAATACCTACAATTCATAAATCATCAGCAGTACAGTTTTCAGACTTTCTGTTAGCACGTGCTTTGAATAAGTGAGCAAAAAATAACCTTTTTTTTTTTACTTGGACTCTAATAGTAACACCATGCAACATAGCTACTCATTGAGGAATTATAAAAGACCCTACAGTTACAGTTTTTTCCTGAAAGTCTCGTGAAAATAAGACAAACATTAGCTAACCAGTAAATATGCCAAACATAAATCAATGACAATCTTAAATTCTAAAATATTTAGATCAAATAAAACATGATATTTATCTTTCATGCAAAATAGGCAGCACTATTTTACAATTTTGAGTATCACCTATGTCGCCTTTGGCTAAATAGGAAAAAATAATTGTCCATGGTACTCTTCTGTCGTAATTCTGTCATTCTTACTCTGCACATTACATATTTTGCATGATACTGTAAGAGAGATGTACTGCACAGAAGTGCCCATGGGGATAAGACATTATACTGCAATTAAATCTGGCATGAGTAAGCTTAACTTAATGGAGTTTTACACAGAATTGAGTATATCTCAATTTAAGATGATTTCGTGCTCTGATGGAAAAAAAAAAATTGAGGATGTCTAATTCTTTAGATTCTCCATGATTACTAAGTTTATTCTTAAATTAAGGGACTGGTCTACAGTAGGAACAAAGCTCCTTACAATTTTTAAAAGATGGATAAAACAAGATAGCAGTCTAAGAATAAATGTTGCTTCTATAAAAAAGAGAATCAGTATTCAAACCTAAGTAACATGAAAGAGTGAAAAATGGGAGGCCAAAAGAAGGAAGCAAAATATATTTCCCATTAGAAACTCATCCCCGATTGTCAGGCTGTCCTTGCTGTCGTTACGTGTCATTTTTATAAACCCACTAGTCTGACCAAGAGCCCTGATTTTAAGAAAAACTGTAATAAAAGTATGCACTTTCAAAGCTAATGAAACAGTAATACCGTAATAGCTCAACAACTGATACTACAAATCAGTGATTTAGGAGATTAATTAAACTTTGTATCCAACAGCAAATTAGCAGCCACACCCCTAAAAAAGATAACTCAGGCTGCGTTCCATTCACTTCCATAAACAGTGGCCTTCGTTTAAAATTCATTTCTTCATAGCCTCGAACGACCATGTTTGTTTTGCAATTACACGACGGTTTTATAAACACTGTCTCAGTAAATAAAGCTCAAGACTTTACCCAGGCCTGGCAGAATTAGTCTGGGGCAAGGCATCATTATGGTGAAACTGGGTCTTGGTTAAGTGTAAGAACATCATACTTAATTACAATTATATTCTGTGCATCACAAGAATTAAAACCATTTTAAAAACTCAACCAAAGCTCAATGATAATGTTACTCCACGAATAGCGTTTCCTTTGGGTTCTAAGAAAGGCAATTAGAATACAGTTTGACAGCTAAGTCTCTTAAGTTTTCCCGGATCATTTAATTTTTTAAAACCTAGAAAAGGCCTGTTTGCGGGGACTGTGAAATCCCGCGGAAAGAGAGGTTTGGGAGGGGAACGGCCAAATTAACATAACTGCAGGGAGTGAAGACAACTCTGGGTAGTTTAACTCTCCAAGGCTGAGCAGACGACAGACAAGGGACCCTTACCTGCCAGCGGCCGTAGGTGAGGAGGATCATGGAGATGGGGATGGCGGTGCCGGACATGGCATGGGTGGAGGGCATGCTGTACTCGGAGTTGTAGAAGACCTCCAACTTGACCACGGGCGGCGAGGCGGGCCGCGGCCAGCGGATGATGTCCTTGGTGCACTGGCCCAGGTACATGACCAGCACCCAGATGACCACGAGCCTCCGGCCCACCAGGGCGTCCAGGTTCCAGATCCAGAAGGGGAAGAACAGGATGTAAAAGAGTTCGTTGCCCAGCTCGGTGCCGAAGCAGAACAGGTAGTAGAGCGGCCAGTTGCTCACGTGGGCCAGCTCACCCTCCTCGCCCGTCAGCGAGTTGCGGCGCAGGGCCCCCACGCGCGGCGGCGAGGCCGGGCCCAGCTCGGTCGCCAGCCCGTTCCGCACGCCGTTGGGGGCGCCGCCGCCGCCGCCGGGCTTGGCGGGACACTGATTGCGGTCGTTCCCGGGCGGCTGGGGGCCTGCAGACGCCCCAGGCTGCGGCTCTCGGCGCCGGGCGTCTCCGGCTAGGGGCGCCTCCGCTGTCTCATCCTCCCTCGGATCGGTGGCGGGAGCGGCGGAGCGGCGAGGTAGCGCTTCCACCCCGCACAGCCGCTGGAAACGGGCCACTTTCTGCGGCTCCTGCAGACGGCGAGCCAGCTGGGCCAGGCGCTGCCTCAGCGACATGATAACGGGACCCTGGCGGCCCGCAGACGGGAGGACGTCGGCGGCGGGAAGGCGGGCCGGACCCTGGCGCAGCCTGGAATCGTCCCCGCGCACCTGGCCAGCGGCAGCAGCGCCTAGCCGGACCCGCTCGGCTCTGCCCGGTGACGGCGCCACAGGCCGCAGCCGCCGCCGCCGCGCGCCTCCGCCCCGCGCGCCCCTCCCAGGCCGCGCGCGCTCCGCCACCGCCCGCGGCCTCCACGCGCCGGCGCGCGCAGCGCCCAGCCCCGCCCCCCACTGCCGCGCCGGGAGGGCGCCTGGCCGCGCGCGGCCGCCTCGAGCGCATCCGGCGGCGTGGGGGTGCTGAGGCTCAGCGGGGTGGCTGTGTTGAGGTTCGCCTTGACACCCGCCAGGCGTCGCGGCGCTGGGCGGGCGGACCTTGTCCGCCCCCTTCTCCAACTTCAGCCCTCGTTTCCCTCCGGCTGATGCTGCCGGCTTGCCTCTGACCACCGTTGGTTCGGAGAGGCCACGACCCTGGGGGCCGGCCTCCGAGGTGCGAGTGGCCAAGCACCCGGACATCCTGCTGGCACAGAATCAAGTGTTTAATGGTGAATGAAGGCGAAATAACCACCATAGGCACGGAATCGTTCGACTCAAGTAATCACAAGTAATTACAGAGCTGTTTCTGACGGCTCATGTCCTGAAAGCCACGTGCCAATTGACCAGTGGTGGCAAGATTAGATGTAGATCCCAGGACAATACTGCACCATTGATCAAATAAGAGATCACAGTTATCTTGACTTAAATGTAGTATTTTAATAAATTCTAATAGCTAGGTGGGGTTGCACAGAAGAAATTAATTGGTTCCTGGAGGCAGGCTGTAGATTTTTTGAGCTTGATGAGGCTGATTTAGAGTCTTAATTTCCATGTCAGGAAAGTTACAAACTTGACTTCTAGAAAATACAGTTTTTATTAGAAAGTCTCTGAACTTTTTTTTAATACTTATTTTTGAGAGAGAGAGAGAGAAAGAAGGACACAAATGGGGGAGGGGCAGAGAGAGAGGGAGATAACAGAATTTGAAGCAGGCTCCTGGCTCTGAGCTGTCAGCACAGAGCCCCAGGTGGGGCTCCAACCCACCACCAATGAGATCATGACCTGAGCCAAAGTTGGACTAGCCACCCAGGTGCCCCAGAGATTCTCTGAACTCTTAATTCCAAGAAGCTACTTCAAGTAAGGTGGATGTCAATAATTAAAGAATTTGAACCTCTTCCAAGAAAGTTGGGAAATTTCCCCTACCTGTGTCTTTAGCAGTATTTCCTTCATTTCCTAGGGAAATTATTCTCTTCCTCCCACTTCACTTGCTACGCTATAGCCATAGGAAGATAAATAAATCATCATCTCTGTCTTAAAGTTGCTCACAGTATAAATGGAAAATGCTAAAATGGAGATAACATGCTCTGGAACGGAGAAGAAACAAGTTGACTAGGGACAACAAGCCAGGTAAGAAGTAATCCTCTTGAGCTGGGATCCTTTATTAAAGAGCGTGATGAGAGTAGGTGGAGAAACTCATCTTAGGAAAGACAGAAAATGAAGAAAGATGGGACAGGAATGTGCAAAGATGTATTTGATAAACAGTAGCTCATAGAATACACAGTAGGAGGAGTAAGTGGTTGGAATGGGGTTAGAAAGAGGGGATGGGACCAGACTGTAAAGACCTTGAATGCCAAGCTGGAGATTTTATTTGTAGGCAGTGGAGAGCCATGGAGGGCTTTTAACCTAGGGAGTGACACCATCAGAACTGCTTTAGAAAGATAACTGAGAAGGAAATCGAAGGTAAATTGCCAGAGGTCAGAGAGCAAAGGCTAGGTAAATAATTAGAAGATGATTGCAGTAGTCAGGTGAGAGGGAATGGGGGCAGGAACTTGGACTGTGGTTCTGGGAATCAGAAGGAAGAGATTTGGAAAGGATTTTGGAACTAGGAAAAAGTTAAAGCATTTCATTTGAATTCATAGGTCTGCAGGCAAATAATTGTCCGTCCTTGATTAGAACACATTGTGTCTAATATTGAGGCATTTATAATCTAGTGAGGGAGACAAAACATGCGAGTATATTCAAAGACATAAAGCCAGACATACCAAACGGATCAAAGAAATCAGACACAAGCAATCACTTCATGGAGTAAGCAGAGAGGTGGCATTAGGTTATCTATGAATGGTCCTGTGAAATGGATGATTAGCTGGCATTTGAAAACAAGGAGCAACTTGTACAAAGGTGGGAGGAGCCTGGTTTCTGTCAAAATCATTTGTTTATAAAGGCTGAATGTTTTTTGAGAGAGTGAGAGAGAGAGAGAGAGAGAGAGTGAGAGAGCAGGTACGAGCAGGGGAGAAGGACAGAAGGAGAGAATCTCAAGCACGCTCCAAGCTCAGCATGGATCCCACAACCCTGGGATCACAACCTGAGTGAGCCAAAATCAAGAGACGCTCAACTGACTGAGCCACTCAGGTGCCCCTTGTTCAGATAAAGAATTATTCGGATTCATTCAAGGAATTTCCAATTCTGGGGACTAATTAGTCTAAAGAGAGCAGAGAAAGAGGAAAACATATAAAACAAAGTAGGAGGTGATATTTATATCCTACGGCTAAAATATGACTTCATCACTGGCATATTTTGTCAGAATGTAATATCCTCTTTAAAAGAGAATAAAGAGGGGCACCTGGGTGGCTCAGTTGGCTAAGCGTCCGCCTTCAGCTCAGGTCATGATCTCATGGCTCGTGAGTTCGAGTTCGCATTGGACTCTGTGCTGACAGCTCAGAGCCTAGAGCCTGCCTTGGGTTCTGTGTCTGCCTCTCTCTCTGCCCCACCCCCCCTCCCTGCCCTGCTTGCATTCTGTGTGTGTGTGTGTGTGTGTGTGTGTGTGTGTGTGTGTCTTTCTCTCTCTAAAAATAAGCATTAAAAAAAATTTTTTTAAGACAATACAGAGACAAAGATGATGGGGAGGTGGGAATTTGGCCTCTGACTGCACTGAAGAGGAAAAGAATGCAAGTCAAAAGACAAAACTTGAAAAGGCTGACAGTGTCCTGCTGCTGCTGTAAATCTGTTAATGATAAGGACAAGGCCAAAAGCACCAAAGCACCATGATGAAAAGAATAGTTCTGGTGGATTCTGTTTACACTCACTCTGATACTTTTCATCTTGAAACTTAACAGAAATTGAACCATATCAAAAGATTCAAATATAAACTTTCTGTGGCAAGCATTTTTTATAACAAAGCATAAGCATTTTTTAAAAAGAAAAACATTGCTACCAAGTAATGACATGATTATCTGGGTGTAATTCAGTGTCTTCCCTGCAAAGCCAAATATCTTAGTTTATGTTGCATAATTAACATGTTAAATTTTGTTAGATCCTTCTCTGTACTTGAGTTTAACTTTATGTAATATTGAAATCTTTTTTGTGATACATGAACTATACAAAGGTAAAATATTGCTGTCATTTCTTTCATAAAGGTAGTAGGGAAACACAATATATAGGCTTAGCCTTGGTCATTTTGCCTTCCACAACTAATTTAAATAAAGTTGTATTTTGTCATATTGGGTTGAGATAAATCATTGATTGAACTAGTTTTACAATGAAGTCAAAGAATTTTACCTTTAGAAATACGTCTTCTAAGTAATATATATTTAAAACTGTTATACCATATTGTATATTTGAAAGTTACTGAGATAATAGATCTTAAAATCTCATCATAAGAAAAAAAATTGTAACTATGTGAGTTGATGGATGTTAACTAAAATTGTGGCTATCATTTTGTAATATATACATAAATCATTATGTTATACACCTTAAACTGATACAGACTTCTACGTCAATTATACAATGAAACTAGGAGGGAAAAAACTACATTACTTAATAAGAAAATGATAATACTTATTTTAAACTGAATATTTATTATAATTTTTTTGAGCCTGGAATATAACTTAATTTCTTATTCATTAAACTACAAAATTTATATATTGCAAGTTATTTAGCCTAAATTATTACTATTAACTATCACTAGAATAGTCTTGACATGTAGATGTCAGTACATAGTGCATTATGGGCATCAATAAATGGTGAATATGAATTTGTTATTTTTGAAATATTAAACCTATGTTTTTTTAATTCTTTGCATAAATACCTACTGATTTTATCCTGCATCTTTGATTAGTTTTATTTTCTAAAAAATAGGATTTCCTCTGAATTCTTAAAAAGATGCCTAGCATAGCACAAATATAAATAAAATGTGATAAACATAAAATTTGTAATTAACAGATAAGGAATTTTCTATGCTTTGTGTTTTCTATGCCCTAACATTTCAAATCACTTTTCCCAGAGTAAGATTCGAAGGAAGAAAACCTTACAGAAAATGATCTGAGAGTATTTTAGGCAAAAAAAATATATGGCCTCTCACCCACTTTAACTCTAATCCATGCTGGCTGAGATGACCATGGAATTCTTTCCTTACCATATAGACCATTTATACTCAGTTTTATTTTACCCCAAATTTATAGTACTTTTTTTAAAACCATTTTTTTCTTCCTAAGAATTTCCCCCTTTGTTAATGTCTCTATCCAGTTCCAGTTTTCTTATTATTAAAATCTGGCTCTTGGCTTTTTCTTTTCTAGAAATGATTGGTAATACACGTGTATACCCAACTCAGAAGATTTTTTTTTTTTTTAATTCAAGACTTGAAACCTCCAACCACATCTGCCCATTCATCATTCCAGACATTTTGGTAGGTGTTGATTTGCCCCTAATATTTCTATGTTTGTAATATACTAAATGCTCCATTAATCAAAATGGTTAATTTAATTTTCTGAAGAACATAAATTGTTTTTATAAACTAGCCATTGGTGAAAGTATTTATAAAATGTGTTTGGTATATTTTCTTTTTGTTTTTCCTTTTTTTTCTTTTTTCTTTTTTTTTTTTTTTTAATTGTGGTATATTTGACAACATTATGTTAGCTTCAGATGTACCACTTGGTAATTCAACATTTGTATACATTGCAAAATAATCACCAAAATAAGTCTCTTTACCAGCTATTACCATACAAAGTTAATGCAGTATTATTGACTATATTCCCCATGCTGTACATTATATCCCCATGACTTTTTTATTTTAGTTCTGAAAGTTTGTACCTCTTGATCCCTGTCACCCATATCTCCCCCAGCAATCTCCTTTCTTCTCTGGCACCCACCAGTCTGGTTTCTACATCTAGGAGTCTAGGCTTTGTGTTGTTTTGTTTTTTAGGTTCCACATACAAGTAAGATCGTGTAGTATTTGCCTTTCTCTGTCTGACCTATTTCCTTTGCAGAGTACCCTCAAGGTCCATCCATATTGTTGCAAATGGCATGATTTCATTCTTTTTAATAGCTGAGTAGTATTCCATTATATTTATATGCCACATCTTTATACATTCATCCATCAATGCACACTTAGGTTGTTTCTATATCTTAGTTACTATAAATTAATGCTGCAACAAACATAAGGGTACATATATCTTTTCAATTTAGTGTTTTCTTTTTCTTCAGACAGAAAACCCAGCGTGGAATTTCTTCATCATATGGCAGGCCTATTTTTAATTTTTTTAGGAATCTTCATACTGTTTTCCATAGTGGGTGCACAAATTTACATTCCCATCAACAGTCTACAAGAGTTTCTTTTTCTCTACATCCTCACCTAAATCTTTTATTTCTTGTCTTTTTTGTAATACCTATTCTGACAGATGTGTGATGATATTTCATTTATTTACCTGATGATTGGTAATATTGAGCATCTTTTCATGTGCCTGTTGGCCTTCTATATGTCTTCTTTGGAAAAAAATGTGTATTCAGATCTTCTGCCCATTAAAAAAATTTTTTGTTATGAATTGTCTGAATTTTTAAGTATGTTTTGGATATTAACCCCTTATCAGGTATATGATTTGAAAATATCTTCTCCCATTTGATAGGTTTACTTTTTCTTTTGCTGATGGTTTCCTTCGCTATGCGGAAACTTTTCAATTTGGTGTAGTCCAACTTGTTTGTTTTTGCTTTTGGAGCCAGTTCCAAAAAAAAAAAAAAAATTGCTAATACTGATGTCAAGGAGCCTACTGCCTGTTTTCTTCTGGGAGTTTTATGGTTTCATGTCTTAACATTCAAATCTTTAATCCATATTGAGTTAATTTTTATAAACGGTACAAGATAGTGGTCCAGTTTCATTCTTTTACATGTAGCCGTCCAGTCTGCACAACATTTATTAAAGAGTCTATCCTTTCTCTTTTGTATGTTCTTGCCTCCTCTGTCATAAATTAATTGGCCATATATGTGTGGGTTTATTTCTGAGCTCTCTTTCCTAATGCATTGATCTATGTGTCTGCTTTTATGCCAATACCATACTATTTTGATTGCTATAGCGTTGTAGTATCATTTGAAATCAGGGAGTGGGATACCTCTGACTTTGTTCTTTCTCAAGATTATTTTGGCTATTCAGGATCTTTTGTGATTCTGTATAAATTTTAGGATTGTTTGTTTCTAGTCCTGTAAAAACTGCCATTGGAATTTTGATGAGGTTTGCATTGAATCTGTAGATTCCTTTGGGTAGTATGGACATTTAACAATATTTATACTTCAAATCCATGTGCATGGAATAGCTTCCCATTTATTTGTAACTTCTTGAATTTCTTTCAAGTCATATTTTTCAGTGTACAGGTCTTTTACTCCTTGGTTAAATTTATTACTAGGTATTTTATTCTTTCTGATGCAGTTGTAAATGGGATTGTTTTCTTGATTTCTCTCTCTCTTTTTTAAATGTTTATTTTTGAGAGAGAGTGCAAGCAGGAGAGGGGCAGAGAAAGAGGAAGACAGAGGATCTAAGTGAGCTCTGTGACAACAGCAAAGAGCCTGATGTGGGGCTCGAACTCACAAACCGTGAGATCTTAATCTGAGCCGAAGTCACTTAACTGACTGAGCCACCCAGATGCCTCTCTGTCTCTTTTTTTAAATGTTTATTTTTGAGAGAGAGAGAGAGAGAGATAAAAGAGCACAAGCAGGGGAGGGGCAGAGAGAGAGGGACAGAGGATCCAAAGCAGGCTCCTCACTGATAGCAGAGAGCCTGATGCAGGGCTCAAACCCCTGAGTCTTTAGATCATGACCTGAGCCGAAGTCAGATGCTTAACCAACTGAGCCGCCCAGGCACGCCTTGATTTCTCTTTCTGATAGTCCATTATTAGTGTATAGAAATGCAAGAGATTTTTGTATATTAATTTTCTATCCTGCAACCTCACTGAAGTCATTAATTACTCCTAGCGGTTTTTTGGTAGTGTCTTTAGGGTTTTCTATATATAGTATTATGTCATCTGCAAATAGTGACAGTTTTACTTCTTCCTTTTTGTATGCCTTTTATTTCTTTTCTTGCCTAATTGCTGTGGGTAGGGCTGCAAATACTATGTTGAATAAGATTGGGGAGAGGGGCACCTGACTGGCTCTATCAGAAGAGCATGTGACTCTTGATCTCGGGATTGTGAGTCTGAGCTCCAATTGGGTGTAGAGATTACTTAAAAATTAAAAAGTGGAGAGGGGCACCTGGGTGGCTCAGTCAGTTGAGCCTCTGACTTTGGCTCAGGTCATGATCTCATGGTTTGTGAGTTTGAGCCCTGTGTCAGGCTTTGTGCTGACAGCTTAGAGCCTGGAGCCTGCTTTGGATTCTGTGTCTCCCTCTCTGTGTGCCCCTCCCCCGCTCACGTTCTGTCTCTCTCTCTCAAAAGTAAATAAACATTAAAAACATTTTTTTAATTAAAAAGTGGGGAGAGTGGGCATTCTTGTTTTATTTCTCATCTTAAAGGAGAAAGCTTTCACTTTTTTACCATTAAGTGTAATATTACCTATGTATTTGTCATATATGGTCTTTATTAGGTCAAGTATACTGATTTTGTTGAGTTTTTTGATTCATAAATGAAGGCTGAATTTTGTCAAATGCTTTCTCAACATTTATTGAGATGATTATATGATTCTAATCTTTCATTTATTCTTATTTCTTATCTTTTTAAATGTTTATTTGGGCCACCTGGGTGGCTCAGTGGGTTGAATGTTCAACTTCAACTGAGGTCATGATCTCACAGTTCATGATTTCGATGCTGTCAGAGCAGAGCCTGCTTCAGATCCTCTGTCCATCTATCTCTCTGCCCCTCTCCTGCTCATACTCACTCTCTCAAAAATAAATAAAACATTTTTTAAAAAACACTCTAAATATTTATTTATTTTGAGAGAGAGAGAGAGAGAGTGTGAGCCAGAGAGGGGCAGAGAGAGAGAATCCCAAGTAGACTCCATGAGAATCCCAAACCCAACATGAGGCTCGATCCCACGACTGTGAGATCACGACCTGTGCCAGAATCAAGAGTTGGATGCTGAGGAGAGAGAGGAAGATGGCGGCATAGGAGGACGCTGGGCTCACCGTGCGTCCTACTGATCACTTAGATTCCACCTACAACTGCCTAAATAACCCAGAAAACCGCCAGAGGATTAGCAGAACGGAGTCTCCGGAGCCAACGCAGACGAGAGGCCCACGGAAGAGGGTAGGAAGGACGGTGAGTTGGTGCACGCTCCACGGACTGGCGGGAGGGAGCCGGGGCAGAGGGGCGGCCCGCCGGCCAAGCAGAGCCCCCGAGTCTGGCTTGCAAAAGCGGAGGGGCCAGACGGAGTGTGTTCCAACAGCAAGCGGGACTTAGCATCTGGGAGGTCATAAGTTAACAGCTCTGCTCAGAAAGCGGGAAGGCTGGAAGACAAAGGGAGGGAGAGTTGCTGAGCCCTGGAACGACAGAGCTCAGTTTGGCGGGGAACAAAGGCGCTCGCCAGTGCCGTCTCCCTCACCCATCCCCCAGCCAAAATCCCAAAGGGAACCAGTTCCTGCCAGGGAACTTGCTCCGCGCAAACACCCAACGCTGTGCTTCTGCAGAGCCACCCCTCAGGCAGCGGGTCTGACTCCTCCCGCTGCCACAGGGCCCCTCCTGAAGTGGATCACCTAAGGAGAAGCGAGCTAAGCCTGCCCCTCCTGTCCCCGTGCACCTTACCTACCCACCCCAGCCAATACGCCAGATCCCCAGCACCACAAGCCTGGCAGCGTGCAAGTAGCCCAGACGGGCCACGCCACCCCACAGTGAATCCCGCCCCTAGGAGAGGGGAAGAGAAGGCACACACCAGTCTGACTGTGGCCCCAGCGGTGGGCTGGGGGCAGACATCAGGTCTGATTGCGGCCCGCCCACCAACGCAAGTTATACACCACAGCACAGGGGAAGTGCTCTGCGGGTCCGCACCACTCCAGGGACTATCCAAAATGACCAAACGGAAGAATTCCCCTCAAAAGAATCTCCAGGAAATAACAACAGCCAATGAACTGATCAAAAAGGATGTAAATGATATAACAGAAAGTGAATTTAGAATAATAGTCATAAAATTAATCGCTGGGCTTGAAAACAGTATAGAGGACAGCAGAGAATCTCTTGCTACAGAGATCAAGGGACTAAGGAACCGTCAGGAGGAGCTGAAAACTGCTTTAAACGAGATGCAAAATAAAATGGAAACGACCACGGCTCGGACTGAAGAGGCAGAGGAGAGAATAGGTGAACTAGAAGATAAAATTATGGAAAAAGAGGAAGCTGAGAAAAAGAGAGATAAAAAAAATCCAGGAGTATGAGGGGAAAATTAGAGAACTAAGTGATAGACTAAAAAGAAATAATATACGCATAATTGGTATCCCAGAGGAGGAAGAGAGAGGGAAAGGTGCTGAAGGTGTACTTGAAGAAATAATAGCTAAGAACTTCCCTGAACTGGGGAAGGAAAAAGGCATTGAAATCCAAGAGGCACAGAGAACTCCCTTCAGACGTAACTTGAATCGATCTTCTGCATGACATATCATAGTCAAACTGGCAAAATACAAGGATAAAGAGAAAATTCTGAAAGCAGCAAGGGATAAACATGCCCTAACTTATTTTTTTTTTAATTTTTTTTTCAACGTTTTTTTATTTATTTTTGGGACAGAGAGAGACAGAGCATGAACCGGGGAGGGGCAGAGAGAGAGGGAGACACAGAATCGGAAACAGGCTCCAGGCTCCGAGCCATCAGCCCAGAGCCCGACGCGGGGCTCGAACTCACGGACTGCGAGCTCGTGACCTGGCTGAAGTCGGACGCTTAACCGACTGCGCCACCCAGGCGCCCCAATGCCCTAACTTATAAAGGGAGACCTATAAGACTCGTGACTGATCTCTCTTTTGAAACTTGGCAGGCCAGAAAGGATTGGCACAAGATCTTCAATGTATTGAAGAGAAAAAACATACAGCCGAGAATCCTTTATCCAGCAAGTCTGTCATTTAGAATAGAAGGAGAGATAAAGGTCTTCCCAAACAAACAAAAACTGAAGGAATTTGTCACCACTAAACCAGCCCTACAAGAGATCCTAAGGGGGATCCTGTGAGACAAAGTACCAGAGACATCGCTACAAGCATAAAACATACAGACATCACAATGACTCTAAACTAGACCACTGGTCTAGTTGAAACTAGACCACTTTCTCACATCGTTCACAAAAATAAACTCAAAATGGATAAAGGACCTGAATGTGAGACAGGAAACCATCAAAACCCTAGAGGAGAAAGCAGGAAAAGACCTCTCTGACCTCAGCCATAGCAATCTCTTACTCGACACATCCCCAAAAGCAAGGGAATTAAAAGCAAAAATGAACTATTGGGACCTCATGAAGATAAAAAGCTTCTGCACAGCAAAGGGAACAATCAACAAAACTAAAAGGCAACCAACGGAATGGGAAAAGATACTTGCAAATGACATATCGGACAAAGGGTTAGTATCCAAAGAGCTCACCAAACTCCACACCCGAAAAACAAATAATCCAGTGAAGAAATGGGCAGAAAACATGAATAGACACTTCTCTAAAGAAGACATCCGGATGGCCAACAGGCACATGAAAAGATGCTCAACGTCGCTCCTCATCAGGGAAATACAAATCAAAACCACACTCAGATATCACCTCACGCCAGTCAGAGTGGCCAACATGAACAAATCAGGAGACTATAGATGCTGGAGAGGATGTGGAGAAACGGGAACCCTCTTGCACTGTTGGTGGGAATGCAAATTGGTGCAGCCACTCTGGAAAACAGTGTTGGAGGTTCCTCAGAAAATTAAAAATAGACCTACCCTATGACCCAGCAATAGCACTGCTAGGAATTTACCCAAGGGATACAGGAGTCCTGATGCATAGGGGCACTTGTACCCCAATGTTTATAGCAGCACTCTCAACAATAGCCAAATTATGGAAAGAGCCTAAATGTCCATCAACTGATGAATGGATAAAGAAATTGTGGTTTATATACACAATGGAGTACTACATGGCAATGAGAAAGAACGAAATATGGCCCTTTGTAGCAACGTGGATGGAACTGGAGAGTGTGATGCTAAGTGAAATAAGCCATACAGAGAAAGACAGATACCATATGTTTTCACTCTTATGTGGATCCTGAGAAACTTAACAGAAACCCGTGGGGGAGGGGAAGGAAAAAAAAAAAAGAGGTTAGAGTGGGAGAGAGCCAAAGCATAAGAGACTGTTAAAAACTGAGAACAAGCTGAGGGTTGATGGGGGGTGGGAGGGAGGGGAGGGTGGGTGATGGGTATTGAGGAGGGCACCTTTTGGGATGAGCACTGGGTGTTGTATGGAAACCAATTTGACAATAAATTTCATATATTGAAAAAAAATAAAATGAAAAAAAATAAAATAAAATATAAACAAACAAACAAACAAACAAACAAACAAACTTGGCAGGCCAGAAAGGCATGGCAGGAGATCTTCAATGTGAGGAACGGAAAAAATATGCAGCTGAGAATCCTTTATCCTGCAAGTCTGTCATTTAGCATAGAAGGAGAGATAAAGGTCTTCCCAAACAAACAAAAACTGAAGGAATTCGTCACCACTAAACCAGCCCTACAAGAGATCCTAAGGGGAATCCTGTGAGACAAAGTACCAGAGACATCGCTACAAGCATAAAACATACAGACATCACAATGACTCTAAACCTGTATCTTTCTATAATAACACTGAATGTAAATGGACTAAATGCACCAACCGAAAGACATAGGGTATCAGAATGGTTAAAAAAACAAGACCCATCTATTTGCTGTCTACAAGAGACTCATTTTAGACCTGAGGACACTTTTAGATTGAGAGTGAGGGGATGGAGAACTATTTATCATGCTACTGGAAGCCAAAAGAAAGCTGGAGTAGCCATACTTATATCAGACAAACTAGACTTTAAATTAAAGGCTGTAACAAGAGATGAAGAAGGGCATTATATAATAATTACAGGGTCTATCCATCAGGAAGAGCTAACAGTTATAAATGTCTATGCGCTGAATACAGGAGCCCCCAAATATATAAAACAATTACTCGTAAACATAAGCAACCTTATTGATAACAGTTGGATGCTAAACCAACTGAACTACCCATGTGCCCCAAAAGCTGATGTTTTCTTGTTGATTTCCTATCTATATAATTTATCCATTGATGTAAGTGGAGTGTGAAGGTCCTCTATTATTACTGTGTTGTCGTCAATTTCTCCCTTTTTGGTCCATTAATATTTGCTTTATATATTTTAGTGCTCCTATATTGGCTGCATATGTACTTATAAATGTTATATCTTTTTGCTAGATTGACCCTTTTATCATTATATAGTGTCCCTCCTTATCTTTTATTACAATCTTTGCTTTAAAGTCTATTTTGTCTGGGGGCACCTGGCTGGCTCAGTCAGTGGAGCATGTGACGCTTGATCTCAGGGTCATGAGTTCAAGCCCCATGTTGGGCGTGGAGCCTACTTTAAAAATAAATAAATAAATAAAGTCTATTTTGTCTGATACAAGAATAGCTGTACTAGTTTTCTTTTTGTTTCCGTTAGCATGGAATATCTTTTTCTATCCCTTCACTTTCAGTCTGTGTGTATTTTTACTTCTGAAGTGAGTCTCTTCTCAGCAGTATATAGATGTGTCTTGTTTCTTCATTCATTCAGCCACCCATTCATTTTGAGTGGAGAACTTGATCCGATTACATTTAAAGTGATTTTTGATAGGTATGTATTGCCATTTTTTTTTCTGGCTGTTTTTATAGTTCCTCTCAGTCCCTTTCTTTGTCTCTTTCTTCCCTTGTGGTTTGATAACTTTCTTCAGTGTTATATTTAGTTTACTTTCTCATTTTCTTTGGTGTATTTTCTATAAGTTTTTGTTTCATGTTTACTGTGAGGTTTTTTTTTTAATTTTTTTTTTAATGTTTATTTATTTTTGAGAGAGAGAGAGGGAGACACAGAATCTGAAGCAGGCTCCAGGCTCTGAGCTGTCAGCATAGAGCCCGACGCGGGGCTCGAGCTCACAGACCGCGAGATCATGACCTGAGCTGAAGTCGGATGCTTACCGACTGAGCCACCCAGGTGCCCCATGGGTAAATCTGAACACTTTCTAAAACTACAAGTTTACTCTCTTCCCCTCAACATTTTGTTTTTGATGTATTGTTTTTGATGTTTTGATGTTAAAATGCAAATTTTACATCTTTGTATCTTATGTATCCTTTGACTATTGTAGTTTAATTTTACTACTTTCTTTCTATTTTTAATTTTTTTTTTATTTTAGGGAGAGAGTGTGCAAATGAAGGAGAGGGGCAGGGGAGAGAGAATCTTAAGCAGGCTCCGTGCTGAGCATGGAGTAGGCTCAGCATGGAGCCTGACACAGCACTTGATCCCATGACCCTGGGATCATGACCTGAGCCAAAATCAAGATGCTAGATGCCTGATGCTCAACTGAGCTACCCAGGTGCCCCACCAGTTTTGTCTTTTAACCTTCATAGTCACTTTATAAGTATTAATCCACTACCTTGTATATATTTGCCTTCTACAGTGAGATTTTTACTTTCATATGTTTTCTTGTATTAATTAGTGCTACTTCTTTTCAGATTAAAGAAATCTCCTTAATGGCGCACCTGGGTATCTCAGTTGGTTAAGCTTCTGACTCTTGATCTCAGCTTAGGTCTTGATCTCAGGATCATGAGTTCAAGCCCCATGTTGGGCTCTGTGTTGGGCATGAAGCCTACTTTAAAAAAAAAAAAAAAATGAGGGGCACCTGAGTGGCCAGTTAGGCATTTGACTTCAGCTCAGTTCATGATCTCATGGTTCGTGGGTTCAAGCCCCGCATCAGGTGCAGTGCTGACAGCTTAGAGCCTGGAGCCTGCTTTGGATTCTGTCTCTCTCTCTCTCTCTCTCTCTCTCTGTCTCTCTGTCTCTGTCTGTCTCTCTCTCTCTCTTTGACCCTCCCCCACTCATGCTCTGTCTCTCTTTCTCAGAAATAAATAAACATTAAAAAAAAAAGAAAGAGGGGCACCTGGGTGACTCAGTCGGTTAAGCGTCCGACTTCGGCTCAGGTCATGATCTCACAGTCTGTGAGTTCGAGCCCCGCGTTGGGCTCTGTGCTGACCGCTCAGAGCCTGGAGCCTGTTTCAAATTCTGTGTCTCCCTCTCTCTCTGACCCTCCCCCATTTATGCTCTGTCTCTCTCTGTCTCAAAAATAAATAAACATTAAAAAAAAAGAAAAAAAGAAAAAAAAAGAAAGAAAGAAAAAAATCTCCTTAACATCTCCTCTAAGTCTGATTTAGTAGTGATGAACTCCTTTAGTTTTTGCTTGTCTGGAAAACTCTTATCTCACCTTCTATTCTGAATGATAATCTTGCTGGGTGGCATATTCTTGGTTGGAAGTTTTTCCTTTTAGCACTTTGAATAGTCATGCTTCTTCCCTCTGGTCAACAATGTTTCTGCTGAGAAATCTGCTGATAGTTTTATAGGATTTCACCTGCACACAACAACTTGTTTTTCTCTGGCTGCTTTTAAGAGTCTCTCCTTATCTTTGACTTTTGTTATTTTAATTATGTGTCTTAATGTGGATCCCTTTTGGTTATCTTATTTGGAACTCTCTGAGATTCCTGAACCTGGATGTTTCCTTTCACAGGTTAGGGAAGTTTTCTGCCCCTTTGTCTCTCTCTTCTCCTTCTGGACCCCCTGTAATGTGGATGTTATTCCACTTGACGTTGCCCCATAGGTTTCTTTTTTTTTTTTTTTTTAAGGTTTATTTTTGAGAGAGAGAGACAGAGAACTAGGGCAGGGGCGGGGAGTGCAGAGAGAAAAGGAGACACAGACTACAAAGCAGGCTCCAGGCTCTGAGCTGTCAGCACAGAGCCTAACATGGGGCCTGAACTCACAAACCATGAGATCATGACCTGAGCCAAAGTCGGACACTTAACTGACTGAGCCACTCAGGCACCCCTGCCCCATGGGTTTCTTTTTATATATATATATTTTTTACTTTTTTTTTTTAAATGTTTTCATTCATTTTTTGAGAGACAAAGAGAGACTGTGAGCAGTGGAGCAGCAGAGAGAGAGGGAGACCCAGAATTCGAAGCAGGCTCCAGGCTGTGAGCTGTCAACACAGAGCCTGATGCAGGGCTCGAACCCACAATCCGCGTGATCATGACCTGAGCTGAAGTCTGCCGCTTCACTGACTGAGCCACCCAGGCACCCCTAGATTTCTTAAATTACTTGCATTGTTTCTTTTTTTTTTTTTTCTTTTTGCTGGTATGTCTGGGTAAATTCCATTGCTTTGTCTGAGTACTTACTGATTCACTCTGCTTCATCCAGTTTGCTGTTGAATCCCTCTATAGATGTTTATTTTTCAGTTCAGTTATTGTATTCTTCGGTTCTGCAACTCCTGTTGGTACTTTTAAAATATTTTTTACATCTTTCTTGAAGTTCTCAGCGTGTTCATCGTTCTTCCAAGTTCACGGAGCATCGTTATGACCATTACTTTGAATCTTTATAGGGTAGAATACTTATCTTCGTATCATTAAGGTCTTTTTCTGAGGTTTTGTGTTGCTCTTTCATTTGCAGCATACTTTTCATTTTGCTTGACTCTCTGTTTGCTTCTATATATTAGGCAAAATAACTACTTCTCCCAGTCTTGAAGCCATGGCCTTATGTAGGTGATAAATGTTCTAGTTCAACTTTGCCCTAGTTCTTGGTTGTCTCTGGAACCTTT
The DNA here is from genome assembly GCF_024362965.1 of Panthera pardus. Taxonomy (NCBI): domain Eukaryota; kingdom Metazoa; phylum Chordata; class Mammalia; order Carnivora; family Felidae; genus Panthera; species Panthera pardus. The sequence goes on from NW_026526810.1 coordinate 102,148,466, forward strand.
GTGATTGACTACACTGCTGATTTATTCTGATACGTCCTATTATTGAGGACATGCCAAGACCTATTAGTGTTCCAAGGGGAGGACTCTCATTTACCATCTAGTTTCAAGCTGACTGGAAGCCAGGCCCTCAGGTAGCAGCTTTTTTTTTTTTTAAGATTTTATTTTTGGGGCCCCTGGGTGACCCAGTCAGTTAAGCATTCAACTCTTGATTTCAGCTCAGATCATGATCTCATGGTTCATAGGTTTGAGCCCCTAGTCAGGCTCCATGCTGGCAGTGAGGAGCCTGCTTGGGATTCTCTCTCTCCCCCTGCCCTTCCCCTGCTCTCTCTGTCAATAAATAAACTTTAAAATAAATTTTTTTTAATTTTAATTTTTTAAGTGTTTATTTATTATTGACAGAGAGAGAGAGAGCATGAGCGGGAGAGGGGCAGAGAGAGAGGGAGACACAGAATCTGAAGCAGACTCCAGGCTCTGAGCTGTCAGCACAGAGCCTGACACAGGGCTAGAACTCACAGACAGCAAGATCATGACCTGAGCCGAAGTCGGACGCCTAACCGGCTGAGCCACCCAGGTGCCCCTAAAATAAAATTTTTTAAAAAGATTTTATTTTTAAGTAATCTCTACACCCATGTGAGACTCAGACTCACAACCCTGAGATCAAGAGTTGCGTGCTCTACTGATGGAGCCAGCCAGGCACCCCAGTAGCAGTTTTTAAAGGAAGCAAAGGTATATAGTCCTGTGGGGCTGCAGTCATAATCCCTGCTGACGTCAAGACCAGGAGATCAGGAGGTATACCCTGAGTGACAGTTACAAAAGTTGGGACTCCAGACAAGTGTATGAGCTCCCTTCTGGGATGTCTTGTTGAGCTGTAGTGAGGCCAAAGGAGCGTGGAGGATGGTGTCTTCCTGCTTATATTCTCTGGGAATGCCTACATAGCCTCTAGATGTTTCAGAAACCTAAAGCCTGTCCCTCAGGCTGCAGCTCCGCTAAGTAAATAGTCCTTTTTCATAAGACTGGGGTTGTGTTTCAGTTCGCTGCCTATGCAGCGCCCCGGGGGTGGTGACCAACCAAGAACTGTCTTTCCGACCATTACATTCCTGTGGAGCCCAGGAATGCCAGCCCCTTTGGCCACCAGGACCAGGTGATCAAGGGGCATCCCCTGTATGTATCGCACACACCCACTAGCTTTAGCTAGGCAGCTGGAGAATGTGAGGAGTAGGGGCATTCTCACGGGCATTCGAAAGGCAGCTGGAAAATGTCTTGGCTGTACACACCCGGGGGTTTCAGGAACCAGTGGGAGAGCACCTTGTCCGTGTGCTTGAACCAGCTTCACACCAGGAGCGGGACAATGCCACAGCTCTCTGTCTGCCCAACCTGGCCAGGAAGCGGGGGAGTGCTGCCACCACCAGCAAGGCAGTGGCCTTGTGCCACCGCTGCTCACTCCCACCTGTGTCAGTAAGGCAGCAGGAGGGTGAGGCCTTGGAGTTTGCTACCTGTGCCAGCAGGAGTGCTGGACGATGCACCTGCCATCTGCCAGCACTCCTTCTCTGGGGGGATTTCAGCTGTTCCCTGCCCCTCAAGCAGATGCTTTTATATTAGCAAATGAGTCTCCTCCATGTATAGACTAGGCACTTTTCAGCCTGATGTTTTTTCTCTGGGTCTCAGGGCAGGTGAGCCCTTTAAAAAAAGATAATCTCAGTTGCCTCTGGCACTTTGGATCCCTGGGACATCAGCCCTGTTTGTCTTCTAAGTCAGACGTTCTGAGGGCTCATCTCCCTGGGGCAGATCCCAGGAGTTGGGGCGCCTGATGGGAACACCAGCCCCTCACTCCTCTGGGAGAAGTACCATACAGGTGAGATTCCCCCACCTCGTGCATCGCTGAGCTGGGGATGAGATTTTTGCCAAGACTGTGTCTCTACCTCCCCTACTTGTCTTTTTATCTTTTTTTGTGGAGAAGCAGTCCATCTACTTTTCGGATCTTTTTCAGAGAGAAATGATCCGTATGTAGCTGTAGATTTGGTGTTTTGGAGGGAGGAGGTGAGTGCAGGATTGCCCTATGCTGTCATCTTGCCACAACTGGTATATTTTCAAATGTAGGTTTTTGAAAGTACAGTAGAATCAATAGCCTAACTTTTTGGGGCTTTTATTGTGGCCAAAAATACATAACATAAGGGGCGCCTGGGTGGCTCAGTCGGTTAGGCGTCCGACTTCGGCTCAGGTCATGATCTCACGGTCCGTGGGTTCGAGCCCCGCGTCGGGCTCTGTGCTGACAGCTCAGAGCCTGGAGCCTGTTTCAGAGTCTGTGTCTCCCTCTCTCTGACCCTCCCCTGTTCATGCTCTGTCTCTCTCTGTCTCAAAAATAAATAAACATTAAAAAAAATACATAACATAAAATTTGCCATCTTAACCTTTTAAAAAACAAGTTTTGGGGTGCCAGGGTGTCTCAGTTGGTTAAACGTCCAACTTCATTTCAGGTCATGATTTCACAGTTCATGGGTTCCAGCCCTGCATCGGGCTCTGTGCTGACAGCTCAGAGCCTGGAGCCTGCTTTGGATTCTGTGTCTCCCTCTCTCTCTGTCCCTCCCCTGCTCATGCTTTGTCTCTCTCTGTCTCAAAAATAAATAAACATTAAAAAAATTAAAAAACAAGTTTTTTTGTATGGGGGTATTTGAGGACTTTGAAGAGTTTTAAGATCAGAATTGGAAATGGATTCAAAGAATTGCATTGCTAGAAGAGGCTTAGAAGCCATTATATTAATCTCATTATATGAGAGTCATGCAGTTTATTAATCTTGTAAATTAAGTACCAACTATGCCAGATTCCTGGAGATACAATGTTATTAAGACACTTCTCCTGCTTTCCAATATGCTTGTGTTCAAATAGTCACTGAGGGTGCTATCAAGAGCCGTCATCTTTTTTATAGGCTCCCAGATTAGGTGACTGGGTATTATCTCTCGAGTTTTCCTTCTCTGAATTCTGTCACCCATTCTTCTTTATTCCCACTGCCACAACTCTAAGCCAAGTTCAGTTGACAAGGAAGGAGCATTCTAAGAAATGATTGAAGGTCTATGTTACAGAAGAGAGTTTCAGAGTCACAGTTGAATTTATACAAGAAACCTGTAACAGCTGCTTCAACCAAAACAAATTCTGTGTTTACCTTTTATTAAATGCTTCAAAAATTTTTTTTAATTTTAAATTTTATTTATTTTGAGAGAGAGAATGCGTTCACACCCGCAAGCAGGGAGGAACAGAAGGAGAGAGAAGGAGAAAGAGAGAGAGAGAGAGAGAGAGAGAGAGAGAGAGAGAGAGAGAGAATCTTAAGCAGGCTCCATGCTGGGCTCAGAGTCTGACACAGGGCTCAATCCCATGACTGTGAGATCATAACCTGAGCCAAAATCAAGAGTCAGTCGCTTAACCAAGTGAGCCACCCAGGTGCCCTGTGTTTACCTTTTATTATTTTTTTTTTCAGTTTATAAGTTTTATTTTATTATTTTTGAGAGAGAGAGAGAGTTGGGGAAGGACAGAGAGAGAGGGGGGAAGAGAGAGAACTGCAAACAGGCTACATGCTGTCAGCACAGAGCCTGACACAGGGTTCAACCTCACCAACTTCAAGATCATGACCTGAGCCAAAATCCAGAGTCAGACAGTCACCCCTGTGTTTACCTTTTATTTCATTTTATTTAAAAATTTTTTTTAACATTTTTTTATTTATTTTTGAGAGATAGAGCATGAGCATAGGAAGGGCAGAGAGAGGGAGAGACACAGAATCCGAAGCAGGCTGCAGGCTCTGAGCTGTCAGCACAGAGCCCGATGGGGGCTTGAACCCATGAGCCATGAGATCACGACCTGACCCAAAGTCAGACGCTTAACTGACTGAGCCACCCAAGAGCACCGATCCTGTGTTTACCTTTTAGACCTGTCATCATGCTCAGTTCCTCCTTTGGCAATCCAATGTGATTTTCTGTGGGAACAAGGATGGGGCCTCCCCTCCAATCAGGCGTGTCTTTTATTCATAGGCCACCCACGTCAACAACTCCAAACCTCCTTCTCTAGGTGAAACTCTGGTTTTCTTTCCTTCTCCCTAGCTATATAATAATGCCCATATTCAAGGCTCATGTCTTTCTTTTTTTTTTTTTTAATTTTTTTTTTAACGTTTATTTATTTTTGAGACAGAGAGAGACAGAGCATGAAGGGGGGAGGGGCAGAGAGAGAAGGAGACACAGAATCAGAAGCAGGCTCCAGGCTCTGAGCCATCAGCCCAGAGCCTGACGCGGGGTTCGAACTCACGGACCGCGAGATAGTGACCTGAGCTGAAGTCGGACGCTTAACCGACTGCGCCACCCAGGCGCCCCAAGGCTCATGCCTTTCATAAAGTACCTAAGAAAATGAACACCTAAGTTAATCTTGCTAGCACTCTGTGGAATTGATTCCTCCAGTAACCACAGGTTAGACACTCACCTTCTCCTGGGCCAGGGGAGCAATAGGTTCCTTGACACTTTCTTTTTTTTTTCTTTTAATTTAGTTTTCTTAAATTTTTTTTTCAGTATATGAAATTTATTGTCAAATGGTTTCCATACAACACCCAGTGCTCATCCCAAAAGGTGCCCTCCTCACTACCCATCCCCCACCCTCCCCTCCCTCCCACCCCCATCAACCCTCAGTTTGTTCTCAGTTTTTTTTTTTAATTTTTTTTTTAACGTTTATTTATTTTTGAGACAGAGAGAGACAAAGCATGAACGGGGGAGGGTCAGGGAGAGGGAGACACAGAATCTGAAACAGGCTCCAGTCTCTGAGCTGTCAGCACAGAGCCCGATGTGGGGTTTGAACTCACGGACCACGAGATCATGACCTGAGCCGAAGTCGGTTGCTTAACCGACTGAGCCACCCGGGCGCCCCTGTTCTCAGTTTTTAAGAGTCTCTTATGCTTTGGCTCTATCCCACTCTAACCTCCTTTTTTTTTTTTTTTTTTTTCCCTTCCCCTCCCCCATGGGTTTCTGTTAAGTTTCTCAGGATCCACATAAGAGTGAAACCATATGGTATCTGTCTTTCTCTGTATGGCTTATTTCACTTAGCATCACACTCTCCAGTTCCATCCATGTTGCTACAAAGGGGCATATTTCATTCTTTCTCATTGCCACGTAGTACTCCATTGTGTATATAAACCACAATTTCTTTATCCATTCATCAGTTGATGGACATTTAGGCTCTTTCCATAATTTGGCTATTGTTGAGAGTGCTGCTATAAACATTGGGGTACAAGTGCCCCTATGCATCAGTACTCCTGTATCCCTTGGGTAAATTCCTAGCAGTGCTATTGCTGGTCATAGGGTAGGTCTATTTTTAATTTTCTGAGGAACCTCCAACACTGTTTTCCAGAGTGGCTGCACCAATTTGCATTCCCACCAACAGTGCAAGAGGGTTCCCGTTTCTCCACATCCTCTCCAGCATCTATAGTCTCCTGTTTTGTTCATTTTGGCCACTCTGACTGGCATGAGGTGATATCTGAGTGTGGTTTTGATTTGTATTTCCCTGCGATGTTGGAGTGATGTTGAGCATCTTTTCATGTGCCTGTTGGCCATCCGGATGTCTTCTTTAGAGAAGTGTCTATTCATGTTTTCTGCCCATTTCTTCACTGGGTTATTTGTTTTTCGGGTGTGGAGTTTGATGAGCTCTTTATAGATTTTGGATACTAGCCCTTTGTCCAATATGTCATTTGTAAATATCTTTCCCCATTCTGTTGGTTGCCTTTTAGTTTTGTTGGCTGTTTCCTTTGCTGTGCAGAAGCTTTTTATCTTCATAAGGTCCCAGTAGTTCATTTTTGCTTTTAATTCCCTTGCCTTTGGGGATGTGTCCTTGACACTTTCTTACTTGAGTCCCATTAAGGATTGGAGTGATCTCTCTCCAACAGCTAAAGCTTTCACTTCTAAAATCAGAAACATAGTAGACATATTTCTTCCTTTAGAGAAAGCTAGCTAGCAGCAGGGAGAAAGTGAAACTGCCACATGGACAGCAACAGAAACAAAAAATCAAATTTGAAGACTCCTGACAAGGTTCAAGCCTCCCCTTTCCACTTGTTCCCAAGAGCTGTCTCTGCAGCCTCACCTTTCCTGATCCTGGACTGTTCACACCTTCCTTGGATTTCATGAACCAGTCAATTCCCCTTTCTCTTGAAGTTCATTTGAAATGGGTTTCTGTTATCTTCAAATAAAATACAATCAAACAGGTGGTTAGAGGTGGAATTAGAACCGGAAGCCAGATCCGACTGCTGGTCTACAACTTTGCCAGCAATCAGTGCTGTTGTCTCTGTGCTGATTGTCTAATTCTTTTTTATTTCTGCTAAAGTAGTGCTAGGAGTGGGGTAGACGCTGAATGAGAGTTGATGGGTTACTGCTAGTGCGTGCAGTTCCCCGCTGAGAGAGCATACTTCTGGAGCTGGGTTCAGGGCGTGGCCCTGCCCTGACTTCCTCTGTGATCCTAGACAAATGAATCACTTCTAATCTCAGAGGCATAAATCCTCACTGCAAAATGGGAGGACCAGCAGTTCTCTCTACCTTACAGGATCATGGAAAGGCTAAAATGACATAGCATAGGTAAGAAATTTTTAAACTGTCAAGTAATTAACCACAAACATATAATTGTAGTAGTTACATGAAATCGTACTGAGGGTGCGCTGAGGGCAAAATATACCTTGGAACTTTTATTTAAAGAGCTGAATCCCATCTCTTACTGTCATCTTAACATCACTATTCAAATACGCATCGTGTTCTCCAACTCAGCATGTTCAGACAGCACACTGTCTTCGTCGTACCTCTGCCAGCGTTCGCCACCCCTCGAATCTCTTCCCCACGCTGCTTTCGCAGCTGCTTTCTGAAAGGCGAAGTTGATCCCAGTCCTGTCCTGCTTAAAATCCTTCCGCTTTTCCCCATTGCCTTCAGGATAAAGTTCAATTTTTACTTGGGGATTCACGACAAACTAAATTCAGGTTGTCCAGTGCAGGCAAAGAAAAACAGGTGATTGAGGCCTAGCTTCCTCAGAACTTTGGTCTCACAGAGCCTGGTTGGCAACGTACCTGGCTTTTTGTTTTCTTCTCCCTCCCCGCCACGATGTGTGGAAGTTGAGGGGACTTCGACAGAGTGAGGGAAACCAGACGCTATTCACATATGAGGTTTTCATCATCCTACCCATGCCTGTCTCTCCTACCATGGCCCACATGCCCTCACTCCAAAGTCACTTATCCTTTTCTTTTTAACCATATTTATTTGAGAGAGAGAGAAAGAGAGAGTGTGAGTGGGAGAGGGGCGTGAGAGAGGGAGCGAGAATCCCAAACAGGCTTCACACTATTGGCACAGAGCCTGATATAGGGCTCAAAGTCACAAACCATGAGATCATGACATGAGCTGAAATCAAGAGTTGGACCCTCAAATGACTGAGCCACCCAGAAGCCCATCTCTCTCTCTTTTTTTTTTAAGAATTAAAAAAAGTTTTATTTGAGACAGGGGCACCTGGGTGGCTCAGTTGGTTTAGCGTCTTACTTCGGATTCTCTGTCTCCCTTTCACTCTGCCCCTCCTCTGCTACGTCTCTCTCCTTCTCAAAAATAAATAAACATCTTAAAAAACTTTAATTTTTATTTTAGGGAGAGAAAGCATGAGCAGGGGAGAGGGGCAGAGGGAGAGAGAGAGAGAATCTTAGGTAAGCTCCATGTTCACTATGGAGCCAGACATAGGACTCAATCCCATGACCCTGGGATCATGACCTGAGCCGAATCAAGAGTCAGATGCTCAATGACTGAGCCACCTAGTCGCCCCAGATCTTTCTGTCTTCATCCTACAAAAGAAAAATTGGGGCTCGGAAACATGGAATATGCTCAAGGTCACACAGCTAGTGAGTGGTACAACCTGGTTTCAGACATCTGAAACCAGAACCCACACTCTTAACACATTATGCTGTCTTGCCTCCCAAGAACTCTCAGAACGGCTGGATCAGTCTTCACTATTCTCTTATTACCGTCATATTTAGGAGAGTCTATCTTCTGCCTTATAGTAAACAACATTCAATTGACTTCTGAGTCCTGAACGCCCACATTATATTCCGTTGGTCATTAGAGATGATAAACATACATTACAGAAAATGTTACATGGAACCACAAAGGAAATAGAATAGTTTTCCATTTGTTTTAATTAACAAAACAAATATTGAGTGCTTTCCAAGTGTGAGGTATTAGGCTAAGGGCCAGAGAAGATACACAGAGGAATAAGATACTGTCTTGCCCTCAAAAAGCTTATAATCTAGAAGGACAGATTGTCCTTATAATCTAGAAGGACAAATGTATACAAGTTGCTGTAATAAAAGACAACTAGTTTAGGAGCACCTGGGTGGTTCAGTCGGTTAAGCGTCCAACTCTTGATTTTGGCTCAGGTCATGATCTCACTGTTCATGGGTTTGAACCCACATCTGCTGTCAGCACAGAGCCTGCCCTGCCCTGTCTTCCCTCTCTCTCAAAATAAATAAACTTAAAAAAAAATTTTTTTTAAAACAACAACTATCTTAAATGCTTTAATGAAGGTACAGACACAGTGTCAGGGGAATAATAATGGAAGAGATTGATTCCCAAACAGGGAAGGTATAGCATTTGTATTGGATAAAAATTCAGGGAGGGGCCTAGGGCACCTGGGTGGCTCAGACAGTTGAACTTGCAGCTTTTGATTTGGGCTCAGGTCATGGTCCAAGAGTTGTGGGATAGAGCCCCGAGTCAGGCTCCATGCTGAATGGGGAGCCTGCTTGGGATTCTCTCTCTCCCTTAGCCCCTCTCCCCTGCTCATGTTCTTTCCCTCTCTGTCTTAAGTAAGTAAGTAAATAAATAAATAATAGAGAAAAGAAAAGAAAAGGAATTCAGGGAAAGGAGGATTTGGGAGGAAAAACATTGGAGGTACAGAAAAAGTAAATGGACAACACAATGTGACTGGAGAAAAAAGGCAGGTTTTAGAAACAGCTGGAAGGGTTCATGGGAGGAAGAGATGAGGTTAGTCCTTGCTGTAGAAAAACAAATGCTACACTAAGGAATTTGGGCTTTATTCTTAGGCAAAAAAGGAGCAAAAAAAAAAAAAAAAAAAAAAAAAGAATTGGAGGAATAATCTTTAGAAAGATAGACTTAGTAGCAATATGAAAAGGTAAATAAAATTGGAGGCTGAGGAGATCAGTACATAATGGGCCAGGATAAGGTTAATAAGGGTCTGGACAAGAGCAGTGGCAATGGAAAGAAAGGAGATGGCAGGTGCGAGATACTCAGAAAATACCTATCTAGGATGAAATAATGGGAAATCAGTTTAAGAAATATCATATTAGGGGTGCCTGGCTGGCTCAATTGGTTGAATGTCCTACTCTTGATTTTGGCTCAGGTCATGATCCCAGGGTCATGGGATCGAGCCCCACATCAGGCTCTGCACTGAGCATGGAGCCTGCTTGGGACTCACTCTCTCTCTCTCTCTCTCTCTCTCTCTCTCTCTCTCTCACCTTCTCCCTCACCCTCTTCCTCTTCCTTCTCCCTCACCTGTACTCTCTGTCTCCCTTTCTAAAATAAAAAATATATATTTTAAAAATACCATATTCAAAGACAGATTATGTCAGAGGAAAAGCCAATCTGAAACAAGCATCCAGTGGGGGTGGGGCTGCTACAGTAAGGAGAACCCCTCACCATAAGGCTTGCAAGCATCTCAAAAGTTGGGCAAAAAGTGTTTTTCTTTGATACAGCAAGTGAACAAAGGTAGAGAGAACCGGGTATGGGGACAGGAGATGGAGAGAATATTTTACCCAGAGACCAGCCTCTTTCCAGGAACTTGCCCTTAAGGAGGGGGCTGGCTGCGTGCTGACTCAGCACCAGGGTGAGCCAAAGTTCAGTGTCCTGGGGGACAGAAAGAAGCTTAACCAGGGTTTGCTTAATATCATTTTATTCCTGTTAATCAGTAGGGACAAAATTAGTTCAGCTAGTCACTCATGAGGTGAAAAGTGGGAATTTGGAGCGTCTGTGTCTGGCAGTATCCTATGTAAACAAGGCAGGCACCTTACCCGTCTTGTGCCCCAAAGGGTGGTTCCCTGCAGTATGTGACTTTCAAAAAAGGGTGAGAGGACTTCTTAACCTTCAGGTAGTTCAACATTGCCAAATACAATAAGGAGGCATTACTGGATAGTCAGATTACCATTGAGGAGGAGAAGTGTTAGCATTCTTTGGCCCAAATCTATTTGCTTTTCATTTCAACACCTACTCTGACGCACCCACATCCGGTAACAGGACAAACCCTATTACAGGTTCCCCTCCCCACCCCCGCACTGCTACCTGAAAGTAGAGTGTTCCTTATGAAAACTTTCATAACCCAAAATGGCCTAAAATGAAAGTCCCATTTCGATTTCTTTCAGTTAGCAAAGACAGATACTATTGTAGGTCTCCCATATAAGTGAAGTGGCATAATGCAGACTTCCAAACAATGGTATGTGCCTGTATTTTGAGATTCATTTGGAGCATGGCCATTCCATTGTCTTCAAAGCTGTTATTACAGACTCATGCTCTAGGCTAGTCAGTAAGAATAAAAGTGGCTGCCCGACACTAAAATTGTTGCTGAAAGATGAACTGCAATTGGAAGACCGTAGGCTTTTAACCTGTAGTTTGAACATTGCATTTTTTTTAAGTTTATTTATTGATTCTGAGAGAGAAGAGTGTGCACACGGGGGAGAGACAGAGAGAGAGGGAGAGAGAGAATCCCAAGCAGCCTCCACGCTGACAGTATACAGCCCGATGTAGGGCTCGAGCTCATGAACCATGAGACCGTGACCCGAGCTGAGATCAAGAATCAGATGCTTAACCGACCCAGGCGTCCCTGAACATTGCAGTTTTAATTGTTGCTAGTTCAGGATAACAAGGAAAGTTGGCATGAAACAACCTTAGATTTTCACAATGTGAGGCTAGAAAAAGCTGATATTTTAACCGTCACGTCAAGAGACAGACATCACAGCCACTGACAGAGACTCTCCTACACCAAGCCTGAGTCAGACTCCTTGAGCCCTCTTCTCAACTGGGCCCAACCTTGGGCTATGTTCTTGGCAGCTTAGTCCAGTTGTAGCAAGAATTTTGATTAGTCAGTTTAGTGAAAAATCTCCTACCCTTGGTATTTGATCACCCTCAACACTGGATCAGATTCCTCATCCTGCACCCTTGCTATCTTATCATCCTGATCTACCTTCAGCAAGAATCCTTGTTGAGTTGATCTGGCAAGAATCCCTTTTACCCCCATGTTTGTTCTTAGTAAACTTCCATCCACTGACCTCTGTCCTGCTCCACTTGTCCTTGTATTCAGAGTTGAGCCCACTGCAACTCCCCTACTGCAAAACTTCCATGTGGTGGGCCTTCTGAGATGTCAATAAAACCCACAAAAGATTAGTAATCAGAATAAATATAAGATTGTGAGTTAATAAGACAATCTAATACAAAAAACAAAAGACACAAACAGGCATTTCATCAAAGAAGAAACCAATGGCTAATAACCATATAAAAATTTGTTCAAACTATAATCAGGGAAATGAAAATTGAAGCCCAACAAAGATACTATTTCACTACATCCAGACTGGCAAAAATTTTAAGTTGGCTAATATCAGGCATTGGGAAGAATATGTGGAACAGTCAGAACTTGGATACATTGCTGGTAGGAGTCTAAATTACTACAACTGTTTTGAAAAGTAATTTGGCATTTTCTAGAAAAAGGGATCACAAGTATAACCAACATGCCACCATTTCCACTCCTAAGTACAGCTGAAGGCATCTCTTACACACGTGCCCTAAAAGCATGTACAAAAATGACCATAAAAGCATTGTTTGTGATCGAAAAAACTGGGAAACCCAAGTGTCCTTCTATAGTAAGATAGGTAAGTAAATTGCTCAATGTTCCCAGAATAGAATACCTACATAACAGTGAAAACTAATTAACTTCTTTCTGTAGGTTGACATAGACGATTCTCAAAAACAAAATGCTGAGAGAAAAATTCAAGTCAGAAAAAAAAACACAATATAGTTTCATTTGTATAGACTAAAGAAACACAAACCCAAATAATAGATATTTGTCTCTCAGACAATTGGAGAAGGACACAAAGTGATTTTCTATTTCTTAATCTGGGGGTTATTGGACAGATGTTCCTTTTATTAGTATTCTCCAAATTGTGCAGATACATTTTTAGCCTTTTGTATGCATGATCCATTCCAGGATAAAAGAAAAATTTTAAATTAGTGCCATCATGATGGAGTTGTGCTTCATCCTACCTAACAAGGGCTCTGGTACATTTGCCAGAGTTTATGGACTCTTGAGATGCAGGTGCCTAAGATTATAGTAATATCTGGGTATTGCTGTCTTTATAGTATATATTTGTAATGTACCTATGGCCAGGGTTCTCTTTTATTTGCAAGGAGTGGACACCTAACTTAAACTAAACACAAACGGACTTCTGTTGGCTGTGTAACTGGGCAACACAAGATTGCCTCCAGCTTCAACTACAGCTGGATTCAGGGTCTCAAATGATGTCATTGGAGTGCTGTCATACACCTACTCTCAGCATTTCCTTCTTGCTGCGTTTGGCTTTGTTCTCATTAGGCTTTTTCTACATCTCAGATAGGCAGGTGACAGAGTTGGCCATCTGTAGCTTTCGGCTTATATTTCCTCAAAGCTGGAGAGCCCAACAACAGAAAATGCCTTTCCTTCAATATGGTTGGCAAATGTCCCGAAGAGGATTGTGACTGCCCCAGCTAGGTCCCTCCATGTGGCCAATCCCTGTGTTTTTGTTTTTGTTTTTTTTAATGATTATTTATTTATTTTTTAAATTATTTTTTAATGTTTATTTAATTTTGAGAGAGACAGAGTGCAAGCAGGGGAGGTTTGGAGAGAGAGGGAGACACAGAATCTTGAAGAAGGCTCCAGGCTCTGAGCTGTCAGCACAGAGCCCAATGCGGGGCTTGAACCCACAAAACACGAGATTGTGACCTAAGCCAAAGTCGGACACTTAACTGACGAAGCCACCCAGGCGTCCCCGATTATTTATTTATTTTTGAGAGAGAGATAGAGAGTGAGCAGGGGAGGGGCAGAGAGAGAAGGAGACAGAATCCCAGGCAGGCTCCGTGCTGACAGCACAGATCCTGACGTGGCGCTTGAACTCATGAACTGTGAGATCATGACCTGAGCCAAAACCAGGAGTTTGGATCCTTAACCAACTGAGCCACCCAGACACCCCATGCACCATCTGGTGGTGGTGGTGGTATATGCGGTGTATGCTTGGTGAAGAGGCTTTATGGAATCAGCCTTATCTGTGGGATTTCTCCACAAGAAAACAGGGAGAAAATATCTACTGGGCAGAAAAAAGACTACAACTATTATAATTCACTACCAATACTAAAGTGGCCTTTCATGTCCAGCATCTTGCATTTGTTTTGTTTTTCTTTTAAGATTTATTCATTTTTTTAATGCTTATTGACTTTTGAGAGAGAGAGAGAGAGAGACAGAGCATGAGTGGGGGAGGGATAGAGAGAGAAAGAGACACAGAATCTGAAGCTGGCTCCAGGCTCTGAACTGTCAGCACAGTGGCTGAGGCAGGGCTTGAAATCACGGACCGCAAGATCGTGACCTGAGCCCAAGTCAGGACACTTAACCCCCTGAGCCACGCAGGCACCCCGTAAGGTTTTGTTTTTTAAGTAATTTCTCCACCCGGCATGGGATGCAAACTTACAACCTGAGATCCCACATCTTACATTTGTTACTCACAAAAATAATTTCAGATCCTCAGTAGGCACTATTTCAACTTCTTAAACTTTGGAATTATCTCCAAGAAATTATTATCCTTCTTATGACATATAAAACATTTTGGCACATGGGTCTAATGAGCACGCGACAGGATTCTAGTTTGACAGTCAGCTCTGCTAGACTTTCTCAAGAAAGTCACGTATCGTAGCAATATATCGAAGTTTTATGACTTATGCAAAACGTTTTACGAATCTTTCTGATCAATGTCTCTGCAACTTCAGTACTCAGCTTTTGTATTGGTTTTATTGGTTGCTTACAGACTAATTATTTTACTTTCTCTAGGGCAGGTATTGTTGCCCAAGATACCAGACAGGTGCTAAGAATTTCTAGTTAGATTTTGGGGCTCATTTACAGAGTTTCATCTATCACCTCCCCAGTTTTCTTCCTGGTTTCCATTTTGAGTTGTAAACTACTAAACTCTTATTCTCTACCTCCCATGTGAGTCTGAGCCATGTCATTGTGCTTACAGAATTCCATCTCCAATATATGTTGTACTCAAGGCAGCGTGTATGGTGATGAGGAGATAAACCTTAGAGACAGGTAGAAGTGGGTTCAGTTCCCAGCGCTGTTACTTGCTGGTCGTGTGATCTCGGAACAGGTAATAACGCTCACCTCATAGGGGTTTTGTGAAGAACAAAGAGCTTACTTATGTAAAAAGCTTAACAGTGCCTGGGAGATAGGAAATATTCAATATGTTGTAGTTATTACAGTTAATCCTCTTTACAACAAACTAACATTGTGTGCTCTCTCCCTTTCTCTCTTTTTGGAGTATTCATTGTAGCTTTTAACTTTTCTATCTCCTCACATCCCTTATTCTAGATAGATTCCTGCCTTTTGGTCACTGAAAGAAAATGTATTTGAATAATGGAAGATTCTAAAATAGCTCAATACCTCACTTGAAAAAAAACTGGTTTAGAGAGTAAGATGAATCTGTCACGTCAGTGTTATTTAGAGCTGGTATTTAAAATTGGCAGTTATGAAGTACATGATACATAATGAGACAGCTTGTCTATAAAACACATAGGAGACCATAACCGAAATTTTAGCAACATGTAGTTCCGAGGAGCCATATGATGGATTCCCTTAGCATTGCTGCAGTGTATCTCATGATATTTTTACAAAAAAGAAAAAAGGTGAATAAAGGCATGTTATGAAAATAAAGGAAACAAAAATTATGAGTATTGTATTGCCACACTACAGAAGGAATAATATTTTTAATGGGAGTTGCGCACAGGTGTGTTACCGTGTGATTAACTTTCTGTATTGGATTGATTAGGTGAGTGCTTCTTTTTTTTTTTTTTTTTAATTTTTTTTAACGTTTATTTTTTTTGAGAGAGAGAGAGACAGAGCATGAATGGGGGGAGGGTCAGAGAGAGAGGGAGACACAGAATCCGGAGCAGGCTCCAGGCTCCGAGCTGTCAGCACAGAGCCCGACACGGGGCTCGAACTAGTGAACCACGAGATCATGACCTGAGCCGAAGTCGGACACTTAACCGACTGAGCCACCCAGGTACCCCTAGGTGAGTGCTTCTAATTTGAGAAACATTATTGCTCCAAGTCTATCTTACATCATGTTAATACTTTTTTTGTCAGCAATTTCAAACATACGCAGCTAAAGGCGCCTGGAGTTACTGAAATATTCTTATCATCCTAAGTCTATTATTAAAATAGTTTTAGGGGCATCTGAGTGGCTCAGTTCGTTGAGTGTCAGACTCTTGATTGTGGTCAGGTCCTGCGAGGGAGCCTCCCCATCCCCCTCCTCCACCACCTCCACATTCACCTCCACATTCAACGTGGAGCCTCCTTGGGATTCTTTCTCTCCCTCTCACTCTGCCACTCCCCTGCTCATGCTCTCTCTTTCTCTCAAAATAAATAAATAAACATTTAATAAATATATTTTTAGGGGTGCCTGGTTGGCTCAGTCGGTTAAGCATCCAACTGCAGCTCAGGTCATGCTCTCGTGGTCCGTGAGTTCGATCCGCATCCAGCTGTCTGCTGTCAGCACAGAGCCTGACTTGGATCCTCTGTCTCCCTCTTTGCCCCTCCCCAACTCGCAGTCTTGTGTTTGTGCACACACTTCTGTCTCTCAAAAATAAATATCTTAAAAATAAACAAATAAATAAATAAACAATATTTTTTAGAAGACATTCCTGTTGCCATTAACAAAAGAACCTTGGCAAGTGAAGACTTATACCCCTTTTGTTATAATCATCTACCCTCTACTGAGAATCATAACTTTAAAATTTCACATTTATGAAACATTATAAATTGAAAATTTGGGGGTATTATTAGAATATCTAAACCTGAAAATGTTGAAAATTGTAAAGGATATTAGCTTTAATCCTGCCTCTGATCAGTGAAATTTGGTTTTAGTGGATTGAAAAGAAACACTTTTTTAAAGATTTGTTTATTTATTTATTTGTCTATCTATCTATTTAAAGTAATCTCCACACCCACCATGGGGCTTGAACTCACAACCCCAAGATCAGGAGTTGCCCGTTCTACTGACTGAACTAGGCAGCCACCCCCTTAAAACACTTTTCTTAAAGCTGTGCTTCTTCGGGGTGCCTGGGTGGCTCAGTCGGTTGAGCGGCTGACTTTGGCTCAGGTCATGATCTCGCGGTCCGTGAGTTCGAGCCCCGCGTCAGGCTCTGTGCTGACAGCTCAGAGCCTGGAGCCTGTTTCGGATTCTGTGTCTCCCTCTCTCTGACCCTCCCCAATTCATGCTCTGTCTCTCTCTGTCTCAAAAATAAATAAATGTTAAAAAAAAATTAAAAAAAAAAAAGCTGTGCTTCTTCAAAGAACCTAATATTTATTGGTGTAAGACTCTCTCACTATGCGTATTAAAAATCCATTGACTGAGATATTAACTGAATCTCATACCTATTTGAAGATTTATCCATTAAATTCTTGTCATCCTCATCTCATTTCGCTGAAAGCTAAAAGATTAATTCACTTTAGCTGTCTCTTGTAAAGTATTTGTTTTCAGTAATTTAGGACAAATGACCAAAGAAAGGAATACATGACTTAAAGAAGGATTAGAGTGGTGGAAATAGTTGTTTCATGTTTCAGAGTGGCTTCAATCTCTTTTATTTTTTTATAGCTTAAGCTGCTTATTTTGTTTGACATGTTTTTTCAGTGACTGCTGTTGGTGGTACCTCTTTGTTTGGGATATCTGCTTTTATTTTCCCTCACTGACTTTGTTGGCTTTACTGTAACTCCAGCCTTTCCTCAACCTGCAGCCCCACCTCGCTTTTTTTTTTTTTTTTTTTTGAGAGAGAGAGAGAGAGAAAGGGAGGGAGAGAGAGAGAGAGAGAATGAGAAGGGGAGAGGGGCAGAGAGAGAAAGAGAGAAAGAGAGAGAATCCCAAGCAGCCTCCACACTCAGCACAGAGCCAGCCCTGGGATCATGACCTGAGCTGAAATCAAGAGTTGGACACTCAACTGACTGAGCCACCCAGGTGTCCCACACACCTGGCTTTTGATGTATTCTTTCTATTTTTCACACAGAAAGACTAATGTGTTTGTTTGTTTGTTTAATAGAAATTCTAGCCAACAGCTTGAAGGTACTGGTGAAAGAAATACACATTCATTGTGTATTCAGACCTCCCGGCGTATTCAGACCTCTATAGCTTCCTATGGTAGATGCCTCTGGGTTAATAGATCTTAGTCTCTTTGGCGTGTGTGTGCATGTGTGTGCGTGTATGTGTGTATATCTATATATACATATGCCACGTACAAATCTATATATCACAGAAACAGAAATATAGCTGTGAAATAAGATCTTCACAGAACAAGAGCATAAACATCTAAGTAATGCCATCTTGGTATAGAATATACTGTGTATCTAAACAGCATGTTAGAGGCTTTTCTCATTTTCTTATAAAACCATCTAGGATGGATTTACTAGAAATGTTATCAGACAATTCTTCCTGATTATCAGTTTCTTTTTTTTTTTTTTTTACGTTTTATTTATTAATGAGAGAGAGAAAGAAACAGAGCATGAACATGGGAGGGGCAGAGAGAGGTGGAGACACAGAATCCGAAGCAGGCTCCAGGCTCTGAGCTGTCAGCACAGACCCTGACGCGGGGCTCGAACTCACAAACTGTGAGATCATGACCTGGGCCGAAGTCGGTTGCCCAACTGACTAAGCCACCCAGGCACCCCATCACTTTCTTTATTTCAATGTTTACAAGGGCATAAATGTCAAAATAAGTTGTTTTGTATTTATTAATCTTATATATTCAGATATTTTTATACTTTATGAATTTATGTATTTTACAAGTGAAAAGTGCAGGGGATTTAGCTATTCTTATGATTCCACCTATGTAAAAAAAAAAAGTAGATAAAAAAGGTTAAAAGAAAATACATAAAATGATAAACTAGATGTCTGGGGGTATTTTTCCTTCATGTTATTTTCACGTCATTAAAAAATTCTCTATAATTATCTTAACAATTTGCAAAAAATAAGTACCATTGATTTAGCATGTTTATAGAACTCTGGTGATTTTTAGTATATTTGATGATTATTGTAAAGGTTTCTAGTCTAAATGCAATAATTTAACATTTTATATTTTAGATATAATTTCAGTTTGTTCCTTTTGAAAAAGAAAGTTTGTCCCACAGCCTTCTCAAAATAAGATCAAAAGGTACTGAGTCAAAGTGAGCCAACTTTAAAATACTCTCAAAAAATATCTTGCATATTATTTATTTCTACATTACATATGCATATTGCTATAGTAATATATAATGTACATTATAAATAGTGCACAGAATTTTTTTTAAGTTTATTTTTTATATGTAGAGAGAGTGTGTGGGAGGAACAGAGAAAGAGACAGACAGACAGACAGACAGACAGAGACAGAGAATCCTGAACACTGATAGTATGGAAGCCGGATGTAGGGCTTGAATTCACGAACCATGAGATCATGACCCGAGCCAAAATCAAGAGTCAGACACTTAACCGACTGAGCCACCCAGGTGCCCCAATACACAGATATTTTTAAGCATGAAATAAAAATATCAGTAGACATGTGATCGTTTCTTCTGATATCCCCAGTGGATTGTCTTGTGTAGCCGTGAAGAACACACACCAGACACTGGAGAACATTGCCTTAGAAAACTAAAATAAAAGTTAAATAACTCAGGGTTTCACACTTATTTACATTCTGTTTTCTTTTCCATCATTAGAAAAATGTCTTTTGAAAGTAAATCCACACTGGGTGTGGAGCCTGCTTAAGATTCTCTCTCTCCCACTGCCCCTCGCCCACTTGCAAGCGGGAATACAGGTGCATGGATGTGCAGGCCCTCTCTCTCTCAAAAAAAAAAAAAAAAAAAGAATACTGAAAGTCTCTGAATTCTGGAGAGGTCACATAGGGAGAAAAAATGATAAATGTTTCAACATGTTTACAAAAGTATATTTAGCTTAAGATTAAAATTGCCTTAACACTGGAAAAACAAAACATTAAAAAAATCCATTATGTTTCAAACAAAAAGTCATAAAAATCATAATTGTCCTCCTCAGTTCATTCAGTACCATGTTAATTCTTGTTTTGTTTGAATCTACTTTTTTGCTAGTCCCAGAAATTCTTACCTAGTTCAGTTTTATAATCTTAAGGTTATTAGCAGCTTGTACTCAGTTCTTTCCCTCAGTCTCACTGAAAATGAAACACATTTGCAGGAAGCTTTTGTAAAAGCATCTGAGTAAAAGTGTAACAGTCTATAAATAATAAAAGACTTAAAAATGGCCATGAGTGGGGCGCCTGGGTGGCTCAGTCGGTTAAGCGTCCGACTTCAGCTCAGGTCATGATCTCGCAGTTTGTGAGTTCAAGCCCCACGTCGGGCTCTGTGCTAACAGCTCGGAGCCTGGAGCCTGCTTCGGATTCTGTGTCTCCTCTCTCTGCCCCTCCCTAACTTGTGCTCTGTCTCTGCCTCTCAAAAATAAATAAATGTAAAGAAAAAAAATATTTTTAAATGGCCATGAATAAAGATCTTACTAGAGTTCGTTACAATGCAATTAATAAGGAAATTTGGTTATTTCTGTGACACACAACATTTCAAGATAATAACATACTAGGAATCAGATTTCTAGGACTTTTCATTCAATTTCTAAAAATACTTATTTTAATAATATATCTACACAAATATAATCTAAGAGGATTAATATCACTTATTTGACAATGCTTCGTATGTAATTTAATGTACCAAATAAGTAATCAGTTTAATTTCTCACAAAATCTTTGCAGTCAAATGATCTACCAATGAGCTATACCCCCTCTCACAAAATCATTGAAATGTTCAAGGGACCCTCTGGAACATTTCAATTAGATTGTAGTCAAAATACTTCATTTTAGAATTTGATTTTGAGAATTATGTCAAAAAATATCAAAAAGTTTGAACATTTGATTAAACAGAATCACAAATCATTATGCAACAACAGTAATTATCCATTTAACCAAAATGACAATAAAAGATACCAAAGGCAAATACAGAACATTACAGAGTTGTGAGCAAAATTTAGCTCTCTTAATATTAGAACTCAGTTTTCTTGAGTAATCAGAGACCTGATAAACATAGGAAATAATTCTGGCAAATAACTTTGTTTTCTAGGCAGATAACTTTAAAGGTAAGGAAAAACTTGTTTACAATTCCTTATTAACAGCAGACCAATAGTTCAAGAAAACTTTGTTCTTTTCACAAAGAGCAAGCAAAATTTAATATTGCACCAGTCTACTTTTCTGTTTGTTTGTTTTTTTTTTAATTTAAAAAAAAAATTTTTTTTTAATGTTTATTTATTTTTGAGACAGAGAGAGACAGAGCATGAGCAGGGAAGGGGCAGAGAGAGAGGGAGACACAGAATGTGAAGCAGGCTCCAGGCTCTAAGCTGTCAGCACAGAGCCCGACGCGGAGCTCGAACTCACGGACCGCGAGATCATGACCTGAGCCGAAGTCGGCCGCTTAACCGACTGAGCCACCCAGGCGCCCCATGTTTTTTTTTAAATTTTTTATGTTTATTTCTTTTTTTGAGCAAGAGAGCAAGCTGGGAAGGGGTAGAGAGAGAGAAGGAGGGAGAATCCCAAGCAGGCTCTCACTGTCAGCACAGAGCCCAGTGTAGCTCCAATCCATGAACCTTGAGATCATGACCTGATCTGAAACCAAGAGTCGGACAGTCGGACTGAGCCACCCAGCATCCCACCAATGGACTTTCGATACTAAAACAAATTCATTTACTTAAATATATCCTAACCTTAGCCAGTACTGACCACACATGAAATTCCTTTCCAATGATATCTTCTCTGTAAACCTTCCACAACTTTCTTTTTTACATTCAGATTTTATCCTAAGTTTTCCCTCTTTGAATAACCAGCCTCACTTTAGGGCAATTTTTCTTTTTTCTCAACAAATATGTATTTCTATTTCTTATACTTTTTCTTACCAAACACACATATCTTATTTTCCTTCCATGCAAAGACATTCCCTTATTATTTCCAGTAGGCCTAAATTACATGTATTAGAATTCTTAACTCTTGGAAATCTTAATTTCTAGTAAAAACTAAGTAGTAAGCAGTTGTGAACTGTTATGCCAGCGTTCCCATTATGGAAACCAGAACTACCCCTCAAGCAATAACAGCTGCCAGGACAAAGAATTCCAACAGCCCAGACCACTCAGACCCTTTTGAACCCTCTGGAGTGACCTCCAGAATGATCAACAACTTTCTTGCCCTCGTTATAGTACTAAAATCTCCACCTAAGGAGGAACACAAGAGGAACCCAAGCTTCATTTACATAACATACAATGTGTGTATAGACATGTTTCCTTAAGATGCATGGGAACCTTATGCCTGCCTCTACATATGATTAACAAGTCTTTCCTATCTAAATATTAGTCCTAACCTAAATAAAAGGAACTTATCCAACTTCACGCAGGGAGTCACAGCTTTGGAAGTTATTCCCTGTGATCCCCTTATTTGCTGCAAATAAAGTTTCCTTTTTGCGACAACTCCACCTGGTATAGTTTCTATCTGTAACTCACCAAGGAGTGAACTCACATTAGTTCAGTTACAAAAAATGAACTTATTTGACTTTCAATAAATACAGGCAGAATAGAAGTTTTATATTTAATGCTGGTTACTCTAAAGACATATCTATATAAGCCAAACTTAAAATACTTTAATATCACTACTAGGTATTTATCCAAAGGATATGGAAGTGCTGATTCGAAGGGGCCTATGTACCCCAATGTTTATTGCAGCGCTATCAACAATAGCCAAAGTATGGAAAGAGCCCAAATGTTCACCTACTGATGAATGGATGCAGAAGATGTGGTGTGTATATATCTATATCTATAGATAAAGGTATATACAATGGAATATTACTTGGCAGTTAAAAAGAGTGAAATCTTGCCATTTGCAGCAATGTGGATGGAACTAGAGTGTATTATCCTAAGCGAAATAAGTGAAGTCAGAGAAATACATATCATACGATTTCTCTCATATGTGGAATTTAAGAAACACAACAGATGAATATAGGGAAAGGGAAGCAAAAAGAATATAAAAACAGAAAGGGAGGCAAACCATAAGAGACTCTTAAATACAGAGAACAGACTAAGGGCTGCTGGCGAGGTTGTGAGTGGGGGGGATGGGCTAAATGGGCAAGGGGCATTAAGGAGCACACTTGGGATGAGCACTGGATGTTCTATGTAAGTGATGAATCACTAAATTCTATTCTCGAAATCATTATTACACTATATGTCAACTAACTTTGATTTAAATTTAAATAAATAAATTAATAAGATAGCTTTAATATTGAATATTTTCTGAGATCACATGAACTTGAAAAACATTAGTTTCTATTTTTCTGAGTTTTAAAATGCCCAATTCTTGTAAGTCCTTGCTTTCAAAACAACTAAATAGAGCTCTTCTTTTTTTGAATGCAGTACCCATTCTTTTTATTTTTTTAAGTTTATTTATTTATTTTGAGAGAGAGAGAGAAAGCAGGGGAAGGGCAGAGAGAGAGGATCCCAAGCAGGCTCCGTGCTGTCATCGAAGAGCCCAGCGCAGCACTTGAACTCACCAACTGAGATCATGACCTGAGCTGAAATCAAGATTCAGATGCTTAACTCTAATGGAGCTCTTTTACAAATTAATTTTAGCAATACTATCTGGAGGTAGAGAAAATATCTCACATTTACAACACATATGAACACACAAATAGACACATGCAAACAAAAATCTTACAGCTTTTGTTTTTTACTAACATTTGTGGCGAGGACACTATAGGCCCCATTTCCAAATATCTCCGTTTTCCCCCCTGTCCCCCCTTCCCCGATGGAAAACTTTTCCCTAAAATTTGTATTTCAAAGAGTTGCTCAGGGTATCTGGTGGGTGGCTCAGTTGGTTAAGCATCTGACTTTGGCTTGGGTCATGATCTGGAGGTTCATGGGTTTGAGCCCCATGTTGTGCTCTCTGATATCAGCACAGAGCCTGCTTCAGGTCCTCTGTCTCCCCCTCTCTCTGCCCCTCCCCCACTTACATGTGCACACGGTGCATTCTCTCTCTCAAAAATAAAAATGTTAAAAAAAAAAAAACACACACAAAACAGAGTGGCTTTTAGATCCTAGAGAAGATGAGGGTAGAAAATTTACATCATAGGGGCTGCCTGGGTGGCTCAGTTGGTTGAGCATCCAACTCTTGATTTCATTTCAGGTCATGATCCTAGAGTCGTGGGATCGAGCCCCACATCTCTCCCTCTGCCCTCTCCCCTGCTCGTACTTGCTGTCTCTCTATGATTAAAAAAAAAAAAAAAAAAAAAAAAAAAAAAAAAAAAAAGGAAATTTACATCATAAACACATAGAGCATGTACACAAGTTTTCTCCAAGGTGGACTTTTTTTTTTTTTCCAACGTTTTTTATTTATTTTTGGGACAGAGAGAGACAGAGCATGAACGGGGGAAGGTCAGAGAGAGAGGGAGACACAGAATCGGAAATAGGCTCCAAGCCATCAGCCCAGAGCCTGACGCGGGGCTCGAACTCACGGAGTGCGAGATCGTGACCTGGCTGAAGTCGGACGCTTAACCGACTGCGCCACCCAGGCACCCCTTCCAAGGTGGACTTTTTAGGACATCTTAGCCTCTTACCAGAAGTGCCAGAGCTTTGGCAAAAAAAAAAAAAAAAAGCCCTTTTAGCAGTTTGTATTTTTAAAAGGTCTTTCCCCACCTCCTCCATTTTTTTTTTCTTCAGGCAGGTGGTTGTGGGCTTTATTTACATTTCTTTTTTTTTTGTTTCTTTTAATGTTTTTATTTATTTTTGAAGGAGAGAGAGAGACAGAGATTGATCTGGGAAGGAGCAGAGAGAGAGGGAGACACAGAATCCGAAGTGAGCTCTGGGCTCTGAGCTGTCAGCCCTGAGCCCGACGCAGGGCTTGAACTCAGGAGCTGTGAGATCATGACCTGAGCCGAAGTCAGACGCTTAACCAACTGAGACACCAGGTGCCCCACTTTATTTATGTTTCAAAGACATGATCAGATTTTTTATTTCAAGGGACAGAGAAAGAATGTAAAAACTTTGTTTTTTCTTGAGCTTCAGGGTAATTGCTATTTAAAGTTCACCTTCCTTTCCTTAAATACAGGACAATTTTGTTCCAATATCCTGATCTTTTATACTATCTACAAGCATTTTGAGAGGAATAGGTGAAGTTTGGAGATTGGTAAACATAGGTGGGCTTTGACCTGCTTCTATACTTGCATTTCTGGTTTTGTAGAGATTTGTAAGACAAAGACAGTTGTTTCTAATTCTCCAAAGAACTGGATAACAGCCTGAATATCAAGAGGCTGGCCTACCTTTTAAACTAAATTTGTTTCTTTTTTGTTTTGTTTTTTTAATGTTTTTATTTATTTGAGAGACAGAGCATGAGCAGGGGAGGGGCAGAGAGAGAGGGAGACACAGAATCCCAAGCAGGCTCCAGGCTCTGAGTTGTCAGCACAGAACCCAACATGGGGCTCAGACTCACAAGCTGTGAGATCATGACCTGAGCCAAAGTCAACTGACTGAGCCACCCAGGCGCCCCTAAATTTGCTTCTGTATATCAGGAGATTTTTAACTAAAATGGGAATAAAAAGATTTATACCTATGTAAAGTTTGTGTCCGGGAGCAAGTATTCCTGTGTCCTCAGAGGTCATTCTAGCTGGACTAAGAATCATATTAACAAGAAAAGATCAAATTTAATAGGCATGGGAATGGGGAGTCCACATAGGCATGGAAATTCCAAAGACAGTCAAGAGGAGGTGTGTATGTCACTCTGAACTAAGGAGAAAGGGTTCAAGGCCTGGGATTTCAGAGGAAAGAATGCACTTCACAGGGCAATAAGAGCAGATGTTTGGTAATGAGATGCTCGCCCTGCCACACAGATGGCCACTCAGATAAAATTTATCTCTGTTAATAACTCTTTCTGGGAAAGACCCCCAAGTTAGAATTTTCTGTGTTAATGGTTAAGGGAGGGACAAAAGTTTCTCTTGAGCCATAGAGTCTCAAGTGCCTTCAGCTCAAAATAACCCACAGGCTGAGGTGGCACATTCTGAGGGGTCCTGTCCTGAACCCCTTTGTCTGTATAAAACATTTTAACAAAAGCCTTCTTTCTTTCTGGTTACACAATTCAACCTTGGCTTCTGTGAGCTCCTGAACATTAGCCTTCCAAATCAACAGTGAGAGGCTTAATCGACTGAGCCACCCAGGCGCCCCTAACCATCCGACTCTTGATGGTTCAGGTCATGATCTCATGGTTCGTGAGTTCGAGCCCCATGCTGGGCTCTGCGCTGACAGTGTGGAACCTGCTTGGGATTCTCTCTCTCCCTCTGTCTCTGCTCCTCCCCTGCTCACTCACTTGCTGGCTCTCTCTCAAAATAAATAAATAAGCATTAAAATTTTTTTTCAATTTTTTAATTTTTTTTTAATGTCTGAGGCTGTCACAGCCTGGTTACAGAGCCCTAGGAGGTAGGAGCAAACAAGCCTACTGCCAGTCTTGGGTGCTTTTGCTAAATTCATTTTCTGGCTTTCGCATTTACATGAGCTACCTGTATACTTTGAACCTAGAGACTGGCCAGAGTGCTCTCTGTAAATCTCTTAGGGAAAGGGGAAATTAGCAAAGGCAGATGGAACTGGATTTTAAGAAGGGGAATTTACGTTGGATGTGAACATTTGTTTTTTTAAATGTTTATTTAATTTAGAGAGAGAGAGAGAGAGAGAGAGAGAGAGAGAGAGACAGAGCATGAGCATGGGAGGGGCAGAGAGAGGAGGAGACGCAGAATCCAAAGCAGGCTCCAGGCTCTGAGCTGTCAGCACAGAGCCTGATGCGGGGCTCAAACCCACAAGCTGTGAGATCATGACCTGAGCTGAAGCGAGACATTTAACCGACTGAGCCACCCAGACGCCCCATATTTATTTTTATCTTAAGTCTAATGTCTGTTCTTTTATCTTGTCAAAGGAGTCCCTAAGGCAGGCCATTATACTAAGAAGACAATTGAGAGCTATCTATAAAGGATGTATATATATTTTAAATATGTCCAATTTAAAGGATTCATCATCTGGCCATTGACAAGTGTGATCTCCTAATAGCAACTCAAACCAATAAGCCTTTCAATGACTTAACCGAAGATGCAAGAGGCATCCAGAGAGAGGGCACAGGGGCTGCAGACCCCACGATCCAAAAGTTTACAACCAGAATTAGTCTAAGAAAGCAACAGCATCTGTTGCACAGGCGGTAAGGATGGCTTAGTGAACGCGGTGTCTCCGGTCGCCCACGAAAGCGCGAGACACCTCCAGTCACAGACCTGCTAATCTGTGACACTAGGCAGATGCCGCTGCACCCGAACTAAGGTGAATTTGCTCCGTGGTCAGTCACAGGTGGAGAGCACACCAGGTGGAGTCACACAAGGAAACAAGAATGTCACAGCAAATGACTCCCTGTGCAGGATTCAGCATGGTTCTTTTTTTGTTGTTAATGTTTATTTATTTAATGTTTATTTATTTTTGAGAGAGAGACCGAGTGCGAGCAGGAGGGGGGCAGAGAGAGAGGGAGACACAGAATCTGAAGCAGGCTCCAGGCTCTGAACTGTGGGCACAGAGCCCGATGCGGAGCTCGAACCCACAAACTGTGAGATCATGACCTGAGCCAAAGTCGGACGCTTAACTGACTGAGCCACTCAGGTGCCCCTTATTTATTTATTTTTGAGAGAGAGAGAGAGAGAGAGAGCAAGCATGAGCAGGGGAGGGGCAGAGAGAGAGAGGGGGAGAGAAAGAGTAGCACAGAGCCTGACTCGGGGCTTGAACTCAACCATGAGATCATGACCTGAGCTGAAATCAAGAGTTGGATGCCTAATTGAGCACCCAGGTGCTGCCCGCACCTTGAGTGGGTTCTTTTTATTTAGGGTTTAGGATGAATATTCATGAAGGGGAGCTTCGCCATTGTCTTTAAAGTGGGCATGAGTTTGCACAGGCGTACTTGGAAAACATGCCTGTACGTACATACTGGGTCATGGTAGTGAAGCTTCTGCTCCTGGGACTGAGGCCTTAACGTTATAAGGAGGCAAAGGTAACTGTCAACTGTCAGTTAATTTGTCAACTGTCTCAGGTAAGGACTGCAGGGGGTCTTGCTTACCTTTGAGGTGGGGGGGGGGGGGTGGTTACCACTGATTTATTGTCTCTGATATGGTTAGGCTATCTCCTGGCCTGGTAGAGATTATTCATTTTTGCATTCCTTTTGTTCCTTTAAAATCCTTAACAACTGAGGTTTTTGCATTTATTTAGAATTCTGACACCCTCTAGGAAGAGCTGGTAGGGCATATAAGAATCACGGAAGATAGCTGGGTGCCTAAAATGGCTTGTCTTAGGTCATGAGAGTTATGACTCATCTTTCTTTTTCTGGGAACCTCTAACTCTCTGCTTCCACTACCGGAATGGGACTTTCCAGCACTGACAAGCAATGAAGGCTGAGAGAACAAAGGAACTTATGGCCTGTGACCTCTCATGACAAACACCCCTAAGAGCTGGCATGTCCAGAGACTCGGAACCCTATTCAACTGGCCTGCAAAGTGCACCCTGGTAAGTGCATCTTCTGGATGGTGGAAACCAAAAAGAATATTATTGATGAAGTTTGGGGTGATGGTGGGGTTCATGGAGTCCAGAGCCTATGGCCAAGAGAGAATTCTTGAAGACATCTTTGGTGCAAAAGGGTAATTTTATTAGAGTCTGGGGACAGGACCCGTGGGCAGGAAGAGCTGCACTGGGTCAAGACGGGGAGTCATTGTATACTCTCAGGTTGGGAGGGGTCAGGGATAGAGTAAGTCTCCAAGGAACTCTGGAAGCAAGGTTTCCAGGAGCTTGAGGGGGGCTAGCTGTTCCTAGGGAAACGCCATTTATTACCATTTAATAAAACCTCAGTCATGAGACCCTTCAGATGTTTATCGGGGGCCATAAACTTAGAGCATAATTGCCAGCATATATCTTGGGGCAGTTGAGATAAAGGAGGTAGACTTACAGGATCTGGAGGCTGGGACTATGTTAAGCCAAGGCTCTCTTTTGCTTCTAGCAAAGTGTCATCATCAGGTAGCTGAGCTCCTTGAGGGAAGTTACTTTGCCAGTTTCAAGGATTTGTCAATGGGCTGCAGGCAGTAAGAGAATTTAATTTTTCATTTGCCTTAGTTTCTCATATTACCATGGCGAGCACTTAAACCTCTTTCCTTTGTTCTTGGGTAGCCAGGAGTGTCAGAATATTCCTCCTGGGGGGTGGGGGCGTGCCGGCCTATATTTTGCCCTCAGCTTACCCCAAGCTCCCTCATGGTTATCACTGGTCACAAAGACAAACTCTTAGGGCATAGAACAAAATGAAAGGGAAAAATCTCATCCACTTTTTCTTATATGCACATTAGCAGCTCTAAGCAGCCTTGGATCTCCTGTAACCAAACTAATACCTGGGAAGGGTGTACTATGGGGTTGGGTATTGTGTGCTGTTTTACAGTGCACCAGGCTGCACGGAAATTTTGAGGTTGGCAGGTGACCTAGTGTCAATCTAATCCATTCCACGACTAACTTTTCCTAACATGGGAGTCTTCAAGTTAGGTGGTCAGTGTTCTAACAGCTGGGAAAGTACTCTACCCGTGCTTACCCGTGGCTTGGGCTTCCAAGATGTCCCTTGGCAGCAGCCTTTACCTCATGTGCCCATGAACCCACAGCAAAGTTTCTATGACAAATGACATAAAAGACATAGACAAAGAAAAACAAAAAGACTTATCTGGGAGAGGAAATTGATCAGTATTCCACCAAATTTCCCAAGAGTTGCTAAACCTGAGGAACTAGTTCCACAGGTATTTTTCTCCTGCTAATCTAAATTAAGAAAGAAAAAGAACGCTGATTACTCTCACTCCACAGGACTCCACAGATAGAGATCTCAGGAGACCAACATGGTAAGAAATCTTACCTTCTGCTGTCTGTTTGCCAGATTTCCCAAGGATCGCTACAGCTGTGTCAGGGACAAGCCATGTGCAACGAGTCCAAGTATCTTGCCAAACAGTCCCAACTATTGAGGAGGAAGAAATTTTCCTCTATCCGAATTTCTTGATAGCTGGACCATCAAGAATTAAATTTACCTGAGACCGGCCGATTAACAGGAGAAAATCAAATTTACTTCGTATCTGTGGGGAGTGCACACACATGAAATTCCAAAGAGAGTCAGGCAACGGGAAGCTTATTTGTGACATCCTGAGGTGAAGAGAGGAGTAGGGGTCTAGAGATCCAAAGGGGAGGAAGGCTAATAGCAGGAAGGTGAGAAGAGATTGTGGTAAACAAAGGTTGCCCTGTTGTGCAAATACGTTTCTCAGGTAAAGAAGAATCTCCGTTCCTAGCTCTATTCCTGGTACAGGCTCTCCTGTCCAATGTAAATTTAGGCAGTTGAAGGGGAGATAAAGAGCTTTTCCTGAACCTGCTGGGTTTTGATTGCTTTTAATTTAGAGTAATCTTGATGCCCAAGTGGCCCACCTTGGGGCAGCCTGTCCTTGGCCCCTACAGAATTTTATGGGAAAAGCGGGAAATATCAATGAAACAATCAGGCACAGCCTATAAACTAGATGTTGCCAGAGCAAGGATGGGCCACATCTAAGACTCACGTTAATGTGCAATCTAGAGAGCTGTCATTGTGTAAAAACAAACGCCACTAGCTTACATTAGAAGAGGTTTTGGCTGCTTCTTTTCGCCGTCTAGGACACTCTTCATCCAGAATAAGCAAATAGTTCAAGGAATTTAAGCAAGAGCTCAAAAGACTTTTCCAATCTAAATAGTCTCCATATTTTCACAAGAATGCCAGTTACAGGATGGGAAATTAATATTGACCCATCTACAGAGGGAAAAATATCTTGTCTCCGAAGTGCAAGGAACCTTCTTGCACTGATGCAAGAAAATACTGAGTAAGGTGTATCACTGTTAAATGTATAGTTAATAGACCAATCAATGTTAGGTCAAAGCCTACAAAGAAAGGGTCAGGGAGGTAAAACTAAAAGAAAAACACCTCGGTTTCGTTTGTCCAGATTCATAGTGTAAACATATGGAGTAGATTATCTCCAGATGGAAGTTAAATGAATCAGCAGTGATACCTTGATGTTTAGAGTTTTCATCAAAATTATTTAGGAGAAGCAAAATTAGCTGATTTAACTTTTCTCTGCTCACTGGATATACAAATATGTACGTGACATAAGTGACCTGACTGACACACACATTTGTGCATCATTCTTTTGTGTCAGCCAATTAGCTGCATTAGCGTAATTCTTCCTTTTTAAAGATTTATTGGGGGGGTGGGTGGGGAGCTATCAACCACATTTTTGGTACATTCAGGAAGTTAGAATGGACTACATTGTTCGAGTTCTTGGGCATGAATATGGCATTGTGGTTTTGGAGAATACATGCTGAACTCTTTAGCAGTGAAATGTCACAGTGCCTCCGACTTACTTTCGAACGGTTCAGAGAGAGAAAAAAGCAAATTGCTCAAATGCTATCAAGTGGTGAATGCAGGCAAAGATTATATGTAGATTTATCATACTATTATATCCCTTTTTTGTAGGTTTAAAATTAAACGTTGGAGGAAAATGATGTGAAACAAAAAGGCTCTTGAAGCTTACAAAACGGTTTTTCCCCTTGAACCCTTCTGTAAAGAAGCAATATGCGTAGCTTTAGAGGCTATTTAAAACCTGTTTTTAACTCCTGAATCATAGTTTGATTTGGCTGAAATACAGGTTTATGACCAAATGCTAAGCTTTGGTCTTCCCAAAATATTTTTGAAGGAAGGCAGTATAGGTAACTCAAAATGAATTTGCAAAATGGGACTCTCTGGCATCAGACCAGGGTGATAAAAATTGGAGGGATAGCTGCTGTAGGTAGAAAATACGACTAAATCTGGGCATGTCTGCTCATAGTTAAAACTGACATGCTAGTGTACACATTGGATTAATGACATATACCTGAAGCCTTAGAGGAATATTTACAAAGAGTTCCACTGTGTTTGTATCAGTGAGGGTCTAGGCAGAAAAATAGAAACCGCTGTTTGAAAGAGAGGATTTAATGCAAGGAATTGGTTACACAGGTGATTGTACACCTGAGGCTGAGAAGCCCTGCGGACAGTGAAGCAACTCAGAGGTAGCAGAGCAAGAGGCCGCTCCCTCCTCTAGTGCAGAGGGGACTTTGGGAAGAAACGGTGCCATCAGAGCCCGAAGCTGGGGCTGCCCGTGGGGGCTGGAGCCAGGGCCCTGGAGGGAGGGGCTGCTCCATGGGAGCTTGAGCCACCATGGAGACATCCCCTGCCAGAGATGGGAGGGAAGAAATCTCTGCCTGTCCCCTCCCTCCTCCGAACACTCACCAGTGCTCCTCAATGGCCAAACTTATGGGGGGAGATACAGGGTGAGCAGGTTTGGGAAAAGTGATCTCTTGTGATAAAGAGCAGAGAAGGGAAAGGGCAAGGGCTGGACCTGAGAGCAAGCAACTAGAGAAGAGAGAGGAACACATATTATATCTCCTTGCTAAAATTTCTCATATTCACAGTCAGATGTGATAGTTATGAGGGAGCATGAGGCAAGCTGAGGGCAAAATACAGGCTAACAGCAACCCCCGCCACACCCAGGTGGGATATGTGTGATAGTCCTCAGACACTCCTGGCTACCCAGGAACAAAGGAAAGGGGTTTAAGTGCTTGCCAGGGTGATGTGGGAAACTAAGGCAAATGAAAAGTTAAATTCCCTTACTGGCTATGGCCCATTGACAAGTCCTTGAAACTGGGCAAAGTGACCTCCTTCTAGGAGCTCAGCTGCCTAGATGATGATACTTTGCTGGGGCAAAAGAGAATCTTAGCTTCACCTTATCCCAACCTCCAGGATCCTGTAAGTCTACTTCCTGTATCTCAACTGCCCCAAGAAATATGCTGGCAATCATACTCCAAGCTTAAGTCCTCCTGATATACATCTGAAGGGTCTCATGACTGAGGCTTCATGAAACAGTAATAATTGGTATTTCCCCTACCTCAAGGTCCTGGAAACCTTGCTTCCAAAACACCTTAGAGACTTATTCCATCCCTGACTCCCTGCCAACCTGACGGTATATAGTCATGACCCCAGTGCAGCTCTTTGGCCCATGGGTCCTATCCCAGCGCTTTAATAAAATCACCTTTTTGCACCAAAGACGTCTTCAAGAATTCTTTCTTGGCTGTCAGTTCCAGACTACCCTACCATCACCCCCAAACTTCATCAATAGGCTTTTAAAAAACAAGAAGAGATATGAAATTCTAGCAATAATAGTTGAGTCGATTTAAGACTAGTGAGAAAATACTAACATCTTTAAAAAGGTGGGGGGGGGGCACCTGTCTGGTTCAGTCAGTGGAGCATGTGACCCTTAATCTGAGGGTGATGAGTTGAGTCCTGCTTTAGAAGTAGTTATTACTGGGGTGCCTGGGTGGCTCAGTCGGTTAAGCGTCCGACTTCAGCTCAGGTCATGATCTCACACTCCGTGAGTTTAAGCCCTACGTCGGGCTCTGTGCTGACAGCTCAGAGCCTGGAGCCTGCTTCGGATTCTGTGTCTCCCTCTCTCTCTGCCGCTCCCCTGCTCATGTTCTGTCTCTCTGTGTCTCAAAAATAAATAAAAACATTTTTAAAAAATGTTTTGAAAAAAAAGAAGTAGTTATTACTTCAAAATAAAATCTTTAAAAAAAAAGACTAATGAGAAAACAAGATTTGAAAAACAATGTATTCTAACTATATCTGGATTTATTCAGGATTGCTATAAAATATCAAATTTATTTTGCATCTTTAGTAAATAGATAACTGTCTTATAGTTATATCTGCTGTTAGTATTGATGGGGTTTTGGAGTAATGGGGGTCCAGAGCTGATTAAAGCAACTAAAACACGGGGATAAGACCCAGGGGCAGAAAGAGCTGCACTGGGGGTGTGAAGAGTGACTGGTTATATACTGTGGAGTTGGGGGAGATAAAGTCAAGAGGAAATTTCTTAAAGGGATTTCCATATGCTAAAGAAGACTCACAGATTACTGGAGGCCTTATCATTAAGACAGTAGGGAGTTCCTGGAGATTAGGCTATTGATAAGATTGCCTGCCTTTTTCTTGTAATTCCCTAAGATATTTGTAAACTGATGGAGACTCAGGTCCTGTGATCTCTATCAGTTCAACCATTTGTTTTCTGTCCTTTCCTTTGTTCTTGGGCAGTCTGGAGTGCCTAAGGAATATCACACATATCCCATGGTGGGGGGGGGGGGGGTTGTGAGCTTGGTGCATTGCCCTCAGCTTGCCTTATGCTCCTTCATGAGTATTACCTAACTCATGTGTGAACAAAAATATCTGAAGAGTGGAATTGTTTTCCAGGAGAATTTATAATCTTACATTTTGAATACCTAGTTGCCTGAAGGTAGAGCACAGTCCCTGTGATATTGAAACAACTCTTAGGACAGCTGGTATAAACTATGGAGCAGTATCTTTGTTACTGTGTGTTTAAGTATCATTCTATATTCAGTTATCAACTGGCAGGGAGTTGTACAATATGACAATATCACAGAAGCATGGATTTAGCAGTAGTAAAAAAAAAAAAATCTGCATTATTTTTTTCTAGGTAGACCATTTTCTAGAAAGGGAAGAAATTCTGGGATAATGTTTTAGTCTGTAGACTACTTCAGGGGAAGAAAAGAAAAATTAAAAAAACAAAATAAAACAAAGAAGCCCCAAACCCTTGCATTTCACCAATTCTACTTCCCTCTGTAAAGAAAACTTCTCTGGGGAGAGAGAGACTGAAATGCCTCTTAACTTACTTCTGTCTCATCTAGACCTTTTTTTGATACTAGAAGCAAGTGAATAGGGATGGGATTGAAGGTTGGTGGTAGTGATGAGGGAGCATAAGGCAAACTGAGGGCAAGGCATGAGCGACAACACCTCCCCCCCAGCCCTCCTCCATAGACATGCTCCACCCCCACCGCCCAGGTGGGATATGTGTGATATTCCTCAGTTACTCCTGGCTGCCTGAGGACAAAGGAAAGGAAGGAAAACCAATGGTTAACTGATAGAGGTCACAGTCAAGCTTGACCTGAGTCTCCATCAGTTTGCAAATGTCTTAGTAAATTACAAGAAAAAAGGCCACCTTATCAATAGCCTAATCTCCAGGAACTCCCTACTGTCTTAATGATAATTCTTTGCTAGAGGGAAAAACAACTTTAGTTTGACAATAGTGAGGACTCCAGTAATCTGTGAGTCTTCTTTAGCATGTGGAAATCCCTTTAAGAAACTTCCTCTTGACTTTATCTCCCCCAACTTCATAGTATTTAACCACTCTTTACAACACTAGTGCAGCTATTTCTGCCCCTGGGTCCTATCCCCACGCTTTAATAAAATCATCTTTTATGCACCAAAGACATGTTCAAGAATTCTTGGCCATCTGCTCTGAACCCCCATCACCACTCCAAAACCCCATCAGTAGGATGAGGGAGAGATGATTTATATGGGAGAAACAACAAGATCTAGTTGGCTTCAGTCGATGAATCCATGCTTAGAAAGTCATCATAAAAGGCAGTCTAAATTAAAGATCATAAAAAAGCAGAGGCATTTTATTCAGCTTGCACAATCAAAAAAAATTTCAGTTATTTGACGTTAAAAATTGAGAATTTCAGGAGCACCTCGGTGGCTCAGTTGGTTAAGCGTCCAACTTCGGCTCAGGTCATGATCTTGCAGTTCATGGGTTTGAGCCCCGCCTGGATCTCTGCTGACAGCTCAGAGCCTGGAACCTGCTTCAGGTTTTGTGTCTGCCTCTCTCTCTGCCCCTCCCCTGCTCACATCTCTCTCTCTCTCTCAAAGACGAATAAACATTAAAATTTTTTCAATATAAAACTCTAAATTCTAGCTTCTCTTATACATTGGGACACTCTGGCCACACTAGGCCCTCATTCCTGTCTGGCAGACATTTGTTGGAGCATGTCTTTTCCAGTTCTCCGTGTCCCAGCTTTACCTGGTTCAGTCATGCATGCAGCTTGCCTGGCCCCTGCCAGTAATCCTCTTTTCTTTCTTCTTTTCATTTTAGACTGGATAAGGATTTGCACTAGTTATCGCCTCCATGTTCTCTCCTTTTATATTAAATCAGCTTCTATGACACTTAAGAGTCCACTTGATAAGTCACTAGTGGTATCAGTGAAACCCCAGCTCAGAAATTCTAGCAAATACTCCAATGATACATCATTTCACATTCTTTTTGAAAGTTGGTGATGCAGGCTGGCTGGGACTGAGGACCCAGAGGTGGGTCCTGCAGGACCTGCCAAGAGGGTGCCTTGGCTTCCAACAGGATGGAAATCAAACGCAGCTGAAAGGAAGCGAGAGTGGTTTATTGAAGACAGAGAGTATAGGAGCATGAGAGACTAAGAAAGGAAAGGAAAGAGAGTCTTGGTCTTTGCTTGGGGCCTGGGATTTTTACTGAGGACAGTGGTTTGGTGTATGTGACTTCTCGGTAATCCAGGAACGAAGATGAGTATTTAGGTGTTCTCCATGTCTCCTGTCCCCTTCAAGGACCTTCTAGCTGGACTAAGAATTGACATGAGACAGATTAACAGGAGAAAATAAATTTTAATTTTGTACGTATGGGGACTCCACACAGATGTGAAAATTGTAGACAGGCAAAACGAGGTATATATCATTTTGAACTAAGATGAAGAAGATAAGGGTCTGGGACTTCAAAGGGAAGTAATGCAATTCACAGGAAGATGAAAAAGAGTAAATGTTTGGTAAACAAATGTTTGCGGGTCCCCCAGAAACAACGGGACATAGAGGACTGAGATAAAACAAGATTTGCTAAATTCCTCCCTGTCTACCATACTAGTTCATAGTATAATGTAGCCATCTATGGTAATAGATTTCTTCCTAGAGCAGGTCCTCTATCTAAAATGTTATAGGCAGTTGGGGAGATAAGGAACTTCTCTGAATCTGCTGGGTTTTGATTGCTTTTATTTTTATTCTTTTTTAAAAAATAATTATTTATTTACTTATTTATTCTTAAGAATAAGAGAGAGTAAGCAGGGAAGAAGAACAAAGGGAGAGAGAGAAAATCTCCACACCCAGCATGGATCCTGACGTGAGGTTCGATCCCACAACTCTGGGATCATGGCCTGAGCCAAAATCAAGCGTCAGATGCTCAGCCGACTGAGCCACCCAGGCGCCCCTTGATTGCTTTTTAATTCAAAATAATCTTTATGCCAAAGTGGCCCAATTTGGGGGAGGGGTGTCTGCCCTCGGCCTTTATACCAGTTACAACTTATTCGATGCCTTGCATTCATGCTGGACTATCGGCTTTTGATGGTAAAGATTCAGTTTTTTATATAGTCATATTCCAAAGTGGATAGACAAGAGGTTCACTGGCTCAATAAATAGATGAAAATATACAAAGAAAATTTTTGCTCAATTGCTGCTAAAGTAAAGCTATAGTAATCAAATATAAAATTATTTTTTGGATTCCTAGCAACCAGGACAAAGAGAGAAGCAGCCAAGAGACTTGGCTTGTGGCCTGTCTATGTTCTATGATTAGTCTCTGTCCCAGCAAGCAGTGTGGAACAAACAAGCAAGCAAACAAACACTCCAGCTAACAAAGTGACTCTGGATCCCTAGCTGCTAGTGCCCTGAGGAGCAGTTGACGGGGTGCGTATCACTGGTCTGGGTTTCAGGACAGGACTTTGGTCTCTTGGAGGAACACAGTCAGAAACTGCTTTTCAGATGAGAACCTAGTTGATAAAAAACAAAACACCAGTCTTGTTGTTTACAGTGGTTTAGGAGGTGGCGGAATCTCATAACTAGTCCCTGGCCAGCAAGGCTAGAATGGGACAAGCTTCATTTGTAGGAAGTGACTAGAGCTAATGTACTAAACTTCTCACTTTCTGAATTGGTCACAGAGTCTAGGGAAGGGTCAAGACTGCAATGGTTGCAGAAACTTTAATAGAGAATCAGGAGGAACATTACAAATTCTAAATGCAATACCAAACAAGTTATTTAATCTAACGATGTGTCTTATTGTGCCATAGTGATATGGGAAAATGAAATAAAAATAGTGAAATATTAGAGGGAAAGGTGAGACACGCTACAAAAATGCTTTCTTTCTTTTTTCTTTAAAGGATATTGTATAAGTTTATTTATTTGTTTGTTTTGAGAGAGAGAGAGGGCACAAGTGAACGAGGGGCAGAGAGAGAGAGAAGCAGGGGACTCACTTGAAGTGGGGCTTGTGCTCACTGGATCAGGCTGGAGTTTACCTGATAGGGGGTTCAAGCTCACCTGTTGTGGGGACTTGAACTCACAAACTCTGAAATCCAAAGTTAGATGCTTAACCACTGAGCCACCCAGGTGCCCCCAAAATGCTTTAAAACTCCAAGATTTTGATGTAAGTTATACTGAAAATTATTCAGCAAATGCTCAGTAAGCTAGACTCCCTTTTTCTGTGTATGCATGAACACCGTGCTATACAATTCAGGGACCCCTTTGAGCTCCCTCTGGTGGCACACTAATCCTTAGTGATTATTAAATATTTTCAAGACTTTCTGGTAAATTAAAAGAAAAGAAAGAAGAAAAAAGAAACTGTTCTATATTCATCAATTGTGGCTTTCATTAAAAATAGCTTTTTAGGGAACACCTAGCTGGCTCAGTCAGTGGAGCATATATGACTCTTGATCTTGGGGTTGTGAGTTTGAGCCCATGTTGGGTACAGAGATTACTTTAAAAAAATAGTTTTTTAGTTGACTAGTCTTAAGTATTCAAGTAAGTGAAAAATGAATTTTCCAGAAAACAGCTGCTAGAAACAGATCCATGGATAAATGGAAACCTGATGTAAGACAGAGGTGGCCTGGTAGATGAAAAAAGAAATACAAAACAACTGGAAAGTGAGCAAATTATATGATTAGATTTTTCACAGTAGAGGGAGCATGTATGGGCAATAAACATGGAAAGATTCTTTTTATTTTTTAAAAGCACCTCACAATTAACTATATTCTTTAAAAAAAAAATTTTTTTTAATATTTATTTGTTTTTGAGAGAGAGAGTATGAGCAGAAGAGGAGCAGAGAGAGAGGGAGACACAGAATCTGAAGTAGGCTCCAGACTCTGAGCTGTCAGCACAGAGCCTGACATGGGGTTCAAACCCACAAACTGTGAGATCGAGACCTGAGCTGAAGTTGGACGCTTAAATGAGTACACCACCCAGGCGCCCCAATAAACATGGAAAGATTCTTTTTTATTTTTTTAAAATTTACATCCAAGTTAGTTAGCATATAGTGCAACAGTGATTTCAGGAGTAGATTCCTTAGTGTCCCTTACCCATTTAGCCCATTCCCCCCTCACATCCCCTCCTGTAACCCTCTATTTGTTTTCCATATTTAAGAGTTTCTTATGTTTTGTCCCCCTCCCTGTTTTTGTGTTATTTTTCTTTCCCTTCCCTTGTTTTCATCTGTTCTGTGTCTTAAAGTCCTCATATGAGTGAAGCCATATGATTTTTGTCTTTCTCTGACTAATTTCACTTAGCATAATACCCTCCAGTTCCATCTATGTAGTTGCAAATGGCAAGATTTCATTCTGTTTGATTGCTGAGTAATACTCCATTGTATACATATACCACATCTTCTTTATCCATTCACCCATCGATGGACATTTGGGCTCTTTCCATACTTTGGCTATTGTCGATAGTGCTGCTGTAAACATGGGGATGCATGTGTCCCTTCGAAACAGCACACCTGTATCCCTTGGATAAATGCCTAGTAATGCAATTGCTGGGTCATAGGGTACTTTTATATACATGGAAAGATTTTTAACCTCATTAGAGAACAGAGAAATACAAGCTAAAACCAGTGAGCTACCATTTCACGCCTACCAGATTGGCTAAAAGTTAAAAATCAGTCAATTTTTGATGTTGATGAGGAAGTGGAGCCACAGAAGCTCTCATAATGCCCCTGATGGGACTGTAGAGTTGATATTGACTTTGGGTAACAATTTAGTATTGCCTCGTAAGTCGAAAAAAAAAAAGGAGAGAAAGGAAAAAAAAGAAAATACCATTTCTAGTGATCTGGCATCCCATTCCTAAGTATTCACCCCAGAGAATCTTTTAATATACACTAGCAGGCATGTGCAAGAAATTCTTAGTTGCACTGTTCATGTTACCAAAAACCTGGAAACATTATTAAAGGATAAAACTTGGTGTGTTCAAATAATGAAACACTATGCAATGGTGAAAAGGATGAACCACAGCTATAAGCATAAATATGGATGAGAACCTCAAAATACTGAATGGGAGAGAAAGCTATCACAGAAAAATACTTAAAATATGATTCCAATGTATAACATCAAGGACAAGAAAAACTAAAAAAAAATATGACATAGGAATATATACGTAAGTAGCAAATGTGTATTTAGAAAGTAATTCTGGTGTTTATTATTCCTTAAACTATATATTGTATTCTACTCTTTCATCTATGATATATTTCATAGTAATAAGGAAAAATAGAAAGTATTGATTTAATTTTCTATTCTGTGAGAGTAAGGATTACCCCCTTCCTCCTGGTCTCTGTTTCACATCATTATGAGACTAGCTTTCCTGTTATGGTATCCTTAACAACCAGATCCCTGCTCCAAACAAAACCAAGGCTTCCTGTTCACCATAGCATGGAGTATGATAGCTTGTGTAATAGAGGATTTAAGCTCCTCCCTAGTCTGATCCCATTGGACCTTTCTCAGCTTCTTTCCTACCACCTCATTTACTGCAGTGACATGGCTCAGCTCCCGGATCCAATACCAAAACATACTTTGAGTTTTCTGACTTCTTGGTCTTTGCTTCTGACATTCTTACTACATGTTAGTTTTAAGTCTAAAAACTGTACTTTTTATCACCAACAAGCTACATACCCGCAATAGCTATTTTGCATTTTTAAAATAGGCTATTGTTAATATTTTGTAAAGAGGAAGATCATCACGCCTAAAACAACAGACTTTCGTTTTCACTGAAAAATGCAGACACCGGTGTGTTTACCTGGGATTATCTGGTATTACCCTTCTGACAGAAGAATCTCTTGTTTAAGCTGAGCTCATCTTGTTTTTGCAATATGATGATAGAATTAAAGATCCTGACCACTCATATGAGTCTTACAACTATAGTGGAATTATTAATGCTTTGTGTTTGTACTACTTGCCATTGGTAACATAGCCATTCAGTTGATTATCAAGTATCACTAGAAGATGTCTTCCTCATTTTACAGTTTAGGAAACTAAAGGAAAGAGAGAAGGCTTTAATTGCTAAAATAGCATGGTTTGGTAGGTGGGTTTAAGTTATTGCATCAGTAGCAGAGATAAGAATGGCAACGACAATAATGTCCTGAACATAAAAGGCTATCAGGACCTAAAATTTTCCTGTTACCTGAACAACTTGACTTATGGAAAAATTTACAAAATAAAGATGGATTTATTCAACAAACATTGGCTGGCCACCTGCCAAAATGCAAGGCAACATGTAAGGTACCTGACAGAATCACAAAGATTAATATGATGTAGTCAGTGTCTCCAAGAAGCTTACAAAGTAGGAGGGGGAATCTCTACCAGTATTTTTGACCAGATACTATACTAGCTTTTGTACGTGGGCTGAAGACAAGCATTGTGCTCTCGGTTAACACACTAAAAAGAACACCTCATACTTTTCCTTTACCATTAAAAGCCTTCAGGGGGCGCCTGGGTGGCTCAGTCGTTTGGCGTCCGACTTCAGCTCAGGTCATGGTCTCGCGTTTCACGGGTTCAAGCCCTGCATGGGGCTCTGTGCTGACAGCTCGGAGCCTGGAGCCTGCTTCTAATTCTGTGTCTCCCTCTCTCTGTGCCCCTCCCTTGCTCATTCTCTCTCTCTCTCTCTCTCTCTCTCTCTCTCTCTCAAAAATAGATAAACATTAAAAAAAAAAAGACCTCAGAATGCATTCAGTAAATTAGCAAACATACCAAGGGGGAGGGAACATTCTGACCTATATCAGCATATTGTTTTTCATTCAAATAGCTCTTAGTTCACTGGAGGCTTTACATGAATGTTTATTACAATATTTATTTTTCTTGATTAAGATGATAGCAGGCGACTAATGAGTTCCATAACACAAAGTAGAAATCTCCACCTTCCGTATAAACAGGAATATCCAGACATTAACAACTCTGAAACTTAAAACAAATCAGAAAAGCGATTGCATGAAACTGTGGGCAATGACAGTCTTTTGTAAATGTGTCTGATGTAAGGTTAGCACAGTTACAGCTCTAAACTGTTATGTAAGTCTTAGTCCATCATACGGCTGCACACATGCCTTTGAACTAAGTATAAGTAACATTTGCTGTGAACAGTACACATTTCCCAGAATTCTCAAAATCTTTTCTTTGTCCTTTAGTTCAATTACTATTATGAAAATATCATACAGTACAGACTAGCAATATTGATGGCAAAATTATTAGTAATAAAGGGAGTTTTGCATTATGGATCCTTGAATGAGCTCAAATAGAAATAAATCAGAGGAGTATTTTGTTGATAAATGATTCTACCTGCTATCAAGTAGGCAGCACATTGAAGGAGATCACTTAGGAATAGGAATTTCTTTTTTTTTTTTTATGTTCATTTTATTTTTGAGAGAGAGTGTGCACACAAGCAGGGGAGGAGCAGAGAGAAAGGGGACAGAGGATCTGAAGTGGGCTCCACGCTGACAGCAGAGACCCTGATGCGGGGCTCAAACTCCCCAACTGCGAGGTCATGACCTGGGTTGAAGTCAGACGCTTAACCAACTGAGCCACCCAGGTGCCCCAGGAATAGGAATTTCTATGCAAAAGGTTATTTTTCTACACACATACCAATCTCTATAGTTGAACAAACTACAATATATTAATTATTGAATTTTAGAGACTATTAAAGATTATTTAGACTCAGATTTATAAACTTTTTAACAGCTGCACCCTTCCTTTACACAAAATCATGCACAGTAGCCCAACATATAAAACTAATAAAATAGAACTATCTAGAAGGGAGTGGAAAATTCTTCTTTATTTAACAAATGGAGAAAACAAGGAAGGTACATCATGAGGTTTTTGATGAGAAGGATGGCTCACAACTGAAAGAGTTTGCACTTGACTGCTTTGACAGAGTACTTTGTCAGAAGAGAGGACAGTCTTGCAATTCAGAATGAGAATCATGAGAAACCATATTTCCTATTACATTCCCAGAAAGTAAGTTATTACTAAGTGAGACGTGTCTTCTACCTATAGCAGTCACACAACCTCAAATTTGAAAGACTCAAAGAAAGTATAATTTTTAATTATTCATATTACTGTTTTCATAATGGTAGAGTAATTCACATTGAACCAATGCTCCCATAGATAACAATTTTCAGCCTTGGATAAAGTATAATTAAAGTATAATTAATACGTACTTGAAGGCACTGGAGAGTGACCAAAGCTGCTGGAAACTAGAGAGAAGTTGACCCTTAAAAGAAGGAAAGTCACACTAGAATCCGGAATATAATCTGCAATTTTTATGGCTTTTTTCTTGAGGGCACTCCCCAGTCCTGCGGAGTGGAGCAGTTAGAACTCAAGCAAAAGGCTAGTCTCTGAGGCTGTCAGAATGGCTGAAAAGTGAAGACTCTAGAAAGCAGATGACCACATAGGAGGAGTAGTGAATTCTGCATATAGATTCAGCCCAAATCTTTGACTTCTGTTCTGCACATTCATGGGAGAAACGCCAAGCAGCACAGCTAGAAGAAGCAGGCTAACAGGAGATCTAGGCAGAGATTACCATTGCTGGTGACCATACAGGAGACAGAGTTCAGAATTTGAGTCTAATAGAACAACGCTCACCAGTTTCCAGAATACCGCGGAGCATCCATGTTTGGCAAAAGTATCATTCAAAATTTGAAGGCATAACAAAGACATTTTCAGACAAAGGCTGAGAGAATACATCACCAGCAGACTTGAAGGAATATGATATAGTGTGGAAATTTGGATCTTCACAAAAGGATAAAGAGTG
Source organism: Panthera pardus (assembly GCF_024362965.1). Lineage (NCBI taxonomy): Eukaryota > Metazoa > Chordata > Mammalia > Carnivora > Felidae > Panthera > Panthera pardus. The sequence goes on from NW_026526810.1 coordinate 102,191,860, forward strand.
CCAGAAAAGGTAAATTTGTAGGTATATATAAAATACTTTTTCCTCATTGTATTTGATTTTTTAATGTTTATTAATTTTTTTTTTTTTTTAATGTTCATTTTTGAGAGAGAGAGTGAGAGAGGCAAAGCATCAGCAGGGGAGGGGCAGAGAGAGAGGGAGACACAGAACGCAAAGCAGGATCCAGGTTCTGCGCTGTCAGCACAGAGCCCGATGCAGGGCTCAAACTCACAAACCGTGAGATCATGACCTGAGCCGAAGTCAGACACTTAGACGATTGAACCACCCAGGCACCCAATTTAAAAGCCACTTGTTATTTAAATAAAAGACAATTAAAATGTAGAGTTCATAATATATGTAGAAGTAAAAAGTGTAACGATGCGTAAAGACAGGAAAGAAGTGGATGCATAGCTTTATAAGTTTCTTACATTCTATGTGAAGGGGTAAAATATTATTTGAAAGTAAATTGGGATAGGTAAATAAACTTAAAAAAAAAAGAAATAGAGAGGACACAGATTTATCAATATCAAGAATGAGGCAGGGTTATTAGTACAGATCCTACAGACTTTGATAGGATAATAAGGGGATATTATAAACAACTATCATTTTTAAAATTGGATAATTGAGAGGAAATTCCCTGCAAAACACAACTTACTACAACCAGCCCAATATGAAAGGAAACAGAGTGGTCCTGTATCTATTTAAGAAATTTAATTTGTCATTTAAAATTATTAAAGTAGGGACGCCTGGGTGGCTCAGTCAGTTAAGCATCCAACTTCGGCTTAGGTCATGATCTCACAGTTTGTGGGTCTGAGCCTCCTGTCGGGCTCTGTGCTGACAGCTCAGAGCCTGGAGCCTGCTTAGGATCCTGCGTCTCCCTCTCTCTCTGCCTGTCTCCGGCTCACGCTGTCTATCTCTCAAAAATAAATAGACATTTAAAAAATTTTTTAAACAAATTACTTAATATTTGTGTACAATGAAGTAATGTCTTGACCACTACTTTCACTTAGTGAGTAAAGTTAACATTAACAATATTGGAATAATATTGAATTATGTCCCAATATCTAATATGAATTTAATTATGAGAAACAGTAGACATTCAGATTGAATGACATTTTGTAAAATATCTGGTCTATACTCTCAACATTGAGGAACTAGTCTAGATTAAAAGAGACCAATGAGTCGTCACAACTAAATACAATATGGCATTCTGGGTTGGACTGTGGACAAGGAAAAAGAAATAGCTATGAAGCACATTAATTTGGACAATATGGACTTCAGATTAGGTAATAGTATATCAATATTAAACTTTCTGATTTAGGTCATTGTACTGGTTACATAAGAGAATGTCCTTGTTCTTAGAAAATATACAAAAAGTGTGTAGGGGTAAGGGCACAGTTGCCCTCTAACCTGGTAACAACTTAATTTTAAATGGTTCAGAAAGAATATACATACATATATGTGTATGCCTGTGTGTGCACAAACAAACAAATTAAATATAGGTCAGAGAGAGAGAATGATTAAGTGGTGCAAAATTTAAATAATTTGCAAGTCTGCTGGGTATATGGAAGTTCCTTAGACTGTTGTAAATTTTGTAAATTTGTAATTATATCAAAGTTAAAAGTATACAGTTATTCACACTACCAGTATGTGTATCTATAGTGTATCAGTATGTGCATGCGTGTGTATGTGTATCTGCTAAATTCAGTGGCAGGTTGCTATACTCAATATGATATACTCATCACCATATAAGAATATGGTGATGCATATTCTTAAGGATCACAAACCCTCTATATTGACAGTCCCACCATTCTCTATTCCTCAAATATTGTTGTTTTGGAAATGCTGGGAAGTTAGGGGAAAAAAGCTCCCTTTATTTTCACTCTTAATCCAAGCTAGTATGCCTCATATTCAGGATCTACTTAGGATTAACGCTGCCTGATAATATGAATATTTACAATTGTGACTTCAAACCTGTTCATGAAGCGATTTTATCTCTGCTGAACTGCTTCTAGGGAAGGATTACTTGAAGGAATTAGAATGATCCAAAAAAAGACCATGTGTGTCTAGCATGAAAAATCTGTTCATAAAAATCTACAAGATTGAATAAACCCAAACAAATAGGAAGCTTTAGTAAAGTTTTTTTTAATCATTATCAATAGTACACAGTGCACTTTGTTTAAAGTTTATTCATTTATTTTGAGAGAGGGAGAGAGAGAGAGAGAGAGAGAGAGAGAGAGAGAGAGAGAATCCTAGGCAGGCTCTGTGCCATCGGTGCAGAGCCCAATGTGGAGCTCCATCCCAGGAATCACAAGATCATGAACTGAGTAGAGATCAAGAGTTGGACACTTAACTGAGCCACCCAGGCACCTCTACATGCACTCTATTTATAAAGAGTCAAGTAATTCAACAAGTTTTGTTAAGAAAAATAGCAATACCCTCGCCTCCTCCTCCCCATTACCCACTTTTCAGAAGCAACTACTCTCATCTCGTACAGCTAAATATTTTGATGTTTACTGCCATGTCTCTAAATAGCATGCTTAATTGTTATTTCTTGGTTTTTCAGTTTTATAAACTATTTATTGGTTTCTAACTATGGGAGATGGGGACCCAACTCTTTGTTTTCCCTTCACCCACCAGACAGGCATTCATCGTTCCCTTCCCTTCCTTCCATCCTCCCATGGTGATTTTGTCACCTTGAAGACAATACAAATTTGTCCTACAGCCACTTCCTGCAGCGGCTTTGGTCTCGGTTTCTCTTAGTGGCTCCTTTTCCCTCCATGGCCCAGCCTGCTAGCTTGTGTCCCTGTATGTGTCTACACACACCAACAAGTGGAGTTTTTCTACTCCCTGTTTTTGTTTTTGTTTTTGTTTTTTCTTCTGTTTTGAAGGCAGAACAGCTTGTCTGGCTGCCAGTTTTATGCAGAGAGCTCATTTACAGCTCTACCCTGTGCATAGTCTCCGTCTGCAGTGACCGTCTCAGGCCCTGTTTCCTCAAGGGCTTTTAGACCCTAGCCTCTTCCGCTTCTATTCAGCTCTGATCCTTGAAGGCCATTGGCTTCAACTCATGATCACAATTCTAATTTGAAACTTCTCTTCATTTATCGGCATATGAGAATTTCTGGGTGGTATTTGTAGAGAGAAGAGCCAGGAAAATTATCTTTCGCTGATAAATAGTGAGTTTGAAAATTTTTAAAACACAACCTATCTCATTTCATTGCACTTCTGGTATGTACTTATTATACTCTTTAAGGTTTAACCTCAAATAGCTAATGGCCTGCTAATTTGCAAGATTTATCTAAGTCTGTATAGATGTTGTTGTTGTTGTTAAAGTTATTATTTGCTTCCTGGTTTCACAGAACCCTAAAACTTCCAGGTTGCAAGCGTCGGTATTCTGGTGAAACATGGCTTAGTGGAAAGGCTAGAGCTGTAGTATCCTGAGTCACCTGCCAGCTTTACTGGCACTGTCACCTGACGTTGGATAATTTACTTCATCTCTCAAGTTATCACTTTCTCTGTTAGCAAAGTAGATACAATAATGCTCATCTAATAAAGCTGCTGAGAGGCTCAAAAGTGGTCATGGCAGCTTATGGTACTTGAGTGTGTACTGAACGCACCATTGCGTGCTCCTGCTGCATTATCTCTTAATGTACGTGAAATTTTTAGTCCCGTGCCTGACACCCAGCAAGTGTTCGATGAATGTAGCTATTAGTCTCATGTAAGTTACCTCATCCTAGCCAGGCTTTGATCCATATCTGACACCTTTCACCCTACTTCACCCATACCATTAGTCAGCAAGCCTCTGCCTGCACACAGAGCAGGTCAGAACTCCAGCTTTGGAGTCAGACTCCATGGATTCACGTCTTCTGCTTTCTAGCTGTCTGGCCTGGGGCAAATAAATTGAGTTCCTTATCTGTGAAACAAGGATAATAGTAGTTTCTTCTAGAGTAATTTTGAATATAAAATAAATTAATTCATGTAAGTACCTGGTACATTATAAACCCTCAGTAAGTTATTGCCATTATTTTTGTTATTACTAGAAATTTAGCTCCTTGAATAACTTATTTTATTTCCAGAGTGTTCTAACGTTAAAAACTCAGTTTGAACTGAAATCTGCCTCTCTGCCATGACTATCAATTGGTCCTATTTTTGCCATCTGGAGTAGCACAGAGAAAATCTGATTCTCCTTTCCCAAGATGGGACAATAAGCATTTCGCACCACCCCCCCCCCCCCAACCCAGAATAAATACCTAACTCTCTCCAAATATTTTTCATAGACATGGATTTGGATCCTATCACCATTCTAATGACATCCTAAGAGCATGACTCAGTTTGAGAATCCTATAGTGGGAACACCACCTTCCGGGCATTGTCTGAAGAGTTTGGGGTACTACCACACTTTCTTCTTATGAATACTGCCTGTTTGGTTAAGCTATTATAAATTTAGGCTTTCCATTATATATAGTCAAACTCATTCATAATTGGCACAGTGTTCATATGTGTTAAATTTTAGCTCTCTTATTTTGCCTCATTATTTTAGCCTTCTGAATCTGTTTGGATCCCTAGACTGCCAGCCAGTATATTAGCATTCGGTCTAATTGTGTGTCGTTTTCTTTCTTTTTTTTTTTTTTTTTTTTTTTTTTAATTTTTATTTATTTATTTTTGAAAGAGACAGAGAGAGAGCGCATGAGCAGGAGAGGGGCAGAGAGAGAGGGGGCAGAGAATCCCAAGCAGGCCCTGCGCTGTCAGCACAGAGCCAGATGCAGGACTCATAAGTTGTGAGATCATGACCTGAGCTGAAACCAAGAGTTGGACCCTTAACCAACTGAGCCACTCAGGAGCTCCTAATTGCATGTAATTTTCAAGTTTGATGCATGGACTGTCCAAGTCATTCACTCAAAATGAGAATATTTTGAGGCCCCTGGCTGGCTCAGTCCGTAAAGCACACAACTCTTGATTTCAGGGTCATGAGTTCAAGCCCCACATTGGGCATGGATCCTACTTAAAAAACAAACAAAAAAACCAGACAGAGAATATCTTGCATATTTATCGTCAAGATATATCAGTTCAGTTAACACTCTTAGGTAGTGTTACTATCAATTGCTTACTATTTCCTGCCTGTATAAATTTTATTCAAAATTACCCCTCAAGTGGGGGTTTTGAGGAGCTTCAAATAGTCTCATCTGAAACAAACCTATTAAAACAAAAGTAAATGTATGCCTTATTAATTGAAAATTAAGCACATTATTAATTTACATTATTAATATTTTTTTAGAGCGGCTGTTCTGGTGACCAGAAAGTTAATGAACATTGAAAAGAGAAAAAAAATTATAATCTATTCTAGAGGGTAGGCTAAAGGTTAGTAACAATACACTGATGGCCACAAATTTCATTTGAGCTCTTAGTTTAAAACTCTTTTCCATTTTTCACTCAAACTATGAAAAGGGAAAGCACACTCATCCTGGCTTTTTTTTTTTCTTTATACATAATATGAAGGAATTAATCAACCAATAAATAAGATTAAGGCAGGAAGAAGGAATGAGACAGAGATACTGTGGATCTAATTATATGCAATTCAGTGGATGACTTCTGAATAATTGAGCATTGCCTTGCATAACTTTACCCAGAGCGAGTTCCCAGCAGTTGGAGTTCATTACTTTGGAGCTTTACAAGCTAAAGATAGAATGTGTACAGGCTTAAGGGTCTGACTCCTGACCCCATGTAAGAATGCACAGAAACCACATTGGGAAATCAAGAAAAACTCAAGGGGAGGATCACTGAGAGAGCTCTGATTTGTCCAGTGGTGCCTCCCTGAAATTGATCGTCTACATTTCTGTTAGAGCACTCTGAAATGCAAATGTGACCATGTCTCTTTATACTTTAAAATAATTGTGCCCCACCAGCCCCCTTTCCCACTGATTAAGCATGGTATACAAGGCCTTTCATGATCTGGCTATATTTACTGGAAATGGTCAGTATAAACCTGAAGTAAATTATGATAAAGATACATGTCATAAATCTTAGAGGAACCATGACAACTCAAAAAATAGCTTAGAAATGAACAAAGGAATTAAAATGGTATGCCAAGGAATATTTGTTTAATGCAAATAAGCCAATAAAGTTGGAACATAGGAACAAAAATGACATGAGACCTGAAGAAAACAAATAGAAAAATGGCAGGCATGAATCTAACCACAAAACTAATTATATTAAATGTAAATGGATTAAGCAGTCCAATTAAAAGGCAGAGATATAAGTAAATAGGCTCCAACTACATGCTGTCTATAAGAGACACACTTTCATAGACAAAGATAAATACAAACAGGTTGAAAGTAGAATGATGCAAAAAGTAACCATAAGAGAGATGGAGTGGCTAAAATATCAGACAAAATAGTTTTTAAGACCAAACAAATTGTTCCCATAGGAGAAAAGGGACATTATAATGATAACACAAACAGTCCATTGGGAAGATAAACAATTAAAAACATATATACATTGGGGCCCCTGGGTGGCTCAGTCGGTTAAGTATCTGATTCTTGATTTTGGCTCAGGTCATGATCTCTTGGTTGTGAGGTCAGACTCTGCTCTAAACATGAAACCTGCTTAAGCTTCCCTCTCCTTCTTTCCCTCTGCCCCTTCCCTGCTTGTATGCGTGCATGCATGCAGTCTCTCTCTCTCAAAAACCAAAACCAAAACCATGTATATATATATACATCTAATGGACCTTTTAATATATGAAGCAAAAACAGAAAATTGAAAGGAGAAATAGAATTCAACAATAATAACTGGAAACTTTAATATCCTACTCTCAAAAACTAAAATAATAACTAGACAGAAAATCAGCAAAAGTATAGTCTTTAACACTGTTAACCCACAGTCGCTGCTGTCAGGATGGAGCCCACTTTGGATCCTCTGTCCCTCTCACTCTCTCACCCTCCCTTAGTTGCACTCTCTTTCTCTCTCTCAAAAATAAAAATAAACATAAAAAAAAAAAAAGGCAAGGATGTCTGTTCTCACTTCTATTCAAGATGTAACCAGAGATTCTAGCCACCACAATCAGGCAACAAAAAAATGAATGTCAGTCAGATTGGAAGTGAAGAAATAAACTGTCTTTATTTGTAAATGATGTAACAACCTTCTATATAGAAAACTTTAACAAATCCAAAAAAAAAATATTAGAACTAATAATGGATCTATTTGAGGTTATAGGATATAAGATCAGTATACCAAAATCAAGTGTATTTCTACCTATTAACAATGAACGATCTAAAAATGAATGATGCCTTTTACTATGATTTCAAAAAGAATAAAAATACTTAGGAAAAACTAAGAAAAGAAATGCAAGTGTTATACACTGAAAACTACAAACTGGCAGAGAGAAATTAAATAAGATCTAAATAAATGGAGAAGCATTCCATATCGACTCTTGCAAGTCATTAAAAAGATACCAAACAACTCAATTAAAAAATGAATGGTGGGGCGTCTGGGTGGCTCAGTCGGTTAAGCATCTGACTTGATTTCGGCTCAGGTCATGATTTCCCGGTTCATGAATTCAAGCCCCATTGTGGGCTCTCTGCTCTCTGTGCAGATCCCATTTCTGATCCTCTGTCTCCCTCTCTCTCTGCCCCTCCCCTGTTTCCACGTGCTCTCTCTCTCTCAAAAATAAATAAACATTTTTAAAAAATGAATAGGGGGCACGTGGGTGGCTCAGTCGGTTAAGCGTCTGACCTGATTTCGGCTCAGGTCATGATCTCACAGTTCGTGGGTTCAAGCATCTGGTCATGCTCTGCACTTAACAGCATAGAGCCTACTTGGGATTCTTTCTCCTTTCCTCTCTGCCCCGCCTCCACTTGCACTTGTTCCCTCTCTAAATAAATAAATAAATAAATAAATAAATAAGAGGTGATGGGTGGTTCAATCGGTTGAGCATCCAACTTTGGCTCAGGTCACGATCTCATGGCTCCTGAGTTCGAGCCCTGCATCAGGCTCTGTGCTGTCAGTGCAGAGCCTGCTTCAGATCTTCTGCCCCCTGTCTCTCTGCCCCTCCCCCGCTCGCACTCTCTGAAAAATAAACATTAGTAAATAAACATTTTTTAAAAACGTATAGAAGAACAGATATTTCATTAAAGGAGATCTATAAATGGCTAATAACTCATGAAAAGGTGTTTAACATCATGAATCATTAGGGAAGTGCAAATGGAAACCACAATAAAATATTACTACACATTAACTAGAAGGTCTATGAAAAAGACAACCCATACCAAGTGTTAGTGAGGATGTGGAAAAAGGGGAATCCATACGTTGCTGGTGGAATGTAAAATGGTGCAGCCACTTCAGAAGACAATTTGTCCATTACTTAAAAAGTTAAACAGATGTACCATATGATTCAACAATCCCACTACTAGATATCACCCAGGAGAACAGAAGGCATCTGTCCACACAAAGACTGGCATGTGAATGTTCAGAGCAGTATTATTCAGAATAGCCAAAAAGTGGAAACAACCCAAACATTGATCAGGTGGTGAATGGGTAAATACAATTCCATGCAATGGAATACTATTCAGCATTTAAAAGGAACTAGCTATTAATATATACTACAGCATGGACCAACCTCAAAACCTCATGCTATGGTGGAAGAAACCAAACGCAGAGACTATACATTGTATGATTCCATTTATATGAAATGTTTAGAAAAGGCAAGTTTACAAAGACAAAAAGTAGATCCATGGTTGGTTAGGGCTGAGGATGGCAGTGTGGATTAACTATAAATGGACCCAAGGGAAGTTTTTAGGATGATAGAAATGTCTAAAACTGAATTGTGATTGTTGCACAGTTCGGTATAGTTACTAAAAATCATTGAGTTGTACTGTTAAAATGGGTGAATTTTATGTTCTGTAAATTATACATCAATAAAGTGTTTAAAAATAAAGAAATGCTGGGGCGCCTGGGTGGCTCATTCTGCTAAGCGTCCGACTTCAGCTCAGGTCACGATCTCGCAGTTCGTGGGTACGAGCCCCGCGTCGGGCTCTGTGCTGACAGCTCAGAGCCTGGAGCCTGTTTCAGATTCTGTGTCTCCCTCTCTCTCTGACCCACCCCGTTCATGCTCTATCTCTCTCTGTCTCAAAAATAAATAAACGTTAAAAAAAAAATTAAAAAAAAAAATAAATGCAGTAGTCTGTCACTTTTTAACATATTAATAGAAACAATTCCAACAATAAGGAGGATACTGAGATTTTTGTTCCATGCCAGTCACTGTTGTAAGCACTGTACTCAATGCTCACAGCAACCTATTATTTCATAGATAGAAATAGATATTATAATGCCATTTGCAAATGAGGACATTGATGCCCTGAGAAGTTAAGTAACTTGCTCAAGGTTGTGCAGCAAATAAATAGGTGAGCCAGGGTTCAAATCTAAGCAATTGGTTCTAGTAACCATGCTGTCACCTTTCTGCTAATATAAATCAAATTTTATGGTATTTTTAAGGGTCTAATGAGGCAGCATCATTGCAAACTTCTCCTCCTGAAGTTGAAAAATATACAATATACCAAGTTTGATGGTACAAAGCAAGGGAGGAAGTGTGTTATTTTTCCATTTTAGGAAAATAGTAAAAGTGCTAGCTTCCATTTTCGTTTTCTTCCCGTTTTATGGCGGGACGCAATGTATATCCTGAAAAGATAATGGGCTTTAGAATTGAAATAACTGAGATTTGCTCTCTGACTCTGCTACTTAAGTCATGTAACTTTATAGAGCCTCATTTTTCTTGTCTATAAAATAGACTTAATAATGCCTACATACCCGCATTGTGTGTGTATTTAACATGATGTGATTAAATGTATATAAAATCTTAGCATGATGCCTTGCTTCGGTAGACACTGAACAAGCGGGAGCTCCCTTTAGTCATTAGACTCAAGTGTCCTTTTATACATTAGAGTCGATCATGTCTTCTTAGCTGGACTATACCTGAAAGAGAAGGAAGAACAATTCAGAACTCATAGATGGCTTTTTTTAGTTGGTTAATTATATTTGATTTTGCTTAGCATATTAAAATAAAGCATGAAAGACCTCCTCTTCCACATGCAGACAGCTTACTTAGAAATTTTACTTTAATATCTGCTCCCATGCTGGACTCTAACCAGACTCCAGCCCTGGCATCTAAGAGATATTATTTCACTATTATCTCCTAAGTACCTTTAAGAGTACTTAAAGATCAGAGCCTCCCCGAAAGTGTGGTTATTGTCAGGACACCTCATCAGAGTCCTGATGGAAGGGAGAAAGGTGGCTAGGGACAAATCTTGTTTCCATGCCAGTATGAATTCTGTGGGGCCCGAGGCCCTGGTCACACAAATCACTGAGGGCTATTTTAGTATAAGTGTGAGAAACTTCCTCTATCAGTGGCCACTGACCTGTATTTATACATATTAAGAAAACATGTATTAAGGGACAAATTTTTAAAAGCATATTTTTTCTTAATGACAGATATAATAAATGTTTATTTATCTACTTGGTAAATTACTGAAACATTTTGTCCACTGGATGTCGCTACTGCATTTGAAAAATAAACTCCATCCTGTGCTTTTATAAACTGAAATGTAATATGAAAGTTAAATTTTTTAGTCTTGAAACGACATGTTCCTTTCTTTTTCCCTGACAGAAGAGGAAGACACCACCAGATGACCCAGACTGATCTTATCTCGAGATAATTTCCTTCGAAGAGAAATCAGGAAGGAATTTGTTATGCAGAATTTAGGATTTGGCCAGAAGATCTGGAAGCATCTAAAGCCTGCTGAGGAATGACAATTTTCAAATGCCTGGTACACAAAATAACTTTAAAATTTTCTGTTAGCTTGTTCCTTTTGGGGGAAGAGTTTCTTTTGATTTGTCCTTTGACTCTTCACGACCTGTGACCTGTTTCCAACCCAGGACCCGGTTCTTCTGAGGATGGAAGGGAGTTGGAACTCCGCTCAAATATTCTTTCCCTTTCTCACATCCCAACCCCTTCTGTGATCCAAGCCCTCAAAACATAAATGATGGTCATCTTTCAATTTTAAAATTATAACACTAAACGTTTCTTTATTCAAGGAATTGAAAGATAAGTCAGAATTTTTCTTTGTTTTCTTGTGTTTATTAATGAAATGGATCCTACCAGCATATTGTTTTTGAGCCCTTGAATATTTCCCTATCCCTGAAGTCAAATTGAAATAGAACAGATGGAAACACAGTAGGATATGTCACACATGCTACACAGGGAAGAATCAAAAGGCTATCAATGCTTTCCAAAACAAGCAAGAGAAAGAGAGAGGAGGGAGGGGGGTGCTGAGTGGGGAGGGGGACAGAATTGTGATCATTCTTGGTATGTGCTAAGTACCACGTGGCTCATAAAACAGTTTTGAGAAGAAAGTTAAGCCCTGAAAAAGGAACCACTCTCTCTATAAATGATATTTTAATAATCTTTTAGTTTAAGAACTCCTTTACTTCCTATTCTAAGATTTCAGTGTAAATGAAGACAAATGGGAAGACAACTTTTTTTTTAAAGTTTTTATTTAAATTCCAGTTAGTTAACCTACAGTGTAATATTAGTTTCAGGTGTACAATATAGTGATTCAACAATTCTTTACATCACCCAGTGCTTATCATGACAAGTGCACTCTTTAATCCCCATCACCGATTTAACCCATCTCCCACACTGCTCCTCCCTCCCTCCTTCCCCATAACCATCAGTTTGTTCTCCACAATTAAGTGTCGGTTTCTTGCTTTGACTCTCTCTTATTTTTTCCTTTTGCTTCTTTGTTTTGTTTCTTAAATTCCACATGAGTGAAATCATACAGTATTTGTCTTTCTCTGACTGACTTATTTCACATAGCATTATACTGTGTAGCTCCATTCATGTCATTGCAAATGGCAAGATTTCACTCTTTTTTATGGCTGAATAATAGTCCATTATATATATCTATATCTATATCTATATATCTATATCTATATCTATATCTATATCTATATCTATATCTATATATGTATAGATATAGATATAGATATAGATATAGATATATAGATACACACACCACTTCTTGTTTATCCACTCATCAACCGATGGACACTTGGCTGCTTCCATATCTCGGCTGTTGTAAGCAAATACTGCTGTAAACATCGGGGTGCATGTTTTCCTTTCAATTAGTGGCCTTGTATCCTTTGGGTAAATACCCAGTAGTGAAATTGTTGGGTCATAAGGTAGTTCTCTTTTTAACTTTTTGAGGAGCCTCCATACTGTTTCCCAGAGTGGCTCCACCAGTTTGCGTTCCCACCAACAGTGCAGGAGAGTCCCCTTTCTCCACATCCTCACCAACACCTGTTGCTTCTTATGTGGTTAATTTTAGCCATTCTGACAGGTATGGGGAAAGCAATTTTAGGACTTCAATCAAGATTATTTTCCAGTTGCAGAAGATTGAGGAGTTAGAGTTTAGAAAGACATTCTCTGTGACTGGTTTTTCATTTGCAAATTTCTTCCTACCCTGAGAACGATTCAAAATAATGAATTAAGATAACATTTTTTGAAATAGGTTTTTGTTTTAAAAAGTTCTATAGTTTTTACATCATTTTAATAAAATTACATAATTTAAAGTTAATATTCTTATATGAATAACCAACTGAGCCACCCAGGCACCCCACTTTATTCTTTTTGATGCAGTTGTAAATTGGGTTGTTTTCTTAATTCCTCTGATAAATCTCTTTGGCTTTTTTTTTTTTTTTTTTTTTTTTGAGAGAGAGAGCACAAGTTGGGGAGGGGCAGAGAGAGGGAGAAACAGAATCCCAAGCAAGTTTCATGCCATCAGTGCTGACCCCAATGGGGGGCTCAAACTCATAAACAGAGAGATCATGACCTGAGCCTGAGCTTAACCAACTGTGCCACCCAGGTGCCCTTCCCCCTCCTGCCCTCTTTGGCTTTTTAATCTGGCTTCTACAATTAAAACTTGGCACATAACCAAAATACAATTAAATGAAAAGTCAACAATAAAATATAGCATGCCCCCAATCACCCTGTATAAATATGGACATCTTAAAATGCACTTGTTTGGAAGCATTTCCAGAATGGTGGAATAAGAATGTATGAAAATCTGCTCATCCACAACAGCAAGAGAACCCTGGAAATTAACCAAAGGTTTACAATGTTCTAGAATCATTTATTAAAACAAAACAAAACAACAACAAAAAAACCCAGTTGAATATCAGTAAGAGCAGCAAGTTTTGTGGCTTTTAACTTGCCTTCTTCCCATCTCCTTTTCTCCATTTGCTGCATAGACTTAAAAACCAGCAGACTTGGGGAGCCTGAGTGGCTTAGTTGGTTGAGCATCTGACTCTTGATTTAGGGTCAGGTCATGATCCAAGATGTGGGATCGAGCCCCACATTGGGCTCTTTGCTGACAGCATGAAGCCTGCTTAAGGTTCTCTTTCTCTCTCTCTCTCTCTCTCTCTCTCTCGGTCTCTCTATCTCTCTCTCTGCCCCGCTCCCCTGCTGACACTTACTCTGTTTCTAAAATTAAAAAACAAAACAAAACAACAACAAAAAAACCCAGCAGGCACACAATTATGATAGTTGTAAAAACCAGAAGCCTAGGAGTCACTGGTGGGAAAGGGCAGAATGGATCTGAAACTGCCCACTTGTTCCATCCCTAGAGAATTGTCACTGTTTGACCTATTTTAAGCTCCTTGTAAAGCTCCATTCCCAAGGGTAAACTTTATTTGACCTGACTCAGAGCTCACTTTGTTTGAAGAGCCTTATCCTTAGGACATTTGTCAAAAAGAAGTAGTGGCAATTGTTTACATTGCAGATGCATGAGGCAGTGATACCAATTGGAGCTAATAAGAACCTAACCAAAAAAAAAAAAAGAAAAAATCTGGAATGAGATGTCCATGTGGTTCTTTGCAAAGCTCCGAAATATTCCTGGGAACCCAGAAAGACATGTGAATGTGCAGTGCTCTTCTTATGCTCAGCAAAGACCTAAGAAGACCCTAATTCCTCGCCTCAGACTGACCTTGGGGCTCTGCTCAAGCAGGAAGTAAAGGCTAAAGCACAATTGTAAACTGCTTACTGGAATATTAAATACATGCTCCAGGGGCACCTGGGTGGCTCAGTGGGTTAAGGGACTGACTTCAGCTCAGGTCATGACCTCGTGGTCCATGAGTTCGAGCTCCATATCGGGCTCTGTGCTGACAGCTCAGGGCCTGGAGCCTGCTTCAGATTCTGTCTCTCTCTCTCTCTCTCTCTCTCTCTGCCCTCCCCCACTCATGATCTGTCTCTCTCTCAAAAATGAGTAAACATTAAAAAAAATTTTTTTTAAAACATGCTCCAACACATACACAGAGCAGTGCTTAGACTGAAATTTATCATTGTAAACACCTGTATTAAAAAAGAGAAAAAATGTTAAATCAATAAACTGACTTTCCACTATAGGAAACTGAAACAGGAGAGCAAATGAAACTTAAAGCAAACAGAAGAAAGGGAAAAAAAAAAATTAGAGTGGAAAAAAATAAAAAAGAATTAAAAAATTAATAAAACCAATTAAACCAAAGCTGGTTTCTTAAAAAGAAAATGAACAAAATTGACAAAATTTTAGGTGGCTTGACCAAGCAAAAAAGAAGTCTCAAATTACTAAGATCAGGAATGAAAGAGGGGACATCAGTACTGACCATACAGATAAAAGGATTATAATAGAAGCTCTGAGGAATAGTATATAAACAAAATAGATAACTTACATGAAATACACAAATTTCTAGAAGGACAAAACTAATAAAAGTGGAAAAAGAAAATGTAAACATGTTTATATATACCTGGACACCTAGCTGGCTCAACTCTTGATCTCAAAGCTGTGGGTTTGAGCCCATGTTGGGAGTAGAGGTTACTTAAAAATACCATCAGAGAGATCCTATTAGTAATAAAAAAACTTCCCATAGGGGCCTCTGGGTGGCCCAGTCGGTTAAGTATTTGACTCTTGGTTTTGGCTCAGTTCATCATATCACAGCTCGTTGGGCTCTGTGCTAATGGCAGCCTTTTTGGGATTCTCTCTCTCTCTCTGCCCCTCTCTCCCTCTCCCCCACTTGCACTCTCTCTCTCTCAAAAACAAACAAACATAAAAAAAAAAAAAAAAACTTCCCACAAATAAAAGTCCAGGCCTGGATGTCTTCAATGCTGAATTCTACCAAACCATTAAAGAAAAATTAATATCTATCTTTCACAAAGTCTTCCAAAAAATATAAGAGGAGGGAACACTTCCTAACTCATATTATGAAGCTAATATTGCTCTAACATCAAGATCAGACAAAGATACCACAAGGAAAGAAAACTATAGGCCAACATTTTTTATTAATATAGATGCAAAAATTCTCAAGAAAATACTCACCAGTCAAACTCAGCAATATGGTAAAAGACTATATGCTATAACCAAATGAGATTTTTCCCCGGAAGGCATGTTTTGTCTAGCATACAAAAATCACCAACGTAATGAAACATTAACACAATAAAGGATAAAAAGGGGCGCCCGGGTGGCTCAGTCAGTTAAGTGTCCGACTTCAGCTCAGGTCTTGATCTCACACTCCATGAGTTCTAGCCCCACGTCAGGCTCTGTGCTGACGGCTCAGAGCCTGGAGCGTGTTTCAGATTCCGTGCCTCCCTCTCTCTCTGACCCTCCTCCGTTCATGCTTTGTCTCTCTCTGTCTCAAAAATAAATAAAAACATTAAACTTAAAAAAAAGATAAAAATGTGATCATCTCAATAGATACAAAAGATAATTTGATAAAATCCAGCACACCATATGACTTCACTCATATGTAGAATTTAGGATACAAAACAGATGAACATAAGGGAAGGGAAGAAAAAATAATATAAAAACAAGGAGGAGGATAAAACATAAGAGACTCCTAAATACAGAGAACAAACTGAGGGTCACTGGATGGGTTGTGTGTGAGGGGGGATGGGCTAAATGGATAAGGGGCATTAAGGAAGACACTTGTTGGGATGAGCACTTGGTGTTATACATAGATGATGAATCACTGGAATCTACTCCTTAAATCATCATTGCACTATATGCTAACTAACTTGGATGTAAATTAAAAAAAATAATAAATAAAAAAATTTTTAAATTTCATTTTTAAGTATTCTCTACACCCAACATGCAGCTCAAAGTTATAACCCTGAGATCAAGAGTTCCATGCTGTACTGACTGAGCCAGCCAACCAACCCCCAAAATTCAACATTCCTGATAAAAGCTCTCAGAAGATTAAGGAAAGAAGGAAACTTTCTCAACCTGATATATGACATTGATGAAGAAAACTATAGCTAACAATGCACTTACTGGTAAAAAAACTAAATACTTTCCCTCTAATTTCAGGCACAAAACATGGATATCTATTCTCATTACATCTATCCAACATTGCCCTCAAGTTTCTATCCAGTGCAATAAGACCATTAAATAAATAAATAAATAAATAAATAAAGTCATCAAGATTGGACAGGAAGAAATTAAAATTTCTTTAATGTAGATGACATGACTTTTATGCAGAAGATCCTATTGTATCTACAAAAGAATACTAGAACTAATAAATGTGTTTAGCAAGGTTGTAGGATACAAGATCAATACACAAAAATCAATTGCATTTCTATATACTGCCAGTAAAAACTCAGAAATTGCGGTTTAAAAATGCCATTCACAACGGTATCAAAAAGCATAACATACTTAGGAATAAATTTTTGTTTATTTAAATTTTTTTTTTCATGTTTATCTTTGACAGAGAGTGTGTGTGTGGGAGGGGACAGAGAGAGAGAGAGAGAGAGACAGAATCCAAAGCAGGCTCTAGGCTCTGAGCTGTCAGCACAGAGCCCAGACTCACAAACCACAAGATCATGACCTGAGCCACAGTCTGATGCTTAACCAACTGAGCCACCCAGATGCCCTAGGAATAAAATTTTAAAAAGAAGTGTAAGACTTATACAATGAAACTACAGCACATCATTGAAAGAAAGAAGACCTAAACAAATGGAAACACAAGCCATACTAATGGATGGAATATTTAATATTGTGCAGCTGGGAATATGCCTTTAATTGAGCTACAGATTACATGCAATCCCTATAAAAATCTCAGCTGCCATTTTTTGCAGGATTAAGCAAGCTGATCCAAAAACTCATATGGAAACTCATATGGAGATTTCGAATAGCCAAACGATCTTTTGTTTTAAAATTTTTTAATGTTTATTTATTTATTTTTGAAAGAGAGAGAGAGAGAGAGAGACAAAGCAGGGGAGAGGTAGAGAGGGAGGGAGACACAGAATCCAAAGCAGAGCTGTCAGCACAGAGTCCGATGTGAGGTTTGAACCCACGAACTGTGAGATCATGACCTGAGTGGAGGTCGGACGCTCAACCGACTGAACCACCCAGGCGCCCCAATAGCCAAACAGTCTTGAAAAAGAATGACAGACTTGGAGGAGTCACACTCCCCAATTTCAAAACTTACTAAAAGCTACAGTAATCAAAATAGTTTGTTGGTGGCATAAGGATAGACATATAGATCAATGGAATAGCATGGAGAATCCAGAAATAAATCCTCACACTCATGGTCCTTGACAAGGGTGCTAAGAAAATTGAATAGGAAAATCATAGTTTTTTAACGAGTGGTGCTGGGAATAACTGGATATCCACAAGTAAAAGGATGAAGTCGAACTCCTACCATCCACAAAAATGAAGTTGAATCTCACATCATTTATAAAAATTAACCAAAAAAGGAACATCAACTTAAATGTAAGAGCTAAAACTATAAAGAAACTCTTAGAAGAAAACCTAGGTGAATACCTTTGTGACCTTGAGTGAAGCAATGTTTTCTTAAATATGATGCCCAAAGCATAAAGCATAAAAGAAAAAATAGATCATTGAACTTCATCGAAATCAAAAACTTATGAGCTTCAAAGAATTCCATCAAGAAAGTGAAGACAACCCACTGAATGAGGGAAAATATTTGCAAGTTATGTATCTAATAAACATCTAGGACCCAGAATATATAAAGAACTCTTAACAACAACAAAAGACAACTCAATTGAGAGAAGTGCAAAATATTTGAATAGTCATGACTTAAAAAAAAAAACAAAAACAAGCACATGGAAAATGCTTTACATTATCAGTCATTAGAGAAATGCAAATCAAACCACAATGAGCTACCCCTTCACACTAGGATGACTATAATCAAAACAATAGGATAATAATCAAAATAACAGATAGTGAGTATTGGCTAGTTATATGTACAAGTTAAAACACTCATCAGTTGCTGGTGGGGATATTAAATGGCACAGCCACTTTGGAAAAAAGTTTGACAGTCCTTCAAATGGTAAATACAGAGCTATCATACGATTCACCACTCCTAGAGAAGTGGACACATATATTCACACAAAAACTTACACACAAAATATCACAGCAGCCTTACTTGTAACAACCAAAAGATGGGAAAAAGCAAATGCCCATCAATTAATGAATGTGGTATATCTGTATGCAATATCATTTGGCAGAATGAAGTGCTGATACATGCTACAAAACAGATGAGCCTTAGAAAAACACTAAGAGGGGCGCCTGGGTGGCTCAGTTGGTTGGGCAACTGACTTCAGCTCAGGTCATGATCTCACAGTTCGTGGGTTCGAGCCCCGCGTTGGGCTCTGTGCTGACAGCTCAGAGCCTGGAGCCTACTTCAGATTCTGTGTCTCCCCCTCTCTCTGCTCCTTCCCTGCTCACACTGTGTGTCTGTCTCTCAATAATAAATAAATGTTAAAAAAAAAAATAAAAAAAAACACACTATTAAAAAAAAAAAGAAAAAGAAAAACACTAAGAGAGGGGCGCCTGGGTGGTTCAGGCAGTTGAGCATCCTACTTCAGCTTAGGTCATGATGTCACCATTCGTGTGAGTTTGAGCCCCATGTCGGGCTCTGTGCTGACAGCTTCGAGCCTGGAGCCTGCTTTGGATTCTGTGTCTCCCTCTCTCTCTGTCCCTCCCCTGCTTGTGCTCTCTCTGTCTTAGAAATAATAAATGAATAAACTTTAAAAATAAATAAATACGGGGCAGCTGGGTGGCTCAGGAAGGGCAGAGAGAGAGGGAGACACAGAATCCCAAGCAGGTTCCAGGCTCGGAGCTGTCAGCACAGAGCCCAATGGGGTGCTTGAACTCATGGACCATGAGATGGTGACCTGAGCTGAAGTCGGATGCTTAATCGACTGAGCCACCCAGGTCCCCCTCATTATTTTATAAAAATTAATTAGAAAATAGATGTTTTTGAAAATTGTTATATTTATGAAACCACATCTTTATGGGGCTGTGCTCATTTTTTTTATTTTATTATCTATTATTAATTTATTATCATATGTGATTATCATTATTTTGATTTGTAATGGCCTGTTATTGGCAAAGAGATTTATGAATAAATGTTCAAAATAAACATGATAGATTAAAAAGAAAACAAAGCTAATAAATTATGGTTTTTAAATTAATGAGGTATACATGGCTCTGAGCTCTTGAGATAAATTTTCATGATTGTCAGCCAAGAGAAAAAAGAGCAGGAATAGAAGGGAGAGAGGAAAGAATCCAGGAAGGAAGAGAAACAGAGATGGAGAGACAGAACACATAAAAACTAGTGGACAGGGGTGTCTGGGTGGCTCAGTCAGTTAAGTGTCCAACTCTTGATTTCAGCTCAGTTTGTGAGTTCTAGCCCCGTGTCGGGCTATACACTGACAGTGTGGAGCCTACTTGGGATTCTCTCTCCCTTTCTCTCTGCCCCTCCCCTGCTGTCTTTCTCTCTCAAAATAAATAAATAAACATTTGAGAGGAATTAGTGGATAAACAAAAAAAGACAAGCAGATAAAGATTCAGAGGAAAGGAGACAAGCACACATGCGCCAAGGAAGAGGAGGAAGCCCTTTAGTTACAAAGGACTCGACGTAAGAGAAAAATACAATGGAGCTAGACATACAAAGAAGAACAAGGAAAAAAAAGCAAGAAAGAGAAAAAAGAAAAAGACCAAAGAAAGATGATCAGTAGCTTTTTATTATTATTATTATTATTATTATTATTATTATTATTATTATTTTAACGTTTATTTATTTTTGACAGACAGAGAGAGAGAGAGACAGCATGAGCGGGGAGAGGCAGAGAGAGAGGGAGACACAGAATCCAAAGCAGGCTCCAGGCTCTGAGCTGTCAGCACAGAGCCCGACACGGGGCTCGAACTCACAGACTGCGAGATCATGACCTGAGCCGAAGTCGGACGTTCAACCGACTGAGCCACCCAGGCGCCCCATGATCAGTAGCTTTTAAAGTTTAAGTGCAAAAATTTATTATGTTTCACTGTATCAGCCAGTGACATTTAAAACATATAACTGCTCATTATCAAAACTATTTGAAATTGTAATTAAAATGCTAGCCAAAATTCTAACTTGGTGATTTCCTCTAATCCTTCTGAAGTTCTCCTCTGAATGTGACCATCACAATAATTCACCAAGGAAAAATTATTATTGTAGGTGCAGCTGAGGAGTCCAGAAACACAATTATCACGGTGGCAGGGGTAAGATTCGGAGGATTTCCATTTCTTTTGTGTTAATTATTGTCATAGAAGAGAAATGACCAGAAGAAAGCTATAATTGTCAATAAGCTAGAGCTTAGCAACTTAAAATATACCAAAGCAAGAAAGCTTTATTATTAAATAACAATGAATATGTTGTGTCTCTTTGGACTTCTACTTGAGCAAAGGTGAAGGGGCTACTCTTATTCCTTACAAAGGGAATAAAGCCCACTGCTGTTGGAATTCAAGGTGTTCAAAATAAATACGATTCTATATGGCACTCCAGAGATAATGTCTTAATGGTAACTCCCTCCCCCCCCAAAATTGAGGCGGAAGAAAAAAAAATACAAAAAATAAGCTCATGTAGATTTTAAAAATGAAAAGCATCAACAGTTATGAAGTTCTAAGATATGACATGGCATGAAATACTGATGAGTTGTCTCTATTTCATTCAGGTAAACTTGAATAAGTTCAGGCAATGCAGATGCTTTAAAAACAAAAGGTAAATGAAGTTTTATGAGTTCATTTGGTTTGTAGAAATTCACTGAACTATGTAGTTATAACATATGGTTTTTTCCTGTACACATATTATTCTTTAAGAAATAGTTGTTTTTGAATCAAATCATGTTTTATGCTATTATTTCATTAATATTAAAATATTTACTAAATATCCACATATATGTTCTGCTCTGCCAATACCAAAGGAGGTAAAACACACAGATATAGCCTCAGTCTTCTTGTACTTCTCTTTCTCAGTTAGATAATGTATGTGAAGAGAGACATAAAACAGACCAATAGACACTCAGTGAGCTGACCACTGATGGACACAAGTGCTACATATCTTTGTATACGATAACACCACAGCTAAGTACTAGCATCTTTTCTTTAAGATAATTTGTTTATCCTTTGTTTTTGATTAATTGCCCATGGATCATTTAGAAATAGTATCTGCCCAGGGGTGCCTTTGCTGGCTCAGCTGGTGGAGTGTGGAATTCTTGATCTCGGGGTTATAAGTTCAACTCCCACATTGGGCGAAGAGATCACTTGAAAATACAATCTTAAAAAAAATAATAAAGGAAGAAGAAATAATATCTATTCAGATCTTTCAAAGCCCATCAGATTAATAACTCATTATTAATGGCATACAATGTGCTCTGTCGCCTTCCTTATTCCTTAAACCAATGTTTCTAAAACTTACTGTCTTTCACTTACTATCTTCACAATTTTTGCAATATCATCATGCCAAGTGTGCTATTATTTTAAAAATAATTTTAACTCCGATTCCTTTCATTGTAATACCTACTTTAACCTAGTCCTAAACATTGATATCTATAGAATCACAGATTTGCTTTTTAAAAACGGTATGCGTGGGTATCCTCAACTAAAATAACCACATGAGTGCTCAGTGGTATGCTAACCACACTTAAATAACCACGGTGTTAATCGAGTCAGCTTTGCTATCACCCAGCAAGAATGATAAATGTACCAACATAGAATCCTGCCCTACAGGACATAAGAAGCTCTATCTTCTATCTCAAAAGGTAGTCTTATTTTTTGTAATCTCTTGTAAGTAGACACCTTCCAAGATATGCATAATGAAGAATATATAAGGAAATCTGAGTTTCTTAATTTAACTTGTTCATATATTTCACAGATGAGAATATCTCTTAAACATTTATCTCTGAGTTTTTCTTTCAATTTCTTCAGATTTAATAATTACTGACATTTACTCTAATAATAATGACACAAATATATTGCTGTCTCTTACTTTTTAACATGCAAAACAGTGTAAATCAACCACAGCATCTGTGGAGTTTAAATAATAAGTAAGGGGAAGAATTGGATTGGGAGAATAAATAAGGCTTTCTTTGCTCATTTATTCAACAAATGGCTGCTGCCCTTTTTCTTGGTGCTAAAGATACATCAATAAAAAACTGTTAAAAAAATAGGTAAACCACTGTTGTCATGCATACATAATAATTAGTATAATACAAAGTTTTATGGAAAAGTTTTAAAAGACACATTTGTTTTTGAGATGCTTCCACTAGTGTTTTTTTAGTATCTCATTCCTTAAATAGTAACCTAATTTTGAAAATCTCCAAAGTTTTAATTAATATTTTAATTCATATTTATAATAATTATTAAAAATATTCTCAGCATTTGGGTATAATAAAATATTTTCAGGGGCACCTGGATGGCTCAGTTGGTTAAGCGTCCTGACTTTGGCTCAAGTCATGATCTGATGGTTTATGGGTTTGAGCCTCGTGTTGGGCTCTGTGCTGACAGCTTGGAGCCTGGAGCCTGCTTGGAAGTCTGTGTCTCCCTCTCTCTGTCCCTCCCCTGCTCACGCTCTGCCTCTCTCTCTCTCTCTCTCAAAAATAAATAAACATTAAAAAAATATTTCCAACATATAGAAAAGTGCAGATAATAATAGAAGACTTCATTCTTCCATGTGTTCAGACTAAAAACATTGGGATCACTGACTCCTTTCACTTACTATGCTTCACAATTTTCTGCAATATCATTATATCAACTATGCTATTGTTTGAAACAATACTTGAACGTTGATTAATTTTCCTTTCATTCTGAACCTACTTGATTCCTCTCCTTTACCAATACCTCCCGTATTATGTCGAATGTACCTTCAAAGTATATCCAGAATTCTACCACTTCTCATCATTCCACAGCCACCATCTTGGCCCAAGACACCATCATCTGTTGCCTGAATTATTACAATAGCCTCACAGTGGATCTGACAACTTCTGCCCTTGCCCTCCTCCCCACCCGTAGTGGGTTCTCAACACAGCACCCAAAAGAATCCTGTTAAAATATCAGTCCAATAATATTCTTCCTCTGCTCAAATCACTACAATGAATTCTCATACAGAATAAAAGCAGAGCTCTTAATATTCTATTTCTATGAGTTGTCTGTTTTTGTAAATAGTTGTTGTAGATTCATTTTCACTGTTAGATGATATTCTCTAGTAAGAAAATAACTCATTTTTTCTAATCCACTCTTTTATCTATGGACATTTGGGGTCTTTAATTTGTTTTGCTATTATAAATAATGCTGACACAAGAAATGCTAAGGGAGGGGCACCTGGGTGGCTCAGTCGGTTAAGCGTCTGACTTTGGCTCAGGTCATGATCTCACGGTTTGTGGGTTTGAGCCCCCCATCTGGTTCACTGCTGTTGGTGTGGAGCCTGCTTCAAATCCTCTGTCTCGCTCTCTCTGACCCTCCCCTGCTATCACTCTCTCTCTCAAAATAAATACATGAAAAAAAAAAAAAAGAAAGAAAGAAATGCTAAGGGGAATTCTTAAAGATGTAGGCAATGATATAAGATGTAAATTCAGAAGTACAGGAAGGAATAAATAACTCTTACATTTATGGTCAACTGTTTTCAACATGGGTGCCAAGAAATCTGATGGGGAAAAATAGTTTTTTCAGTGAATGGTGTTGGGACACATGAAAATTGGATATTCACATGGAAACGAATGAAGCTGGATTCCCACATCACACTATATGTGAAAATTAACTCCAAATGCATCATTGACCTAAAGGTAAGAACTAAAACCATAAAACTCGTAGAAGAAAACTTAGGTGTGTATCTTCATGGCTTTAGGGTAGGTGATGGTTTCTCAAAAAACATAGTAACAAAAGGAAAAATAGGTAAATTGGACTTTGTCCGAATTAAAACCTTTTGTACGTTATTATTATTATTATTATTATCATTATTATTACCTTTTGTACTTTAAAGGAAATCATCAAGAAATGAAAAACCAATACACAGAATGGGAGACAAAATATTTGCAAATCATATATCAGAAAAGGGACTTATATTCAGAATGAGTAAAGAATTCTTACAACTCAAAAATAAAAACACAAACAACCTCATTTTTAAAACGAGCAAAGCATCTGAATAGACATTTCTCCAAAGAAGATATGTAAATAGCCAGTAAGTGCATAAAAGGTGTTCAACATGCAAATGAAAACCACAATGAGATACTACTTGACACATAGTAAAACAGCTAAAATGAAAAAGACAGACAATAATTAAGTGTTGGTGAGAATATGGAAAAATTGGAACCATCATACATTGCTGGTGGGATTATAAACTGGTGCACTTTGGAAAAATATCTGACTGTTCTTCAAAAAGTTTTAAACATATTGCTACCGCATAATCCACAATTGAAGACTTATTCGATTGAGAGGCCTTGGCAAATGACCTATAGTGAGCATTACTTTCTTCATTTATGAACTGAATACTTGTGTGTTGATATTTTATATATTCAAATTCAAACAATAACAACAAAAACCAAATCTGTGGTTTTCCAAAGATACTTATAAGAAAGTGAAAAGTAAGGGGGCGCCTGGGTGGTTCAGTTGGTTAAGTGTTGGACTCTTGATCTCAGCTTAGGTCATGATCTCACAGTTGGCGAGTTTGAGCCCCGAGTTGGTTTCTGTGCTAACAGTGTGGAGCCTGCTTGGGATTCTCTCTCCCTCTCCCTCTCCCTCTGTGCTCTTCCCCTGCTCGCTCTCTCTTGTGCGTGAGCGCATGCGCATGCACATGCACCAAATAAAGAAATAAACTTTAAAAAACAAATGAAAAGTCAAATCACAGGCTAGGAGAAAATGTTTGCAAGCTAGTACATAAATATGATGATTGTATAAAGAACTCTAACAACAATATAAAAACGAATAGTCCAATTAAAATGGACAAAATATTTCAACAGACACTTCACAAAAGAAGATATACACACATAAATGTCTATGTAGGCACATACATATATTAAAGTCTAATCAGCAAATGGAAAGATGCTCAATATCACTAATCATCAAGGAAACGCATATCAAAACCACATTGACATACCTCTTCACATCCATTGGAATGATTAACATTAAAAAGACTGATGATACCAAGTGTGGTAATTGGAAATATTGTACATTGCCCGTGGAAGTGTAAAACGGTCCTATCACTTGGAAAAACAATTTCACAATTTTATATAAAATTAAGCATACATCCACTCAGTCTCATAGCAATTGCACTCCTAGGTATTTACCCAAGAGAAATGGAAACATATGCCTATAATATGATTTGTACAGAATATTTACAGCAGACTTATCTATAATAATCCCAACTGGAAACGATCCAGTAGCCATCAGTGAGTATGATATTAGCTAGCAATAAAAATGAACAAACTGCTGTTACATACGAAAACACAAATGAATCTGTAGGGGCAAGGGCAGGCTGACCCAAGATAGACCACTTTGGCAGGAAGATTATCTTGAGTTAAAAGCAATCAAAATCTAGTAGACTCAGGAAAAGCTCTTTACATGCCCCCTCAACTACCTACTTGTACCAGGAAGAGAGCTATTCACAGAGATTCCTCCTTATCTAAGAAACTTGTCTGCAGAGCAGAGCAACCTTTGTTTTCCAAATATCTCCTCTCACCTTCCTGCTAATGGTCCTCCTTTTCTTTGTATACCCCTAACTCTACCCTTCTCTTTACCTCAGATAAGCCTGATGTTGCCTGTCTCTGAAATTCCATATCTATGTGGATTCTGTATACCTATAAAGGTAAATTTGATTTTCTCCTGTTAATCTGTCTCATGTCGATTTGATTCTTAGTCCAACTAGAAAGACCTTAAGGGGGTAACGGAAATTTCTTCCCCCACAACAAATCTCAAAAACATTCTTTTAAGAGAAAAAAAGCCCACACAAAAGAATTTGTACTGTATAATTTCATTTATATAAATTCTAGAGCAGGTAAAACCAATCTATGGTTGCCTGGAGGAAGGAATTGACTATAAAGAGGCACAGGAGAGATTTCTGGAGTTATGTAAATGTTCTACATTTTGATTGTGGAAATGGTAGCATGGGTATATATGTTCACCAAAACTCATCGAACTGAAATCTGTGCATTTTATTCTAATTAGATTATTCCTCAAACAAGTTTATTTTAAAAATAATACTACGAGAAACATATACCTGAGTCATTTTTATACATATACATTTTTGGGCATATCACATACATGTACATTTTGTGCTGGTCCCAGATAGACACAGTGTATACCTAGAAGTGAAAATCTTCCATCTCAGGCTTTGCAAATTTTTAGTTTTACAAGATAACGCGAGTTGATCTTCAAGACAATTTTACCAACTTACACTTGCACTAGCAGTGTCTAAGAGTTCCTGTAGATCTATGTCTTCATTAGCACTTGATACTTTCTGATTTCTTCATTTATCCAGTAGCTAGTGTGTAAAATGTTACCTCACTAGGGTCTTATTCTAACTTTTCTGAGTAGTAATAAGGTGGAACATTTTTTCCCACTTATTGACCCTTGAGATTTTCTCTTCTTTAAAGTTGCAGTTCGAGTATTCTATTTGTCTACTATTTCCAATCTATTTTGTACAAGTTCTACATGTTGTTAACCTTGAAAATGAAACTTCCCAGTTATTTTATTAGCAAAAGGTGAGTTTTTTCAGCAATAGCAAGGAATTGCAATTTGGGAAAACTAGCTTTGGCAAAGTCTATAGGCAAGTCCAACAAACAAAGGAGAGCTACACTCCTTTATAGAGGAAAGGGGGATGTTGGAAAAGCTGTTATAAACAAAAAAGTCCATTGGCATAAATTGGGAGTTGGAAGTATAGTAGCTTTTCATTGGCTGAGTTATGACAGTCTGACAGTTTCTCATTGGCTGGGCTGTTGCCAGGGGAGGAGGTATCCTTTCTTCCTCTTCCAAGATAATAAAGTAGCATCCACCTGCAAGGTGCTTCTCTTCCTGTTGGGTCTGCAATTAACAAGTAGTAGGGCATGAGAGCTCCCCCTACTGAACCTGCTGACTCCATTTTAGTGACGTTTCCCTTAATTTTCACAATATATTCTGGATTCTAGATTTTTGTTTATTGTGTGTGCCAAAAATATCTCCTTCCTGTGATTTGTCTTTTCAGCTCTCCCTCCACCTTTTTCTGAGAGAGAGAGAGAGCGAGAGAGCGAGCACTTGAGCAGGGGAGAGGGCAGAGGGAGAGAGAGAGAGAATCTTAAACAGGCTCCATGCTCAGCATGGAGCCCGATACAGGGCTCCATCCCACCACCCTGGAATCATGACCTAGACCAAGATCAAGAGTCAGATGCTCAAACAACTGGGCCATCCAGGTGCCCCTACATCTAAATCTTTAATCCAGTATCTTAGTGTGGGTAAGGCTAAGCTTGTTATGGAAAAAAGAACCCAAAATAGAGGGCTTAAAAAATATAGACATTTTTCTCTTTCAAGTAACAGCACCAAAGTAAGCAGTTTAACCTGGATACTGGTTTTGCTTTCTGGGATCCTTCAGAGACCCCAGTTTTGACGATGTCTCTGCCAAGTGTAGTTTGCTCATTGCCATTATATGAATAAGATATATCCTTCTACCTATTTAGGCCTTCTTTAATTAATAGCTGTAGGAAGAAGACCAGACTCCTAGGGCTAGGGAACAAAATGGAAGAGCTAGCATGTATAGAATCTAGGGACTTGGAGGAAGGGCTCCCACAGGCTGTGCTTTGTTGCCTGCAACCACTGGCCCACCTGTAATTTCTGGTGGGCACCATTGGCCTGGTGCTCAGGTGCCCCACAGCTAGCGCTCAGATGTTTGGAGGAGCATTCTGAGATTGGTGGTGGAACTCCTGGGAGGAAGGTGCCAAGCGATTGACACAGTGAGTGCCAACAGCAGCAGAAGCTAGAGGTATAGCTGTCTTCATGCTGCTGGAGGGATCTGACTGGAACTAGAAGCAGGAAGTAAGTGTCTTCTCCCCTTCTGCCTTCCTATCTTGGTCTCACATTGTCAAAACCCAAGAGAAATCATCTGGCAGGGGAACAAATAGTGCTGCAGTGGAAAACCTTGTGCATATTTTGTTTTGTTTTTCTGCAACTATGTCCTCAGGGCAAATTCTTAGTGGGATTATATGTAGCTTTGCTAGATATTGCCAATTTTTTTCTCTATATGGGATTGAACAATTTTGCATTCAGCAACAACATATGAGAGTGTTTTTCCACAGAGCCACAAGAACAGAGTGCATTGTCAGACCTTTGAATTTTTTGCCAGACTAATAGGTATTAGGTGAGATTTCAGTGTAGTTTTAATTTGGATTTCTTTTATGAAGTTGAGATAGATATGTTTGAGATCTGTTTATATATCTATTTATATATTCATGTTTTATTTATTTTTGAGAGAGAGAGAGAGAGAGACAGTGTGAGCAAGGGAGGGGGAGAGAGAGAGGGAGACACAGAACTTCAAGCAGGCTCCAGGCTCTGAGCTGTCAGCAAAGAGCCCAATGTGGGACTTGAACCCACAAACCATGAGATCATGACCTGAGCTGAAGCTGGATGTTCAACTGACTGAGCCACCCAGGCACCCCTATTTATTTATCTTCTATATCTATTTATATATCTTTTTCTGTGAATTGCCTGTTCATGTCTTTTTCCCATTTTTTCTATTGGATTTTGATGATTCTACTCATTTTTAAACATACATTATGGTAATTAGTCCTTTGCCAATTAAATAACAATACCTCTTCCCAATTTGTCAGTCTTTTGACTTTGCTTATCAACTTACTTAACTCCAGAGGAAAAAAAAAAATCATGTGAGTACCATTATGGGATTGCCTTACATTTATATGTTAATTCTGAAGAAAATTGACATCTTTTAAATTTTATTTCCTTTATCCAAGAGCATGAAATCCTTTGTTTTTCATTTGTTCAAGGCAAGTATTGTGTCTTTGAAGAGTAAAGATTTTTTTCATATAAATTTGCATGTTTCTTGTTAAATTTACCTTTAAGTATTTTATTTTTTGTTGCTTTTGTAAACATGATTTAGTTTTACATTAAATCTTTTATTGTTTGGAGCGCCTGGGTGTCTCAGTCGGTTAAGCGTCCGACTTCAGCTCAGGTCACAATCTCACAGTTCGTGAGTTCGAGCCCCACATTGGGCTCTGTGCTGACAGCTCAGAGCCTGGAGCCTGCTTCACATTCTGTGTCTCCCTCTCTCTCTGCCCCTCCCCTGCTCATGCTGTGTCTCTCTCTGTCTCAAAAAATAAAATAAACATTAAAAAAAAATCTTTTATTGTTTGATATATATGAAGGGTGTTGTTTTTGTATGTTAATTTAATTTACTTTTATTATTTTTAATGCTTTTTTTTGAGAGAGAGAGATTGAGACAGAGTGCAAGCAGGGGAGGGGCAGAGAGAGAAGGAGACACAGAATCTGAAACAGACTCCAGGCTCTGAGCTGTCAGCACAGAGCCCGATGGAGGGGGGCTTAAACTCACTATGAGATCATGACCTGAGCCAAAGTCAGAGGCTTAACTGACTGAGCCACCCAGGCATCCCTGTATGTTAATTTTAAACCTAGCAATGTTACTAAATTCTTTAGTGTCTGTGTTAGCTTTAGTATTTATTTTTGGAGTTTTCTAAGTGTATTTTCATAACATCAGCAATGTAATTTCACTTATTTTCAACTTTATGGCTTTAAATTGAATTGTTTTGTCTTATTACATTGGCTAATCTCTATTAAAATAGTAAGTTATTGGGGTGCCTGGGTGGCTCAGTTAGGTAGGTGGGTTAAGCATCTGACTCTTGATCTCAGCTCAGGTCTTGACTTCAGAGTCATGAATTCAAGCCTTGTGTTAGGCTCTGCACTGGATGTGAAGCTTACTTAAAAAAAAAAAAAAAAGTACCGTGGAGATAGTGAGCATTCTTGCTTTGTTCCTGACCTTGGTAGGAATGCCACTAATGTTTCCCTGTAAGATGCTGAGGTATATTTTATTACGTTATGAAATATCTATCAATTTCTATTTTATTGAATTTTTAAAAACAGAAATAGAGGAGTACCTAGGGGGTTCAGTCGGTTTAGCAGCCGACTCTTGATCTCAGTTCAGGTCTTGATCTCATGGTTGTGAGTTCAAGACCCATGTTGGGCTCCACACTGGATGTGGAGCCTGCTTAAAAACAAACAAACCAACCAGACAAACCAACAAACAAAAAAACAGAAATAGATATTGACTTGTGTCAAAGATCTTTTCAGCACTATGGAACTAATCTTATCATTTCCTCCTTGTATATATTATATCACTGGGTAAATTATATTAATGGTCTTCTTAGTGTGAAACCATCCTTATATTCTCAGAATAAATCCATCTTGGTCATAAAGATTTTTTGTTGTTGTTGCTGTTTGTTGTTTATTTATTTATTTATTTATTTATTTATTTATTTATTTATTTATTTTTAATGTTTATTTTTGAGAGACACAGAGTGAGAGAGAGACAGCACCAGTGAGGAGGGGCAGAGAGAGAGAGGGAGACAAAGAATCCGAAGCAGGGTCCAGGCTCTGAGCTGCCGGCACAGAGCCCAACATGAGGCTCGAACTCATGAACTATGAGATCATGACCTGAGCTGAAGTGGGATGCTTACCCAACTGAGCCACCCAGGTGCCCCTGCTGTTTTGTTTTTTAAAGTTCTATTAGACTTTTTTTTTTTTTTTTAGCAGTTTTAGGTTTACACAAAAATTAAGAGGAGGATACAGAGAGTGTCCATATACCTCCTGCCCTCTACACACAAAGCCTCTCCCACTATCAACATCCTACATCAGAGCAGTACATTTGTTATAACTGATGAACCTATATTGAGGAATCATTGTCACTCAAAGTCTATAGTATATTTATTAGGGTTTGCTCTTGGTGTTGTATATTCTACAGGTTTGGACAATTGTGTAATGACATGTATCCACCATTATATTATCATGCAGAATAGTTTTGCTGCCCTAAAAGTCATTTGTGGCCCACTTACTCATCCTTCTTTCCCCCGACTCCCTGGAAACCACTGACCATTTTATTGTTCCCACAGTTCTGCCTTTTTTAGAGTGTCATATTTTTGGAGTCATACAGTGTGTAGTGTTTTCAGATTAGCTTCTTTCACTTAGTAACATGCATTTAAGTTTCTTCTGTGCCTTTTCATGGCTTGATAGCTCATTTCTTTTTAGCACTGAATGATATTCCATTGCCTGGATGAACCACAATTTATTTATCATCTACTGAAGGATATATTAGTTGCTTCCAAGTTTTGGCCATTATGAATAAAACTGCTACAAACATCCATACATGTTTATGTATGGATAGAAGTTTTCAGCTCGTTTGAGTAAATACTAAGCAGTAGGATTGCATAATTTTTGAAAATGTTTATTTATTTTGAGAGAGAAAAAAGTGAGGGAGGGAGACAAAAGGAAGGAGGCGTGGAGAGAGAGGGAGGGAGAGAACCCCAAGCATGCTCTGCACTGTCAGTATGAAGCCTGATGTGGGCTCACCAGGTGCCCTGCATAATTTTTTCAGATATGCTTTTGGATTCCGATTCTAATATTTGATTTAGAATTTTTTATATCCATATCTTTCAATGAGAGTTGTGCAATATTTGTCATATTTTGAAATGATGTTATACTGGCTTCAAAAATAAAACCAATTTGGAAGGCTTTCTTCTTTTGAAATGCTCTGAAACAATGTATGTAGTCATCTAGGTATCAGATCTTTGAGGATTTAGAAGAATTTCTTTGTGAAATCATTTGGCCTGGTAGTTTTTTTGTGTGGATTGTTCTTGGATATCTTTATTTCTTCTAATAAAATTGGTTTTTCAAGACTTTCTATATTTAGTGGGAATAATTTGGGCATTTTGTAGTCTAGGTTTTCAAATGTATTTTCATAATACTATGAAAATAATTACATAATGCCATGTCACTTTCTATTTCAATGGCCAGCTCTCTTATCATTTCTTATTTTGAATGTTTATGCTTTTTTCCTTTTTTTTTCTGGATTAGGTTTCTTAGTGGTCTGTCATTGAAATCTTTTTTTTCTTCAAAAGTCAGCAGATTTATTTTATTTATTAGTTTTATTGGTTTTATGTATTCAACTTCATTGATTTCTGTTTTTATCTTTATTTTATTCCTTCTGCTTTTTTTTAGTTTAGCTCTTTTTCCCCAAAATTTTAATTTAAATTCTAGTTAGTTAATATACAGTGCACTATTGGTTTCAGGAGAATTCAGTGATTCACTAATTACATACAAAAAGTTGTGCTCATCATAACAGGTGCCCCCCTTAATACCAATCACCCATCTAACCTACCACCCCCACTTCCTCCCTCCATTAACCCTTAGTTTGTTCTCTATTTTTAAGAGTCTCTCATGGTTTGTTTACCTCTCTCTTACCTCCCCCCCCATATGTTTATCTGTTTTGTTTCTCAAATTCCACATGTGAGTGAAATCATGTCGTATTTGTCTTTCTCTGACTGACTCATTTCATTTAGCATGATACACTCTAGCTCCATCCACATCATTGCAAATGGCAAGATTTCATTCTTTTGAAGGCTGAGTAATAATCCATCATATATACATATATAATATATATATAACATATATATATTATATATGTATATATGATATATATACCACATTTCCTTTATTCATTCATCAGTCGATGGATATTTGGGCCCTCTCCATAGTTTGGCCATTGTCGATAATGCTGCTATAAACATCAGGGTGCATGTACCCTTGCGAACCTGTATTTTTGTATCCTTTGGGTAGATACCTAGTAGTGCAATTGCTGGATCATAGGGCAGTTCTATTTTTAACTTTTTGAGGAAGCTCCATACCGTTTTCCAGAGTGGCTGCACCAGTTTGCATTCCCACCAACACTGTAAGAGGGTTCCCCTTATCTCCGAATCCTTGCTAACACCTGATGTTTCCTGTGTTGTTAATTTTAGCCATTCTGACAGGTGTGAGGTAATAGCTCATTGTGGTTTTAATTTGTATTTCCCTGATGATGAGTGATGTTGAGCATCTTGTCATGTGTCTTAGCCAAATAGATGTCTTCTTTGGAGAAGCATCTATTCATGGCTTTTGCCCATTTTGTCACTGGATTATTTGTTTTTTGGGTGTTGAGTTTGCTAAATTCTTTATAGATTTTTGTTACTAACCCTTTATCAGATATGTCATTTGAAAATATCATCTCCCATTATATAGACTGCCTTTTTTGTTGATTGTTTCCTTTGCTGTGCAGAAGCTTTTTATTTTGATGAAGTCCCAATAGTTTATTTTTGCCTTTGTTTCCCTTGCCTCTGGCGACATGTCTAGTAAGAAGTTGCTGCGGCCGAGGTCAAAAAGGCTACTGCCTATGTTCTCCTCCAGGACTTTGATGGTTTTCTGTCTCACATTTAGGTCTTTCATCCATTTTCAGTTTATTTTTGTATATGGTGTAAGAAAGTGGTCCAATTTTATTTTTTTGTATGTTGCTGTCCAGTTTTCCCAACACCATTTGTTGAAGAGACTGTCTTTTTTCTATTGGATATTCTTTCCTGCTTTGTTGAAGATGAGTTGACTATGGTTTAGCTTTTTGAATGAGAAATAGAATTCATTTATAGTCATTCTTTTATTTTTGTTGTATAAATACTTGAAGGCTACATGTTTTCCCCTAATCACTGATTTTTTATAGATTATATTTTTATGTAGATATATATTATTTCCATTATTTGTTAGTTTTTAGAAATTATGACTTCACTTTGTATACTAGTTTTTATCTCATCCAATACTCATTTAATAGCAGCACACTTTAAACTTTCTAGGTGAAAAGGATTGTTTGTTTTCTGATTTTGTTATTAACTTTTAGTTTTATTATAGTGTTTATTACTATTATTATTTAATTAAAATACTATTTGCATTATTCATAGTTTATTCTATCATTGAGGAGTAACACAGTACAAAGTCAGTTTTCATGACTGAGTCCATATGTGCTCAGGAAGAAAGGGTACTCTATTTTTTTTTTTAATTTTTTTTTTGACGTTTATTTTTTATTTTTGAGACAGAGAGACAGAGCATGAATGGGGGAGGGGCAGAGAGAGAGGGAGACAGAATCGGAAGCAGGCTCCAGGCTCTGAGCCATCAGCCCAGAGCCCGACGCAGGGCTCCAACTCACGGACCGCGAGATCGTGACCTGGGCTGAAGTCGGACGCTTAACCGACTGAGCCACCCAGGCGCCCCAAGGATACTCTATTTTTGAGTTATACATTTGAATATACCCATGAGATCTACTTTATTATGTTGTTTAGATTTTTTGTACCTCTAAAATGATCCTTTAGACCTGCATTGGCTTTAGAGAGATGTTGATGTCTCTTATTTTTATTGTTATTTTTTTAAGTTTATTTATTTTGAGAGAGAGAATGCACATGAGTGGCGGAGCTTTAGAGAGAGAGGGAGAGAGAGAATCCCAAGAAGGCTCTGTGCTGTTGGCACAGAGCCAGAAGTAGGGCTGGATCTCAGGAACTGAGAGATCATGACCTGAGCCAAAATTAAGAGTTGGACACTCCTCTGACTGAGCCACCCAGGTGCCCCTTTATTGTTTTGTATTGTAAGTTGAATAGTATGGTTAATTCAATGATTTGCATTTGAGAGTAAAACAAACAACAAGATATATACAACAGGATTCTTCTAAATGATACATTTATTTCTGCTAAAAACTTCTCTAAATTCTCATCCAGGGACTGCCAGTACTAGTTTTATGTCATTAGGCAAATATTTTCTCTAAAGCCTGTCTGTCTTCTGTGTAAAATAAGGTGTGCTGTGGGATATTTCTTTAATTCAATACTATAATTTACCAGTGCAATAAAAGTGCTTTTGAAATAATACCCACTGTTGCTGACTAAAATTATTGCAATAACAGCTATTATTTGTTGAGTGCTTACTGCCTGCCAGGCTCCATGCTTAGCATTTTACATATATATTTGACCTGAATCGTGACATACTCGTTTTAGTTTTTCTTCCAACTCTAGAATGTTGGCCTCTCTGATTCAACTGGCAGAAACTTGATTGATTGGCTCAGTATTTTAGGAGACCATCTACTGCATAAATTGGCAGAGCATGACAGGTTGCTGGACCCAACTTTCTACTCGAATCAGGACAATGGCCAGAGAGATCATTTTGGTCAAGGGAGAAATTAGCCAACGTTAATTCCTGTTAGTTTTCCAGGTTTGGCAGGAAACAAGAGCAGAATGAGATAAGAGCTCAGACCTTTACAGGGTGTGATTGGACTCTTGGACAAAGAGGAACAGAGCCATTTTCCTGGCCAGCTATTTTCATCCCCGGCTTAAACAACTGCTCCCAATATGGTAAAAAATATCGTGGTGAAAGATTGTCCCTTGAGATCAGCAGACCTGGCATCCTAACAGGGAGTGTTTAGCTCTAAGCCAATGTCCTTTTGTATTTATACTAACTTTGTTGTTGTTGTTGTTGTTGTTGTTGTTTAAAGTTTATTTATTTATTTTGAGAGATAACCCCAAACAGGCTCCTCACCATCAGCACAGAGCCCAATGTGGGTCCCTGTGTCAGGAACTGGGAGATCCTGACCTGAGCCCAATTCAAGTCAGACGCTTAACTCACTGAGCCACCCAGGCATCCCGGTAGTAACTTTGTTGATAAAATAGAAGCAAGTAGCTGGGCGCCTGGGTGGCTCAGTGGGTTGGTAGCAAGGTGCCTGGGTGGCTCAGTGGGTGGAGCCTCTGACTTCCACTCAGGTCATAATCTTGCGGCTCACGAGTTTGAGCCCGACATCGGGCTCACTGCTGTCAGTGCAAAGCCTGCTTCTGCTCCTCTGTCCCTCTGCCCCTTCCCCACTTGTGCTTTCTCAAAAATAAACATTAAAAAAAAAAATAGAAGCAAGTAATAAGATGGTCTCATCCTGCCTCAGATTAAGTAACATAATAGCCGCCCCTTCAGCTAAAGATACTTTGTGTTGTTCTTTAAACTCACTTATCCATCTGGCCAATCATTTAACATTATTATTTTCTATTATCATCAGGGTTGATAAATATATGATACTAGTGTCAGTTCCTCCTCCTTCTGTGCCCCTGGCAGAGACTCAGTTACTATTCAATTTGTATCCTTTCTTGCTAAATTTAGATGAAGCGCTACAATCCTTCTCAATACAGCACCCAAATTCAAGACTAGGATTTGCTCCTGGTATAAAATCCATTGCCATTCTTATTTAGGCTCTGTGGATGCCAAGACGAGGATCTGGGCAAGTCTAGTGTGGGATACAGGAATGTAAACAACGATTCTAGTTCTGAGCAATCCATGCTTCGACAGAGAGAAGTTGCGGCTTAATTTAAGAGTGGTCATGGGGGGGCGGGAAGGAGGGGAAAAGAGGTGATGGGCATGGAGGAGGGCACCTGTTGGGATGAGCGCTGGGTGTTGTATGGAAAGCAATTTGACAATAAATTTCATGTTAAAAATAAAAAAAATTTTTAAAAAGAGTGGTCAATTGTTTTTTTAGAAGAATTTATTTATTTATTTATTTATTTATTTATTTATTTATTTATTTATTTAGAGAGGGCGCAAGTGAGTGAGGGGCAGAGAGAGAGAGAGAGAGAAGCGGGGCTTGTGTTCACTCTGTGAGGGGTTCGTGCACACCCGATGCGGGCTCAAGCTCACGAACTGTGAGATCGTGACCTGAGCTGAAGTCAGATGCTTAAGCAACTGAAACACCCAGGCACCCAAAGAGTGGTCAATTGAATTCCTTTAATGGCATGAGGATGTCCAACCTGCTTGAATGCCTCAGACCATGTTATTTGTCCCGCTCAGTGCCATGTGCGATTCCGTATTGAATGTCTGCTTCTGTAGTACTCACCATATGCCACAGCATGCTTGTGTACCAAGCCACGGATGTGCTTTCAGTTGGATCAATTTGCAAAACTTGTGTGTTTTTAGCACAACTGGAGCTGACAAAGTCCCTCAGGTGGGCTGTGGGGCCCAATGGGATTTTTTGCTATAAATACAGAGGCTGGTTGTAAATAATAGCTGAGAGGCATAACATGACATCATACCGTGTTGTTGTACTCTCTCTGTTTTTTGGTGCATGGGAGAATGTGGGCGGGGCTGGGTTCATGGCAACCTTACCCTGCCAGTCAGAGATTGGAAGCACATGAGCCATCCGTTCCCATGCTCAGTGTTGTGTTTCAAAAGAACCGGGTGTGCCTCTGTTTGGCTTAGCATTACATTTTATTTTCATTTCAAAGTGTGGAGGATCTGTTTCAGTACTCCTGCCATCGGTCGAATTTGTTGGTTTGGAAAGTAGGTATTACTTTTATATCCAAACTGACATGTCTAGGAGACACCATAGATCATTACAAGACTCTAATTGGGGACATCTGAAAACATTTTGAGACACTTTATTCTGGACTCTCTTGAGCACACTAGACACAATACGGAACAATAGTCCTTTCATTTCGCGGACTAGTGGCATAGATGCCTACAAGGGAACAATAATTAAGAAATGATTCATAATATTTTCTCCAGAGACTGTTGCCATGATGATTTCGCAGCATTTACTCTAAAGGAAGCAACCGATGTAAAATGGAAATGAATACCATGGATAGAACAGAAAAGGAAAATAACAGACAATGCTTTGTTAGAGCAGCTCCATACACCCGAGAGCCCAAACTTTCCCCAAATTGGCTCTTGGATTTGTATGTATTGTATCAGGCAAAATGGTTCTATGAAAAGACACCCTAGGACCAGAAGGATCTTCTTACTTTATAGACCTTTGTTGAGATCCAAGCCATTAGTACTAAATAATGTAAAGCTAGGTAGTCTAAGAAGAGAAGCGATACTATCAGAATGATCATCTTGGAATTCAAGGAATGACACATAGACTGATACTGTGCTGTTTTGTTGAGTTGAGCCATTGACCATCAGTAAAACGTGCATTTCAAATAACTGAATCATGCTGGTACTCATAGAGGTACAAGTTTTTGAAATAATTGTTCCTAGTTGTGGGTAAAATTTACAATGATTATTTTTTCATTAACGTGTTAACTGCATGCATTATGAAAACTCTAATGTCTGCTCCTTACCATTTGGTTTGGATCACAAGCACCATATTTAACTAGGTAATCCAGGCAAGATTTTGTAGCCATATAACATATGTGAGCTTGGATTTATAAGAAGGTGATTTGATTGCAATACAAACACACTAGAGAAATATTTTAAAGTCCCTTCTTTACATAATAATAGTGAGTTGATACAATACCATTCATTTAGGATTTTGACTGCCTTAGCAATGCTGCAGCAGCAATACAGGGGGTAAGTGGGAGTCAACTGACATCATCCCGAGTCCAAAGGCATTGAGTAATTTGCTGGGATATCAAACTGGCATCTGCAGGATGGATTCCCAAGGATTTAGCTTCCAGCGAATTTCAGATCTGGAAGATGTATATAGTATCTTAAGATTGAGGTGGTTCTTGGGGGTGCCTGGGTGGCTCAGCTGGATAAGCACCTCATTTTTTATTTCTGCTCAGGTCATGATCTCATGGTTCTGGAATTTGAGCCCCATAACGGCTCCATGCTGTCAGCTCAGAGCCTGCTTGGGATTCTCTGTCTCCTTCTCTCTCTGCCCTTCCCCCACTTGCACTCTCTCTCTCCCTC
The DNA here is from genome assembly GCF_024362965.1 of Panthera pardus. Classification (NCBI taxonomy): domain Eukaryota; kingdom Metazoa; phylum Chordata; class Mammalia; order Carnivora; family Felidae; genus Panthera; species Panthera pardus. The sequence goes on from NW_026526810.1 coordinate 102,230,925, forward strand.
TCTCTCTCTCAATAAATAAATAAACTTAAAAAAAAAGAAAAGACTGAGGCCGTTCTTGTGCAGGCCTTTTGTGTTTTTTTTTTCCAATTTTTTTTTTCAACGTTTTTAATTTATTTTTGGGACAGAGAGAGACAGAGCATGAACGGGGGCGGGGCAGAAAGAGAGTGAGACACAGAATCAGAAACAGGCTCCGAGCCATCAGCCCAGAGCCTGACGCGGGGCTCGAACTCACGGACCACGAGATCGTGACCTGGCTGAAGTCGGACGCTTAACCGACTGCGCCACCGAGGCGCCCCAGGCCTCCTGTGTTTTAACAAGGGCCTTCCCTACCTTCCAGGTGATCCTGAAGTCTAGACCACTCTATTAGAAATACTGACCCACATGGTAAAGGTCATCTAATCTCAAATCCTCATTTTACAAAGGGTCCAGAAAGGTTAGATGACTCGATCAAGGTTTGGTAGCTAATTTGCACATCTGCTCTCTTACTCCCTTACTCTCTTACTCAAAGAACCAGGAGTCCAGGAAGGTTAGCGAAGTTCCTAGATGAAATCCGGCAGAAACGCTTTTTTGGGAGTTTGTGACATTCTTCCTACCCCCGGTCGTTAACCTGCTTTCTGAGTTAGCATCTCCCCGCCCCCCTCTCTGAAGTCCCAAAACCTGGGAAGAAAGTTGCCAGGCCACGGCGGCCGCGGGGCCTGCGAGGTGGGAGGCGGGCGGCCCCGCCTCCGGTGCTCTCGGGCTAGCTTCACACTGGCCGCGGAGCGGCGAGCGCGGGACTCAGCGGCAGGCGGCGGGCGGGGAAGGCGCGGGGCGTGGTTTTCAGCTTTCCGAGCGCCAAGGAGCGGAGCGCGCTCTGCTGAGCCCCGAGCCTTCTGGACCGAAAAAGCGGACGCGAGGACGAGTAAAAGGCGCGATCGAGGGAGCAAGGCAAGCAGGGCGCCGACCCGGGCCCGCCCCAGCCCGCGCCCTCGCCCCTCGCCAGGCCAGCGGCGGGTGAGCGCGGCCGCGGGCCCCCAGCACCCCGGTGCGCCCCGGAGAGAGCGGGCTGTGGCGGGGAGGAAGAGCGGGAGGGAGGGAGCGCGGGAGGGAGGGGAAGGGGCGGGGGCGAGGGAGGGAAAGGTCCCCGAGCAGAGTGCGGGGGACAGCAGGCACGAGAACCGACCCGATGTCGGGGTCCGAGCCAGGCCACCGGAAACTTTGCCCAGGTGGGGAGAGCGGGGTGCGTGGAGGGCGCCGCAAACTTGTCAGCGGGCGGGGCGCTCCGGGGATTGGAGCGAGCGCCAGCGGGTGGCGTTTGTCTCTCCGGCTTCTTTGTGTCACCTCCGGGCCCCAGCCCGCCGGTCCGCCCGGCTCAGAAAGGGGCTGCGCTGGGGGCTCGGCCCTGATCCCCCCTGCCGCCCCCTCCCGGCCCAGGCCCCAGCGCTCGGGATCCGCTGATTGTTTTCTTTCCTCGCGTCAAGCCTGGGCGGGAAAGATTTTGAACCCCGCGTGAGATAGAACGTGGAGAGCAGCGGCTCACAGATTGCCAAATCGTGGGCGGCGCGAGGCTCGCCCCGAGTCCCCGAGAACCCGCGGGCCGGGGCGCACCCGGGCTGGAGAGGGCGCGGGGACCCGCCGGCCCCTGCGCTCCAGTAACCGCGGCGGGCGCGGCAGCCAAGCGCCCCCGCGCCAGGGGCCGCTCGGACTGCTCGGATTATAATTCCATTTTGATTGCTTGGGGTCTTTGTTGTCTGAAATTGCCTTGAGGGTCTGACGGTAGCACCTTTTCCTCCTTAGGTTATTTTCCTAATGTTAAAAAAAAAAAAAAAAAAAAAGCAGGGGGCGGGGAGAGTTGTGTGGAATCGGTACTGCTCGAAACTACGTGAGCCACCTTTTTAGATGGAGCTTGAGAAGTCCCGTGTAACATTTGCCTTTGTGGACGCTTGTTATTTCCGAAAGTTATTATTTTCCCCTCCCCTAATGGAAGGGAGCGTCTGAGCTGGATGCTAGCAGGCACGATTGTGTACAAGCACCAGCAAGTCAGAGCCAAACCGAGAGGCTTCTTTGTAGCCGCTCTATACTTCTGCATCTTTTTCTTTTTAGAAGTTCGTTTGATTTCAAGCAACTTTCATCTGCTGTTTTGAAAGTTTCCATAGCTCCGAAGTCCTCCTTGCAGATATTATATGGTTGTGCTAGGATGAGTTCGGCCGCGTTTAGGGTTGGGGGTTACAATTAAACATCTGAACCATACCTGGCCCTTTGCCGCTCTGGGTCCCTGCCATTGAGACCTTGTAAATATCGCCAGGAGAGGGTGTTCACCTTTTATGAGATGGAATATTTGGCGTGTTTTTGTACGTGAATGCATGACTCCTTCTTTAGTTTTATTTCTGGAAAACTGTCGAGACTTCCAAAGGCTTTTCCCGAGATAATTACTAAACGGTCTTAGCCCCGCCATTATGGCCACCTGCCCCAAAGCACCACGAGGGAGAAGGGAGCAGGTGTAATCCTCATTAAGTTTTGGGTTTTTTTTTTTTTTTTGGCGATAAAGACTCTGGAGATGTCAAAATAAATAAAAAGTGGAAATTCTTAGTTCTTTGTTCACCTGTTTCAGTTAACTGAGCCTTATTTGAATTCAGTAAAAATGAAAATCAAACCAGTTTGGGTCAGCTTAACCTCGTACATTAAGATTACTAAAAAAGAAAAAAAAGATCATGTGAGTAAGTTCACCCAATTAGAAATTTTAAAGGCATTTCAGTGCATTGGTGCTAATTGTGTTTGCGGGATACTGCAGTATGTTTTGAGAACTGAGTCACAATGGGATTATTCTAGGTAGTGCCCTCAGTAGTTTAAAGTTTATTAATTTTTTAATGTTTATTTTTGAGAAAGAGACAGAGTATGAGTGGGGGAGGGGCAGAGAGAGAGGGGGCCCAGAATCCAAAGCAGGCTTCAGGCTCTGATCTGTTAGCACAGAGGCTGACCCGGGCTTTGAACCCACAGACCATGAGATCATGACCTGAGTGGAAGTCAGATGCTTAACCCACTGAGCCACCCAGGCGCCCCTATGGTAGCTTAACAATTTAAAGCTCAAAAATAGAATCAGCCATGCCTTGATAAGTAAGGAACAGGGTGAAAAGCAACTGATTAATTTGTCATTACTCATCATATGTTTTTAATATAGATTTTTAATAACTTCACGAAATTATTCATTTACTCAAATAAGCTTTTACCATATGTCGGCCACTGTGCTGAAATCTGGAGTTCCAAACAAAAATAGTTACCATTTATGGAGCGCTTATTCTGTACCAGTAAATGCTTTGCATAGATTACCTCATTCATCTAATACATATTTATTGAGTGCCTACAATGTATTGTGGTAGGTGCCGGAGTTAACAACAGCACGGGGACTGCTGTGGTTCCCGCCAGCAGCGGGGAAGATCTGGGGAAGATCCACAGAACGTGAAAAACATTAGCAAACTAATTGCAGATTTTAAAATGTCCATCAGATCGCACACTTCCCTGTTGAAAGCCCTTCAGTGGTTTCCCATCCCTGAGTGAAAGGCAGACCTGACTGTGGGCCCAGAGCTTACCCACGTCTGGTCCTCCTCCTTCCCCAGTCCTACACCTTTTTGCTGTACTTCTTCTTGTTCATACTTCTGCAGCCAAACTAGTTTCCTTGCTGTTTGAGGTTACCTTTGGACTTGCTGTTGCCTCTGCCTGGAATGCCCCCGGCCCAGCCCTCATTTCTGTCTGGCTCCCTCCCTGACCGCCTTCACTTCTTTCCTCATTATTGTGTTTTCAGAAGGGCACCTGGGTGGCTCAGTGGGTTGAGCGGCCAACTCTTGATTTCAGCTCAGGACATGATCTCACAGTTCATGACACGTGGGTTCACGTCAGGGCTCTGCGCTGACAGCACGGGGCCTGCTTGAGATTCTCTCTCTCTCTCTCTCTCTCTCTCTCTCTCTGCCCCTCCCATGCATGCTCTCTCTCTCTCTCTCAAAATCAAGAAACTTAAAAAAAAAATTGTGTTCTCAGTGAGCCTTGGCAAAACCCCAGATTTAAAATCACAGCCCCTCTTGCAACCCCCGTTCCCTTTCCCCTGTTCACAATTTATTTTTCTCCATGGCACTTATTTATTTTTTTTTTTTAAGTTTTGAGGGAGAGAGACAGAATGTGAGCAGGGGAGGGGCAGAGATGGAGAGAGATGCCCAGAATCCGAAGCAGGCTCCAGGCCCCGAGCTGACAGCGCAGAGCTCTCCGTGGCCCTTATGACGGTGGAACTAACATACTCTCTGTTTTTTACTCACTTGTGAATGGTCCGTCTTCCCCCACTGGATTGCACTCCATCCATGCTGTCGTGGCCACTGTTGTAGCCTCAGACCCTGGAACGGTGCCTGGCGTGCGGTAGGGCCTTGAGAACTATTTGTTGATTGAACGTTGAATAGAAGGAAGGAGACCATGGGATGCTGAGACCGAGACCAGGGGCTCCTGTGTTAGTAGTGAGATGGCTTCTCTGTGCAGCTGACAGTTAAGCTGTGTCTTTGATGAGAAGGAGCCGGCCATGTTGTTGGGGCGGGAGATGGTGGGGAGGTTAGAGACTTGGAAGAAGATCAGCAGTGGAAATAGCATTGAGTCAGGAGTGAGCTGGGCAGCGTGTGGATTTGTTGGAACTGGGAGAAGCTGGTTGGGCCTGAACACTGTCAGCTGGTGGGAAGGGACTAAGTGAAGACAATCACTTAATCGAAGGATCGAGCAGGGCCTTCTTGTAGGCCAAGGTGTGGATAAATTCCCATTGAATCCTCATATAGCCTATGAGCCCCGGTTTATAGGTTCTAAAACTGGGCATCAGGTAACTTTCTGAGGTTACCTGGTAGGTGAATGGCAGAGCCTAGGATAGGAAACCAGGCTCTCTGACCTCAAAACACTTACATTTGACCATAGTGCCAACATCAAAAGACAGAGTCCCTGTCTCGATGGACGAGCCGTGGCAACATATACCTGACAGTGCTGGAAAAGATGCGTTCTTCGGGACTGTGGTGGGAGGAAGGCACCTGGTTCTTCCCCGGCGTGGAACAGGCCAAACTGGAAACCCTAAAGCATTTTTCCTTTTTTTTCTTATTAAGAACTATTTCCCATTGGCTACATCTTAATTAAGAAATCACGTTAATGTTAAATGCGACAGCCTGTTGTTCAGGGTTTCACTGTGCGTTCACTTTTTATCCTTGCTTTCACATCGACCAATGACCTGTGTCATATGCCCCCCTTTCCTACTTTTACCAAGTAAAGGAGTGGGTCTGGAATAGTGTAGAATCCCTTAGGTTTAAAGCCTGTAATTCTTCACTGAATTGCAGGTTATGCTCTTTTTTGATGGTTATCTTACACCGTCTGCACTTTGTGGTTTAGTGTGATAATTCTTTTTTTTTTTTTTAGTTTAAGTTTATTTATTTATTTTGAGAGAGACAGAGACAGTGTGAGTGGGGGAAGGGTAGAGATAGGGGGAGAGAGAGAATCCCAAGCGGGCTCCGCACTGTGAGCGCAGAGCCTGACGCGGGGCTCGAACTCACGAAACCGTGAGATCATGACCTGAGCCGAAACTGACAGCCGGATGCTTAGCTGACTGAGCCACTCAGGCACCCCTAGTGTGATAATTCTTACACTGGCTCTGGTGAGTATAATTGACACATGGTAAGCCACACGTTTAGAGTGTGAAATTTGCCATGTTTTTAACTTCTGTGTGGACTTGTGAAACCATCTCTCCTTTCAGCCCCTCCCTACACCTGCATTCTCCTACCCCAGACAGCCAAAGATAGCTTTCTGACTCTATGGATTAGTTGGTATTTTTAGAATTTTGTGTAAATGGGATCATATAGCAGGGTCTCTTTTTTGTCTGGCTTCTTTCACTTAGCATGATTATTTTGAGATTCCTCCACATTGCGTGTATCAATGAGTCATTCCTTTTTGTTGCTGAATGGTATTCCACTGTATGGATATACCCCGGTTCTTTCGTCCGTATACCCATTGATTGGCATTTGGCTTTTTTTTTTTTTTTTTTTCCAGTTTTTGACTATTAAAAAGAAAGCTACTGTGAACATTATACAGTCTTGTGTAGGCATCTGCTTTTATTGCCCCTAGGTAAGTGTTTAGGAGTGCAATGGCTGGATCATATGGTAGATATATGTTTTGGAGTGGTTATTATCCATTGTACATTCCCAAAGTTGCATGCGATACTTCTGCATCCTTGCCAACACTTGGTATGGTCAGGCTTTTCATAGACTTCTACTAGAGATGTAGTGGTATTCTCAGTGTGGTTTAAATTTGCATTTCCCTGATGACTAATCATATGCTTATTTCCCACCCATATATCTTCATTATTGAGGTTTCTGTGTATATTTTTTGCCCATTTTTTTTTTATTGGGTTGGTTGTTTCCTTATTGAGTTTTGAGAATTCTTTATATATGCATACACATATATACTTATTTTTTTTCTTCAATATATGAAATTTATTGTCAAATTGGTTTCCATACAACACCCAGTGCTCATCCCCAAAGGTGCCCTCCTCAATACCCATCACCCACCCTCCCCTCCCTCCCACCCCCCATCAGCCTTCAGTTTGTTCTCAGTTTTTAAGAGTCTCTTGTGCTTTGGCTCTCTCCCACTCTAACCTCTTTTTTTTTTTTTCCCTTCCCCTCCCCCATGGGTTTCTGTTAAGTTTCTCAGGATCCACACAAGAGTGAAACCATATGGTATCTGTCTTTCTCTGTATGGCTTATTTCACTTAGCATCACACTCTCCAGTTCCATCCACGTTGCTACGAAGGGCCATATTCCATTCTTTCTCATTGCCACATAGTACTCCATTGTGTATATAAACCACAATTTCTTTATCCATTCATCAGTTAATGGACATTTAGGCTCCTTCCATAATTTGGCTATTGTTGAGAGTGCTGCTGTAAACATTGGGGTACAAGTGCCCCTATGCATCAGTACTCCTGTATCCCTTGGGTAAATTCCTAGCATATACTTACTTATTTTTAAGAAAGAGAGAGAGAGCGTGCACACAAGCAGGGCAGGGGAGGGGCAGAGAGAAAGAGGAAGACACAGGATCCGAAGTAGGCTCCTGGCTCTGAGCTGTTAGCACAGAGCCCAATGCAGGGCTTGAACTCACGAACCAAACCATGAGATTACGACCTGAGTGGAAGTCAGAAACTTAACCAACCGAGCTGCTCAGGAGCCCCACTTTTTATTTTTTTTAATTTTTTACAAATTATTTTTGAGAGAGAGAGAGGGTGACAAAGGATCTGACACAGGCTCCATGCTGACAGCGGAGAACCTGATGTAGGGCTTGAACTCATGAACCTGGAGATCAGATCTGGGCTGAAGCCAGATGCTTAACCAACTGAGCCACCCCGGTGTCCCCCCACGGATTCTTTATATTTTCTAGAAACAAGTTCTTTATCAGATACATTATTTGCAATAGTTACTTTCAGTCTATTCCTCGTCTTATGTTCTCTTAACAGTATCTTTGAAGATCAGAAATTTTAAATTGTAATGAAGTCCAATTTATCAATTTATTCTTTTATGAATTGTACTTTTGATATGGTACCTTGAGAAATTTTTGCCTAACTCAAGGTGACAAAGATTTTTTTCTAAGAGTTATAAAACTCTTAGGAAAGCTCTATCAAAGAATGTAAACCTATAAACTTTTCATTTTACATTTAGGTCAGTTTACTTTGAGTTAATATTTGTTTACAGAGGGAAGTGTGGGTTGCAGTTTACCCTACTGCTGCTGGGAACCCTTGGCGATTTCTAGAGATAGGTAATGTATGGCGGCGATGTCTTGTGTGTGTTAGGGGTTGGGGGGTGGGCGGCATTTGCTGTTGGCATCTAGTGGGTCAAGACCAGGGATGCTGTTCAGGAACCTACAGTGAACAGGAGAGATCCTCTAAACAAAAAACCATTGCGACAAAACCTCAGTAGCACCAAGGTTTAGAAGGTCGTCACTTTAATTGACCTTTTCGATGAACCGGCTATTGGTTTTATTGGTATTCTCTTGTTTTTCTGTTTTCTATTTAATTGACTTTTCATTCTGATCCTTATTATTTCCTTTCTTCTGCTTCCTTTGGGTGTAATTTGCTCTTCTTATTCTAGTTTCTTTAGGTCACTGATTTTGTGACTGTTTTTCTTTTGCCGTATAGATGTTTAGTGCTGTAAATTTCCTCCCGGGTACTGTTTTAGTGACATCTCACAAATTTCGATACAGTGTGATTCTATTTTTATTCGGTTCAAAATACTTGAAAACTTTGTTGTTGTTGTTGTTGTTGTTATGTTCTCGGACCCTGAGTTACCCAGCAGTATATTGCTTGGTTTCCAAATATTTGTGGATTTTCCAGAGATCTTTCCACTACTGATTTCTAATTCAATTCCATTGTTGTCAAAGAGCCGTACTTTGTGTGGCTCAAATCCTTTTACGTTTATGGAGAATTATTTTATAGCCCAGAATATAATTTCTTTACGTAAATGTCTCATGTGCACTTGAACAGAGTGCTTATTCTGATTGTACCATGTCAGAGGAATATCAACAGGACTTATCCCTATTCAGGTTAACCTTGATCACCTGGATGAGGTACTGTTTGTCAGGGTTCTCCCCTGTAAAGTTACTTTTTTTCTCCCCCTTCTGTACGTACTTTTTGGTAAGGGAGTCACTATGTGCAGCTCATGCTTAAAGAGTGGAGAGTTATGCTTCACTGCCTTGAAGAGTGTTGCTTTTTTATCCAGTGTGATGAACTCTGTCTGTTAATTGGGTTGTTTAGACCATTTATATTTTAAGTGATTATGAATATGGTTAGGTTTAAATCTAGAACCTTCCTATATGTTTTCTGCTTTTTTCATCTGTTCTTTGCTCCTTTTTTCTCCTTTTTGGTCTTTGGATTTATTGATTATATATAAATATATATACACATAATCTATATATCTATATATATATATATTTTTTTTTTTTTTACTATTTTTGTATATAGTAAAGGATAGAAAATTTTTATATATAGTAAAGATATCCTTTTTTGGCTTATTAGCTATCATTCTCTATTTTGTTACTTTAGTGGCTGCTTTAGGGTTTATAGTATACACCTTTAACTTACACAGTTTACCTTCAAGTGTTATAATCCCATCTCGTGTATGGATGAAAAACCCTGTTTGTAATAGTATATTTCCATTACTCTCCTCTTGACCTTTGTGTTATTGTCATATATTTAAAGAAGTAGTGAAATTCAGAAATCAGAACATAGTTCATTTTCTTTAAACATTTTTTTTTTAGGGGCGCCTGGGTGGCTCAGTCGGTTAAGCGTCTGACTTCAGCTCAGGTCATGATCTCACAGTGTGTGGGTTCAAGCCCCACATTGGGCTCTGTGCTCACAGCTTGGAGCCTGCTTCGGATTCTATGTCTCCCTCTCTCTTTGCCTCTCCCCTGCTCATGCTCTGTCTCGCTGTCTCAAAAATAAACATTAAAAATTTAAAAAAAATTATTTTTTAATGTTTATTTATTTTTGAGAGAGAGAGAGAGAGACGGAACGTGAGCAGGGGAGGGGCAGAGAGAGACGGAAACATAGAATCTGAAACAGGCTTCAGGCTCTGAGCTGTCGGCAGCTCTGAAGCTGTGGGGCTCAAACTTGTGAACCGTGAGATCATGACCTTAGCCGAAGTCAGCGCTTAACCGACTGAATTGCTTAGACGCCCCAGCATAGTTCGTTTTCTTACACTAAATCTGCTGACTTGCCATGGAACAGATCATTGCTATGATGCAAAGATACTTCAGGAAACTGGAGGGTATTACAACATTCAGAACACCCGGACTTGGAGAACTCTCCAGACAGGCACTGCAGAGCGTGTTGTGCTTCTTTTCTTTCCTCTGGGCAACATCAGGAGGAAGAAGGTGGATGGGGAAAAGGAATCAGTCCACCTGTGCTGATATTTTCCAGGCTCTGAGAAACTTCAAAACATGAGTTTGGAAGCATTCCTTTCTTTGGATGGCGTGTGAGATGAAAAGTACTCGGTTATAGCTCCTCAGGTCAAAGTAACATGTTTGACAAAAGTGAACCTCAAGTTTCTGCTTGTCAGAGTCCATATTGGATTGAAAACTCCAGTCTGAGGGACGCCTGGGTGGCTCAGTCAGTTAAGCGTCTGACTCTTGATTTTGGCTTAGGTCATGACCTCTCAGTTCCTGAGATAGAGCCCTGTGCTGGCAGCATGGAGCCTGCTTAGGATTCTCTCTTTCTTCCTCTCTCTGCTCCCCTGCCCCTCCTCTCAAAGTAAATAAATAAACTAAAAAGAAAACTCTAGTCCGAGATGCAGTTCTTGGATCTCTCTAGAATTTGCCATCTACTTGTTGGCGCTGGTTCCAGCTGACTTTTGGTCTTGCTTTGAGTATCGCCAGTGTTTGCTGTTTGTCGTCAGTGAGTAGCTTCTGTCTATCCGGGCGTGCAAATGTGTCCCTATTCTGAATATTAACACACTGGCAAACACTTGACTCTAAATGAGTGGGAAAACTCCATTCACTCAACAAGTTAATTTATCTTGTAAATATTTATTGAATCTGGGCTCTGGAACATTTCTGAAAATTGATGTCCCTTGCTCTTAGAAAGGCAATTGTCCAATAGGGGCAAGGCCCACACGCAGAGGAGCATGGAATCCAGTGTGGTAACTGGTGATCCCTGCAAAGGAGACACGAACAGGGCAATGGGAGGGAGCTTAACACAGTGCTTGCCTGATTGTGTTCTGGGGACCAGCAGCATCCATTCTACCGAATCGGAAACCTTGAGGGGGCGGGGATGGGGGGGGGGGGCGGCAGCAGTCTTTGTTTAACAAGCCATCCAAGTGATTCTGATGTACGCTCTCAAGTTTGTGAACCACTGGCATAGAGGATTAGATGATCTCTGAGATTTTTTTCACAGCTCCAAAATTCTAGGAGTATGATTTAGAAATGTGATATTTACTCCATTGTCCTCCCCCCCCCCCCCCCCCCCCAGCTTATGCTCTAACAATTTATGAAGTGCATCACCTTAGTTCCAATGTGTGTTTTTATTACTCGGTTTCCCCTCTTGTACCCATTATTCATTATGAAGTACGGCATTGGTGTCAATGATTCCTCATTATGTTTCCTCACGTCTTTGGCTCCTTACAGATGACAGCCAGCCTACAGAGAACAGCAGTTGTGCCGCAGAATATCAGTCCATAAAATACCAAGTCCTTCCTTACTGAAGTTAGCTCACTGCTAATTAAGGGTTTTCTCCCATATCATTTAGATTAGGAGCCATTGTGAAGTGCTTTGGGTATACGGGGTTGTATGTGTCTCCACATATTTCCCAGTGGGCACCATTGCTTTCCTACGTAGTGTCATGTTCGCCAATGTGAGTTGACGGGTTTCCAAGGCTAAGCCACATCTGAGGGTTTTGTAGCCAGGGATGTCCAAGGCATTTATTGCCCCACCGTTTGTGTGTTTGTTTGTTTCTTTCATAATAGTGTATTTGAGAGAGGAAGAGACAACGTGAATCGGGGAGGGGCAGAGCAAGAGGGAGAGAGAGTCCCAAGCAGGCTCTGCAGCCCGGTGTGGGGTTCAAACCCACAAAACTGCAAGATCATGACCCGAGCAGAAACCAAGAGTCAGACACTCAGCTGAGCCACCCAGGAGCCCCAACACCTCACAGCGTTGGGTAGGGGCGCCCGGGTGGCTCAGTCAGCTAAGCGTCTGACTTCAGCTCAGGTCATGACCTCACGGTTCGTGAGTTCGAGCCCCGCGTCGGGCTGTGTGCTGACATCTCGGAGCCTGGAGCCTGCTTCGGGTTGCGTGTCTCCCTCTCTGCCTCTCCCCTGTTGGTGCTCATGCTCTGTCTCTCAAAAATAAATTAACGTTGAAAAAAAAAAAAATAAAAGGAGTGTTGGCACTGATGAAGTGTCATGTAAAACATTAATTGCTATGTGGGTAAAACAGAAACTCAAAATTGTGATGTTATGTCTGACACTGGAGCAGTAGTAAATTGGATTTTATTTTTATTTATTTAGTTTGAAAATGTTTATTTTGAGAAAGAGAGAGACAGAGAGCACGTGGGAGGGAGGGTCAGAGGGACAATCCCAAGCAGGCTCTGTGCTGTCAGCGTGGAGCTCGAACCCACAAACCGTGAGATTGTGAACCTGAGTGGAAATCAAGAGTCGGGTGCTATACTGACTGAACCACCCAGGTGCCCCGTTAACTGGATTTTAAGAAAACGTTATTACGAAAATTTTCACGTATATTCACAAGCAGAGATCATCATGAAATGAACTCCTGTGTCAATATTACTCAATATCAGTAATTATTAAATCCTGCCAATGTGGTCCTACCTGTATGTACCTTCACCTACCCCCCCCCCCCCATGCTGGATTATTTTGAAGTAAATTCCACATATATTATTTCATCCGTAAGTAATTAGATTTTAAATTATTTGAGCTGTTAAGATGCTAGAGATAAATATGAAACTGAATCACAAATAAGCATTTCATGGTTACACATTAAATTATAGATCCAGTTTATCTGGAGTTCACTTACACAAAAGGTAAAACAGTTGTGTGGAGACGTGTACATAGATTCCTATCAAAATTCACTAAAAATAAATATACTGGCTATATCAGTGAATACATTCTTTTTTTTAATTTGAGAGAGAGAGAGAGAGAGAGAGTGAGTGAGTCTTGAACAGGCTGCACTCTTAGCTCAGAGCCTGACACTGGGCTCGACCTCACGACTCTGGGATCATGAACTGAGCCGAATTCAAGAGTCGACGCTTAACTGACTGAGCCACCCAGGCATCCCATTAGTGAGTACATTCTATCTGAATATTTTATAAACCTTCATTATCATGATAGCAATATATACATGATACTTATAGATAATGTTCCAGAAGAGTAAGAAAGAATACAAACCCACATACTGCCAAAATTGAAATATTTTGCTTGAAGGGGAACCTCTAATTTGAAAGACATGTTTTGGGGGAGGGAGGTATCAGAAGAAAGTTTGTAGATCTCTAGGCAGATTTTTAGTGTATTTAAATTAAAAATTCTCACTATTCATTTTAGCAATTCTGTTGCTTTTTTTTGAAAAGGTATTGGGGCATCTGCGTGGCTCAGTCTGGTTAAGGTCTGACTTCGGCTCGGGTCATGATCTCGCGGTTCACCAGCTGGAGCCCCTCGTAGGGCTCTGTGCTGACAGCTCGGAGTCTGGAGCCCGGTTTGGATTCTCTGTCCCCTTCTCTCTTTGTCCCTCCTCCCCGTGCTCGCTCTCTCTCTCTCTCTCTCTCTCTCTCTCAAAAAATAAATAAATAAATAAATAAACATTAAAAATTTCTTAAAAAAGAAAAGAAAGGAAAAGGTACTTAACATTTACGGATGAACAACACATCTTAACAAAAATCCACTCACCTTAGTCCATGTGCCACACACAGTCTTTTCATTGACACTAGAGCTCAATTTCGTTAGGAGCTCAGGCTGCAGGACACTTCATTCATGTTTGGGGTCGGGGGAGGTGTGTGTGCAGAGTTAACCCATGCAGACAGACCACCTGTTTCCTCCTGCTCTGGCTTTGCGGTACAAGTTGGGGTACCTTGAGGAAAAGATGATTGTATTACAGCTGAGATCTTCAGGTTTGGCTACTTCTGTGTGATACAGCCATTAATGGGTCATACCGTAGAAATTGGCTAAGTTTTGTTTAAAAAACGATTTCGTTAGGGGCATCTGGGCGGCTCAGTCAGTTAAGCGTCCAACTTTGGCTCAGGTCGTGATCTCAGGGTTTGTGAGTTGCAATCCTTTCATCGGGCTCTGCGCTCACAGCACAGAACCTGCTTGAGAATCACTCTCCCCCCCTCTCTCTTTCTGCCCCCTCCCCTGCTCACTGTCTCTCTCTTTCTTAAGATAAATCAAAATAAAAGGAAATTAAAAAAATAAAAAAGATTTAATTACTCAGAAGTAATTTTTATCTTAAGTATAAATTGAAGCAAAAGAAACAAAATAAATAGACTGCTTCCCATGCCCCCAAGACAAATAACAAAGGAAAAATCCCCCTACAACTTAAATGCATGGAAGCTGTTAGTACTATGGTAGGTTACAGCCAACATACGATGGGATCATTTGTTACACTTGATCTTAGTCAAAAGGCTGAGAAGTGATTAATGAGATCATTTGCCAGAATAATGCATGCTACCTACAGCTTTTAGCTCAAAATTTTGAACTAGTGATTCAGAAAGAAAAGAAAATAAAGGAATGCCTACTATAAATTCTGGTTTTAAAACTGTTAAAGGTGTGTTTTATTATTTACACTTGTATGTTGACAGGAAAAATGGGTCACAAGTGTTCTCTTGAATATCCTTTCTAATCATCTCATGACACTGAGTAAGAATTTTTCCTTTGTTAATAGACTTTTGTTTAAAAGAAAGCCTGTCACCTTTGTAGTCTTTGTACTTTCTTTCATGATGGGAAGCTTTAACTTAGTTGTGTAATAATTAATTTTATAGGTAGTGTTTAGTCCAGAACTGGTTATGATTCCTTCTAGGCCAGATGAAAAGAAACTCCAGAATGTTTATAACCACAGGTTGATGATTTGGTTACAAGACTCTGTTGGTGATGCTTTCTGAGACTTGGAAAGTAAGCTTGCCCCTTTCATGAGTCATCATGTTGTCTCCCAGTTGGCTATGTGTTTTCTTAGTTACTGCTGCTGATTTCAGGTTTGAGCAGGACAAGTAGGTTTTGGAATGATCCAACATATTCTTTAGGTTATACATGCCTGTTAAACCTTATAAACTGACTTAATGTTGTATGTTCCGTGAAGAAGGGAAGATTTGATGGTCTGCCTGTCCCTGTCTTCCAAATTATTATTTTTTTTTTCTGATTTGCTTTTCAGGGGTTTGGGGGTGGGGGTAGGAAAAGAGAAAAGTGAATCTGGGAGACTGTCGATATGCTTGTTTATGACCCCGGACGAGAGCAGAGCCAAAATGGCCTCTATGTGCTGATAGGATAAAATATAATTTACTGGAGTCCTGGTCTTGGGGAATAGTCCCACGTGTATAAGTACTAAAAGAACGAGGGATTTTTGGAAATGGCTGTGGTATAATGTAATGGTTAAGAGCGTGGCTTCTGAGGTCAGACTGACTTTGGTTCAGATCCTGGCTTTGCCATATACTAGCCGTATCACTTTGGACAAATTATATAACCTCTCTGAGTAGAGTTTCCTCGTCTGTAAAATGGAGGCCAAAATACCCTTACCTTAAAGGAGTGTTGTGAATGTTACTGAGGTAATACACATAATGGACAGTACACTGTTGCTTAATACTACAGAACACACTGTAATAAATGCTAGTTACATTCAGTTCAAGGGTACAGTGAATAGGGTCTGAGTGTCAGGTGTTTAGGGGGCAATCAGAAGAGAGCAGATACGGCCCCTGTCCTTTAGGAGCTGGGGGAGATGGCCTTGTCAATGAATTACTCTAGTATGATCCAGAATGAAAGAAGGGCAGGCCAAGGGCTGTAGGTGCATTAAGTCAGTGATAATCAATGCCTACTTTGGGGGAAGTTAGCACTAGTCTTGTAGAACACTGACATTAGATTTGGGTGGATAGCCAGGTCCAGAATGTGGAGTAGGGCTTTTGTGGGTGGAGAATGGAGGAGAGTAGATTGGAGGCTGAAGAAGAGCATAAAATAAAGTACAGGGCTCACGGCAAGATGCGGGGGGAGAGGTCTCGATAGATGCTTCCTCGTTAGATCTTGGGGACGTTTGAACACATAAATAGACTATATTCTTGTCAGTAGGGAACCAAGCTTGGTGTGAACTCTGTTTCAGGATAATGTTCTGAAAGACGGAGAGGCAGGGAGTCCAATTGCAAGGTGTTTTGAGAAATCCAGTTGAGTGATGAAGAAATTCGGAGGACAGAGTCAGAAGGTATTGAAAGGAGGTGGAAGAGAGAGAGTTCTGAATTAGGTGCCTGGGGCGCCTGGGTGGCTCAGTCAGTTCAGCATCTGACTTCAGCTCACGTCATGATCTCATGGTTCATGAGTTCGAGGCCCGCATCGGGCTCCATGCTGACAGCTGGGAGCCTGGAGCCTGCTTGGGATTCTGTGTCTCCCTCTCTCTCTGTCCCTCCCCCGCTCACACTCTGTCTCTCTCTCAAAAATAAAAACATTAAAAAAAAATAAAGACAATTCATTTCTTAAATAAATAAACAAACAAACAAATAAATAAAGAAGGTGCTGCAGAGAATGTTGGTGCCATTAGTTGAGAGAGAGAAAACACAGGGGGAGCAGGTGGGAGACAACGGCTGGTCTTGGTGGTAGGGTGGGGTAGTGTGGACATCTAGCTGGCAGTTAGGAATTTAATTCTTCAAGAAAGAAGCTAACGTTGTGCACTATGTCTCAGATTTTATGCTAAGCATCTCCAAAAATCATTATGGGAGGCAAATAGTATTTTCACTGATGAAGAAATAGTTCAGAAGAAGTCTGATGTTATTTGAACTTTCACTTGCATTACAAAGCACCTCTCACTTTTATCTTCCTCTTCAGGCTTTTTGGAGCAAGAGGCAAACCAGGGCTGGAAAGAATGAGGTGTGTGAGCACTGAAGACTGCTCTCTCTGTGGCACTGTTCATCATTTCCACATTCAGCCTCCCATTACATAGTCTCTACCTTGCGGAGAGAATAACCCTCTCACTGGGAGATTTCCCTTTGTTACTTGAAGAATGTCGGGGCAGTTCCACTCCCAGTCTTCTCTCGCAAGGTCTGATACTCGTTTCCTTTCAGAACTGCTTGAAGGTTGAAGTCCTTCAAGATTTTTTTCCCTCTTGCTTCTGATGAAATGGAAACATTTGGGTAGGAAAGGGTGAACACTTTATAAAACGAGTCTTGTTTTAGTTGGGTTGGAGAGGAGCAGAGAGAATGATAGTCTTATTTTTTTTTTTTTTAATTTTTTTTAATGTTTGTTTATTTTTGAGACAGAGAGAGACAGAGCATGAACGGGGGAGGGTCAGAGAGAGGGAGACACAGAATCCGAAACAGGCTCCAGGTTCTGAGCTGTCAGCACAGAGCCCGGCGCGGGGCTCGAACTCACAGACCGCGAGATCATGACCTGAGCCAAAGTCGGATGCTTAACCGACTGAGCCGCCCAGGCGCCCCAAGAATGATAGTCTTAATGTTATCCCCTGTGTCAGGTGATGAAATGTGTTCTCTCAATGTCAGGCTCGTGGATGCAGATTAAACATTAAGTCTGGTAAGACTTTGTGCATTTCTTTACGTGTGTGTGTGTGTGTGTGTGTCTGTGTTCTTAACAAAAATCTAACAACACACATATTAAAAAGCAAAAGCTCTTCCTCATGCTATTTTCACTTTCCATTCCTGCAGTCCCTGTCCCTAGAGATCACCACTGTGGACAATCTTATGTTTATACCATTTGAGTCTTTCTGAACACTTGGAACCCTGGCAGTAATTAAGCAGAGTCGCTAGAGTTTGTGCTTTTCCTTTGTCACTTCAATATTTGGTATCAGGGTTTATTACTGAGATTTCATAAATAAGAGTTCTTTATACTGTGTTCTGAAAGCCTTTTGTCATGAAATTTAACTTAAGTTAAATGCTAGTGGATCATCTTTCAAATCAGTGATGTACCTATGATTGGAATTTAGAGACCTTGATCTCATTTGTTGCTAAACCAGTTCTGTTAGTTAATTTATTACACAAGTTTGCCAGTTAGCTGCAACAGTGGGCAAAAAAACATGCTTCGTCTTATTTATTTATTTATTTTAAAGAGGAGAAAGGGCAGGAAGAGCTGAGAATTGAAACCAGCAAAGGTCCATTTTAGTTCTGTCACTAGATTGATCTGTTAATTACTTCCTCTGTTGAATTCTCAGTTAGATGCGCTCTGGCAAATTTCTCTAACAGAATCATGGGATAAGTGAGTACGTTAGCTATATCTTGCCTGTTAGGAAGTTTCTTTTAAGGACACTGAGTTTGGATCCCGCAGCAAGCCTGGCCAGTGACTTGCTGATGATCTTGAGCAAGTTACTTTCCTTCTCTGTTTTCCTAAGTGGGGTAGATCGTGTTTGTCTTATGGACTTGTGAGGATTAAAGAGATGGTACATGTATCTGCCATAAATTAAGTAGTAAATAAATATTAACTATTATTACTGTTTTACCGTTAGTACCAAAAAGAGAATCTACAATTTTGGCCGCCTGTATAAGAATTCACCTGGTCTTACTTTCAAGCTATAACAAAGGGGAAGGCTCTACTCATGTTTTTTTTTTTTTTTTTTTTTCCTTTTAAGTTTATTTATTTATTTTGAGAGAGACATTGAGCACCAGTGGGGGGAGAGTCAGAGAGAGGGAGGCAGAGTAGGAGGGAGGGAGGGAGGGAGGGAGGGAGGGAGAGAGAGAGACAGAGAGAGAGAATATTCCATCTCTGTGCTAACAGCCCAGAGCCTGACACGGGGCTCGAACTCATGAACTGTGAGATCGTGACCTGAAACGAAATCAAGAGTCAGACCCTCAAATGACTGAGCCACCCAGGGGCCCCACTGCTATTTCACTTTTATAGCACTGAAAATTGTCAGAAGGAATGGGCAAATAGTGAGATTGAGATATTTTTTCAAACAGGTAGAAATCTCAGTGCCTCTCTTAGGTGGTCAGCTTCCCAACTAAGTAAGTTGGAGAAGGTTCCACCGAAGGATTACACAGAGACTTTGTATTGCCTTAGTGGTCTTCTCAAGATCTGTTGGTATTTCCAGTTCTGGTACACCCAAGAAAATATCATTAGAAAGATAAGAAACATTTTGGGGGGAGTGTTCTAATTGTTCACCGATGAGGAGGAAACAACTTAGATGGTGTTTCTTTTTGAGGGTGTTTTATGTTCTGTGTGTTTTAGAGGAACAGGTTAGGGATATTTCCATGGGGAAGGCTTGGAGAGAACAAAAAGATATTTCTTAGAAATCTCAAAATGTAACCTGAAATCCCATGAAAAGAAAATTTTGTAATTTTAATAATCCGAGTTATGGAGGTAAAGGGTCAGGAGGATTATTTATGTTTTAGCAAATTTATTTTCACAGAGAAATACATAATTTCTAAATATTTTAATGAATTAAAAGATACACTAAAGAAAATGTGATCTCAGGGGCACCTGGCTGGCTCAGTGAGTAGAGCATGTGACTCTTGATCTTGGGGTTGTAAATTCAGGCTCCACATAGGGTGTAGAGATTACTTAAAAATAAAATCTTAAAAAAAGAAAAAGAAAAAGTGATCTCAGAACTAGAATTAGGGTGTTTTTTTGTTTGTTTAAGTAGGTTCCATGGCCAGTGTGGAGCCCAAAGCAGGGCTTGAACTCAAGACTCTGAGATCAAGACCAGAGCTGAGATCAAGTCTAATGCTTAACCGACTGAGCCACCTTGGTGCCCCAAGTTTCATTTTGCTTTGTTTTGTTTTTTAAAGCTGGACAAATTTCTAATAGCGTCATCGCACATGTTATAAGTAACAACAAAGATAATTTAGTACACACAGAAGTTCATTCTGTTCTTTCCTTGAAATGATGTGACCTCAGATCAGATTGGAAAATTGTGTCCACAAAATTGGCAAATATGTATCTTTAGGGAAAACTCAAATCTGGTTGTTTCTCTTCAGGTGAGAAACTTCTGAAATGTTTAGAAATGAAAAGGAAACTAGTTTGCAAGCTCTTCAGCAAGTCACAAGGGAAGCTTGGAGGAGGGAAGGGTCTCACAGTTTGAAGTTCTGCTATTTCAGAAACCAAATCTGTTTTTCAGAGACACCCTCTATTTCCTTAGTTGCTTGCTTCAGCAACTTTTTAACAAATGAATACCTGCTAAAGAGTTGCACTGCTGGCTGGCACCCTAGAAAAAACAACTTCTAAATCACACAGCAGTTAATTTTCAGATGTGTGGTGTGTGTGTGTGTGTGTGTGTGTGTGTGTGTGTGTGTGTGTGTGTATTTTGTTTTTTGTTTTTGTTTTTCCCATGGCTACTTTACCACTAGCCAGTCAGAATGCTAAGACTTATTGGTTGGGTAAGATTGGGTGTCAAGTATTTAGTTAGAACTCCCTGTTCATCAGCACAATTGCCCAGTAATGAAGGGTTCTTTGGAAGTGAAGAGTTAAGGAGAAACACGAACTCAAAAAGAAGGTAAAGGAGCTCTATTTTGGGGGAGGTTTGAATTTGTTAAAAATTCCCGTAGGACAATTTCCTCAAAATTCTAGTATGAAAATCGTAATCTAAAGTGGTTAGAAGAAATGTCATTTTTTAAAAGTCATAGCGCTTTCTTAAAGTTTTATATACTAGAATCTGTGATCTACTTATTGAAATCTACAATGTTTGGGGCGCCTGAGTGGCTCAGTCGGTTAAGCATCTGACTTTGGCTCAGGTCATGATCTCACAGTTCGTGGGTTTGAGCCCCGTGTCAGGCTCTGTGCTGACCGCTCAGAGCCTGGAGCCTGCTTTGGATTCTGTGTCTCCCTCTTGCTCTCTGCGCCTCCCTTGCTCCCACTCTGTCTCTCTTTCTTTCAAAAATAAATAAACATTAAAAAAAATGTAAAAAAATCTACAATGTTTTACCAAGTGATTTAAGGATTTGCTCATTTATTTGCTTTGTCACTGTGCAAGTCTTGGTAAATTATTAAATATAGTTGGACTGTAGGAACTAGAGGGGAACCCTTTCCTCTACGATGAGTCTTGGTGGTATATGAAATAATGGTCTGTCATAGGAGAGATCAAAAATTGAGTGAAAACAATATCATTTCTAAGATACCAATTATGAATTCTAATCCTCGGTTTATCCCTAACAGTTGTATGTCCTTGAATAAATCACTAACGCTAAGGGTTTCAGTTTTCCCCACCTTAGGAGTATCATGATTATGTAAAATAACCTTTAAGCACAACCAGATACAAAGTATGTTTTATTCTGGATCGATCTTTACTGATAATCCTTGCTTTCCCCTCCTAGACCTAGCCAGCCAGCTCTTAGGGGTCTACGATCGTCACGAACGACAGCAAAGGACAGAGGGTGATGGGATTAAGAATCATTCCTGCAGTGGGGCTCCTGGGTGGCTCAGTTGGTTGAGTGTCCGACTTCGGCTCAGATCATGGTCTTGCGGTTCGTGAGTTTGGACTCCGCGTCGGGCTCTGTGCTAACAGCTCAGAGCCTGGAACCTCCTTTGGATTCTGTCTGTCTCTCCCCCTCCCCCTCCCCTGCTCATGCTCTGCCTCTCTCTGTCTTTCAAAAATAAATAAATGTTAAAAAAAAATAAAAATCATTCCTGCGGTAACTTTAAAATGTGTATGTAACATCCATAAGGAGTTAAGTCTTGTCTCATAATTTATACCACTTGCACAGAGGCAGTAGTGTGGGCTGTTTTGTTAGAGTGCAGAGACATCCACAGCCATCGTGTTGAATTCAGTTTAGCATTTTAGAGCTGAATGCTACCCAATCCTCTTATTTCACTGAAGGGGAGCCAAGATTCAGGGACAGCACGGTCCCACAGGTAATTGATAAAACAGGAATAAAACTGCTGTCTCCAGATGTCTGGCTCCAGCCTCTTGCTGTCCTATGTAGGCGTATGTATATTTACATTGTTATATATTATTTAAGACCTATGAAGTGCTATCAATCATCTGACGGTAAGTATTTACGTGCTTTAGCATCTTACTTAGGAGACAAAATATTGCTAACCTGGTTGTGACCCCTTCCTCCTCAGAGGTGAATTTGGGATTCATTTCATTACAATTTTGCTGCCTACGAATGTTAAGGGTGATTTTCAAAGTATTTCACAACCGATAGTGTGTGGACATTGCCACTCGTGTTGGATGCTGGCCATAAAACCACAGATCAGCCCTGCCAAGGTGTACTGGCTAAATATCATGGGCTCCTAAGCATTTTTGTTTTTTGAATGGAAGCTCACCCAATTTCAGGGTGATCAGGGCTTGAACTCAGGACCCTGATCAAAAGTCACATGCTCTACCCATGGAACCAGCCAGGCGTCCCTCCTAAGCAATATTTTTTTGAGATCGCACATAGGTGGCACCATTCTGTATGCATTCTCCCGCAAGTTGCTTTTTTCCCCCTCAAGTTTACGCTTGTGGGCTATGTCCATATTGATATGTGTAATTCTGACTTATTCATTTTCATTGTTTAATATTCTGTTGCATGAATATGTCACAGTTTATTTATCCATTCACTTATTTTTGGATATTTAGTTTTTTAAAATCCTTTTTCAGGACTCACCGTTCCTATCATTTGCTTATTTTCCTGTTAGGTTGTTTGTCTTTTCCTTATTGTTTTGTGAGTATAATACTTTTGTATTTTTTTGGAAACTATTATTTAATAAACAAATAACATTAACATCTCTCCTTAAGCTACATAAAACCTAGCATAGCTTTGCCTTTCCAATATTATTGGACCTATATACAGCTATTCACATTTGAAAAGGGTTTTTCAATATTCCCTTATCAGATTGATGTCAAGTACACCCATGGAATGGTCTGAGTGTTAATATGCCTGTGATTGTAGATAATGAACATATTCCTTTATGTGAAATGGATTTGGCACAGTCTTAACATTCTTGATTATGACGATTGATTTTATTTCCCCATATTTACATGGTCATGCAGGTGAACCTCATTATACTCTAAAATGTGGGAGGAAAGCCTTCATGAGAAAGGATAAAATTCTTATTTTTTCCTTTACTAAATAAAGCAGGATAATGGATGGCACCACTTAGTTCACTTAGTGAACCACAGAGGGGCCACAGAATATAAAGGAAACTATAAAGTGAATTGGGGGGAGATTGAGGCCGTAGTTTAGGAATTTCTTTCTAGAACGTTACCTATTTAAACTATCTGGGTTGTTCATGATTTTGGTTCTCTCTCTCTCTTTTGTCCCCCAGTGAATGGTGCCGACTTGACATGCTCAGCCCTCTGTTCTTTTGTCGACTACTTCTATCTGCTCTCTGGAAGGTTATTGTTTTCAAGGATCTTAAGCACTTGGATTAGGACAGTTAAACCTTTCGTTGGCTCGGGAAGTATAATCTTCCTGTTCATTCTGCTTTCCTGGCTTATTTGGTTTCCTCCCTTCCTTATTTTTACTTACACATCACCTGCCATCCTTCGGAGCATCTAACATTTTGTTCATTTCAGTTTTTTTTTAACCTACTTTTTGTTGCACAAAAGGACATAAACATGTAAAAGTACTTAGTAATAGAGGTTGCCTTTTCCTGGAGCATCACGTAGCTCCCCCGCCTTATTAGTAGAACAGATCCTCCATAAGCTCCGCCCTCCACCTCTGCACGGCCTCACTCCCACCCTCCCTGCTGTACGTCTCTTTTGTTGTTTCGAGCTAACAAAGTACTGTAATTTGCTGGATGTTGTGGACAGAGGACAGGCGGCCAGGGGGTTCCTGGAAGAATTTCTGTAACCTGCCTGAGCTCTCTTCTCTTAAAAATTGCTGATTAACTGTCTCTTCTGTTTTGGGAATAGCCGGAACTTTAAAGTTCAGAATGTTGTTCAAAACAAAGATGTCTATTTTTAGAGGCAGAAAATATTTTCAGCCCATTTTCCGTAACTGCTTTTTTTAAGAAACAAAAACCATGGACTTGAAGCGGGTAATCCCAAAGTGAAAACAAAAATCTTGCTGAAAGAATTAGCGATATATGAACATTTTGAAAACAAGCTGTGTTCCAGTTTCAGCTTTCTCTATTTGCTTGGTCAAAATTAAGCAAAATATTGCTTAATTACCATAGTTGTTCTGAAAATTTCCTCTTCCTTGCAGGTCTTATCATATAAAATTGATGTAATGAAATAGAAGATAAAAAAATGTCAAAGGAGAACAGTGTTTAAAGAAACATTGTTAGTACAAAGGTCGTGGTGTTAAAACTGGCCGACAGGCAGAGTTCTCCGGACGGTGTCATCTGGGTTAATTTTTATCTTCATGAACACAGGAATAGAAAGAACCTTTTCAAGGCTTTGATTTTGAAAGAATTATGATTTCCTTTTGGGGGGCTAGTTTTCACTTTATTAGTCCCAGTTTGTAGTAACAACGTCGCGTGCGATGTAGATAAAAATCAAAGATGGGTCTAATGGCACAGACCTTCCTACAAGATCTTTGTGAGCAGAACCAAAACCCTTTACAGATACAAAGGTCTATTTAAAGGTTCACAATAACAATGACAGCATTTTAGGGCTGTCTTCCAACCCTATCACTTCCTTTTTCTAATGGGAAGTTGAGCTTGAAACGGAGGAGGTACACTGATGTTACTGGACCAGTGCACTCAAGCTGTTGCCCGCTTTTGTGGAATCACAGACCTTTATGGGACGTTGCACAAAGGGATTGGTGAAGTGAAAGTACTTTGATTGATTTAGACTAACAGAATAGAAAAAAAAAAAATTGAGTGAGTTAAGAAATACTCAGCAATTGCAGCCAGAACATGGTGGGAGGGGGTGGGGGAAGCCTCACATTTAAAAAAAAATTTTTTTTAATGTTTATTTACTTTTTTTGAGACAGAGACAGAGCGTGAACAAGGGAGGGTCAAAGAGAGAAGGAGACACAGAATCCGAAACAGGCTCCAGGCTCTGAGCTGTCGGCACAGAGCCCGACGCGGGGCTCGAACTCATGGACCGCAAGATCATGACCTGAGCCGAAGTCGGACGCTCGGCCGACTGAGCCACCCAGGCGCCCCGAAACCTCACATTTTAAACACTAGCAAACAAAACTTTCAAAATATTAACATTTACAGTAAATAGTTTTTTCTGTTTTTTTGGCATGAATCTTTAAGCAGGTGTGTTTGAGGAGCTAACAGCGTGTCGCCAAGGTGATGCTTGGCTGCCGAGGTGGAAAAGATGGCTGATAGCCTCTCCAGGGTTCCACAGCTCCCAGACTGCACCAGAAGCCTCGGGACGGAAGAGGACTTCTGGCCAAAGTGCCTGTCGCAAGGGGTGTATCTTAGAAGATCTCTCTGTTTGACTTTGCTGTGACACAGGGAGGTCTGCGGACCAGGATCATCCCGATGATTCTGGTTCAGACTATGATGGACCTGAGGGTCCTGTATTTTTCTTAAGCTGATCCCAAGAATTTGCTACAGGTTGGCCTTAGAAATCTAAAATATCTCATTTTGGGGGGGACACCTGGGTGGCTTAGTTGGTTAAGTGTTTGACTTTTTTTTTTTTTAATGTTTATTTATTTTTGAGAGAGAGAGAGAGAGAGAGAGAGAGTGAGGGAGGGGCAGAGAGAGAGGGAGACACACACAGAATCCAAGGCAGGCTCCAGGTTCTGAGCTGTCAGCACAGAGCCCGACGTGGGGCTCAAAGTCTCACAAACAGCGAGATCATAACCTGAGCCAAAGTCAGACGCTTAACCGACTGAGCCGCCCACGCGCCCCAAGTGTTCGACTGTTGATCTCAGCTCAAGTCTTGATCTCAGGGTTGTGAGTTCAAGCGCTGCATTGGGCTCCACACTGGACATGAAGTCTACTTAAAAAAAAAAAAAAGACATCTCATTTTTTGAGTGTCCTTTCTTCCTTTTCTCCAGTAAGATTTGATAAGGGTTCACACAGGGGTCTGGACTTTCCCAGTTCTCCAAGTGTGGGTACCTTTTGGGTAGATCCTGAGCCCCTAAGGACTTAGAGTAGAGCAAGGCCTGATTTCATTCAAATCTCTGGGGTTCTTCCCACAGCCTCGATGCCAGGATCCTCTTGGAGTCCTGAGGACCCTGCTGGGAACCTGGATAAGAGACTTCTGGCCGCCCTTGCTTGTGTACTGATTACGGGGCTTCAGGGAAATGCACCACAATGGCAGTTCCCCTACAACGTGTTCTTTTGTTGGTTCCTAATTCCAGTGTGTGCTGGGGCTGTGTTTTATGAGGGGACAGGTATGCATTTGGTGGCTATGGATCCGGTCGGTTGCTTAAAGCTAATGTAATTGCAGTCGTGGATACCATTATATTTGAATTACTTCTTATTTTCAAAAACCAACAAAATACGTTTCTGTCGGCTGCTTTGGTAGTTGTTTTTTATGGTCAGAGAGAGCGAGATAATACAGTTCAGGGCCTCCCAGTGAGTGAGTGGAAGCTTTATCATAAACGGGGTCGAACCGCTGCCTCTGGATGGCCCGTCCGTTACTTGTCCAACAAACCTGTTATCGAGGATAAACATCGGCTCAGAGCCAGAAATCCATCGCTTTGACACCAAAATCAGTTCTGATCGCTGATCTCTAAAGGTGAAAGGGTGCGGGGTACATTAATTTGCTGGGCAATTGATTTTCCCTTGGGATAAGAGAAAAACAAAACCAAAATTGCCAGTCACCGAAAATGGCACAGTGAATTATGTCTGGGCTTGGAAAACTTCCAGTCCTATAAATAGATTATGGGAAGCCCTCAGGGAGAGAAAAGAGGCACATCACTGTTTTCATATGTAAAAATAGCAGGCCCTTGCCACTTGAAAAAGAAAAAAAAAAAACAACTGGGAAGTCTATAACTTAAACTTTAGTCACAATAGGAACTATGATTCATGATCGAAACCTCACTTTTTAAGTTTATTACCACTCACAGCCAAAAATTGGGAAGGTTAGACACAATAGGTCAAAAGTTTAGCAGGAGGATTTTGGGGGGAAGGATTTGCATAAGCAGGAGGTTTCTGAGAGTTTCCAGTCTTGCCGAGAAGCTGTGGGTTTGGTAGACTGCATTCACATTTTGCCTTAATAGAGACGAAAGAAACCATGGGAGTAGAAAGAAGAGCCGTTGTAATTTTCATATTTGAATATTGTAATTGAAATAGAACTACAGAACGCTTTGGAAGATCTACCCTCTTTCTAACTATCACAGCTCTGATTTTCTGGGCTGATCACGGGATGGTCAAAAAGCCAGTACGTACAGCTGGATATTTACCAACAGTGTTTGGGATCATAGAGGCCATTTTATTTTTCATAATGAATGTATCCACATTTTCCTGTGTGTTTATTCCTTTGTTTTCTTATGCTCTGTGTCTACCCCCCTCCCAACCCTCCCCTGCCTTTCCCCCACCCCTGTTTCTCATGTCATTTTATGACTGAGTGTCTCAAGGCGTGGGTTTTTTTTTTTTTTTTTTTGCAGTTTACAGGCTGGGCCATCTGATTTGGCATACATGGTCTTCTCTGGGTGGTGAGTGGGTGGCTGAAAATGAAGGGGCACATGTGGGAACTTGAGTGTGACTCTGCCCTGTGGGGCTGGTGTGTCTGGATCTCATTGGTCTGCACCTGATACCCTCCACACCACCCAGTGAGGCCAGCGGCCCCAGTAACAGGCCTGCGGTGCACCTCCTTACCTCCCGAGGTGGGGAGGTGCGGGGGAAGGTTGGTTAACACCTCTTATATTTGTGGCCACACAGGAATCAAGATAATGATTTGCTGATACCTGTTCTCTCTGGATTTCTGTCCTTTCAACTTCTGCTGCAAGCTCCTTTTTTTTTTTTTTTTTTTTTTTGAGTCTACTTACTTTGAGCAAGAAAGAGAGAACATGAGCAGGGGAGGGGCAGAAAGAGAGGGAGAGAGAGAGAATGAATCTCAAACACTCTGCACTGTCAGTGTGGAGCCCAATGTGGGGCTCGAACTCACAATCCTGTGAGGTTATGACCTGGGCTGAAATCAAGAGTCAGATGCTTAACCCACTGGGCCACCCAGGCACCCCTGAAGCTCTTTTTTTTTTTTTTTTTTTTTTTTTTTTTAAAGCAGCAATCAAGAACGTTTAGTCATAACCCTGTCCCAAGCACTTAAAAATGCAGTTTATTTCATTTGCTCAGCACACGTTGCTGGTTCTTTTAATAGCGTAAAACACCTCAAATCCTTGAGGAATCTTCTTTTCATAGGGACAGAGGGAATTGATAGATTCATGAAGGTGATAATATGCAGATAATAACTGAACCCTTGATTTGGGGGTAATGTACCTAAGAAAGAAGGCCTTTTGTCTACAGACAAGGATAGGTAGGAGGGCTGGCGCATAGGCTATGGAGGGCGCTGTTACATCCAGGAGCAATAGAAGCCCCTGATTTCAGACCAGGGAGTTTGAGAGTCTTCCAAGGGAACCCTTGGATCTTTGATATATAGAAGTAATAAAGTGGGAGAAAGAATGACCTTGTCTTTCCATCAAGGGAAGGAATGTATGTCAGAGAAGTCTGTTCTCTGTACCAGCAAAACGCTAAGGGAGTTTAAAGAGTCCTATTGCCTCATAAACCAAGAAGAGTGTAACAAGAAAAACGGAGGTAGGGTTAATTTGTCTCAATAATAAAAGTGATCAAGAAGCTTCCCTTCATGTTAGTTTCATCAGAAGATTAACTTCAAAATCTGTTCTTTGTTGCAAATATGTGTCCTCTGTTAGGCAGGGAAAGGAGACCCAGCAACCCTAAAAATTAACGTCTGCAGTTGAGAGGCCACCTGCCCCAGAGTTAGCCCCAGCAAACGCTGATGAGTAGAGGAAGGAGACCCATAGAGCCCCCAGATCTAGGCTGCAAATCCTTGTGAGGGGCAGCTGGAGCCCTCAAAGGGTCCTTCCCTGCCCTGAATTCTGATGGTTATCGTGAATAGTCTGTCAGTTTTCACTTCTTCCAAGAAAGGCTCCCCAGGGAGCTAGTGTATCTTAGAGAGGAAGCTGGGAAGGTGGAAAAGCCAATTTGACATAGACTGTTAATTGCATTCAGGGAGAAAAGGGAGAGTGGTAATATGTAGCCACTCAGAAAGGAAGGGGCTTCCCAAGTTCATCTTCCAGAGCCTGAGACAAAGGAGAAACTTGAAATGTATTCGGATAAATAAGCAACAGAAGATACAAATATTTCCGTGTTTTCCCTTTAGTACACCGCAGATAATATATTTTACAAAGACCACAAAATTAAATTCTTCAGTAAGTCTGAAAAAGCAAAGAGAATTCAAACTAACAAAAGTTATTGTGGGGATTCTGTGATGGACATCACAGGGGCACTGAAAGGATTTAGACTTATTACTATTTTTTTTATTAACCACAAATCACATCTGAAGGGGATATTTTCTGATTGTTTCTTATTTTATAGATAACCTTCTAAATTTTATGTATTTTATTTCAGTTGATGGAAGGCATATGGTAAAGGTTGACTTTAAGTGGTTTTAAAATAATGATGTGAGTTACATATTTTTTATTTATTTTTAAAAATTTTTAAATGTGTATTTATTTTTGAGAGACAGAGACAGAACATGAGCCAAGGAGGGGCAGAGAGAGGGAGTCACAGAATCCAAAGCAGGCTCCAGGCTCTGAGCTGTCTGCACAGAGCCCGATGCGGGGCTCGAACCCACAAACCGTGAGATCATGACCTGAGTCAAAGTTGGATGCTTAACTGCCTGAGCTACCCAGGCGCCCCCATATTTTTCTTTTAGAAGGTAAGATAGCTTAATAATGCTTAAATATTTTTAAAAAGATTTTATTTTTAAGTAATCTCACCACCCCACGTGGGGCTCGAACTCACGACCCCCAGATCAAGAGTCGCATGCTCCACTGACTGAGCCTGTTAGGCATCCCACTTAAAGATTTTGAATGAGCATTTATTTCTTTATTTATTGAAAGAGAGAGAGAGAGAGAGAGAGAGAGAGAGAGAGAATATTAAGCAAGCTCTATCCCCAGCACAGATCCTGACATAGGGCTCCATTTCACTACTGCAGGATCAAGATCATGACCTAAGTCAACATCAAGAGTTGGATGCTCAACTGTGCCACCCAGTTGCCCCTTGAATGAGAACTTTTTAAGTGATAATCACTTTAACACAACAATTTTTATTTTTGCACTTTTCCTTTTTATCCACATGTACACACATTTGTATGGTTATACTCCTATTAAACAATTGTATTCTGTTTATCTTAGCATTTTCTTATTTAATAGTTTTCATAGGCTTTATAATGATTGCTTTTGTTTTGATTAAAAACATTTTTACATCGATATGCCAAATTTTGCAAAGCATTTCGATGTTGAGGATCTCTACGTATATGTGTATTCATATTTGTATATCTCTTTGTTGCTTCTAACTAGTTACTACTTTTTTAAAAAATTTCTTTTGAGTGGGGCGCCTGGGTGGCTCAGTCGGTTAAGCATCCGGCTTCAGCTCAGGTCATGATCTCGCGGTCTGTGGGTTCCAACCCCGCGTCGGGCTCTGTGCTGACAGCTCAGAGCCTGGAGCCTGTTTCGGATTCTATGTCCCCCTCTTCCTCTGACCCTCCCCTGTTCATGCTCTCTCTCAGTCTCAAAAATAAATAAATGTTAAAAAAATTTTTTTTTTAAAAATTTCTTTTGAGAGAGAGAGAGTGTGTGCACAAGCAACCAGGGGAGGGGCAGAGGAAGAGGGAGATTTTTTTTTTTTTTTTTTTTAACATTTATTCCTTTTTTGAGAGACAGAGAGACAGTGTGAGCGGGGAAAGGACAGAGAGAGGGAGACACAGAATCCAAAGCAGGCTCCAGGTTCTGAGCTGTCAGCACAGAGCCCGATGAGGGACTCGAACTCACGAACCATGAGATCATGACCTGAGCCGAAGTAGGACGCTTAACCGATTTAGCCACCCAGGCACCCCACTAATTACTTCTTAAGATAAATTCCCAGGAGTGAGATTACTGGGTCAAATTGCGTGAGCATTTTTATGACTCAAGCTATATGTTACCAAATTGACTTCCAAAATGGTTATTGTGTGGATAGTGTAGACCTAGATCAATTTCTTTGTCTGCTAGGAAAGGTGGACTTTTTGCATGTGTTTATTTAGTCTTTGAATTTCCTCTTATGTGAACTGTCTGTTCATATGTGTCAGAACTTGGTTTGTTTTTTAGAGGAAACTTTATATCTTCCAGTTACCTTTGAAGCTGTTCACAGGATTGTTTCTTGTCTTGGGTTACTTTGTGGGATATTGCTACAGAAGAAGTTGATCCTTTGCGTCAGAGATAGAACACAAATTACTGCTTCTAAAGGAATGGAAAAAGTCCATCCAGATTAATTCCTCTCTTAATGAATTTAATCTACCACATCCCAGAGCCTGTTGTGGTGTTTTGTGCAGAATTGTCCAGTGGTGAAGATCCTGCCTATTCACACCACTCCGGGAAACACAAACTTCTCACAGCTTTCAGTGCTGTGGCCTTGCGGAAGCCATCAGAACAAAAGGCACGATTCCTGATGTTTGTGGTTGGAGACTGTAACGTGCTTCTGACTGGCCAGTCTGACAAACTGCTGTTGAATGGTGGAGACGTTAGCTGTATGTGAATTTCATTCCTCTTTAAAATAACACCTGAGAGGAAGAGTTTCAAATCCAAGCATTTCTTTGAAGGGAAATAATAAAGCCTGCAATCCTGTTGTGGTTTTCAGTTTCTCGATTGTGTTTGTCTTCTTTCACTTGAGCCGTTTAGCGAGCTCTGGGAGGCAGGTGGAGCCGTGGGTCCCTGTGTTAGAGCAGAGGAAGGAAGCTCGGGGAGTGTCAGGGGGCTGCTCATGGTCATGGCCTGGGTTTGTGGCAAAGCCAGGACAAGAAGCTGTTAGCTCTTTGTGCATCCTGAAAAGTGTCAGCTTGAATAATGTCCTCCTTGGGATGAATTCAGTGAGGAGCTACAAAAAATCCCATACATGGTTTTAATTAGAGATAAGGACAGTAATTAACAATGATGATTGGGGCGCCTGGTGGCTCAGTCGGTGAAGTGTCCGACTTTGGCTCAGCTCGTGATCTCCCAGTTTGTGAGTTCAAGCCCTGGGTCGGGGTCTGTGCTGACAGCTCAGAGCCTGGAGCCTGCTTCGGATTCTGTGTCTCCCTTTCTCTCTCTGCCCCTTGCTCGCTCACTCTCTGTCTCTGTCTCAAGAATAAATAAACATTAAAAAAAATAAAAAATGGTGATTTAAGTTACCAAAGAAAACCTAAATCATATTTCCAGATACTGTATTTAGTGGGTCAAGGAATTTCCGTCACCACTGATGAAAAACAAATGTTATTAAAAGAGTAAATTCTATAATTACTTGAGGTGTTTACTTATACTGACTATCTTATTTTGGGATTATATGAAATAGAGATTGGCAATGTGGATCCAGGAGTGAGATAGATGTGGCTCTGAGACCCGGCACACAGGCTGAGCCACTTGGGCAGGGAGCCCTCATCATCTGGAAACTGAGATATTAGTATCCGTGTCAGAGATGTTTTATGATGTTTAAATGACATGTATACATAAAATGCATACTGCATTGTAAGCCCTGTATTTTGTCATGAATTAGGTATTATTTATTGGTAAATATGCTTAGTTTTTCTTTATTATCTTACTTTTAAAGTTTTTTTTTTTAAAGTATATTTATTTTGAGAGAGAAACAGTGAGCTGGGGAAGGACAGAGAGAGGGAGAGGGACGGAGGATCCAAAGCGGGCTCTGTGCTGACAGCAGCAAGCCCTGGGTGGGGCTTGAACTCATGAACCGTGAGATCGTGACCTGAGCCGAAGTCAGATGCCTAACCGATTGAGCCACTTAGGCACCCCTATTCTTAAAGAACTTTTTAAAGTTTATTTATTTATTTTGAGGACAGAGCCAGTGTGAGTGGGGGAGGGGCAGGGAGAAAAGGAGCCAGAGAATCCCAAGCAGCCTCTGCACCATCAGCATAGAGCTTGATGCAGGGCTCGAACTCATGAAACTGAGATCATGACCTGAGTCAAAACCGAGTCAGATGCTTAACCGACTGAGCCACCCAGGTGCCCCTTTAACATTATTCATTTTTAAAGAGAGAAGAGCATGAGTAAGGGAGGGGCAGAGAGAGCAGCAAACACAGAATCCGAAGCAGGCTCCAGGCTCTGAGCTGTCAGCACAGAGCCCGTCGCAGGGCTCGAACTCAAAGCTGTGAGATCATGACCTGAGCCAAAGTCGGACACTTACCCGACTGAGCCGCCCAGGCGCCCCTGGTGCCCCTTCTTTTATTGTTAAAAATTCAGTGCCAAGCATGCACTTCTTCACTCTAATTTTTATTACAGCATAAAGGTTACAAATAAGAAACAATTGGTCTGAACATAATTCTGCTTAATTATCACTTCTTTTATATAGCCTTCTATTTTTTTTTTTTTTAAACAGAATTATATGCAGTGAGTAAATGTATACAGGGAGTAACTATATTGACTGTGGGTAGACATTTATTGTGACCTTGTCTTTTCAACCATGTTTAGTCTTATGAGTCAAGCTTCAGGAATTATCTGCATTCCATGAATTCCATTTATACATGAATCTTTCTGAGCAGTTTTTGGCCTTTGATATTTGGAATGAGCTTTGCTTTGTGTGGCTATTTTATTCCATTTTATAATAATGATCTGAATGATCTAAATTCGGTTTCAATAAACACAGAAAAGGGCAAAATTTATTTGAACATGTGTGATATAGGAGGGATTATAACCCATTTTATTCAAGAATTGGCTACTTAGTTTCGTAGATATTTGTATTCTTGTTTGTTTTCAAATCTGTTGCCTTTGTCTATTTCATTCTTCACCTGTACCTTCTAGGGAAGGAGATGGGAAAGACATGTTTTCGCCATTGGACCCTTTTAGCTTTAGATGTGTCAGGCATTAGTTTTAGTGTATGGTGGTTCTGGAATGTATATATAGCACTTACCAATTTGGCTGGGTGGGGTTGGGGCGGGGGGGGGGGTTTCACATCCAGTGACTGATGAGGTGGGACCCTGAAGACCATCCAGGCCCAGCTTATACAGCTCTGAAGGGCCATTTAACCCGCAGAGTTCACTGTGGGGTTGGGGGAGGCTCAACTTCTTTTCTCCGCAACTCCGCTTCCATCTCTGCTCTAGCCAACCACCTGTGCCTTGCTGAATGCTACCCTCAGTGAGGTTGCCGGGCTCTATTTGCTGTTCCCAGGGCTCTATTATTTGGTGTTCCCCTTGGAGTGCTAAGGTCTGTACGTGTCTCCAGCTAGAAAACCCTGGCACTCACGAGGCTCCCCTTGCTTGTTTCTTTTCTCAGGAGGGGGACACTCTTGCCCTGCTGTTGCGGTCTCAAAATAATTGTTTCCCATATTGAAAAATCCCTTCCAGCAGAAAGTTAATTCTGGACCCTGTAACTCCTCGTGGCCATCGGTGGGGTCACCTGTCCTTTTCTGAATATGTTGAACAGTGTGTCATTGAGGTGGAACTGTTCAGTAGCAGCTAGCTATGTGTTTACTTGAGATATTCAGCTTAACGTCTGTTGAACACTCAATTGAAGCTGAGGGATGACGTTCCTAGAAAAAGCAAGTTGATTGGATGCTGATTTTCTTCATTGTACCTGCCCCACCCCTTCCCTGTGTCAACACAGATGGGATCCTGTTGCTTTATAGTCAAGTGACTGAGCCCTATAACCACTTGCCTTGCACTAGCACAGATAGGTGATGATGCCATTTCACGGGCTGAAAGCAGTTTTAACACTCCCACTGCCTCCATCTCGAACAAAATTCCAAGTGCACTTGTGGGTGGGCTCACTGCCTACAAAAGCATGCATACTGCCGGACACACAAACTTACCACGTCTGTTTAATATCCTTGGCCCAAGGATGGGACTCTGACTAATGCATCAAAAGGAATACGTGTGCTTGGGTAATTGAGAGTGGATGGTCCCTTTGTTTTCTTTTTGGCTTTATCACCTTCAGATAAGTAATTATTATTATTATTATTATTATTATTATTATTATTATTATTTGTTAAGAATAATTGACTATAATTCCTATAAGGCAGGGTGGAATGCATACTCTGTTGTCCACTTGTTCATTATATGGAATATTCTTCGTTTTTTTTCTTTAAAAAAAATTTTTTTTTAATGTTTTTACTTATTTTTGAGACAGAGACAGAGCACAAGCAGGGGAGGGGCAGAGAGAGAGGTAGACACAGAATCCGAAACAGGCTCCAGGCTCTGAGCTGTCAGCACAGAGCCTGAAGCAGGGCTCAAACTCATGGACTGTGAGATCATGACCTGAGCCAAAGTCAGATGCTCAACCAACTGAGCCATGCAGGTGCCCCTCTTCCTTTTTTTCTTTTTAAATTATTTATTTATGTATATTTTTTTTAGAGAGAGAGAGACAGTATGAGTAGGGGAGAGAGGCAGAGGGGGAGATCGAGAGAGAGAGAGAGAGAGAGAGAGAGAGAGAGAGAGAGAGAAAATCTTAAGCAGTCTCCTTGCTCAGCATGGAGCCTGACGCAGGGCTCTATCCCATGACCCTGGGATCATGACCTAAGCCCAAACTGAGAGTCGGACACTCAACTGACTGAGCCACTCAGGTACCCCCTTTTTTTCTTTTTAAATCATAGACTTTGGGGTGCCTGGGTGGCTCGGGTCATGATCCCACGGTTCATGGATTCCAGCTGCATGTCAGGCTCTGTGCTGACAGCTCAGAGCCTGGAGCCTGCTTCGGATTCTGTGTCTCCCTCTCTCTATGCCCGCCCCCCTCTCATACTCTGTCTCTTCAAGTAAACATTAAAAAATAAAAATAAAAAATCTAAATCATAGACTTTGATTTCAAGAGGTAAGTAGAATAGAGGTAATTTTAAGAATATATTGTGATTATTAGATGCAAATCAATTATTAAGTGCAAAGTTTGTTTACCTATTGGATGTATATCAATTTTATATCTCATAAATAGGTGTCTAAATTGTTTGATAGGATATTTTGTACTTATTGGGGTAGTAGTCTTTAAATGGCATGAGCTGTTCTCTAATTATTAAAAAATTATTCTCCAATCATTTTGAGAAAATAATGAAAATTTTAATAATAAAAGAATTGATCTTCTTGTTTTCATACTGTCAGAGACTATAATATAATGAAAGTGTGTAATCACCTTCAGTCATTTATGGGGTTCCTGGGTGGCTCAGTCCGTTAAACATCCGACTCTTGATTTCGGCTCAGGTCATGATCTCACGGTTTGTGGGTTCGAATCCTACATCAGGCTCTGTGCTTTCAGCTGGGAGTCTGCTTGGGATTTTGTCTCTCTCTCTCTCTTTCTCTCTCTCTCTCTCTCTGCCATTCCCCTGCATGTGCTCTCTCTCTCAAAATAAATAAACTTAAAAAAAAGAAAGATACTTTGAACTCCTCTGTTTGAAAGGCAGATTTGAACCGATCAGACCCTCCCTAACCTCTGTGGGTCCTTGGGGAAGGTGGTCAGCCTGTGGCTATAGGAGAGAACACAACTGGTTGTCCCTTAGGAAGATCCAGTCTCAGCTTCCCACCCCCCAACCCCGGCCTCCTTGGCATTGCCAGCCAGACTGAAGATTGATCACAGCTCAGAATAGCTCAGTAACTGAACTGGAAGATACACAACTTCTAGAGCAGCAAGGAACTGGTTTTTCTTCATTCCTGGTGTTTGAAATCATGCTTGAAAAGGTGGTAAGATGGTCGGGTTTGGTACTTTCGGGGACTGTGAGTCCTGCTTTTTATAACATCATAAAATCACAGATTTATCTAGCTGGAAGGGCTCTTAGAGAATGTCTAGCTCCACCCTTATGTATTGGGTGAACACACTAGGGTTCCGGTGTGTTAAATGCATTCTCTACTCTTGGGCCAAAAAGAGGACTAGAGCTCAGGTCTGCTAAACCACTAGTCCAGGAATAATTCTGTGACATGGCATTACCCCCTCACAAGACCATTCAGCTTCCCAGACTAGACCCAAGGTAGCTGCGGTGTCCTAGGCCTGCCTGGGAAGCACTGTCCCTCACCTGGAAGCCAGCAAGCAGCTGATGTGCCCTGGCTCTTGTTTCTCTCACCCTGGGCAGGGGTATTGAGGCCAGATTTAGTTATACTGTAGCTCGAATGAGCCTGGGTCCTTGTTACTGCTGCCCATTCACCGCTCCTGCCCTACTGGAAATTAGCCTCATAGTATAACTCACGTAATTATTTGATTTAATCTGCATAGAACAGAGCTGAAGCACAGTGGTGCCCATAGCAAAGAATCAAGTAAGGCGAAGGAGTATGTTTCCTCTTGTCTTGGGGAGTCCGTATTCTTAAGGGACTGATTATATTGCTAACCACCTAGCATAGTGCCCGAAACATGCAAGCTGCACATTAATACTTTTTGGGTAATTTCCTGAGTAATGATAAATGAGCAGAAGCTAAATGAAAATGGTAGTTTTTGTTGTTGTTGTTTAGTTTTTAGTTTTTTTTTTTTTTTTTTTTTTGTCTTCTTGAGAAGTTTAGGAGACTAACCCTTGCTGTTCTTTTCCGGTTCAAGTTCTTATATACCATCAAGATACAATGTAGGCGTTACATTATAATGACATTTAGGGAGACTAATAACAGGGAAATGCTGATGCCTAATATTTAGTAGAATAAAACAAATTTGTGGTATAATTGCAACTTTGTAAAAACAGTAAAAAAACCTATGCTGGAGATAAAAATAGTCTAAACATCTCTGGATCGATTTTATTCATTTTTTTCTGTATTATTAAAAAATCACTTAACACATAGTACTTACATAATACAAAAAAAATCCTCTTAAAAGTGAATAAAATGGGGGCGACTTGGTGGCTCTGTCGGTTAAGTGGCCGACTCTTGATTTCAGCTCAGGTCATGATCTCGTAGTTTGTGGGTTTGAGCCCTGTGTCGGGCTCTGCACTGACAGCACGGATCCTGCTTAGGACTTTTTCTCCCTCTCTCTCTGCCCCTTCCCTACTCACGCTTTCTTTTTCTCTCAAAATAAATAAATAAACATTTAAAAAAGGTGAATAAAATGTATATTCCATTCTGTAGAAAATAAATTTAAACTACAGTTTGACTTTTTTATGCTTATGGCAAACAAAATTTAGATTTAAAGGGTTTTTTCCACCCTCTAAAAATACCTGTGTCTGTTTCGTAACTCTTAGTTCTGTTGTGGTGGTGGACTGGAAGAATAAACTTAGTTTTGCACTCATTAGTGATTTATAATGTGAATAGATTCACTTGTCCTGGCCAGCCTTCTCATCCACCTGTCTATACTTGCTGGGTCCTACCTGCTTTAGCAGGGAAGTCTTAGGGGTGGGATGCTAGAAATTGGTCCTCTTCTGTTTATGCCTGTTGTGACAAGCCTTACTTTTTTGGATTCCTCCGGGCAGTTAGTTCCTGCTGGTGTTTATACTCCTCAAACACGCCCTTCCTGTCTCTGGAAAGTCTTTCGCACTTACTCCTCTTTGCAGCCCCGGTGCCTGATACGGTGCCTGGCAGACAGAAAGCACGCAACCACTATTTGTTAAATGAATGAATGAAGACGATCTCCTCTGGAAGTCTCAACTTCCCGTGACTTTGGTGCATGTTTTCATGATATTTATCTTAAATCCTGAGTGTAAGAAGAAAATTGGATCAGAAAGCTTCTCAATGAATTAAAAAAAAAAAAACAAACCAAACAAACCTTAGCAACCATGGGCATGTGATGGGGAATGCTAGTGGGGCTTGGCCATTATAAGACAAATTGGGCCATTGTCTGGTTTTGTTGATTTCCTCTGTAAGTGAACACAGTTAAAGAGAAAGAACAGGTCCCCGACCAAGCGGCAGCTGGTGCATCTGTTGATTAAAGCCGTGTGTAATTCGGGTCGGTTGTAGTAGCACACGGGCCAAAAGGAAAAATCCAATCACTCTGCCTTTGCCCATTTGTAATAGTAAATTAATTTCTGAGTGTGAAAGCAGCTTTGCAGCTGCCACTAAAATTGATAAATATTTTTCTGAAGAAATAGTACATTTCAGACACCAACTTCTCATTTCCACAGCCAACATAGTTTTGGCTGTTGTGTTTGCTGGCAAACATTTCAAATTGAGAAATATTTCTTTTAAGTATCTTGGAAAGACTAGTGTTTGGAATTTTAAAGACAACAAATCCTTCATCACGGGGGAAATGCTACCCAACAGAAACATGTGTAAAAATGCATGTACAGTTATGTTACTTGAAACATTTGACAAAAATTCTTTTATAATCACAGCCAGACCCTGCACAGATTTTCCCAAAAGGTTCAGTCATTTCTGTTCTGAGAATTTTACCAGCATACATGCAGCCATTTGACCACATTCGGTAGGACTGGTTCAACTTTATAAGCTTAACAGAATTTCTCCAGTCCCTCAGCCCCCATTTTCCCCCAGAATAGTTGGGGACTAAAGTTCCCCTGAAACCTTGAAAATCCAAGGAACAAATCATTACAAGTAGAAATAGGCATTTTACCTTAAAATACATCCAAGAAGACATTTGAGGGTGAGTTAGTTTCCTCTGGCCAAGAATTCTGGCCTTTTGGTGAGAAAAAAAAAAATCTTGTCAAAAATGAAAGGAAGGAGAACAAATTCAAGTGGAGATTACTGAAGGAGGAAGTTGGAACTTAAAAAATTCTGTGACTTGGGAAGACCTGAATTTCAAAATTATTTTTATTTTTGAGTGTGTATAAAAAAAATTCTTATAAAGTATATTTTCTGAGTTTTTGTTTGCTTACTTATTTGTTCATTTAGTTTTTTAATTCATTCATTACCTTATTCATGAAGGATTTAAGATGACCATAACGAATATATATATATGTAAAATATATATATATAAATATATATAAATATATATATAAAATATATATATAACATATGTATATTATATATATATATATATATATATATATATATATATATATATATATATATAATAAGGTAACACATGTCAATTAAAAGTAAAAACAGGGGCACCTGGGTGGCTCAGTTGGTTATGCTTTCGACTTCAGCTCAGGTCATGGTCTCATGCTCATGAGTTCTAGCCTCACGTTGGGCTCCGTGCTGACAGCTCGGAGCCTGGAGCCTGCTTGGGATTCTGTGTCTCAGTCTGTCTCTGCCCCTTCCCTGTTCCCACACTGTCTCTTTCTCTCAAATATAAATAAACATTAAAATTTTTTTTAAAAAAGTAAAAATGAAAAAGAAGACAAAGGCCAGGGAAAAACAGACATAAAGAGGGCCTACGTAATTACTACAGTTTGACCTCAAAGTGAGTTCTGTGTTTCTGGACAGCCCAAATGAAATGAAAAAAGGAACATGAGAGAGAAAACAGCAACAAAAATAATAGCACCAAGAAGAATCCAACTTGTTCCTCCAAGGAAGTGGAGTATTTTTTAGCACTAAATTCTTTTTTTTTTTTTTTAACTGTTTTAAGTTTATTCATTTTGAGAAAGAGAGAAATAGAGAGGAAGTGAGAGATCCCAAGCAGGCTCTGCATGGTTAGCATAGAACTGATGCGATGCTTGATTTCGTGAACTGTGAGGTCATGACCTGAACCCAAATCAAGAGTCTGAGGCTTTATCAACAGAGTCACTCAGGCCCCCTGCTCCTAATGCTAAATTCTTAAAAAAAAAAAAAAAAAAAAGGAAGGAAAAAGGAAATTTTAATGGGGGGAGCAGTCTGAAAGTTAAGTTTCCCCAGCTGCATCATTCCAGTTTATTCATTCATTTGTTGACTCTTTTATTTTTATTTTTTATTTTTTAAAAAAGTTACTTTTCTTTTTTCTTTGAGAGAGAGAGAGAGAGACAGAGGGGGAGAGGAGAGAGAGAGAGAGATTGAGAGAGAATCCCAAGCAAGTTCTGCACGGTCAGCACAGAGCCCAACGTGGGGCCCAATCTCATGAACCCGAGAGATCATGACCTGAGCCGAAATCAAGAGCTGGACGCTTAACCAACCGAGCCACCCAGGTGCCCCTTGCTCGTTCCGTTAACCTTTCCTCAAACATTTCTCATGTGCCCGCTATATGCCATTCACAGGGCTAGAGGAGAGATAAACAGTAAACAAGACAGAGTCTCTTCTCCGGGCTCACCATCTAGAATCTGCAGAGGATACAGGGCTACAAGGGATGGGTAGGCTCACCAGTGGATCTTCAGAGGGAAGGGTTTCTCCAGTTAGTTGGCATGTCAGGTTGATGTTTAGGAACCTACGGCCTCTCAATCGATGCCAGGATGCTTGCAGCACACTCCAGCATGAGATGCCAGGAGGGGGCTGATAAGAACTAACTAAGGGAGTCCAGAAGGACTGAGGATATTCCTGGAGTGGGGACCGAGAGAAGTGATCTGTTAGTTACACAGCGACTTCTTTGGAGAAGCAGGCCAATTCCCCTAGAGCCAGTCTATTCAGTGGCAAAGGAACCTAAATACTTGTTTTTTTTTCACTATCTGGAAAGTTTAAGCAATTCTTATAAGCTATGATGATTTTAACAGCTTTTTGAGGGGCGCCTGGGTGGCTCAGTTGGTTAAGCGTCCGACTTCAGCTTAGGTCATGATCTCACAGTCCGGGAGCTCGAGCCCCGCGTTGGGCTCTGTGCTGAAAGCTCAGAGCTTGGAGCCTGCTTCCGATTCTGTGTCTCCCTCTCTCTCTGCCCCTCCCCTGCTCATGCTCTGTCTCTCTCTGTCTCAAAAATAAATAAAAAACATTAAAAAAAAAAAAAACACCCCAAAACAGCTTTTTGAGTGTGTGATGTTTCAGGTGGCCTCTTTTCACGTTAGCGTGCTGGCAATTTATGGGATATTCAGTTTGCGTTTGCCTTGCTGTAGTGGGAGGGAGCTGGGGCAGAGATAAAAACACCCTGCAGGGCCTGGGCTGAGAGAGGGGATGGAGGGGCAGGGAATGGGGACACGGGGAAGAGGCAGAATAAGAATACATTCATGAAGAGTATAATCATTAAAATATATATATTCTCGGGGCGCCTAGGTGGCTCAGTTGGGTGAGTGTTGACTTGATCGAGTCCCATGTCAGAGTCTCTCTCCCTCTCCCTCTCCCTCTCCCTCTCCCTCTCCCTCTCCCTCTCCCTCTCCCTCTCCCTCTCCCTCTCCCTCTCTCTCCCTCTCTCTCTCCCTCTCCCTCTCCCTCTCCCTCCCCCCCTCCCCCCCACCTCTCTCTTTCCCCATCTGCCCTGCCCTACTCTCACTCTCTCCCTAAAATAAAATAAAAAGACCAAAGAATAAAAATATTCTTGAGTGCCAAGAATTCACAGGAAAAGATTTTTCTTGTGAATAATGATAAGCCGATTTATTATGCCCCTCAGTACCTTGTTTTTCTCTTTTTCACTGTTCCACACCCAACAGGAAGCATTGTTAATTCATTGCTTTTCGCCAAGACTCTCCATTGATTTGGGGTCTTGGGGTACTGAGGCTACAGCTGATGTGAACTTCCCAGAGTTTAGAACTGGAATATGGATGTCTTCAAGTGACTTGGCATTGAGAAATGTTTAGAAAATCTCACTTACCGAAAACACATACAGCTTCATTTTCCACAGTAAGTTTTTCTTTTTCACCAATGAAGAACAGTTTGCATTTGTATCTCATTTTGTAATTTTCAACATGTTTTATCTTGTCCTTTTAGAAAGTGTGAGTCGATTTAACTCACTTATTTTTACCCTCTCCCATTCCAGAGAAAGTTGGAAGCAATTTGTAGGAAAACATAGAACTCAATTGGATAATAATAATAATAATAATAATAATAATAATAAAAATAATAAAACTAGAAGAGGGCCTTGCAGTGAAGGAAAAACAAGAGTAGTTGAGTAAAGCAACTTGTTTCCATAAAGTCATTTTGTAGTTGCTAGAGCTGGGCTATCCCAGCCAAAAAAAAGAGAGGGAAACTTTGTTTATAAAAACAACGTGGTCATTAGATGAAAAGAAAAAACGCTCAGGGTCACAGTTTTTCTTGGTCCTGAGACCTGAGAGAATGTTCCACAGTGAGTTCTCAGAAAAGGAACACCGTGTCTTATGCACCGTACTCCTGAACTTCTGTGTAAGAAGTGCAATGGTAGGTTTCTCTGGACTGTTCCCTATGATATCCGGCTGGGTAAGGTTTACGGGATTATACCAGAATGGGTTTTAATAAAAGTGGTTCTCTGAGGGGCTCTAACAATGCAGTGCATGTTCCCAGTTCCTTGAGGCTGGATGGGATCCAAAGACAACATCCAGGAATGGGTGGACTCTGAGGCCTCGCAGGCGGTCCACCGTGACTGTTGTTTCTTGTAATCCAGTGTTTTTCAACAGGCAGCGGAGAACTCGGGTTAGGTTCTTTGGCAAGAACCTGAAAGACTATGAGGTCGCTCAGACAGACTCACTGCCCTCATTTCACAGATGGAGAAACGGGACCTGGGAGAAGCAGATGATTATCCGAGGCTGAGTGGGTCAGTGGCAGAGCCGGGGCTAACGCCAGATTCTTTTGATTCTGAATCCAGGGCTCTTTCAAGTATTTGGTCTCTGTTTTCTAGCTTAAAAAATTTTTTTTTAATGTTTTTATTTATTTTTGAGACAGAGAGAGACAGAGCATGAGCAGGGGAGGGGCAGAGAGAGAGGGAGACACAGAATCCGAAGCAGGCTCCAGGCTCTGAGCTGTCAGCACAGAGCCCGACGCGGGGCTCGAACTCACACACCGCGAGATCGTGACCTGAGCCAAAGTCGGACGCTCAACCTACTGAGCCACCCAGGCGCCCCTCTGTTCTCTAGCTTAAGTAGAATTCGATTAGAATTTTAAAATGTTAAGAATGAATATTGGGGCACCTGGGTGGCTCAGTTGGTTAGGTGGCCGACTTCGGCTCAGGTCATGATCTCGCGGTCCGTGAGTTCGAGCCCCGCGTCGGGCTCTGTGCTGACAGCTCAGAGCCTGGAGCCTGCTTCGGATTCTGTGTCTCCCTCTCTCTCTGCCCCTCCCCTGCTCATGCTCTGTCTCTCTCTGTCTCAAAAATAAATAAAGGTTAAAAAAAAATTTAAAGAATGAATATTAAGAAAAATTTTTTTTAGTGTTTATTTATTTTTGAGAGAGAGAGATTGAGTCAGAGTACGAGTGGGGGAGGGGCAGAGACAGAGGGAGACACAGAATCCGAAGCAGGCTCCAGGCTCTGAGCTGTCAGCACAGAGCCTGACGCGGGGCTCTAACCCACGAACCATGAGATCATGACCTGAGCCGGTCGAACACCTAACTGAGCCGCCCAAGTGCCCCAGGGACGAATATTTTAAACATCGTAATGTAATCCCTACTTAGATGTTAAACTTTGGGGCAAAAGAAGATGCTAACTGTGGAGCTGAAGTCCCACCCTCCATTCATTTGCACTCACTCTGCAGTTGGTGAGTGTCATTCCCAACCATGTTTCTGTTCTTTTACCATATATGTATGTGTGTGTTTAAAATTTACATAAAGTATGTAAATGACTTCGTAGTGTATCAGTCCTTTTGCACTTGCTTCCCGCCCAACCCTCATTATAGTTTTAATATATAGCCATGCTGATACTGGTCAGTCATTCATTTTAGCTGTGGCATAATCTTCCTTGCATGAATCAACCACAGTTTATCCATTCTACTGATGGGGTTCGATTATTTGCACTTTTTTCTGTTACAAATGGTTCTGCCATGAACATTCTTGAATATGTCTCCTTGTGTCTTTGTGCAATTTTTTGTTTTAGATTTAATTAAAGAAATTTTTAACACTTACGTATTTTTGAGAGACAAAGAGAGAGACGTAGTGAGAGTGGTGGAGGGGCAGAAAGGGACGGAGAGAGAATCCAAAGCAGGCTCCATGCTGTCAGCAGAGAGTCTGACACAGGGCTGGAACTCACGAACCACGAGATCATGATTTGAGCCAAAGTCGGACACTTAACCAACTGAGCTACCCAGGCACACCTAGATTTTATTTTTAAGTAATCTCTACATCCAATGTGGGGCTCGAACTCACAACCCCA
Organism: Panthera pardus; assembly: GCF_024362965.1. NCBI lineage: Eukaryota > Metazoa > Chordata > Mammalia > Carnivora > Felidae > Panthera > Panthera pardus. The sequence continues at coordinate 102,275,572 of NW_026526810.1, forward strand.
AGGTCAAGAGTCATGTGCTCAACTGACTGAGCCAGCTCAGTGCCTCTCTGTGCAATTTCAGAGCATTTTCTAGTTGGCAGAAATTGAAGTCACCAACATTTGCTGCTCCTACTTGAGTATCAGTCAGATGCTGAGTCCTCCTGGGTTCTCCCAGGAGGGAGAACCTTGGACCCAAAATGCTGTTTGGGCCAATGCTATTGTGGCCTCCATGATCCTTTACTGCCCTCTAGCTTCTTGTATGTCTCTAGTCAGTTTGTTCAGGTTCTCAACTGTGGACTGTTCCAAGCACCATTCATTTCTCAAGGACCCTACCCCACCCTTGCTGTCCCTGCTCCCAAGCGATGACCTCACTTCTTATTTTCCCTAGAAAATGAGGTCATCTGATCAGAGCTTCCTAAATCCGTCTCTCCCAAACTTCTCAGCATTTCCACCCAGAAGGACAGTGAACATGACTTTGCAAACCACAAATTCTTTATGAAATGAATGAAGGTATAATTTTTTTTTTTAAGCTTCTCAGCCCTAGCATTGGAATTTTGTCTTAATGTAGTCCAATTTATTTTTTCATTTGTTGACTGTGCTTTTGGAATCATGTCGTAGAGGTTATTTCCAAATCCAGCGTCATGAAGCTTTTGCTTTTTGTTTTCTTCTAAGAGTTTTATAGTTTTAGCTTTATGTTTAGGTTTTCTCAGAACTTTTAATGCATTCCTCTCTGTCTTCTGTTGTCCAGTATGGCTATACAAAAGTCTGATGCCGTTCTGATTCTTTTTTCTTGGTGTGCGATCTTTTTTTTTTTTTTTGTCTCTCTGGGAGATTGTTTATTCCAGGTATTCTGAAATTTTCTGATAACATGTTTTGCTGAGAGTCTTTTTAAAAAAAAACTATTTTGGGAGGGGCACTTATTATGCTCTTATATTATGGAAATACTTGTCCTTCAGTTCTGGAAAATCTTCTTGTGTTACTTCTTTGATTATTTCCTTCTCTGTGTTCTCCCTTGGATGTTAGATCCACTGGGATTGTTTTGTTTTTGTTTTTTGTTTTTTTTTTTTTTTTTTTTTTTGGCAGGGGGGATTGGTCTTTTAAGCTTTATATTTCTTTTCCATTTTTCTCTTTTTTGTTTATGGGGGATGTCCTTATTTTATGTTCTAACGTTTTTATTGATCTTTTAAAATTCTTTTTATGTTTATTTATTTATTTATTTATTAAAAAAAATTTTTTTTTCAATGTTTTTTATTTATTTTTGGGACAGAGAGAGACAGAGCATGAACGGGGGAGGGGCAGAGAGAGAGGGAGACACAGAATCGGAAACAGGCTCCAGGCTCCGAGCCATCAGCCCAGAGCCTGACGCGGGGCTCGAACTCACGGACCGCGAGATCGTGACCTGGCTGAAGTCGGAAGCTTAACCAACTGCGCCACCCAGGCACACCTATGTTTATTTATTTTTGAGGGGGGGGGGGAGGAGCAGAGGGAAAGGGAGACACAGAATCCGAAGCAGGGTCCAGATTCTGAGCCATCAGCACAGAGCCCTATGCAGGGCTCGAACTCATGAACCGTGAGATCATGACGTGAGCGGAAGTCGGATGCTTAACTGACTGAGACACCCAGGTGCCCCTTTATTGATCTTTAACAATTTTTTTTTTAACGTTTATTTATTTTTCAGACAGAGAGAGACACAGCATAAACGGGGGAGGGGCAGAGAGAGAGGGAAACACAGAATCGGAAGCAGGCTCCAGGCTCTGAGCCATCAGCCCAAAGCCCGACGCGGGGCTCGAACCCGCGGACCGCGAGATCATGACCTGAGCCAAAGTCAGACGCTTAACCGACTGAGCCACCCAGGCGCCCCATTTTTAAAAAAAATTTTTTTTAACGTTTATTTATGATCTTTTAAAATAGGACATAAACATAGAGCATATTTTTTTCCCCATAATACCCTGTTCCTGTCTTACTATCTTGGCCAGCTCCATCTTCTTGGTTCTGACTTGATGTTCTTTGTTTAGTTTCTCATAGGGCATGAAGCATTTACTTTGGGGAGGGTGGGGGGAAGGAATATGCCTACATTACCTGAACTCAAAATAGAGCAGGAATCTGCCCTTTGGAACTGAAGTCATGATGTCTGATGTACATCTCAAATTTCAAAACCGAAATCCTACTTTCCAAACCTCTTCCACCTGCACCTGTCTCTGCCTCATCCTTCCTGATGCCTAAGCCAAAAATTTTGGTCATTTTTTATTCTTCTCTTTCTCTCACATGTGGTATCAAATCGGTCAGAAGATCCTGTTGGTGCCATCTTCAAAATATATTCGGAATTTGACCACTGATTGCCACTCCTACTCCTGCAGCCCTGGTCCCAGCTAGCATCATCTGGATTACTTTAATAACGTTTTCCTCCAAACATTTTATTATGAAAATCCTCAAGTATAAAACAAAGTTGATGGGGTGCCTGGGTGGCTCATTTCACTGCGAAGTCTATAGTTTTTATGATCCCAAGAGGGAAGATTGCTTTGGTCACTTACAGATTCCAGCCGAATTGTGAATTCATACTGAGCTTCTGTGCACTGGCATCACTGAGGGTGAAATTGACTTTTGTCTTTGGAGGAGATAAAATAAACTGCACTGCTGTTCCAAAGGGCTATGGTTAAAAGATTTAAACATTTGTACCTGCCAAGGTAGTTTTCTTGTATTTTGCTCTTCATTTCAGCATGTGTGTGTGGGTGTGGGTGTTTATAAACAAGAGTAAGTCTGATCTCATAAGGGCTCTCTAAAGTTAATTCTAATAGAATATGACTTTTGTTTGGGTATTTTTTTTGAAGGAGATAGGTGTTTATTGAATACACTGTGAGAGAGCAGTGGGCAGAACAGCAAAGGAGATACTGTCTGCCAGGAGGCAGTGGTGGGGATCTATAGTTAAGGGGGAGCAAGTGAGGGGGTATGGGAATGTATGAAATTTTCATTTTTTGGTACCTGTTTGTAAGTAGCCCGCTGGTCAGCTAGGGCTTATGGATATTTTGAGGTGGGTCACCTAATGGGTCTGTTTGCATTCAGCCTGGTGGTCACTGTGGGACCATTTTACCTTTTTCAGGTTTCTGTTGCTTAAGCCTGTTGCCTAGTGGCAGCTTCTACATTCCCCCCTGTCAGATTGACAATGACAAATCTTTGGTATTTGTGTGGAGGTCTCATCTTCAGTAGATGCTTCATGCTGAACAAGGGGAGTGTCTTGGAATCCTTGTTGAGTCATCATTCATACAAGGATTTGTTGGATTCTAAAAGAGACAAATTTAACAAAGATTAAAAAGAGGGGGCCAATAATTAGGAGTATGATTATTGAGGCCAGGGATCCTAAGGAGGGAAGAAGCCAGGATAGCCATGACCGGGTTTCTTTCCAAGAAAGCTATCCTTGTGTGTCACGGTGCCAGAGGAAAGAAGCCACTCAGATATGTAGGTACATATTTTGCCTATAGATCAAGATGGCGACTGGACGGGATGCCTGAGTGGCTCAGTCAGTCGAGTGTCTGACTCTTGATATCAGCTCAGGTCTTGATCTCAGGGTCATGAGTTCAAGCCCTGCATTTGGCTCTACACTGGACATGAAACCTACATAAATAAATAAGTAAGTAAGTAAATAAAAATAAAAAATAATGAGGTCATGGGGGAGATTGGTGACCTGGTGGTAGCAAAGGCAGGAAACTTTTGTTGGGGGAATTATGATCTTTAGAAAATTTGAGTGTAGGGTAGGAGAGCAGAATTTTAAGGTTAAAATGTACTGATGGAAATTCAAAATAACTACTTCCTAAGTGCAGGCTTTCTAGATCTGTGATAATTGAACATACCAGCTTTCATAACTTTGGAAGTTTTTGTCCTTAAGTTTTTTTACTCTTCATTTTAGTATTGTGATGAGTCCCTCGCTTGTGGTCTGTCTCTCAAAAACAAAACCAAACCAAAGGGAGAATCTTGATAAATTCATTTCACAGATTGTAATAAAGACCATTTATATACTGTAATGTATCTACCACAGGAAGCACTCAATAAATGTTAGTTGTTACTGTAGTTTTTAAGTTGCATGTGCTTTTTTATTGAATTCCAACAACCACCCTGTAAGATACATACTATCATTCCCATTCTGTAGCAGTCAGTGGATGCTACAGTTCAGAGCATTTGAGACTTGGTCAAGGTCAACACGGGCTCTTTTAGGGAAGTGGCTATGTTCACTCAGAATGCTGTTATCGTGGTTGGAGTGGGTGTTTCAGCGGCCCAGTTGGTATTGGTTGGTGAGTGACCCTGCTTTGTTGTGAGCAGCATTCTATCCAGAGAACTGCTGCATATTTGTTTTCCAAAAGTATAGTGACTGGTTAAAATTGATTTCTGGCATTTTGAGGTGGTCATTAGGAAAATGAAGTGCCTGGAAAGAGATAGTGGAGTGCAATTTAAAAGTTACCTGGTCTGATTTTTCCAGAGAAGACATCCAGATGGCCAGCAGACACATAGAAAGATGCTCAACATCCCTCATCATCAGGGAAATGCAAATCAAAACCACAGTGAGGCATCACCTCACACCTGTCAAAATGGCTCGAATCAAAAAGACAAGAAATCACAAGTGTTGGCGAAGATGTGGAGAAAAAGGAACACTTGTGTACTTTTGGTGGGAATGCAAACTGGTGCAGCCACTGTGGAAAACTGTATGGAGCTTCCTCAAAACATTAGAAATAGAAGCACCGTATGACTCAGTAATTCCACTACTGGGTATTTACCTAAAGAAAACAAGAATACTAATTCCAAAAGATACATGCACCCCTATGTGTATTACAGCGTTATTTACAATAGCCAAGATACGGAAGCAACCCAAGTGTCTGTCAGTAGGTGAACGGAGAAAGAAGATGTGTAATGTACATACAGTGGAAAGTTATACAGTGATAAAAAAGATGAAATCTTGCCATTTGAGACAAAATGGATGGACCCTGAGGGTATGATGCCAGGTAAAATAGGTCAGACAGAGAAGGACAAATACCTTATGATTTCACTTGTAGAATCTAAACAGACAAAAAGCAGAAACAGACCTTTAGATGCAGAGACCAAACTGATGGTTGTTTGAGGGGAGGGCTGTGGGAGGCTGCCCAAAATGGGTAAAGGGCCGTGAGAGATACAGGCTTCCAGTTACGGAAAGAATAAGTCACAGGGATGAAAGGTACAGCGTAGGGAGTGTAGTCAACAGTGTTGTAATAGCGTTGCGTGGTGACAGTAGCCACGCTTGTGGTGAGCACAGCATACTGTGTGCACTTGTGGGACCACTGTGTTGTACAACTGAGACTACTGTAATGTTGTGTGTCAACTGTACTTCAGTTAAAAAAGAAATCACCTGGTCTGTGATAGCTTCTGGTTAAGCGGTGATGACAGGAGAGGTGATAGCGGAGTCAGGAAAAGTTAGCAGGAAAAAGTTGAAGAAACTTACTGCATTTGTGTCACCACCTTTCTGCTGGGAGCTTGTAAGCGGATCGCCGCTAATAACGGCCCGTGGCTAGGAATAGCGCTGCAACTCATCTGACAAAGCGACCTCCTTCAGGACTGCTAGGTGGATCGTAAATAATGTGGTGTAGACAAAAACTAGTAAAAAACGATGGGAACAAGTGTGACATTTAAATCACTCTGTTGAAGAGTTACCTGAGTATACTTCCTACGTCCTTCCATGGTAGACTTTCTGATCAGCCTCTGAAGATGAGATAGATGTCCCTTTCCTCGTACGACACAGTAATTTTTCCAGTGCTGTCAGACTGCCAGGACTCATTAGCAAACTATCTAGTAATGAGGAAATAAGAGACCTGTTGTGGTACCAAAAAGGTTTTCAGGAATATTTCTAGAAATTTCTAGAATAACTGTTTTCTAGAAGACAAAGCCAGAAAAGTTTTCTAAAATTTTATTTGTGTCAAGAGAGTATTTTTCTCATTTTGAAGATACAGATATACATGTTTCATAGCAAATCAATTGGAGACTTGACCTTGAACTAAATAATACCTTATTCCCCATTTTGTTGTCATATCATTAAAATAAAAGCAAAAATGTTTCCCTTATTGTAGCAGAAAGATGCATTCACCATTTGAAATTTTAAAAATGCAGATTAGGGGCGCCTGGGTGGCTCAGTCGGTTAAGTGTCCGACTTTGGCTCAGGTCATGATCTCACGGTCCGTGAGTTCGAGCCCCACGTCAGGCTCTGTGCTGACAGCTCAGAGCCTGGAGCCTGCTTCAGATTCTGTGTCTCCCTCTCTCTCTGCCCCTCCTCTATTCATGCTCTGTCTCTCTCTGTCTCAAAAATAAATAAACATTAAAAAAAAATTTTAAAAATGCAGATTAAGCAAAAGGAAGGAAATAAAAATCACCCATAATTCCGTTCATGAGAGATAATCTCCATTCAAATTTTATTTTTGAATTGAAAACATCCTAAGTATAATCAAAGTAAATGCCAAGATTTCTTTAAAAAAGGGAAATTCTCTAGTGTTTGAGGTTTTAGAGACACCAGAAGAATATTAAGATATATTGCCTAGGGGCGCCTGTGTGGCTCAGTCGGTTGAGCTGCTGACTTCAGCTCAGGTCATGATCTCACAGTTTGTGAGTTCAAGCCCCAAATCAGGCTCTGTGCTGACAGCTTGGAGCCTGGGGCCTGCTTCAGATTCTGTGTCTCCCTCTCTCTCTCTGCCGCTCCCCCACTCGTGCTCTCTCTCCCTCAAAAATAAAATAAAAACATGAAAAAAATTTTTCAAAAAATATATCTTGCCTAAGCAAGCCACAGTCATTTCAAAATAGCTATGCCATTTATAGAAGTGTACCTATTAGTTTATCTGAATTTTAAAAACATAATTCCACACCATTCCACTTGATTTTAGAATCTTTACTGCCAGTGCATTGATTTTTTTACCCAGTCTTTGGTTGTGTGCCTGAAGCTGGTCTGTTATTTTCATTCTAATCCCTGGCTTTGTCACATAATTGTGTGTAACTTTTCTTTGAAAAGGAAAGGAGCCCTGGAAAGCCACAAGGAGCCCTTGGGAAGGGCTCTTCTGTGCTGATTCTAGCCGCACAGAGAAGATGGAACACACAATGAGATGGGAGTTGGGCTGGAGACCCTGTGAGTCCTGTGAGCCCACGGCCATGCCCTTCTTACTCTCTCTTAATAGTTGTATTAAGACAATATTTGGGTTAATAATCTACCGCTTTCAACTGAGTCAGTCTTTAAAGTTTGGTTTTACCTTTTTTTTTTTAATGTTCATTTATTTTTGAGAGAGAGAAAGCGTTTGCGTGTACAAGTTGGGGAGAGGCAGAGAGAGGGAGCCACAATCCAAAGCAGGCTCCAGGCTCTGAGCTGTTGGCACAGAGCCCGATGCGGGGCTTGAACCCACGAACTGTGAGATCATAACCTGAGCCAAGCTTGGAGGCTTAACCGACTGAGACACCCAGGCACCCCTGGTTTTACTTTTGGTGGACATATTTTAGAAACTCGAAGACATTTTTCAGTAAATAAAAAAAAGTATCCTGTTAAGTTTATCCTATTAAAAACAGAAACCTCTCAGGCAAATCCAGTTAACCCTTGAACAATATGGGGGTCAGGGGTGCTGATCCCCCCCCCCCCACGCAGTTGAAAATACATGTATATCTTTTGACTTTCCCCAAACTTAACTACTAATCCCCTACTGTTGACTAGAAGCCTTACTGATAACATAACCAGTTGATTAACACATAGTCTGTATGCTATGTTAATATATACTATATTCTCGCAATAAAGTAAGCTAGAGAAAAAGGAAATGTTAAGAAAAATATAAAGAAGAGAAAATGTATTTCCAGTGCTGCACTGTAAACAATCTCTGTGTAAGTGGGCCTGCGCAGTTCAAACCTGTGTCAACTGTACTTGTTTTAAGGTCTAGCCTTTTTTTTTTTTTTTTTAATGAATACAGTTTTTTTTCTTCAACTTTAATATGCGATATAGTGAATCTCACATACCAGTTTAGCACAGGAACACTTGATTCTCTGGTTATCGATTTGTTCTCTGTTCTGTTTTTAGTTTAAATTCTTTCCCCTTCATTTAATACTTTATGGTTGATTGATAGTGAATGACAATGAGTGATTCTCAGGTACATTCTTATTAACTTCAAGGTCTTGTTCAAATAATGTTAATGGGACCATTTGGAGTGAAATGCTGTTTTGTGAAGTGCACTCCTGACGGCCCCATCTGTCTCTAGCTTTGAGTGTGGGATGGGTCTCTTCCTTTGCTTGTACGGTGCCTTCTACATACATTCCTTCGAGGATCTTACTCAATATTATGTTCATTTGTCATCCCCAGGAGATTGAATTCCTTGAGAGCAGGAACTAGCACATATAAACAGTTGCTGAGTAAATGCATGAAAGAAAGAATAAACAAAATATGGCAGTTTCAGCTAGCTCGATGAGACATCAAAATGTTTTGGTAAAGAGCATAGACTGAAGCCAGAACCCCTTGGATTCAAATCTTCGTTCCATCATTTATTAGCTATGTGTCCATAGACAGCTGTATGTGACATTTTTTTTTAAATGTTTATTTATTTTTGAGACAGAGAGAGACAGAGCATGAACGGGGGAGGGTGAGAGAGAGGGAGACACAGGATCTGAAACAGGCTTCAGACTCTGAGCTGTCAGCACAGAGCCCAACACGGGGCTCGAACTCACAGACCGCGAGATCATGACCTGAGCCGAAGTTGGCCGCCCAACTGACTGAGCCAGGCACCCCTTGTTTTGGTTTTTCAAATATGGGGGTAATTAGACTACCCAACCCTTACAGGTGTTACAGATTAAATGAGGCTGTATGTGCAAAGTGCTTAGAACAGTGCCTGTATATGTTAAGTGCTATGTAAGTGTTTGCAACTATTGTTATTAACCCCCCTTAAGAAAATAGTCCTGGCAGGGAATAGTGGATGCCCTTAGGAAATTCATTCTAGAATTCAGTTTTTCTCCTGTCATCATGAAGAAGTGCTTTGTCTTCACTTGGGGTTCAGGAGCCCTCGGGTATGGGAAGGGGTAGTGGTGGTCTTGTTACGTCAAAAGCAGAGAACATTGGTACCTTCGTCAGTTGTCAGGCTGCACGGGCTCACTTGAGCTGGCAAACAGCTTTTCATTTTGGTTAGGAGCATATCGGCGAAGTATTGTAGCACCGTTAACTCAAGCGGTCTCTGATTCATCTTAATGCCGAGGATAAAACAAATTAGCTGTTAATTGACAAGGATAGTTTATTCGGTGCATAAAATCTTTAACAACAGTGATCCGTGAGAGAGATAATAAGGGAATTTTGGATGATAAACAGGACTGGGGAAGATGTAATTGAAAGTTGTTGGGTTTTTGGGGGGGTTTTTTGGGGCAATTTCTAAGATTTTATTAAAATGGGTTTAAGTTTATTTTGAGAGAGAAAAAGAGAGAGTGCCCGCGTGTAAGTGCAGAAGGGAGAAAGTGCAGAGAGAGAATCCCAAGCAGCCTCTGCACTGTCAGTGCAGAACCCACACCTGCCCCCATCTCATGAACCGTGAGATCATGACCTGAGCAGAAATCAAGAGTCAGACCCTTAACCAACTGAGCCACACAGGCGCCCCATTAACATGAGTTTTTAAATATTTTTTAACGTTTATTTATTTTTGAGAGATAGACAAAGAGAGAGACAGAATGTGAGCAGGGGAGGGGCAGAGAGAGAGGAAGTCAGAGTCTGAAGCAGGCTCCAGGCTCGAGCTGTCAGCACAGAGCCCGACGTAGGGGGTCGAACTCATAAACCATGAGATAATAACCCGAGCTGAAATCGGATGTCTAACTGACTGAGCCACCCAGGCGCCCTTAACCTAAGTTTTTAAAAACAAGCATCCACACCAATGTGGGAGTGAGGATGGGAGAAGAGTGGGGGGCAGGGTAGGGCAGAGCAAGACAGGGGGAAGGAATTGTGCTCTATTGATACTAAAGCTCCAGGTTCATCCTACCGTGGATTTCTTATTCCCCAGAGACACGTGGTCCTTAAAAATTGTGTACCACTTCTTCAGGATGATCTTGGTACAATGGGTGCCATTTTGGGCTGTGATCAGCTTCTTAAGGTCCCTGATGGATGTTATCAGTGTATCGGGGACCTTCTTCCCCAGCTGGTCATTGCAAACAACCTCGACCATCCTGTCTGGAGCTGGAAACTCCTGGAACCTGCCAATGCCACAGCCTCCTTGCCCTGGAGCCAAAAGATTTTTGAAGACTGTCTGTTGCATTGACTGATTTTTCAAAATCGAATGATTTTTATTCTTCGTGTAAAGTGATCTGTTGGATATGATTGATTTTATCTAGCTGTTGGCCTCGGGTATATTTATTTTTGGTTGTCTCCTTCCCAATATTTTATTATAAAGAATTTCTAATATACACAAATGGAAAAGGATTTTACAGTGAACATCTTTGATACGCTGAACACATAGATTCTACCACTAATGTTTTGCTCTACTTGCTTGATCAGGTATCTGTGTATTTACCCATTTTTCTATCCATTCCCTAATACATTTTATATTTTTATATATTTGGTTAGGTTTATTTGATAAGGAAGTCATCTGTATGGGAAAAGTCAAGTTTTTAAGCCCCTAAGATGGTAATAGCGGCATATACATACCCGAAGCAATAAAGAATTGCACAGTTAGAATTCCTCTTACTGGCAGGATTCTTTAAGAGTCAGAGTGGGGATAGAGAAAGAAATGTGTGGAAAAGTAACCCTCATCAAAACATTCTTTTTCATATAGTTTATTTTTTAGTTTCACTTTGCAAGCTCAAGCTCAGTTGTTACTGTTTCCAGTAAATGGCAACATTTATGGAGCAGAAGATGAACTAAAACTTTATAGACTTTAATAACTTTATGAAAAACTTTATAAACTTTATAAAAAGTTATAAAGAAGATTCTTGCAGGTTCAAGTTCACAATAAAGTACACACAAGCACCTAAGATGTCCGTTTGTGTCAACTTTCCGTCCCCTAAACAAGTTCCGGAATCTAATTGGGTAGCTTTTCTTTTCCCCACTGGTATAGAATCCACCCTGCTAGCTCTTTGGGAGTCCTGCCAGCAACGCGAATAGGTCACAGGGCAAAATCTTGATTATGATTCAAAAAAAGAAGGCGTAGTCTTCTTTTCCTCATGAACTAAGGAAACACTCACTAGAAAACTGCTTCTTGTGGGAGGGCAGCTTTCGTTTGCTGTTGCTTTCGGGGGGTCATGTCTATTAGAGATGCAGAGTTGCAGAGTCACTAATGAGCATTTATCCCTTTTACTTTTAGTTCACTTCTTTAACTGAGATGGACATGATATAATCTCCAGTGAGTCAAAGGATGGCGTCTAGTCCTGTGCTTCCCACCGAGGATGAACAGGTCTCCTTGGGCATCGATGGTCGCCATATTACACTGCAAGGTAATTACGGTTGGGTGGGGTAACACCCATCGCGACTGTGGAAACCTTACCCTCATCTGGTCCCAAATCCTTCCGCTTTCTGCCTCTCTTCAGTATTTTTCCAATTGTACAACCTTGCAGTACGTGTACATGTCTTTACTGCTACCTCAGCAGTCTAAGAGAGTAAGAAATACCTGGAAGGAATTGGGTATCTTGGTTTCTCACTCTTGAGTGTATGCATTTCATTTGTAGTGAAAATAGTTAACCATGGTTTGCTTGGAATTGTTTGCACTCATTTTGCATCTTTTTTGCATAGCCTCTTTTAAATGTACATCCTTATTTTGTCCAAATAGAAAAGAATAGTAGTAGTATTATAAGTGAATGACCTTTCAATCATATGAATCGTGTGTGCATTTATGCAGACCCAGTACTGACTGTGTTTTTTTTAGTGCTTCTTGTGGAGTCTGGGAATATTTGTTTTGCACTTTGAAAATTCATTAGACTTTTCACCCTTGTTGATAAAACAAATCTTGGAGCTGAGTAAAGTTAGCTAGTGTAAAAGAAATAAAGCTATGGTAAGCCTTTGAAAATATTTATGAGACTATGTTATTTTAAAGTAATCTTTAAGATTATGTAGGGTATTATACAAGATTCTTCGAATGTTACTTAGAAGCCATAGATTTTGAGTCATTTTATTTTGTGCTTTATTTTTTATTTTTTTTAAAAAAATGTTTAATGTTTATTCATTTTTGAGAGAGAGACAGAGTGAGCGGACGAAGGGCAGAGAGAGAGGGGGACACAGAATCTGAAGCAGGCTCCAAGCTCTGAGCTGTCAGCACAGAGCACAATGCGTGGCTTGAACTCACAGACTGCGAAATCATGACCTGAGCTGAAGTTGGATGCTTAATTGACTGAGCCACCCGGGCCCCCTGTACTTTATTTTTTATTGAGGTATAATTGACCTACAACATCTTATTAGTTTCAGGTGTACAACATAATGATTTGATATTTGTGTGTACTGTGAAATCATCACCACAGTAAGTTTGGTTAATGTCATCATATATAATTACAGATTTTTTTTTTCTTATCATGAGAACTGTTTAGATTTGCTCTCTTAGCAATTTTCTTTCCTTTTCTATTTTAATGTTTTTATTTTTGAGAGAGAGAGAGAGAGAGAGAGAGAGCGAGTGAGCATGAGCAGGGGAGGGGCAGAGAGAGAGAGAGGGAGACACAGAATCTGAAGCAGGCTCCACGCTCTGAGCTGTCAGCACAGAGCCCGATGTGCGGCTTGAATCCATGAACCGCAAGATCATGACCTGAGCCGAAGTCAGATGCCCAACTGACTGAGCCACCCAGGCACCCCTCTCTTAGCGATTTTCAAATATGCTATACGGTATTATTAACTGTAGCTGCTATGCTGTACATTACTTCTATTTGAGTCATTCATGACTCCCCAAATGACTTTCTGATATTTTATTTTTAATTAGAAAAACATGATTTGAATGATTAGCTTCTTGATTTTGGGGGTCAGATGCCTATTGCACTAGACTGTGCCTATATGTATCAGGCTTTTAAAAATAACTGTAATGTAATTTGCGTTGGCTAAGAAACATAATATGTTGAGGTAGTACTTGAAGTAAGAACTGTAAAGGTTTTCAGTAAGTATATTTTTTATAGTGTCATACAATATTCATAAGTAGCTGGAATAAGTGTTGGGGGGGCTGGGTAAATAGATGATGGGGATTAAAGATCGTACTTGTGATGAGCACTGGGTGATGTACAGAACTATTGAACCAATATATGACACAGTATGTTAACTACGCTGGAATTTTAAGTTAAACTAAATAAAAAAAATTTCATTCAACTGGAAAAAAAAAAAAAAAGCCCTGATGTTCTTGTTTTTCTCTGAAGTTTTGGTGGCACGTGAGTAGGAGCTCATGTAGCCTGAAACATATCAGGAAGAGAGTACATCACTAAATAGTAACATAAATCTAATTTCTGTTTCTAGCTCTGGCACTTGCTAGTTCTTTGAACTTGGACCAAAGGCGTTATCTTTTTTGAATCTCAGTTTCCTCACACTTAAGATACGGATGGTGATGCCTGTGTTGCTTCTGTGTTTTGAAAGTGAACAATGATACATAATGCATTCAAAGGGCTTAGCTCAGTACCTGACACAGAGTATGAGTTTAATAAAGGCATTGTAACTTCTTTTCACTTTTTATTTATTTTTTATTTTTAAAGTTTATTTATTTCTTTTGAGGGGCGCCTGGGTGGCTCAATCGGTTAAGCGGCCGACTTCGGCTCAGGTCATGATCTCACGGTCCGTGAGTTCGAGCCTCGCGTCGGACTCTGTGCTGACAGCTCAGAGCCTGGAGCCTGGTTCAGATTCTGTGTCTCCCTCTCTCTCTCTGACCCACCCCTGTTCATGCTCTGTCTCTCTCTGTCTCAAAAATCAATAAACGTTAAAAAAAAAAAAAAGTTTATTTATTTATTTTGAGAGAGAGAGAGGCAGAGAAAGGGAGAGAGAATCCCAAGCAGGCTCCTACTGTCAGTGCAGCGCCTGACATGGGACTTGAACTCACGAACTGTGAGATCATGCCCTGAGCTGAGATCGAGAGTTGGATGCTTGACCGACTGAGCCCCCCAGGTGCCCCTGTAACTTCTTTTTATAGATTTACAGTCAAAATCTTTGTCCCCAAAGACTTCTTGTCTATGAGCACACAGCTAGAGTAGAAACTGCTTATTATATAGAAAAAAATTATAAACCAGAGTCTGGTTTTTACTGGTTTTTGGTTTTGTTTTGACATTTTTCTATTCAGTGGCTTCCCATCACATGTGGGATAGTCTAGACCTCTTGGTGTGGCTCACAGGCTCTTCCGGTCTGGTGCTCTTTTCTCTCTGCCCCCGTCTCCCATTTCACCCCCATAAGCACCCTGTGTTCCGGCTGTATGGCTGCCTGAGGGTCCGTACTCCCCCTGCCTGTGTGCTTTTGTGCAGGCTGTCCTGCTGTAACCCCCCTCTCCTCTTCCTGCTGGAAGCGATCCAGCTCACCTATCCCTCGTGGATCCCTCATCCATCCCCAAATCAGCTGGACTCGGCCTCCATGGATCCCTCATCCATCCCCAAATCAGCTGGACTCAGCCTCCTCCTTAGCCGTGCTCTCTCTTTGGCTGAGATTCACACTTCCTCCTCTGTTCTCCCGCAGTACTTATTTTAGCACTGATAGTATTATAATGATTATATCTCATAATGTTTTCTTCCCCACTGCAGTGCGTTCTAAGACTTCTATATCATAGGCTGTAGCATGCACAGCACTCTTGTGCACATTCAGTCCTCACAACCACGTTGTGAGGTAGATGTTTTTATCTTCAAGGTACAGAGAGGATCGCTGTGGCTCAGGGAGATCGAATTACTTTCCCAGAGTCACACAGTGAGAGGCAGAGCTGGGCCTTGACCTGGAGGATTGTTTTCTTTCTACTGCACCACACACCCCCTTGCATGTCAACACGTGTAGACATCTTTGAAGGAAGGAATTTCCCTAACATTCTCTTTGGAAAATCTACTTAAATCTTAACCTTATTCTAGTTAATCCATAGTAAACTTACACATCCAGAATATGGATGGGCATCTTCAAGTAACATTAATGATCTCAGGTTCTCAAATAGCTCAAAATAATTAGCAAGTTACTAAGAATTGAGTGGTTTCTCATAGCATGTTTTGAATTATACTAGGCTAATAAAGTCTGCTTTACAATAAGAGATAAATACGGGCTGTTTGGCAATGGCAATGTAATATACATGCACTGCCAGTGTGAATGATTTTTCTTTATGATCCATTTAGGGGAACGTAGTACTAGATGCATTGCTCTGTAGGGGGAGAGGAGGAAAGCCAATACTATAATGTAATCAGATTTATACTGGGCAAGGGATGCTCACATTAACGAGGTACACTCAGGGATATCAACCAAGAGGTTCCTGTGACTGTAGAATGAAAGCTTAACTGTGACATGAATACATTTCTCACGGTTAAGTTGTACATTATTATTAGTAGGTTTATAGTTCTCCTGGCTGAAGTTCTTTGAGTTGAAAGAAAGAAAGAAACAAAGAAAGAAAGAGGGGGAAAGGAAGGAAGGAAGGGTGAAGGGAGAAAAGAAGAGAGGGAGGGAGGGAAGAAGGAACTTTTATGTATTTCTTTTTTTTTTATTCTTTTTTTTGGGTAATTTTTGTAATTCTATTTTTTTAATTTACATCTAAATTCGTTAGCATATACTGCAACAATGATTTCAGGAGTAGATTCCTTAATGCCCCTTACCCATTTAGCCCATCCCCCCTCCCACAACCCTTCCAGTAACCCTCTGTTTGCTCTCCATATTTAAGAGTCTCTTCTGTTTTGTCCCCCTCCCTGTTTTTATATTATTTTTGCTTCCCTTCCCTTGTGTTCATCTGTTCTGTGTCTTAAAGTCCTCATATGAGTGAAGTCATATGATATTTGTCTTTCTCTGACTAATTTCGCTTAGCATACTACCCTCTAGTTCCATCCACATAGTTGCAAACGGCAAGATTTCATTCTTTTTGATTGTTGAGTAATACTCCATTGTATATATATTCCACATCTTCTTTATCCATTCATCCATCAATGGACATTTGGGCTCTTTCCATACTTTGGCTATTGTTGATAGTGCTGCTATAAACATTGGGGCTTTTATATATTTCTAAAGATAACTTTGGTTTCAAAGCAGAATTATTAGCTATTTAGACAAAAAATCAACAGATGATTTTATGTACCTTAGTTAACTATGACTGAATGGCAAGCTGTTGACAACAGTCTTAAAAGTATTTGGCTTTGTACATTATGTTATCAGACTTGTATTTCACAAAATTCATGTGTGCGTAATGATCCTTGGAGTAATATGAGAAAAGAGATTTTATGTAATATGAGAAGCTCAGGGTCACTGCTCATAAGGAAGGTTTTTTCTTCTAATTTCAGAACATTTTTTAGAGACAGAGACCTACTTACAATGCCTGTTTTACTTTAGCCAAATGTATCTCAGATGAGACAATTATACCCTGACTTAGAGTAATCGGCTTGAGAAAAAATTAAGTAAGATGTCTGTGTTGAAATGTAGTAACTCACTGTAGATAGGCTATGAAAACATATTTCCCACGTGTGCAGGGCCTGCAATGAATCAGGCCCAGGAAATGAGGCAGTGCTTTGCTGAAATTCATAGAGCAGGACAACAAACAAGCAACTTCATCTTTCTTTTTGTTCATCTTTCGTGTGATGTTTGAGTAAATGTCCTTATGAAGGCCCTTTTTGTAGGGAGATATTTATGTTCTCTTAGTCTAATGAGGAGCATGATGTTGAAATGGATTGTTGAGAAGGGAAAGAAATGCCGTTTGTGAATGTGAATTTGAGCAGATTAATGTAAAATGGAATTTATTTTAGGCTAGTGCATTTTGTACTACGTTGGGCGGTCCACATTTTAAATAAAATGATATGTGAAAGTTCAGGCTACGAAAATAATAAATAAACAGCTATCTTTAAAAATTATTTGCTTTACCAAGATGTCTGTTACAGAATTTCTTTAAATCTTTCCACTGGTTTTCTTATCTGGCAAAATAACAGGTGCTTCCTTTCCTTTTATCCTAAGAAAATACTAAATATATATTTGTATGAAATACCACCTGTGCCAAGCTCTTCAGGTGGGAAAGGTGTGTTTGGGGAATAAATCTTTGGAGTACTGGATAGATATGATTATGGAAGCAATAAGGGGTAAGTTGGATGAGTGTCACAGAATTTTCAAGTTGGAAGGGACTTTCTTTGTTCTTCATTTAATTTAAGACCAAAGTAGGAATTTCTTTAGTAGTATTTCTGAGATTGAGATCCCTAAGGGGGCTGAATTCAAACCCAAGAAGTTTGGGGATTTTGCCTTTAGGCTGTGAGTGGCTATTGAGTCTTGAGGGTGAGAGTACATGGCTGGAGGTCAAAGTGTACTTTAGGAGAGCAATCTGGCTTGGGGTGTAGGAAGACTTGAAAGGGGCCAGAAAGTGGAGCTGGGGAAACCAGTTAGAAAGGTTTGCAATTAGCTGGGTGTTGGGTAATGTTTGCCTGGATTAGAATTAAACAGTGAATATGAAAGTATGGGACAGGTGTGAACACCATCGAGGTGAAACGCACAGCAGGGTTCTGAAACTACTGAATCTGGATAATAATAGAGCGGCTCCAAGGTCTAGAAGCTGAGCTGATTGGGGTAATAGTGGTAGCAGCTATAATGTCCGCGTTATTAACTCTCTTTTTATTTAGTGTGTTTTCATTAAGTATTTAATAGCAACAGATAATAAGGCCGTATATCGATGTACTTACAGTAAATTGTAGATATAATATGCTGTTCACAAAGAAACTCTTCTCTTGAGAACTTCATGGCACGGAAAGTACAGCACAGGTAGAAGGCCCATTTAAAAGTCAAATTAATCATGAGTGAATTGCGAGCCTACGATGACTCACCTCGTGATATTTTAAGCAGCAGCTATGGTAATCTTCAACTATTTTGGATATGTTCTTTATATATTTCAGATTTCAGTTATTTCTTTATAACACGTGAATATAATTTGTGGACCATAAGAGGGCGTGATAAATTTCTGTAACAAGAGCAAATTACTTTGCTTTTGAAAAAAACATAGGCCAATGCTTTAGGAAAATGGCATTTGAATACAGAATGTTATCGTTAATTAGACAAAGAACTAGGAAGGAGTGTGTGTTCTATTACCTTTGCCACCACACGAGGAGTTAACTTTCACGCAGTCCTGCCAAAATGCTGGTGAATTGTTAACCATCTGTGCGAAGCCGTGTAAAACCATGTTCAGCCCAGTTACTGTGTCATTTCAAACAATGCTCACACGTTTTATTTAGTGTTATCTTCTAGATGATGTCTTTTAAAAGATTAAAAAATCCTCTATGCCTTCTGGATAGACATTACTTGGTGGAGGGCTTGATAGGGAAACACGGGTCCCTGTAGTTAGGCTGTTACAACATCGAACTTTATTATTTACTGAGTATCCATCCAACGGAGGCTTTCATTTTATGGGATCTTTTAGACATTATTCATGTTCAGTGGGTTAGATGACAAGCATAGTGATGTGATGTAATGTTTACTTTTATTCATCTGTTCAGTAAACACTGAGTGCTGACCACGTGTAGCAGGCTTGTTGTTACGGGGACAAAGGTTGAATAGATTGAGCGCCTTGAAGAAGCATGTGGTGCACTGTGCTTCTCCTTGCTGGTATCATGTGAAAGAAAGCGACCTGGGATGCAGATTTCATCCTTCGCATGAAATGAGTTGAAGTCCTTAACTACACAGGGGCCTGCTCCTGATTTGGGTGTCCAACCGAAAATCCAACCACAATATGACTGAATATGCTGTCTCGAGTATCTCTTCCCATTTCAGTTGTAGGGAGGTGAAGAATGAGAGTGTGTTCTCTAGAATATTATTTGCAAAGTGAGTTATCTGTTCCGTTTGACTGTAAAAATCAAATATTTTGGTAGGAACTTCCCTGGAGTCAGGTGTCTCCTTGCTGAACCTCTTGTAATTTTTTTTTTAATGTTTGTTTGTTTATTTTTGAGAGAGAGCATGAGCATGAGGGGGAGAGGCAGAGAGAATCCCAAGCAAGCTCTGTGCTGACAGCACAGCCCCAAATTGGGGCTCAATCCCACGCACCATGAGATCATGACCTGAGCCGAAACCAAGAGTCGGATGCTCAACCCATTGAGCCACCCAACCGCCTTTCTTGTGATTTTTTTTTTTTTTAATCCTTGAGTTCCCTCTCATCCTTGGGCATTGCCTGCTTTAATGAGCCTTCTGAGTTCCTCCAAGTGTGTGTTAGGTGCTCTGCGTAGGGTGCTCTTGGCATCTTTATGGCCAAACGATGTTTCTGACATATTTTAGGCGCTCAGTAAACAACTGTTTGAGTTGGTCATGAACGAATGAATGAGTGGTCATTTCCAATATAAAAAAACACATGAAGTACCCTGAATTAGAAGAATTGCTCAGTGTTCAGGGAAATCAGCCAGAGAGGATGGAAATAATAGCTCTCTCTAGAGGGAGGCGTGTATATGGTGTTTGCAGGCTCCATAGTGTTTTAGTATTGTGTTTCTAGAGAAATTCTGCTTACTTTATGATGGTGAGTGAATGAAACCATGTAAAGTCTGAGAAAGAGGAATGAGATTACTAAAAAAGCTTCTGAATGGGATTTCTACCCTTTTATAGCCAAGTCCCCAGTGTGGAATTTTGATGGAAATGGTGAATGAAGAGTAAGAAAAGTACACGCATTATCCGGCAGTAACTCTGTTTCTCTGACAAATTCAGACCGCTTAGTTATTAGGAATAAAAGCAAATCATCTCTGGGGTCTTTTTTTTTTTTTTTTTTTTTTTAGCAATTAGGTGTGGTTACACCCAGAGAAAATAATTAAATTATGGTTCTTCACTCGATATTAATGCTATTATACTTGTCCCAACACAAAAGTTTCTAGGAAGTTCCTGATATCATAGTAGCTGATGATCTCTTTTGCTCTATTTTCTTGGAAGATTATTAGTTTGATATTGTAAGGCTTTATAATCTTAAAATATTCCAATTAAGTGGAAAATAAAACAGCTCTGCAAGCAGTGGTATTTGCACTATATAGTCTAAGACAGAAAAATAATTTTTTCCCTTGGATTGTGTATGTACAGTTTTGGCTTCTGGGAACTTTGGTTTTGTTTTTGCCAGGAGTGTGGGGATAAGCTTACTTTATTCTGGGTCAGTTACATTTTGAAAACTAGGGCAAGATAAATCCAGGGTCATTTAGAGTCCTGTTAAAGTAGGTTAACAAAGATCTCATTCATTCCTTATAGAAATCAGAATCCTTTTTAATTAGCCCCTTGGGAGATACAAGATTTTACTGAGCTTTTGTGTATGTGTATGTGTCGGGAGGGAGGGAGTGTAATTATTCAGAGCTCGAAGTAGTATATCAGGAAAAATAAAACTCAAAATAATTTCCCCTTGAAAATGGGGAAGTAAGAAGTCAGTATAAGAGATTAATTTATAACCATTTGGTGGGTTTAGTGTGTGGTTTTACCCTCTAAAAATTAGAGGTTATTCTAAATGTGCCTCTTCAAGAGATTACTTCCCTCGTCTGATTTCAGTGTTGGTGATTACAATTTCTGTGATGGCTGTGTTTTTCTAAAACATTCACGGAAATTTTGGTAGAAGGTAACTGTGTTTGTTGTTCTCAATATGTATGAGAACTGAAGATTACTACCACCAGGTATTTTTAGAATCAGTTAAAAATAGTAGATAGAAGGATATGAATGATTTATCAGAGAAATGAAATGTTCAACGTTCTAAATGTGTATATTTTTGGAAGAGAGACGTGAGATTCTGGGTAAATACTCTCTCCTGGTCATTGACTGTGCGGTGATGCGTGCTGAGTGAGCATAGAGAGAAGATGGCGGCAGAATGGCCACACACGCTTGCTCTCTGCCTTCCGGGGCGGGGCAGCACTCACTGGTCATGCCTTGGTCTTTTCTGTCTTTACTGCACAGGGTGTACCAATTGCATCAACAGCTAAATATTATAAGATGAAGGGTACTTGGCTCAAATCAGAACACAGTCTTTATCAAGTCTGAGTCATATTTAAGATCATTCCCGAACATTGGTATTGTTGGCCCTGTCTTCAGTTACGTAGGATTATTATATAGTGGGAACGAGTTCTGCTGGGTGTCCCTGTCTGCCTCCGTCTGAACGTCTACTCGGCAGAACTTCTGGTGTGGTTTGATGTCTTCAAAACAAAATGTTTCAAAAGTATAGGTGAATTCACACTTAGCACTTTATCACACAGTTAGGTTTTTATGAGTACAGGCAAATCTGTTCACTGACATGTTCATGCAGCATGTTTCCTGACACGCTACTCTGTTGCAAGCACTATTTTGGGTTAAGAGAAGACTGAGGTGAACAACTCCAATGAGCTTCATATGCGCACAGTGCTTGTATTTCAGTTAGAGAGACAAAGAGTAAATAATGAAAAATAGCAACACATGGTAGGTGCTATGGAGAGGATTAAAAATGGGTTTATGTGATGACTTCCTGGTGAAATGTTTAGGAAACTCAGAGAGGATGGAAATATGGATCTCGTCAGACATGAGGCAGTGAGGTATGTATATGGTGTTTGTGGGTTCAATAGTGTCTTAGTATTGTGTTTCTAGGAGAAATTCTGTTTGCTTTGTGATGGTGAGTGAATGAAACTGTGTAGAGTCTGAGGTGTTCAGTGAAGGTCTTTGAGGAGGAGACATTTAATGAGGAATTACAACACAAAGGAGCTGCCGAAAAAGAACAAAGGAAGAGCATTTCAGTCTGAAGCAGTAGCTCAAGGAAGAGCTCAAAGATAGAAACAAGCTGGGTGAATTCATGGAGCCTGGTGTGGCTGGAATATATGGGCATGAGATGATGCGGGAGAGCGAGGCGAGGCAGAGCTGGATCAGGCAGGGATTCGTCAGCTCTCAGGTAAGGTGTGTGGATGGGAAACCATTGGAAGGTTTTAGTCAGGAGAGTAACTCGATCTGATTTACCTGTTCCGAAATATCACTCCGGCTGCTGGGTGGGGAGGGGATTATCTGGGAAGAGGGAGGGGAAGCAGCAAAGCCAGTTAGGATGCTTTTGTTATAGTCCCGGGTAAAATGTCACAGAAGTTTGGATAGTAGTAGTGTGATAGCAACGAGATAAAGAATCATGGATTTTTAAAGGGATATTTGTGAGTGTTGGGACTTCTGGAGTGAGTAATAAGAGAGATCAAGGGTAACTTCTCAATTTTTGCTTTGAGCGATTGAATTGTCGGTTATGGAATTTATTGCGATGAAGAAGACTGATAGACAAAGTTGTGGGGAGATCAAGAGTTTATTTTTGCCATGATAGATGTGAGATGCTTATTTGATGCCAAATGGACATGTCAAGTAGACAGTTAGATGTAAGGATCCAGAATTCTAGGGAGAGTTACAGATCTGGGAGCCATAACATGTGGCTGGCATATTTACGATGAAAACCATGGCCCGGAAGAGATCACCTGTGGAAAATGTGTAGCTAGAGCAGAACTTTTGGATCTTTCAGTGTTTAGAGGTGAAGCGGAAGAGGAGGAAATGTAAAGGACACTGAGAAGCAGTAGCCAAAGCCAAAGAAGGAAAACCAGGCAAATCTGATAACCAGATGAAGGTATTTCAAGAAAGGGGTAAAGTCAACTGTATTGAAGGGAAATGGCCACTGGATTGGGCTCATAGAGTTAGTTGGTGGCTCTAACAGGGTTCGCCACACTCAAATGGTGGAGTGACTGGAAAGGGTTGAGGAAAGAATGGGCAGTGAGGAAGCAGAAATGGTGAATTAATCAATACTTGGAAGAAATTTTGCTGTGAAGGGGAACAGAGATATCAGGTACTTGTTGAAGGGAAAGGTAGGACTTTTTAAGGTAAGAGATACTACTCCATTACTGGTTATGCTTTTTCTAAGTATAGGTTAATTTCCTTAGATTCCCCATTCATTTATGTGTTCATTCATTATTTGACAAGTGCTTCTGAACATGTGGTGTACAAGACACTATACTGAACACGGGGGATGACACATAGAGGGTGCTGTCCTAAAATGCACATTCTGATTACAGGGAGACAGGTACATAGACTGTTACAGGATGATATGGCTGTGCTGCAAGAGAGAGAAGGTGTGGTTCTCCAGAAGTACAGAGTAGGAGCACCTACCAGTCTTGTGGGGCAAGGAAGGCTTCCCAGAAGAAGTGATTTCTAAGCTTAGACCTAAAGTGTGTTAGCACATGAACGGGGTGGAAATGAGAAGAGCGCTTCAGGCAATGGTAACAGCATATTCAAGCCAGAAGGTGGGGCCGAACGTGGCACATTCTTGGAAATGGATGTTCAGTGAGACTGAGTATTACAGTTTGAAGAAGAATATGAAGAGATGAAGCTATAGAGGGTCACGTAAATATACAGGGGTTTGAATTTTTTCCTAAGACCAGAAAGAAGCAATTGAAGGGTTGTGAGTAGAGACGTAATCAGAACTGGGTTTAGAAATCACCTGGACTGCAGTGTGGGGTGTGGTCTTGAGGGAGTGAATGTGGAGACGGAAAGGCCAATTGAAGTCAGTTAGGGTGGTCCAGCCGAGGGATAATGGCATCCCGATCAAGGAGGCGCCAGTGAGGATGGAGAGAAATAGGTATCAAGAGATATCTAATCGGTACAATTTTCAGGACTTTAAATCTTTAAATTTTTCTTATTTTTAGCTTTATTGAGGTAAGCATGAGGGCTTTTTGAATGACTGGGTATGGGAAAGTATCAAGGTGACTCAGGCTTGTTCTTAGGCAGAGGAGTGGATGATGGAACCAGTCGCTGAAAAAAAACGCAGAGCAACTTTGCTGGGGGAGGGGGTTGGTTAGAGATGATGACTCCCTTCCGGCAGTGTTGAGTTTGAAGGGTCTGGGAATAACTAAGTGGGGATACCCAGAAGAAAATGGGATATATAAACACAAAACTCAGGAGAAGCAGACACCTGGCCTGAAGATAAAGTTTCGGAAGGTCATTAGTACGTAAGTAGTAATTTGTTCTTATGGAGTAGATGAACATATCTAGAAAAAGAGAAGGCAGGATATTACAGAGATAGAAAAAAAGCAAAAGAAGCTTATAACAGAGTCTGGGAAGGTGTGCCCCTAGAAGTAGGAAGAAAACCAGGCAAGTGACATGGAAGCCAAAGAAGAAGAATGTTCCAAGATGGAAAGGGTAGTAAACAGCATCAGAAGGTTCAAGGTATCCAATTCTGAGAAGTATCCACAGGGTTTAGCATTGGGAATATTACAGGTAGCCTTGCTCAGAATTAACCGGAATGGTTGGGGTAGAAGCCAGCTTTTAGTGACTTGAGAAGTGAGTGGTAGGTAAGGACATGAGGACAGCCAGTGTAGATCATATTTTCAAAAAGTTTGGGTTTAAAGCGGGGGAGAGACATCGGGTGGTAAGCTGGAGCGGCCATGGATCTGACATTTTGGCTGATTTTTAATCATGACAAAAAGAACATGGATTTTGGTATCAGACACATCTGGATTTGACTCTCCTCTACCAGATGTGAGATCTAGAGCACAGTGTATAGGACACAGTGCACTTTCAATAAATGTTTAATGAATGAGTCATTAAAAATCCTTCATCTTCGGGGCGCCTGGGGGGCTTAGTCGGTAGAGCATACGACTCTTGATTATGGTTCAGGTCACGATCCCAGGGTCATGGGATCAAGCCCTGTGTCAGGCTCCACGCTGAGTGTAGAGCCTGCTTCAGATTCTGTCTCTCTGCCCCTCTTCCCTGCTCATGCGCGCGCTCTCTCTCTCTCTCTCTCTCTCTCTCTCTCTCTTTCAAAATAAATAAATAAAAAAAATCCTTCATCTTCTGGGAGCTACATTTTTCTCCTTCACCAAATGCCTACCTGACCACTTCATTGGAAGGCTTGAATGAAATGGTGTTGTTGTTCCTTTCCGTGAATTCCTACTTATTCTTTGACACGAGTTGTTTCAGTAAACCTTCTGAGCCCCTCCAAGTGTGTCTTAGGATTTATATTGAGTTACACTATATTAATATCTCAGAGTTTATTATTTCATTACTATTGTTGCTAGGCCCTTCCCGTTCCCTTGTGTTGGCTCAAGAATAAGTCACCCACATGAATGGTCCAGTTACATGGATGTTTCTCAAAGTGAGCTGTGTGGACCCCTTGAATCAGAATCTCAGGGAGTTGGGACACAGAACTCTGAACTTAAACAGTGGCCCTGAATCCTGGGCTCAGTAAGAATCCTAGGTTTGTAATCACAGCACAGATGGCTTGAGTGTGGTCTGGTCAGAGCTCAGGCTCACACGTCGTGATCTTCAGGAGAAAAGCACTCACAGTTTTATGTGGCAGGTAAGAGGCAGTAAGGAGTAAGAAATATGTGTTAAAAGAAATGTAGTCATTTCTTTGATCTGTTCATTCCACGGATATTTATTGAGCAACTCAGATGAGTCAGAAGAGGGTGAGAAAGAGGAGAGACAAATAGCACCCCAAGATCTAGGCATTTTATCTGTACCGTGGGCTCTTCTAGAAATACGAGATTTGCTTACGCAGGAGCCGGGAGCTATGTTCCAGTGAGGCTGGAGACAAAAGCCTCAGTGTGGAAAATCTCAGGTGTTGCACAGGGGTGTGGTTCACTCATGTGGCAACACGAAGTCTCTGGGTGCCACATGTCAAGGCTCAAAGTATAAATCATTTGTTGTATGTCATCTGTTTCCCCAATAAACCCGGTGTTTAAATCTCCACATTGGTTGGGCGAAAAATAGAAAGAGAACCCCACTCCTTTTTCCTCCAGTCATTCAGCTGTTCATTCAACAAGCGTTCTCTGGATTCTTTCAACATGTGGTGGGTGTTGCCGGCAAAATGAGGAACAGAGTCAGAGCCCTGCTCTCGTGGAGCCAGTAGGCGAATGAGGAGATAGATAGTAATCAAATAATATCACAGGTAGTAGCTAATATTTTGGCAGGGCAGGGGGGCGGGGAACAGCTTTATTGAGATGTAATGTGGGATGTGAGTCATGTACCATACAACTCCCCCACTTAATATGTATAATCCAGGAGTTTTTAGTATAGTCACAGAGTTGTACAACCATTATCGTGTTTCATTTTACAACATTTTCGTTACCCTAAAAAGAAATCCCATACCTTTAGCTGTCATCCCCTAAACCCTCTGCCCTCCTTCCCCCCAGACCTAGGCAGCCACGAGTCTTCTCTCTGCTTCTATGGGTTTCCTTACTGGGACATTTCATAGAATATGTGGTCTTTTGTGATTGGCTTCTTTCACTTAGCATAATGATTTCATATTTCTTTTATATGATAGCCAATATCTATTTGTGTTAGACTAATCATAGTCTACGCCAGGGATTGGCAAACATTTTCCATAAAGGGCCAGGTAGCAAATATTTTAGTCTTTGAGGTCTATATGGTCTCTGTCGCAACTATTCAGCTTTGCCATTTTAGCATGAAAGTAGCTACAGGCAGTAGGAAAACAAATGATCGTGTCTGTGTTCTGGTAAAACTTACTTACAAAAACAGGCTGTGGGTCAGATCTGACCTTCAGGTTATAATTTGTTGACCTCTGATTTATGTCAGTCTAAATACTTAATCCTCCTAACAACTCTGGAGGTAGGTACTCATAGCCCCATTTTACAGTTGTGAAGACAGAGGCACACAGATAACACGTGGTGTATAGGGGAACTCAGGTAGTCTGGCTCTAGAGCCAGTGCCCTTAACTTGTCAGTGATTACAAGTTGAGGCAAAGTGCTAACTGGGGCAGGGGTATGGCTCTATGAGACCAAATAACAAAAGGGAGATTTGACTTAGGTTTCCTTCAGGATGAGCCATTGAGCTGTGACCTGAGGTTGACTAGGTGAAGGGAGGCGTGTTGGTACAAAGGGCTGATGAGCAGCAGGAGGGAACGTAGCTCGTAAAAGCCCAGGAAGAAGACAGAATGGCTGGAACCCTGGGTGCTGGGAAAGGAGGAGAGCTGTGTGCGTTGAGGCTGGAGAGATGCCCCGGGGTGGACCACACAGCATCTGTGCGGCTGTGACCAACGTCGCTCCTTAACCTCAGAGGGGAGAGAAACCGTCAAAGTGTGGAAAGGGTAATCCAGTAAGATGGACCAGCTGAAGCAGAGAATGGGTCGAAGGGGTCAGAGCAGACCTGGTTGGCCATGGGAGGAGCAACCATGGAGGATGGCAGATAGGGCAGGAGGGCTGGGGGAGCCAAGGAAGGGGGGTAGGAAGGGAGCGGGTACCAGAGCTACATGGGGGCCGATTTCACCTGGTTTATGGGAGGCTGTCCCTGGAGATGGCGAAGGATGGCGCTGTCAAATCTATGAGATGGAAACTCCAGTGAGGACAGATTTGGGGAGAGGGAGAGAGGAAGAGTGCGATTTTAGTCCTGAGATCCGGAGTTTGATGGGCAAGCGCTGTGTTTTCCGTAGGGAGGACACAGGTTCTCCAGGGGAGGACTAGTAAAGTAAAAGAATGCTGTTGATGGTTGCATACTGTATTATGAGTTACGTTAGTCAGGAGTTAGCTTTTAAACCCCGCTTTTCTCCTTCAATGGGCGAGATCTCAGTCTTGGTCCTACTTGCCTTACTGGCTTGTTTGTTTGCTTATAGTTGGTTGCAAGAAAATGTGTAGTAAAATGCCCCCCTGCTTTTTTTTGTTAGTTAATAGTTTCCCCTTTTATAGGTGAGTAACATCCTTTTCCTGTTTATTCTTCAAATATTTTAGGCTTTTCTTGTTTTGGTTGCACGTGCCTGTGTATTTTTATTCCCTTAATTTGCTTCTTTATTTATTTCTGTTTGTTGTCATCTCCATGAACAATAAAAGAGGTGGCCTTGTTATTTTTAGTCCCCTTTCCATCCAGAGCAGCTTGATTAAGATTTTTTGAGATGGCCAAAATGTGTTGCATTATTTTCTGAATGTAGTTATCCTTACCACTTGTGTCCCAGTGAACAGTGAGTTGGGTCTCGTTACAGTACATGCCCTTTTGTTCGAGGCATTTTATTTGTTGAAGAAAGAAATTGTCCAGGTGTTATTAACACAAGGACTAGGGTAACACATAGGCCTAGTAACTGCTGCCAGTAAATTCTTCTTCTCCATGCAGTAAGATAGTTTGATCCTTCATTAATACTTACTCTTTCTTTCTTTCTTTCTTTCTTCCTTCCTTCCTTCCTTCCTTCCTTCCTTCCTTCCTTCCTTCCTTCCTTCCTTTCCTTTCCTTTCCTTTCTTTCCTTCTTTCTCTTTCTTTCTTTCTTTCTTTCTTTCTTTCTTTCTTTCTTTCTTTCTTTCTAATTTTTTAAATGTTTATTTCTGAGAGAGAGAGAGAGAGAGAGAGAGAGAGAGACAGAGTGTGAGCAAGGAGGGGCAGAAAGAGAGGGAGATACAGAATCTGAAGCAGGTTCCAGGCTCTGAGCGGTCAGCACAGAACCCAACACGGGGCTCGAACCCACGAACCGCGAGATCATGACCTGAGCCGAAGTCGGACGCTCAACCGACTGAGCCACCCACACGCCCCTAAATCTCTGCTTTGTTAATTGCCAACTTAAAACATGAAGTTGTGTCATGTTCATTCCTTTAATTTACATATGCATACGTTCATTCAACAAATATTGACTGCCTTCTACTTGCAAGGTATTCTACAAGCTAGCGGCCCAGTGACCAACCAAACAAATCCTCGCCCTTTTAGAATTTATGTTTTTTTAAAATATTTATCTAGAAGGATGCACAGGAAACAGTTAATTAATGTTGTCTCTGGGAAAGGAAAATGGGAGGTTTGAGTGAAGTTAAGATTAACTTTTGTGTCCTGCTTGAAAAATGTTTTATGAGTATTATATAGTACTTTCTAATCACAATAAGAAAAAAAAAAACCAGTGAAGTATTGTGGAAGACTAGACCCAGAAGAGATTATATCTATTTCTGTTTAGCCAAGGGGGCATTTGAACAGAGTATGTCTTCTTTTAGCAGATGTGGCTTGAAGAATGCCCAGCACGTCTACTGTGCTGAGTGCTGGGGTTGTTATGAATGCGGAGGGACATGGGAGGATTGGCCATTCCAGAGGGTACACGGCATGGGAATGCAGAAAAGAGTGAGACTTTTTTTTTGAATGAAACTTACCTGGGGAATTGTAGATATTCTAGTTTGCTGGGAAAGCAGGGTACGAGCAGAGAAGTCATGGGAGACGAGTCAGGAAAAAAGCAGATTGGAGCCAAACTGTGAATGACCTAGAGTGTTAGGCTAAGAATTTAGAATTTATTCTCTAAGGAACTGAGGAAGGATCAAGAGATTTTAATGGGGAGAGTGGCAGATCAAAGGAGGGAATCCGGAGCCAAGTGCCATAAACCTGGTAGCAGCAAGCCAATAATAGACGGGGAAGAAGTTCCTGGATAGGAGATTGCAGAGCTTCCTCGGTGAACTCCTGCAGTAGAGAGGACATTCTTGGATGAGCCACACTGTGATAACGCATGGCTCTGTGTTTAAGTGAAAATGTCCATCAGTGATTCTCATATCTGAGAATTCTCATATTTGAACTCTTACCACAGGGCAGAACTGCTGGAGTCAACATTTTAATTAATTAATCAATTAATCAATTTGGAGTCAACATTTTGGATGAATTCGGGTGCAGCTGGTCTAGTAGCTGTGGTAGTTTTACAAGGAGCTTTATAATGAACTTAAAATCCATACTCTTTCATTATGCTCAACTCCATTTGTTTTCATGTAAATTCCCTTCCAGCTAAGGATATGTGCTGCCAGCTCACAAATGGCAGATTGAATAAGAACAAACTCAGGGATTAAATGTATTTTTATGGTAATGACCATCTAGAGGAAACCTTTGCCTCCTAGGTCTTGCTTCTCAAATTCGGTCAGATATTTTCCAAGAATGATAAGGATATCTGTATGGGCCTGAGTAAAATTCACTGACTGCGTTTTCCTACGTTATACATATTTCTTCTTTGCCTTAAAAATCAGGATGGGGAACTTCTCATTCTCCATTCTCTCTTGGCATTTTACAGAGAAATCCATCATTACAATAGATTTTCTTATTCTCTTTAATTCTTGCCCTTTTTTATCCCTAACATTGGCTGATTCTATTCTTCTACATGCCGTTTTGAGAAGAGTCTTGTTATTTTATTAGAAAGCTCTCCCCAGAAATTACAAAATAAAATCCAGCAGCTAAAAAAAAAAAAAACAAATCTCGCTCAAATTAAGTTGCTTTAAAGCAGTTGGTTCTCAATTATTTTTTTCCCAATGGGTCAGCCTTTGAAAAGAACAAATGACTACTTATCCTGCCATAGGGTGAGTTATTTGGCTCTGGTTCCTGCTGAATTAATACCGCTTTTCAGGGATAAGGCAGTAAGAAAATGTGAGAAAAGTGTGTCAAGGGATAAATAAAATGGCACGTACTAAACCACTTAATTCATCCATTACAAAGGTGTTTAATTGTCCTCGGGACATCTTTGTTTGCTGTTAAGCAAAGGGTCCTTGTTGCATTTGAAGGGTTCTGATTTCTAGGATGACGAGGTGTTCTGTAAATTTGGACAATGAGTTAGTTAAAAGCCATGAAGTTTCTTTTCTAAATCCTTTTCTGAAGATCTCATTTGTGCTTCGTTTCCTTTGCTAACTGGAGAGGACCGGTGGGGATTTGTTCTGACTGCTTCTCTTATTGTTTCCCGCCAGGTTTCTATTAGATTTTATCAAATTAGGACAGGAATAACTTAGGATTTTCATTGGAAACATTTTGATTATTTTCAGTTTATGTCCCTTTCGGGATATATGTCAGTCCAACCTCGGATTAGATGAAGTGCTCCCAATTTGAATGATACAGTTAGAGCCGTGGTTTCACTGCCTCTTTTCTCAGCCTAGGAAAATTCATTCCTCAGTTCGCTTAGTACCAAGACCCTTTTTGTCCAATATCACACGCAAATGAAATGACCCTCTTCTATTACCTGGAAGGAGTTGGGAATGACTGAGGTTTCCAGGTGGATGTGGAATACTAAAACTCTTCAGGAACATCACGTTCTTTCTGCACTCAGTTTTGTGCCAGAGGTTTACCCCTTCCAAGATTATTTTATCTGCCTTCCAGAAATGTCCTCGTCCTTCTCTGCCATGTAACTCTCCTGAAGGAAGTGTGGACTCTTATCTCCTGCACCTACCAGCGTGCCTGATTAGTTTCTTTTTCACACTTTATCACCTAGAAAGAAAGATCTCTCTTGGTCCCTTAAGGATAGGAAGAGAGTCATCTTTGGTTTTTTTGTTTGTTTTGGTTTTGAATTGGATTTCTGCTTTATTGTTATAATAATGGATAGGTCCCTCCCCGCTTTTATCCGTGACCTTGATTAATGTACATTGTGTGCAGGTAACTTGATCCTGGAATCCTAAAAAGCTGTTCTCTAGTTTTTTTCTGTTGAGCAAAATTAGCCTCCAATACAATTTTTGTTTGAATGTTTAATGTTCAAACATATGTTTAGAAATTTTTTATATGTTTAAAAATATAGTCCTAGCATCTACTGATACTCTTTAATATATGTTTAAATGTTTAATATCTATGTTTAAAAATATTGTTGTATCATCTACTTATACTAGGAGAAAAAGCAATGAAAACGTATCAAAGACTCTAGAAGATTGCATAACATTTTGAATTATAGGACAAAATTGTGGTTCTTTGTAATTCTTTTGCTAAGTGAAATTTATATGAAACAAATAACTCTCAAAAGCCTAAACTATCCACTTGGCTTGCCAGGACTCAGTTCATTTCAGCTAACAATTACTAAGCACCCTGTACTTTGTAAATCACTGGGCTATACCTAATTTAAGTTGGTAATACAGAAAAATGAAATGGATTAAAAAAGATAAGAAAAAAATCCAGCCAGGCTAAGTGCATCTTTAATCTCTAATCAGCCGTGCTTATAAACGCCTGAAGATACATTTACTCAGATTCTCTTCAGTTCCTCAACCTGAACTCTCATCAGATTAAAAATTTTTCTTAATTCTTTTATTAAAAATTTTTTTATGTTTATTTATTTTTGAGAGAGAGAGAGAGTGTATGTGAGCCAGGAGGGACAGAGAGAGAGGGAGACACAGAATCTGAAGCAGGCTCCAGGCTCTGAGCTGCAAGAGGGGCACAGAGCCTGTCATGGAGTTTGAACTCACAAACCAAGAGATCATGACCTAAGCCGAAGTCAGATGCTTAACCGACTGAGCCACCCAGGGGCCCCTAGATTAAAATATTTTTAGGAATTCTAATTAGATGTCATGTCAACAGTTTCAGTCTGATATAACTGTGGTGGCTAGAGATTAATTAAGCAGAGTGGAAGGAGTCAAAGAAAAACAGTGTATTAGAAGATAGATCAGGTAACTTTTTAGAAAAGGAATATAAACGCATAATGGTAGATTTGACCTTGTCAATATAGTAAATCAAATATAACAGTAAAATGATTAGAAAACTTATTTTTTATTCATTTAAATTTAATTATGATGTAGTTTTATTAATTAATCTTAATCGGTTTAATATCACTAAGTTATTGTTACTGTTATATTATTATTCTTTTAGCAAATGTTTTCTTTAGAGTCCTTCTGGGCCAGGTTCCTCTAGGCACCTGGAATAGGTCACAGACAAAACATCTTTGTCTATGTGGTCCTTTGCTTCTGGTGGGAGAAGAGCAAGACGTTAAACAATAAACATACTACATATGTAACTTAGGTAGGATGTTTAAAGGTGGTAAGTGCTATAGAAAAATAGAGCAAACAAAGGGAAGCAGGACTGGAGGTGTTACAGCCTCAAATAGGATGGGAAGTAGGCTTGCGAGGATATGTGTAGTAAGAGCACTCCTGGAAGAAAGGACGGTTAGGGCGAAGCCCTAATGTAGGATCGTTTCTAGGGAGTTCGAGAAAAACGGGGAGGCCGAGAGAGTCTGGAGTGGGATGAGCAACAGGGGCTCCTGGGTGGCTCAGTCAGTTAAGCGTCCGACTTCGACCCAGGTCATGATCTCACAGTTTGTGAGTTCAAGCCACGCATCAGGCTCTGTGCTGACAGCTTGGAGCCTGGAGCCTGCTTCGGATTCTGTGTCTCAGGCTCACACTCTGTCTCTGTCAAAAAGAAATAAACTTAAAAAAAATTTTTTTTTTTTTTTTTAAAAAGGGATGAGCAGAGGGGGTAGGGGTCAGCCTTGCGGCCATCTTTAAAAAAAATTTTTTTTTTAATGTTTATTTATTTTTGAGAGTAAGAGAGACAGAGCATGAGTAGAGGAGGGGCAGAGAGAAAGGGAGATATAGAATCTGAAGTAGGATCCAGGCTCTGAGCTGTCAGCACACAGCCCGATGCGGGGCTGGAACTCACAGAGTGTGAGATCATGACCTGAGCTGAAGTCAGATGCTTTACCGACTGAGCCGCCCAGACACCCCATCTTTTTTTTTTTTAAGTTTATTTATTTATTTTGAGAGAGAGAGTGAGCAGGGGAGGGTCAGAGAGAGAGAGGGAGAGGGAGAGAATCCCAAGTAGGCTCCATGCTGCCAGTGGGGCTTGAACTCATGAACTGTGAGACCATGACCTGAGCCTAAATCAAGAGTTGGATGCTGGACTGGCTGAGCCACCCAGGCGCCCCAAGCCTTGCATCCATCTTCAGGAGTGAAGTGAGAAGCCCTTAAGGATTGTGAGCAAAGGAGTGTGAGTTAACATTTTAGTAGCACCACTCTGGCTGCTGCGTTGAGAATGGTACTTAGAGGGCAAGGCTGGAAGGAGGGAGACCTGCTAGGGATTTAGTGCAGGCTTCCAGGTGGAGGTGGTGAGAACGGTAATATCCTGACTACATTCTGAAGGGAGACCAAAGAGGATTCTCCGAGGCATTGGATATGAAGTGTGAGAGAAAGAGAGAAGCCGACTTGTGATGGAGGAGGAAAACCAAGAGTGTTGGGTCCAGAAAGGTGAAGGCTGAGAATCGACCGTTGGTTCTAGTGGAAGGTGGTTATTGATGACCTGAATTCATGGTGCCCTTGATGAGGGAGCAGTTTTGGAGGAATGGCCGTGGTCTGATTCGTGTGGGTTCGGTTAAGAGAGAATGAGGAGGAAGGGACCTGAGAACACAGGCAACTCTGTCTGAGGAGTTTTGTCATAAAGGGCGGCAGATAAGTAAAGCAGTAGTTTGTGGGAACTGGGGTCAGAGAGGTTTGGTTTTGTTTTTGTGGTGAATTAACAGCCTGGATCTACACTGATGGGAATGGTCTAAGGGAGAGGGGGAGAAGGGGATGATACAGGAGAGAAAGGAGGCAATGTCCTCGAGCAGGCATAAAGGGATGGGATCTGGGGAAGGAGTGAAGGGATCAGCTTTAGGTCTGAAAAGGCCAGGTCATGGCGTGCTAACAGGCTGGAGGCAGGGACATTTTGTTAGGTGGATTGGACAGGGAATGGATGTGCTCTGGGAGCAGGGTCTCAGCTGAAGAGTGAGGATGGGAGAGGAGGTGTTGGAAGTTCGAGGAAGAGACGCCCTACTTGGGCGTCACGGTGAGACCAGTCAGCACAGGGACAGATCTTCTTCCAGCCACATCCAGTAGGATGAGTGTTGGTACAAGCGAGCGGAGTGTAGTGATAAAGAGCCAGGAACACACAAGAAGGCACAAGGAGGTGTTTGTAAGAAGTGATCATGGAATTGAAAATGGAAAAGGATGAAAGGTAGGATATCAGTGGGAGCGAGGGACAGTGAAAAGGTGGCAGAATCAATGGCGCTAGAATGAACTGAAAAGATAAGGGCTGTTGTTCAGAAATGAGATGCCTGAAATTGAGACCTCCAGGAGTTGCAGTTATTAGTAATGATGAGGTCTGGGGTATGACCATGACAGCGAGTGGTTGAAGCAGAGCAGAAGACAAGTTTGTTGCAGAAGAAGAACAGAAGAAATGGAGAGGCCAGGAGCTTCCTCAGTTGTATGCTGAAATTGCCAGGAAAGAGAAATTGTGTTGGAGAGAGGACAGCGGGGAAGGAATTAAATGAGGAATGACGAGGAATGACAGAGGTCAGTAGATAACTGTGACAGTGGAGATGGTCTGATGACATGAGAGTCAAGACTGGAGCACTTTGGGGACAGAGAGAGTGGAGAATGATCTGGAAGTGAGGAGCAAGGACCCCATGGTGCAAGGGGTATAAGAGAGAGCAGAGCCAGCACTTGAGGGGGTCAGATTGCAGCAAGAGCAGAGAGAAGACACCTGTCAGAGAGGGTTTGGACACTGGCGACTTTGCTGACGGTGTTCTACAGGTTCATCGCCAGTGGAAGGGCCTCCCGCGTTAAGAAGAGGTGGGTGATGAGAAAAACTGGGGCGTGTGCAGAGTCTTAAGGACATCAGAGTGAGAGAACAGAAGGGAACCTGACAGCTTGGAGAGTGTGTGTGTGTGTGTGTGTGCGCGCTCACTGATGGACATAGCAGGGAAAGAGGCATCCTGGGATGAGAGCTGGTGACCTCGAGGTAGATGGTGGTGTCAGGGCTGTGAACATCGGGCCCAGGGAGGAGTGAGTGCCTGGGCTGACACTTGTCCCTGTCCAGCCGGGCGAGGACATCCGGGGAAATGGAAACTCAGTCCTGGTGTGCAGGGCTAACCCTTGAGTGCAGAGTTGACATGTCTGCAGGAGCTGAGGGGGTAGAAGGCTAGTGGGGAGCCTGGAGTTGGTGTAGGGCCCGCCCCTGCCCCTGTGAGGAGAGGAAGACGTACCCTGAGTGTTTCAGATCTTGCCCTTGACTCCTGTCCTGCTAATAAAAGTGGGCACTTCTCAAGTGAATCCTTAACAGTCTCTGGAGGTGAGTGCTTATTACCTTTATTCCCAAAGGAAATTACTGGTGTCACACAGC
The DNA here is from genome assembly GCF_024362965.1 of Panthera pardus. Classification (NCBI taxonomy): domain Eukaryota; kingdom Metazoa; phylum Chordata; class Mammalia; order Carnivora; family Felidae; genus Panthera; species Panthera pardus. The sequence goes on from NW_026526810.1 coordinate 102,311,412, forward strand.
CTCTTAGTAAGAGGCAGGACTTGAGCCCAGGTGTCTCTGACTCTAACTGCAGCTCATTTACAGTTAATTCAGTGGCTATATATCCTCCATGATAAATACTCTAAGTGTCAAGTCTAAACTGCTCACGACCTTATGAACCTTTTATTTATTTGTTTGTTTGTTTGCTACGTTTATTTTTGTTTAGTTTGAGAGAGAGAGAGAGTGAGTGAGTGAGTCCCAAGCAGGCTTCACACTGTCAGTGTAGAGCCTGATGCAGGCTCGAACTCATGGACAGTGAGATCATGTCCTGAGCTGAAACCCAGAGTTAGACGCTTAACCAACTGAGGCACCCAGGCGCCCTTATTTATTTATTTATTTATTTATTTATTTATTTGTGAAGGATTCTTTTTTTTTTTTTTTTTTTAATGTTTGTTTATTTTTGAGAGAGACAGAGACAGAATGTGAGTGGGTTAGGGGCAGAGAGAGAGGGAGACACAGAGTCCGAAGCAGGCTCCAGGCTCTGAGCTGTCAGCACAGAGCCCGGTGCGGGGCTCGAACCCACGAGCTGTGAGATCATGACCTGAGTCGAAGTCGGACACTCAACCGACTGAGCCACCCAGGCGCCCCTGTTTATTTATTTATTTAAAAAAATGTTTATTTATCTTGAGAGAGAGAGAGAGAGAGAGAGAGAGAGAGAGAGAGAGAGAGAGAGAATCCTAAGCAGTCTCCACTGTTAGCACAGAGCCTGATGCAGGGCTGGATCCCACAACCATGAGATCATGACCGGAGCCGAAATCAAGAGACTGGGCCACCCAGTCACCTCCTTCTTTTTCTTTTTTCTTTTTTTCTTGAATGGGGTTTGTCTTTAAATACGTATGGCTTTGGCTTAGACTGAGAGTGCCTTTGGGTTGGGAAGTCTCTCTCCTCACAATTCCTTGTACAAGACCGTCAAGGCCATGTGAGGACTTAATTCTTTTGTCAGTAAAAAGTATTAAAAATCATTGTCTCTTGTCAGCTAACCTGCGGTGATTAAAAAAAAAAAAAAAAAAAAATATATATATATATACATACATATATATGTGTGTGTGTGTGTGTGTATATATATATATATATATATATATATATATATATATATAATCAACATGCTATTTCCAAACCACTTCTTGAGCAAACATCCGAAAGTTAGACCAAGTCCTAGGAAGCTGGTAAAACTGTGGAATACACACACATCCCCAGAGTGATAGACCTTTGAGGTTTTGATAAGTTTAAAAGGGTTTCTGAGGCTTCTCATTTTATAACTGCCGTTGTCTCTTTTCAATAGCTGAGCAGGAAGACACTCAGAAGAAAACCTTCACCTGCTGGATAAACTCACAGTTGGCAAAGGTGAGGAAAGAAAGAACAAATAAAGCTATAAATATATTTAAATTACTTCTCCTACTCCCTCCCTTTGGGTCCCCCAAATGGTACTGGGGAGGTGTAAAAAAGGTTGAAAGAATGTGCTGAAGTCACCGTGAGCTTGTTTAGATGTATTTGTCATTCTTTCCCAACACAAAAAGGAGACACTTTTGCTAAGGATATGGGAGATCTCTTTTAGCAAATGTAATAATAATAGTAATAATGATTCGTACCTATGTATGGAGGGTTATGTCTTAAACAGTGTCCTAAGCTCGGTAAATATAATGGATTTGCATCACATTTACATGACTTTACAACATCCTCATGAGACTATTATTCCTGTTTAAAGAACAAGGAAACTAAGGAAAAAGAAGTTCTGTGACTTGCCTAATGTTGCACTGTCACACCGCTTATAAGTGATAGTGCTGGGATACAAACCCAGCAGTGTGGACCCAGAGGCCTTTTTTTTCTTATTTTTAAAAAATGTTTATTTATTTATTTTGAGGGGGGAGGGGCAGAGAGAGAGGGAGACAGAATCCCAAGCAGGCTGTGTGCTGTTAGCGCAGAGCCCAGTGAGGGGCTCGAACTCATGAACTGTGAGATCATGACGTGAGCTGAGATCAAGAGTTGGATGCTTAACTGACTGAGCCACCCAGGCGCCCCAAGGCCTTGTTAATCACTGTGCCATCCTGCCTCTCGGTGATGCCAAGTGCCCGGAATAACCTAGATATAAAATGAATAAGCCTCTTCTCACAGGCTCCCCATCCCTGCACGATGCAATTCTGAGAAGGGTAAGTTCATAAACAGATTACTCCATGAATGTAATCTACTCCCCAAATGGGTCACTACTGGCGTTTTCGAATGTCTTTAATGCCGCCTCTATGCACAGGTTTTCAGCTCTCAGCGAAGGTACCAGAGTGTGGTGCTACTGGAAATTTGCCATGAGATAAATTAAATTCACTGCTTTTCTTACCATGCTTTGACATAGAACTTTGTGTGTTCTCTCTCATTCTGTTACTTAAAAATCACTACCGAATTTGAGCTTTTGTGAAAACACAAAGCGCATTTATTGATGAGAATCCTAAGGGTATTATGTTTTTGGAGCAAAGTTTGAATGAATGTTTTTCTTGTGACCTTTTGTAGCGCACTCCTCCCTCGGTCGTGTCAGACCTATTTGCGGACATTAAAAAGGGGCATGTCCTCCTGGACCTGCTAGAAGTACTCTCAGGACAACAGTTGGTGAGCTTTTTAAGTGACATTAAAAGCCTTTTATTGATTAAAATCTTTTTTTCATATTTCTAAGTGATCTATTTTGCTTGAATTTCATAGCCTCGAGACAAAGGATCTAATACCTTTCAGTGTAGAATCAATATAGAACATGCCCTGACATTCCTAAAAAACCGATCAGTGAGTATGAATTTCATCGGAAGATTCACAGGAGAAATTAATGCAATGAAATATTTTCTCCTTTTAACCCGTGTTTCTTCTTTTCCAGATCAAGCTAATAAATATTCATGTCACCGATATTATAGACGGAAACCCATCCATCATTCTTGGCCTAATTTGGACAATTATACTGCACTTTCATGTAAGTAGTGTGGTGGTGTGGAAGTTATTTCTGTTCGGATCACTGCAGAATGAAATAAGTGTTAGGCAAGAAGATTCAGTCCTGAGTTTCTTCCAGAAAAAGGACACTCTAACCCTTGACGGGTGGACCTTTGCCACTGATGTTATTTTGCAGTTGCAAATTGAATGCGGAATTATGGTATCTGGAAAGATCTGCAGTGTCAGCACCACTGTCACTAGAACCTGCCGTGATAAAATTTTGTGTATTAATGGGGCGCCTGGGTGGCGCAGTCGGTTAAGCGTCCGACTTCAGCCAGGTCACGATCTCGCGGTCCGTGAGTTCGAGCCCCGCGTCAGGCTCTGGGCTGATGGCTCGGAGCCTGGAGCCTGTTTCCGATTCTGTGTCTCCCTCTCTCTCTGCCCCTCCCCCGTTCATGCTCTGTCTCTCTCTGTCCCAAAAATAAATAAAAAACGTTGAAAAAAAAAATTAAAAAAAAAAAAAAATTTTGTGTATTATTGTTTACTTACTTTGGCAGAAGAGAGGAAGCTTCCGGAGTCAATTTGTGAGAACCAACCCACTAAACTTGGTAGAATCTCCTAGTTTCGAGGACCCTTGTTCAATCTAGTAATCCCACAGCATTTCGTCCTGTCCCCAGACTGACTCCTTGATGAATTTCACTCCACAAATAATTTAAACACCTATTACGTTCTAGCTCTTGTGCCAGGACACCAAGAAAACAACAACAAAGACACTGTTGGTCCTGACCGTCGGATACTTACGATTGATAAATATATTCTTCCAGACCCGGGATTCCGAATTCGTGCAGGTTTTCTGCAGTTACCTAAAAAGTTGCATGTTGCATCTCTCCATAATTACTTTGAACATAATTTAAATAATGTGGGAAACAAATGTTATTTTATGAAAACCAGAAAATAACATAAGTACTTTGTATAAGATTTAAAACATGTAAGATAAGAACTGTGTATGATTTCTGGATACCTACGTTTGAAGTTCTAGTAAAATAAAATGCGTGAGGATGATGAAAACCAAGTTTAGAATTGTGTTTTTTGCCTCTGGGAGAGGAAGGAAATAGAATCACAGAGGGAAAGACAGAAGGCTTAAACTGTATCAGTGTTTTATTTTTTTTAAAAAATATGAACCAAATGTGGTAAAATGTTAAAATTTGACAATTCGTAGGTATTTGTTATATTTTTTTCCTCCATACTTTCCAGGATATTTGAAGTATAATTAAAAATTTTAATACAGGTAGTAAAAGGCAAATAGAATCACCTATAATTCTACCACTCTGTGATAACCACTAAATAATTTGCTGTACAGTCTCCCATGATACATGCAGTAGGAATGAACATATATATTTGTTTATGTTTGTATGTCCTAAACAGAATGGTCCTCCTATCCAAACTTTTCAACCTGTTCTAATGAACGTCTTTCTGAATTTATATGTGTGTTTTAATGGAGGCATGGTGTTCTCTTGTAAAGTGCTATATCTTATTAATGGACAGGCAGAATGCTCATAGTTTTATGATTATAAGCAATTCCAAAAAGACTACGCTCAGGGTAAAATTTTTGCGTACAATCTTCATTAGTTCCGTGGGCCAAATTCTTAGAAGTAAAATTGTTGGGCCTTAAGTTTTGCTTTTTTTGGCTTCGCTTTACCGATGTAAATAAACTTTTGTTGAAGTATAACATACGTGGAGAAAAAGGTAGAGATCTTACGTATAGAGCTGGATGTATTCTTGTAAATTAAATACATCCACGTAACCATCCCCCAAGATATAAATAGAAAACATTGCCTGAATCCCAGAGTTCCCATGTATTTCTCCCAGTCCTTACCCCCCTTCCCTAAAGAAACCAGCACTTTGATCTCTATCGCTGTTTAGCTTAGCATCTTTACCTCCATATGAAGAGATTATAACTGAAGTGACTTACATATGCTGTATACTCTTTTGTGTTAGATTTCTTTCACTTAATATCATCTATGAGTTTCAACTTGTTGAAGCATGCATTGCATCGGTAGGTCTTTTGTTTTTGTTGTTGTTGAGTATAGTTGACGCACAATTAGTTATTTTAGTTTCAGGTGTAGAACTTTGTGGTTTGACAAGTTTATGCATTTTGCTGTGTTCACCACAAGTGTAACTACCATCCATCTGTCCTGTTATGTCATGGTTATAATATCATTGACTGGATTTCTTTCTTTTTCCTTGTCATGTGTGACTGTATCACTGCGTGAATATGCCAGAGCTTACTTACTCTTCTCCTGTTGATGGGCATTTCTTTTGTTGCCAGTTTTTAGCTGTTACGAATAAAGCCGCTAGGCCCATTCTTGTATATTTGCCTTTGGTGGTACCAGCCCTCATTTCTTTCGTATATATATCTAGGAGTGGATTTGCTCGGTCATAAGGCGTGTGATCTTCAGCTTTGGTAGGTAGTGCCAGTTAGTTTTTCAAAATGGTTGCCCTGATTTACCCTGTTACAGAGTTTGGAGATCCCTTCTCCAATCCCTGCAAATACTTGACGTTAAAATTTTTTTATTTTAGCTGTGCTATCGCGTGTAATGATTTATAGAAATTTTACAATATATTCTGGGGGCGCCTGGGTGGCTCGGTCGGTTGTGTCTGACTTTGTCCCGGGTCACGATCTCGTAATTCGTGGGTTTGAACCCTGCATCTGGCTCTGTGCTGACAGCTCAGAGCTTGGAGCCTGCTTCAGATTCTGTCTCTGTCTCTGTCTCTCTCTCTCTCTCTCTCTCTCTCTCTCTGCCCTTCACATGCTCCCGCTCTGTCTCTCAAAAATAAATGCTATATATATATGTGTGTGTGTGTATCTATATCTATATCTATATCTATATCTGGATGCAATACAAGTCCTTTGTTGAGTGTATATGAATTGCAGATATCTTCTCTGATTCTGTGGCTTGCCTTCTCAATCTTTCAATGAATAGACATTCATGATCTTAATGTAGTTCAACTTTATCAACTTCCTTTTTTGGTGACTAGTACGTTCTATGTCCTGTAAAGAAATCTTTTCCTTTGCTAACATCTTGGAGATATTCTCTTACACTCTTTTCTTAAATAGTTCTGTCCAATGGGAGTTTCTGCAATGATGGTAATGATCTGTAGCTGCACCGTACAGAACAGTAGCCACTGGTCTCTTGTGGCTATTGAACACTTGAAATGTGGCTAGTATGACTGAGGAACTAAATTTTAAATTTTATTTATTTAACTTAAATAATAGCCACATGTGGCTAGTGACTATCGTATTGGACAGCACAGTTCTGAAAGCTTAATTGTTTCGCATTTTTACACTTAGAGCTACAATCTTTCGAGAATGAATTTTTTTTTTTGAGCGTGTTAGGTTAAAGCAGTCAAGATAATTTTCTTTGCATATGGCTGTCCAGTTGACCCAACATCATGTATTGAAAAGACCTACTTTTTCCTACTGTCCTGTAGTGTCAGTAACTTCAAAAACCAAGTAACCATATATGTGTGGCTCCATTGTCAGATTGTCAGTTCTGTTCCATTGTTTATCCCTGAACCAATGCTATAGTATGTCTGTTTCTATAGCTATATAGAAAAGTCTTGATATCTGATAGTGTCCAACTTGTTCTTTGGGATCATCTTGGTTATTCCTTGCTATTTGCATTTTCATATAGTTTTTTAAATTGAGATGTAATTGGCATTTGCCATTGTGTAAGTTTAAGGTACACGGCATGTTGGTTTGATATTCATATGAGTTTTATAAATAACCTGTTCATTTACATACAATCTGTTGGAATTTTAATGAGGATTGCGTTGAATGTATAAGTTGGAAAAAGTTGGCGTTGGTAAAATTTGCATTGTTTAATCTATGAATCCAGTATTTTTATTATTGCTCTGTCCAAAATATTTCATGTTCACTATGATTTCTTATTTGACCTATGGGTTCTCTAACATTCTATCGCTGAATATCCAAATAGTTGGGGATTTTGTTTGTTATACCTTTGTTACTGATTTCTAGCTTAATTTCAGTGTGGTCAGAGAATACCATCTGAATGGTTTCGGTTCTTCAAAACTGCTGAAACTTGTTTTATGGCTCAATTTTAGTAAATATTTTATATGGATTTGAAAAGAATGTTGATTCTGCCATTTGAGGTACAATGGAGTATGCCAGTCAGATCAGGTTTATTAATTGTGTTGGTCACATCTACTGTTACTGGTTGTCTGGAGAATCTGTTAATTATTAAGAGAAGTGCACTTCTCTCAATAATACATGTTACTATGTGTGTAGGTTTGTCTTTTAAAGTTTTCCATAGGTGTTATCTTACCGCCTCCAAAAAAATCGGGACGAATTTTCGTGTTTACCAGCAACATGGAAAAATCCAGTTTCTCACATTCTCACTAGATGATAACATCACTAGATGTTATCTTTTAAAATTTTTTGCCTGTGTTATAAATGAAGGAACTGTCCCTCTTGCTGTATACATTTTGCTTTCTTACATGACTAGCGAGGTGATTTTTTACATATTTGATGGCAATTTTTTTTTCTTTTGTGGGACTCATATATTTGACTATTTTGTTCTGTATGTGTTTTTGTTTCCTATTGGTTTGTAATCAAGGATGTGTTCTAACTGGCCCAGTCTCTTGGAAGACACTCTAGAGTGGGATCTCAGCTTAGGTCAATTCAGTTGAGAGTGACAGGTGTTGAGCACCCGAGAAGTGCTCTGTAAGCATGTTGGGGGGATGAATAGAGGCTTGCCCTTGGTGGAACGAAATGCCTGAACAAGGAAGGGCAGGAGCAACCCAAGTCCACTGAAAGAAAGCCTAAGCGTAGCCCGAGATTCCAAATGCAGTTATTCAAGGATTTGTCCAGTCCTTTTTCCACCATGAGTAGGCTCTCACTGCTACCTGATTCTTTTCAGGTCTTGTTTTGGCTGAAGGTTTAGCCTCAATGCTTTTAACCTATGATTTGTATGTGTCGACTATTATTATGTGTTCCTTAGATCGAAGAGCTTGCCCGGACTCTTTCTTGCAATTACAATCAACCTTCCTTGGACAGTGTGAGTGTGGCTGACTCATCTCCTACCTCAAGTCCTCCAGCCAAGAAATGCTCCAAAGCCCAAGAAAGATGGCAGATGTCTGCAAAGAAGGCTCTTCTCTTGTGGGCTCAGGAGCAATGTGCCCCGTAAGTAGTTTGCTCTGACCACGGGAGACACACAGGGTGACTTTACCCGCTAACACAACCTTACTGACTCCAGGTCTGAAAATAAGGCCGACTGGGTATATAACATACGTCGGAACACTTCCCTCTCCTAAAAGGAAAATGTTTACTATCTTTTCTTTTGGAGTGAATCTTCCAAATGCAGAGCTTCCCTCTCCTAAAAGGAAAATGTTTACTATCCTCCTTTCTTTTGGAGTGAATCTTCCAAATGCAGATGTTCGTCCAAATCAGCCACACTAGGAGCTTTTTAAAAGTCAGGACTACATTTTTCTTGACTGTGTATCCCCAGAAGCTAGCACAATGTAAGTTCCTGGTAGGTGCTCCATAAATGTGTATTGAATGAATAAATGAACAAATGAAGGAATAAGGAATCAACACATAAAATTATCCCTTGGAACTGCATAGGACTACATTAAAACACCACAGTCCCCATTGTTTAGAAATGTGTAGCTCAGTCAAGGAACAGAAGCCAGAAAATAGGAGTTGTTTTTTTTTTTTTTTTTTTTTTTTTTTTAAGTGGGGATGATGATAGGAAGTTAGTGTCCAGAAATTCTGTTTTACAAAGAAAAAGGTTTGCTCTTGGCAGACATTTACTTTTTCATTTTAAACACTTGCTGGGATGGGATTTAGGAAAAATAAGGAGTTAGGATGCAGAACTCCCCGTGAGATGAGCTGTAGAGTTCAAATGGCCTTTCTTCTCCCATCGCAGCATGGTCTGCATAAATAGAGGCATAACTGTGTCGCTAAGACCTCACAAATGGTGGGCTTCTGAGTAGCTTCTTCCCAGTAGTAGGCTAGGATGTTAACTTCTGCCTCCAGCCTTTCTTTAGTTGTCATGCATCCTCTGTATTTCGTGAAGGACAAAAAGACATACAGATCTTACAAGGTTTTACATACAGCAAATGGACTTTTTCTTGAATCTTCTAGAGATGGTTTTACTTCCGTTTTCTATATTTTTTAATCTAAAAGAATCCAAAATAAATAATAATAATTCTATATTTTTTAATCAAAAATAATAATGTGTGAAGAGCATTATCAAATCATATTCAGACTTGTTTCATTTATCTGTAAATAAATTTCAAACCACTTGGAAGTCCAAATGTTTTGCCACAGTTTACCTTTTCTCCATGTCTTTCCCTACTTTCCAACTATGAGCTGTGCTAAACTTGTCAAGATGTAGTGAATCCTTCTGAAGTAATTCATCAGGAGTTTATTCTAGTTTGGGCCCTCATTGGTGACATTTTTAGAGGGCTTACTTCGATATTCTATGTGTCCCTGGAACTCATCCGAGATCCAGACTATGGGGAGACTATGTTGTAAGAAATGTGTCGTATTCTCACGTTTCTGAAGGAGATGAAGCGGGGACCCGGTTTGCAACTTCTCAATGAGCTGAGGTCCTGCCAGTCACTCTGGAGCCCTAACCCGCCCTCTCTAACACCTGGCAGCAGCTTGTTCTCTGTGGGATTGGTATCCACTCGTCAGTGCAGAGCCCATCTCACAGCCTGGGGCTTTATTGAGGGCAGCGCCTGCCAGTCAGCACTTAGCCGGTTCTGATCCCCGCTCTGCCCTGCCCTCGGCCCCAGCCATCCCTTTAGCCAGTTGTGCTTAGTGTTCTGAAGCCCGGAGCCTGCGTTCGAGTCGTGGCTCCCAGCAGTTTCTAACTGGTGACTTCAGCTACTGAATCTCTTTGCGTTGGAGTTTCCTCAATCATAAAACTGTGGACAATACTAACACTTCATAGCGTTATTAGGTGTATTATAAAAATTATTTTTTAAGTATTTAGAACAGTTTCTGAACAAAGTGTGGACCACATAAAGATTTGTTAAGCAAGACAAAAATCACCGAATACCATGTAGTTTTATCACAGTCATAGTTTAGGCGTTTTTTCCTAAGAGGTTCAGGAAAGCCCAGGTCGTCTGAGGTTGACTATTTCTCGAGCGGTTTTTCTCATTTGACTGATACCTTAAATGGGTCCATTGAATTTCCTCATATTTTTTATGACATATTAAAGGAAAATACAGTTGTCCTGGATTATTTCCCACATAGGCAACTGTGCTCTTAAAACATCTTCACTGGGGGCGCCTGGGTGGCTCAGTGGGTTAAGCAGCCGACTTCGGCTCAGGTCATGATCTCACGGTCCGTGAGTTCGAGCCCCGCATTGGGCTCTGTGCTGACAGCTCAGAGCCTGGAGCCTGTTTCAGATTCTGTGTCTCCCTCTCTCTGACCCTCCCCTGTTCATGCTCTGTCTCTCCCTGTCTCAAAAATAAATAAAACGTTAAAAAAAAAATTAAAAAAACAAACATCTTCACTGATCCCTTGTCAAATGCAGAGTTGTGATTGATGGAATGATTTGAAATATATATATATATTAAGCACATTTATATGCCAGATACCATTTGGGGATGAGCCTACTGTAGGAGACAAGGAGGACAAGGCCCTTACTTTCCAGGGGCTTGGCCCACAGCAGATGGATCAATGTCATAACTACAGATGGCAGTAAAGTCAGGAAGGACTTACGATGATTGAGAATGTCAAAGGTGGGAGGGTGGCTTTTATCTGAGGCGACCATGGAGCACCTTTCTGAGAAAGAGACCTTTGAGTGAGGACTGAAGGAGAAGGCTTCAGGTGTATGAAGATCTGGGAGAAAGAGCATCCGCGCAGAGGGATTAAAAGGAGCGTGGGGGTGCCTGGGTGGCGCAGTCGGTTGAGCATCCCACTCTTGTTTTTGGCTCAGGTCATGACCCCAAGGTTGTGGGATCGAGTCCCGTGAGTCCTGTGTTGGGCTCTGTGCTGAGCATAGAGCCTGCTTTATACTCTCTCTCACTCTCTCTCTCTCTCTCTCTCTCTCTCTCTTTCTTTCTTTCTTTCTCTCTTTCTCTCTTTCTCTCTTTCTCTCTTCCCCTCTCCCTCTGTCCCTCACCCCCACTTGCACTCTCTCTCTAAAATAAAACTTAAAAAAGAGCACGGTGTTGAGAAAGGAATGAAGCCAGAGTGGCTACAACATTGTAAGAGAGGGAGATACAAGGGTGGAAGTTGTAGGCAGGGGACAAACTATGTTAGGCCTCGTGGGCCAGACTGAGAGATGTTATTCCGATAAGCTATGGCAGGGTTTTGTTTGTGAGAGAGAGAGACAGAGAGAGAGAGAGAGAGAGAGCATAGGTGGGAGAGGAGCAGAGAGGGAGGGGGAGAGAGAGAGAGAATTTTAAGCATGCCCAACTCAGGGCTGAATCTCCTGATGGTGAGATCACAACCCGAGCTGAAATCAAGAGTTGGCTACTTAACCGACTGAGCCACCCAAGGGCCCCGACAGGGTTTTTGTTTTTGAAAAAAAATTTTTTTATTGTAGTAAAACATATAGAACATAAAATTTACCATTTTAACATTTTTAAATGTCCAGTTCGGTGGCATTAAGTACATTCATACTGTGATGTAACCATCACCACTATCCATCTCCAGAACTTTTCTCATCTTATGAAACTAAAACTCTCTCCCAGCCTTTCCTCCTGTAGCCAGTGGTCTACTTTTCTTTATCTATGAATTTCATTACTCAAGGTGCCTTACATGAGTAGAATCATACAGGATTTGCTCTTTGGTGACCGGTTTCTTATACTCTGCATAATACCGTCAAGGTTCTTCCATGTTGTAAGATGGGTCAGAACGTCTTTCTTTTTTAGGGCCGAATAATATTCCACTATATCAATACATCACAGTCTGTTCATCCATTCATCTGTGATGACTAGTTTTAAGCAGAGGAGTGATAAGCTACTGACCATTAAAGTGGCACAATGTATCATATAATTTGTTCTAACGAGAAAGAAATTGTTTCCGCTAGTGAAAGGAACTTAATTACACGTAGAAGTCTAAAGCCAGTGCCGAGCCAACAGATTCCTGAATGAAGAGCATTAAACTTGCGTGGCTGTTGTCGCTTGGAGGGCTTTTGGAGACACAGATTTCAGATCTACCTGCGGAGTTTAATGCAGTAGGTTTGGGGTTGCGTCCGACTGAGAATTTGTATTTCTAGCACTTGCAGCCCAGGTGACGCTGATGCTGCTGGTCCAAGGGCCACACTTTGAGCACCAATGTTCTGTGGTACCATGAGCCTCATCAAAGCTGGCATTTCACTTTAATATGACCACAAGATTAAAATAAAATATTTTCCTAGAATATGTGATGTATTTGATTCACTGAAATCTGTTTTCATTACTATTGAATATGGTGGATGTGCTTTGACGTATTCTTTTAAATAGTATTTATCGTGTTTTTGTCCTTTTGTGATAGGTGTGAGTCTGTCAGTGTGACAGATTTTAAGTCAAGCTGGAGAAATGGGATGGCTTTTTTGGCTGTCATTCATGCCTTGCGACCAGACCTAATTGACATGAAGACAGTGAAGCATAGATCCAACAAAGACAATCTGAAAGAGGCCTTTGGAATTGCCGAACGGGAATTTAAAATCCCCAAGTTGCTAGAACCAGAAGGTAAAGAAGCTTCTTTCTTTTTAAAACACTGTCCAGTGTGAAGTTGGCTGGGAAATGTAAACAGTACCTCTACATAAATAAACATAACGGTATTATCGCCCCGGAGGGTTTAATAACTTAAACTCTTTATTAAATTTCATGACACTAAGAATTCCTACCAATTCATTAACTTCAGTAATTGCCAGGATGACAAGACAGCTGAAAGCAAGCAATGCTATTATTGGAAATAATTTGAGTCTTTGTCTTAGTTTTCTTTCATTGTGTTCTACATTGTGTTCCCTTGATTCTGTTATTCTGTTCTAAAAGCTCCCTGGTAAGACCGTTCTTTGGGTTAACGTATTTCCCCTCTCCACTCTTTCCCCCTAGGTAAAGCTGAACTTCTTTGAGGACAGAAACTCTTGTTTGTTTGTTTGTTTGTTTCGCCCTCTGTGGCTGGCTAGGCTTTGCCGTGATTATGCTCGACACATTGTGTGGTATGGTTAATGACCACAGCAAAATCCTAAATATGGGTTTTGTTCAAAGAGATGATTATGTTAACTTCACAAAATTAAGATTAAGATGATTTAATTCTTTGGAAAAGCGCTTTGCTGTGGGTTGTATTGTTTCTTAATGTACCAACGCTTATTAAAAATCCCAGTAAGCTCATAAAAGGGGTGTGTAGGATTCGCGAAGATTACAATGCACCGACAAATTAAGAAGTACACATTCTAGTCTCAGCTGTACAACCCGGGTGTGTAGGTAATGTGTGACTGGGTCTCCAGAGCAATGCGTGTGTGTGCCTGAGTGTGTGTGGATATGTACACACGTCTATCACAAATATTACTAATATAAGGCACACGTAGCACACAGTTTACAAATGATAAGAAAATATGTGATACATTTATTATGAATTCCATATAGCCCCAGATGTTTTTGTTGATTTTCACCAAACGCTTATATCCACCTGCAGCCAACGTATGGTTGCGGTTGCTGGACACATGGAGTCCTGACATGAATGTTAGCAAATAATTGTCTTTCTGTTCATGAGTAAGTACGACAATAAAGATGTTTGTTGGAACTTGACTTGTTCTTCAACATGTGAATGACTTTTTTTGCTGAATCTAATATCGGAAGAATATTTCCTCAATTTTTTGTGCAACTTCGCAGCTCTAGATAGGACATGCTTTTTTTTTTTTTTGTCTTTCAGAGTTTACTTATTGTGAGAGAGGGAGAGAGAGCACGCAAGTGGGGTAGAGGCAGAGAGAAAGGGAGAGAGAGAGAGAGAATTCAAAGCAAGTTCCACACTGTCAATGCAGAGCCCGACTTGGGGCTCTATCTCACGAACGGTGGGATCATGACCTGAGCCCAGATCAAGAGTCCGATGCTTAACCGACTGAGCCACCCAGGTGCCCCTAGACAGGACGTACTTTTAAGCTTAACGTGCGTTATTAACATTTTCTCCATCCCTTTCTTTGTAATCAATATACAAGAAATCAAGCCCTCATTTGCTGATTTTTGTGGTTGTGTGTGGTTTGAACATTGCCACCACAGCCGATTCCGGTGTGAAGTCACTGAACACAGAGTAGGGAAAAGATGTGCAACCCTAACGCACCATTATGTAGTTTTCTTTCTTTCTTTTTTTTTTTTTTATGTAGTTTTCTATCTTACAGGTGCAACAGAGGTAAGTAACCTCAAGAGCACCGGTAGTAGTAAAATGTGGTAAAATAGTTGGGAAGTCGTGAGTTTTGAGTGTTTATTACATTTGTTTTAATATGTTTTATTGGATTGTTCATGTATATAATTTAATTTTTTTTAATTAAAAAAAAATTACCTGGCTGAGGTAGTGTTTGCCAGGTTGCTTCCCTGTGAAGCGATTTTTTTTTTTGTTTCCCTCTTCGTGTGTTGTACTCTTTGGGAAGTCGGTATGCGTAGCCGACACTTAGGAGGGGGAGGGGCAGAGAGAGCAAGAGAGAGGGAGACACAGAATCTGAAGCAGGCTCCAGGCTCTGAGCCGTCAGCACAGAACCTGATGCGGGGCTCGAACCCACCAGCCATGAGATCACAACCTGAGCCGAAGTTGGACACTTAACCGGCTGAGCCCCCCAGGCGCCCCTCCAACCATTTATTTATATCAATATGGGCTTATGGACATTTCATTTTCTACTTTGGGTTGTAACCTAATACTGTTTTGTGTATTTAACTGCTCAAATTAAAAAAACATTTTTTTTTAACTCAAAGATTCAGCCATTAGGAGCTCTTTTAGCTAGCTCCTTTGCCCCTTTGACATACTGCCCTCGATGTGGCGTTTCCTTGTTTGCTTTTGAGCACATCCTTATTTCCTGGTGCTGCAAGATGCTCCAGGCTCATCTTGGATGTTTCCTACCCCGGCGGGGGTCAACCATCTCCCCAGGGAGTACCGGTTTCTTTTACTGGAGAATGGGATTAGAAGCTAAGATCTGGGCACTAGCTATGCGTGTTGCTACCGGGTCTTAGCCTTCTTGGACCTCAGTTGAATTAGGTGGTATTTCTAAGTTGAGAGTTAGCCTAATGGTTTCATGTTTTTGTATATTAGGTTTGTCATTGCTCTGGTTTCTGTTGCTTGTTGATAATTCTTCTTGTTAACTCTCCCTTCCTTATTTGTTCTCGCCTCCCTTTTCTTTCTTTCTTCCTTTTCTCCCATTCTTTGTCTTTTCTCTTTCCTTTTTGGCTTTTCATTATCTTTTTTCTTTTCTTTGTGTTTCCTCATGTTTTGTTTTATCCCCTTGTCTGATTACTATTTGTTTTTTTAATACTCCTTTCATGTTGTGATTCTCTAAATATCAGTGTAAAATATTTTTTCTCTTTTAGTATGTAAAAGTAATTCAGCAAATAATGTGACAGTATAAAAAAGCCAAATTTCCACTGTATAAATGGTTGCCCGTAATTCACTTTAAATAGCTTAAACAATAGCTCAAAATGTGAAATACGTCATTATTTATGCAAACTAAATGCTGTTGTCATATTTGAATAAGAGAATTATCTTTTGACAATTTTATTAAAACATTTAATCACTGTGCATGACTTCATATACAATAAAGCCTTTATTTATTTTTAATTTTTTCATGCAATAAAGTTTTTGAAAAGAAACATCTAGTTAAGCCAGTATAATTATTTTATGTATCTCTTGATGTACTTTTACCTTTTTTTACTTACACTTTTTTTCAGTAAAAGAATAACTCTGCTCTTAGGGATTCTTCCTTTATTGAAACTCCACCCCTAACTTTTTATCGATACCTTTTATATGTCTACTGTGTTGAATCTTTTAATTTGGATATAGATTAGATTCATATTCTCCCTCAGCCTACTTAGAATAGTCATTGGGTCCAGTAAACACATTTGCTGAAGCATGCATAGTGTGTTATATTTCTTTGTTGTTTGTTTTTTTCCTAACAGTAAGCTCCTTGAGGGGCAGATAATGTCCTCAGGCACCTAGCATTTGCTTAAGTGTCTTGCATCCACTTGTTAAATGAATTGAGGGCAAGAATGAGCCTTACATATCTTGCTTGTGACCTGCATTTGTTGACTCTCTATAAATATTTGATGAGTTTATTTTAACTGAATTAATAATCACAAAAGGAGCGCCTGGGTGGCTCAGTTGGTTAAGCATCCAACTTCAGCTCAAGTCATGATCTCACGTTTTGTGGGTTCGAGCTCCGTGTTGGGCTCTGTGCTGACAGCTCAGAGCCTGGAGCCTGCTTTGGATTCTGTGTCTTCCTCTTTCTCTGCCCTCCCCCACTCTTGCTCTCTCTCTCTCAAAAATAAACAAACATTAAAAAAATTAAAAATAAATAAACACAAATGATTTCCTTTTCAATATCTTCGTAGTTGTTTTGGCAACATCAAAAGATAGCCCAAAATTATGTGTTCATTTTGTCTGTAACATATTGTGATCCCTTTGGATTTTGTGATCTATCTAATTTGTTTTATGTCTGGAGAAGGTCTGCGCTTATGGAATTTATAATATTTTTACTTTGTTTAAATTCAGCATTTTCCAATGTTTTTTCACCACGGACTTTGTTAATGCAGTACAAAGACTGGCCCACAGAAGGCTCTGAGTAATTACATTTGTTCCACAAATGAACAAATAAAATCTTGTGGATGTCTTGAATAAGTCTTCCATAGAACCTATGCTTTTGGAAATGCTCTACTGTGCACTTCCTGAGACTGGTGTGACAGGAATGGGTTCTAGTTGCTGTACGTTCCTACACTCTACACTCCTGGAGGAGTTTCCATACCGTGTCTCTGAAAAGCTGTATTTTCTCTGTTCCACTCTCCCTCTCTACTTACGCTCTTCTGCCTACAACAGGCGTAGTGGAAATTGAGGCTGTGCATTTACTACTGCCAGGGTTCAACTCAGCTCTGACTCTGGATCTAAGCTCTTAGCCAATGCACAGCCTTGGAGCAAGGGCGACTGACCACAGAGATTTGCACGGCTGGTTAGCTGCTTTGGTTTATTCCAAGGCTATCTCGTGGCATGGCCTGTTCTTGGGTAGTAATTGTAGGAAATCACATCTATAGCTAATTGATCCTGTGGCACATCTTGCAGATGTGGACGTTGTTAATCCTGATGAAAAGTCAATCATGACTTATGTGGCACAATTTCTACGGTATTCGAAGGATGCATCTGGGACTGGAGCTGTAGCTCAGGTATGTCCTCATAAGTATGTCTCAAGCTCATTTTTGTTGTATGCTACCAATGGTTTCATTCTAAAAATTGAGGTATAATTTGCATCTAGAGCTGAAATGTGCAGTTCTATGAATTTTGACAAATGCATACACCCAGGTAACCCATATAACAATCATGATGTAACACGTTTCTCTTACCCAGAATGTTCCAGTGTTCCTCTTTCCTGTCTGTACTCCGCACCCCAGGCAACCAGTGTTCCAGTTTCTTTCACTGTAGATTTGTTTCACCTGTTTTTTTTTTTTTTTAATTTTTAAGTTAAAAGTGGTAATTTATTAAACTTTGCTGACTTACCGAAAATAACTTTTACATAGACGCCGTATAGGACAAATTACATTTAGCACTGGAACTTGAAAAGTCCTAGAGCTACCTCATTTTTGTCTATTTTGATTTTCACAGCTTTTTAAAGATTTAATCCACATATCATAAAATAAACCATTTAAAGTTTACAATTCAGGGTTGCCTGGGTGGCTCAGGCAGGTAAACATCTGACTTCCGCCCAGGTCATGATCTCACAGCTCATGAGTTCGAGCCCCGTGTCGAGCCTGGAGCCTGCTTCAGATTCTGTGTCTCCTCTCTCTGCCTCTCCCCTTCTCGTGCTCTGTCTGTCTGTATCTCTCTCTCTCTCAAAAATAAACATTACAAAAAATTAAAGTTTACAATTCAGTGGTTTTTGGCATATTTACTTACTTGTGCAACTATCACCACAATCTAATTTTAGCTACATATACCTGGGATCATATTATTTATTTATTTGTTTATGTTTATTTATTTATTTTGAGAGAGAGCAAGAGATTGTGGGAGGGGCAGAGAGAGAGGGGGAGAGAGAGAATCCCAAACAGGCTCCGTGCCGTTAGCACAGAACCCACCATGGGACTCGAACTCATTAACTGTGAGATCAAGGCCTGAGCCAAGATCCAGAGTCAGATGCTTAACTGACTGAGCCACCCAGGCACCCCTGGGATCATATAATTTATAAAAATGGAAGCAGTGTGTTCTACTCTTGATCTTCGTTTGTTGAGGTACTCTTGAATCACTATCAGTTTGCCATTTGATTATTCAATTTTTTCCTTTGACTTTCAGTCAGGTACACGAAATATTGTGGGTGGAAATTTCATAAAAATCACTGAGCGGAAATGAAAATAAACAATTATTCTCTGCTGCTTTGAAGATAAATGAGTGCTGTGAATTTAGTAAACTTTTTGAATATTATTATTTTTAATTTTTTAAATGTTTATTTATTTTAGAGAGAGACAGAGACAGAAACAGAGTGTGAGCAGGTGAGGGGCAGAGAGAGAAGGAGACACAGAATCAGAACTAGGTTCCCGGCTCTGAGCTGTCAGCGTAGAGCCCGATGCAGGGCTCTAACTCACGAACCGTGAGATCACGACCCGAGCGAAGTCAGATGCTTAACCGACTGAGCCACCCAGGCGCCCCCGAATATTATTTTATTATTTATTTAAACTGCTTCTTCAGACATGTTTACAGGCAGTCATATTATCACATTGTATGTGACAAACTTGGGCCTAGGTTTTTCCAACCGTTATGTTTGAGGCGCTGTGCTAGATTGTTGCTGACTCTGGAACAGAGACTCAAGCTGAGACTGAGGCCTATAGTTCAGCTCACTTACTCCTGACGTGCTGAGGAGCTACTCTTTTCTAAGTAATTTTCTTATTAAAAAATAAAATGAAAAATTAAACTGTCCATGAAATCAGATGCAAAAATATATAGAAAACACGCCTACTTAATAGAGAAAAAGTAAATGAAGTTTAAAGGAAATGAAAATAAGATGTAATGTCTTTTGCTTTATCCTCTGGCAGTGAAATTAACTTTCGAATGTAAGCAAGCAAGAATCTAGAAAAAAAGAATTGTTACTCTCATCCGTATGATAGAACCAAAACCTTTAGTAGTTATTTTTAGGGTCTTTAAAATGCTTAAGATATTTAAAACTTTTTTTTTAATGTTTATATTTGAGAGAGAGAGAGAGTGAGACAAAGCGTGAGTCGGGGAGGGGGAGAGGGAGAGAGAAAGAGGGAGACACAGAATCCGAAGCATGCTGCAGGCTCTGAACTGTCGGCACAGAGCCCGACATGGGGCTCGAACCCATGAACTGTGAGATCATGACCTGAGCTGACGTCTGATGCTCAAATCGACTGAGCCACCCAGGTGCCCCTGCCTAAGATATTTTTGATGTCCGTGTATTTGGGTGTCAGCATCTCTTTATTAACCCTATTTAGATGTATCGGAAAGCAGTATTCTGAAATGCTTACTATGGGTAAGTAGTTTAGAATAATTTTCTTCAGAATTGCAGAATAATGGGAGTGGCTAAGCCAAAAAAAAAAAAAAAATCAGGGGCTTGCATGCCCTGTTTCTTTAGCACATTATGTTCAGGTGCTAGTTTCAATCCATTTTAAAATTCACGGTGTTAGGTGAAAAAGCAGACTTCCTCTTCGGCACAAGGAGTCATTGGTGTGTAATGCTTGCATTATTTCACTGACATTTGAGGTTGCTAATTTTACTGTCAAAAAGGAAAATCTCCAAGCCTATTTAGGATAGAGTGTTAAATGTGTGTGTGAATTATAGGGAAAGGTGAAAGATGCTGTGGTCTGGTTAACTCTACAAGAGAAAAAACTACAGAAATTGCTAACGGATTCAGAAAATGAGACCTGCTCTAAAAAGTATGATGTAAGTATGACTTTAAACAGCAATTTGTTTGCAGCTTACTCTTAGGGAAGAGTAGGATGTTTTGGGGAAAAAAAGTCTTGCAGAGTTAATTATGTAAATGCTAAACTAACTTCAAGTTTTAGCATCACGTTCTAGGACAGTGCTTCTCAAGTTTTAATGTGCACGTGAACTCCCTGGGGAATCTTGTTAAAATGCGGATTTTTTTTTTTTTTAAGTTTACTTATTTACTTTGAGAGAGAGAGAGAGGGAGAGCATGAGCAGGGGAGGGGCAGAGAGATAGAGGGAGAGAATCCCAAGCAGTCTGTGCGCTGTTAGCACAGAGCCCAACGTGGGGCTCAATCTCACGAATCGTGAGATCGTGACCTGAACTGAGAAGAAGGTGCTTAACTGACTGAGCCACCCAGGTGCCCCTAAGATGCAGATTCTAATTCAGTAGACCTGGGGAGGGGCCTGAGATTCTGCATTTCCAGCAAGCTTCCAGGTGTTGCTAATACTTGGTCCTTAAGGTACCTTGAATAGTAAGATTGTATAGCAGGGCG
This sequence comes from Panthera pardus, assembly GCF_024362965.1. Classification (NCBI taxonomy): domain Eukaryota; kingdom Metazoa; phylum Chordata; class Mammalia; order Carnivora; family Felidae; genus Panthera; species Panthera pardus. The sequence goes on from NW_026526810.1 coordinate 102,331,971, forward strand.
TGGCAAACTGGTCTGTGGGCCCCACCAATTTGGTAAATTAGGTACTCCTGGAACACAGCCATGCCCATGAAGGTATGGTCTGTGGCTGCCTTTGCACTGCAACGCCAGACTCAAATAGTGGCAATAGAGACCGTATGGCCCTCAAGCCTAGGCATTAACTATCTTGCCTCTTACAGTAAAAGTTTTCCAGTCCCCAGTCTAGAGCAGAACTAGGTTATATGGAATGGAAAAAAAAAGATCAGGAAGTAAAAAATGAAGCCAACCCCAAGTTATAACCCCCAAGTGTAGGGCCTCAACCGAGGCGCCCTTTGGGGAAGAACGACAACTATGACTGTCACCACATTTGAATATCTGCAGTGTACCAGGCACCTTGCTGACGAGCATTTTACCCATCACAGCATCTTGCTGAACGTGGTGGTGTTATTCCACGACACCTGAGGTTACACAGTTACTGCCAGGGAGAGGCAGGTTCGCGTGAAGTCTAGCCTCGAAGACCCAGCTCTCTATTTCGTGGGGTTCCTCCTGGGTGACCAGGAGAACCTGTACCATCTTGAAGGAGCCTAACAGGAGCCGAGATGGGGATTTTTCAGCCCTGTTTCTTAGAACCCACGGTCCCTGCAGCTCTGCTCCCCATCGGATTTCCACTGGGAATAGAGCAGGGGTACGGTCATGTGCTTGCTCCGCACTTAGCACCTGCAGGCTGAGCGGGCGAGTTGGATGAATCCAGCCTGTCCCACGCCAACATTCAGCGGATTGTGTAGCTTACTGGCAACAGCATCCTTTTTGGTTTAGAGGCATCAGGGAAGAAAGGGATGGGATGTTCTCGTCTTCCTTCCATCTGGACCGTACAGGTCCAGGTTTTTGTGCTGCTTCCATCTTTGGCCTGATATGTTTTTTATTGACAAGAGTCCCAGCGTCCCCGGAAGTGCTTTACTCTCACCTACCTCTTTGATTTAGTAAGGCACCACGGATTCCGCTTTCTCGAATAAAAGGCCTTAGGGAGTTATTAGGGGTGAGAAAGAATTACAGTAATTATCCCTTGGTTTGCTCATAAAACTTAATCTTTCCCCAAATTCTATTTATTTATTTACTTTTTAAGGTAAGCTCTACGTCCACCATGGGGCTTGAACGCACGACCCCAAGATCAAGAGTCACTTGCTCTATCGACTGAGCCAGCTGGACACCCCAGCTCATAAATCTTTAGCCGAAATGAAATGAAATAAAATAAAATAAGATAAAATCTGCCAATTATTATGAATAAGGGCTGAAATAATATTTATGGAATTGGTGACTCTTAAACACGAACTTCACACTAATACGAGCCAAGAAAAGCTTAATTTATTAAATTTTCGAGGGACAAAATAAATTTTCTCAAGTCTGTAAAAAACAACTTGGGAAGCAACGGCTTGAGCACAGTTAATCATAGACACGTTTGTCCGTGATGACCGCTGCTGGATAGTTCTCACTTCTACTCATTCTTATTTTGTTGTGAACACATATCCAGGGAGGACAGAGAAACTCCCATTGTCCGTGTGGCGTCATGATTTGTCCTCTAGAGCTGGGGGACCTTGCCGCTCCATTCCCTTAGAAATTCAACAGTGCTGACAAGACACAAGCTGTGACCTGTGTTACCATGAGGGCATTCAAGTGATCGGGGTGCACAGAAGAAAGGTACCACATCAGTGTAGAGGACCCTGAATCCAGGGAATCGTACCTCTCTTTAAGTAAAAATTTAAACATAAGCTGCAGTGATAGACCTTAAAATAGCGGATTACCTTATATTAACTGATTTAAAATTTCTGTCTTTAAAATATTCTTCTGATGGTAGAGCCTGCTGTCCTTTTTGGAGTCCTTCAATGAAGGAAAAGAGCCCTTTTTGGACATCCTGCCAATAGAAAGGAACTTGGATGAGCTGAATGAAGATCAGTTACAGTTGAGAGAAGTCTGGGATGGCCTCAACTACCAGGTTACCGTGTTATGTTGATTAGAACATTTTCGTGGGGCAGCTTTGTTTGTTGGATGATTAGACTTCCATGAGGAATGCTGTAAAAGAGTAGATGCTTCATCAGAAACTTGGGAGAGTATGCTTTTATTTTCTCCAGGGTCTCACGTGGGCAGTGATTGATATTTAAATAGGAATCTAGAGCATTCTGCTTGGAAAAGCTGCTTGTCCAAAGTTTTTATATTTGCTGTCAATGATTGCCTTGCCAGAGTAGATTATCCATATTCTGACTGACCAGCCTCACCTTTTCCGTGGACCGGTGTCCTGTGTAGCTATCAGTAGATTCTCGGAGGGGGTTAGGGATGAGCCTAGAGAGAATGTGTGAAGATGCTTGTGTATGTGTGTCTGAATATATCTGTATGATTTCAATTTTTTTCGGTTTATTAAGATTTGTGTTATGACCCGAGACATAGAGCATGTTGGTGTAATACCATTTGCACTTAAAATGAACATGTATTCTGTAGTTATTTGACACAGCATTCTATAGATATCAGTTAAGATAAGGTGGTTGATCGTGTCAGATTATCTATGTCTTTAAAAAAGATTTTTTGTTTTATTGTTTGTTTTTGAGCGAGAGAGACAGAGTGTGAGCAGGGGAGGGTCAAAGAGAGAGGGAGACACAGAGTCTGAAGCAGGCTCCAGGCTCCGAGCTGTCAGCCCAGAGCCTGATGTGGGGCTCGAACCCACAAACTGCAAGATCATGACCTGAGCTGAAGTCAGATGCTCAACCTACTGAGCCACCCAGATGCCCCAGATTATCTATGTCTTGATTGACATTTTGCTTAGTAATTCTATCAGTTGCTGAGGGATGGCTATTGAAACCTATGGGATCCTTCCTTTAATTCTGTCAATTTTTGCTTCATCTATTTCAAAACTTTGTTATTAGTTTGTGATTGTTATGTCTTCCTGAAGAATTGACACTTTTATTAGTATGAAATATTCCCATTTTCTCTGATGATATTGTTTTTCTTGGTATCTACTTAATCTGATATCAATATGAGCATTCCAGTCTTATGCTGATTGTGTGGGATGTCTTTTTCTTCGAGTCTTTATCTTTCTTTTATTATTATTTAGAGGGAGAGTGTGTGAGCAGGGAAGGGGGCAGAGGAAGAGGGAGAGAATCTTAAATAGGCTCCATGCTAAGCATAGAGCCCAACACTAGGCTTGGTCCCATGACCCTGGGATCATGACCTGAGCTGAAATCAAGAGTTGGACATTCAACCTAGACACCCCGGAGTCTTTTATATTTAAAGTGCATCTCTTATGGGCAGCATATGGTTGGATCTTGCTTTCTTATCCATTCTGATAATCTCTACCTTTTAATTGGAGATCTTAGTTAATATTTAATGGAATTATTGATACGGCTCAATTTAGGTATACCATTTTATTCTTTTTTTCTGTTTATTCCCTCTGTTTTTTTGTATTTCTGTTTTTTCTTTTCCTGCCTTGTTTTAGATTATGTTAATATTTATTTATTCATTTATTATTTTTTTTTAACGTTTATTTATTTTTGAAACAGAGAGAGACAGAGCATGAACAGGGGAGGGTCAGAGAGAGGGAGACACAGAATCCGAAGCAGGCTCCAGGCTTTGAGCTGTCAGCACAGAGCCCGACGTGGGGCTCGAACTCATGGACCGTGAGATCATGACCTGAGCCGAAGTCAGATGCTTAACTGACTGAGCCACCCAGGCGCCCCTATGTTAATATTTAAAAAAATGTTTTTATTTGTTTTTTTTTTTTTTTAATTTTAACGTTTATTTATTTTTGAGACAGAGAGAGACAGAGCATGAACAGGGGAGGGGCAGAGAGAGAGGGAGACACAGACTCTGAAACAGGCTCCAGGCTCTGAGCTGTCAGCACAGAGCCTGACGCGGGGCTCGAACTCACGGACCGTGAGATCATGACCTGAGCCGAAGTCGGATGCTTAACCGACCGAGACACCCAGGCGCCCCTTTATTTGTTTTTTAAGAGAGAGACGAAAGGCAGGGGAGGAGCAGTGTGAGAGGGGGACAGACGATTTGAAGCAGGCTCTGCGCTGATAGGCTGACAGCAGCAAGCTCGATGTGGGGCTGGAACTCATGAACCATGAGTTCCAGGCGCCCTGGATTATGTTGATATTTTTAGAATTTCATTTTATCTGTTGACCTTTTTTTAAAACATTTAACTGATTAATTTTTAAATGTTTATTTGTTTTAGAGAGAGCACGTGGGGGAGGGGCAGAGAGAGGGGGACAGAAGATTCAAAGCGGGCTCTGCACTGATAGCAGCAAGCCTGATGTGGGGCTTGAACTCGTGAACTGCCAGATCATGACTTGAACCAAAGTTCTATGCTCACCTGATTGAGCCACCCAGGTGCCCCAATAGGCTTTTTGGCTCTATTGCTTTCTATCAGGTTTTTAGTGAGCCTACAATATACATTTACATTTTTTTATAGTCTGGGGCTCCTGGGTGGCTCAGTCAGTTAAGTGTCCAACTCTTGATTTCGGCTGAGGTCGTGATCTCACGGTTTCTGTGTTTAAGCCCTGTGTCGGGCTCTGCGCTGACAGTACAGACCCTGCTTGGGATTCTCTCTCTCTCTCTCTGCCCCTCCCCTGCTCATTCGAACTGTCTGTCTCTCTCTCTCTCTGCCCCTCCCCTACTCACTCAAACTGTCTCTCTCTCTCTCTCTCTCTCTCTGCCCCTCCCCTGCTCATTCAAACTGTCTCTCTATCTCTCTCTGCCCCTCCCCTGCTCATTCGAACCATCTCTCTCTCTGCCCCTCCCCTGCTCACTCAAACTGTCTGTCTCTCTCTCTCTCTCTCTCTGCCCCTCCCCTACTCACTCGAACTGTCTCTCTCTCTCTCTCTCTCTCTCTGCCCCTCCCCTGCTCATTCAAACTGTCTCTTTATCTCTCTCTGCCCCTCCCCTGCTCATTCGAACCATCTCTCTCTCTCTCTCTCTCTGCCCCTCCCCTGCTCATTCAAACTGTCTATCTCTCTCTGCCCCTCCCCTGCTCATTTGAACTGTCTCTCTCTCTCTCTCTCTCTCTCTCTGCCCCTCCCCTGCTCATTCGAACTGTCTCTCTTTCTCTCTCAAAATAAATATATAAACTTAAAACAACTTTTTTTGCAGTCTACTTACACAACTTCTAAGTTATACAACTTCTTATGTAGAAATCTTGCAGTTAAATTGATTCATTTATTTGTCATTCTTTGTGCTATAGTTGCTTTACATATAAATATATTTATGCCACAAACAAATGTTTTAAAGTCCCCAAGACCATGTTACCAATTTTTGCTAAAAACAATCATACATTTTAAAGAAATTAACAGAAAAAAATGTCTTTTATAATTATCTAGATATTTACCATTTCCAATGTTCTTCATTCTTTTCTGGAGAGATTGGAGTTTCCGTCCGAATTTATTTCCCTCAGCCTGAAACACTTTTTTAAACTTACAATGCAGGTCTGTGGGTGGTAAATTCTGTTTTCTTTGATTTCTAAATGTCTTTATTTTGCCTTCATTCTTTTTTTTAACGTATTTATTGAGGTATAATTTACATACCATACGCTTCACGCATTTTAAGTGGATAATTAAGTGATTTTTGGTGGATTTACAGGGTTGCAACAGAGATTTTTATGGTCTGCCAGTCAAAAATTCTCTCTGGCCCTGGAAAAGTTTGTTGATCCCTGTTGGCCCCTGCTCTCTCGGCTGTCAACAGTGCCAGCCTGTTTTCAGAATACATTTTTCACATCCTTTATGAAGGGTGGTAAATAGGTCCATTAGCTTAAAAGAGCCACCATCTCCAAGTACCTAATTTGGGACAACTAGCACAGCTCCGGAAACCTTCCCATCAAGTGGCCCGGCTCATTGTGTCCCCTGCTCGTGTTCTCATCGCGACTTTGAAACTGACCCTTGAGAAGGACAGGAGCTCCCGGTTACACGGCCTCAACAAAACACGAGAGGAAGAAGATCTTGTCTGTAGAGTTCACAGTGTTCCAGGCCACAAACACCTGGCCTAATTTTATTGAACGTGATTGGGAAAAAGTACCCAACATAATGAGAAAAACCATTAAAAAAAAAAAAAAAAAAAAACCACTATTTTGCAAGAGTTCAGTGCCACGAATTGATAGTAGCTTGAAAATCCATTCTTCCGTTATAATACAGCTCCTTGTCTTGGTGTGGCAAATGAGACGTATTAATTTTAGAGCCTTCAGGTACAGAAAAGTCAATACCATCTAGACAATTTCTGGTTCAGTTGTTTGAGCACACAGTTACCTCAAGGCATCACGGTAAATGGTTTCATTTTAAGCCAGCTATGCAAAATAGCAATATTATGGGTTTTTTTTAATTAAAAAATTTTTTTTAATGTTTATTTTTTTGAGAGAGAAAGACAGAACATGAGCAGGGGAGGGGCAGAGAGAGACACACACACAGAATCTGAAGCAGGCTCCAGGCTCTGAGCTGTCAGCACAGAGCCCAACACGGGGCTCAAACCCACAAATCACGAGATCATGACCTGAGCCGAAGTCAATCACTGAACCGACTGAGCCACCCAGGCGCTCCAACATTATGTTATTTTGACCTGACAAGATCAGCTCAGATCAGATATAAATTTTCAACTAATTTCAAAAATAAGTTCCAAAACTAAAAAAGAAAAGTATGGAGCCAGTTTTCTATGGTAAGTGAAAAAGAAGAGTAGTAAAAGGTAATTATTGCCTTCTATCTTTCCCCTTCTGACCGTTACATAAACAAGAGTACAGCCCTCAGGCAGCACACGTTCCTTTTCATTCAAAACATGCTCAGCTTTCTTTCAGTTGCGAAAAGAATATCAGTTGGATTAAAGATATTGTTCTTAGGCTCTCTTTAACTCACTCATCAACTTTCTGGCTTATTTTATTTTGGCAAATGTACAAATTATTTGGGTATACTGAAAGCGCGTATTAAAAATTCATAATGATGAAAACAGTTTTTTTCATGATTTTCCAACTGGAGGCTTAATGGCGTATACTTAACGGTTTAAGATTACGGAGCTGTCTTTTGTCCTACGTCGTTTGAGAAGATAAAGTTGAAGCAACTAAAGCAAAACAAAGTACTACATAGTATTCCTTATGTGTGGAAGCTTAAAAAAAAAAAAAGTCAAACTCACAGAAACAGGATAAAAGCAGTAGTCAGGATGGAGGAAAGGAGGGATTGAAGTTGGTAAAAGGGTGCAAACTTTCAGCTGGCAGTTGAGTAAGGTCTGAGGATCTAATGTAAAACATAGTGGCTACACTTCATAACACTGTATTGTATCATTAAGTTTGTTAAGAGAGTTGAATTGAAATGTTCTCACCAAGAAAAGAAAAAAAGAGGTAAATACGCGAAGTGAGGGTGTGTTAATTAGATACTAGGAATCCTTCCACAATGTGTAGGTGTATCATATCACCATGATGTGCACTTTAAATATCTTACTATGTTGTCAATTAGGCCTCAATAGACCTAAAAAAAAAAACAAAAAAAAAAATAATGTGAAAACTATAATGTTTAATGCTTCTAGCTTAAGCCTAGCTTTTTACTCATGTAACATCTTCCAGGGAGCCTGGGTGGCTGAGTTGGTTAAGTGTCCAACTCTTGATCTGGGATCAGGTCATGATCTCATGGTTTGTGGAATCAAGCCCCGTGTTAGGTTCTGTGTTGTCAGCTTGGGATTCTCTCTCTCTCTTCTCTCTCTCTCTGTCTCTCAAAATAAGTAAATAAACTTAAGAAAAAAATCTTTATACTTGGGCATTTCCTTGAATGTTTCTTTTTGATATTTATCTTACACATGGTGGCACCCAGTAAATGTTTTTCAGTCAATTAATGATGAATCAAATAACCCTTTTCTTTTAAAAAATGTAATTTTGCTTATTCTTTCCTCTATTTAAAATCAATTTAAGTTAAAGAGCAGTGGCAGTTCATTTAGTAGAACTATAAGGGAAAGAGAAACACAGATTAAAAACTCCTATTTTCAATAGAGGAAGCCATTTGACTGAAACACATTTTAATTTGTGCATGATCTTCATGGGGGGGGGGTGGTCTTTAGAGTAAGAATGCCAAAAAATCCACAATAGAGCCATGTGAGTTCAGATCAAAAACCACATTCTTTTAAATTTTTTTTTTTTAACGTTTATTTTTGAGACAGAGAGAGACAGAGCATGAACAGGGGAAGAGCAGAGAGAGAGGGAGACACAGAATCTGAAACAGGCTCCAGGCTCTGAGCTGTCAGCACAGAGCCCGACGCGGGGCTCGAACTCATGGACCGTGAGATCATGACCTGAGCCGAAGTCGGACGCTTAACCGACCAAGCCACCCAGGCGCCCCAAAAAAACCACATTCTTAAATGGGGTCCTCAGGAAAGGACGTGGCCTAGCAGCTGGATTTTTATCTTGCTTAAGAATTCTTGGCATCTGTGCTCATGTGTTTTGTTTCTTAAATTCCAAATATGAGTGAAATCGTATGGTATTTGTCTTTCTCCGACTTACTTGGCTTAGCGCATTATTCTCTAGTTCCATCCACATCGTTGCAAATGGCAAGATTTCATTCTTTTCTATGGCTAATGTTCCATGGTGTGTGTGTGTGTGTATGTGTGTGTGTGTGTGTGTGTTATATATATATACACACACACACCTCATTTTCTTCATCCATTCATCCATTGATGGACATTTGGGCTCTTTCCACCCTTTGGCTATTGTTGAGAGTGCTGCTGTAAACATTGGGGTGCATATGTCCTTTCAAATCAGTATTTTTGTATCCTTTGGGTAAATACCGAGTAGTGCAGTTGCTGGATCATAGGGTAGTTCTATTTGTAACTTATTGAGGAACTTCCATACTGTTTTCCAGAGTGGCTGCACCAGTTTGCATTCCCACCAACAATGTAAAGAGGGTTCGCCTTTCTCCGCATCCTTGCTGACATCTAGTGTTGCCTGAGTTATTAATGTTAGCCGTTCTGACTGGCGTGAGGTGACATCTCATTGTAGTTTTGATTTGTATTTCCCTGATGATGAGTGATGTTGAGCTTGTTTTTCATGTGTCTGTTAGCCATCTGGATGTCTTCTTTGGAAAAGTGTCTATTCAGGTCTTCTGCCCATTTTTTAAACCGGATTATTTGTTTTTTGCATGTTCAGTTTTATAAGTTCTTTATAGATATTGGATACTAACACTTTATCAAATATGTCATTTGCAAATATCTTCTCTCATTCTGAAGGCTGCCATTCAGTTCTGTTGATTGTTTCCTTTGTTGTGCCAAAGCTTTTTATCTTGATGAAATCCCAGTAGTTTATTTTTGCTTGTGTTTCCCTTGCCTCAGGAATTTAAAAAATAAAAAAGATGAACATAGGTGAAAGAGAGAGAAAGAGAGAGAGAGGCAAACCAGGAAACAGACCCTTACCTAGAGAGAACAGACTGAGGGTAACTGGAGGGGAAGTGGGCAGGGGATGGGTTAAATGGGTGATGGAGATTAAGGAGGGCACTTGTCATGGTGAGCACTGTGTTTTGTATGTAAGTGATGAATCACTAAATTCTACACTTGAGACTGATGTTACACTGTTAACAAACTGGAATTTAAATAAAAACTTGAAACAAAAAAATAAATTAAAAACTAAAAATTAACAAAAAGAAGTCTGGGCATTGGTGTGGAATCAGTGTTCTTCCAGGATCTTCCCTGGGCCCCTCTGCCTGGCTCTGTTATATTGCTGACTACATTTCACTGTAACCATGCACTTTGGTTCCCACTAGATGGTTCAGGCAAGACCTGTGGGTTTTCGTTTGTTTGTTTGTTTATTTGTTTTTATCTGGTTGACCGTCAGATGTAGAAAGTTGTGTTAAACTTACTCTTCCCTTCATGGCATATGGGTCTAGGCAAGGCCCTACTCTTACTTTTATTTACTTGTTTAATTTGTGTTTATTTCTTTCTATACCCATGCCCTCCTTTCATTTCCCTGTCTCCTTAGGCCTTTTCGTTTCATATGTTCTTGCCAAATACATAACGTATTTATGTGCTTGTGTATTATTAAGTTGCGTAAATCGGTGTTATGTGTTATTCTGTTTCTTACTTAAATTTTTGAGCACATGTATTTAAAATGCTCCAGTGTTCACATGTGTGTACATCTCATTGGGGTCTCGGTGCTCATTGCACCGTACTTTGTGGTACAACCACTACATGTCCCCTCTCCATTCCAGAAGCCTTGTGTATCTCTATGCTCAGCTCTTAGCACAATAGGTTATAAGTGTCTGCTGAATGAATGAATGAATGTGGGAGTAGGTGAGTTCTGATGGTGCTTAATGGGGAAAGCATCCAGGTAGAAGGGACAGGGAGTGCGAACACCTTGGGAGTGCAGTCGGTGTTTGGGGAAAGAGGCAGTTGGCATTTGTGTGACTCTTGTGCATGCAGGGAGGGCTGAGGAAGGAAGAGGTTTCCTGGATTGTGGGGGCTTCGGTGAGGGACAGATATTCAGGAGGTACGGTAGAGATGTGTAATGTGAATATATGATTAGTACTAGTGAGAAAAATAATCTATAAATCTGAGCGTGAGGTGTAGTTGTAAAGTCAGAGAACACAAGGCCATACAACATTTCAGATGATGGTCCTTCTATATAACAGTCTACCCTTGCTTAAAGGGGTGCTTTTTTTAAACGTTTACTCATTTTGAGAGAGAGGCAGATAGACCGAGACAGAGAGAGCGGGTGAGGGGCAGAGAGAGGAGAGAGAGAATCCCAAGCAGTCTATGTGCTGTCAGCGCAGAGCCCTCCCTGTGTGAGGCTCAAACTCACGAACCATGAGATCATGACCTGAGCCGAAGTCAAGAATCGGATGCTTGGGCACCTGGGTGGCTCAGTCGGTTGGGCATCTAACTTCGGCTCAGGTCACGATCTCACGGTTGGTGGGTTCGAGCCCCACATCGGACTCTGTGCTGACAGCTCAGAGCCTGGAACCTGCTTCGGATTCTGTGTCTCCCTCTCTCTTTCTGTCCCAGTCCCACTCACGCTCTCTCTGTCTCTCAACAAGTAAATAAATATTTTAAAAATTAAAAAAAAAAAAAGAATCAGGTATTTAACCAACTAAGCCACCCAGGTGCCCTGAGGGGTGCTTTAAATAGTTCTAATTTGGGGCGCCCGGGTGGCGCAGTCGGTTGAGCGTCTGACTTCAGCCAGGTCACGATCTCGCGGTCCGTGAGTTCGAGCTCCGCATCAGGCTCTGGGCTGATGGCTCGGAGCCTGGAGCCTGTTTCCAATTCTGTGTCTCCCTCTCTCTCTGCCCCTCCCCCGTTCATGCTCTGTCTCTCTCTCTGTCCCAAAAATAAATTTAAAAAAAACGTTGAAAAAAAAAGAAAAAAAAAATTAAAAAAAATAGTTCTAATTTCCCTCTCATAACTGATTATGGATTTATCAAAATATTCATTCTTATCCTTGTGCTCCCTTTTATATCTATTTTTTAAGTGTATTTACATATTTTGGGGGGGGTCAGAGAGAGAGAGAGAGAGAGAGAGAGAACCCCAAGCAGGCTGTCAGCACACAGCCCAATACGGGGCTCAAACCCATGAACTGTGAGATCATGACCTGAGAGGAAATCAAGAATCAGATGCTTAACCAGCTGAGCCACCCAGACACCCCTCATGTGCCCCCTTCTGTTGCTCTTAAACAAATGATCTTCTCTATCAGAAGGTAAGCAAATGTGTACAGAACTGAGAAGTTTGCCCATTTGAGAAAGACTTCCCTGACTAATGGATCAGAGAAACTTTGAAGTATTAAACAAACTGCGTGCAAAGAAATAAACTTCAGAAGAATGTTTAGTGAAGCGCTGATGTTTGTTTTTTCAGATTAATGTGTGGAAAAGGGAGCTGAATGATGCCTTGCCCTCACCGCTGCATCAAATCGAAGCCTGGCTCCAGGAGGTAGAGGAGCTTATCGATGAAGATTTGCCAGCTTCCCAGGATTATTGTGAAGCCGTGGCTCTAATACAAGAGAAAATGACTTTAATCAAGGTTGGAAAATAACAAAGAAACATGGGAAAATCTGTGCTTTGTTAGGGACTTCTTCTTGAGGAAGACGTTGTCCTAGAGAGAAGGGAAGGAAATACAGTGCCTCTTTGAGGGTGGTTTGGAATGATTCACTTGGGGATTTTGGGGAGCCAGAAGATACTTTCACTTCCTTATGGGCATTGTGCTAGTTCAAGGTGGAAACAGTAAGAATAGAGTCCAGTCAGTTCTAAAGCAACTGTAAAGCCTGACCAAAAAGGAGGAAAGAGACTGGCGTAAAATGTGAGAGAGTGGGTTCTCATCAAAATGGTATGAAGGAATTTGATAGACGACATTTATGGCATGCGAACTCACAAAGGAATCACAAATAAATCCCAAAACAAAAGGTTTGGATAATGCTTTTACCAAAGAAACTACAGTCTGTCTCTCTGTAAAATGTTCCAGTGTAAAGCATTTATGATGAAATTACGCATTGGCCAAGCTTTAGTGAAAAAAAAGTAAGGGCTTTATGAGTTTTTGGACAAAAGGTGCAGCGCACACGCAGAGCAAGTGAGATTAACGAACCCCCAGTTACAGTGTTTGGCAAAAAGTCTGGTTGATGTCATGCTAAATTTCTTTTCAGAATCTGATGGATAAATTTGATTGTCATTCGCATACTCTTCTGGCATTTGAAAATAGAGATGAAAAAAATTTGCCACTGGTATCACCTAAGAAATTGGAGGAAATGAAAGCACGGTTTGTAACACTACCATTTCACCACTGCCGATGCCACTCGTGTTTGAGCACTAACAGGATGCTACGGGGACCAGAAAAGTATAGATTTTTAGATAATTTCTGACAAGGATTCTTTAAATCTTGATTCACAGTACCTTCACATCTTTTGTAATAGTAACATTACATCATACTAACATACGTCCTTTTTCGTTGGATGGTAGGATATGGTGGTGGGGTAAGTTCTAGAAATGGAGTCAGAAACCGAGCTCCGTATCTGAGTTTTGGCCAAGTTACTGTCTTTTGGAGCATGTATCCTCATTTGTAAATACAGAATAATGATAGTCACCCGGTTCGTGTCTCACAAGGATACTGGGTGAGACAGGAGGAGGTATCTGAAAGTACTTCGTAAACTCTAAAATACTATAAATATAGAGATTATTTAACTGATGGTTGTCCACATCATCCTCTCTTTTCTCATTATTCATACACAACTTATTACAATGATAATAAAAGGGTTTTAGCCTTAATAATGAAAGCCGTTTTAATATGTAAATGTTGAAATTATAGTTGCATTCGGTTATACAAAAGTTTACAAATTTAGTAAAATATTTTGGAGATTAACATTTAGTATAGGATTTTTTTTCTACAGGGGAATAGTTTCTTCAGATAATGTTCTATTAGATGTTTTCCTCTCAGAAATAGTTGTTTTATTCTTAGCCACAATATTTGTTTTACTCTGTTAAAAAAAAAATTGGGGGGCACCTGGCTGGTTCAGTTGGTAGAGCAATGTGACTCCTGATCTCAGGATTGTGAGTTCAAGCCCCACGTTGGGGGTAGTACATCTTACTTAAAAAAAAAAAATTTTTTTTTGAGGATACATCTGAGTTCCATGTGTTTAAAATAAAAAGCCAAAGGCCCAATATTTTTAGAAATGCCAAACAGATTATCTCGCATTTGGGCAGTAATATGAAGTTAAATTCTAAAACCTGAAATATTTTCCAGAATCAACAACATTTCGGGCGAAAAATTCATTCCACTTCTAGAATTTCATTACTATAAGTGCACAGTTCTTGGTTTGCTAGATGAAGTAAAATCCAAATTGGATGTTTGGAACGTCAAATATGGGAACAAAGAATCTGTGGAATTGTTGCTGGAAGACTGGCATGTAAGCTGTTTTATTTTGTGTCTTTGACAACCGTTCTCCATGTCTGGGTGCTAAGTTTGCAGTTTTCCTTAAGACAGTTTCCCTTTACCTTTCCAGGTTTTGAGATGAGTTTTCTTGGTAGTTTTCATTAGCTTAAAATTGCCTAGAGAACAGAATTTTAGGTAGCCAAATAACAGACATTAGGAGGAGTAAGAAAGAGAAAACCACATTATTTACCACAACAGGGAAGACTCTGTTAACCAGGCTAATTAACATAATAGTTACAAAAAGTTTCAGGTTATTAAAAATTTCAGCATTCACTTACTGGATGTCTTGTTTAAGAATTTTTCCCACTCAGATTCATGGTTTCATTCAAAAATTAATTTTTTTTTTAGAACATTTTAATCTTAGCCTTTCGAGTTGTAAGAGTGGGAAAGACAGTACATTTTGTCTTGGGGCTTATTTTTGGAGAAAGGGGTTGGCTCTTGAAATTAATGGGAAAAAATGTTGCAAATGATTTAAATATAAATATGTTCTTTTGTAAATTAAAAGCATCCTAGAAATGTCATTTCTGCAGTTAGGAATTAATATTCTTTCTGTTTCCCTTTTTTTGGAATGAGTGGCAAAAAAGAAAAATCCAAGATTGTAAATTTCAGTGCAAAAATTGAACAACACAATCAAGACAGATTTATTTAATAATTTATGATTTAAACACCGTACGTTCCTGAATAGGAGACATCATTCTCAATTTGGCCAGGTTTTGAATGTATTTCCTACTTTGATTTTTCATTTTTCCATTTAAGTAATCATACCATTGGAATTTAATAAGTATACAGTAAATATGAGCTTTTAATTAACTGTATTTTTCAACAGCAGAATTTGCTTGCTTAGGACACATCATAATTTGACTAATGGTAGTTACTCAGATGTTTTTGTGGGATGGATGTTATCTATTTACAACATACTCTCATGTATCTAATAAAAATTATTCAATATTAATAAAAGTTGTGAAATAAGAGAAACTGGCATAAATTACACAATATTAATAAATATGTGACGTAGGAGCTTTTGAAAATGGTATATGTAACTTACCTTTTCCCACAGGAGAAAAACTGTTGTGGAACCGTATCACGGCAATGATGAACTTTGTTAGGTCTCATACCTACATAGTGTTCATACTTCTGTTTCCTAGATCTTAACCGACTTTCTTCATGAACTACTCTTCTTTTCTACCCAAATATATAGTAGTAAAGCCTTAAGGAAATTTTGGGGCCCGAGTGCTTCATCAATATTTATGTTTCTCTCTGGATTTCTTGACACATTTTTAATGGTAAAAAGCTGTCAATATATTTTTTTCCTCCCCCCCCCCCCCCAGAAATTTATTGAAGAAAAAGAGTTCCTCGCTCAACTTGAAACTTCCTTGCAAAAGTGTGAAGAAATACATAAGAATTTAGGTAAAGCTATACAGTTACTTTTTGATGAAATGACCACTTAAAAATAGCACGCCGGGGGCGCCTGGGTGGCTTGGTCGGTTAAGCGTCCGACTTCGGCTCAGGTCATGATCTCACGGTCCGTGAGTTCGAGCCCCGCGTCGGGCTCTGTGCTGACCGCTCAGAGCCTGGAGCCTGCTTCCGATTCTGTGTCTCCCTCTCTCTCTGACCCTCCCCCATTCGTGCTCTGTCTCTCTCTGTCTCAAAAATAAATAAACGTTAAAAAAAAAAATTTTTTTTTTAAATAAAAAAAATAAATAAAAAAAAAAAATAGCACGCGGGCGCCTGGGTGGATCAGTTGGTTGTGCGTCTGACTTCGGCTCAGGTTATGATCTTGCAGGTCGTGGGTTTGAGCTCTGTGTCGGGCTCTGTGCTGATGGCTCAGAGCCTGGAGCCCGCTTTGGATTCTGTGTCTCCCTCTGTCTCTCTGCCCCTCCTCTGCTTGTGCTCTCTCTTTCTGTCTCAAAAATAAACAAACATTTAAAAAAATAGCATTTTATCTGTTTCACTTTCTTTATACCTTAACGTTTTAGGAATTGGTTTAACATGTGTTTTCTTTGGAAAATTCTTGCGTTCACTTTTAATATTATCACAGTACATATTTACTTGACCATTGACAATTAATATGCAAATATTTTTCTTGGTATTATTTTATTAATAAAAAACTGTTTTCTAAGATTACTTTCTTGTTTTGTTAACATTATAGATGGAGAATATCAGGATATTAGCAAACAATATATGGCAGTGGAATATGATATTTGTATGTATAGAAAAAGTATATATAATGTCAAGTCCACTCTTCAGAAAGTTTTGACATGTTGGGCTACTTATCTGGAAAAACTTCGCTTACTAAAGGCTTGTTTTGAGGAGACAAAGAAGGAACAGATTAAAGAGGTATTTTCAGTCTAATGTTACCTCCTCAATTTTCTTTTCTTTTTTTTTTTTCGTTTTGTTTGGAGATCCTCGTTTTCAATCCAAAAATGAGAGGTCAGGGAAGAGTGAGCATGACTCTTGGAAATATTCTTCAAGGTATTGGAAAGAGTTTAGTTTCTTTCTAATACAATTGCCAAAAGGAAGTTTTCTCCTCATTGTAGGTTTTACACACACACACACACACACACACACACACACACACACACACACACACACAGTAGCTTTTGAACGATATATGGCTTAAGTTCTTTGGAAGGAAAAGAAAAGACTTGGAATATTCAATAGCTTATAGACACATTTAAAATAACTTGATATTTTAAAAAGTTTTATTTTTCCATTTGGGTGAATACCTTTCAGCTCTAAAATCTTTCTGTATTTCCAGAGGAAGGAAATGCAGAATACCTTAGACTTATGTGGAGAGGTGTGGAAGAAATTTCAACGTAATTCATCAGTGTTTTCACTTGCTAGTCATGTCATAATCTGTTTTATGATTCTTCTCTGGGATAGTTTTTCTTTCTTTCATTTCTTTTCCTCTGTTGCAAATGGTTATCTGCTTGAAAATAATTTTGATGAAAAGTCTCAGATGAAACATTTTCCAAATAGACACTAAAGTTCCTCAGCTGAAAATGGGCTGTTTATATGAAAGTAAAATTTGTGATAAGTGTAGGAGTGCGTAAAGAATATTTGAGGGGTTGGTGAGTCATTCTCCCTGTCACCTATAGTGATAAAAATTCAAATCTTTGGCTTTCAACGATTCTTCTGTGTTTAAAGACCTTTTTTTAAATTCTGATTTTAATTCTAGTAGTTAACCTACAGTATAATAGTAGTGTCAGATGTATAATAAAGTGATTCAACACTTTTCATGCAACATCCAGTGCTCATCACAAGGCCTCTTCTGAATCCCCATCATCTGTTTTACCCATCCCCCACCCACCTCCCCTCTGGTAATCATCAGTTTGTTCTCTGGTTAATAGTCTGTTTCTTGTTTGCCTGTCTCTCTCCTTTTCTCCCCCTTTGCTTGTTTGTTTCTTACATTCCACATGTGAGTAAAATCATATGGTATTTGTCTTCCTCTGAGTTATTTTGCTTATCATAATATTCTCTGGCTTCATCCATTAAAGATATTTTATTAAGATTCACATAAATGAGAAAAAAAAAAAACACTATAAGCCTTGCACTTCCCAAACTCTGTGCTGAGGTGCCCTGGGCTGCCAGAGGACTTTAAAGATAATTTAAATTTTGAGGGACACAGCAACATCAGTCTGTTGGACACCATACAGCAAATAACTACCAAGTGGTTTGGACCCGACTACTTGAAAATCAGAACCGTTAGATGAATCTCCTGGCGTAGGGAATTTATGAAAAAATTACCGAAACATTAAGGGCACCATGAACCGATAAATGTTTGAGAGCCTTTGCTCTAAGCTCATTAGCCACTTAGAAAGGCGGAACATCAGCTGCTTCCTTAAAGTTCAGGACCAAGAGCAATGACAGCTGGTGCCTGGCAGTTAGTGATTAGGGATGAAGAGCTAGTCCAGCAGGGATGGGGAATCCTCTGAGGGGAGGGTCAGAGTGTCTGCAAGAACCTCATACTCACTTTTGCTTAGAATCACTTGGTAAAGATCTACGACGCATAACAGAAAGACAAGTGTTGTATCATTAAAATGTGTTGCTTCTATGTTGTGTAGATTCCCTTTGAGACAATATCCCAGTGGAGTGTAGAACATACTACTTTAAATGAAGTGGGAAATTTCCTAATTCAAGTCAGTAATGATGAAGTTGGATCATCTATTTCTAAAGAACTGAGAAGGCTGAATAAAAGATGGAGAAAATTTATTACAAAAACTCAACTTGTAAGTTTTTTTGTTTTTGTTTTTTGGTAACCGCTTCATTGAGATATAATTCCCATACCCTACAATTCATTCCTTGAAAGTGTATAACTTAGTATATTCAGAGTCGTGCAGCCACCACCATCATAAATTCTAGAACATTTTTGTCATCTCCTAAAGAAACTCTGACTCCATTAACAGTCACTCTCTACTCTCTCCCAGCCTCCCCAGTGGCCACTGATCTACTTTATGTCTCTGTAGATTTGCCTGTTCTGTTTATTTCACACAGATGGAATCAAATAGTATCTGGTCTTTTGTTTCTCGCCTTTTAAACTTAGCATAATGTTTTCAAGGTTCGTCTGTGTTGTAACGTGTCAGTACTTCATTTACTTCTTATGGCAAATAATAGTCTATTGTATGGATACCCAGCATTTAATTTATTGATTGATCAGTTTATGCACATTGGCTTCTTTCCACCCTTTTGACTATTATGAATAGTGTTGCTGTGAACATTTATGTCCAAGTTTTTTGTTTTTTTTTAAATGTTTATTTATTTTGAGAGAGAAAGAGAGAGAAATAGAAAGCAAGCAGGGGAGGGGCAGAGAGAGAAGGAGAGAGAATCCCAAGCAGGCTCCACACTGTCAGTGCAGAGCCCCACACGGGGCTCCAACTCACGAATCATGACAGTCATGACCCAAGCTGAAATCAAGAGTCGGACGCTTAACTGACTAAGTCAGTCGTCCCTTATGGACAAGATTTTGTGTGGACATGTAATAATATAGTTTTGTAGCTGAAATTCATTTACCATTATAGAACAACATAAGCATTTTTGCATACAGATTTCAACCTCCTTAAGAACATACACGGAACTTTATATGGCTTTTTATTTAGCATGGCGCCTTATGAAAGCAGACCTTTAACAAATAATTTTTGAACTTAAATTATTCTATTTCTTATTTTTAATAATTTTAGATTGAGGGGGGTTTTTTGTTTTTTGGGGAAATGCTCCTACTTTATAACATCGTTATTATGTGATAAATCCCCAAAATATGTTGAATATATTATGTCCAGTCATTGTTAGTGATAATGTATCTTCACATAAAAATATGGGCTTCAGGGTACCTGGGTGGCTCAGTTGGTTGAGCAACTGACTCTTGATTTTGACTCAGGTCACGATCTCACGGCTCGTGAGCTCAAGGCCCGCATAATGCCTTGTGCTGACAGTGAGGAGCCTGCTTGGAATTCTCTCCCTCTCTTTCTGCCCCTTCCCCCCTCCCCTCACTCTCTATCTCTCAAAATAAGTCAATAAGTAATTTTTTAAAATGGACTGTAAATTTTATGACAATTTTTATAGGAAATGAAACTGCCACTTAGAAAAAAACAGGATCAGCCCATTTTTGACAATTATGAAAATACTCAGCTACGTGAAGAAGAAAAACCAACTGTTGATTTTTCAATGGATATGTCAATAGAACTTCCTGAAAGTCATAATCAGCATGTAAAGGTAAAATAGTCATACTTTATGTATTTCACTTGTGTATAGCTATACCATGGCTATTTTTCTTTTGTTAAACCTATATTGTTGAAACACTGGTAAATGTGATTATTGGATAACACTGTAAAAAAAATTTTTTTTAACGTTTATTTATTTTTGAGACAGGGAGAGACAGAGCATGAACAGGGGAGGGTCAGAGAGAGAGAGACACACACAGAATCTGAACCAGGCTCCAGGCTCCGAGCTGTCAGCACAGAGCCCGATGTGGGGCTCGAACTCACGGACCGCGAGATCATGACCTGAGCCAAAGTCGGACGCTTAACCGACTGAGCCACCCAGGCACTCCTGGATAACACTTAAAATGTGGTCATTTTCCACTAGAATGCTTAAGTGGATCCCTCATGAAGGAGGCTTCAGCATTCAAGTCTGTGTCTCTCCCTCACTCAGGAATTCCGCAGACGTGCAGAAGCCGTCATGAGTTCTGAGCTGTGGACACTGAGTTGATATTTTCTTCAGATGACTTCTGCCTCTTGCTCAGGGATTGTCTAGCTTTGGTCTAGCCCCTGGCCCATGTCTTACTTCCTTTCTGTACAGTAGGGGACAATATAATCTTTATTTCCTGCTTTGTTGTTTAGTTTAGAGGACGATTTTAGATTATAGGGAAGACTATGGAAAAGGAACAAAGAGTTTATACACATGTAAGATAATACCAGTGATTTTGGAAATGTGCCCCCTTCCGAATAATAACATATCCAATTTCACTTAAATTAAGTTTGGACTGACTTTGGCCAGTTGCTGGGATGGAGTGCTAGTGTTTGGCACCGTAAGGAGACCTGATCAAAGTCTTGAAAGATCTGAAGTTGTGTAATACGTTTATAGAGGAGAAGGATATGGAACACTATATTTCTCTAGTACATTTAAGATATCTGATTAACAACAGCTTTAAGGATGCACCGGTCATGCAGAGCTATAGCATAACCTATAGGATATTGAGAGGTTATCTATGGGAAAAGGCTTAATTTTGTTGAAATTGGATTCTGAGTCTCTTCTTGGTGATGTTTCATGACTACTGTCACTCATAGTTGTATTTACTAAAATTGTACATGAGTTTTAGAAATGTATCTATGGAGTTACTACCCTAATTTTCTAAGCTTTAATCTTCTTATCTATAAAATGAAGATGATAATAACTAAATGATAGGAATGATACCCTCATTAAGAAAACATAATGTGAAGGGCACCTGGGTGGCTCAGTCATTTAAGCATCCAACTCTCAATTTGGGCTCAGGTCATGATCCCAGGTGGTGGGATCAACCCCCCATTGGGCTCTGTGCTGAGCATGGAGCCTGCTTAAGATTCTCTCTCTCTTTCTCTCTCTCTCTCCCTCCTCTGCACCTTTCCCCTGCTTGTGCTTGCTCTCTCTCTCTCTCTCTCAAAAAAAAAAAAAAAAAAAAAAAAGTAAGAAAGAAAGAAAAAAAAGAAAACATGAACAAATTTTTTACTTTTTAAAGTAATAAATGTGATCATAGAGTGTGATTATCACTATCCAAAAAGCAGGTTTTAAGTTACTAAAGTATGTTGCATTAGCAGTCTTCAGGAAGAAAAGAGAGAACTTATTCTAACTGAAAATTATTTTAGGGGTGCCTGGGTGGCTCACGTCAGTTGAGTGTCTGACTCTTGGTTTCAGCTCAAGTCACGATCTCACAGTTTCGTGAGTTCGAGCCCCATGTCGAGGCTCTGCACTGAATGCTGAAACTGCTTGGGATCCTCTCTCTCCCTCTCTCTCGGCCCCTCACCCATTTGTTCTCTCTGTCTCTCTCAAAATAAATGCACTTAAAAAAGTATTTTATAAGTAGATTTGCCATTTTCTCAGCGGTAATTTTGAATGTTGTAGGCTGGGGAAGGACATGAAAAAGAAAATGAATTCACAGGGCAACTCAAAGTGGCTGAAGATGTTGAAAAACTCATTGAACAAGTGGAAATCTGGGAGGCAGAAACTGAATCTCTTCTGGAGCTTCTGAGATGTCATGAGGGGGTAGACGCCTCAGTGGAAGAATCTTTGCAGGTAGGAGTGCAAAAGTATTAAGAAGATAGCTTTCGTGGTTGTGGACTTATGTACTAAGACAAATACAAGGTTTTAAGGTAAATAGTAATAAGACTGCTGTTTGAACTTTCTTTGCTGAGCGTTGTAAAAATTGTTTGAACTTTCTTTGCTGAGCGTCATTCCTGGATCATTTGCTGAGATTTTGCCTGAGGACAGAGGATAGATTAGGAGACCACTAATGATACCTTACAAGTCTCAATTCCTGAACTGATTTTCCCAGCCACCTAATGGAGATTAAAATATTCTCTGGTTTCAGAGAGCAATGAAGAGATGAGTCAGGATGTGTCAGATAGGTAGGTCAGTTCAGCGAGAGTATAAGAGATTACACAATTTATGCTTTGAAAGCTCACCCATTGATTAAGCCACCTACCCTTCCTTCCTTGATGCAGGGAGGGTGACAGATGTTGTTAAAACCTTTCTGTCTTTATTCTCGGGCAGTCGACTCATTGAAAAGCACTGAGGCAAGAGTGTGTTTTAATATCATTCGGTTCTCCTGGGGAAGGAGTTACGACTGAGGTTTTTACTGAGTTCCAGCTCAGCTATAAAACTTATGGAGCATGTCATAAATTTCAACAAGATGGAAAGTTCCTGGAATGAAGGGATAGTCACGTAATTCTTTGAAATCCAGATTTCTGAAAGGTGTATAGGTAGCATTTTGTGTTTTCGTGGTTTATACGAATCACATTTTTTATCGTTTTGAAAATATTGTGTAAACGTACCTGTGCCATCTGCCAGCACTTATTTTTAGTTTTGTTTTATTCTTATATTTATTTATTTGTTGTATCTGGAATTCATTTGATGAAATGAGTAGGAAGGAGAAATTCAATATTTTAAAAATATTTCAAAACAATGACAATGATCCCTCTTACAAACAATGAAAATACAAATATGCTTATATAAGAATATACTTATATTAACAAGGAATTAAGTAGATCTTTATTAGAGCAAGATATATGGTGAAGTAAGAAATGCAGATTGGTGAACAGTACCAGTGATGTGATTTTTTTTTTTAGACTTTTTTTAAAACAATTGCTTTTTTATAGTAAATGGGTTTATTTCCATAGAAAACTGTGTGTAAGGATATACAAATAACTAACTGTTATCTTGATCGTGCATTAGGTCCCAGTCTTGGCACATTTCCAGATGCCTCATACATGTAAACCAAGTAACCAAATATTGTTACTCTTATAATTTAAAAGAGAAAAAAATGAAAATATAAATGAATGTGCTAACTGTAGAACATTTAAATAATGTACAAAAGCATAAAGAGTAAAAGCACCATGATTCCACTGCTCTAAGATAAATACAGTCAACATTTATATAGTTAATATCAAACAGTGTAACTTCTATTTTTTCATACTTTTGCTACCCTTGAGTTGTAATTAAAATGTTTTGTGCTGATTCGATAACTGAAAAGTGGTACCTCATTATTATTTTAATTTGTACTTATTTAATTACATGTAAGGTTGAACTGTCTTTCATGTATTTATCAGCCATTTGTTTTTGTGAATTATCTGTTCTTGCGTTTTCTGAATTTTCTTCGGGACCTTAGTACTTTTCTTTTCTTTCTTTTTTTTTTTTTTTAACGTTTATTTATTTTTGAGACAGAGAGAGACAGAGCATGAGCAGGGGAGGGGCAGAAAGAGAGGGAGACACCGAATCTGAAACAGGCTCCAGGCTCTGAGCTGTCAGCACAGAGCCCGACGCAGGGCTCGAACTCACTCACTGCAAGATCATGACCTGAGCCGAAGTCGGACACTTAACCAACTGAGCCACCCAAGCACCCCAAGGACCTTAGTACTTTTCTTATTGAATTTATGAGCTCTTTGAATCACGACACATTTTCATTTGTGTGGCAAATATTTTTACCAAGTTGTTGACTTTTAAGTTGTTTATTTTATTTTACATGGAAAATTTTTATATTGATGTTCTTGCTCTTATCCCTAAAAAGGCCCCTTCACACCCAGAGGGTAGATCGCTTTTCATGGATAATTTCTTTTTGTAGTTTTCTATTTTATATGTAACTTTCTGATCCACTGAAGTTTATTTTTAGTGTGTTGTATAAAGCATGGTTATAAATTTCTTTTCCAATAGCCATTTTTCTCCAATAACATTTAGTGAATCTCCTTCCAACCGATTTGACTTAGAACAACTTCATTTTGGGGTGCCTGCGTGGCTCAGTCGGTTGGGCGTCTGACTTCAGCTCAGGTTATGATCTCACAGTTCTTGAGTTCGAGTCCTGCATCGGGCTCTGTGCTGACAGCTTTGGATTCTGCTTTGACAGCTTTGGAACCTGCTTTGGATTCTGTGTCTCCTTCTCTGTCTGCCCCTCCCTGCCCTTGTGTGTGTGTGCATGCTTGTGCTCTCTCCCTCTCTCTCTCTCAAAATAAATAAACATTTAAAAAAAAAAGAGAACAACTTCATTTTAAGATTTATTACTACTCTCTCAACTTATTTGACTATTGGCATTGTATTACTTCTAGGCTTTATTTTATTGAAGTGCTTACTGTGTAAAGAAACTATGACAGACTATGTTTCTCAGAATCTCATTGTACTAACATAAAAATTTTTTAATGAAGTTTAAAAATAACATTTTTAGAGTACAAATGTACCTCGCTTTGGATTAATAATAATTAACTTTTTATGATTTCCTGACCAGATTAAGGTTAATGTTTAACATATAACCTGAATATTTATTGTGGTCTCACTTTGTTTTCATAGCATCTTATTGCCAAAGGCTCTATGTATGAAGAGCTTGTGTCTAGAATTGAAGATACCTTACAAATGGATGTGCAAAATATTTCCAGCCAGGAGTCCCTTCAACATGTTCTCACAGTTGGGCTTCAGACAAAGATTCAAGAAGCTAAAGAGAAAGTTCAGGTCTCTCTTTAATATTTCCTATTAAGTGAATCCAGTCTTTAAAACTGAGTGGTCAGTAGGAGGATGGGGAAGAGAGGGAGGGATTGCCCTCTAAGTTGGAAACGTTTTATAAAATATTACTTTTGTGTTTTATGTGTATATTTTAACAATTTAGAGCACATTGAAAAATATCAACATAATAAGTAGGATATTCTTATGTCTAGTGGGAAAATAAGAGTCACTCCTCAAAGACTGTATTTGTTAATTTGTGACTTACCAAAAAGCTGGGCCAGCTGTTGAGAATTTTTTGTCTTTGCAGATCAGTATGGTGAAATTAGTTTCCGTGTTGAAAAACTCAGCTGATGCTTCCCCAGATCTGGATGTCAGGCTGAAAATGGAGGAGTCACAGAGGGAACTTGAATCATACATGACAAGGGCTGAGCAATTACTTGGACAAAGAGAGAGCCGGAGTGGACTAATTTCAAAATACAAGGTGGGACTCTCAACCGTCAAATGTAGGCTCTTCTTTTTTTTTTTTAACATTTATTCATTTTTAAGAGACAGAGACATGAGTAGGGCAAGTGCAGAGAGAGAGGGAGACACAGAATCTGAACCAGGCTCCAGGCTCTGAGCTGTCAGCACAGAGCCCGACGCGGGGCTCAAACCCACAGACCGTGAGACATGACCTGGGCCAAAGTTGGACACTTAACCCACCGAGCCACCCAGGCACCCCCAAATGTAGGCTGTTTATTATCAGCTACCTACCTCATGTGAAATCGAGATAATTCCGTCACTGTAATCATGCGCAAAGTTACTGTAACTTTAAAGAATTTCCCAGTTTCATATGTTGTTCCCAGAAACTATTAAAAATATACATAAATGTGAGGAATTTTTTCAATTTAAACTTTAGTATAGATCTGCCAAATGGACTCAGTGGTATAGTGTCACGAGCACAACTGATTGTACGATATTCAGCATGAGTTTAATTTTTCTTGCTTTTTAAATTAGTAAAATGGGCATCATAATTCCAGCTGCCAAATTTGTTGTCAGACGTTAAATAAAAAAAAGGCACATGAAGGCCCTTGGAATAGGTAAAGTTCTCTGAATATAAAATAACACTTTTGTTGTTGAAATGCTTTGATAGAAGTTATATGTGATCTTATGGGTAAAGATCCAGTGATGTTGTTTTGTGTGGCGATAGTTTCAGGTTGCTTTTTGCCGGTTTGATAGGCGACTCAAGATGTGTGCAAACCCGAGAGTCATTATTAATTAACATGATGGGAGGCACTTGGGTGGTCTATGAAGTAAAAGTACGATAAGGTCTCTACCATTGGACACATTGGAGAGGTAGAGTGATATGTGGCCTTTCGTTCCTTTATTCAATATTTCACACACTTATTGGACATTTAACATGAGCTAGACTTCTGGGGGGACCGCCCCACTCTTCTGGAAGAAGGAGACTCTTTATTCTCATCATGGCCTCCTTCTCTTTTCTGGGCCTCAGTCCTCATCTGGCTTTCTGGATTGTGAACCCGACCACGGCCCTGTTATCAGCCGTCTCAACACTGCTTTTCCCAGGACCCCAAAGACCTCCCCTGCGTGATCTATTTCTGTTTGCATGTTGCTAGCCACCATCTTTGACCAGTTCCCTCGGCCTTTTATTGTCGCTTGTATTCCTAGGTTGCTGAGAGTGCTGAACTGACCTTAAAGAGTCAGTGGTTCTTATGAATAATCACCAGGCTGGATTTCCTGGTGCCGATATGGTCAGCTTAGGAAAGAGAGAAGGAAGAGACAAAACGGAGGCTCAAGGCCCCTTCTCTCCCAGAGAGAGGGGTTAGAGGGGTCAGTCTGGCGCCATTTTCCTCCTGCTGAGGGTCTACCTTTTGGAATCTGAGGCCACAGATTTCCCCCCTTTTATCTCTGGCATTTAGTAAAGTAGAGCCATTTTCATGGCAGAAGCAAGATCTCTGCCCTGCCACGTCCTGCCCTGAGACCCCTGGGACTCCAGGGGCACATGAGTCATGGGAGCCATCTGCCAGCATGTAGGGAGGGTTAGAGAGTCTCCCCAGGTAATAAATCCAGCAATCCTCACAGAGGCCTTGGAGGAAGGCCCTGGGGCTCAGCCTTGTACTTTTTCCACAGTAGGCCCATAATAAATATGTTGTGAGTGCATGAATGAATTCTCACCGTGCTTAAGTGCCTTATTCCCTAAAGTTACTTTTGTCTTCTGTCTCCTGTAGGTTTTCTGTCTCTTTCACAAGCACCAAGCTATTCTGTGTTCTGTCATTTCCTAATTAATTAAACTAGGTTTCTGCCAGGTAATTGCCAGGTCTATAAGAGCAGGTAAGCATGAGATAAGGAGCAGACGCGTCTCTGTCCACTGCTACTCCCTCTCTGGGGCAAGACTGCCAGTGTGGTTGGCCCTGGGCAAAACTTTGAAGTTGATGATAAGGTAATGTTGACTTGTTGCAGCCTAAAAATGCTTATGCACAATATTAAATATTGGCCTATTAATCCTACTATAAATTGTGTCTTCTTACAACACTAATCTCTAATACATGCTAGTATATTCTTCGTATTGTATTGTTAATGAAGGATGGTCCTCTATTCACTAGTACTTAGGAACTTTAGAGGAAACAGTGCCAGTGGCTCATTCCCCTGCACAATAATCCTTTCAATTATTTATCAGAGGGGTAACAAAAGTCCTTTTGAATGTCCTAAGCAAGTCTTTATCTGGTCCTCAAATGTCTAACTACATTTGATTAATAAATATTTGGCAGTTCTTTTCAAAGTTATTCAAGAGATGCAAAAGGGATATCAACCTTACTTTACAAAAAGTCTCTCCTAAATCTTCATAGTCTCCAAAAAGTCTTTTCCCAGTTCTGCCCCTGAAAGACCTACCAAAATTAGCTTTGAGGACTTGGCAGTAGAATGAGACTTTTTTTTTTTTTAAAGATTTTATTTTTTAAGCAATCTGTATACCCAACGTGGGGCCCGAACCCAGAACCCCAAGACCCAAGAGTCGCACCCTCTGCTGACTGAGCCAGCCAGGCCCCCTAGAATGAGGCTTTCATGTTCTCATTTATGTTCTCTTTTTTAGGAAGCACTAATAATTCTAAATTCTAAAAGTCTGGTCAAGTATTTGAAAGCTGTTGAGGAACTGAAAAATGATGTAACTGAGGGTGTAAAGCTGTCTTTGGAAGAAGAGAGTAGACGTGTCTGTGCCAAGTGGGAGGTAAGAACATGCACATGTATCTGGGATTCTGCTTGTAGATCTGACCCTGGGCCCATTTGTCATCAGTCATTCCTGGCCATCCCCTGTGTACTTGGTATCGCAGTGGGGGCTGATCCTGTGAGTTTCCCAGGGCCCAGTCAGGTTCTGTGTTCAGCCAGTGACAACACGGCTTGTAGATTAGAGGGTGATTGGAGGGGGGAAAGGGGAGAGTCCAAAGTCCCTCTCTTGGACAGTGTCTTTGGTGGCTGTGGGTCCCATGGTTCCAGATTCTGATGACCCTTCTGTCTGGGCTCCTGTGAAGCCTCCAGCCCAGCAGTATAGCAGCCTTCTGCCAGTGTTCATCTCCGGATTGCCTTACTGTCCTCCCTTTGGCTTTTCTGATCTTTCATCTTGTGTGTAACTAGTTCCCTGCATTTGATTCCCTCTGAGTTAAATATTTAGTGTTTCCTGGGTCCCTAGTTGGATCCTGACCGAGACAACATATAGACACATATGCACATGTAGAGTTTCCTAGTGAAATAGGCATAGACTTTGATGGCAGACAGACCTCGATTCAGCAGCTATGACCTTGGGTAAGTTGTTTCACCCTCTAGGAACGTATCTGATAAAATGGGGATGTGTGCAGCCACTTGGCAGGATTGTCGCAAGGATTTATCTAAAGCCCCACCACAGAGATTGTGTTCAATAAGCGGTGATTTGTATTCAGCATGTGTGTCTGGAGAGAGAGAATAAGGTAATATAATTGAATGTCTACTGTTAAAGGCACTTGAAACGTATTTTATTTAACTTTATTGTTTTTTTTTTTATTTTAGAGACAGCGTGTGAGTGGGGGAGAGGGTCAGAGGGAGAGAGAGAGAATCTCAAGCAGGCTCCACGTCCAATGTGGAGGCTGATGTAGGGCTCGATCCCATGACCCTGGGATCATGACCTGAGCTGAAATCAAGAGTTGGATGCTCACCTGTTGGAGCCACCCAGGCGCCCCTTAAAACATACTTTTAAATAGACGTTTATTTAAAATAAATAAATTAAATGAAAAGTTAAATAAATTTCTAAATTTTAGAACAATTTTATTTATTTATTTATTTATTTATTTAGAATTTTAGAGCAATTTTAGATTTACTGAATTATTACAAAGATAGTACAGAGAGTTCCAGTGTACCCCATGCCCAGTATTATTATCCCTTATTATTATCATCTTACATTAATACGGTATCTTTGTCACACTTAATGGCCCAACGATGGTACGTTATTTCCTTACGTTTATACTTTATGCATGCACCGCGTTTCCCTCCTCTCATTTTTTTTTCTATTTCAGAATCCCATCCAGGACATACATTTTAGTTCCGTGTTATTTCTCCATAGGCTTGGAATGTGTTTTGTATATGTTTTCTCTAGTCTCCAGCCTTGTCTTTTCCATTCTCTTAATGGTATCTTTCACAGCTAATACATGGTTTTAGTTGTTAGAAAGAAAAAGAAAATATGTTTCTGGGTCTGGTATATTTTAAAACATCCTCCCGAGTGACATAAAACAAATCAGAATGTCTTTTAAACTCCCTTTCTACCCTGTGTCACTACAAATATTTTTATTGGGTTTTTAATGAAAATCTTTTCAATGTATTCTTTTCCCATAGTTAGCTAATACATGTGCCTTTGTGGGCTTTTTTTTTTTTTTTTTTTTTTTTTGCAGTCTCTTCATCATGAGATGTCTTTGTATATTCAACAACTGAAAATAGACATTGAAAAAGGAAAACTCAGTGACAGTATTTCAAAACTTGAAAAACAAATAAATAAAGAAAAGAAACTAATTCGCAGAGGAAGGACCAAGGGTCTCATCAAGGAACATGAGGTAAACCACCTGTTTTCCATTTATATGTTGTCATCATTTTGGAGTTTCTCTTACATGGTTGTGTATGTCCTTAACCTTGGATTAAACCTGCTCTGAAAATTACGTCAGTCCTCTTGTCCGTTTCCTGGGGATTATCCCTTACGTGGTTCGAGTTCTAACTGCAGCCTGTGTTTCTTGCTTTTGGGACATGTGAAAAATTCAGCGTCAAGTTATTATTTCATGATTTCCCTTGCCATGGCTCAGTGGCCCTGTCCCTTGAGACTGTGGTTGCAAATGTGTCACCTGTTGCTTAAGTACCCACAGTTGATTTTGAGGGGCACGGTGTCCTCAGAAGTGCTGCTTTTGGAAAAGATAGCCAATCAGGATATAAGCATCTGGGGCAAATCTCATGCTCCATCTGGCCCCCATCCTATATGATTGCTTCTATTTATTTGACAGTATTGACTCTTCTTCTTTCCTTTAAACTGTTTACTGCTGTGGCTCTCCCAATATCAACCTCTCTTGCTTTTCCTTATTTGATTATTTTTTGGGGGGTGGGGAACTTCTTTTTAGCGTCATTCACAAATTTCTCTCTCTTTTTTAAAGTAATCTTTATACCCAACGTGGGGCTCGAACTCATGACCCGAGATCAACAGTCGCACAGTCTACCAACTGAGCCAGGCAGGCGCCCCACAAATTTCTCTGTTTCCCTTGTGTTACCTTAATGTTTTAGTTTTGAGAGTCTCCATTTTTGGCTGGTTTCGTGCCTGCCTAGGGGTTTTCTGCCCTTTGCGGCTTTAATGATAAAACCCTCTCTGCAGTGATAGTGCCTAAATCTTTATCACCACCTGAGTCCTTTCCTCTGAGGTCCAGATTCTGTTTCTGAGTGGTACATGTCCCAGTGTTCTTCAGAAACCTCCAGTTCAGCATGTCCAAAACTAGCCCATAATATCTTCCCTCAAACTTTGCTCCCTTTTGTATCTGTTGGTCATGAAGCCACTGCAGCCTGAGAACTCCCCTCCTCCCCATCCCCTTTCCTTCCTGCTCAGCTGTGATGGAGTCAGTTGCCAGGCCTCATGGCCAGGCCTCCAGGACACCTGCTTCCTCTCCTTCTTTTCCACGGTGTTGCCATTGCCCTTGACCTGGGGTATTTTCCCCATGCGATGATGGCCACATCATCTTCCAGACCCATCAACAGAGAGACCCCTTTGAACCACAGATCCTATATCACTGCCTCACTGTTACTCCCAGAATATCTCTAAGCCCCTTAGAACACCACGCAGGTGGGCCACAGTCTGGCCTCAAGACGTGCCTTCAGCGTCCCTCCTCCCGCGCTGTGCCCTCCAGTCACACTGGACTGCTGTTCTTTCAGAACATCTGGAGCTTTCTTCCCCTTGGCTGTTCCTTCTGGTGGGAGTGACCTCTCTCGCCTCTGACTCGGAGCAGTCGGACTTGTTCTGGCCGCATCTCCCTCAGATGGCTCCCACATGTGGAGTGGGTTTTCTCGGACTCCTTACGGCAGGCAGTGACCCTGTCATAACACTTGTCACACTATGCGCACATTATTTGTATGACCACTGGAGGGGAGGAAAAAAAATTATTATTTTTTTGACTCCTGAGGGTCCCCGAAAATGAAACCGACAAAGGCAGATGAACAGGAGAAAAGCGTACATATTTTATTGAATTTTTACATGCACGTGGGAGCCTTCACAAGAGAGTAAAGACCCAAAGAAGTGACCAGAGAAGGAATTTTTTATACCTTGTAGACAACGAAGCCATACATTTGTGAAGAATTGGCAAGGCAAAGATAAGGGTTAGTTTAACAAGGTTTGTTTGCAGATTCCTCCGGTACTGTCTCTGGGCTGATGAGAGTCTATCGCTAATAAAAAGAGACTTTATTTCCTGCCTGTAGGCAGAAAGCAGGGAGCTTTTTCTGTGATTGCTGCTTCTTAATTGCCTTTAGCTCAAAATAATTTTCTCACCAAAGAGGCATATTTTTGGCGGCGTCTGGCTGGCTCAGTAGAGCGTGTGCCTCTTGATCTCGAGGTCGTGAGTTTGAGGCCCACGTTGGGTGTAGAGATGACTTTAAAAAAAAGGAGGCATATTTTGGGGTGACATATTTCTGGTTTCATTCACTGCATTACTAGACTGTGGTGAATCCCTTTCAGGCTGACTTCCTCATCTTTGTTTCTCCAGTGCCCATTACCACACCGGGCGCACAGCGGATGGCCTATAAAAGATTATGTTGTTAAAGTCACACACATCTGTTAGTTTCTAATCCTTATGGACTAATCACGTAAACTCATTTGAAACACATTCCCTGCTTTATTTCCTCAATCAGGCCTGCTTTTCTGAGGAAGGCGGTCTGTACCAGCTCCACCACCACATGGACGTCCTGCGGGAGCTGTGTGAAGAGCTGACTTCACAGAAGAGTCAACAAGAAGTGAGGAGAGCCCTGAAAGATTATGAACAGAAGATAGAAAGACTTCGGAAATGTGCTTCCGAGATTCACGGGGCGCTGCAGCCCGCGGTGGGAGGCGTGTCGAAAAACAAGTGAGTGCTTCATAAGATTAACTACACATCAGGGGAAAACAAGAGAAAGCCCCTTGCAAGATCAAATGACAAGGAGTGTTATTTATTCTCTTTTAGACTTCCTGTTTCTGCCTCTGTTTTAACGTGCAATTTTGATTCCTTCCTAGGGAGCCCATGAGCACATCTGAGAACGGAGGAAGGAATGCCCACAGCGAGGTGCCATCTGCAAACTCAGATAATCAGCCATCAGCTGAACAGGTGTCACATGCGGATAATGTATTTTAGAAGTAAACCCAGTGAAAAAAGCCAAGCGCACAACAATCTGCTTCTCATAAATTGCTAGCTTTAATTATCTCATTATTTTCATCAGCTGAGGAAGTAATGCAAGAAAGACTCCCTTTCAGAGAATTACAACACAGTGAACCAAAGCTATAGCGAGCGTAACGTTTTCTTCTCCTGAGGATACAAGAGCTCTTTCAGAAAGAGATCATTTGCAGACATTACGATTACACGTAGTCTGTGCGCGTTCCTAGTCAGGGGTACGAGAGGTTGAGTTTCATCTGTACGGATGCCTCAGCTGCGTGGAGATGAGCTAGTTCACTTATTATTTGTCTTTTTCTCAGTACATTGTCGTTTGCTCCCCTTGGGGATTGAATTTTCTGAATTCTTGAATTTTAGGTAAGTGGCCATGGACTGTGGGTCATAGCCCAGCCTGCTAGTCTGAAGCTGTGGGGAAGGAACCAGGTGTATTTGAAATCAGAGGTCTGGCCTGCACGCTAGGCTTCCGAAGGCTTTTGACTATGGCTATGCAGTCGTAGGCAGAGACAGTATTTAGGGGTTTAGGGGCTGGGAGAACACCTTTTCTGTGCTGATATACCGATTAGAAGGTGAGACTCCGTGTAATAAATCTCTTCTGTCCTAGGGGAAGGCCTTTCTCTGACCTGAGAAGCTTCAAATAAATTTTATTATCTCCTGGGTGAGGGTATACAGAATTAGTGATATACCTTTGTACTATAAAATGTTTATCTTTTCCAGGCAATTAAGTATATTGAAGATATTATGTTTGCTATTTTGCATATTTGCTTAGGCAATGGGATCAACTAAGAATTTTAGCCTGGAATCTGAGTTAAAGCCTCAACAGGAAGAAAGCGTTATGGAGAAGTATGAGAAGGGTCACGATGCGTCTGTCCGTAGTTTACAAGAGAGGTAACTTAAATAACTGGAAGATCCACCTAAAATCTTTCATTAATACAAACATGTTATACTTTAATACATGTGTATAACCCATTAGTCATAATTTTTGCATGTAGTCCAGTAACTTAAGCAGAAATTCCTGAGATTTCCTCATGTATAATCGACAGTAATTAAAAAAAAAAATTGTCTTCTTATTAAAGTTAAGTAGCATCGCGTTTAATTTTTCCCCAGGTATGATACACACAGAGAAAATCTTGAGCTGTGCCTGCAAAACAACAAATTCAGAATTATTTCTGATTTCTCCAGTGACGTAGTAAGGAGTAGTGCTTGTCTTCAGGCTAAACTGACAGATCTACAGGTAATTACTAAAAATATTATTAGAGGAGTTTTATGTTTTATTAGAAAATAATACCACCGTGAGTATAGAATTCACTACCTTTGCTGAGGTCACGTACGCTAGATGTTTCCAAAGAACTCTCTTTGTTGGATTACATTTCCAATGTCATTCTATTCTAGAAACTGATTTGCCTTCAAGTACCAAGCCCAGGAAAGACTTTGGTTCAGGGTCCTAATTTATTGCTCCTGCTCTGATTTGGTACTCCAGATACGGTGGCTTGCAGAGTTTTGGGTTGTGTATAGGATAAGAATGAGGACTTCAAAAGAATTGGTCCAAGCACTATGTTTGAAGGCAGTTTCACCCAACAGCCCAACTGTGTGGCTATAAAATTAACAATAGGTGAAAAACCAGTCATCTTGACAAATTGTCACCTTGTGTGTCTCATGTTGGGCAATAACAAAGGGGCAGGCAGTGGAAGGATCTTTCACTCTGATGGATACTCTTGTGGAGAGCCATCAGAAGAAGTATTGCATTTGGCTCAGGAGCTACAGAAAAAAAACTGTCTAATGTTGGGCACACCAGTTGTAGGCCCTACAAATGAAGATCTTCCTTACTTTGAAGACGATCTGTGCAGTGCAGGGCAACACTGTTGTATACTTGGACGTACATTAGAACGAACCCTCACAGAAAACCCATCGGGTGGAGAAAAGGGCCATGGGAGAGCCTACAGTGCCCTCCCATATTTTATAGTTATCTTCCTTTTATAATGCCAGTTTCTGAGTCACACTCTACCATCTGGCTTTTCTCTATTTTCCATCTGAGTAAGCAGAATGAATATGTTAAAATCTCTGTTGTTCAAGTGATAGATTTAGCACGTTTTCATCACAATTAAGAAACTGTCTTGAGACCTTACTCCAGTAACTGAATAATGAGTTGGTCATAAAAGCTATACTAATCCTTGGGGAAAGTGAACAAATTATAATGATCAGCACTCAGTAAAATTGTGTGGTAGCACCTTTAAAAAAAAAAAAAAAAAACCTAACAAGATAAGGAGCTGGAATAGAATAGAATTTTTACATGTTTAATTATAAATCATAATTTCATTCACTTCTTATTTGATAGAAACAGTTTTAGTTCACTCTAGTTTTCTTTTTAGTTTAGGGAGAAACAAAGATTTATTGTCTAGAGGAACTAGAATATCTGTTCTTATATTACATGTATCTTTCCTTTTTTTAAGTTAATTTGTTTTGAGAGAGAGAGAGAGAGAGAGAGAGCATGAGTGGGGGAGAGGCAGAGAGAGAGAGAGAGAGAGAGAGAGAATCTTGAGTAGGGACTCGATCCCATGAAATCATGACCTGAGCTGAAATCAAGAGTCCAACGCTTAACCGCCTCAGCCACCCAGGCGCCCCTACATGTATCTTATCTTTCTGAATTGTATTCTTTGCACTGACTTATGGGAAGGAAGTGTGGGTTCCTTCATTGTTGACTCCCTTTACTTCACTGAATGGGTCTTCTAACTGAGAGCACAGTTAAGATCATTGTTCCCTGAAGGATACTTTACTTGTAGATGGTTGAAAAATATTTTTAAAACTTATTTAAAATTAAAATTAGTTAATTAATTTCATTAATGAAATTAGATATAAAAATAATTTTAATGTATTTTCATATGAAACTTCGTGTTCATAGTTGGCGAATGGCTCATTTTGTTAGAACAAAATAATCGTGCCTGTTAACCCCCTAGTTGAAGATTACTTTATGTGTTTCATCTAGGTCTTAGAAAATGAAACTGATTCCTGCTGGAAGGAGTTTGAAATCACTTCACTGAAGTTAGAAGAGCTTGAGAGTGATGTAAAGAAGCCCTTTATACGCGAGGCAAGAGACAGATTAAAAGAAAAAGAAAGAGAGTTTCAGATGACTCTTAATACCAGGTATAATTCTGAGATCTATTAACCCTGCATTTACTAAATTTATGAAATTTTAATGCTATTTTAAGCTAGGCTAGTACTATATTAAGTATTTTATTTGGTTGCTAACTTGAGGGCCATTTTACTGATGAGGAAACTGATACTCAGGGAGGTTACATAACCTAACCAAGCCTCCCCACTGGCCAGACATTTAGGTGGAATTTGCACTCTGTTGAGTTCCAAAGGCCGTGGCTCTTCCCCCTGATCTGCCCTTGGGCATGAATTTGGCCATGTCACATAACTTCTCTGAATCTTGATTTTCCCATTTCCAAAGTGAGAGTGCTGTTATTATCCCCTATACATAGGATGTGTTTCCCCAGGACATATCCCCACTTTACATAGGAGGAAACTGAGGCTCACAGTCATATGTTATTCGTCAAAGGTCACACATTTCATTCTCACATTAGTAGAGCCCATTTCTTTGAATTCTGTTATATTTTCACTAATAAAATAATTAGTGTTTATAATGACATTTCTTTGTCATCCAAGGCAAAGTTAAATTACATTCACCATTTTGCACTTCAAAAGGTTAGGAAAGGCTCAGTATGTTTTACAACAATTTTCCATTCAGTGCGGTTTCTGTTAAGCTATTATGAATATGTGGATATAGCAAACAACTCATTCTTTGGCATTTTGGATCGCTGGATTTGGGTTTTTTTTTGTGTGTGTTTTTTGTCTTTCCTGGGTTTGGGTTTTAATCTGATAATCTGCACATATCATTGTATGTATTCTTATTGGGTAATTATTTTTTGTTTGTAGTTAAACAATGGCATTAATATGTTTTATAGACTACCTTTATGGTGCCTTTTCCCATTATGTCTGGGTTTATTTTTCACCCAGAATGGAATCTTTGGAGACTGCGCTGAAGATTGTGTTACCTGTGGAGAAGGAATCACTTCTCCTCTGTGGCTCAGACCTGCTCCTCCATGAAATGGCCATTCAAGAATTTCATCTCATTGATGCTGATGGCATTTATCAAAACCTGAGGGTAAATATAAGTTTTCCCAGGCACTCATAGAATAAATCAGTTCTTCAGAGATTTTTAATTATACGTCAATAGTATATAGTTAGACGATAAGCAATGGCAGAAAGTCTTCAATAATTTAGACTGATTTATTTCTCATCTCTTTTATTCCTCACAAATTTGAAAGTAGGTACAGTGAAGTTAATAGTTAGGTATTTTCTTTGAATTCAAAATGAAGGTCTGCTTATGAATATCTTCTCCAATGACTGAAATCCTAAGTATTGTATTAGACTCGTGTGCATTTTCTACAGTTTACTTATTCCAGGTCTCATTTGAAATAAAAAATATTTAAGTTTTATGTTTCAGATTATAAACAGATGTCTCCACAGTTTACTCTCTATTTTCACTGGAGCGGTAGATTTATATACTTGTTTTCTTTTGGGGATTGAAACATCAGAAAGGTTATCAGATCATGAAACAGATGGGCTCTGATTGTTTGTGATTAAAATGTTTCCTTCTGTGGACCCTGTCTGACTTGGCAGACCCGGGAAGTGGTTTTTCCAGATGCAATCTAGTCATTGGGAGTTTAGGTGCATTGCTGATGGGCAGTCTCTCTTTTTCTCTGCCTCAGTCTTTTTGGCATTTCTTACTTTATTTTAGAATATCCAAGATTCCATCATAAAACAGATTGAAATATGTAATAATTTGGAACAGTGGGGCGACTTTGCATTGAAAGAATTACACCCACTGGATCTCCATGCAACAAAGAATATTATACTGAAACACAGAACACAACTTGATGAAACGAACCACAAGGTACAGAGTTGTAAAGATGCCCTCAAAGCTCTGGAGGACTTTCTGGCTTCTCTGAAAACAGCTGAACTCCCTTTTGAGCTTGTTACAGACCTGTCAGCCTCAGATACACAGGTGGTACCAGAAAACACTTTGACAATAGAAAATAAAGAAGGAGAAACCAATCTGATGAAGGACAAGGCCAGACATTTGGATGAACGTTTGAAGATGCTTGGTATAAGCTTTAAAGATGCTGAACGGGGTGACGACACCTGTGAAAAACTTGTTGATGCTTTGTCCAAAAAGTTATTTGAGACACATGGCTATGGCGTGCAGGAGGAGTTCACTGAAGACAAGTTACTAGAGACTTGTACTTTCAAAAATAATGAACTCCTGAAAAATATTCAAGATGTGTACAATCAAATCAGTAAAATCAGTCTTAAGGATCCCACTGCTCCAGCTGTGAAACAACGGTAAGTCTCATGTCCGTCGATGACCCCATGCGGGATGATACTCCTCTGTATTTTCAGTATGTCTTAGGTGAAAGAAATTCTTTCTGTGTCTTTCTACTTCTGTTCCATCCTGCTCTATTCAGTGTTCAGCATGCTTTCCTGTAGGCACTTCAAGCTTTCCTTTTGTTGACAGTGTGCCTTTACAAAATGTTATATGATTTTTTTCTCCCTAAAGTGTACATTTCATGGACAAAGGAGTAATGAGATAAGATGCATGTAAAGTACTTGAGTTCCTTCAAAGTCCCTTTAGCGCTCTGGTCTTTATTACGGGGTTCTCATGATGAGAGAAGACCTAAAAAACTCCACACACAGGGTACTAAAGAAAGAAAGAAGTGGTAAAGGATACGCATGCTATACCCTATCCCTACTTGTTGCTGAATTATTTGGTCTCCTGCTCTCCTCCCAGCAGGATGGGGATGGGGACAGAGTGGGACGGCATGGGACTGGATGCAAGAGGTCAGCCAAGGTTAGTTTTGATTCTGGAGATTGAGCAGAATTGTGGTAAACTGAGGCAGGCAGGTTTTGTACGAGTGCCGTGATTTTAACTCTTGTGTTCAGAGCCAGCCTCCAGGTCCTGCAAGTGATAATGCTAGCAAGTTACCTCTGTGGCACTCTCCGCCCCTTTCTAAATCTTTCCCACATCCTGTCTCCTCTGCCCACCAAGTCCCTCAGGCTCAGTGCTCTCTTGAGACTCTTCAGTTGACCAAGCTCTTCCCTCTGAAACCATCCTGTGCTAACGGTCTCAATGAGACTTTTATTCCTACAGTGCCCAGTTCTTAGTGAGGTGTTGAACTAGTTACTAATGTGTTATTTATTGTTAATAAATATTTATTCTTTATTCATAAATAAGTAATAAATAAGTTCCATGTTAATTTATACATGAAAAACTATACATCGATAAACAATAAATTGCTTTAATTAAAAAAAAAAATTTTTTTTTAACGTTTATTTACTTTTGAGACAGAGAGAGACAGAGGATGAACGGGGGAGGGTCAGAGAGAGAGAGGGAGACCCAGAATCCGAAACAGGCTCCAGGCTCTGAGCTGTCAGCACAGAGCCCAACGCGGGGCTCAAACCCACGAGCCGTGAGATCATGACCTAAGCCGAAGTCGGACGCTCGACCGACTGAGCCACCCAGGCGCCCCAAATTGCTTTAATTTTTAATTTAGCTACCAATACAACAAATACATGTTGTTGCCGGGTACTATTTTAGGTACTACAGATAGAGGAGTTAGCACAAAAGACAAAAGCTCTTGTTCCTGATGGAGTCTTATCTAGTGAGAGGAGTAAGGTATTCAATATGTTTGATAGTGATAAAAGCTATGAAGAAAAATTGAACAAGGACGGAGGAGGGGGTTGTAATTCAAAAAGGGTCATCAAGAAGAGTTTTACTGAGAAAGTAACTTTTGAGTCACATGGGATGGATGAGAGAGCTGGCCCGGTGACTCCTGGGAGGAAGAGCCTTCTAGGCCGAGGGAGCAGTAGGTGTGAGAATGAGCCTGGCATGTTTGAGGAGAGGCAAGGAGTTGGGAAAGTCAACAGTGAGGGGAAGAAGTATGAAAGGGGATCAGAACGGGTGGGATGGGGGTTAGCTCAGGTAACCTGTGGGCCATGAGATAGCTTTGGCTTTTTCTTTGAGTAACATGGGAAGTCATTGGAGGGGTCCAAGCAAATGGAAATGATTTGGTTTTCACTGTAACAGGCTCTTTCTGGCCCAAGTGTTGAGAATGGTGTAAGAGTCAAGGGAAGATACAGGAAGTCTAGGTTCACCTATGGTAGTGATCCAGGTGAGGGATGATGGTAACATGGACCAGTGTTGAGGTGGCAAA
This sequence comes from Panthera pardus, assembly GCF_024362965.1. Lineage (NCBI taxonomy): Eukaryota > Metazoa > Chordata > Mammalia > Carnivora > Felidae > Panthera > Panthera pardus. The sequence continues at coordinate 102,371,695 of NW_026526810.1, forward strand.
AAGGGCTAAGATTCTGGATAAATTCTTAAGATAGAGTCCACAGTTATATAGGTTATATGTACACATCGTACATAGCTTATAAAAAAGATTGGAGTCGAGAATGATTCCAAGCTTTGACTTGAGCAACTAGAAGAATGGAGTTACCATTAACTGAGATGAGAAAGAATGAAGTTTATCAGGTACTGATCAAGTGTGCTCAGTTTTAGAAATGATAGGTTCAAAATACTTATTTGACGTTCAAATACGAATGTCAACAAGACTCTTAACGACAGATGGAGTCAGAAGGGGCTGAGCATTTAGAATGCCGTGTAGAGTCGTGAGATGGGTGACATTGCCCGCGGAGGGAGGTCAGACAGACAAGGGAAGAGGTCCAAGCTGTTTACTCCAGGCACTCCATGTTAAGAGATCAGGGAGATGAGGAGGAACCAGAGAACGAAACCAAGAAAGAGTGGCCAGTATAGGACAGGGGAAATCAAGAGAGTCCTGGGGTCAAGTGAGAAGACCTTTCAACAAGGAGAAGTGGTCAGCTGTGTCAAATGCTGCTGACCCGTGAAGGAAGCGAAGGTTGAGAATGGAACATGGGTTTAGCAACATGGAGGTTACCGAAGATCTTGGCAAGTAGTTTTGTAGGAGCAGGTGGAGAGTGAAATCCTTATGGGAGTGGATTCCAGAGAGAATTGGAAGAAAGGAGGTAGAGAAGTGAGTACCTGAGAAAAGCAATTTAGACCTGGGTGAATGGAGTTAACCCTTCCAGGGTTAGTTTGCAGATTAAAACCCTTAGGTCAAATGAATCCTTTTTGATGGGGAAGAGCTTTTTGTACACAAGGCAGAAATGCAACATTTCCTTGCACGTTCCTTTCTCCTCGGCTTCCTCTGCTCTTCCTTAGGAGCTTGCAGGGCACGTTCACCTGTCTCTTGTCCTTTCTCCATGTCACACTCTCTTTCCCGTTCGCACCCACTCATATTCTTTGTCTGGTTTCTCTAAGGTACATATCTACCTTCTTTACAAGTGTGTTCACCACAGAAAAATGTCACTGCTTATGGTTTTGTATATTTATTATGTTTAAAATACCGAATTATTATTCTGGAAATGCGAAGAGCCTGTGAACTCTCTAATAAGAGTGTGTAATTTTGGCATAATAGTTTGAGGGCAAATTAAAGTGAGAGTGCCTCCCCCAAATTGCCCTTATATGTGTTGAATCGGAGTGGCCAATCATCGGTTATCAAACTTTTCTCTTTCGTAATCAAGGAAAAAATCACTAATGAAACTGGATAAGGATCTAGATGAATATGAAGAAGAGAAGAAATGCTTGCAAGAAATGGTCAATTCTCTTCCGCAGTTCAGAGACGGCCGAGAAAAATCGCTGAATCAACAGTGCCAAAATACGGCACTTTTGTGGGAGAATACAAAAGCTTCGGTCACTGAATGGTAAGGAAAAAAATCCCTCCCAAATCTGAAAAATTGTGTGTAGCACAATCAACTTTTTGAACTATGTTGAAAACACATCCCCATGGACCTAAAGGAGGAACAAGCATAAGCATTTCATACTGGAAGCTCCTAAGACCAATGTCTGGAGCAAGATCTGGAATCCTAGATTATATTGCCCAATGAATTTAAGAGGTTTATCTAAGAGGAATAACAAATAACCAGTGTATTTATTATTATTGTTATTACTCTACCTGTATTAGTTTTCTATTGCTGTTCTGTAACTAGTTACCAGCAGTTTAGTGGCTTAAAAACAACACAGATTTATCTTACAGTCTGGAGGCTGGAAATTCTGAAATCAAGCTGCCTTCCTTTCTTGGAGGCTCTAGGACAGAATCCGTTTCCTTGCTTTCTAGAGGCCTCCTGACTCCTACTACTTTCCTTGCTGTGTGTCCCCTTCCTCCATCTTTTTTTTTTTTTCTCTTTCTAAATGTTAATTTTTGAGAGATAGAGCATGCAAGCTGGGGAGGCACAGAGACAGCAGGGAAAGAATCCGAAGTGGGCTCTGTGCTGATAGCAGCAAGCCTGATGTGGGGCTCAATCTCGCGAATTGTGAGATCATGACCTGAGCCAAAGTTGGACGCTCAACCAACTGAGCCACCCTTCTTCATCTTTAAAGCTAGCCATGTGGTGTCTTCAAATCTTAATCTGGCTCTTTCTCCCCTCCTCTCATTTCTTTTTCTGTTGTCACTCTGACCCTCCTGTCACCCTCTTATAAGGGGCCTTGTGATGATATTGCACCCACACAGATAATTCATGGTAATATTCCTATTTTAAGTTAATCCTTAACTTAATCACCCCGGTTGGTGATTCTGCTGAATGTTCTCCATCCATGCCTTCTTTCCCTAACTCTCTGTCTGAAGGTAGAAGTGGTCAGGAGGCTGATCCCTAGCTGACTGTACCAGCCAAGCCAAGGGGTCCAGTTAGGACAGGAAGTTACTAGTAGGAGATTTGAAGACAAGCAGAGAGAGAGAGGTCAAGGCGATCTTAACCCCCTCCCTTTCCAGCAGGTGGTTCTGGCAGCCCCTACTGGCAGCCTCCTCTCTGGCTCTGGCTTCCCCCTTTCCCCTGAGTCCGAGTGGTGTATCTGTTTTTCTCTAGTTCGTGTCTCGGCTCCCTGAAAGTTTCCCTTAACTCTGCCCGCATCAGTGGTCCTTTTACACAGAACTCTGTCTGAGGGCACCTCCTGTTTTCTACTGGAACCTGAATGTACAGTAGTTAAGATAAAGCCTGTCTGTGGTATTCAATCTAGTGTACCCTTTGATTTTGTAGAGGAAAGAAATTGAGGTCCAAAGAGGCTAAAGTCACATGACTGATTAGTGCCAGCCATAACTAGAAATCAGGTCTCCTAACTGCTTCATTATTTGTATTACTTTACTTTTTTCAAAGGGCTAACTCTAGAATGAGCAAATAGACATAAACAAACTGTGACTTGCTGAATTAGTATGGAAACAATCTCCAAGAATAGTGCTAGGGAGGCACTGTTTTCCAAGATATAGTTTGGTTAATGATGAAACTGAGATGCCGATTCCTTAAGATTATGAATCCTGTGTTTCTTCCTAGAGCTTACATCTGGTAATTTTTTTTTTTTTTTTTTTTGCTATTGAAGTAGTGAAAATCATAATCCAGTGCTTTTTTAGACCATCCATTTGCCAGATAAGTATGTATGCCATCATTCTTAGGTTAAATTGGTAAAACAATATGCGAAACCATGTCAAGAGGAAAAATCCTTCTGTAACGTATTAGTCGTTATTGTAGGATACTTACAAAGAGAGAGAATGGTTTTCCTATTCTTAGAGATTTACCTGTTTTACTTTTTTCTTTTTCTTTTTTTTTTTTTTCCCATAGCCTTGACCAATGTGAAAGAGTTTTGGAGCTCTTAAAACAGTATCAGAATTTTAAAAGTGTCTTGACAACTTTGATTCAAAAAGAAGAGAATGTCATCTCCCTTCAGGCTTCCTACATGGGAAAAGAGAACCTGAAGAAAAGGATAGCAGAGGTGAGTCCAGATTCCAAAGGGAACTCTACACCGTGGCCTCAGCAATAAAGAGGATATTATAAATGGAGTCATTTTTGAAACTCAGCTTACAAGAACAGTGGCCGTTTTACTAGATATCTAAGACCTTACTGAATTTATTACTAGGGCTTGAAAAAAACCCAGTCCCCAAGTTAACGCTAGGTTGCTTCTGTTTGGTTCTTGATACTATTGGTGTGGTTCTGCTGGAGTCTGGGGTCACCCCTGCTCCTACCTCTGTACAGTTTCAACAGTCTTTGCACTGACCTTCTGCCCAAAAGGAAACTGAGGCTTCATTTTAGGCTTGAGAGAATGAAGGTAGTGGGAAAACCCCTCTGTTATTAGTAGACAAAGGAATAATTATGTTTTTATTTATTGGCTTTCTGTAAAGGCGTGTGAGTGTATGTCCATGTTGTTCCATCTGTATTCATAGCCTAAACAATCACAGCATATTCGAAGAAGAGTAACACTTTTGGACACTAGGTGTCATTATTTTCTGTGATTTTATGTGGTTATCAACCAGAATGGCAGAAGAATGGAATCGTTGAAGGACACTGCCTGCTACACTATGTGACTGCACACCAGGAAGTTGCTTTTCCTAGCGGCTTTATGGTTTGATGAGAGAGAATCAACCAGATGCCTGCAGACAATTTAGTCTTTATCTAGAACTCTTATCCCTGAAGCCGAAGGTTCAGGGTGCAGACACATGACCAGAGCTATAGATGAGGAATAGCCTTAGTCTGAGACCCGCTTTCTCAGACTCAGTTTCTTGGAACTGATCAATCACAGAGAGCCTTGTTTGGACACCAGTTGTACAATATGTGACTGTGTAACTGGTTTCCTATGAGATTTAAATGAGGAAGGCCACCAAAACCATGAGCAGACAGTGCTCAGAAGCAACCTCTCTGCTTCCATCCAGCAGAGGTAGCTTTGGGTTTTGGTGGTCTTGGGATCTAGACAGATCCTGTCATCATCCCAGGGGATTTAAAGAGCTGGGGGTTTTCTTGATTCCCAGTAAATTCAACATGACCAGCCTTACAAGATTGACCTCAACCTTGTGTCCCAATTTACATAGCTACTCTTCTGCTATGGCCCTGATGCCAGTTTCCCAACGTGTACTGTTGTGTCAGGATCAAAATCTGCCTTATTCACAGATCCTGAGTCCCTACCTTGTATACTGAACAGATATCTAGTCTCTCTTGACTTGTAACTATTCTTGATTTGTGCTAATCCTCCTCAGTTCTGGAATCCCTGCCTTTGTCTCGTTAAGTGGAATCCCATTACCAATAGAAAGTCTTTCCTTTCCTGATCAGGTGAAGTAGCAACTGTAAAGTGCCTAGGACTTCATCAGCACCTAAATGAGTGTTAGTCCTAATGGCCCACCCTGTGTATGGCTGTGAACACTCTCTTCTCGGGTATATGACCATTCCTCCTGCCACCTATAACTGTGAACTGTACTTTCTGGATAAGTTATTTATCTGATGAATAAAACTTACTTCATCACCCAGCAGCTCTGTTGGGCTGGGGTGCCACACTTGTGGACCTGCCAGGTTGACCCCATCCTTTGAATGCTGGGTAGAGGCAGCCATGTTGTTCCCTGGGCCAGTTTGCTCTGGGCCTATGATGGGAGGGGCAGCCTGATGGTCTCTGAGTCACTTTTGGGTCATTCTTCTCCTGTCTTGAAGACTAATGCGTGCCTTCTGTTGAGATGGCTGGTTTATACCAATCTCCTTATGAAAGGGTCTTTTGGCCATTGTGTTAGTGTTCTCATTTTTTGGCAATATGGTATGAATATGGATAGACTGAGAATTTTCCAGATTTTTCACTTCTGCTTCCCTTTTACTGAGCAATTCCATCTTTGAATCATTTATGTTTTCTCACCTTTTACCGTAAGCAGTCAAGGAGGAGCCACGTCACATCTTCAGCACTTTGCTAAAGACATAGCTTCAGCTAAATATTCAATTTCATTGCTAGCTCGTTCTACCTTCCACAAAAACACAAGAACACAAACACAGTTCAGTCCAGTTCTTTGCCACTTGATAACAAGTATCGCCTTTTCTCCAGATCCAACATCATGTTCCTCATTTCTGTCTGCAACCTCATCGAAATGGCCTTTAGTATCTACATTCCTTTAGTATCTACATTCTGTTCATCATTACTTAGTTATTCTGTAAGAAGATTGAGACTTTCTCTCAGCTCTCCTCTTTTCTTTCTGAGCCCTCACCAGAATCGCCCTTAACCATCATTTCAGGGCAATACTGGCTTTTTCTAGCAGACTTCTCAAAAGTCTTCCAGCCTCTACCCATAACCCAGTTCTAAAGCCTCTTCTACATTTTTTGGTATTTATTACAGCAGTACCCCACTGCTCTGTACCAATTTCTGTCCTACTCTCTTCAGGCTGTAATGAAAAATAAAATACCATACGTTGGATGGCTTATAAACAACAATAATTTGGGGTGCCTGGGTAGCTCAGTTGGTTAAGCGTCTGACTTCAGCTCAGGTCATGATCTCATGGTTCATGAGTTCGAGCCCCACATCAGGCTCTGTGCTGACAGCTCAGAGCCTGGAGCCTGCTTCAGATTCTGTGTTTCCATCTCTCTGCCCCTCCCCAGCTTGCAGTCTCTCTGTCTTTCTCAAAAATAAATAAACTTTAAAAAACTTTTTTTAATAAAAAAAATAACAAAAATTTATTTCTCACAGTTCTGGAAGTTGAGAAGTACAAAAGCAAGGTCCCTGCAGATTTGGGGTCTGGTGGGGGCTTGCTTCCTGGTTCATAGATGGCTGTCTTCTTGCTGTGTCCTTAGATGGAGGAAAGGGCAAGAGAACTCTCTAGGGTCTCTTTTATAAGGGCACTAATTCTATTTATGAGGGCTTCACCCTCATGACCTCATGCCCTGCCAAAGGACCCACCTCCAAATACCATCACTATGGGGTTTAGAACAACAGCCTCTATGGTTTCTTATTAACTAACATAAAAATGTATAGTTTCTTATTTCAACAGCAATTTTATTTCATTTTTTAACTTCTAACTTTGTTTTGCCTGTCACAACAAAGTTTATTATGAAAATAGGCTGGTATGGATAAGGACAGATCAACAGCAATTTTAACCATGGATAGATCAAAGAATGAGGACTTTTAATAAATTATTCCTGTGCATAATATGATTTCACATATGCAAAATATATAGTAATAATGTAGTTCATTTAAACATGTCCTCATAAATGGAAGCTAGTATAATAAAGTTTAATTTTTTATTATTTTAAATAATGCTGTAGGGTGGAAAAGAGTTTTCATAAATATGAGAGAGTAAGGTTTACAGTAACGTACAGAGAACTCATAGAAATTAGTGAGTAAACCACTGAGATCCAAGTGGATATTTGTGCATAGGAAACAAATTGGCAATTGTGAAAAAAAAGAGACATAGTTGAACCTCATGAGTAATCAAAGGAAACCAAAGCTACTCCAAAATACCTCTGTTGGCCTTTTGTTAGTCAGTGAGATGTCTACTCTTTATGTTGCTGGTCAGAGAGCATATTGACACTACTCTTTTGGAAAACATTTTGACAGTATTATTCAAGATCCTTGAAAATACACCTCCCATTTGACCAAATATTTTACTTCTAGGATTAATCTTAAATATGGAAGATTCTTAATACCAAAGACATTCCTTGCAGTACTTTAAAATGTACTAATTTCTGGGGCGCCTGGGTGGCGCAGTCGGTTAAGCGTCCGACTTCAGCCAGGTCACGATCTCGCGGTCCGTGAGTTCGAGCCCCGCGTCAGGCTCTGGGCTGATGGCTCGGAGCCTGGAGCCTGTTTCCGATTCTGTGTCTCCCTCTCTCTCTGCCCCTCCCCCGTTCATGCTCTGTCTCTCTCTGTCCCAAAAATAAATAAAAAATGTTGGAAAAAAAAAAAATTAAAAAAAAAAATAAAATAAAATGTACTAATTTCCTTCTTTCTTCACTGGCCAAACCATACCCCCCTCCACTCCAATGACTGACTTGCCTCAGAAGCTGGAAAATCCTGAGGCCAGCAAAATTGGTTTTATTTGCAAATAAGAGTACCATGTGGCTTTGAGGTTTTAAGTAACACTGCTACCACTACTAAAAATGATAACGGTGATGATAGTAAAAGCTTCGGCCATTGATGGCTTGGCCATCGTGTGCCAAGTTCTTCACACATTATTGTATGGTTTCATTCCCAAATAATCCTGCAAGGGTTAAGTATTAACCCTGTTATATTGATGAGAAAACCAAGGTTTAGAGAATTTTAGAAGTAACTGTAGGGTTTGTAACGTTATCAAGATGGTGTTAAGAATGAAGAACAAAGGAATTCCTCGCCCCACCCTGTCAGTTTTCCCGATTTCTTGTGGGATTGTCAAAGGAGATGTCTACTCAAAAAATAAGAACTAATGGTATTGCTTTATTATAAGTTGCGTGAGTGCCCAATACCCCAGCAGGTTCTCTGGGAAGATGTGGTTCAAGCATCAGGCCAGCCTAAATGCTTACAAGGCCTTTTTCTCCTCCAGATCGAAATCGAAGTCTTAGAATCTTATCACAGAGTAGCTCAGATATGGATACAGGGACCTGGGTTCTTCATCTTATGTGAAGATAGGTTCATAATGCTGGTCTCAAGGATCTTACCTGTTAAATGATAAGAAGCAGAAAAAAGAACCATATCCACATATTGTATTTCTCAGGCACGCTGATCCTGCTTACCAGTAACGTCTAATTTATGTCTTGGAATTTGGACAGATTAGCATCTTCCTCTGTAACCAAGGCAAAAAGTGAGGATAGAGGTTAAGTGACTTTCCCAAGATTATATGGCTGATAAATGGCATAATCATGATTTAATCCCAGATCTGTGTGACTACAAAGTCATGTTTCAATCATCATAATATTGCCTTCTCTGTAGATGTTTGAAATACATATATGGCGGAAATAAAAATTAACTTTGCATTGTCTCTTCCCCCTTTCTCATCTGTAGAGGTTTGGTCACAAAGGCATTTTAAAAATTAATAAAATCACTAATTCCCTTTATGAAATGTATAAGAGCCTAAGCATTTATTATTATATTGAGAATCTTTTAGTATGGTATCTGGCATATGAGCAGTTTACATATTTGCTGGAATAATATGTTACTTTGTGATGTAAAATTATATTTTGTGATGAATTACATACCGTCTTCAGAAACAATCCACTTCTGTAGTATGTATTTGTAGTGTGATCCTTTGCACCAGTGGCTGAAATATGATATCACTGAGAACTTTTGTCTTTCAAACCATAGAAACCTGGATGTTTATCTAGGATATGGGGCCAGATTTCCACTCTCTTTAATGAAAGACAGAAGTGCAAGAGTAAGACTAAAGGCTAGAATGTCAGGGGACCATTCAAGTTTGGGAAAAGACAGAGTGAGCCTACTTTCCTTTATTCTACCCTTTCAATGTATTGTGGAACAAAACCCACAGTTCCTGTCAGTGCTAAAGATACCCTCTCCTGCTCTTTCTTTTTTCTTCACCCAGTGGCGGCATATGTCAATGTAACAACAGAGTTCTTTGAATGTATTGAAAATTACGCCATATAATTGAACAAATTATTTTTCCATTTAATTGAACAAAAACGTATTATGCCCATTGCAGAGGCTTGTGCCAGGAGGAAAAACACTGGAGTTTGCAATCAGCTTTGAAGATGTATCAGTCAGCATCCAGTCAGGAGACAGAAACACCTCCCCCCCCCCCCCAGTAATTTTTTTTCTATTTTAAAATTTTTATTCAATTATTATTATTATTATTTTATCTTTCTTTTTCTTTCTATAATTTATTTGTTAGCATATAGTGCAACAATGATTTCAGGAGTAGATACCTTAATGCCCCTTACCCATTTAGCCCTTCCCCCCCTCCCACAACCCCTCCAGTAACCCTGTGTTTGTTCTCCGTATTTAAGACTCTTTTATGTTTTGTCCCCCTCCCTGTTTTTATATTCTTTTTGCTTCCTTTCCCTTATGTTCGTCCGTTTTCTATCTCAAAGTCCTCATATGAGTGAAGTCATATGATATTTGTCTTTCTCTAATTTCCCTTAGCATAATACCCTCTAGTTCCATCCACGTAGTTGCAAATGGCAAGATTTCATTCTTTTTGATCGCTGAGTAATACTCCTCAGTTTTTATTATTTTAATTAAATTTTTATTTTGAGGTAATTGTGGATTCACATGCGGTTGTAAGAAATTATACAGAGAAATCCTGAGTACCCTTTACTGTAAGTTTCCCCAATGTTAAATCTTATAAAACTACGTAGTACAATATTGCAGTCAGGACACTGCCATTGATACAGTCAAGATCAAGGATGCTTCCATCACCACGAGGATCCCTCATGCTGTCATTTTATAGCCCTACCCTTTTTCCTCCTGTACATACACATACAGTATGTAACTTGGGAATTGGCTATTTCACACTCAGCATAATTCTCTGGAGATTCACTCAGATTCTTGCATGTATTGGTAGTTTGTTCCCTTTTCTTGCTGTGTAGTTTTCCATGGTATGGATGTAACCACAGTTTGTTCCATTACTCGCCGCTGAAGGGCATCTGGGTTGTTTATAATTTCGGGCTATTACAAGTAAAGCTGCTATAAACACATTCATATATGGGGTCTTTATGTGAATGTAAGTTTTTATTTCTCAGGGTTAACTGCGTAGGAGTGCAGTTGCTGGCTTGTATGTTAATCGTGTATTTAGTTTTTAGAGAAACTGCCCAACTGCTCCCACCAGCATTGTGGAATGATCCAGTTTCTCTGCATCGTTGCCAGCATTAGATGCTGTCTCAATTTTTTTTTTTTTTTTAACTCATGCTGATAGGTATGTAGTGGTATCACATTATGGTTTTAATTTGCATCTTCCTAATTGCTAATGGTATTGATAATCTTTTCTCGTGCTTCTTTGCCATCTGTGTGTCATCTTGGGGGAATTATCTCTTCATATCTTTTGCTTATTTACACTAATTAGATTTGTTTTGTTTTGTTACTGTTGCGTTTTGAGCATTCTTTTTATGTTCTAGATACTAACCGTTTGTTAGGCGATTTGCGAATACTTTCTCCTAAACTGGAGCTTGTCTTTTCATCCTCATAACAGGGTCTTTTGCAAAGCAAAAGGTTTTCATTTCAGTAAAGTACTGTTTATCGTTTTCTCCTTTCATGCATTGTACTTTTGGTGTTAAAATCTAAGAGTCTTCGTGTAGCTCAAGATCCTGAAGATTTTCTCGTATTTTTTTTCCTAAAAGTTTTGTAGTGTTATGATTTACACTTAAGCCCGTCATCCATTTAGAGTAAGTTTCTATATAAGGTATGAGACTTAGGTCTGTAGATGTCTAGTTGCTCCAGTGCCATATATGGAAAAGGCTCTCTTTCCTCCATTGAATTGCTTTTGCACTTTGTCAAAAATCAGTTGGGCAAACTCTTTGGGTCCACTTCCAGTTCACTGTTCTTTTCCATTGATCTATGTGTCTATCTCTTTGCCAAGACCACATTATCTTTATTACTGTGCCTCTATGATAAGTCTTAAAATCAAGTAGACCAATTCTTCCTACTTTCTTCTTCTTTTTCAAATGTTTTAGGTCTTCTAGTTTGTTCAGCATGCCATATAAATTTTATCTATCTATCTATCTAAGGGAAAAAGAAAATTCAGGGAACTTACCACCAAATTGGTGTTCAGGAGCTGGTCTTGAACTCTCCACCTCTTGAACTCTCCACTTTTCATTCTTACTAAGTTTGTTTCTTATATGATATCCAGGGATTTTAGTTGTACTTAATGGGAAGAATAGGGAAAATTATGTCTACTCCATATTTCCAGAAATGGAAGTCCCCTGCAGTGTATACTTTTTTAGGTGTTTGCCTATCAGAAATCTATTTTCAATTTTATATTGTTGTTAAAAATGCTCAGGTAAGACTGGAAAGCTGAGTGAAACATTACATTCGTCAACACTCACATTTTATTTTGTAGTTTAAGACCATCGGCCTTTTGATAATACAGTATTTTACCTTCCATGTTAGTAATGATATTGGGGGTTAACAAATGGTGCTGGGAGAACTGGACAGTAACATGCAGAAGGTGGAAACTCGACCACTTTCTCACACCATTCACAAAAATAAACTCAAAATGGATAAAGGACCTGAATGTGAGACAGGAAACCATCAAAACCCTAGAGGAGAAAGCAGGAAAAGACCTCTCTGACCTCAGCCGCAGTAATTTCTTACTTGACACATCCCCAAAGGCAAGGGAATTAAAAGCAAAAATGAACTATTGGGACCTCATGAAGATAAAAAGCTTCTGCACAGCAAAGGGAACAATCAACAAAACTAAAAGGCAACCAACGGAATGGGAAAAGATACTTGCAAATGACATATCGGACAAAGGGTTAGTATCCAAAGAGCTCACCAAACTCCACACCCGAAAAACAAATAATCCAGTGAAGAAATGGGCAGAACACATGAATAGACACTTCTCTAAAGACGTCCGGATGGCCTACAGGCACATGAAAAGATGCTCAACGTCGCTCCTCATCAGGGAAATACAAATCAGAACCACACTCAGATATCACCTCACGCCAGTCAGAGTGGCCAAAATGAACAAACCAGGAGACTATAGATGCTGGAGAGGATGTGGAGAAACGGGAACCCTCTTGCACTGTTGGTGGGAATGCAAATTGGTGCAGCCACTCTGGAAAACAGTGTTGGAGGTTCCTCAAAAAATTAAAAATAGACCTACCCTATGACCAGCAGTAGCACTGCTAAGAATTTACCCAAGGGATACAGGAGTCCTGATGCATAGGGGCACTTGTACCCCAATGTTTATAGCAGCACTCTCAACAATAACCAAATTATGGAAAGAGCCTAAATGTCCATCAACTGATGAATGGATAAAGAAATTGTGGTTTATACACACAATGGAGTACTACGTGGCAATGAGAAAGAATGAAATATGGCCCTTCATAGCAAAGTGGATGGAACTGGAGAGTGTGATGCTAAGTGAAATAAGCCATACAGAGAAAGACAGATACCATATGGTTTCACTCTTATGTGGATCCTGAGAAACTTAACAGAAACCCATGGGGGAGGGGAAGGAGAAAAAAAAAAAAAAAAGAGGTTAGAGTGGGAGAGAGCCAAAGCATAAGAGACTCTTAAAAACAGAGAACAAACTGAGGGTTGATGGGGAGTGGGAGGGAGGGGAGGGTGGGTGATGGGTATTGAGGAGGGCACCTTTTGGGATGAGCACTGGCTGTTGTATGGAAACCAATTTGACGATAAATTTCATATATTGAAAAAAATGATATTGGGGGGCACCTGGGTGGCTCAATCAGTTAAGTGTCCAACTCTTGATCTCGGCTCATGTCATGATCTGACAATTCATGGGTTCAAGCCCCACATCGGGCTCTGTACTGATGTTGCAGAGACTGCTTGGGATTCTTTCTCTCCTCCTCTCTGACCCTCCCCGGCTTGTTCTCTCTCTTTCTCTCTCTCTCTGAAATAAAGAAAGAAAGCAAGAAATGATGTATTAAAGATATATTAGAGTTCTGTTTTATTCAGATGAGCATGGTTCTTCAACTTCCACAGATGATTACTGTTAGAGGAATCTAGGAACTGCCTTTTTTTATACTATTGAATGAAGGTTTTTGTTTTGTTTTGTTTTTTTTGTAGACTGTTATTTCACCTGGACAGGAAACATGGCTTTAGATTATTACAATTATTTCATCATGCAGAGTGGGAAGAAATTTTGGTGTAGGATTACTGGTAAATGAGATGGTTAGGATTCTAAAAACTTTTTATTGAGAAAGTGGGAAAATAACAACCTGCTTTAGAAAAGATAATGTACAAAGTACATATTAAAGTATTAATATAAGGTATTAATACAGAGTATCCTCTGTTATGATGTTGTGGGTTTTTTTTTTTAAGTTTATTTCTTTATTTGAGGTGAGGGGGAGGAGAGGCAGAGAGAGAGGGGGAGAGAGAATCCTAAGTAGCCTCTGCATTGTCAGCACAGAGCCCAATGCAGGGCTCAAACTCACAAACCGCAAGAGATTCTGCCATGAGCCAAAACCAGGAGTCCAACGTTTAACCAACTGAGCCACCCAGGTGTCCCTATGATATTGTTTTTAAGCTGAATAGCCAATAATAGAATTTTGGTTCTTACTAATTTTTCTATGTAAATCTATCAAAAATGTGTTAACCTAACTTTTTTTACAGATTGAAATTGTCAAAGAAGAATTTAATGAACATTTAGAAGTTGTAGACAAGATTAACCAGGTCTGTAGAAACCTACAATTTCATCTAAATAAAATGAGAAGTTTTGAAGAGCCTCCTTTTGAGAAAGAAGCTAATATTATTGTGGATAGATGGCTTGATGTGAGTGACAATTTAATTCACCAAAAATTCTCTTTGATAACAAATCGATCTTCTCTGTTGTATCTTTAGTATTTTTATCTAATTACAAAGTTCAAAAGGGTTCATTGTAAAAATGTTCAAATATAAAATTTATGACTTAGGAATTATTAATTTTACCTGCAGAGTTAGACGCTACTAACAAATGGGTCTATACACGCAGATATAAAAGCACATACGCAACTTATTTAAAATAAAGTAGTTAATATATTAACCATTCGTGCAGGATATTCATGCTCAACTATATATTTAATACAGTTTTGGTTGAGTAATAGTTATATTGTTATGAATTACAAATTAAGAATTTGTGTTATATTTTCATCTGAGTTTTTAAAAACACCTTTAATTTATTGCGGGTTAGAAATTAGGAAGACTTTGCTTTCAGTTGCCTGTAAGTGGCAGCAAAGTTGTTTTTTTTTTTTTTTGTGGAAGAAAGAACTATGTTATGTGTTCAAGCACATTTTTTTGTTGTTGATAAATAAAGCAAATTGTTCAACAAGCAAAGGCAAATTTTTATTTTAAAATAATGTGTGACTGAAACAATGGTTTTCATACTTTTTTTTTTTACCACTAAATGTGTTATTTCTATTTTTTAATTATGGCAGATAAATGAAAAAACCGAAGACTACTATGAAAATCTTGGTCGAGCTCTAGCTTTGTGGGACAAGCTTTTTAACTTAAAAAATGTCATTGATGAGTGGACTGAAAAGGTCCTTCGAAAAGTGGAATTACATCAACTGACTGAAGAAGAAAGAGAAAAGCTGAAGGTAATTTAACAGATAAAATGTATGCTCTTTTTGTACACAGTTGACATTGAATATTGAGCTTGCTTTCTTGAAGCAGTGTAGAGAAATCACCAAGAAATGTTTTATTTCTTTCATTATCCCTTGAGTGGGACCGCAATTCTCTTGTTTCCTTTGATATGTAGGAAGATGTTAGCAGGTATTATTAATCTGGGGTTCACAGACACCCCAGTGGTTAGTGGATAAAATGACCTTATATGGGAAAAATTGCATCTTTATCTTTCTGAATGTCTAATCAAAATATAATGTGTTTCAGTTATGAATATAGTCAACAAACATAGCAGGATGAACATTGTATGTGACTTTGTTATCAAGAAAGTCACAGGTATTTGGGGGTCATTATCTAGTTGTAACTATTACCCTTTTCACTACTTTGAAATTATGGCTGTGAGTAGGGTCACTGCTAGATCTTATTATTTAAGGTATTAATATAGAAACATACATATTACTATAGCATAAGTTATTTTTAATACTTTGATAACTAAGTCAATATAATTGTTTTCCTTTATATTTCTACATAATTTATCTTTTGTTTTTAAAATATTATTATGCATTCAAAAATAAATAAATAAATAAATAAATAAATAAATAAATAAATAAATAAATATTATTATGCAAAGGGTCCACAGGATTCACCAGACTATCAGAAGCATTGTATGGTATAAGCAACATTAATAACTCCTGGAAGACACCCCACCAAATGCATAATTTTTCCCAAGTGGGAACCCCTGTCTCAGGGGTTGGCAGATTTTTTTTTTTTAAGGGGCCAAATTGTAAATATTTTAAGCTTGTAGATCATTTGGTCACAGTTGTCACAATTGATTAATGCTGCTGTTGTAGCATAAAAGCACTCAGTCATAGATGGTACATAAATGCTTGAAAGTAACTGGGTTCTAATAAAACTTTATTTATAAAAACAGACTACCAGCCCTTAGACTATTAACCCCTGATCTAGATCATGAGTATGAACAACCTTCATAATTTGAATCAAGCAGTCTCTCCCTCCGAAAGATTAGAAAAAAATACCAGGCCGAGTATCAGAATCTTTATAGAGCTTCTTCTTTTTTTTTTTTATTTTTTTATTTTTTTATGAAATTTATTGTCAAATTGGTTTCCATATAACACCCAGTGCTCATCCCAACAGGTGCCCTCCTCAACACCCATCACTCACCCACCCCTCCCTCCCACCCCCCCATCAACCCTCAGTTTGTTCTCAGTTTTTAGGAGTCTCTTATGTTTTGGCTCCCTCCTTCTCTAGCCGTTTGTTTTTTTTTTTTTCCTTCCCCTCCCCCATGGTCTTCTGTTATGTTTCTGAGGATCCACATTAAGAGTGAAAACATATGGTATCTGTCTTCAAAAAAGGCTAGTTTTTAAAACAGTAATCTCAGGTTTTGCCATTTGGAAAGAATTTATCTATTTTAGCACTAGGAAGAATTTTTTCTAATTGTTTGTTTATATATTATTCATTTGGATCATATAAAATCTCTACCTTTGTAGATCAGAAAACATTCAAATATTGGCAATTATATGTGGTCCAATGTAACAGAAAAGTGTATGTATGTGCACATGAAGCCTTTACAGTATGCCAGGTCTAATGCTTCCCGTCTCATTTTTTTTCCTCGAATCTTTGTTATTTTATTCATTCTTAAATTCACATATCCACTTTTATACACTTGGAAAAGGTTTCCAGAAAGTGTAGAGATTTACGAGTTTCCTGTGTATATGATGATAGAAGTTATCATTTTCTAGGTGTAAATGAACAAGTTCCTTAAAAATGCCTTGAAATGCAGGTTGTTTAAAACTTTGAAGTTACGGACTGTAAACTGCCAGCCTGTGAGCCAAATTCTGCCAACAGTGTGTGTGTGTGTGTGTGTGTGTGTGTGTGTGTGGTGTGCTTACACACGTGCGCGTGCACATGCGGGCACAGTTTATATGTACAGATGTATGACATGTTGATGTAGGCACTGCATTCTGGTATAGCACAAGCCTGGCCCCTCTCTATGTCGTCTTCTAGCTGGAATGCTTTGCTCAATTATAACATTTTCCTGGCTCATAAAGCCACTTGGGTTTGTGACTCCCAGGACTCGTTCAAAAAACAAGGGATTTGGGGAAATCCAAAGTTTCTCTCGGTTTCTGTATGTTAATAATCATAATCATGAGTACCAGAAAATAAGGTATAAGATAAAAAGGTATTATCCACTAATATTATGTTTTAGGAAGAGTTACAAGTCCACGAACAAAAATCTTCAGAGTTTTCTAAAAGAGTGGCTAAAATACAGTTTCTCCTTCAAAGCAGCGAAACGCCTCTTGAATTGCAGGTAAGAGAATTTTTATTTAACAGTTGCAATTAAAGCACTCTGAAGTAACTCATGCCCATAAACCAGAATTCTAAATCTTAAACCTAAAGTAAAATTAGGGGGCGCCTGGGTGGCTCAGTCAGTTAAGCGTCCAACTTCGGCTCAGGTCATGATCTAATGGCTTGTGGGTTCAAGCCCTGGGTTGGGCTGTGTGCTGACAGCTCAGAGCCTGGAACCTGCTTCAGATTCTGTGTCTCCTTTGTCTCTGCCCCTCTCCCACTTGCACTCTCTCTCTCTCTCTCTCTCTCTCTGTCTCTCAAAAACAAATAAACATTAAAAAATTTTTAAAAAATCATAAAGTAAAATTAGGATCATTATTTAGTTCATCTTTATTCAATTCCTATATTAAGTCCAACTGAATTTTTAATACTTGGCATAGTTGATTATGTTTGTTTAAAGTATATATTTTTTTAGTGTTTTAACTTATTTCCAGGCCTCTTGTGTGGAGCTGGAGATATTGTCATGCTTCTGTTTGAAGGAAGGGTTTCCTCTTGAGTGTCCTTTGGCCATAAGAAGGAGAATACGACTCGTGTGATTCTCTGTTTATTAATTGCTAGATGGAGGAAGCAGGGAGATGGACCAAAGTGTGATTTTCTGTTGTGTGAAGAGATTTGTTACAATTTTTATTTAGGTAGAGCACATGGTGGCTGAGTATGAGCTCTGGAGTCAGACTTTCTGGGTGAGGTCCCAGCTCTGTCATCAGCTAGCTTTATGATCTTGGGCAAGTCAAGTTAGTTAACATTCTAAAGCCTGAATTTTGTCCATCAAGTGCTTACCGCAATGCTGTTGTGGACATAATAAATGCTCAATAAATGCTGGCTATTACTTTTCTGTATTTTTTTAATGTTTATTTATTTTTGAAAGAGAGAGTGAGACAGAGCATGAGCAGGGGAGGGGCAGAGAGAGAGGGAGACATAGAATCGGAAGCAGGTTCCAGTCTCTGAGCCGTCAGCACAGAGCCTGACGTGGGACCCGAACTACAAACTGTGAGATCATGACCTGAGCCGAAGTCAGACACTCAACCTACTGAGTCACCCAGGCGTCCCAATTTTTCTATATGTTTTAATACATTTTCAAATGAGTGCCATGAGATGGTACCTCAATTGTTATGCTAGATAAAACTTGCTTTGGGGGGGGGGTAGGATTTTCAAATTAGTTTATTTATTTTTTTTTTAAAATTTTTTTTTCAACGTTTTTTATTTATTTTTGGGACAGAGAGAGACAGAGCATGAACGGGGGAGGGGCAGAGAGAGAGGGAGACACAGAATCGGAAACAGGCTCCAGGCTCCGAGCCATCAGCCCAGAGCCTGACGCGGGGCTCGAACTCACGGACCGCGAGATCGTGACCTGGCTGAAGTCGGACGCTCAACCGACTGCGCCACCCAGGCGCCCCTCAAATTAGTTTATTTTTAAAGTTCATTTATTTATTTGAGAGAGAGAGAGCAAGTGAGGGAGGGGCAGAGTGAGGGAGAGTGTATCCCCACTTGGGGCTTGAACTCATGAACCGTGAGATCATGACCTGAGCCGAAATCAAGAGCCAGACACTTAACCGACTGAGCCATCCAGGCACATTCCCCCCACCACCACCGCCCCCCCACCCAGCCCACAAATTAGTTTTTTAGAACAAAGACAGAATGTCAGTCTCAGTTTTTCATGTTATTCTTTTTGAAGCAATTTAAATTGTATCAGTGATGTAGAACAATGAGGAATTAATTCAACGTCTCAACTCATTCTGTAGCAATGCAGTTGTCTTAAAATCTAGTGAAATAAATTTGTTAATTAGACTTCATATATGTCATGATTTCAGGTCATGGAGTCCTCTGTTTTAAACAAGATAGAAAATGTAAAAATGCATTTAACAGGAGAATCCAACTGCTCTGCGCTCAGTGGCCATACAGCTGAGCTAAGGGAGGATCTCGACCAAGCCAAGACTCAGATCGGAATGACTGAGTCCCTGTTAAAAGCCCTGTCTCCTTCTGACAGCTTAGAGATCTTTACTAAACTAGAGGTATGTCCCAGCTGCTTCTCTTCTGTGGTTCAGATTTATTTTCACGCTTATTTCTGATGACTTTGGCCTCTTGAAGTTAATGAAAAGTAGTAACTATTCAAAAAAATGAAAGTTGGGGGAAAAACCTCAGAAAAACAATTTGTGTGTATTTAGTTGAATCGCTTTGAGGGCAGTAATTATTTGATGTTAATTTGTGTTGCAGTATACATTTACTGGCTAAGATAAAGTGAATCCACTCAACAGAAAAATCATCTAGATTTTTATAAAAACAATGGAGATCTATTCTACTATGTGTAAATTGAACGCATTTTGAGACTTAATGGTTGTTTGTTTATGTATTTAGGAGATACAACAGCAAATCCTACAGCAAAAGCACAGTATGATGTTACTGGAGAATCAAATAGGTTGTCTGACTCCTGAACTCTCTGAATTAAAAAAGCAATATGAAAGTGTCAGTGATTTATTTAATACCAAAAAAAGTGTTTTGCAAGATCACTTTTCTAAGTTATTGAATGGTAAGTTATTGAATAGTGAGTTATTGAATGGTGAGCGCATTACTGTTTTTTCTGGGAATCTTGAAGTATGAATAAATATTGCGAACATGAAGGCTTATCTAAACTTCACTGAGAGATGGTTGCAGAGATTCTATTTAAGGAAAAGGATTTATTTATGTACTTATTTATTTAGGATTTATTCACATAAATCTTTTGGGGGGAAGCACTCACTGATCTATACGCCTATCATATAACATCTATTTCTTTCAAGTCCCAAATCTTTATTTCATGAAGGAAGGTCACCAACATCCTCACATTCGACCTGCTCACTGTGGTGAGTGAGTCTGGCGAAGTGCCTGTGAGCATGCTGTCCCTACGAGTGTCTGTGGGGGTACTGTGTGCTTGGAAAGGAGGTCGGGTATAGAAAATATACCATAATTACTTTTGAGAAATCTATTAACCTCAAAATTGGGCTTCAACTTATTACCACCTTACACAATGACTTGTTGTACCCACATTATGTGAAGTGAGTTTCAAAGCCTCTCACTTTAACAAGGGGTCTAAAGTCTTCCTTGAATGGATATAGCTTCTTTTGTTTTTTCCTACAGATCAGTGCAAGAACTTTAATGACTGGTTTGGCAACATTAAAATGAACCTTAAGGAGTGTTTTGAATCATCAGAAACAAAAAAGAGTGTGGAAGAAAAGCTGCAAAAACTTTCTGTAAGATATATGTAAATTTTAATCAAAATTTATCAAAGCTAACATACTAGAGGCATAGAACTGTGTTTAACTAGATACAATAATAATTACTTTGACTTGCTCGTTTCTCTACATAGAGGTAATGTTTCCAAATAACCGACTTTTTCCCAAATTTTTGAAACTCCATATTTACGGGGTCAGGGTGCAAGGCACTTAAGCAATTTCTGTTTTCACACCTGTTCTAAGATGCTGTTTAACAGGGTGTACTGGTGAATCCGGTTTTGGTAAAATCATATTTCATACAAAATAAAGGCTTTGCCTAATGTGGACTTGGATGTCCCTTGACTTTTCCTTTTGTTTTTTAAGTGTTGGTTTTTGTTTTTTTTTGTTTTTTTTTTTGTTTTTTTTTTTTTAGTATTTACTTATTTATTTTGGGGTTGGGAGAGAGAGAGAGAGACTCAGACTCTCAAGTAGGCTTCCCACTGTCAGGTCAAAGCCCAATGCCGTGCTCAAACTCACAAACCTCGAGATCATGAGCCCAAATCAAGAGCCGAACGCTTAACCAGCTGAGCCACCCAGGAGCCCCAAAGTCTCTTTACTTTCTTGAGAGAGGTCTCTTGACTTTCTGTTAAGTTTTTTCTGAGTAGCATTTCTTTTAACAGTCTCATTTGGACTTTCATGTAGCTGGTCGGAGGGTAGTGGAGGGCAGCTTGGAATAAAAGGTAATGTGCATGCAGGCATTTAAAATGCATATGGCACCTTAAATCTTCATCACTTTAGGCTAGATTGTCTAGTACTTTTAGGGAGGGTTAGCCTTTTGTTTTTTAAGCACTATTTGTATGAATTTATTTATTTTTATTTTTTTAATTTAAATCCAAGTTAATTAACATATGGTATAATAATGATTTCAGAAGTAGGATTTAGTGATTCATCACTTAACTTATAACACCCAGTGCTCATCCCAACAAGTGTCCTCCTTAATGCCCACCACCCATTTAGCCTATCCCCCCACACAACACCCCTCCAGCAACCTTCAGTTTGTTCTCTGTATTTAAGAGTCTCTTATGGTTTAACTCCCTGTTTTTATATTATTTTTCCTTCCCTTCCTTTATGTGCATCTGTTTTGTATCTTAAATTCCACATATGAGTGAAATCGTATGATATTTGTCTTTCTCTGACTGAAGACTGTCTAGTACTGTAGTTTGATGATGAGTCATGCTCTCAAGCTTATGAGTGGCACTAAGTATTCCTTGTTTGATTCTTTACTTTGCTGATACTGTTCTTTATTGGTAGAATTGCCTTTCTTCTTTTTTAGTTTAAGTCCTGACTTTTTGTCGTTGTTGTTGCCTTTAACTTTGTCCATCGCATGGCCTTAACAAATGATGCTCAAACCTTGAAACACAAACATTGAAATAAAATTCTTATTTGGACAGAGTTAAATAGAGAATAGTCTGTGTAGTTTTACATGTTGATTACCCGAGGGGAGCAAGTATTTAGAAGCTGAGCAGAGTCGGGAAAGAAAAATGCAGCTTCCCCAGTCTTACTCCTACTGACTTTCATGAACAAGCATTATTTTGCTTGATGTCATGTCCAGCAAGTCAGATGCAGACACACATTCTACAACTAATGTAAATTATCTTTTGGTCATTTGCCATTGGCGCTAGCCATATCTCCGTAGCTTTTCTTTCGTATAGGATGTTAGAAAGGTGACATGTCTACGTACCAGCTTGGAAAAGTGCTACAGGGGTGGTAGAGACCACACTTCAGCTTGCCAGTAGAGCATCACTGACTTTCTGTCTTCCTTAAGGATTTCTTAACTCTTGAAGGAAGAGGCAGTAAAACACAGCAGGTGGGAACTGTACTAAGTCATGTGAAGAAGCATCTGCCCAAAGCACATGTTAAGGAGCTTCACAGTTGGATTATAAATCAAGAAATTGAATTAGAAAAAATGGAGTCCATTTGCCAGGCACGAACAAAGGAGCTGAATGCCTGCTTGCAGCAGCTACTGAGGTAGGAAGTAACGGTGATAGCTAAATAACATATGTTTCTAATGATCTCTTTACACGTTTTGTGCATCAGTACAGCTAGCATGGGGATGTACAATACACACAAATTTCACAAATAAAATATACATTTTCAAATCTAAGTTTGACCCTAGGAAGATAGAAGTTGAGAGAATTCTTCAAATTATCTAATATGGCAGTAGTTCAGGGGAGAGTCCAAAAAATGTTTTGTTTCCTGTTCTTTGTGATATGTTTGCATAGCTCGTTGCTTTATAGAATCCTACTATATATATTTTTTTAACATTTATTTATTTTTGAGACAGAGAGAGACAGCATGAATGGGGGAGGGTCAGAGAGAGAGGGAGACACAGAATCCGAAACAGGCTCCAGGCTCTGAGCTGTCAGCACAGAGCCCGACGCGGGGCTCGAACTCATGGACCACGAGATCATGACCTGAGCCAAAGTCGGACGCTCAACCGACTGAGCCACCCAGGCGCCCCTATAGAATCCTACTATAATACAGGCTACTGTTTTTCGGATTTTAATGTTGCGAATTAATTCTTCACCAAAGAATAAAAAAAAAATGTAGTAAAAGCCTGATTGGTTTACAAAATCCATGCCAACCTTCTCTTCATAGAAACACTTTTTGCTTGTTTTATATTCTAACGTATGTAATATTCTGTTAGTCTCCAGGATGATCACAGAAATCTGAGCACATGGTTGACCAGTCAAGAAGAGAAATGGAAAGCACTGGAAAAACCAGGAGAGAAAACTGAGCTATTTTGCGAAGCTGTAGCTAGAAAAAGGTATAGCTAATCCTGTATGAATATATTTTCTGCCAACATGGTTTCTTACATGGTATTGTGGCTCCTCTAAACTTTCGATGATGTTTGGAATTTTCAGGGAACAATTTGAATCTATGGCCCAGCTGAACAATTCTTTGAAGGAATATGGGCTTACTGAAGAAGAAGAAATAATAATGGAATCAACACATTTGATTGATAGATACCAGACATTTTTGAGACAATTATGTGAAATTGATGAAGAGGATAAGTTACCTCCTACAGAGGACCAGAGCTTTAATGATCTTGCACATGATGTAATTCATTGGATAGCAGGGATTAAAGAGTCCCTTATGGTTTTGAATTCATCTGAAGGCAAAATGCCGCTTGAGGAAAGAATCCAAAAAATAAAGGTATAACTGTGGAAACTAAATTTCGGAGGTCAGAATGAACTCTAATTTTTAAAAGATTTACAGGAAAACTGCAAAGATTTGTTTCTTAATGGAAAATAGGATTACTGTGGAATGGCTGAGGACATTCAGATGACTGAGCTTACAAGAGAGAAGAGCTGTGATGGATCTAAAATTATTTTAAGGCAGACAGAAGAGAGAAGGTGTATTCTCTCTTTCTAAGGGCAGTACGTATGGAGCTGTGGCAGGTGGGAGTTTCCTAGGATATAAAAAGAATTTATGTCAGTACAAAGACATATCCGCAATGTCAAGGCGGGGCTGGAGAGGACCTCTTCTTCAGAGCAAATATGTATGGTTCAAAAGGTTATTAGATATCGAGTACATTGCGTAGTTTATAAAGGTTATGACATGCCGAGGGGGTTGCAGAGGGCAAGGAACTCCCAAGCTCCTCTAAGCCCACCTTTTATCTAAGGAGAGATTCAATAGGCTTTGTTAGTTACAAATGCAGGGGACAGAAGCCCATGTGCTTAAAAGGAACCCCAGAAGGATTGAAATCACAATCGAAGCATTATTACAGGAAGAAATGGTTCTGAATAGTGAGCTGTAAGAGTTGGTAAGGCTTACTGAAGTAATTGGAATCATTTGGGATTGTACGTGAAAGATTTTCCAGGGGAGGTGAATCTGGAGTAGTATTTCCAAGAAGGGAGGAACGTGATTGTTAGAGCAAAGGAGGGAAAGAGAAGACCAGGTAATGGGAATGAATTATGTTGTAGTGGAGAGACAAGAGTTGACATGGGGCACTGCGTTTTCCTGTGGGAAGCTCTAAGTCTCATTTTGGGTGTATAAAAATGTCTTGTTCAGGTTGTTTCCTTAACTCTCTATCTATAAATAATTGAGTGGATAGAAGGAAGGATTTTCCAGGGTCTTTTGGGCATATAACTTATTTGAAGGCAGTTGAAAATCAAGAGGAGAGCAGGAATGCAGCAAGAGCAATCTGACAAATACTTACGGAGAACCAATTCTGTATAATGTAAGGAGGTATCATTATCTTTTGGGCAACGTAAAAAATGAAAAGGTATTTCTGAAATCTACTCTGCAATTGGAATCTAAATATAATGTTTATAAATAAAAAGGTATCATATGTACTTCCTCTAAGCAATGCAAATGAGATTCTAAGATCTTTCTTTACTTCAGGAAATCATTTTGCTAAAGCCTGAAGGGGACGCTAAAATACAGACCATCATGAGTCAGGCTGAGAGCAGCAAGGCTCCATTGGCTCCAAAGACCCTTACTGATATCAAGAACCAGTGGGACAACACAATCCATTTAGCCAACACGTATCTAAGGTAAAGGACATGCCTTCACTTTCACGCCTTTTCATTGCCCGGTGAAGCCATAACAAGTATGTTTTGTCTGCCTCCTGGGTTTGGATATAATATCTGTTGGAGAGAAAGGCAGTAATGTCAGGGGCATTCACAATGTCAGAGGCAGAAATGAAGATGAATAGTTCTCGGGATCAGATAGGAAGCACTTGCTGTCATAACTCTGTGACAGTGTTTACTTTGGCTGGTTCATCAACCCATGGAGCTCTTGGTAACAAATTAGCATTGTCTCCCATTCTACTTTCAACGCTCTGCTTCTTACCAAAACCCCCTTCCCCCAGACAATTTCAGAGTCAGCATGGTATTACTGTAGAATAATTATGCCTTTAAATATATATTCCAAGAAAGTCTTAAGTGTGTAAACATTATAAATGTTGTCCAAATTCAGTGGATGTAATTCTGATGAAAATTCTTAATTCATATCACATGTTAAATAACATGTTTACTCTTTAGTGGAGATGTGAATTTTAGATCTTTTCTAGGAAGACAAGCAGATCAAAACTAAATTTAAGCATAAACTAGTTAGTTGGTTAATATACTGAATGATTATTTGTTTTACTTATATGAACAAGAAAAATATAAGATAACATAATTATATTTAAGCACAACAAAAACTGGAATGGTTTATTTTATTTATTTTTTTAATATATGAAATTTATTGTCAAATTGGTTTCCATTCAACACCCAGTGCTCATCCCAAAAGACGTCCTCTTCAATACCCGTCACCCACCCTCCCCACCCTCCCACCCCCCCATCAGCCCTCAGTTTGTTCTCAGGTTTTAAGAGTCTCTTATGCTTTGGCTCTCACCCACTCTAACCTCCTTTTTTTCTTCTCTTTTTTTTTCTTCCCCTCCCCCATGGGTTTCTGTTAAGTTTCTCAGGATCCACACAAGAGTGAAACCATATGGTATCTGTCTTTCTCTGTATGGCTTATTTCACTCAGCATAACACTCTCCAGTTCCATCCATGTTGCTACAAAGGGCCATATTTCATTCTTTCTCATTGCCACGTAGTACTCCATTGTGTATATAAACCACAATTTCTTTATCCATTCATCACTTGATGGACATTTAGGCTCTTTCCATAATTTGGCTATTGTTGAGAGTGCTGCTATAAACATTGGGGTACAAGTGCCCCTATGCATCAGTATTCCTGTATCCCTTGGGTAAATTCCTAGCAGTGCTATTGCTGGGTCATAGGGTAGGTCCATTTTTAATTTTTTGAGGAACCTCCACACTTTTCCAGAGCGGCTGCAAAAACTGGAATGGTTTAGAATCTAAATTATTAAGTGTTTGTTCTCAGGTCAAATTATGTGACAAAAATCTATTTTTTTAGGAATGCTGCAAATAATTTCTGATTTGGTTTCTGAGCTAACCTTAGTGCTATTTAGAATGCTATATTGCCAAAAGAGTCGTTGGGAATAATTTATATTAGTGTTATTTTAATGCTTTTTATTGTAATGTATGTTATACTATAATATGCAAAAAGCATTCCAATTTCCTAAGTGTCATTTCTAAAATATTTTGTACAACTTAGCCATCAAGAAAAGCTTCTACTAGAAGGAGAGAAGTATTTGCAAAGTAAGGAGGATCTGAGATTAATGCTCACAGAACTGAAAAAGAAACAAGAAGTGGGCTTTGCTCTGCAACACGGTTTGCAGGAGAAGAAAGCTCAGTTAAAAATTTATAAGAAATTCCTCCAGAAAGCGCAAGATTTGACATCCTTGCTAAAAGAGTTAAAATCTCAAGGAAGTTACCTCTTAGAATGCACTAAAAATCCCAACTTCAGTGAAGAGCCTTGGCTGGAGATAAAGCATCTACACGAAAGTCTTCTACAGCAACTACAGGTGAAATGGTCAAAATAAGTTGTTTTTTTTTTTTTTTTCAATATATGAAATTTATTGTCAAATTGGTTTCCATACAACACCCAGTGCTCATCCCTCAAAATAAGTTTTTTAATGATTGTCATAATTATGCACAAGTATGTCCTATTTGTATATGGAACCATTTTTTTGTTCTTCTGGTAAATCAAAAACTTTTAACGTTTAATTTATCCTTTTTAGATACAAATACTGACTCTGTAAGGGTAGAGAGCTCAATCCAGTCAGTTTTGCTAGAGAAATCCAGTGGCCATTGTTTGATTATTATGTTATTTTTTTTCTCATCCAAGTTCCTATTTTCAAGGGCCAGAAGTGTTAAGATTTAAGTATCTCTCTGAAGGTGATGGTGTTGAAGTTACCCATGCATCCACCTATCCATCCATTCATCCATCATCTATTCATTGGAATAGTTTACAGGCGACCCATGAACAAAGTGGGGGGCTAGGGATGCTGAGCCCCTCCTACAGTTGAATATTTGCGTATAACTTTTTCTCCCGCCAAACTTAACTGCTAATAGCCTACTGTTGAGAGGAAGCCTTACAGATAACATAAACAGTTGATTAACACATATTTTCTATATGTATTATATATCTATATTAATATATGACATATATAGTACCTAAAACATATATTACTTATAGTATAGTAAGTTAGGGAAAAGAAGATGTTATTAAGAAAATCATAAGAGGAAATACATTTACAGTACTGTACAAGCTCTGTGATATGTGGATCCATATAGTTCAAATTCATGTTGTTTAAGGTCAGCTATATATTCATTATTCTGTATAAACCTTATCAGTTTCCCTCCCTTGAGTAGTCTGCAGTAAAAGAGTTAAGAGATAAATGTCAGTTTGTCACAAGGGAATGTATTCTCATAAGAGAATTATCTGTAATTCTTTGCATATGGGAAGTTAGATCAATATAAGGGTTATGTGGGTAAGAAGTCTTGCTTATACAGATTGCAGGACGTGTGCAGGGGTAAAGAGATACCTACTTGGCTATAAATTATTTAGTTTAATAATTGCTACTTTTCTGATGAGGTGTGGCCGCCTTATTTTCTTATTCCAGGAAGCAGACCTGAAGATGGGTTTGTTCTCGAGTTAGGATTACTTTTTCCTAAAACACAATGTTGGACTTGAATTCTTAGGAAAGGAATCTGAGGTTAGGCTGATCTCATATAGTCTCATTTACAACTGTGGGTATTTGATTTTACTAAGAAGGATAATTAAGGGAGCTGCTTTATTATGGATGTTTGTGATTTGATGATATAATTTGAAGCCTTTACAATTTGTAAACCTCTTGAGAAGTAAATTGTCTTTAGGAATGAAATGAAGGCCAAGAAGCATGTGATTTCAATAAGCCATTTGTGGGGGGGTGGGGAGGAGGAGATTTTACATGGAAATATCGCAAATACTAAAACTTTACTTAAGAACTCTGGACAATTTATATGGCCCTATTCCTGTTTCCAGATGAAACTTCATAAAACAAGTGTTTATGAACAATTTAATTATTTTCTGAGTGAGGAAATTCAGAGACATAATTGGTGAATTGTCAATGGTTTTATTTTTAGGATTCCGTGCAAAAATTGGAAGGTCACGTTCAAGAACACCACTCATACCAGGTTTGCGTCACAGACCTGAATACTACATTGGACAATCTCTCCAAGGAACTTGCCAGTTTTTCTGATAAGCCTTTGGATCAAATAGCAACTGAGGAAAAACTGCAGAAGCTGCAGGTATTAAACAGTGCCCAGACACGATGGACATTAAAACAAAATCAATATTAATTACGATGAACAAATCATTGTCTTTGGTCAGAAATCCAGTTGTTATTCAGATAATTAAAATTAATTAATTAAAGTTCTGGCCAGTCATAGAAAATGGGGTTTTTCTTCTTTTTTTTAAAAATATTTTATTTATTTTTGATAGAGAAAGACACAGCACAAGCGGGGGAGGGGCAGAGAGAGAAGGAGACACAGAATCCGAAGCAGGCTCCAGGCTCCGAGCCATCAGCACAGAGCCCAATGCGGGGCTCGAACTCACAAGTTGCGAGATTATGACTTAAGTCAAAGTCGGATGCTCAATTGACTGAGCCACCCAGGCGCCCCCGGGATGTTCTTCTTTAGTGACCAAATCTATTTATAATTTGACTTAAACATTTCCCTGCACTCTGGAGCCTCAGAGACAGTTCCACCCGTGACCAGTCTGTACCTCCTGGAGATCTTTGTTTTAGAGCCCGCATGTGACTCCAGCAGATACTGACTAGTCAAAGGATGCATAGTATGCAGCAAGACCAGGAGGGAAATGCTTCAGTTTCGCATTCTTTATCAGGGGCAGATGGGAGTTACAGAATTTGTGCCTTATTAACCTATATACTCACGCTGTAAATTAGAGCAGTCTCCAGATGTAAGGCTTCCAAAATCCCCTCCCAAAGTTCAACAGCACCAAGCCTTATACAGTGAGGATCACACGTGCTTTACCCACGTCCTCAAAACATGTTCCTTGGATTCTCACTCTCTGCTTTGCCAACAAGCAGGCCTGCAAGGTGACTTCTAGAAGAAAACAAAGTAAAGCGGCTCTTTCTTTAGCGGCTCTTTCTTTAACAGCTCCTTAACTGGAGATTTCATGGGGTGAGTCTCAGAGCAGCGCTGGTGGCCTGAGTGTGGGAATTCCTCATCTCTTTCTTTTAGGGATCTGGGAATCACACAAGCCTTCTCCTCCATGGCCTGATATTGTGACAGGACTACCTCCCTTTTTAACAGTGATCATTTGACAATATTCAGGGCTCAGTCATATCCAAGGCACTGTCTGGGTTCCACGGATACCGAGGAAAGTGTCAGACATGAACCCAGCTCAGGCTCCTGCTACAAAATTAACATAGAACCTCTGATATAGACAGAAGGAATCTCAGAGGCCATCAAGTTCAGACCCCACACTTTACACGTGATAAGCTGGGTTCTGGAGAGATGAGGGACTTCCAAGGTCATCAGGTTAAATGACAGAGTAGGGGCTACAATTCAGGTCTTCTGACCCCAGTGGACAAACTCCACTGGGATATCGTGCAGTTATCTGTGGTTCAGCAGGTCCAGAAAATAACGCAGCAACTTCCCTTTCTCCGTCTCCCAGCTGCCATCCAATAGGCCTGCTTTTTCTTCCATATTCTCTGACTCTGTGAATATTTCTCCCATCTCCCCAAGGTTCAAGTCAGAATCCTGGTTATCCACGCTTTCCCAGATCCCTCAATCTAGTCAGACACCAAATGTTGTCTCTTTCATCTCTGGAATATCTGTAAAGTTTGTTACTTCCCCAAGACCCTCATTATTGCCTCCTTAGGGCAGACCCTCAGCAAACAGGGGCTCTCTGCCTGTACTTGTCACCCTGTCTATTGCAACATCCCCTTGGCCGTGCCAGATCTTTCTAAAATGCAATCTGGACCTGTGTGTATTTGTTAGCGTAGATCTTTTCACATTCTAATACAATTGTCTGTTTACTTCTGTGTCTCTCACTAGATTATAGGAACCTGATGGGACTGAACTTTACTCATCTATGCAACTTCAAAACCTATCATGATAAGGCCGCCTGGCTGGCTTGATTGGTAGAGTGTGCAACTCTTGATCCCGGGGTTGTGAGTTCGAGCCCCACATTGGGTGTAGACATTACTTAAAACATAAAGGACAATTTTTAAAAAGCCTACCATGATAATATTTGCTGCTGGTTGAATGAATGAATGAATGAATGAATGAGTGAATACTGTGTAGTCTATTAGGATAGTGACTAATAAATACTATCTAGTTCACTTAGCAACTTTAAGTTTAACTCTATTTCAATAGTAACATCAGTAGCTGCTATAGTACCTCAAATTCCATTTGAGTCTTGAGTTCTCAAATTAGCCTGATTTGTTCATGCCTTTAGTAAATATTATTTGGGTTCCTGCTATATTTAAGATATTGCATTGGATAGATTGATTAAAGTTTTGCTCTGAATTTTAAATATTAACACTAGATTCATGTGGGCACATTCTAAATGATTCTTCTATTTTTTTCAATGCTTTGCACAAAGTAAGCCCTTATTATTTAGT
This sequence comes from Panthera pardus, assembly GCF_024362965.1. NCBI lineage: Eukaryota > Metazoa > Chordata > Mammalia > Carnivora > Felidae > Panthera > Panthera pardus. The sequence continues at coordinate 102,402,515 of NW_026526810.1, forward strand.
ATTTTGTGTAAAAAGGCTGTATCTTGAACAAAATACATACTTAACAAATATATGTTGACTGCCTCCAACGTTCCGGGAACTGTGTTATGAAATTTTCTTTGTTACTTCTTATAGACTTTTGGTATCTTATACAGTCTGTTGGAGGTTTTGGTCTGGGATGCTACAGTGGTTTAAATCTTGCCCAAAGTTTTTTCTTTGTGATATGAATTGGTAAATTTATTATACTTTCCACTGCTGGAGAAGAATACTCTGTGATTTCCAAAAGTCAATGAACTCTTGTGACAATGGAAATACTTTGTGTGATCATCTTTTCTCCACTTACAGGAACTAGAGAATAGACTCAGTTTACAAGCTGGCACATTGGAGAAGATTTTAGCTTTAGCAAAATCCATCAAGAAAAACACATCTTCAGTGGGACAGAAGATTATTAAAGATGATATAAAATCACTTAAGTGTAAACAAAAGGATTTGGAAAACCGACTTGAATCTGCTAAGCAGGAGACAGAAAATTGTCTTCATAGCATTCTCCAATCAAAACGCTCAGCAGAACAGAAAGAAAAGTTTAGTCTGCCAGGCAGAGAGGAGGAGGTCACTTGTGATGTGCAGGAGTCCACTCAGGACTCAGCTGTACTGGAAAAATTGGAGCAAGATTGGGAAATAAACAAGGTAAGTGCTTGTGATTGCCTCTCCAAGACATCGCGTCTGAGAAAGAAGAGGTGTTGGGCTCTGAAAAGAGGGTAGTGAATCAAGCCTTCTGATTTCATAATTAAACCCTCAATGTGCTGGCTATTTATGATGCCCACTTGTAAAAAGAGCCCTTAGAAAACTGTTCAGGATTTCGGTGGTGCAATATTACTGTTTAGTCTGTTAAAATGTCAGTCATCAACTTGGGTTGATTATTCTCTCTGATATGTAATCAGATACCGTTTCTTGGGTCAAGAGCACAAAGGCAAATTAGAAAAGGCAAAAGAAAAGAAAATGTGTTCTACCCATTTTCTGAGGGGAAAAAAAAATCCAAGAGCCCCATTTTTTTTTTTTTGGTTGATTTTATAATGAAATCAGAGACTGTTTGAAAGGATAGGTTCCTTTCTTTTTCTTCTCATGTTAACCCTCTACTGCAAATGCATTTTTAAATGTTGTCAGATCGTTTGGTGTGAGAACATCAACATTCAGCCTCCTAATTTTCCCCGGGGGAGAAGAAAGAAGAATGTTGTTTTGTTTTCTTTCTAAACCAAATGGGTACATTTTCCTGTGGCTCTTAAAGTTCTTTCTCATAGGTTAGAGATTGAAATGGAAAAGGCACAAAGAACCATCCAGTATACTGTATTTGAAAGCGTCTTCCTGTTAGGCAGCCTCTCACAATCCAGGGTCCAGTGGGACCATAGCAAAAAGATCAGACCATTCAGGCTTGAGTCCTCATCAGCTTTTTATGGAGTACGCGATCAACAGCGATGAAAAGAGCGTACGCTTCTGTTGTCTTCTTAAATTTTTTTTTAACGTTTATTTATTTTTGAGAGACCAAAGACAGAGAGTGAATGGGGGAGAGGGCAGAGAGAAAGGGAGACATAGAATCTGAAGCAGGCTCCAGGCTGTAAGCGGTCAGCACAGAGCCCAACGCAGAGCTCGAACTCACGAGCTGTGAGATGACGACCTGAGCCAAAGTCGGACTATTAACCAACAGAGCCACACAGGCGCCCCTTCTGTTGTCTTCTTAAAACAGAAATGCATGGAAAATTATAGGAACCAGAGGGCAATCTCTAGAAATGTGTAAAACAAGGTTAAATGCTAATAGAGCATCTCTCTGGCCATGAGGAGGACTTACTAAATCCCACTTGTCATGTCAGACACGGTTAAGGAAAATGTCTTAAAGAATGAAGGGCCCGTGCATGCGACTCTTGAGTTGTATGTATAAAAGAAACTCTTAACGGTATTTAAAGAGCAGTAGATAAGTAAAAAAATATACATAGCTGAGTGTTTTCTATGCTAATGCATGATATTGCTAAAGGGAATTGCTTAATAACTTTTAAAATTAGCTTCTCAGACCCATTTTGGCTGTGAGCACCCAAAATTCAGTAGAGTATTGAAAACTAAAGATCATAATCCAATAATCAGAACTTTTATAATTTATTAAGCTTTTACTTAATCTTGAATGATGAGTTATTTATAATTTATGATGCTTCATTAAGATGTTTTTTTCCATTGAATCATGTAAGACAAATATATTCTAATATAAATTTTTATTTAATTTGTGATGTCTTGCATATGGTCAGAAGATTCATGTGTTTGTGAAGGAGGAAATAAGCTATTTTTTTAATGTTTATTTATTTTTGAAAGAGAGAGAGAGACAGAGAGGGAGAGAGTGTGTGCACATGAGCAAGTGAGGGAGGGGCAGAGAGAGAGGACAGAAGATCCAAAGAGGGCTCTGTGCCGACAGCAGAGAACCCCATGCGGGACTCGAACTTGCAAACCACGAGGTCATGACCTGAGCTGAAGTCAGACGCTTACCTGACTGAGTCACCCAGGCTCCCCAAGATAAGCTATTTTTAAAGTTAAAACCATTATAGAGGTACTTAAGTTTTCAAATAATTTTCACAGGTCTAGGATAGAGGAAACTGGTTTTAATTCTCTACTAATATTTTATCATGATTACTTTTTACTCTTTTGTAACATGAATCTTTTTTTTTTTTTTTTTCCCTCTGAATGTGTGCTTCTTATTTTCCCCACTCTAAGTACTGGCTGTATTTACTTTTTTCTGTGTAACATTAGACTATGTAAGACCCAGAACAATTTTAACGTTGAACAGCTAGTAAAAGTGATCAAAACATGTATAGACACATATACGATGAGTGTAAATTACTTAAGCAGGAATCTCTATATACTGAGTGCATAGAGCACATAAAAGCACAATTTACTGAATTATAAATGTAATTAATCAGAAACTCTTGTGGTAGTGAAAACAAGCACTTAATTCATTAAAAACATCCATTGAGGCCTCTTTTGTACTAGTCATTCTGCTAGAATATGGGCATACAGTTGTCACAGCTTAAAATATAACACTAATTAAATATCTAATTAATGCTCATTTCATGTGCCTTTTTGGAATTTGGAAGGGCTTTTATCAGATTATTTAAAATCGTCTCCAGAAGAATTTTTAGGAAGTTTTTATTTTCTTCTACTTTTTTCTTTAGTAAATTTCATGTGATCTTAGAGTTTTGTTGAAAGTATGATTGCACTTTTCAAAAATTGCCATTATAGCATGTTTATATTTGAATGCATTGCTAAGAATTTCATTTTAGGTGAAATTTAGAGGATAACTTAGATCTGGACCTTTGGCTGACTTTTTCTTTAATATCAAAAATATTAATTGGGGCGCCTGAGTGGCTCAGTAAGTTAAGCGTCTGACTTCGGCTCAGGTCATGATTTCAAAGGTTGTGAGTTTGAGCCCCGCGTCGGGCTCAGTGCTGACGGCTCAGAGCCTGGAGCCTGCTTCAGATTCTGTGTCTCCCTCTCTCTCTGTGCCTCCCCCACTCACGCTCTGTCTCTCTCTCAAAAATAAACATCAAAAAAAAGTTAAAATATTAAGGCAAAGCTGGAGGCAAGAGAAATTATAACATACAGACTGAATGGTAGGGGTGCTTATGATCAAATATCTTACTGAATATTTTTATAGAGATGAATTTCTAAGAGTTTTTGAATATGAAAAGGCAAAACTGCCTTCCACCCCCCCCCCATGTAGGTGAAGTAAAGTAACAAATTAGGGTATGATAAAAAGTGAAGACTGACTAATCTTTTAAGATTTTAGATGTCCATAAAGGGAAATGATAAAGAGGAAAAACAGGAAAGTAATACATTCTGGGTTTGTTATTATTCTAAAAACTCATAAAGCAACATTACATATTAACTGGTATTAAGTGTTCTTCCCTGCCCCTCTCCCTTCCACATGTCAACCTACATGACATAATTGCTCCCTCAAAAAACTTTTTGCCTATAATTACTTCTTTAAATTCCTTGTCATTAGGTATAATTGTCAGTATGTCTGAGTTGTTTTTTTTGTTCTTTTCAAAAATTTATGAGCATTTATAATTTCAGTGTTTAAGAAGCATCCAGAGAAATTCTGGAAAGTAGATGGTCACAGATACAGACAAAGGTATCCCGCTGTGGGTGAGCCCCCAGAAATACAGTGGAGTCCGTACTAGAGTGAGGAGGAAAACCACTCACTGGATAAACAGTTTTCAATCCTGGGGTAAATGATGTCTATTTGGGGTATTGTTTATCCTGATGACACAGTAAAAAAAAAAATTTTGAAATGGAACACGTAGTTGGGCCATATGCCGACTCTGTCTTCAAAGTGTATTACTTTGCCTGGTTTTGGCCCGTATGTAAATCTTGCTTCTTACTCTAGAGGTATTTTTTATAATCTAAGATTTGTTCCCTTACAGGACACCAAGTGACCTACATAGGGTACATGGTGTTGACATCTCTGAGCAGCATGTGTTTGACAGCATGTTCTGAAGTCCTGAAATCTTAGGCTGAGGGACCTTAGAAACTCTCTAGCCTAACTCTTGTGTTTCAGGTGAGGGAAGTGAGAGATGTTAATTGGCCAAATTCATATTCTGGCAGCACTGGGACTAGAACACAGGTGTCCTCTACCCAGCCTGATGCTTGGTGGCTTACCGCACCATTTTATTGAATGTGTTATGTGGGTTTTTAATTGAGGTCTAATATGCTAATGTGCTGTCTGACCTCAGTGGACCCCTTATTGTGTTCTTGTGCCTATTTTGAACTTTCTCTACTCTTGGTAAACCCACCAAATCCTGTTTCTGTCATTCCTAGCAGATACCAGATCAACGACAGCTAGATTGGCAGACCTAGATCGGGGGATCCTCAATTTCTTTGTAATCTGCTTTATAATCCACAGATGGTTCATCTTTTTTTTTTTTTTTAACATTTATTTATTTTTGAGACAGAGAGAGTCAGAGCATGAACAGGGGAGGGTCAGAGAGAGAGGGAGACACAGAATCCGAAACAGGCTCCAGGCTCTGAGCTGTCAGCACAGAGCCCGATGCGGGGCTTGAACTCATGGAGTGCGAGATCATGACCTGAGCTGAAGTCGGACACTTAACCGACTGAGCCACCCAGGCGCCCCCACAGATGGTTCATCTTAACAAACAAAGACTAAACAAAACTCTCTTATTTTTTGTCTAATATTAATTCGTCTCTATGTCCACTCAGTCAAAATTTATTGAGCAGACAGTGAGGGTTCAGAGGTGAACAAAAATAGGCATAGTCTCTCTTCTCATTGAGCTTCTAGTCTAGAGGACGAGACACACATCAATCAAGTAACTAATGAGAGCCTAATTACAGGAACTAAATGGAGGAACCCATTTTCATGATCGTCTATAATAAAGGATTCTGACACGAACTGTAGTCAGAGCTTCCGTAAGGAAACAGCATTTGAACTGAGACCCGAAGGGTGGCTTGGAATTAACAGAGCTCAGGGCTGGATGTTGGGAGCATTTTTGAAAGAGGAAGTAGAATTTCCTCTTGTGATGGGAGAGAGAGCATGAGGAGTTAGAAAGGATGAAAGAGAGGGTGGAGGAAAGAGGAGAGCGACACAGGTGAGGCCTGAGAGGTAGGCGAGGCTGGCCGAGTCACAAGTGCCTTATGGGTCATGTTAACATTGTGGACATCATGCTAACAGAAGGAGGCAGCCCCTGAGACTGTGTTGATATGCCTTTCATTTTGTCTCTAGTGGTGATGATGGATGCTTATCTTTAGGAAGCTTTTATAAAGATTTTATTCTTCTTTATGACTGAGCGATACTCCTTACATAGGTACACTACGCTTTCTTTATCCGTATATCTGCTGAGGGACACTTAAGCAGCTCCCATATCTTGGCTGTTGTAAATTATGCTGTAGCGAGCCTAGGGCTACACATAGCTCTTCAAATTTGTGTTTTTGTTCTCTTCAGATAAATACCCAGAAGTGGGATCGCTGGAACATATGATACATTTACTTTAAATTTTTTGAAGAATCTTCATAATGTTTTCCATACTGACTGAACCAACTTAACATTCCTCTCAGTAGCTTTTGAGGGTTCCCTTTTCTCCACGTTCTCACCAACACTTGTAATGTTTTGCCTTTTTAGTAATAGCCGGTCTGACAGGTGTGAGGTGGTATCTCATTGTGGTTTTGATTTGCATTTCCCTGGTGGTAAGTGACGTTGAGCATCTTTCATGTGCCTGTTGGCCTTCTGGATGTCTTCTTTGGACAAAAATGTGTGTTCATGTCCTCTGCCCATTTTTTTAATCAGATTGTTTTTTTTTTTTTTAATAAATTGTATAAATTCTTTGTGTATTTTGGCTGTTAACCCATTAACGAGTGTACAACTTGCAAATATCTTCTTCCTTTCAGTAGGTTACCTTTTTGCTTTGTCGATGGTTTCATTTGCTGTGCAAAAGCCTTTTATTTTTTTTAAATTATTTTATTTTATTTTATTATTATTTTTTGCATGTTTATTTATTATTGAGAGACAGAGAGAGAGCATGAGCAGGGGAGGGGCAGAGAGGAGGAGACACAGACTCTGAAGCAGGCTCCAGGCTCTGACCTGCCAGCACAGTGTCTGACGTGGGACTCGAACTCGCACAAACCGCGAGATCATGACCTGCTCGACTGACTGAGCCACTCAGGTGCCCCTGTGCAAAAGCCTTTTAGTTTGATGTAGTCCCATGTGTTTATTTTAGTTTTTTTACCTTTGCCTCAGAAGACTAATCCAATAAAATATTGCTAAGACTGATGTCAAAGAGCTTACTGCTCATGTTTTCTTCTAGGAGAGTAGATCAGTCTTTTTTTTTTTTTTTTTTAAATGTATATTTAGTTTTGAGAGAGAGAGCAAGTAGGGGAGGAGCAGAGAGAGAGGGAGACAGAGGGTCCGAAGCAGGATCTGAGCTGTCCGCATAGAACGAATGCGGGGCTCAAACTCCAGTCGGTTGGACACTCGACCGACTGAACCCCTGGGGTGCCCAGAGAGTAGCTCTGTCTTATTAGCCGTCAGAGAAATCCATTAAAACAATAATGATATCAATTTCACATGCATTATATTGGCAGAAATTAAAGTCTGTTAGCATCAAATATCAGAGAGGATTAGGGAAAATACGAATTCTTTTACCATGCTGGTGGGAATCAAAACTGTAATTCAGTTTGGAGAACAAATCAATAGCTATCCATTACTTAAAAGGAGTAATTTTAGTCCTAGGAAAACATCCCAAAGAAAGTCACACAAATGTGCAAGACGACTGGCACAAAAGTGTTTGTCAGAGCAATATATCTGTAATAAGAAAAACTGGAAACAATATTATGTTCACAGTAGCCTGACAGATAAATAAGTCATGTTCATGCAGACAGTAGAACAGTATAAAAGGTAAAATGACTGTATTAGATTTTTCTCTGTCACCACGAATACATCCCCAAGCATACTGTTGAATGGAAAAGCTATAAAATGATAATACATAATTCCAGTTTTATAAGAATTAAAATACATAAGACAATACTGTATGAATGACATATATAATAAAAGTGTAAAAATGTGTGTGTGTGGATGCCTGGTTGGCTCCGTTCATAGAGCACGTGACTCTTGATCTCAGGGTCACGAGTTAGAGCCCCACGTTGGACAGAGAGATGACTTAAATGAATACATACTTTTGAAAATGTATGTGTATATTTCAAAATAGTGGTTATCTCTGGGAAGGAAGAGATGAAAGAAGGATGAGGACTGGGCTTTCAATTATATTTGATTGTATTTGTGGTATGGAAGATTACATTACTTATATCTGTATCACGATTAATGACTGTAGGTCGTATTTTGTTCTTCTAACTATGTTTGAAATATCTTCTATTTAAAAGAAAGTTGTTCAAGTGAGCCTGCCAAATCAAAATAAAATACAGTAAAGGGTGATGAGCAGAGATGACTGATTCCAAAAGAATCTTCCCATGAGCCAATCAGGACCTTGAGTCTGTGTTCCAACCTCTCTGGGCATGAGCAAGAGAATGTTACCTTTTAAATTTGAAACGTTCGTTTGAGGGATTCCGTTGGATGTTCTGCCAAGGTCGAAACATGGCTTTTGGGGTTAGTAGACAAATGGTGTTTAGGGGTGATTTCCGGTTTTTCAGAATGCTCTCTCTGGCCACCAAAGATAGATTACAAATGGCCGATTGTTGCTAGTCCTCAAGTCACTGGTTTATAAGGTAAGACAGACCAAGAGCTCTGAATTCTTAGTAGATGGTTAATAATACGTAAAGTTTTCCTAGGGTCTAATATCTCAGCCTTTACCTCAGATGCTCTTGTTCTGGGTGGACTTGTGGGAGTAACAGGCGGGAGGCAGGCGTCCACCTCCCGTGGTTGTGGCTCACGGCAAGGAGGGCCCATGGGCTGATGGAACCTGTGGTGTGGCACCTTTCTCTTTCCCTCTTGTAGCCTTCCTGAATCTTTCCTCCTGAGATGCTGTCTTCCCTGTAGGTTTTTAACTATAGTTTGCCTGAATAAATTGTTGGGAATGGAGGGAGTTTTCGAAATCATTGTAATCATTTGTAGCCTCTTGAAAGAAGTAACTGGTGCTAAGTGCCAACTAATCAAAACCAGTCACCCTGGTCAGCTGAATTTTCTTACCAGTTAGTTTTGGTGAAGCTCCGGACACATAAAGCATCTGTTTTATTTAAATAATCTTTTAACTTTACAACCGTCTTACATTGATGGAAATGTTGCAGAGAGGGTACAGAAAGGTTTCGTAGATCTCTTACCCAGTTTCCCTTTCGCTTAACATTTTACATTGCTATCTAGGCGGTACTTTTACAATAACAATTTCTACCTTGTTTGGGGATGTGGACACATTCTATTCACGGACTTACTAATGCAGACCTTACTGACGTGAAAGTATATGGCACAATCAAATGGTACTTCATTTATAAAGTAACCTGAAAATAAAAACTAATACCCTAGCAAAATAATGGAAATCTCTTAAAATGACGGTCATGGTACCTGGTACGCATAAATACTCAACAAATATTTGTGAAAAGAACAAATAAATGAATGCAGATGCCATCTCTGTGTATCCTATGAAAAAATCCAGTTGGTACAGCTTTCAAATTACTACCTGTATAACCTGTTCTGCCTTACCCAGGTTGGAATTCTTACTATTAATTTGTTTAAGCCATAATCCGTTGTTAATATGATGCAATCTGGGTGTTCCTGCCATCTATCCACTTACCATGTTCAACTACCCATAGGTAACACTGAATGCCTGTTACTTGTCCTGCCCTCTGGCATCACAGTGAATACTAAGTATAGATTTTAGAATTTTTGTTTTTTCCATATCTGTTTTCTTTAAGACTAGATTTTACCTTGTGATATAATTATAGATCCTATCCTATCTTTTCAAAAAACTTTTTCCTTGGGATATCAATGTCAGCATTAAATATTGCATGAAGAAAATCATCTTTGATAGTGCCCCAAATGTACTTTTTGAAAGCCGTTAATCTGAGTAAATAGAAGGAACTAGAATGTTTTCACCAAGAAAAGGAAAAATTATTTATTTGGAAGGTAGACCATTTGGCAATTAATCTTTTTATGTTTTCAGAATTCAGCTGTGGAAATGGTTTTGTCAAAACAACTTTCTCTCAATGTTCAAGAAAGCATGAAAAACACTGACGATGAGCATAAAGTCAATGAGCTGCAAAATCAACCTTTAGAATTAGATGTCGTGTTAAGAAATGAACAATTAAAAGAGATAGAGGTATGGAAACAAGAAAAACATTGACAACATGATTGCATCATTTATCCAGTGCAATACAATATATTTTAATTACCAGAAACTTGCTTGTACAGAATGAAAAGTCTTATTTAACCTTTGCCTGATGATCAATTTGGTAACTATATAATTATGTACTAATCAGTAAGTTGTATAAATCTTTCCATTTAAAAAGTGGAAGAGTTTAATGAGCATTAGTCTTTTTCACGAAGTTCCTAAAAACTTATTCAGTAACACTATTTGGAGATTCTGACTTCTCACTTCTGTTCTTAGTCATATGTATTCTTCAGATTCTGATAAATTTATTTTATTTTTCCTAATTATCAACATTGCAGGGTACTTCTTTGTTTTTTTTACAGCGGTGTTTACCTAGCTGTGTTTATATATTTATGTACTTATAGGTATATAGTCTAAAAATCCAATACATGGCCATGTTTAAAAAAAAAAAAAATGACCCCTACAATTTTAGCTAAGTTTACATGACTGTAAACATGTATTTCAAACAGGAAAGAAGGGTGATGTATGTGAATTAAAAAAAAAAAAAGTATCATATATAAAGGATATATATAAACGGAGTGTCTGCAAATGTAGAACAACCTGGAACAAAAAGAGAGAAATCTTCCTTTAGACACTACAGAACCTTTTAACACAATAGGAAGATCTAATTGCTATTAAATGCTAAGACAACTGTCAATTTCAGTCTAGATTTTAACATGATTCCAGTGAAAAAAAAAAGTCTTTTAATCTTTCAGCACCTTACTTTCTCTGTATGCAAATGAAATTTTTAAAACATATTCTTGGGATATAATGTTACTGGAAGGAAGGAAATTAATGAGTGAGTGAGGGAGTGAATTTATATTTACTAATTTCCATGACTTGTTTTTAGGAATTATATGCCCAGTTGGACGCAAAGAAATCAGCCATTGAACCACTGGAACAAACTGAGTATCTCAATAAAGCAGAAACAAGTGCCTTGGTTCTTCACAACGCAGGGTATTCAGTGAACTATTTGGACAATCTGCTTCAGGCACTTATTACTTTGAAGAAAAATAAAGAAAGCCAATATTGTTTCCTTAAGGATTTTCAGGAACGCCTTGCTGCCATTGAATCCTCAGTGAAAGCCTTGTTGACAGAAAAGGAAAGTCTAAAAGTGTAAGTGTAAGAATTTAGGACTTGGGGCACCTGGGTGGCTCAGTCAGTTAAGGGTCCGACTTCGGCTCAGGTCATGATTTCACAGTTGGTGGGTTCAGGTCCCGCATGGGGCTCAGTGCCGACAGCTCAGAGCCTGGAGCCTGCAGCCTGCTTGGGATTCTGTGTCTCCCTCTGACTCTGCTCTTCCCCCGCTCATTCTCTCTCTCTCTCTCTCTCTCTCTCTCTCTCTCTCTCTCTCTCACTCTCTCACTCACTCACTCTCACTCACTCTCACTCACTCACTCACTCACTCAAAAATAAACATTAAAAAAAAAACGAAACAATTTAGGTCTTACATTCTTTTTATTCAAGCACAGATAGGCTGCACTACCTTGGACAGGCCCAGGGTTTTAAGAGTTTATACTATGAGACGATATTATGATTTTAACAGTACAATATGGAAATTAATTACATACGGAAGCCATTGAAGAAAACTGTTGTTTCATGCAGTAAATTTTATATTATTTATATTAATTTTATAATTAAATTATGTTTTACAAATTAATTTCTTAAACAATTAATTCACACTATAAGTGTCTTCCAAATGGATTTAAATTCTATGGAATTCAGCACTCTTTTTGTCAAGACTTTATTCTGAACTATGGGGTGGAAAGAAATATTCTATGTATACACTTGTTCAGTATCAGCATAATTGGTTGAAATAGTTCGGAACCTACTGAATATATATCCATTCTAATGATTTCTTTTTACATATATATACTCTTTTTGGCTTTGAAGATAATAGCAAATGGTTTGTAGATACAGTCTTACTGTGTAAATACCTTGTCATTATTAAAAAGGTTGAGGCGGGCACCTGGCTGAGTCAGTCAGTGGAGCAAACAACTGTTGATCTCGGGGTTGTGAGTTCAAGCCTCACATTGGCTGTAGGGATAACTTAAAAAAACATTTTTTTTTTTAAAGTAAAAAGTTTGATTTTGTACTTTTGCCTAAATGGGGTTTACTTTCAGTGATATCCCTTTGAGGAAACAATTTTATATTCAAAAGACGAGACTGATTATACTTTCTTATTCATTATTGTCGGTAAAATGGTAACAAAGTGGTTGGACATTGTGATAATTTCTTAGGCTTAGACTCACCTTTGTGCAAGTACTTTACAGTTACCAAGTCCTTTTACATATATATCGTTCCCTTCCCTCTTCACTCCCTTCCTGTGGTTCTGCATTTTTACGATACTTATTTTATAGGCGAGTTCTCTGTATTGTTACACACTAACTGAAAGCCACACTAAACAAGGTCCTGATTTTGATTTTAAAGACAGAATGCTTTTATAGACAACCTAGTCTTCTCTTCTGTGAATTCAGAGCAGAATTAATTTCTTTTCATGAACTCTAACCTCATGTTGATGTATATTAATAAGCTCCATTTTTTTTCTTTCTCTAGGGGACCACTGGACAGTGCAGCCTATCTGGACAAAATGAAAAACTACCTGGCATCGATAGAAAAAGAGAAAGATTCTTTAAGCAAGATGAAAATTGAATGGGAAAATTTATCAAAGTGTGTGACTGACATGGATAAGAAGGTTTTGGAAAGCCAGATCCAGCAACTTGCACGTAGTTGGGAACAAGTACAACAGTTGGCTCAAAAGAAGTATTCTCAGCAAGTAGCAGAAAATGATGAATTTATACTTTTCATGCGTAAGATCCAAGACCTTGACGTTTCTCTGCAGCAACAGCAGCAGTTAGGGCTGAACTCTCCAGAAGAACAGGAGGGGAGCCCAGGCACAGTTGCCTTGGCCACTGAACTCCGGGCTATCAAGCAGAGATTTTTGGCTTTGAAGGGGCAAGCTGAATTTCAGATGGAGAGGATTTGGGGAGAAAAAGAAAAGAATACTTTGGAAGATGCAATGAATAATTTGCAGAAGCGATTGGAAGCCTCGGAGCCATTAAACACAGAGGTGGAAAATCAGATCAAGATGTGTGAAACAAGGACCAGGATGAGAGAGATTATCCTGTGGGTCAAGAATCTGCTAGGTGAACTCGCTCCTACCATTTCCCTTCTCCCAGATGACATACTTTCACAGATCAGAAAGTGCAAGATGACACATGATGGCATTCTGGATAAGCACCAAGCTGTGGAGTCCTTGGTTGAAGAGGTCAAAGATAATACTCCTAATCTTCCAGCAGATGAGAGCAATGATTTAAATCACCTCCTACAGGACTTACAGAATCAGTACCAAATGCTAGTTTTAAAGTCAACGGAAAGATCACAGCAATTAGAATTTAAATTGGAAGAAAGGAGCAGATTTTTTGCCGTAATAGAGAAGGTTCAGCTTTCACTTCAGGAAAATGAAGCACTGATAAATCCCAAGGTGAAAACAGCCTCCACAGAAACTGAACTAGAACATGAGCGTGTCACTTTGATGAGTTCTCAGAAGGAATTGCAAGAAGCAGAGAGTGTGATCTTGACCCACCTTCAGGAACAAACAGACATCTGTAAGGATCTAAATGTGTTTGAAAGATTATTTCTGGATGACCAGTTGAAAAACCTTAAGGCTAGAGCCCATAGAACGCAAAGATTAATTCAAAGTAAATGTAATGAAGTGGAACGCAAGATCCATTTTTACAGAGAATTTCATGAAAAAACATCTGTGCTTCAGAAGGAGGTTGACCATATACGGCACAACGAGCTGCTATTAAATCAAGAAATAAATCAAGATGTTGAAAAGGAGCTCTGTGGCCTTAAAGACCGACTCACTGGTATTCAGTCTAGTATCCTACAGGTACGGAAACTCAAAGAAGTGTTTGAGTGTATAGGACTAAGCTGGGATGGTTCCCAACTTGACCAATTACACACCCAAGTAGTTGAGAAAGAAAAGGAACTCGAGGAAAAAATTAAGCAGTTGGCAGACCATGTGGCAGACCGTGGCAGATATCAGGCATCGCTAAGTAAATTGAGGGCTATGGACTTGCAAATTAAGAAAAGAGCCGAAGCAGTGCTAGAAATGCCCCAGACCTCACCAGAAAGCAGTTTGCTCGATGCTCAGATTTTGAATCGGAGAATTGAGAAAGCCATGTGCTTGTGTCAAGAGATACTAAAGACATTGAATGAAAGTAAGGCCTTTGATGACACCTTCAAAGAGAAAGAAATGCCGCGGATAAAGCTGTATGCAGAAGAAAATGACAAGTTACGCAAGGTTCTCCAAAACAGCATACTAAAATCCCAACCCAAAGAAGTGAATGAACAGAATTTTCAGGACAAACTGGAAGATTCCTTACATGTTTTGAAGCAGATAAAATCTCAGTTAGAGCAGCCTTTGCTTATAAATTTGGACATTGAACATATTCAAAATGAGAAGGATAATTGTGAAGCATTTCAAGAGCAAGTTCAGGCAGAAATGGATAGTGTGAAAGCTGTGACCATCATTGAGAAGCAAAGAGAAGAAAATTCTTCTGGAGCTAATGATGTGGAGGCAAAATTACGTGACATTGAAGATCTTCACATGCAGCTTGCTACAAGCCTTGATTTGCGCACAGTAGGTTTTTTTTTTTTCAATTAGGTGGTTAATGCATTTCTTTTTATTGCATGGTTTTAGCTTTTACTCTAGGTAATATCTGTGCTTCTTAAGCAGTTATAGGTTCTACATGAACATTCTCCATAGAATAGCCATTTAAAAGAAACTTGCGGTGGACCAGTTTACAATCCCACCTCAATTTACATCTAAATACAGTGCTTTATAGACAGGAAAGAGGAATGTGAAGCCTTTACTTCTATACCCCTGGCAACCCCTGTTGAGTTCAGATGGAGTTTGGTTTTGGTTTGTTTGTGTTTTTAGAAATAGTGAGGCATAGTAGAAGAAATATAGTGTAGAGAAAATAACATAAAATAATAACTCCGCATCCATTTAGAACTTACGGTGTCTGGGAACCGTGCTGAATACTGTGTTTTTAATCCTCATAGCAACTCTGTGGGGGGGGGGGGGGGTGCTATCATTAGCTCTATTTCAAAATAAGGAAATTTAAGTTCAGGAACATCAACAGTTTTCTCAGGCTCCTGCATCAGGAACAGAACAGGATTCGAGTCAAGGTCTGTCTGATTTTAGAGCTTGGGTCATCAAATGAAGGTTCATGGGCCAAATCTGCCCATGGTGCCTGATTTTGTAAATAAAGTTTTATTGTATCATGGCCATGCTCATTTCTTTAGAGAATGTCTATGGCTGCTTTCCTGCTACACCAGCAGGGTTGAGTAGTTGTCATAGTCCAGATGGCAGGCAAAGCCTAAAATATTTAGTCTGGCCCTCTACAAGAAAAGTTTGCTGACCTCTGGTGTTGTAGAATGAGTCCAACCTACTCCCTCCTTTTCCACAATAATTAGGAGAGATAGCTTAGGCGTTGCTGGAACACTTGTACTTAATATAATGCCTTTCACTGTGTTTTCAGAATTGTCACATTAAACTTATAGAATGGGGAAATGAACTCCCTTCACTGATTTAAAGACTTATTAGATAATATTTCAATATTTGATAGGTATAAACGCTATAGAAATGTAAGGTCATACTGTGAATCCTAATATGTTTAAATTGATACTTAACAAATGTTGAGTAAATTCAGTACTTCTTCATTTGATTTTAATACAGTTTCCAGGAACGATGACATAAATCTCTAAAATAATAGGATTAGAGCTGGACTGGAAGGGACCTTTAAAGTTATTTACATCAACTATTTGTTATTTCAGCAAGAAGACTATGGTCTGGATACGTTAAGTGATTTGTTCAAAACTGAAATTAGTGGCAGAGCCATTTATTTGAAAACACAAGAAATTTTGGCGAGGGTGTGTTTTCTTTTTATGCCCCCAACAAATATTGGTTAAAGTTACACACATTAAATATATGCAATTGCTTTATTTAGTTCATAGTCTAATATAAGAGTTCTAGAACAGGAATACGTATCATTAGACATGTTGCCTGAGATGTATTTTTGAATTTAGAGTAGATTTAGCAAATCTGGAAGCAGTTTTTCTTTATGCAAACAAAAAGTTATTGGTCTTTATGTGCTAGCATAATGTTGCCAAACTAAGTAGGAGACGCTAACCCTTGTAAGACCCAGACATCTTATGAATGCACTACAAAAATTCAAGAATGATAAAAATCCCCAAAGTTTGCTAGCTTTGTCACAGTGTTTCATCTCCTATTCACCAGGATGTCTTGAATGATGCTTATGAAAGTTTGACACGCTATAACGAGGCAGTCACTAGGGCGATGGGGATCCTTACTGCCCGTGAAGCCATTATTGCATCCCGTAGAATAGACCTTGCTGATCCAGAAGAATCGCTGGGGATATCTCACTGGAAACAAGAGGAGTTGCAATCCACAATAGCAGACATCCAGGACCTTACTGAGAAATTGGGGATTGTATCCAGCCCTGAAGCCAAACAACAACTCCAGTGTACTATACACGGATTAGTTTTGAAGGACTCAGCCGTGAGGGAGGCAGCCAAAATAAAGGAAGCTGAAATAGAAGGGTAGGTACTTCTTTCTAAAGGTAATGCTTTAAGAACAAAATTAAGGTTTATTTTTCTTTATAGTTAACATTTACAAATTGGGAATAATTTGGAAAATATGGAAAACTTTAAAAATCACTACCTGCATGGGGCGCCTGGGTGGCTCAGTCTGTTGGGTGTCCGACTTCGGCTGAGGTCATGATCTAACGGTTCATGGTTCGAGCCCGGCATCCGGCTCTGTGCTGACAGCTCGGAGCTTGGGGCCTGCTTTGGATTCCCTCTCTCTCTGCCCCTCCCCTGCTCATGCTCTGTCTCTCTGTCTCTCAAGAATGAATAAACGTTAAAAAAATTTTTCTTTTTAAATCACTATCTATAGAAAACCACAGCAAATATTTTATTGTATTTATTTTACCTTTTTCCTTATTCAATGTTGAATACATACAACAGAATGCTTATAAAAGTCTGCATATGATATAAAGGATGATAATAAAATAAACAGCTTTGTCCCTAAAGGTTCAAAGGTAAACATCATGACTTTTGACTTCTCTTGTGCGGTCCTTTCTTCTCCTCAGAATTAATCATTATCCCCAATATTTTATTTGCCACTTTCTTTCCTTTTTAAAATATTTTTTTCTATGTGTTTATGCTTCATTTTCATGCACGTGTGTTCCTCTGTCACCTCATTTTTTTCAAACTCATCATTTTGATGCTGAAGTTTATTCATGTTCTTGTCTATAGCAAAATTCAGTTACCTAGCTATTGACAGACATTTGAGTTTTTCTACTTTTTGCCTTCACAACTAGTGCCAATAGGAACATTTTTAAATGCGAGAGGTTCACTTGAATAGTTACTGAGGATTCTGGTGTTGAGTCAAAAGGTAGGCACACCTCACATTTTAAATTCCAAATAATTTTACCTACTTCTACTCAGACTAGTGTTCAACAACATAGTCTATTCCAAATGTTTCATATCTTCGCCAGTCCTCGATGTTGGGAGATTTAAGTTTTGCCAGTCTGATGGATGAAAAGTGGTATTTCATTATGGTTTTAATTTGCATCTCTATTATATTAATGTGTTTGAGCCCCTTTATTGAATATTTCTTGGGCATTCATATTTCATCTTCGGAAAGATGCCTGTCCAAGCCATTGCCCAATTTTTATTGGGTTGCCCATACTTTTTCTTATTAATTTGTGGAGATGTATGCGATATTTTGCAGGCTGGTCCTTTGTGGTTATATATATTATAAATATATATTTTACAGAGAAAATTTCCTATTTAAAACCTATCCTGGGTTGAGGCTTTATCCTCTGTCCCTTCAGCGTTCCAGGAAAAGGTTAATAAAACTGAAACTCAGCAAATGCCCTCAAAGTCTTTGTCCCTAAAGCTCAGCTTGTTTCTCTGTATTTCCACGTCCATATAGTTTGGGAGCCTCTGAATATTTCTTACTTCCTTTCTAGCTCATTATTATATTTTAATTTTAAAATATATATTTGATACTAAAGTTTTAATTGTTTTCAGTGAGAGACTGAGACTGTATCAATTTTATACACATAACTGTATTCATAGTTTTTTAATACATCAGAACACTACCCTACATAAAAAGATGCTGCTTATCCTTTAAAACATGTGTTCTTTTCCTTATTGTAACAAAACTTCACAAAAGTAATTGTATTTGCTATTAAATATTTTACAAAATGGATGGTTGTAATTTACTTAGCTATATCTTTTGTTACGTATAAGGTATGTTCCAATTTTTGACATTTTTAATTTTTTAATTATTTATTTGTTTTTGAGAGAGAGCATGCTTGTGAGTAGGGGAGGGGCAGAGAGAGAAGGAGAGAGAGAATCTTAAGCAGACTCCACACTCAGCACGGAGCCTGATGTGGGGCTCAGTCTTACGACCCTGAGATCATGACCTGAGTGGAAATCAAGAGTTGTGCGCTTAACTGACTGAGCCACCCAGGCACCCCTGCTATTTTAATTAACAGTTTAATAAGTAAAAAGATTTTAGTGTGTAAAAGGTTTTATCAGGTTTAGAATAAATTCCTACTGTGAGGATTAATTCCTTAAGACAAATTGCAGAAGTTGGATTAATGGCTCAAAAGATATGAGCATTTTTAAGACTGAGTGGTTTTTGTAAGAATTGTACCAATTTATATCTCATTTGCAGTGTTTGAGAGTGCAGCTTTACAATTTACGTGTTTTGAGGAAAGTCTTATCTGCCTGTTCAAGTTTGCATTAAAAGTCTTTTGCAGGTCCCCGTGAGGAAGAGGTAATCAATAAAAATTTGGTGTAATACGCTGAATAAGAAAAAGAGAATTACATTCTGTTTTTTATTAAGTGTTCAGAATTCATTCTGGGTAATCCAGAATATATTATACTAAATAAAATTTAATATCCTTTCTTTTTTCCTAACGGTGCTTTATAGGTGTCTCGAGAATTACAAATGCTATAGGAAAATTAAAGAGAAAATTTGCACTCACCTCAGTCAAATGGAGACAGTTCTTGGGCAGTCCATGTTCCCGTTGCCGGTGTCTTACAAGGAAGCTTTAGAGCGCTTGGAACAGAGCAAGGTAATAGTATTTGCAAATCTCCAGTAAGATTTGATGCAGAAAATTGGCAGAAAGAACAGGTGGCGACAGCAGGGAATGTGGCTCTGTTATGACCCACAGAAATCTCCCACCTGAATTGGACACTCAAAACACCCCAAACCAAAAGCCGAGGGGAACCATGAAACAGTGGTTCTGAGAGATTTCATGGGTTGGATTCACAGGACTGTAGCAAACTCGTAGCAGATTGTTCTCAGTGATCATTCTTTCTGAAGCTTTACCTTTCTTGTTATTTTGTTGGATGTTGCTGGATCAATGACAGAGAATTTAATGCAACTATCGTTAAGTCTAAACTCTGGCTACTTCTTATTATTACTGTGCAATTTTTGTTTTTGCTTCTTTTCATCTTAAAATCTATGGTATTACGTTATTAGGATTTGAATGAAAGCATTCTGAGTCATCTGTGCTTAATACCTACCACATATCAACAAACAAACAGATACATATACAAAAACCCGAAATAATACATTGGTGGTTGATAAGTATTGTTCAGATTAACTACCTAGTAAGATATGAGACTAACATTAAAATAACAATGATCTTTTAAGAAATCTACCTTTCAAAACACTTTCTTTTTGTCACCATAGTTCCAAATTCATGTGCAACCCAGTAATACTTAAGGCAGTTCTAATCTGTCTTAAATTGGCTTCCAAAAGGACCAACAAATAGATCAGACAACACTTGGGGATGACTGAGAATCAATTCCTCAAGATTGTAAGAAGTTCATAAGTCTCAGAAAGATCAATAGACCTTATATTCCTCCTCTTCCTTTTCTTTCCTAAGGCCTTGGGGTCAAATCTTACATCAACCAAAGAAGAGTTAATGAAACTACGCCGGGTCCACAGACACATAAGACCCGTGTGCACAGACAGCGACGACGTGTGTCTGCTCAGAACCACATCAGCTCTGTGGGACAAATGGTTGAGTTTGCTAGAGGCTGCCAAAGAGTGGGAGATTTGGTGTGAAGAACTAAAGTGGGAGTGGAAATTTGTCAGTGAAGAAGTAAGTGCTTCATTTTCAACATTATAACCAGTTTCCTAACAATTGTCATCTACATTGTTGTGCTACTTGGCGGTCTGTTTTTATATAAAACAAGTCCTCAACCGGTACCCTTTGTTCACACCACAGGCACGTAGCACATAAATGTTCATAGAGGTCAGGTCCTAGTAAAATCATCTCCAAGAAATGGCTCAAATTCTTTCTTAAAAGTGCCAATGTTTTTGGCATTAGGTAATACTTATAAATAAGTATTTGCTCATTGGAGCTTTAAAATCTTTATTGTACCTATAAATTAACCCCTCTTAAAAATAACTGTCTTGGCGTGCCTGGGTGGCTGAGTCGGTTAAGCATCCGACGCTTGTTTTTGGCTCAGATCATGATCTTAGGGTTGTGAGATCGAATCCTGCTTCAGCTCACTGCTGGACATGGAGACTACTTGAGATTCTCTCTCTGTCTCTCTCTCTTTTTCCTTCTCTCTCTCTCTCTCTCTCTCTCTCTCTCTCTCGGTCCCTCCCCTGCTCATGCTTGCTCTCTCATAGTCTCTCTCTCTCAAAAAAAAAAAAAAAATGTCTTTACATAACACCAAAGGTTAGAATTAGGTAATATTCACAATAACCAACTGATTTTGAATTTAACTACTTATTAGCTATGGAAATTAATTCTAATGGTTAAAGTATGGACTTAAAAATATGTATGATACTCTTTCTGAAAACCTTCTTAAAGAAAATCTCCATAATAGGGGTGCCAGGATGGCTCAGTTAAACGTCTGACTCTTGATTTTGGCTCAGGTCATGATCTTGGGGTCACGGAATTGAGCCTCATGTACGGCTCCAAGATGACAGCATGGAGCTTGCTTGGGATTCTCTCTCTTTCCCTCTCTCTCTCTGCCCCTTCCCTGCTTGCCTTCTCTCTCTTTCTCTCTCAAAATAAATAAATAAACTAAAAAAAAAAAAAAAAAACCCTCCATAATATATATCAATCACAGATGTTAATTTAAGCATGATTCAGGATTTAGGCCATCACATATATTTAGAAAGGAAATTTAAAAATAGTATAAAATTATCTTCGGGTGTTCTTTAATCTATCAGGTATAAATGAAGTACAAATCAGAACATTAAATGAAAACCTTTCTCTCTTATTCATGTCAAAATTCCTGCTAACTTTACTTAAGAGAGAAATATAATGAATCAGTACTTGATTTGGGATAGAAATGTTTAGCACTGGCATATTTTCCTGCTTAAAACTTGATCTTCCTGCCTTTTGCCTCATTGCATCCGAGAGAGCACGATAGGTCACCAGCAGCTCTACTGAAGCCATGGGAGAAAATTCGGCCAGGGTCTTCATTCTTGCCCTGTCTGCTCAAACTGGCACGTCTGATCCAGAAATAATGGCCTCAGTAATAATTGCCTAGTAAATAATTGCCACCAGTGTTTCCGTCAGTATGGAGAGGATATAGGCTTCGTCAAGGTGGATTAAGTGAACTTCCTTAAATGAGTCATCCAAGATACCTACCTTACTGCAGCATAATAAAATAATATAAAGAAAAAAGAAAGAAAAATACTGATATTCTTTTTTCTTTTTTTAATTTTTTCAATGTTTATTTTTTGAGAGAGAGAGAGGACAAGTCGGGGAGGGGCAGAGAGAGAGAGAGAGGGACACACAGAATCCGAAGCAGGCTCCAGGCTCTGAGCTGTCAGCCCAGAGTCGGACACAGGGCCTGAACTCACAGACCTCCAGATCATGACCTGACCTGAAGTTGGACCCTTAACCGACTGAGCCACCCAGCCGCCCCTAAATACTTGATATTCTGGAAATGAATAATATTTTGGTAGTGCTGGTAGGGTGTGGTTAGTACATAGACTCTTGAATGTTACAACTCTAAGAAACTTTGTAAATTTCACTTTTTAGCCGAGCTGCTAGCCCCCATCTTTCCCGTCCGTACTGGCACTGTTTATTGGACAGGAGGCTGTGTGCCACCAAATCCTTGCATTGCTCTCAAGAGTTAAATATTATTGCGATGTCGTTGATGGGGATACGGAGGCACCGAGAGATTTCTGATGACAAGAGACCTCCCAGGTGGCGATTGAGCTGGGGCTGCGGGACTGGGGCCACAGCTGTTGTGCTCACTGCTGTCACTTTAGAATCTGACCAGGGCCTTGCACTTAGTGGGCTGTTAGTAAACATTTCTTGAGCGACAGCTCTTATTCAAACCCAGGTCTAGGGTAATCCTGAGCTTTTATTCTTTCTATTTTACTATATTGTCTTTCTATCACTGTACACCCATTTGCAATTATATTGTATTAATTCAGACCCCATTCATTTAGAGCTTTGTAATTATTCATCGAAGCATTTGACAATATTTGCTGGCAGAATGTGTTTTTCAGAGCATCACAAACAAAATATGCCCTCATGTAGTAAGAGGAACAACCACTCCAACACATGATGGGCTGGTACGGAGCGTGTGTTGGGCACAGTTCTAAGCACGTTATATGTATTATCATTTACCCTCACAAGAATCCTATGAGGTAATTATTTTTATTTTATCCTCATTTTGTAGACGAGGAAAGTGAGACACAGTCAGATGGAGTTACTTGCCCAAATTCACAAGTGAATGGTAGAAGAGGATTCAAACTTACACTCTGGTTAGGGGCACCTGGGTGGCTCAATTGGTCAAGTGTCCGACTCTGGATTTTGGCCCAGGTTGTGATCTCATGCTTCATGAGATCAAGCCCTACCTTGGGCTCCATGCTGACCATGCAGACCCTGTTTGGGATTCTCTCTCTTTCCCCCGTCTCTCTGCCTCTCCTGTGCTCGTGCCCTCACTGTCTCAAAATAAATAAGTAAACATTAAAAAAATGTCTCAAAAAGAACTGGGTGACCACGTAACCAACCTGCGCAAGATGGGGGCTCCCGAACCTGGCATGGCACAGTATCTCTTTGACAAGCACACCTTGGGAAACAGTGATAATGAGAGCTAAGCCTTAGGCTGTCTTCCCATCGCCACACGGGTGACTTCCCTGGTCACCGAGGCAGTGCATGCGTGTTGGGGTTACCTTTCCCTTTTCTAGAAGTTGTACCAAAACATCTACTTAACTTCTTTCATTTGTAGCATTCCTTCAAATAAAGTAATTTGGTACCCCCCCCCCCCCAAAAAAAAATGTCTCAAACTTACACTCTGGTATTTAACCACAAAACCATCAGCTTAAATGATATTTACGCACACCAAGTTGATGTAGGATTTTAAAATTGCTTGTATCCAGGGGCACCAGGGTGGCTCAGTCGGTTAAGTGTCTGACTCTTGATTTTTGGCTCAGGTCATGATCTCATGGTTTGTGGGATCAAGCCCCTAACTGGTCTGTCTGCTGACCGTGCAGAGCCTTCTTGGGATTCTCTCTCTCCCTCGCTCCCTGCCCCTCCCCACTGTGTTCACTCTCTTTCTCAAAATAAAAATGAAAACCTAAAATAGCTTGTATCCATTCAATAAAAATTGTATCATCTAAACACTTGTACACGCAAGGTTCTATTGGCATGGTTGGTGCTTTTGTGTGTGACAGAATGAATTTCTTTTTTTAAGACATTACGATAATCCCGTATCTGTATGGGATAAAGGTTTTGTATAAGCAGATTTTCAAAAACTTAAAACTCTGTTTACTTGTATATTTTGAAAAATAAATTTAAATTTTGATTTACCTTTTTTCCCCCTAAAATTTTACCTTCCTATTCTCTTAAACAGAATCTGCTTGATTTAATTATTCGTTTCTGGTTATTCAGAGTCATCATTTTTGCTTTGGTGATCATAATGTGCTAAAGTCCTGTCTCGAAAGATAATTGAAGGTAGAAAGCTGGCTTCTTCCCCATGAACCCAAAGTCCAAAAGACTTTTACTGGTTCCTAAATCTCCTGGTTATGAGTATTTCAGTCTCTTTCACTCTGTTTACTTATGGTGCAACTACGGCTCCTTCTCCCTTTCTGGACTCTATAATTGACTGTGAATCTAAAAGTTTTATAACCAATATTATTAGAATTCTGTGTCCAAAGGAAATCATTCAGGTGGAAGAATGAATACATAATTTTTGTGGCAACTATTTTACTGATTTGGGAGCTGTCTTTATCCTTTTTAGCATAAAGTCTGTTGAATTTTGATGAACACAGGCACATGATCACCAACAAAATGAAGATATAGAACATGCTCATCACTCCAGATAGTTCCCTTGTGCACCTCTGTAATCAGTCCCTTCTATCACCTCCAGCCCCTGGCAACCATTAATCTGTCTTGCCATTTCCAGAATGTCATATAAATGGACTGGGATAGTTTGTGCCTTTTGAGTGTGGCATTTTTTCACTGAGCATAATGCATGGGAGATGCATTCATATTGCTGCTTGTATCAATAGTTCATTTCTTTTTCTTCCTGAGTAATACTGGGTTGGGTGCATGTACGACAGTTTGATTATCCATCACAAGTTGAAGAATGGCCTGGCTTTTGAGTACAATTATTGCCCCAATAAAAATGATTTCCCTCCTTAATCACTTACCAACTTACAGCGGACGACAGAGCCTGAGATGAGGCTTGCAGGCAGGTGGTTTATTTTGGAAAGTGATCTCCAGGAACAGGTGTGGGGGACGAGGGGAACTGGAACTGGGAAGGTCAGGCCTTCAGTTGCTTTACTCTTATTGGGTCATGGTTGCTGTTGTTGCTCTTCATGGAAGCGCCAAGAGATGTTCCATTAAGTTCTAGATTACAGACCTACTTTTTTCCACCCTGATGTGTATTCGAGACCCTAGATACCATTATCTCTGACACTACAGCACGTCCTTTCTTTGCCTGCTGGTTCCCTGGCAGGGAGGTTGCCAGACATCCCAGTGGAACCCTTCTATCTCATTCCCTGGTGGAAGTGTGGCTGCCTGCCTGAGAACCAGCACTTCTGATGCAACTGAATTCAGGTTTGAGGTGATGGAAAGCATACATTCCATAACTGGGTCTTTTGAGAGGCCAGCCTATACCTACACCCTACAGTGACCCGGGGACTCAACTGGGTCGTATGGCCCAAGTGGCAAGGCAGTTTATCCCATAATCTGACCCTAGAGCAGTGCCTCTTTTTGTCCAGACCCCCCTCAAGCTTGGCAGCATTCTGATAAATGGAGCTGAGTAATATTCTGAAGTATAGCATATGCTGCCTCCAAAATCTCAGTGGGCAAATCCAGTGCTTTCTTAGTGGTAGAGACATAAGACGGAACAACTTGAGCTTTACGCCATGGAATTCTGGCAGGCGCTCGACCACTGAGCTCCTGGAAACTTAATTTATGCTGGAATTGCTAAATTCTCACAGGCTTTACGTTCGACCCTTTGGCAGGTTTTCGTTTATCATTTCAATGAGCGTGATATCAGAAAGGTAGTTGACCAGAGTGCTACTCTGTACTGTCCAGATTGCAAGGTGCCTGACTTGAGTTTGGATGTCAGGGCGGGAGAGTTAACAATGCTGCTGGGGCAGAATGTGGTGACTGTGGGGTACAGCTGAGGTGAGGACCACAGGGTCTGAAGAGGTGCGTGGAGGGATCTGATTTTCTGTGTCTTCATTCTGAGTTCAAGGATGACGGGACTCCATTTTGCAGACATGTGATGTATTAGGTTATGTAGTTCTGGGTTCTGCACATAGCCATGTTGATAAATACATGATTAGTCAGGACTGCTTTCCCTTTGGCATGGGTGTTAGGGGCATGAGGAAGTACCAGACTTACTTTTTTGGGCATGTAGGAATGGGATGTGAAAGAGAAGTCACCTGTCGAAAAATTATCCAGCAGTCACCCAACCTCTTAGTAGTTGCAATTTGGTGAAGCTCATTCGAACTGCCTTATAGGTGTTTCAGAAGAGATAACTGCTTTGTGCAATGGAAATCTGAAGGAGAGGAAAATTATTTATGAAAATACTCAACAGGGTTTCCTTCAGCTCACAATAGCAGTATTTCATAGTAATCACATATCTACATGATGGATCGCTGGGAGCTATGGGATTCCAAAAGCAGAGGAATAATATTCCTAGCTATAGGAAGACGGATGCTACTTCGAGTGAGGATATGGCATCAGGAACCCTTTGAAGGGCCAGTGCACAAAAATTATGGTTCCCAAGGTATGCTTCAGCTCCTGAGGCGATCCAAGTACAGTTTAGTTATTTTAGTTCTCTCTCTCTCTCTCTCTCTCTCTCTCTCTTTTTTTTTTTTTTTGTTTATTGAATTAGATTGAACGAGAAGCAATTATTTTAGATAACCTTCAAGAAGATCTCCCTGAAATTTCTAAAACAAAAGAGGCGGCCACCACAGAGGAGCTCTGTGAGCTGCTAGACTGTTTATGCCGTTACCAAGAAAATGTGGAGAAGCAGCAGCTATTACTGACCTTACTTCTTCAGCGCCTAAGAAGTATCCAGAATGCTCCCCAAAGCTTACAGGCTATAGAAACTGGTCCAGCATTTCAAGAGATTACATCGATGCAAGAACGATGCAACAAGTAAGTCTTATGAAAAACAATTAAGGCAACGTGCTTGCTGACTCAGGCTTAAAATTTAGAGAATATTGGCTATTGAAAATATAAAAATATAGAATAATGACAAATGGTATGATGGAATTGCGTTAACACAGAAAAGTATACAGTGTTGGCAATGTATATCCACTGTGGAAACTATTACGATGGTTCTTCAGAAGATTCAAAATAGAATTACCCCAGGATCCAGTAACTCCACTATTAAGTATCTACCCGGGGAAAATGAAAACATTAACTCTAAAAGATACATGCACCTCTATGTTTATTGCAGCATTATATACAGTAGCCAAGATGTGGAAGCAACCTAAGTGTCCATCGATAGACGAATAGATAAGGAAAATGTGGTATATGTGTGCAACAGAATACTACACAGCCTTAAAGAAGGATGAGGTTGGGCCATTTGAGACAACATGGATGGACCTAGAGGGTATTATGCTAAGTGAAATAAGTCAGCCTGAGAAAGACAAATACTGAGAAAGACAAATGTGATTCCACTCATAAATGGAATCTTTAAAAAAAAAAAAAAAAAGTATAAATGAACACAAAGCAGAACCAGAGGGGAGGTGGGTGGGGGGTGGGCAAAATGAGTGAAAGGGAGTGGGAGGTACAGGCCTTTAGTTATGGAATCGGTAAGTCTGGGAATAAAAAGCAGAGCATAAGGAATGTAGTCAATATTGTAACAGTGATGTAACAGGATAGTTGGGGTGAGTGTAGTATAATGTATAAACCTGTCAAATCACTAAGTTGTACACCTGAAACTAATGTAACAATGCATGTCAACTATACTCAAAGAAGGGGGGGGGGGGTGCGGATGGAAAAGATCAGTAACAATGATGAAAACCAGTCCATATTCTCTATCCTGGTATTATTGAGGATGAATAGCCGTTGAATTTTTTTACTCATGATTGCTTTTTTTTTTTTTTCTATTTTTGTAACACATATTCATTATAGGCAGTTCGGGGAATGTGGAAAATTATAAAGATTAATATAACTCCCCTCTTTAATTTTATCATTCAACAACAATCACTGCCAATCACTTACCTTTTTTTGTTATAATTCTATTTTTAAACAAATTATGATAGTACTATATTGTTTTGTTGCATGCTAAATCATTTATCAGCATATCATGTTAGTTTTCCTATGCCATTAAATGTTCCTTAAAACATAATTATGTAATATTTCACCATGTGAATATACCATAATTTATTTAACCAAACTCCTATTATAGAATCTTTAAATTATACATGGTTTTCACTTTTATAAAAACATGGTCGTGAGGGGGCTCCTGGGTGGCTCAGTCGGTTAAGCGTCCGACTTCGGCTCAGGTCATGATCTTGCCATTCAGAGCTTGAGCCCCGCGTCGAGCTCTATGCTGACAACTCAGAGCCTGGAGCCTGGTTCAAATTCTGTGTCTCCCTCTCTCTCTCTGCCCCTCCCTTGCTTGTGCTCTGTCTCTGTCTCTCTCTCTCTCTCTCTCTGAAAAATAAGTAAACATTAAAAAGAAACCACTGTAGTGAATCTTCTTATGCCAGAATCTCTGCATCTGTGATTAATTCTTTGAGAAAGACACCAAGAAGCAGAATCAGTGGGTCAAAGGATATAATATGTTTATGGCTAGAAATACTTACCAAATAGCTCTCAGGAAAGACTGTACCCTCTTAAATTCCTCTACTAATATGGTAGTTACATCCACAGCAAATGGGGTCATCTGTCCCCAAGAGCCCACCCACGCATGACTCCATTCTCACCTCTTAAGTCATATTCAGTTGAACTGACAGATCATGTGGAGGAAAGTCAGATGGAGACAGCAGTTGGAATGTAAAGTGTGAAAAGAGGATTTTTTTTAAAGTTTATTTACTGAGAGAGAGAGAGAGAGAGAGAGAGAGAGAGGAAATAAGAGCAGGAGCAGGGGAGGGGCAGAGAGAGACTGAGAGAGAGAGAATCCCAAACAGGCTCCTCACTGTCAGCGCAGAGCCTGATGCGGGGCTCAAACTCACAAACTGTGAGACCACGACCTGAGCCTAAATCCAGAATCAGGTGCTTAACCAACTGAACCACCCAGGAGCCCCCAAAAGAGGATATTTTGAGATGAACGTTTGGAGAGGCTTTTGACTGAGTGATAGAATTTGGTATATGTTTGTATATGTAGTATATAAACCACTGAAAATTGGTACTTTTCTCTCAGGAAAAATAATCTTCTTTTGCGAACTGTGCCAACATTGTGTTAATTGTTGAAATAAAAATTATTTCCCAAGACAGCAGGATAAGAACAATTTTATTTTGATGTTATGTTAGGCTTTTTCAGAAAGCTCAAGAAAATAAGGAATTGGTGGAGAATGAAACCCAAGAAAGACATTCCTTCACAAAAGAAATAATTACTTTGAAGAATTTATTTCAACAGACCGCAACTTCCTTCCAAAATATGGAATTACACGACCACCCAGAAAAGGCAGAACAGTTCGAGGTGAGTGAGGAATGAAGTGAGGAAACAGTGAATGTGGCTGATACAGGTCTGCAGTCTTGAATGCAAATTCCTTGGGGCAGGGGTAACTCTGTGACTGGAGTGGAGGGAGTGGCCCAGGAGAGAGGAAAGCACGGGCAAAGGCCCCGTGGCATGGTGGGGCCAAGCCACAGGGGAAGATCAGTGTGGTTGGAGTGCAGAGAAGCGTTGCAGGATTTTTCACCTCAATACCTGGGATTCATCGTCTCACCGCTTTGAAGAATGAAGAGGTGGACACAGAATGAACAGCAGGCAAAAGTTTATCAGGGTCTAAGATTAGAAAGTCAGAATAGTATGAAAGCTCTCTTTACAGAGAAGGGGCATTTGAAGGTGAATGCTCCCGACTGTAGGCAAGGGGCTTTGTTTTACAACGTTCTGGACGCTCCCCTCTTTTCTTCCCCTTGTTCGCTCTCAGTTTCTGTCCTTATTGGCTTGATGCTCTAGGTGCTTGGGTTGTCCATTCCTGATTGGCCCAATTCCATTGTATGAGGGGAGATCTATGGCCATATCATTTCTTGCGGGTCAAATGTTTTATGGTCTACTACTTACTTTCAGTCAGGTCTTTTGTCAAATTCCTGAGGGAAACCTGAGGGGGAGGGGAATAGGTGGTACCTGTTACATTCTTAAGAGGAACCTTATGCCCCAGGGGGTTTGCTGTGGTCAGACACCCCCAGCATTGTTCCAAAATGTGCTTTTCCCCCACCCTGGGACCTCGGGTCCTAACCTTTTCCTCTCGGCCTACTGAATCTTGTCTTTTCCTATCACAGTAGAGAGCAGGGAGGTAGGCCGATCTGGACCCAGCAGTCCTGCTTCAACCCCTTTTCAGGCGTGTTTGGTGAACAGGGGTCTCAGAGCATTTATTGAGTAGGGTGTTAGACTACTGCCTTTAGTAGGATGTACTACTTACCTCTGATATAGGTGCCACCGTATTGACTCACAACACTTTTGATACCAAATGTGTGGAGTTTCTTCCCCAAGTCTCTGGAAAGCAATGATTCAATTCAATTCAATTCAATTCAATTCTAACATTAACTACCAGGAGTTAGCACAGACCACGCAGATTGAAGGCTCACTCCCGGCTCACTCCCACAAGACCGCCGCCCCCCCCCTTCAGATGCTAATCACAAGTTCTGGCCCTCCTGTACTTTTGACAGACTGGCTATCAATCAGGGGTTCCCACTACCCCTTCCTCAGGGTTAATGATTTACTAGAATGGCTTGCAGAAGTCAGGAAAGCACTTTACTATTACTGGTTTGTTATAAAGAATGCAACTCAGGATCCGTCGATAAGAGATGCATAGACCGAGGTAAGGGTGAAGAGCCTCCAAGCCCTCTCTGAGTGTGCCGCTCTCCCAGCACCAACTCCAGACTCTCCAGACCTCATCGATTAGGGTTTTTTATGGTGGTCCCATTATGCAGGCACGATTGATTAAATCGCTGGCCATTGATGATTAACTCAATCTCTAGCACCTGGCCCCACCCTAGGGGGTTGGGAAATGGGGCTGGAAGTTCACTTGATTGGTTCCTCGGGCAACCAGCCCTGCCCCCCATCGAGAATCTATCTGGGGGAGCCCCCTACAAGTCACTTATTAGCATAAGCTCAGGTATAGTTGAAAAGGGCTTGTTATGAATAACAAAACGCACTCCTTTACTCCTATCCCAGAAATCCCAAGGGCCTTAGAAACTGCTCAGGAACCAGGGCTGAAGACGAACTGTATCTCTTAAATCACAGTATCCTAAGGGCTGTGCACACGCCCCCGTGTCATTTGGGACCTCATGTCTTTTAGAATGATTCCAGTCCAATGGTAACAAGCGAAACAGACATTTGGAAGTTTACTCAAAAATCACGTGTAGTTGTTAACCATTGCTCAGTGTTGATAGAGGGAATTTACTCTCCCTCAGTCTTCATGGAGAACCCATCCAAGTGTAGCTCTATATTCTCTGACTAGGTCTAGATAAAACCGGACGGCACTGTACTTCAAACCCCACCTTTGTCTGAATGGCATTGTTCTCTAACTTTCTGCCTCTGGATTTGTTCTCTGCCGAGGGTAAAGAAAAGGAAAACAGTGACACATCACGGAGTCATTCAAAATTGTAATCATTCTTCAGTGCGGTGACTCAACCTATTAACACAGATAATGCTACTGAACAGTTACTGTAAAAACAAAACAAACCCCCCAAAAGCCACAGTAAAGTCAAGAAGTATTTTTCCACTGGATCTTTGGGAGACTTTCCCAAACAAATGAGTTTCTCCTTTATAATTAGTGCAGGAGAACGTAGATCAGATTTTGTTTCTAGGCCACAACCAATAGACTATTTGTTCAGGTTTCTTTTATCTTTTAAAGCCCACATTCTTTGCAGGGAACTGGAACCCTCCCTTTTGAAAGAAGTTGAGCTCTGCTGGGCTAATTACATGAAAGCAGACACTTTTGCTTCAAGCGTAGGGCTTTTAGTGGCCTTGAATCATTGTGATGATAATGTAGGAAGAAGCAGAAATGGCAACAAGTTAATAACAACAACAACAAAAAAAACTTCTTTGAAACTTTTTTGCTGCTTGTGGCTTTCTAGATCAAGACTGCAAGTGAGATACAGTCAGATCCTAGAGGTATTTTAGAAGCAGGAGATGTTGTAATGTCTTGTTAGGACAATGGTTTGACACCATGAAGAGATATCAAGTTTAATTCTTACAAACTAGAAAGCATCATCTGACCAAGCAGAGTATCTCTCCTGCTTAATCGGCTTGTATCAGTAGTGAGGCTTTGTCATGCAAAGTGTGCTCATTTAAATCATAAGGATGTGCTGGGAAGCTGCTTTTACTTTGAGAGTTACACTTTTTCCCTGTCCTGTGAGTATTTGAAACTCTCTTGATATTTTTAGGAGCTTCAAAGCATTTTTAAGAAAGGGAAGCTGACTTTTGAGAATATTATGGAAAAACTGCGAATCAAGTATTCTGAAATGTATACCCTAGTCCCTGCAGAGATTGAATCCCAGGTGGAAGAATGCAGAAAAGCATTAGAAGACATAGACGAGAAGGTAATAATAATGTTTGTACTAGTGTTATTATTTACGAGTTGAAGAGATATAAAGAAAAGACGACGTAATGTCACATTTTCATTTGCCCTGATTTCAACTATGACTGTTTTTATAGGGTTTAGATAAGTGATAATTTTGTGTATTGAATACTGAGGTGAAATTGCTCTAAATAAGTGACAGATAACAAAATTAGACAATGTGTTTATTTTTAGTTGTCAGGATGTTTAGTTTTTCTTCTCTTGCATTTAAAAATAGACTTGTCCGTTAGCTTTTACTTGGCTTTTTTTTTTTTTTTTAAACGGAGAATCACTTTAAAATTTTGGACATGAATAATACTTTGCTGTAAAATGTATTCCCTCCCTGTGAGTGTTTTAAAATTGCTACCAAGGGCAATTAGAATATGAATTTCACAACTCACCAGGAATAGCATCTAAGACACAGTGTCCTCACAAAACACATCTGAGCAAATCTTCATCCCCGAATGGGTGAATCTGAAAGTTAGAAGAACAAGTGGGAAATGTTTCCTAGTACTGGAGACCCAAGACGTTAGCAAGACAGATTTATTAGATCCTAGAAAGGCAGCCTACATCCATCCAGCAGAACAAAATTCTGTTTGGTCCGGCATCCACAGAAAGATTTTTGTGTTCTTTTTTGAAACCTGGAGTACCCCTAACTTAATAAAATAGATATCAAGCACATACACAGGAAATCACATTTCAAACCAGTTAACTTCTTTGGCGGTTTTCTTAGGAAAAATCTGATCCGTGAAAAAACATACATACTCCTAATATACATTTATGACAAATTTTGTTGATTTAACACAGAAGAAAATGAGATACTTCCATGAGATACCTTCTCAAGAATCAAGCACTATTGATTTTCTTTTAAGAAAATACTGAGTGTTTTGAGAGCAACTAAATTTGTTTCTGTGAATACTTCATGTGAAGATCTTTTCTTCTTTTCATGTGAAAATCCCCAACAAAATAAATGATCAGAATCACTCTTAAATCTAAGGTTGAGAGTTTCAGCTGTAACTTGTATATTTGTAACAGATTGCAACTGATTTTGCTTGTTTGGTGTGTGAAGGATCCAGGCAGACTCAGAACCATACTGTATAATTTGAAGGACTGCTTACTTTTCCTAAATCTTGGTCTCTCCTAACGTACCGAAGTTATATGCCTTTTGGCCAAGAGAATAACTGTCCCGAATATCAGAAAAATTGTTACATAACAATAAATAGCTATTACAGCAGTTTAAAAACTAACATAGGATTAATTTTTTCCCCTAAAAATCTCAACTGCATTATGGTCTGTGGAATAAAAACATCTTACAAGAGTATCAACATCCTGAAATGTGAAAGAGAGCCTGGGACTCCAGAGTGACTTGGGGCTTCTCAGGACAAGTTCACGTTCTCCCCTGATGTGTAACCATAAGCAAGTCATTTAACCTGTGTTTAGTTTCTCTCTGTGTACCGTCTGCATTAGAAGGTTTTAGTCGTAATAGTTATACAGATATAGTTGTTTTTAAAAGGGTTAAAGGATTATACAGAAGCGTAAAGTATTATTTGGTTATTTAGTGGCTGCTGGGAGAAAGCCTTATCAACAACATGGCCTAAAACAAACAAACAAACCAAAAAAAAAAAAAAACCCCAAAAACCGAGAACAGGAACTAATCAGGTATTTGAAAAATGACACATTCCACATTCATTTGTTATCTTTCCTAGCCCAAGTTATTTTCTTAAGAAAATCGTTCAGATAAAAAAGTTACACTGTTCAGCTACTAGATTTCAGATTGCTGTGAAAACATACACTATAAACATTCGCACAGAGAAAAACTGAGCTTTGTGCCTCCTCCAGAAATAGTGAGTTTTAGAGGGTTATTTCACCCAAATGAATATTATGGTGAGAATTACATTATTTTTAAGTCAGCTTGAGAATAAGCTGGGTTTTATTGAGAACAGTCCTCTGCAGAGGTCTTTGTCATAAAATGAGAGACTGTATAATAAATTATTTACCTCCCTTGGATTTTTTCATATCATTTGCTCCATTGGGCTCTGTCTCAGATAGTACACTCAGTAGCTTTGCCCAACTCAGCACAGACCTGTAGTACAATCTGTAGATTACAACACATTCTTGTTGATTGATTTCCTTCTCCTTTTTTTAGATTGGACTTAAAAGGTCAGGTCAGCACAGCTCCTACTTCCTAGTCTGCTAGTCTACCCTCTCATTAATGTATTAGCTAATAATGGTTTGGGATGTCCCCCCCTAGCATTTACAGGATTTTTGTAACTAAAATCACATAACAATGTATCTATCTCTTCTATCACCTGGACCTGTGAATAGAGTATGGAGCACATCTGTAAGCCAAACGTATCTTTCTCTCGTTATAACAGATTAGCAGTGAAGTTTTGAAAAGTTCACCATCATATACAATGAGTAGAAAAATAGACGAGATTAACAAAGGGCTTCACAATGTGGAAAAGATGTTGCAGCAGAAAAGCAAAAATATCGAGAAAGCTCAGGAAATTCAAAAGGTAATATCCGTCCTTTAATTTCCTTCAGCATTTAGCATTCCTCCTGCTCCTCAGTCATCAGGGTGTGCTCTTTGGATGAATCTGAAGCACAGAGATGCTCACCCAGAGCCTATAGGGCCCCCTTACTGCGTGTCACCTGCAGAGGGTTAGTAGAGAAGATTGCGTTTAAGAATTGTTCTCAGTTTTTCCATGGTGGGAATATGCCTGAACCCCTGAGAGCCTGTGATTGTGAACTAGCCTTTTCACAAGTAGAGTAAGGACCTTATCCTGGAAAGACTGATATAAGAAACATTATAAATATTAATTTTTTTTTTTTAAAGCTAGCACGTTTCTATGAGCAATTCTCGGAGTTTTTGTTTTCTAACGTGAATTAACATGGGGAATATGATATGGAATATTTCTGAAACTTATTTGATTAAAAAATATATTTCAATAGGATTTGAGTGGAATTAACAACTTTTCTTTAGACTACAAGGCGAAGCAGGAAAATAGAAATACCAAATTTATTTGCCTTGTAAAATATCTTGGGAAATAAAGTCTTAGGTAAAACTGTACATAAGCGTGATTTTCTACCACTTAATTCCCCGAGTAAACTCCTGCATGTGGAAAAGCATTCTTATTCTAATCTATGTTTTAAGGAATTATTCTAATATGAATGGAGACTTTTAAAAATAGGTCAAAATATGGCTCACCTTTGGACAAAATCTTGACCCTTAATAAGTAGAGGAAGCTAAGTTAACCAGTCTACTTTTCCCATTTCTAAAAGTTGGGTTCTTAAGCAAATATTAAGTACAAATTAAATATTTTACCTTTGAGAATTCCATTGACAATACAAGGTCAGGCTTGAATCCAATCTATTTGCTAGAATTTTCTGCCACTGCATTAATCCTAAACCAAAACAGATATTTTCTGTTAGCTTTGTTTTTACACTTAGTAAAAATCGTCTTCTTGGGGGACCTGTATGACTCAGTCGGTTGAGCGTCCAACTCTGATTTCCGTTCAGGTCATGATCCCAGGGAAGTGGGATTGAGCCCCATGTCAGGCTCCGCACTGAGTGTGGAGCCTGCTTGAGATTCTCTCTCTCTCCCTGTGCTCCCCTCCCTCAATCGCACACACTCACTCTCTCTAAAATAAAATTTTAAAAAATTGTCTTCTAGATTAAATACACACACACACAGGCGCGCGTGAGGATGCGTGTGTGTGTGTGTGTGTGTGTGTGTGTGTGTGTGTGTGTGTCTGTGTGTGTGATTAACTGAAGCCCCTTTTAAACATAATGTTACCTCGTCACTCTTGAAAGACTAAGGTTATATTGACCTTGTTCGGTGTCATTTGTCTCCGGAAATGTCTAGGTCTTTCTGCTCCCTTACAGCCAATTCTGGTCGTGAAACAAATATAGGTAGACCAAGAGACCTCAGAAATGGTGTCTTTCAATTTAGGTCACAAGTCGTTTGGAGGCATAAGTGAATAAGTGTGCCCGTGATGTTGTTTTGGTAGCACTTACAGGTGCAAATGCAGTGCAAAGACTAGGAATTAACACAATGAACCAGGACCTCTGCATTCAAAGTGACTCATGATTTTCCTTCTCCAGAAAATGTGGGACGAGCTAGATCTCTGGCATTCCAAGCTAAATGAGCTGGATTCTGAAGTGCAGGACATTGTTGAACAGGATCCAGGACAGGCTCAAGAATGGATGGATAACTTGATGATTCCTTTCCAGCAGTATCAGCAAGTGTCCCAGAGAGCAGAATCTAGAACCTCACAGTTAAATAAGGTATGACAGTAACACGTGATAACTACGCTTAGCTTGTATTGAAAGGGCTTTAAAACAAAACTAAAATATATATTCTGAGGCAGCCATTTTCCCTTGAATTGCCAGTTTCGGGTTCTGAAGCTAGAGCCAGATGATAGGGTCAGGTGGGCGCCGGGAGGACAGATTTAACTGCTGTCATCAGCAGGAAGTCTGGGCAAGCAGAAGCAGGTGTCCAAAAGTCGGACCGCAGCAGGAGTCCAGGAGAGCATTTGGGTTTCCCAATGCAATGGGCATTTCCAACAAACAACCTCAAGAGTCCCTGCAGGGAGCCAGCAACAAGAAAGAATGTCATTCAGGAACAAGACACTTTCTCCCTCCCTTCCAAATAGGGGTCGTGGTGGGTGAGTTGTACATGTAATCTAGCAAGAACGAGGCAGGAGCCTAGTGCCAGAGGAACTGGGATATACTAAGACAAGGCCCTGTATGGGAAGACAAAATACGAATCCAGTTTTCAGAATGAAGCATAAAATGGGAACCAGACTAGTTGCAAGGCTAACTGGGAACTGTTCCTGAGACCCATAGCATTGGGTACAACTTCTTAAATCCTTTCTACCTATGGTCGGGGTTAGTCTTAAAAGTTAGAAATGTGAAAACCTGGAGGGGGTGGGCGAGTTGCCCCAGCCACAGGGAGTGGAACCCTGCAGGGCCTGATTTACGGTAACAAATTCTCCATTGAAGAATCACTTGACTCAAGTGGAACGAGTCAGACTATTTGCTCGTGCCTTTCTTTCACAGGCCATACTTAAGATGGAGGCATATCATGACCTTTTGAAGAGTACTGAGGCTTGGACAGAAAATACCAGCCGTTTGCTGGCTAATCCTGCTGACTATGACTCTTCAAAGATGCTGAGTCAGCATGCTAGCACCCTTCAGGTAAGGGTTCTTTCATTTCTTCCTGCGTATGGAAGCTACACAATGACGAGTGGTATAGCTCCCCTTCGTGGTGCTGCCCCCCTGTTCTCCTGAAGAACAACCTTATCTTCAGTCATGCCGAGTGGCAGAAGGAAGGTTGGGACAGTGGCAGGCTCTAGACAGGGATTTTGGAGGCCAGGGTCTAGTTCTTTCTGTCCTGATAACTCCTATATGACTTTTCGGGTAATTTATTGTTTTCCTCCATGGGCCTCGGTTTCCCCCCATCTGTGAAGTGAGGGTGTTGCAGTGAATAGGGATGGTTTTGGTCAATAGAATTCTAAGAAGGCTCCCAATATTCCTGCCCCCGGTGTACACAACCTATATAACCCCCTCTCCTTGAGTGTGGGCAGGAATATGAGAGTATGTGATGAGATAGCCACTCTATTAACTAGGTTATAGTATATGGCTAAGGTAATGGGATAGTCAATCCCATGAATACATGATTGATCATGTTTATATGATTATAAGACTCCCTAATAGCAGACTAGAGAGATTCTCCAGCTGGCTTGATGAGGTGAGCTGTGATATTAGGAGAGGCCCGTGGGGCTAGGACCCTCGGGCAGCCTTTAGAAGCAGAGAGTGACCCCCCAGCCAACAGCCAGCAGGAAAACTGGCTGAATTCTCCCAACAACCTAAATGAACTTGGAAGAGAAACTGTGCTCCAGATGGCACCTTAATAGCAGGCTTGTGATGGCCTTGTAATAGCCAAGGACCTTCCTAAGCTATGCCTGTACTCTGGAGCCGTGAAAACTACGAGATAATCAATTTGTTTTATTTTAAGCTGCAAAGTTTGTGGTCATTAGTTGCACAGCATTAGAAAATGAGTCCGTAGTTCCTTCTAGTTCAAGCATGCCATGTTGCCAAATGCCCTGTCCATTTTGGTGCCTGATGTCTCCATGCTAGCTTACAAAGACAAAACAAATGAGAGTATTTTCCTACCCAGGGCCATGACTGTAAGAGATCTTCCAGATGCCAAGTATTGGCTTAAGTTTTATTGCGAAGGCATATTTTCTTGTCTCATATTATTTAAACCGCAAGAAGGAATCTTCTTAGGAAAAGGTTTATTCTACAACAGTTCTTCGAGTAATCAGACCTCAATGTTGATCCAGCTCCTTTATATCTTTAGAATAGCACAGTGTATTCCCAAGTAGACAGCTTCCTTTATACCTCCCAGATGTTTGAGATTTGTTGGCACATTTCCCCCCATGGTAACAGTTGTAACAATGCTGCCTTTCACCCATTTGTTTCTTTTCTTCCCCTTGCCTGTGATTTCTGCCCCCAGCTCTCGGGTTGGCTTTCCACATCCCTATAGCCTGTCCTTTATTTTATTTTATTAATGAAATTTCTTTGCTTATAAAATGTTTTATTTATTTATTTATTTTGAGAGAGAGGCAGAGGAGAGGGAGAGAGAATCCCAAGCATACTCTACGCTGTCAACGTACAGCCCAGTGTGGGGCTCAGTCTCACAAACCATGAGATCATGACCTGAGCTGAGATCAAGAGTTGGACGCTTAACCAACTGAGCCACCCAGGCACCCCTGTCCTCTTTGATTTAAAAAAATTTTTTTTTAATGTTTATTCATTTTTGAGAGATAGAATGTGAGCAGGGGAGGGGCAGAGAGAGAGGGAGACACAGAATCCGAAGCAGGCTCCAGGCTCTGAGCTGTCAGCACAGAGCCCGATGCGGGGCTCAAACCCACGGACCGCGAGATCATGACCTGAGCCAAAGCTGGATGCTTAACTGAGCCACCCAGGTGCCCCTGTCGTCTTTTATTTTAAATTGCCTGTATTTTCCACCAGTTGCAAGGAGTTTGCAAAGACAGAAGAGAGGAATGATACTCTTTTCCTCAAATGCTTGTTATGAGTTTAAAACAAATTTACAAGAGTGAGTTCAGGCAAAAGCATCTCTAATTTTCCTGTCTTCTACTGACCCAAATGTGATGTGTGAAAGAATCTCAGTCATGAGGACATTCTAATTTGCTGGCCTTAGTGTATGAACTAGAACTTAGTCTAACTCTACTTTCTGAGCTAGAGGAAGTAGGCACAAGAGAAGGCTGATTTACTGTAGAAGGTATCCTCATAAATCCTCCAATGGGAAGTAAGTCTCAAACAACTAGTCATATGTGAATATCCCATTTTGTCCCTATTTTGAAAATAGTTGTTCTACTTTTAAGATACCCTTTTCTACTTTTTTAGCATTACCAGGCATTGATATTTAAAAATGTCTCTTGAAGAAGTATCAAAACTCCCAACTAAGCTTCTACCTGGATTGTATTTGTAAAAATCTTTTTGTAACCCAAAGATGATTCCAGAAATACTGCTGTTGTAGTTAAGAATTATTGAAACATAAATTTTCTTTGTAAAAATAGACAAATTGTTTTTTTACTCAATTTCATTGAGGTATAATTTACATATAGTAAAATACACACATAATATATGCATATATTTTTTTTTACTGTTTATTTTATTTTTGAGAGAGAGCGCAGGGGAGCAGTAGAGAGAGGGAGAGAGAGAGTCCCAAGTTGGCTCTGCAGTGTCTGCACAGAGCCTGATGCAGGGCTTGAACTCATGAACCCATAAGATCATGACCTGAGCTGAAATCAAGGGTCGGATGCTTAACCAACTGAGCCACCTAGGCGCCCCTATGTGTTTTTTAATAAGCTCTACACCCAACTGTGTAGAGCTGTGGGGCTTGAACTCATGAACCCACAGTCAAGAGTTGCGTGCTCTACCGGGGCACCTTGGTGGCTCAGGTTATGATCCCAGGGGCATGGGATCAAGCCCTACCTTGGCCTTTGAATTGAATGTGGAGCCTGCTTAAGAATTCTCTCTCTCCCTTTGCCCCTTTGCCCTGCTTATATGTGCTCACTCTCTCGCTCTCTCTCTCTCTCTCTCTCTCTCTCTCTAAAATAGAATAAAATAAGATTACATTTTACATGACATGACATGACATTACAAAGAGTTGCATGCTCTACCAACTGAGCCAGCCAGGTGCCCCCAGATATGTCTATTTTAAGTGTGCAACTGATGAGTTTTGATAAAGGGATACGATTGTGTAACAATCACCACCACCGTCAATATAAAGCACATCTCCATCACCTCAGAGTTTCCTCTTCCTCTTTCCACAATGTCCTGTAAAGAGAATCGTATAGTATACAGCCTTTTTTACCTGACTTACTTGGTGTAATGTTTTCAAGATTCATCCAGATTGTTAATGTTTATAGATCATTCTTTTGATTGTTGAGTAGTGTTCCATTTGTGGAAATATGCAACATGTTTATCCCTTCACCAGTTAATGGACATTGGCTTATTTCAAGTTTTGGACTATGCTAGGTTAGCAGCTTAAAACAACAGACATTTATTATCTCAGTTTCTGTGGGTCAGGAATTCAGGCGCGACTTAGCTGAGTCCCTCTGGCTCAAGGTCTCTTGTAAGAATGCAGTCACGCCTCGCTGTGGGTGAGGGAGAAGACAGGATGCACTTCCAAGGTCATTCACTTGGCTATTGGCAGGCCTCAGAAGATCTACTTCTATATACAGACCTGTGGCCCTCCCCCACAAAACTGCCTCATGGCCTGGTAGCTGACTTTCCTCACCATGAACGATCTAAAAAAGAGAGCCCCCAAGACAGAAACAGTCTTTTTATAACTTAATCTTGGAAGTGACATCTCAGTAAGGAATCAGTAGAGCCAGTAGTAAATCAGCAAGCAAATTAGCCCAACCTACATTTCAAAGGCGTTGATTATAAGGGCCTGAGTATCAGGAGGTGGGGATCAGGGGGTCTTACAGGCTACTGTAAGCAGAGCTGTGAATGGTCATATGCAAATCTTTGTGTGGATGTATGTCTTCATTTCATTTCATTTCGTAGATGCCTAGGAGTATGATTTTGGCTTTTATGGTAGGTCTTTAAATGGATAAGAAATGGTCACATTGTTTTCCAAAATGGCTCAACTCCCATTTTTCAGTCCAACTGGCCATATGAGTTCTAATGGCTCCATATTCTCACCTGCACTTGATATCATCTTGTAAATTTTAGCCATTCCAGTGACGTGTAGTGGTATCTCATTGTGGTTTAAATGGCCTTTCTTGGGGCGCCTGGGTGGGTCAGTCGGTTAAGCGTCCGACTTCGGCTCAGGTCATGATCTCACGGTCCATGAGTTCGAGCCCCGCGTCAGGCTCTGTGCTGACAGCTCAGAGCCTGGAGCCTGTTTCAGATTCTGTGTCTCCCTCTCTCTCTGACCCTCCCCTGTTCTTGCTCTGTCTCTCTCTGTCTCAAAAATAAATAAACGTTAAATAAATAAATAAATAAATAAATAAATAAATGGCCTTTCTTTATGACTAATAATTTATTTGAACATTTACTTATGTGTTTGTCATTTGTATGCTTCCTTTGTGAAATGTCTATTGAAGTTTTTAATTGGGTTGTCTTTCTATTATTGAATTGTAAGTATTATTTATAAAATGTTCTAAAAGCAGTCCTTTAACACATATATGATTTACACATATTCTCTCAGTCTGTGGCTTTTCATTCTCCCAATATTGTCTTTCAGAGAGCAAATGTTGGTAATTTGAGGGAATCCAATTTTTAATATTTTTCTTTCATGGGTTATCCTTTTGTGTTGTATGTAAGAAATCTTTA
This sequence comes from Panthera pardus, assembly GCF_024362965.1. Taxonomy (NCBI): domain Eukaryota; kingdom Metazoa; phylum Chordata; class Mammalia; order Carnivora; family Felidae; genus Panthera; species Panthera pardus. Next base: position 102,444,530 of record NW_026526810.1, read on the forward strand.
CCTAACCCAGGGCTACGATGGTTTCCTGTCTTTTCTTCTAGAAATTGTATAGTTTTAATTCTTTTTTATTTTTATTTTTTTAATGTTTGTTTATTTTTGAGAGAGAGAGACAGAGTGTGAGCAGGGAGCAGGCAGAGAGAGAGAGGGAGACACAGAATCGGAAGCAGGCTTCAGGCTCTGAGTTGTCAGTGCAGAGCCCAACGTGGGGCTTGAACTCACAAATCGTAAGATCGTGACCTGAGCTGAAGTCGGTGGCTTAACTGACTGAGCCACCCAGGTGCCCCTGTATAGTTTTAATTCTTACTTTTAGGTCCTGAATCCATTTCAAGTTTGTTTTTGTACATTGTATGAAGGTTCACTTTTTTCTGTGGGAATATCTGAGTGTTCCCACACCATTTGGTGAAAAGACTCACCAATGAATTACTTTGGTGCCTTATTTAAAATCAGTTGCCATGTTGTAGACGTGGGTCTATTTCTAGACTCTCTGTTTCTTTCTGCTGATCTATGTGCCTGTTCTTTCACTGATGTGACCCAGTCTGGATTACTATAGCCGTAGAGTAAGTCTTGAAATCAGGTAGCATAATTTCTACAACTAGTTCTTTTTCAAATTTCTTTTGACTAATCTGGGTCTTTTGCAATTCAGCGTAAGTTTTGGCATCAGCTTGTCAATATACAGAGGACTGTTGGAATTTTGAGTGGATTGCATTAAATCTGTAGATCAGTTTGGCGAGAGTTGACATCTTAACCGTATTGACTGTTCCAATCCAGCAACACGATAGATCTCTTTATTTTGGTCCTTTTTAATTTCTCTCAGTGGTGTTTCATAATCTTTAGTGTGTAGGTCTTACATGTACATTGTTGAATTTATCCCTAAGTATTTTATATTTTTTGATGCTATTGTAAAATGGTATTGTTGGTTAGAAAAAACCAAAACGCATTGGTTTTAAATTTTGTTTTCCATAAAGTTTTCTCCTTCTAGGATTTCAAATAAGGACAACATAAAATTCTGAATAACCTAAAAAATTTTAGAGACCAGAATTCTATTTGAATTAAGTAAATGTTCTTTCTCATACCATATTATGTTTTATGGAATCACCTGAAGACTACGCTAGGTTAAACATTTCCAGTTGGTGGCTGAGATATCTTGAAATCTTAAGTTTGAAAGTTAGTTAATACATTATCATTGTTAAAAGAAGAAAGGAAAAAATTATAAGGAGGAATGTCTAAGAAACTGTAAAAATGGATGTTTTTCTCTTTCATTTGGTTTTATCAGATAGAGTCCCTTTGGTGTCAGGTTATTCAGGTCAACTCAAACCGTAGGGACGCCTCATGGAAGTCGGTGGCATCATGTGGTAAGGCCACGCGAGGACATCGGCACCAGGACTGACAAGCCACAGGATTGCCTCTTCATTCCCAATCCTCACTTCGTGTACCTCTTTCTCTCGAATTCACATTCCCAAAGTTACAAGTCCAGCCAATTAGAGAGAGCCTGAATGGCTTTCTTGGCCTGGATTTCAGATGACAGAGGGATGGACCGCAGGTCAGGTGTTCCTGGTTCTTTTACTGATGGCTGGAGGAGCAGGGTTGCATGGTATATAATAGCTGCTGGGAGCCCACCAAAATGGGGTAGACACTCCAAAGTCACCCAATGCTGTTTACAATATAGTGTTTACTATTTTATTATGATTAAAGTGGGGTTTTTTTTGAGAGCAAGAGTGTGAGCAGGAGAAGGGCAGAGGGAGAGAGAGAGGGGTGGGGCAGAGAGAGGAGAGAGAGAGAGAGAGAGAGAGAGAGAGAGAGAGAGAGACAGAGAGAGAATATCTCAAGCAGGCTCCATGCCCAGTGTGGAGCCTGATCTCACAACCTTGAGATCATGACCTGAGCCCAAATCAAGAGTCTGATGCTTAACTGACTGAACCACCCCTAGTGTCTTATTATGAAATGAAATGAATAGGAGTTTGAAATGCTGAGGCAGTTTTAAAATTCTCGGATTTAAAATTTTCTTACTAAGGTGCAATTGACACACATTATAAGAGTTTCAGATGTGCAGTGAAATGATTTGATATTTGCATGTATTGCAAAATGATCACCACAGTAAGTCTAGTTAATATGCCACACTATATACAGTTTCGATATTAATCAACCTCTTTTAGTATCGTGATGTTCTCTCTCTTTTTTCCTTGTTTTCCATTGTGTAGATGGCTTTGGAAGATTCGGAACAGAAACACAATCTTTTACATTCAGTGTTCACGGATCTAGAAGACTTGTCAATAATTTTTGAAACTGATGATTTAGCACAATCTGTACAAGAGTTAAGTCGTCAAGTGGCAGATTTACAACAAAAAATCATGGAGAGCCTTCCACAGATTCAACGGATGGCTGATGTAAGTTGACACTACAAAGATGTGATTTCTTATTTTTAATTTATATTTCATTTAGTAAATTAGAGTTATACCACTAATAAACTCTTAACTATATGAAGACATACTGATCTGGTACATATTTCACTTATGCTCTTATTTCTTGAATTGTATTTTACTTTAATTTTTTTAACTTTATTTATTTTGAGAGAGAGAGTGTGAGTGGGGCAGGGGCAGAGAAAGAGGGAGACAGAGAATCCCAAGCAGGCTCCACGCTGTCAGCACAGAGCCCGACTTAGGGCTTGAATTCACCAACAGTGAGATTAGGACCTGAGCCAAAACCAAGAGTTGGATGCTTAACTGACTGAGCCACCCAGGGGCCCCGATTTTACTTTAATTTGCAACTTTTATTTTGTAGTGCATATCCCCATTTTTGGTCCAGAAGTGGTCTATTTAAAGGAAAGAATCCTCATCAAATAAGCTCACCGTTTTCTCTTTGTCAGAGAGACGATAATTGTTGATATAAACACACAAATTAGCAAAGAGGGACTTGAACAGATAACCTCCCAAGTCTTCATTGACCAATAACAAATATTTGCTGAGGGGCTGCTGTATGGCAGCCACCAGATTTTGAAATAATTTTATTTATTTCAGCTTGAAACGTGTGAGGCATTTATTTAAGGATCAAGTCATATAGCAAAGGCAGGTACAATTAATTATTTACTTTTTGTTTCTGTTACATTGCCTATGCCACACTTGTGTAACTTCAGGATAATGATTGCTAAACATTCTTGGTTATTGAAGCTTATTCCAAGGTTTTTAAATGCTTCTATAACTTTTGATCGAAATTACCCTAAGAGATAGGGTTTATTTTCTTATACCGTTTTCAATATAAGATGCAAAAAATAATTTCAATATAATTTAACTTTTCTTTGTAACTTGAAGATATCACTAGGAAGTTGCTGTATTCATTACTTCATTTGCTTGTAAAGTCACGCTTATCTGATATTAAATGGCTCCAGACTGCTTTAATTTGAAACCTTCAGTCTATTTCGTTTTTACTTTTTAAGTTCTATTTATTTTTTGAGAGAGCGAGAGAGTGCATGTACGTGCGTGCACCCAAGCAGGGGAGGGGCAGAGAGAGAGGGAGACAGACAATCCCTAGCAGGCTCTTGGCTATCAACGCAGAGTCCATCGCGGAGGCTCGAACTCATAAACCATGAGATCGTGACCTGAGCTGAAATCAAGAGTTGGACCAACGGAACCACTGAGGTGCCCCTGAAACCCTCAGTCTACTCCCGTGTAGTTTCCTGTCCCCTTCATTATGAGCTGCACCTTTTGGTTGTTACAGTGTGTCTGTATTTAGCTCTCTTTAAGTAAAGGTCTAAAAGGCCTTCTTACAGTGCAAGTGGATTTCAATATGTAGAGTTTGTAGCACGTACTCATGCATTTATGGTTTTGTATCACGTGTTCTTCCATATGTAGGTTTATTACACATGCTGCAGCCTTTTCACTGTTCTAGGTTGTTGGCCAAGTCCTAGAGGTTGACACTGATGAGAGAATAACCACCAGACAAATGATCTGTGACTCTGCATGACAATAGTTCATTAGGGGATTGGCAAGAAAATCCTGTCAATTTTTCCAGCTTCTTTTGTGTTGGTTTTCCAAGGGTGACTTTGTCATTTTACTTGAAGTGGTAGAAATTTTTAAATTGTAGACCCACTTGTATTCAAGTGTTTAAACACATTCCAAAGATAAATCTAAAGAGTTCATAGATATTGAGAATTAAAAATTGAAGGGGCGCCTGGGTGGCTCAGCCAGTTGAGTGACTGACCGACTTCGGCTCAGGTCATGATCTCCATGGTTTGTGAGTTCGAGCCCCACGTCGGGCTCTGTGCTGACAGCTCAGAGCCTAGAGCCTGCTTCAGATTCTGTGTCTCCCTCTCTCTCTGCCCCTTCCCGACTCATGCTCTGTCTCAGAAATAAATAAACATTAAAAAAAAATTTTTTTTTTAAATTGATTCATGGGTGCCTGGCTGGCTCAGTCAGAAATGTGTGCTACTCTTGATTTTGGGGTCATGAGTTTGAGCCCCACATTGACCATAGAGATTACTAAAAAAATAAACTTAATAAAATTTATTCAAATGCATAATACTTTTGTTCTCATAGTTTAAGAAATTGAAAGTTGGCCTTATGAGGAGTTTTAACTCAGCAAGGTATAAGCAGTGCTTTGTAGTGTGGTATGCTAATAAAGGAATGACTTTTTTATTGAAAGCAGTTAACATCTACATACACTTTGTTAGGCTTTTTTTTTTTTTTTTTTTAATTCTAATACAGTTAACATATAGTGTTATATTAGTTTCAGGTGTACAATATAGTGATTCAACAGTTCTGTACATTCCTCAGTGCTCATCACAATAAGTGTACTCTAAATCTCTATCACATATTTCACCTATCCCTCTGCCCACCTTTTCTCTGGTAACCATCAGTTTGTTCTCTATACTTAAGAGGCTGTTTCTTGGTTTGTCTCTTTTTTTCCTTGTTCATTTGTTTTGTACCATACCTTGTTCATATGGTATTTTCTTTCTCTGACTGGCTGATTTCACTTGGCATTGTGTGATCCATCCATGTGGTTGCAAATGGCAAGTGTTCATTCTTTTTAATGGTTGAGTAATACTCCATTGTATATATACCACATCTTCTTTATGCATTCATCTATCCATGGGCACTTGGGTTGTTTCCATAATTTGGCTATTGTAAATAATGCTCCAATAAATATAGGAGTGCTATATCTTTTAAATTAGTGTTTTTGTAGTGGCGCCTGGGTGGCTCAGTCGGTTAAGCGTCCGACTTCGGCTCAGGTCATGATCTCACAGTCTGGGTTTGAGCCCCGCATCGGGCTGTGTGCTGACAGCTCAGAGCCTGGAGCCTGTTTCAGATTCTGTGTCTCCCTCTTTCTCTGACCCTCCCTGTTCATGCTCTCTCTCTCTCTGTCTCAAAAATAAATAAATGTTAAAAAAAATTTTTTTTAATTAGTGTTTTTGTATTTGTTACTGGTAATGGAATTACAGGATCATATGGTAATTCTATTTTTAATTTTTTGAGGAACCTCTACTGTTTTCCACAGTGGCTGCACCAGTTTGCATTCCCACCGGTTTGCACAAGGATTCTTTTCTCTCCACAGCCTCACCAACACTTGTTGTTTCTTGTGTTTTTTATTTCAGCCATTCTGACAGGTGTGAGGTGATATCTCTTTGTGGTTTTGATTTGTATTTCCCTGATGATGAGTGATGTTGAGCATCTTTTCATGTGTCTGTTGGCCATCTGGATGTCTTCTTTGGAGAAATGGCTGTTCACATCTTCTGCCCATTTTTATTTTATTTTAAATATTTTTTTGTTTTATTTATAATAAATAATTTATTTTTTAAGAGAGTGAGAGCATGTGTGCATGCACACACACGGGGGGAGGGGCAGAGAGTGGAGGGGCAAGAGGATCCTAAGCAGGTTCAGAGCTGACAGCGGGAGCTCAAACTCATGAACCATGGGATCAGGACCTGAGCCAAAATCAAGAGTTGCTGTTTAACGAGCTCAGCCACCCAGGCACCACCCCTGCCCATTTTTAAATTGGATTATTTGTTTTTGTGTGTGTTGAGTTGTTATTTTGGGTACTAATCTTGTATTGGATATGTCATTTGCAAGTATCTTCTCCCATTCAATAGGTTGTCTTTTAGTTTTGTTGATTGTTTCTTTTGCTATGCAGAAGCTTTTTATTTTGACATAGAGGCAATCGTTTATTTTTGCTTTTGTTTCCCTTGCCTTAGGAGTCATATCTAGAAAGATATTGTAAAGGCTGATGCCAAAGTGGTTACTGCCTGTGTTCTCGTCTAGGACTTTTATGGTTTCAGGTCTCATATTTAGGTCTTTAATGTATTTTGAATTTATTTTTGTGTATGGTGTAAGAAAGTGATTCAGTTTCAGGGCGCCTGAGTGGCTCAGCGGATTAAGCGTCCAACTCTTGATTCTTGATTTCGGCTCAGATCGTCATTTCATGGTTTGGGAGATCGAGCCGCACATTGGCTGCACGTACAGCATGGATTCTGCTTAGGATTCTCTCCCCTCCTCCTCCTCTTCTGCCTCTCCCTTGCTGTTCTCACTCTCTTTCTAAAAGAAAAAAAAAAGAAAAAAAAAGAAAGTGGTCCAGTTTCATTCTTTGCATGTCCAGTATCTTCAACATCATTTGTTGAAGATACACTTGGTTATTTTTTTTATTTTTATTTATTTTTTTTAGTTTTATTTGTTTAAGTAATCTCTACACCCCATGTGGGGCTCAAACTCACAACCCTGAGATCAAGAGTTGCGTGCTCTTCCAGCTGAAACAGCCAGGTGCCTCTCACTTGGTTAATTTTTAAGAGGTGTACGTGGCAAACATTTTTGCCTAAATTGGAGAACAGAATACATGGCAATAAATTGTGTTTTATAGGTTATTAACATACAATATATACTACATGAATGTTTTCTTGTTCCTGAAATTCTAGGATGTGGTTGCTATTGAAACTGAAGTAAAATCAATGGACAAAAAGGTTTCAAAAATCAAAGCTATCCTCTTATCCAAAGAAATATTTGATTTTTCACCTGAAGAACATCTTAAGCATGGGGAGGTAAGTATGCATGGATCATTATTAGAAATGTTCTCTCATAATACTTATTATGTTTATGCTTTAAACATGTTTATTATTTTTTTTTAAGTTTTATTTATTCTTGAGAGAGAGAGAGAGAAAGAGAATAATGAGCATGAGTGGGAAAGGGGCAAAGTGAGAGAGGGACACAGGATTTGTGCTGTCAGCACAGAACCTGACACGGGGCTTGAACTCATGAGCCGTGACATCATGACCCAAGCCGAAGTCGGATGCTTAACCGACTGAGCCACCCAGGTGCCCCTATTATTTATTATGTTTTAAAATATATAATAATGTGATCTGACTAAAAAGTACTTAATCCTGCCAGAGTAATAGCAAAATAAAGTTGAAGACTAGATATGAATGACACATATCATGTTTTAAATCATACAGTACTATCTGTATAAAAATAACTTCTATTGGTTATTTTTTCCTGAATTTCTTCTGAAAACTTCAAAGTTTGGAAGTTTTACCATCAAGTCAAATCCCGGTGTTTAATAGTTCAAGGGTTTCAGCCTTGAAGTCAGGAGAACTGGGTTTTAGACCCAACTACACTGCTTACAGGCTGTGTGACTTTCAGCAATTAGTTAACATTTCTGGAATTCTCCTGCTGCGCGTTGGTATTGTGGCGAGGGTACTTGGATGATTACAGTGGATACAGAGCCTCTAGCATAGGACCCGGGGCATATTAAACAGCACACAGACACGGATTTCCTCTCAGCCTAGCAGTCAGCAGCGTGTGCTTGGGAATCAGGCAGGCCTGGCTTCAACTCCCAGCCCTACCTCTTATAGCCTGACCTCCCCGGGGTCTTCTAACTTCTGTGAACCCAGTTTCCTTATTGTGAAATGGCGGTTCTGATACCTACCTCCCGGGGTTGTTGTGACGATTAAAGAAAGTGATAGATAGGAAGTTCTTAGTAAAGGGAATAATCTCTTCGCATTTATAGATTATGTAAGTCCGGGTTTTTACGGAACCGATGGCTTTGAAGCAAAATATAATTATACTTTTGGGACTTAGGGAATTTGGCAGGACAATTCAATAAGCACCTTTTGAGGGCCTGCACTGTAGGAAGCCCCATGCTATGTGCAATTGCTATGAAAGTGAGTAAGAGGCAGAAAGAGGCAGAAACTGCTCTTGCACAGCTCACTGCCTGGTGGCACAAAGCAAAGCAACAGTTCTTCAGAGAGTCAGGGAGGGAGAGAAGGAAGGCAAGGGTGGTCCAAACGCAGAACTTGGTGCTGCGGGTTTACTCTTGCCCCAGGCATTCTTTCCAGAGACCTTTCACTATCGGGGCACAAGTGATCTAAGAGTTCTTTTCAGCCTGAGCCAAGGAAATGCTTTTTTTTTTTTTTAATTTTTTTTTAACATTTATTTATTTTTGAGACAGAGAGAGACAGAGCATGAATGGGGGAGGGGCAGAGAGAGGGAGACACAGAATCTGAAACGGGCTCCAGGCTCTGAGCTGTCAGCACAGAGCCCGACGCGGGGCTCAAACTCACGGATGGCGAGATCATGACCTGAGCTGAAGTCGGCCGCTTAACCGACTGAGCCACCCAGGCGCCCCCCAAGGAAATGCTTTAAAAATCACAATTTAGGGGCGTCTGGGTGGCTCATTTGGTTAAGCATCAGACTCTTGATTTCGACTCAGGCCATGATCCCACGGTCTGTGGGTTCGAGCCCCGCATCAGGCTCTGCACTGACAGTGCGGAGCCTGCTTGTGATTCTCTCTCTCTTCCTCTCTCTCTGCCCCCATCCCAGCTTGTTCTCTCTCTCTCTAAAAAATAAAAAAATAAAATAAAAATAAAAAAAACTTGGGGCGCCTGGGTGGCTCAGTCGGTTAAGCGGCTGACTTCAGCTCAGGTCACTATCTCGCGGTCCGTGAGTTCGAGCCCCGAGTCGGGCTCTGGGCTGACGGCTCGGAGGCTGGAGCCTGCTTCCCATTCTGTGTCTCCCTCTCTCTCTGCCCCTCCCCCGTTCATGCTCTGTCTCTTTCTGTCTCAAAAATAAATAAACGTTAAAAAAAATAATAATAAAAATAAAAAAATAATAAATAAAAAAACTTAAAAAAAATCAAAACTATAGATTAAAGACTAAATCATACAGTATTTTAATTTTGAACAGATTCAGAAGTGGTCATTTCTTTTCATTTACGTACCATGCTTCTCTGATATAATTAAGGTCATACTTGAAAACATACGTCCCATGAAGAAAACCATTGCTGAAATAGTGTCTTACCAAGTAGAACTGAAGTTGCCCCAGACAGGAATGAAGCCTCTCCCTGTGTTTCAGCGGACGAATCAGCTTTTACAAGATATAAAATTGTTGGAAAATGTGACTCAGGAACAAAATGAGTTATTAAAGGTGAGCAGTGTGTGATAATAGCCAACTTTATTGGCTGAAAATGTTCAGCAAAAGCTGTTTTCTTTTCAGTTTTAATGGTTGGGTTGGTGAGATTCCCGTGACCACAAGATGCTGTCTCTGTTGATTCTTTTTGGTCTCTTCTGGTATTATTATCCAGGATGTGACATTGGATAAAGGAGAGTGTCTTACTGCTTAAATGAGGCTAAGGTGATTTCCCCAGTTCTTATTCTTCTTTAGCTGAAGGCATTAAAGCATAACTATGATCGGTTTAATTCTGCCCTGCAGTTATTGAAAACACACGTGGGTAAATGCTGTGGAGAAAGGTTTAAACCTGAGCAGTGTATTTGCAAACCTCGTGAGACCCTTACAGTAACCAGCACCATAATAATCTCTTTATACTCTTGGTCACTTTCCCATTAATCATCTTATTTTCTATTCAAACATGGGATACAGATAGAAGGGGCACTTTGTCACCTTTATTTTTATATATAAGGAGACAGGAGTCGGAAGCTTATTAGATCACTTGCTGAAGGACCACCGAGTTAACTCATGTCCAGATTCATTTGTGTACAAACAGGACAAAAATCTGTGTTTCTAGACTCCTGGTATCATTCGTTCTTCATATCAAGGTCTCTTCCTTTTAAATGATGACATCTTTCAGCATCTCCCCAGAGGGTTAATTCTTATGTTTTGACTGATCTCCAGGCTCAAGTCAGGAGTCGTTATTAGATAGAAATTACATTTTTCTTTGATTTGCATTTCTAAGTTAACAACCACTTTCACAAGAAGAGAAAGTTGCTGAAACAGCCTTAAATCCCACAGACTTTTCAACTCTGTTGGCAGATCCCATACCCTCCCCCCCTCCACCTGCTTTTCCTGATTAGATAGGATGGGGTAGGAGAAAAGGTTATTTTCCCTCCTTCCTGACCACCACCTGATTCTAGGGAGAAAGCTGCTGTCTCTTTCTCCCTCTTCAATTTCATTGCCATTTAGCTGGCTACTCTGTGTTCTCCTAAGATTGGAGAATACTGTAATCTCTGGTTTGAGTCTTAGCTCATAAAATCTCTCTGTCCTGGCTCATCAGCTGATGTCTAGCACCCACAGGGAGAAAAAAAGATCTGGCACTCTGTGTACTCCTTTTTGATATTATAAAGAGAAGAAAACAGAAAGAAATAGACAGTTTGATCTATTATTTTTAAGCTTTTTTTGTGCTTTATTGGTTTCCTGGTCAGGAAAAGAAAATAACAGTTGTAACTATGCTTTTAAGGGGTTTCTTCACAGGATGAGAAGGGGAAAATAGAAGAGAAAATTATATTTTGTGCCAAGTAAGGTATCAGACTGTGCTGCTAAAATTTTCCATGTTATTGTGCTCGTGGAAATCAAGTGTCATCTCATATATTTCAAAATTAAGTAAGACACTGGTAATGAAAATCATTAGAATCTGGTACATTTCTTTCAAGTCCTACTTTGGATATTTTAAGTGCCCTCACCGTGGAAAACAAGACAAGTTATTGGGGGGGTGGGGTGGGTAATAGGATGTAGCTCATTATCGAGGGTGGGGTAACAGGTGTGTGCAGCGAACGTAGTTATTTATTTCCAGCTCACAGCCAAAATTATGGTTAAATATTAAAATACAAAGAAAATTTTCAGAAAGGTTTTTTTAATGTTTATTTTTGAGAGACAGAGAGAGACAGAATGTGAGCGGGGGAGGGGCAGAGAGACGGGGAGACCCAGAATCCAAAGCAGGCTCCAGGCTCCGAGCTGTCAGCACAGAGCCCGACGCGTGGTCGAACTCTTGAGCTGTGAGATCGCGACCTGAGCTGAAGTCAGCCACCCGATCTACTGAGCCACTCAGGTGCCCTACAAGGAAGAATTTTGTGTTGGCCCGAAACTTTGCAGTTTTTAAAAGGCATTTGCTTCATTATGTAGCATACCAAGAAAACATCTATACTTTATCTTTCCGTCATACTTTGATCATACAATTTAGTACACAAATAGGTGTGAGGTTCACTACTTCCTTAACACTAGATTCAGTGTATTGTTCTGGTTAATTTTGCCTTTTCCTGCAAACTCAGACTGCTCTTGAACCCTGTACCTCTTACTCATAAAATGTACATCACAGATCCCCAAGGGATACCAGGTGAGGATATGACGGGAATGGGAAAATTCATCATCTTTCAAATCAGATGCCCTTTCCACTCTGAATCAGTAATATCACCCTTCTAGTATAGAAAGCATCACATGGAGTGTGCATTAAAATAGCATGTTATGACATAGCAGTAATTTCATAGAACTTGGCACCTGGATGTTAACATGCCATAAAAAATGCTTCCCAGAATAAGCCCACTAGACTGGAAATACTAAGAGCAAAGGTGTGTCTTATTATGCTTGTACTCCAAGCACTGCCCAAGGTGTCCTGGCATCTAGTAGAGCAAGAAAGTCAGGTCCCAGCTTTACAAACATTCCTCTCTGTATTTAGGCTACCATTTTCTATTGCAATCTATATGGGTTTGTATTTGCTGTCATTAATTGAAACTTGTGGTGGGGTTGGACATTGGAAGTAACCCATTAATCTAGTCCTTAGGTTATGACAAAGATTCTTCTTTTGGGGGGGTTATTTTATAGATAGTCATAAAACAGACTAATGAATGCAACGAGGAAATAGAAAATTTGAAGCAGATCTTAAATAATTATTCAGCCGAGTTCTCCCATGAACATATATCACCAGACCAAACTGCCAACCTGCCACAGGTACAGGTATGTTTCTTTAATTTATTTGCCCTGCTGTTCCTTCAGTAATCACTTACTAAGCCATTGGTGTCTAGAAGCCTTTGTGATGGTCCGGTGTATTTCCTACTTCTCTCTTCCAGTTGAAGGTATATTATGTATGTATTGACTTTATACGTTCCTATTTCATAAAATAGGTGCATTGGGGTCTGAATTTGCTCTGCTACTGAACAAGCTGATGGAACACAGGAAATTTGGGCAACCTGACTTTACGTCTAGCTTTCTGAGATAAGGGGCAGGCAGTGTGGGCAGGCTGGGCTTCACAGGTAAAGACCCTGACCACTGTTGTAATGAAGAGTTTCATACACTAACTAACATTTCCATGTGTCACAATTAACAGTATCCTGTGGGGCCCAGTTATGGTGGTGTGTATGTTAACCCTCTATTGCTAGAGATTTTTTTTTTTCAGTCTTTGTTTTCGAATTAGTGCTTCTACAAAAAATATCCTGATTGTATGCCAAGGATTGTAAAGAGCTGCTTCTATCCTACCATCAGGTTGGTTTGGGCAGGCGATCGCTATGGTATTCAAAGCCAGTTGCAACACTTGCTAGCTGTGAGACCTAAGGCAAGTGACTTACGGAGGGGTCCAAGGTGACTCACACACCTATTAGGTGTTGGACTCAGTAAGGCGGACTCAACAGTAAAGACTCAGTATTGTAAATATGTCCGATTTCCCATTACGTTAAAAAATTTTAAGGCCCCAATGAGCTTTTGTTTCTATGAATCATCTCTACTGAGATAGAAAGAAATGAAAACTCAGAAAAGTAAGAATAATTTAGTTTATTTTAAAATGACAATAACAAACCTAGTACATACTGATAGAAATAACGTATCTTTTATGGAAGAAATCACATTTTCCAAAAGAAAACGTAGTGAGAAGAGTGACGTTGTTTTACATTTTTGCAAATCTCTGAAATGTCTGCCTTCGTACAAGACAGCTAGATTCTCATCGCTTCTACATTCCATCTGTTGAGGTATGTAGTTTAGTTTGAAGTGTGTAAAAACAGTCCAACCTCTCAACAACATGTACTCGAAAAGAAAGGAATGTTTTCATAACCCTTCTGAATAATTGTGAACATTCTTTGAAACTACACTAAGCTCCAACAAGTAGAAGTTACTCACAGGTTTGCTGCTAAATGGAATCCCAAGTCCTGTCAATGAACTTTTCATACTCTTATATTAAGATCCTTTGGTCTCTTTGTACTTTGAATGGCTCTCCCAACCATGCATGGCTTTATGACGTCATGCTTGATCATTAGAAAAATACCGTTTGGGGGGCGCCTGAGTGGCTCAGTCGGTTAAGCGGCCGACTTCGGCTCAGGTCATGATATCGCGGTCCGTGAGTTCGAGCCCCGCGTCAGGCTCTGTGCTGACAGCGCAGAGCCTGGAGACTGTTTCGGATTCTGTGTCTCCCTCTCTCTGACCCTCCCCTGTTCATGCTCTGTCTCTCCCGCTCTCAAAAATAAATAAAACGTTAAAAAAAAAAAATTCAAAAAAAAAGAAAAATACCGTTTTGCTAGTTACATAGATACTCCAAATATGTCCACATTTCAGTAGTCAGTGTTAAAAATTCACATTTATTAATATTAACATTTATCTCTTCAGAAAAATCTGTTAGTATTTATATATATGTATAGCTTAGTAGCTGTTTTTTTCCAAGTAAAAATAGCGTTGTATGAAAATGTAGTTCAGCTCAAAACGTAAATAATCACACAGAGCTTTTTCTCAGCCATCATACTTGGGCACACAGGGAAAGAGCTTTATGCGTGCTTTCTGTTGTGTCCCACAGAATATTAGAAATGCATGTTCTTTCTCTAGGGTATTCTTTTTAAAAAAAAAAAATTTTTTTTTTAACGTTTATTTATTTTTGAGACAGAGAGAGACAGAGCATGAATGGGGGAGGGTCAGAGAGAGGGAGACACAGAATCCGAAACAGGCTCCAGGCTCTGAGCTGTCAGCACAGAGCGCGACACGGGGCTCGAACTCACGGACTGCGAGATCGTGACCTGAGCCGAAGTCAGCCGCTCAACCGACTGAGCCACCCAGGCACCCCATCTCTAGGGTATTCTTAAGTGAACTGGCTTTTTCTTTGTTTTTTACAGTTAAGCACATGAGAGTGAATAATCTAGTAACTCATATAGTTGATGTCCCTGCCTTGATTCGTATAAAATGTCAGTGGTTGTACCCACCACTGCTTTTGTCGTAGCATATAGTGAAAAATGTCAACAGAGTGAAAAGGGCAAATCACGTTTTACTATTATTTTGAAAATGACCTTGACCTCATAGAATGTGAACCCCCAGCAGTCTGCAGATGCCACTTTGAGAATGGCTGCTCTGTGCCCTACTGTGCATCCATAATTGTGGTATGCAGACTGTTCTTTTTTTTTTTTCACTTAGGGTTCTTCCAATGGCTACAGTATTATGTCTGCTGGGAGGCATTATACCTCTGAAGTTTAGTGTTTATTGAAAATGGACACACGCACACAGCACTGCCAACTCCTTTTTAATTCAGTTATCGTTTCCCAAAGCAATCACAAGAAGTTTGACTTCAGACAGACGAGGGTTATTGGTGTCCAAATGTAGGCAGGAGCAGGAGACCGTGGAGGTGGGATGTCAGGAAGTCCAGGTCTGTGCTCTGTCACTGGCGAGCTGCAGCCCTGGAAAAATCACCTCTCTGGACTTCAGAACCCTCACTTATACTTGGAGACATAGTAAATTTCTCTGTAAAAAAAAAAAAAAAGTAATGATTCTATGAATGTGTGTAGGATGGATGGATCGATAGATGGAAAGAAAGAAGGAAGGAGGAAACAAATGAACAGGAGTTTAAGGACTGTATTAGGAACAGAACTCCAATACGGGAAGCTTTGCTGATAAGGAGCAGGTTGTCTTCTGATGCAGCGTTCGCTGCAAGGCTCATGCAGAGATGGAATGATGCCTTTCAGGGGTGCTAGAGAGGAGGATGCTAGATCAGACACCTGCTCTCTCCTCCAAATCTACGATTCTGATATTCTATATTTGTCTTAGATGGACAAACTACTTCTACCCACATATAAGACATTTTATTCCCACACATCAATCAGACAAGAAATTTTAAAAGCTTTTTTTGTTTATTCATTTTTGAGAGAGAGAGAGAGCACATATGCGAGAGCAGGGAAGGGACAGAGAGAGGTGGGGGACAGAGGATCCGAAGCAGGCTCTGTACTGACAGCAGAGAGCCCCGTGTGGGGCTCAAACTCACAAACCGCGAGATCACGACCTGAGCCGAAGTCAGACGCTTAGCCGACTGAGCCAGGCAAGGGGCCCCCAATCATACAAATTTTTAAAGTCACGTTATAAAGCTTGAAATCATCTGTCCATCATTCCCATGGTAAGTGACACTTCACACTACCTTTATTTGCTTGTTTATTCCCATTTGGTAGGAAACTTTGTGAGGAGAAAGTAAACGAATTCGGTAATACGAAAGAATGCTTCGGAAGCAATGACGGAAGCCTGAGATTTCTCACCCTGTTTTCTCTCAGTGGTTCCTGAATGTTAGTCTGCTTACAGATCTCCTGAGAAGCTTCCCAGGCCCTGAGCCTGTGAATTCGGGTAGTCAGTCCTGTTGCCACTAGATCGGTGCCTGCATATGCCAGGCCCCCCACGAAGCTTGTTACAAATCTCTGAGCCTTGGCTTGACCCTCCTCCCAGAGAATTGATAGACCAAGTGTCAGGTGAGCCTAAGTCATCCTATAAGTGAGCTCATAAGTGCTCACCAGGTCACTTGGAAACGCTGCCAGGATGGGGAGGACCTGTGCCAAGGCAGACACTCGCTCCTGGTGCTGCCTGCCAAACAGCATAGGAAACTCGTCCTGCCTTCTACCGAACGACACAGCTCCCGGGGGCATGCACAGGCCTCAGACCGCCCAATGCAATGCAAACTCTCTCTCCGCACAGGGAGAAATTGAAGGTATGGAACAGCAGATTCTGAGTTTGAACCAGAAGAAAGAGGACCTGTTGGTGGACCTGAAGGCTGCCATACTAAACCTTCACCAGCATTTACAGCGAGACCAGCAGGAATTGGAACAAGAAATGCCATCAACCAGAACCTCAGAAGAGGAAGGAGTGGCTGAGAGGGAGGGCTCTGAGTGGAAGGTGGGTAAGACTTTAGGCTAATGCTGGTCCCGCTTTTTCACGAGAGTATTAAATTGGGGTTATTTTTTCAGCTGAAAAACCTGTGGCATCTATGTCAATGGCCTATAGGAATTTTTTAAAGTGGAGATACTGTGCCTGAGATTGCTCGCTAGGGAATATAAACCCTTGGGGTGTGTCTGTTCTGGACTCAACCCGGAATTTTTATGCCTGAGTTACTGAAGGAGGTGTGTATGAAATTCCACGGGCAGGTGGGTGGGAGTCACCCGTGAAGTGTCTTTGTCCTCACCAATCAGCCCAGTGCAAACTCAGAAATGGATCCAACACCACTCTAAGCCCCCTGAGTCCACACCAGGGGATCACGTTCTCAAGTGATGGATGAGGGGCCAGAGAGGGCAATGCAGGTGAAAATGATCAAAGATTTGACCGAGTCATGATATGTGGCGGGATTAGCTGAAAGTTGCCTCACCCGGAGGCTGCTTGGGTGGGTGGGCATCTTGAATCAAGCGAGTGAAAAATTAGCTGCATAAAAGCCCAGCCAGGCCAGGATCCTAATGATGTTGAACCTCAACCTGGCTGCAAGTATTTGTGCTGTGCCTTTCAGTTGAACAAAAGTTCCATGTCTTTCCTGCCGGCGCTCAAGGAAGAGGCGGAAGAGAGTTCCCTGAAGAGTGAAGTAAGGAACCTGATTTTCTCATCAAGTTTCGTTAGAACCGAAATCTCTAAAAGAAGGTCAATGGGAAGAGCTTACAATGAATAGGAACACAAGGATTTTTAAATTGAATGCCGATGTTTTATAAGGGTGATTGAAGCTGTTCTCTTACATTATTAACGTTAAGTGCATCTGAATCTACTTCATGCCTGAGTGGGATAAATGTAAACCACACACACTTGTTGGCATATGGGAGAAAATGAAGTTCTCGGTCATATCCTGACTTCCGAGTACATTCTCTGAAATTTTGAGAGTGTGTTGTCTGGTGGGCGCTTCTAGTGTGCTCTTTAGAACTTTATTCTTCCAGGTTTCTTTTTTCGTCTGAGACAGCATTGCCAAGGATATGAAGAGTTGCGTTAGCAACTTAAGGCTTCTACTGATCCTTACCGCTTCATTAGAGCTGATTGAATGAGACAATTTACAATTGTCTTACCTGGTATCAATTTCCATTTCATACCCTAAAGACAAAAGTTATAGTGGCTCTTGTGCCGAAGAGAAGAAAATTGCACCAATTTATCGTCTCTCTATCTCACGTGTAATTGCTAGACGCTTTCTGTGCTCATTTTATGGATTGTTAAATAGCTCCATTGTCACACAGAACCACCTGCTTTCCTAAAGACGAGGCCACTGGAACCGAGTAGATAGGGCAAGGGAGAGTACAGGCTTACTGCAGCTCAGTCCATCAGACAACTTCGTAATCTGATTATGTCCCCCCACGGCAGAGGCAATTATGAGAACCGAGGAGGCTCCGGGGCGAGAGGAGAGTGGAGGCAGCGTGGTTCTAATTTAAGACCTGCGTTTGCCTCTGAGCTGATCTATTTACCATAACCATTGTCTGTCTCTGACAGTAGCAAGAATACCCGTTTATCAGGCTGTTATTTTAAAGATGGCGTTTAAGGTTACATTTACCAAAGCAGATTAAATTCCTAAAGCACGGTTTTAAAGATCCTTTTTTGAGTGCTGTGAGCTGCCTTCCAACTTTCCAGAGTATTTTTTAGGCTTCGGGAAGAGCAAGCCCATTTGGACCCCTACGATTTAGTTAGCCAGAGAAGGAGATGACAAATGGAGGGAGAGGGGGAATTAAGGGCTACAGTCGTACTGCCTGGTGAACTGAGTTTTGTGTGAGAGAGGAGTAGGATGCTCTTAGGTTGGTAGGAAATTACTTCTTTGCTAATCAGTTGGTTACTGTGTTAGAATGGAGAGAAGACGGCAGAGCGATCTTCCGGATCTTGGTCTTTACTCTGCAAGCACGACCAGGACATGGAGGAAGACAGAGCATCCTCATCCTCTGGAACGATCATTCAGGTAGTTTTGAGTAGAATACACTCCGTGGTTGGGAGCTGGCAGGGATGGTAAGGGAAGTAAGTCCGAAGAATTTCTTGTTTGAAACATTGTTTAGGGAGGGAAGCTGTCCGGGCTGAATTTTTTTAAGTTTCTCACCTTTATGTCTTCACAAATTCAAAAACAGCCAAGTACTTGCTTATTATTTGCAGTTCTATTGGGTGCTTGGTGATAACAGGAGAGTATTTTCTGAGCACTCCATATGTGAGAATTGAGACTAACACAACAGATAACTCAAAGGAGCCCCCCTTCAAAAGGTTCACTGTAGTGTTTCAAAGCATCTAACACGCCTCTCTTTTGGAAGTCATTGTGGCGAGGGGTCTCCCCATAATCCTCTTTTTGAACAGAGTAGTGCATAATGCGTGTTCATGTCTGTTTTGCTCTATGATCTTCTAAATCTTCTCCAACCTCTCAAACTAGAGGGCAAATGCCCTCAACCTAGAAAATCATCAGAAATTAATGTGAAAGCGATGTTTTCCCCTTGTGCCTGAAACATCCCAGCATCATTATGATCCATAATGCCTCCTGTTCCCATCTCCTGTCCAGGGCTACCCTCTGCCCTAGCCCCCAGGCCACTTGTTTCGTGACACCTCCACACAGGGTTCTGCCTAGACCTGTAGCTCCAGTCTCTGCCTCTTGACTGGTTCCTTCCCTCTCAGTCTGAGAAGTATTTGGTCTCCCCCTCCCCAGGAGGTAGACTTCCTCCTCATCCACGAAGGCCATCTCAACTTTGACTTCCTCCAAGAAACCTCTGCTGTCTCCCTTCATTCTGACAGCATGCTGAACCTCACTTATGACTTACCACATTTTTATGCGTACACCTGACACGGTTTGGTGAATGGCAACAACGTCATGTTTTACGTGTTTCTGTCCTGTACGGGGCTCAGCGTGGTACTTCAATGCATTGACTTTCTTGATCCTGCTTCCGGGTCAGTCAATTACTGTGTTGCTTCTCATTCACCTCTCAAAATCTTTACTTGGCCTCCTCACCTTTGGCCCCTTTTGTAATCAAGTTTTTGCCCCTGGCTCTATTCAAACTGCCATTGACCTTCTGGAACATCAATTCAGTGCCCCTTTGTTTGTCCTCATCTTTATTGATCTCTCCAGCATTAGTCCCTAGCAACGTCTCTTCCTGAAATGAGGGACCCTTTGACTTTCTTAATTCTGCACTTTCTTGTCTCACCTACCTGCAGCCCCTCCCCCGTCCCTTTCACTTGCCCCATCCAGGTGATGTAGCAGTGTTCTGTTCTCTTCCTTCTCGTTTCCCTCAGGGCAGTTTTATCTCCTCCCACAGGTTTGGTCGTCCCTCTGCCCGTCCCTCTGCCCGTGATCCCATCAAATCTCTTGTCTTGACCTTTCCTTTAATTCTGTTTTACATTTCTACCTTCCTGATGGATTTCTCTTTTTGCATGTCTTTTCTTTCATCTCAAACCCATTTTATCAAGTTTCCTTCAAAACTAGTTCCTCCTAATTTTTCGACGTCTGTTTATAGCACCACTGTTCCCTCAGAGTCTAAGACAAACTTCAGAGTCCTCTTAGATACCTCACTTTCATATCTAAACAGTGGCCAGGTGATGTCCATTCAATCTTTACATTCTTCTCCTCCCATGATTTTGCCACCGTCCTATTCCAGGCAATTGTGACTTCTGCCCTGGACTTTTGTTGGAGTAGCCTTCTATTTGGGTTTACCGCCTCTAGTTATTTTTCCTAAAATAAAATATACATCTTCTACAATAGTCACTGATGACTTTTCCTAAAAACTATTACTGCTATGCTGAAATCTTTCATGGATTCTGATTATCTACTAAAATGCATTCTTCTTAGCCTGGCATCCCAGATTCTTCATGATCCTGTCCTCCCTTTCCAATTTATCTAAGCTTTCCCTTTAGTTCTTGGTTGTTACCTTTCTAATAGCAGCGATCGTTTTCACTACAAGAAGCCAAAAAGTAATGTTTTGTTAGGAACTGCTAGATGCTTTATATATGTCATCTTGCTTGGTAATCACATGCATGAGTGAGGTAGGTTATATTCCCACTTTAAAGATAAAGTAAAGGCTCAGAGTTCCAGTTGTCTTGTCTAAGATCATGCAACTTGTAAGTAGAACGAGCAAGATTGGTCGATTAGAACAGCCACACCTTTCCCACCACGTGATGTTAATTATTTGTGTATATATCCTGTTTTCCCATTGTTTAACCTTGGTTAACCTAATAAATGGGAGTGCTGGATCAGAGTATATATCCATTTAAAATATAACCCATATTCTTAAACTGCCCTCTAGAAAGACTGTATCAATTTTATTCCTGCCAGGAGTACATGGAAATGCCTCTTTCTTGACCTCAAGCTGATATTGGATATTTTCAACTTCAGCCAAACTTCTCCAGTGGTCTAAATTACATTTATATTCTAAGAATGTTGACTATCTAAGTGTTTATTGACTTTTGTATTCTTCTTTTATGAACTGCTTGTTCATGCCATTTGACTTTTTTCTCTACAAAAGGGTTGATGTTTTCCTTACTGACTTATAAGAGTAACTAATATATTAAGGATATTAACACATTGTAAGCTGTTATCCAGTTTGTTGTTTTATTTTTAACTTCAGTTATGATGCTTTTTGTGGTAATACTATTATTTTATTTCTTAGGCTGCTAATACCAGGAGTGTTTCCTTTTATTTTCATGCTTTCAAAGTCCTTCCCCACTCCTAGATTAGAAAAGATTCACTCTTTTTTTTTTTTCAAGAATTCTTAGAGTATAACTTTTACATTTAAATTTAGATACAATTAGAATCCATTATTAGAAGTAAGACAAAGATTCAGTTATTTTTTTTGTGAAATACCTGAGTAGTTCCCAAATTTAGTAAATTGATCTTTTCCCCTATTATTTGAAATGCCTTTACCATATAATTTCATTTAATTTTAGTTCTCATGTTAATCCACTTAAATACAGAATTCTGTAGATTTCCTTATATGCTCATTTGCTAGAGAGCTTTGGAAAATTTAAGTCTTTCAAATAAAGACAAACTTGAGGAAGTTGGGTTTTTTTGGTTTTTTTTTTTTGGTTTTTTGGTTTTTTTCCTAACGAATAAACTTTTCTCTACATGTGCTTGACTTTTCTGGACGTTTCTGCAACCATGCGAGAATGTAAAATGAGCTAGCGCAGGAAAAGTAACTCACCTGGCAGCAAGGACAGGAAATTTTCTGGACCTCTGGTTCTTTTCTTTACAGGAGGCTACTGAGAAAATAAGCACATGTGAGAATGCTATGGCACAAGTTCTTGCGCCAGACTCCGTAAACGCTGAGCAAGGCCCAGAATTTTCCCTGAGTCCCAACCAAACAGAAGAGGTAAGTCCCTGTTGGTAACAAGCAAACTACTCAGGCACCTGGACGAGCACCCAGGGATGACCAGCTTTCCGTGTTCTGCAATATTTGGTGTATCAAGCCAAGAGTTCTTTGTGAACTTTAACATTTTCACGTGTGCCGTGAAGCTGGAGAACTGGAAGTTTTGCCATCGATGTTGACATCGAAAGTAAGCACGGCACAGAGCGATGAATCATTTACTGCTTGCTACCTATTTGTCAGGATGAACAAGCCTTTCCACTAACAACTATTTCTTTCTTCTGTAGACATAACTGATGAGGGCCCCGGAGGTGGAGGGGAGCTAATATTGATTAACTCCCTATCCCATAAGAAGCATTTAGGCTTGCTGCTTATTCCTCAGATTAAATACGGTAGATTAGTAGCTACCGTAAGTTTACAAATGAGGGAATCAAAATTTAAAGAGTGGAGGTACAGCTGGTGAATGGAGGAGTGAGGAGTCAAACCTAGGCTATTCCCAACTGCCTTCCTAATTCAAACGTTTAGTACTGAAAGACGTGAAACCCGGGTAGGTTTGGCCTCAGAATACACCGCCACCACGCCATCCCGACGGCATGGCTAGTGTTCGTGCAGGTGCACTTGGGTATTGCACTTGAGCCAGGCAATCCTGCCTTTCAGAACAAGTGTTTGTGTGTGTGTGTTGTGGTGCTCGTGGGGGGGGGGGGGGGGGACCTACGGGCATTTGTAGAATTGACCGTAAAATATTAAGGGGTAAATTTAAAGGGTTGGTATTTTGGCATGACATACAGCCACCGCCAGAAAATTCACCTGCATTTTAACGGAATCCTGTTGCTGCGGAAACCAAGCAGTAGGACATTCACGAACTGAGAGGCAAATTAGAGAGCATTGGCAAGGTCACGAGAAGAATGTGGACTTGGAGACCCCAAGGCATAATGCAAATCAGGGATTGAATCCTGCTTCTGCTTACTTGTTGGGTGACCACAGGCAATCTGAATCACCTCTCTGTGCCTCAATTTCCTCATCTGTGCACTGGAAATAATGAAGGCTTGTGGTGGGCGATAATGAGAGGATCTGTGTATCACACTTAGCATGGGGGTCTGGCCCTAGAGCCCAAAAGAGAGTTAGGTCGTTTAATTTACAATTACGCGGTAGAAATGCCATGATTCTCTTTAACAAGAAATGGTGGTAATACTTTTTAGCCCCTCAAGATGTGCAGTCATAAAATACCCACTTAAATCATTTCTGCTTTTAGAATTTGGGGCTATCATTTAGAGAAGATATTCAGCAGGGGTGTGATTGTGGAAAAAACTGTAGACTCTAGGCTAAAAGATAACAGAGCCTTGTGACCTCAGGCGAACAACTTATATCTGGGCCTGAGCTTCTGAGAAGCAATGTGGTGAAAAGGGAGGTGTGTGAATTGCTTAAGCGGTAAACGAACTTGGGTTTCTTTGACTATGAAAAGAGGTGGATGAACTGGTTACTGGCAGGTTTCCCAGGCCACCTTTAGCTATTGCGGTTTCTATGGTTGCAAATGTTCTTTTTTTTCTCCCATTCACCTTTGGATTCTTTTCGGTTTTAAATAACTAGCAAATAAAACCCAGATTAGTGATCCAGCTTCCTTGTTTTCTGATTAATTCAGTGAGTGAAAAAGCAAAGAAATTCAATATTGCCATTAAAAAATGTGTGTGGTATACGATTAGGTGCTCCGATCATGTTTTTGAATAAATAAAGAAGGTGGATGGTAAATCTGTTATTACAGACTAATTAATTAATATTACTGATTGTTACCTCAGGTGACAAAAAAAAAAAAAAAAGAGGATCCTAAAAGCTTTGCCACTAAATTATAGCAATACCTGAAAACTAGAAAACAATCAGATGACTAGCAATTGGGTGTCTGGCCGTACAATCACACAAGTGTTGCTTTTTAAAAGAAATCAATTAAAGGGCACCTGGGTGGCTCAGTGGGTTAAGCGTCAGGTCATGATCTCACGGTTCGTGAGTTCAAGCCCCGCGTGGGGCCCCACGTGGGGCCCCTCGTGGGGCTGCGCACTGACAGCATGGAGCCCACTTGGGATTCTCTGTCTGTCTGTCTGTCTGTCTCTCTCTCTCTCTCTCTCGTTGTCCCTCCCCTGCTTGCTCTCTCTCAAGATAAATAAACATTTAAAAAAACCAGAATTCAAAAAGAAAATTGAAGCCAGCTGAATCCAAGCGTAGACCCGACTCTGCCGAGAATCACAGGGCAAGGGAAGACCTCCTTAAGAAGGGGATTCTTGAAAAAAAAAATACTGATGAAGGCAAGGGAGAAAGTGCGTTTTGGCAGAAAAGAGCAACCATATGTGAAGTTAATGGTCAAGGGGAACTTCTGCTAAGCCAGCTTTCCTGATACTCCCCATGTGTGTGAAAAAGGAATATTTTCACACCCTGCATGTTTTTGTTACCACCTGCCTATTTTGTTTACTTCTGTTGTACTGAAAGCTCTCTGTTTAAATAAAATTCTACAGACACTGGGAAATGTGCATTTGAGTTGAAGGAGGGTATACACTTGTGAACAATCCCCATTAGAAATTTGCGGCCAGAATTGTGCCTTATTAGATGCTAATGTTAGCAGAGTCTTATATAGAAAACTTCGTATTTCAGCATAATCGTAATTGATAAAATATTTATTGAGATCAATAATTTTTAGTGCAAAACACCGATCCTTATTCCTAGAGGCATTTCTCTAGAACGGTCGATAGAATCTTCCAATATTCTGGAAAAGGATGTTGGAAGCAAATATGTCTCTGTATCAGATCATCTTTTACTTCCAAATTGAAAATATCTAATATATTATTAATAGAATGCCTGGACTTGGTATCTGGAAGACATTTTTCTTTTGGACTGATAAGCAACCCAGGTATTTTCAGTGTAAACAGAACATGTCCTACATCATGCTTTTACTAGAAGCATCTAGTCCTTAATAATATTTGAGTATCTAGATAGTGAAAATTTGTTTCAGGTATTCTCTCTGAAGGATAGGAGGAAAATGTCCAGATTACCCCACCGAAGCTCTTTATTTGACTCAAGCTACTTTTAATAGGGAGAAATTTAGATGAGTAGTAGCATGTATGTTGGGGGGGGGGGAAGCGCTAAAATATTTCTAACCTACTCTAACGTAACCTTGTATCCCAGCCCATGTGTCAAGAGCCCTTTTTTTCTGTTAGATCAGAGCTCACAGCAATGTAAGCATTGCTTAATCATGTGTCACACAAATTCGAACGCTGGCCAATTCGCTGAAAAGTTTCAGACACACACACCCACATGCACACCCTCTCCCCTCACACTCACCTGTCTCCTGGGGCCCACTTGCTGTTTAATGAACTGCGAGCCCATTTGCGTCCTCCGTGCCTGGGAACACTACCTGTGTACATGCAGATCAGCTCCTTGGAAACCTGGGGCACCGGGTCACGTGATTGTTGCCATGAACGTGGAGGTGCATTTCTCTTTTCTCTTTCTTATTTCTTCTGCCTTTATTTGTTTTCTTTTAACTGGGGAAATGCTGGAAGTTCACAGGTTCTTGCGAGTTCAGCTCTGAAAACTTTGGACTCCGTGGCTTTTCACTGCTGGATTATCCTTGGGTTTATCTTAGGGCGCCACACGACCTCTCAAGGCCGCAGCTCTGGGCTTTTCTGACAAGCACGGGGACTTTGAGGCCACGGTGGAGAAACCCGGGCTCAAGCCTGCAGACATCCTCCATGCTTGCAAGACCCAGGTGGCCGAGCTGGAGCTGTGGCTGCACCAAGCCAACGTGGCATTCGAGCCGGAAACATTAAACGCGGACATGCAGCAGTTGGTGGAACAGCAGCTGGTAGGGTGCCAGGTAAGGCCGATGGGCCGGAGTTGGTGGCCTGCCTCTTCACCAATCACCTGCCAAGAATGGGTGAATTTCCTTTAAAGCAGCAGTGTGTCTCTTCCTGTTACTCTGCCCCCTGTGTTTGTCTTGGCCTCAACTTTTTGTCCTCTGGGTAATTCTTTGAGGAGATTTACGTAATCGGGGCATTTGGAGAGACGATCGTGGTAAGAGCTCTAGAATCTAGAGTCCAGGTCCAGCCCCCCCTCACGTTAACTGTGAACTTGAGGATATTGGCTTTTCACCTCGTTTTTCTCATGGGGTAGGTTGTCTCCTAGGACTTTGACAGGGTTAAAGGAGATAAGGTACAAGAACCAGTGTCTAGTGTATCAAGTATATAAAAAGTGCTCGATAAATGCTGTTACTTATTTTCATAATAAGTTCTTTGAATTTTCATTCATCTGAAATGAAACCGAATATCGTTATTTGCAAGATTGCACGTACAGTGTAAAAGGGCTTTGCTGCCATTTTACTGTGAATGCTCCTACTCTTTCTTAGGGCTGGGGCGTGGGGAAGAGACAGGTATATAAACTTGCCTTTAGTCACTTTGAGTAGTGCTGCTGACTCAGCCCGAAGGTTGGGATCCCTGTATCCCTCCAGAGAGAAGCCAGAAGGATGACATCACGGCAGCATAATGGAGTGTCACGATGGCTGAGGTGTCTTTTCCAAGGGTGCAGAGACCAGCTTTGGCCCAATGTCTGATTGGCTCACGTGTCTGCCATAGCAGACGCCAGGAATGAAGACTTCCTCCGAGAGTACCCCATCACACTGGCCCGGCCACAGGGAGCTCCTCCCACTGGAGCCCGTTTTGGGGTCGGAGGGAGCCCAACCTTGTTCGTCCTTTCTCCACTCAGGCCCATAGTCTTACAATATCCAGCGCCTGCCTCATGTGGGGGACCCAGGTAGGCAGGCTGACCTCCTTCCCCAGGCAGCTCCCCACCTCTGACCCCAAAAGTCAGCTCTTGATGGGATGGGTTCACTTAAATACTAGCACCACTGCTTGGCCTGGATGACGAGGCACGGGGAAGTCTGGAAAAGGTGCTACCGCACCGGGCAGCATTGTGCTGAATTGAACCTTGAGGTGTTGGAGACGTTGAGTCCCAGCCACTTCAGCCATCTGGGATCGATAAGCCAATTGGGTAGACCCTATGCGGATTCCTAGGTCACCCGAGAGAATCCCTTCCCGCGGCCACTTGTAGAGAGTTCAAGTATGTGGGGGCTGCTCAAGGGAAGGACACAACCACAAGATGGCAGCAGTACACAGCAAACTTTATTTGGGCAACATTTGGGCAGGATCTTAAGGGATGGGAAAGTCCCTCTCTTCAGGCGCCCTTTTAGAGGCTGTGGCTTGGAATGGCGGTGGGACCCCGACCTGGAAGGGGAGGAGGGCAAAGGAACACTCAGGGGAGCAAGGAATCCAGAGGGGCTCGTGTATCTAGGTGACGTCAGAGAGTTCCAGGGGGCAAGAGAGGCTACAGTCTTCTAGAGCCCCAGGGTTTGTCTTAACCATGGCAGGCAGATGGAGGGTCCCGCTTTGAGTTTGGTGCCAGTAGGATTGGAGCTAATGGTGCTGGCCTGCTGTGAAAAAATAAGCAACATAGGGACCAATACGCAGGGGCCATCTTTGGCTCATTTATATAACACCATGGCATGCGCAACTTAATACTGAAACCTATAAGAAGCCTTATAGTAGTCTGTAAAAAACATTAAGTTCCCCGTGGGAGAAGGTCCAAGGAGAGGAACAAACGGATAAGTCGAGAACAAATTATATTTGGTAATTTAATATTTGAGAAGAAATGTTCAGCCTTGATTATTAAAAACATGTGAATCAAAACAGCTATTGTTTTGTTTCTCTGTTATGCCGGCAAAAATTATGTCATCCTGGAAAACTCTGGATCCGCTAATGTCTGATAATTCTGTCTGATTGGCTCAATGTTTTGGGGTCAGCTGTCAGCATATAAAGTGTCCCACCTGATTTGACCGCGGTTTGTGAGATTGAGCCCCGTGTTGGTCTCTGTGCTGACAGCCTGGAGCCTGCGTGGGATTCTCTCTCTCTCTCTCTCTCTCTCTCTCTCTCTCTCTCTGCCCCTCCCCAGCTCATGCTAGCGTGTGCACGTGCTCGCTCGCTCTCCGTCTCTCAAACCTTTTTAAAAAGCTAAATGGTGGGCACCTGGGTGGCTCAGTTGGTTAAGCGTCCGACTCTTGATTTCAGCTCAGGTCATGATCTCGTGGTTTGTGAATTCAAGCCCCGCATCGGGCTCTGCACCGACAGTTGGGAGCCTGCTTAGGATTCTGTCTCTCTCCCTCTCTCTCTGCTCCACTCATTCTCTCGCTCTCGCTTTAAGAAAAAAAAAAAAAAAAAAAAAGCTGAATGGAGGAAAAGAGCACAAAATTATAGTACATTCTCTTTGTAGCCACTCTAAGATCTGTGATTCCATATTGTTTATGCTTAGAAGAGTCTGTACAGGATACAAGTAGTTTGCTTGGATAGAGGAGTTATAAGAATAGATTGTTTGAAAATCTGTTTTAAGGACAGTTTTTCCTAAGTTTCTCTCAAAGAGCTGAACAACTTCTCAGGCACACACCAAGTTTTAGCCCCAGTGATCCCGGGGCTAGAATGTGAGTTTGCATGTTGCTGCCATATGGTATACCAGTCAGTTGACGTGACCGCGTGGGCTCCAGAGCCACAGGAGACAGCAAACTTGATCTGTTGGGAGGAATACAGTGACATTGACTTACAGGGAAACTTACTTCATCTGGCTGATTTATTTTTAGACCTGTGTGTAAATTGGCCAGTGGTATCAATGACTAAGTGTTTTAAGTTCCAAATTATTTCTTCTGTGATCTTCTTCGGATGTTTTGGAAGTTTATTTGACTTGAAAAAGAGGAGGCAAAGATCAAGGGAAAGAACTTTCAAAGACTTCCGTGCAAATTTTGTCTGTTTATTATTATTACTACTCAACACTCGGATTGCAACAGGAAAAGGTTAGGATAGAGGGGAGAAAATGATAGTAGTCGAGCACTGGCCAGAGCGAATGGATTTTAACTCTTAACTCCTCCAAGGGACCCTTAGGAGGTAAGTTCTGTTATTACCCCCATTTTACAGACGACTGAAGGCACACTCGTACAAAGGAAGGTGCCCACGTTTACCCGGCTGCTAAGTGGCAGGGCTGGGATCTGACCTCACAGAGTCTAGTTCCAGTGTCTGTGTTTTTGTTTTTACGTTTATTTGTTTACTTAAGTAATCTACACCCACCACGGGGCTCGAACTCACTACCCTTAAGATCAAGAGTCGCAAGCTCTTCCAACGGAGCCAGCCAGGCGCCCCAGGGTCTGTGTTCTTAACCACTCTGCTGTGCTGGATATGTTCAGCTGTATTTTCTAAAGTGATTATGGAGTCACTTAGATTATTGTGGGGAGTGACGTCTGCAAGTTGGGTTGGCTCAGTGGCACCCCTGTCCAAAAGCTCAGGGGTTATGTGGAAATCGTCCTTGTTGTTTTCCCAAGGTCCCTTCCAGTCTGTGTTTCCGAGACTTGTTGTGTACGGTAGGTAGAGAGAGTGAATCTGACTCATCGTAGAGTATAACACTTGTTCAAGACCAAAACCTTGAATGATGAAACGATTTTGTTTCCAAGGCCATGCTAACAGAAATTGAGCACAAGGTTGCGTCTCTGCTAGAGAGCTGCAAAGATCGGGGGCCGGGAGACAGTGGGGCCACTCATCAGGAGGCTGAAGCTCTTTCCTTGAAGCTAAAGACTGTAAAGTGCAATTTGGAAAAAGTCCAGATCATGCTTCAGGAGAAATACAGTGAAGACCAGGTAAGACACGGCCACATATAGACGTGAGTGGGTAGATGATCTGATAGAACCACCAGGAAGGAATTCTGGCAGAGGTGATAAGACAGCCACAGAAGAAATTCTACTACGTAAGAGAGAACGAAGCATCTTCAAACTGTAAGGGAAGGTTGCACTGACTTGTGTTACTGATTCCATTTTGCCCTGCAGTTTTCCTACCTAGGCTCTTGTTAGGGACGGCGTTCGTCTGCATTGGGTTGGTTTGACTGGATTGATGGTTCTCACTGGTAATGAGGTGTGGTGTAGGCCCTCTTTGTAAAAGAAAGATAAGGTTTAAAGGTAATGTGTCACCCCACTTGACTGGAAAATGAAGCGCCAATAGTGAAGATTAAATTTTTTTTTTGAGAAGCTTAAAGTTAGACATCAGAAATAGAAAAACTGTTTCCAGGATACGTTCTGTTATTTACAAATACATATACTGATGGAAGTGTCATGCAGTTGAACTGTTCTCGTGACTTTTAAAAGCATTCTGTATAAATGCAAATGCGTGTCTTATGAGTAGAGCCTTACTATATAAGATTTGCATCTATACTTAGGAGATGGTGGTTCCTACTCAAAGGACTTACATTCACAGAAATAAGATTGGCTGCAGATACACAGACTCTGTGGTTCCCCTTTCATCCTCATATGTCCTCTCTTTTTAAAAAATGTTTTGGACCTATGGGAAATTTGCATTTATAGGCGTTAGTACTATTTCTCTTTTCGGGCTGTGTGTGTGTGTTTTACTTTGTTCTTAAAACAGAGAAGCAATACATTTCCTAGTTTTTAGTAGTTCATTGGATGAATTACACTGAGAAAATTAAATGACCACTTCAGGGGCGCCTGGGTGGCTCAGTCGGTCAAGCATCCGACTTTGGCTCGGGTCGTGATCTCACACCCCGTGAGTTCAAGCCCCACGTCGGGCTCTGTGCTGACAGCTCAGAGCCTGGAGCCTGCTTCGGATTCTGTGTCTCCCTCTCTCTCCACCCCTCCCCTGCTCGCACTCTGTCTCTCTCTCAAAAATAAACAATTAAAAAAATAAATAAAATGACCACTTCATCAAACGTAATGGTTTTTTGAAGTTGTTTTGAAACAACTACCTTAAATCATAGTATATACTTGTAATAAATAATGAAACCTAGTCACTTCATATAAAACTTTCCCATTATGCGGTCTCTTTAGTAGAACTAAAATAAAGGGAGTCATTTTTTAAATAGTGTACCATCATAAAATGTTTTGCAGCATTCTGCCACACTAAAGAAACCTTCAGAGCATCAAAATGATCTCCAACCAGATAACCTTTCTGAACTTGAACCTGTTGTAAGTGAAAGGCCACAATTCAGCAGACAAAAAGATTTCCAGCAGCAACAGGTAATTGTAGCCCTTAACAGATATAAGGATAAGAATAAAGGTTTCTGTATGGAATTTCCCTTTGAACTAAGTACCAAACTGCTCCTGGAGGGTGTGTGTGAGTGGTAAGCATTTACTGCAACACCCACCTTGCTTTCGCCTTCTGCAGGTGGGGACACTCTAACTTTGCTATTTTATTGATTTGCATCTTATTTCAAACTAAGTAAATACCTTCAGGGGGACTTACTCTCTAACCGTAACACCTCTTTCCCTATTGTTTCTAAACGTGTTTTGCATATTTTAGGGGACTTCCCATATGTGTAGCATATATTGTAATATTTACTTGATCATTGTGTGAATACTTGAAGTAGGTTTTTGAGAAATAAAAGTTAAGGGGAACAAGCAAGCAAGAAAGGGAAATAGTAGATAATAATTTAGGAAATGGTTCAAAATGAGATGCTCTCAACAGAAGAAACCGTTGGCTGTAATTGGAAAACTTTGACTGGACCATTTGAATCTCATTCAATGATAGGTCCTGGAGTTAAAACCAACAGAACAGAAAGATTTCATCAAATTCGTAGAATTTAATGCTAAGAAAATACGGCCCCAGTTTTGCCAACCTGATAAAGATACAACTCAGAAATCATCTGAGAGGTAAGACATTTTTAGAGTTGGACATTTAGCTATGGTTGGGAGAACTCAGAGCATTTCTTCTTAAATCACTTCTAAAACTCTTACCGAATGCAACCAAAATTATCTGTTGATTATTCTTTTCACCTTTTATTTCCCTTTAAAAGCATTAAGGCATCTAGCCCCGCAAAGGATGCTCCAGACTCGGTCTTGTCAACTCAGGGCCAAAGTGGGGATAAGTGGCAATATTTACGTCACGAACTGTCATCAAAGATCGGGCTACCGCTACCTCAGCTTGTGCAGCCTCAGGTCAGTGGCTGTGACGCACATGGTGTAAATCATAAATAAACATGCGGTGTAAATCATAAATAAACACGTTTGTCTTTGAAAATGCAACAAGCATTCATTAAGTACCCGTATACGTGTTCCGCATTAGGCGGAAATAAAATCGTTGGTTTTCAGAAAGCGAAGATGCCAAGTGGCTTTTTCATCTGGCCGACCCTTTTTCACCCTCCTGAAAGTCTGCGTGAAGTGCCACTCCTTTGTGCTTTTGTGGCACTCTGAGCTTCCCTAATCACAGCTCTTACGATACTGAGTACCTGTTTATTTGTCTGTATTCCCCATTAAGTGGTATAGGAAGAAAAGACCATGTCTGCCTGGTTCACATTTGAGTGCCTGGCACAGTATCTGAAACATTGTGAAGTCTCAGTTTCAATATGTTGAATGAGTAAAGGAATGAATAATATGTTTTTTTTTTTTTTTTTAAGAAACACTTTTTTAATGTTTTAATTGTTAACTGTTTTAATTGTTTAATGTTTTAATGGCACAATGCTATATTAGCGTCATTCATTCATCAAGATGATTTGGAATCTACAGTGTGCCAGGTACCTGTGTCCCACAAACACGCTGTCTTACTGCCGTCACAATTCTTAATTATACTGGGCCAGCTGCTGCTGGATTTCTCTCTGAGCAGGGAGCCCATGAGCAGATTAACACTGTTGGTCACAGCTATCGAGCTTCTGCCTTCAACTTTGCACCCAACCTGCCTGGGCAAAGGTTACCGCCTGTTGTCCAGTTCTCCAGTCTGGTGGGAACTTTCCTGTTCTATTCTGCCGAGAACCTTTCCTGGCCTATTGATGTTGAATTAAACTCATTGGCTTTAGTCTTGGTTTTTCCTCATCATACACACTGTAACACGTATATTGTTCTCTTTCCAACCACAGAACATCATCAGTTCTTTTCCCCAGGCAAAATCTGACACCACCCCACTCTGTTTCTTTGTATTTATTAGTTTTCTAATTTGAAAAGGGAATTAACTCTGAATCTTTCTGTCTTCTAGAGTCACAGCTAATTTTTAATGCTTATTTAGCTTTCCAATAACAGATCAAGATGCAAGTCTGTACCTGGAGGGGACTATTCTAAGAGTTGGCTCTATACCAGGGGTCTACCAATAAATGGGAAGAGAAATCGCTAACCTCATAACGTGAATGGCATTGCTACCAAATTGAAACAGTAGTGATTTTACTCTATTTTCAAGTTATGGTTTATCTTGCCTCATTTTGTTATCTCAATAGACCCTCAAGTGTCTAAGTAAAGCTTTTCATGACCTTTCAAAGCTGTCCACAATATTTAAAATTTAAATTTTTCTTACAAGTGACAAGGTAGACAAAAACATTTACCAAGAAAGTAATTTGGAAGATAGCACGTGAAAAAGCATTTTTGCTGTTTAACGTTAACAGCAGCAGGATCTCAAATTGTAATGAGGTTTCTCTTTTTTCATATAGGTTGCCACAAATATGAGTATTCTACCCAGTGTGAGTGTGTATAACTTCAGATACCCAACAACTGAAGAACTGAAAACATATACCACACAGCTTGAAGACCTGCGTCAAGAGGCAAATAATCTTCAGACCCAGGTAGCAGCTTCACGTTACATATTTTCCTCACCGCAATATCAAAAAAGAAGGGAAATGTGACATTGTAAATTAGCCATCATTTTTTAAATTGAATAAATGGTAGAATCCATGGTGGAATGGGTCCTAGAATTGCAAGTAGAGTTTATCTCTTGCCAACTCTGATGAATGTGGTAGCACCTGCCGAGACCACCATGTACAAAGATCATTGAACCCAAGTCTAAGATCGGCAGGAACAAGGATCGTTGTTGATTAGTACTGTCTGCAGTGGTGCTCTGTGATTGGAAGGGTAAGGAAGGCAGGGAGTATTGACAAGATTTCCAACCTTGACTAAGCTGAATGCTGAAACGGTGTGCTGGGTAATGTTAAGTATCAACCAGAGAAGACCATAGGAAATAGAATCTAAATTGGGGTGATTGCTAGCTTTCACATGCTTCTAAATATCTTGTACCTGGTCAAGAATTCAGAGTGTTCATTGGTAAAGAAAAAGAGGTGGCTCCAACAGCTTATGCTAAAATATAAGGATACCTTGTGGCTCCCAAACTCACTAGGACACAATCGCACAACCCTAGGTGCCTCCCTTGAAGTTGTACATCTAAGGATGGCCTTAATTCTCACAATCAGCCCATATATAACACTTCTAATTTCCACCCCCACTCCACAGCCCATCCATATCTTTTTTTTATTGAGATGCAACTGACATATTAGCTTCAGGTGTCCACCATAATGATTCAATATTTGTATATTTTGTGAAATGATCACCACAATGAATCTAACATCCATCACCACATACAGTTATAAAAATGTTTTTCCTGAAATGAGAACTTTTAAGATCTACTCTCTTGACAACTCTCTTGACAATTTTCAAAAAATGTTTTTCCTGAAATGAGAACTTTTAAGATCTATTCTCTTGACAACTTTCAAATATGTAACACAGTATTTATTAACTGTAGTTACCATGCTGTGCCTACCATCTATCTTTAAGATACTGTACCTCTTCCCAATCATCCCTTTCAAATGTCTTCTTTTCCTTCTCCAGGCTGTACTTGATTCCATTAACCCACTTTCTCCTACCTTACAATGTGGGAGGCAGGGAGCCTTGGGAAGAGGGATAGTATGCTTTTCTTGGGACCACATTCCCACATGGATGGCCCTGCTAAGGAAGTCCTTCATCTTGTTATTTACCTTTTAATTCCATTTCAATGGTTACTCACTACCAAGCGTTGAGTTTCTTAAACTTGTTTTTCTCAGACTTAATATCTTAATTATATTTGTTTATTCTTCTACCTGATTCACAAAGTGTTCAAAACAACCAATTATAAAAGAGTATAACGTAGGGGCGCCTGGGTGGCTCAGTCAGTTAAGCGTCCAACTTCAGCTCAGGTCACGATCTCGCGGTCCGTGAGTTCGAGCCCCGCGTCGGGCTCTGGGCTGATGGCTCAGAGCCTGGAGCCTGCTTCCGATTCTGTGTCTCCCTCTCTCTCTGCTCCTCCCCTGTTCATGCTCTGTCTGTCTCTCTGTCTCAAAAATATATAAACGTTAAAAAAAAAAATTAAAAAAAAAAAAAAAGTATAACGTAAATTGTAAACCATAACAAAACCAGGGAAAATGGAGGCTTAGGAAGGCAAGGAATCCTAATATTTATTTTTTTCTTTTTTCCTCTCGATTCAGGAAAACATGACAGAAGAAACATACATAAATTTGGATAAAAAATTATTTGAACTATTTCTGACCCTCAGTCAGTGCCTTGCCAGTGTGGAGGAGATGCTGCAGACACCTGGGCTCTTCAGAGAGGATGTCTGTGCTCGGCAGGTGCACTACGAGGTAAGGAATTTCCAATAAGCCCATGTGTTGGCCGTTGCTGCAAACAGCCCGCTGTTTAAGCCAGAGCTGAAGCCTCTTAAAGTCAGAGTCTATTCACTGTGTCTTTCCTTCTCACCTCTTCGCAGACACTGGCTCTTGAGTTGAAAAAACTTTACTTAGCTATGGGTGATAAGAAGGATGATCTTTTGAAAGCCATGACTTGGTGTGGGAAGAACGCCGACTTGTTCCATGAATGTTTTAATAACCTCCAAGTCTACCTGGAGCACACCCAGGCCACGGCTGCCTCTAGGAGCAAGTCCCTAAAAGCTGGCCTCGACTATAACCGCAGTTATCAGGTACAGGGCTAGGCGCTCAGCCTACTTTGGCACTGTTTCATG
The DNA here is from genome assembly GCF_024362965.1 of Panthera pardus. Classification (NCBI taxonomy): domain Eukaryota; kingdom Metazoa; phylum Chordata; class Mammalia; order Carnivora; family Felidae; genus Panthera; species Panthera pardus. The sequence goes on from NW_026526810.1 coordinate 102,480,044, forward strand.
TTAATTTCTATTCATTCCTATTCCTGGTGGCAGTCATGATTAGGAATTGCTAAGGAAAGTGGTGAGAGGTTCTTTCTGTGAAGGTCTTTAGATTAGTTCGGTGCCTGTGTTTGGAGACCATTTGAAAGCGAGGTCCTTCCCAAAGTTGCAGTATGAATTTGTTAGATCGGGCTAATGAACCGTTTCTTTCCTGTGTTACATTTAGTCATTAATGATTGTCCTAGGGGAGGATTTCTCAGTAACAGGGAGCCATTAAAGTTTTTTTTTTTTAAATTTTTTTAATGTTTTTATTTATTTTTGAGAAGAAAGAGAGCATGAGCAAGGGAGGGGTAGAGAGACAGAGGGAGACACAGAATCCGAAGCAGGCTCCAGGCTCTGAGCTATCAGCACAGAGCCTGATGCGGGGATCAAAGTCACAAGCTGTGAGATCATGACGTGAGCCAAAGTCGATCCCTTAACTGACTGAGCCACCCACGCGCCCCGACCATTAAAGTTTTTGAGCAAAAGAAGGACAGACTGTGTATGTTTCAGGTAGATTCACCTGCCTGTTAACTACTGTGGATTAGAGGACAGACTTGAGGCAAGCAGACAGACAATTCTAGTAGTTTCCTAACTAGAGAAAAAGAAATGAAACACAACACCACTTATGAAGGAGTCTTGCCCGTAAAGTCAAACCTCAATCTGATCACGTAAAATAGACACAAGAGAAGAGCATTGCAGCACTGTTGGGGGGGGGGGGGGGGTGGTCAGCCAAATGCAGACCGTGGGAAGCTGTATAGAGTAAAAGACCTGTGTTTTCACCATCCCACCCAAAACCCCAGGAATAAACAAGAGAGATGGTTGGGGAGCCTGCAGATCACAAGAGACTTAACACATGTATTAGTCCCTTGCAACCTGGACCTCATTTAGATTCCAATTCAAACAAACCAAAAGGAAAAATTATAGCTAATTAGAGAAATGTGAACCCTTTCCTATAGCTAATGATACTAGGGAATGGTTGTTGATTTGTAATATTAAAAAAAATTTTTTTTAACGTTTGTTTATTTTTGAGAGAGAGAGGGAGAGAGAAACAGAAAGCTTGCAGGGGAGGGGCAGAGAGAGAGGGAGGCACAGAATCCGAAGCAGGCTCCAAGCTCTGAGCTGTCAGCACAGCCCGACATGGGGCTCGAACTCCCAAGCTGTGAGATCATGACCTGAGCTAAAGTTGGACGCTTAACTGACTGAGCCACTCAGGCGCCCCAATTTTGTACTGTTTTTAAAGGGAGGAATCTTTGTCTTTTAAAAACACATACTGAAACTTACCATGATGAAATATCTGTGATTTGTTTCAAAATATTCTGAGGGGAAGGAGATTAGATATAGTTAAGAAGGCTCAGGGGAGGGCACAGAGCAGAGATGACCAGTCACAAGTCAATAATTGTTAAAGCTAGGCAATTCCTCTATTTTGGTATATGTTTGGAACTTCTGTTAGCAAAAAAATTAAAGGACGGCTAAATTTTTTGTAAGGTATTAAAGGGGCCCGCATGAGATTCTTACTGTTTGTTGCATTTATCTTCCTATACAGAATGAAATAAAGCGATTGTATGATCAACTTACTAAGAATAAAACATCTTTACAACAGTCTTTGAATGAAATTAGTGGCCAGAGTATTGATGAACAGCTTCAGGTAATCAAGTCAAAACAATTACACTGATCTGACCTTGGACCAAAGAGTTTTGTGTAGAAGCTGTGTTTCTGAAGCACTTTCCTTTGGGAGCAGTGGCAAGGCTAGAGTAAACAAATAGAAACGAGAACTCTTTATGTGGACCTTTAAAAATATCTCATAAGTAGTACCTTATGAAGAGTAAATTAAACCGACACAACACCATGGTCACCTATCAACCAGGCAAAAATGGAAGTTTGTGCAGGGTCAGTGAGAGTATTAGGAAATGAGGCCCCCATTCTCTTGGGAGGAGAATTTGTCCAGCTTCTCAGGATCGGTTGGCTATAAATCAGAATTTTACGTGTGAATGTGCTTCCACCCACAGTAGGCTCACTTCATTCATTTATTCAGCAAGTATGAATTGAGGACCTTCTGTGGACAGATAGTGCTATAGGTGTTGCACTTATCCTAAGGAAGGAAGACAAGGGCATAGAGAAACGTGTATATAAATACTCAAGGATGGACCTAGCAGCACTGCTTGAACTAAAAACGCTTCGATAGCCCAAAAGCCATTAAGGGCAGACTCTTAGAAAAGCAGTGTGTGTCCATTTGCAAGGAGTCCGGTATTTGTACTGATTTGCAGAGCAGCTGGTAAGTAAGGAGGCAGCTTGCAGAACGGAGTGATGTGTGCGTTCATTAAGTTTAAGGATGTGCACATGTGCTTCTGGTCCATGTTTCAAACGTGTTGGGGACAAATTTTCCGGGAGAAGCTGGAGGTGAGGGAGGAGAAGTGGGACTTTCATTTTTCCCTTAATTTTTTCTGTACGGTTTCATTCTTTTACAATGAATATGCGCACTTCTCTGGCTTCTGAAAGGGTTTGCTTTTTTGCATTGTCTCTCACTGTAGAAAGCAGATGCGTATACAGTGGAGCTGCAGAACTCCGAGAGCCGAGTGGCAAAACTAAGAGACGAAGGGGAGAGGCTTCGTTTACCTTATGTGTTACTGCAAGAGGTTTACAAATTAGAGGTATGTGTGAGCAGAAAACATTCGGTCAGTGAATCGCTATGATTATAAGCAGTGAGACTTCTTGTTCTTCCAGAAAGAGAGTTCAGGTTTGTTCTCCAAAGAGAGTTTAGCTTTGTTCTCCATCTGGATTATTTTCGTGGTTGGATGAAAACGTTCTTTCTTTTCAGGATGTGCTTGACAGTATGTGGGGAATCTTGAGAGCTCGGTACACAGAACTCAGCAGCCCTTTCATCACTGAGAGCCAGCAAGATGCCTTATTGCAAGGCATGGTGGAACTAGTGGCTATTGGAAAGGAAAAGCTTGCTCATGACCACTTAAAACAGCCCAAAAGTAAAGATGCCTTACAGGCTCAAATACAGAATCACAAGGTAAGACGCGTGGGTCAGATTACCTTTTCGTAGACTTTAAGTCTTTCTGACTTAACCATAGAGCATCCATTTTCTTCCTTGGTGAAATATACGTTGTTCATTCATTCATTCATTCATTCACTCTTTGTTTGAACTAACATCAATGAGACGGCTTACTGGATATCAGGAACTCCGCTGACCTCTAAGAATGTGATTGTGAGGGAAAACAGATATAGTTCCTTACGTTCATGGAGCTTTTGGTTGAAAGAGAGACATTTATGAACAAGTCATTCCAAACAAATTTAAAATTAAAATTGAGACACATGCTTTCAGAGCATTTAAGAGGGGAAATTGAATTCAGGAGATTAGGGAAGGCTTTCCTGAGAACTGAGGCCAAAAAAATATCTATACCTCAATATGTAAATGTGTATCTAGTGTAATGCTACAATAAATCTTTTAGTTGCCCATTCATTTTATTACACAACAGCCTCATGATCACCACCTAAAGACATGTAGTAATTTAAGTACTGATGCAAAAAAAAAAAAATGGGAAAGACCATTTCTTCCTCCAACAAGCTGAACTCTAGGCGTGTGATAAGGAGACCTTGTTCTAAGAAATCCAAAGGTAAATATTCTATAAAGAATGGAGGGGGAAAGGAAAAAATAATATTATGGATATCTACAGTGTCAGGATTTGTGCTGGATGCTTTTATAAACCTTCTACATACCCTTTTCAAGGGAGTAGGAGAAAGGATTCGCATAAGAAGTTCCTCCAGACAATTAGAAGGGGCAGCTGACTATGCAAATGGAGGAGAACCATGTGAAGCTAAAGATTTCCTGTGTAAAGGTTCTTAAAGTGTTGTTCTGGGAGCTTTTACATACCAGGATCCCAACAGACCCTGTCAACAAATTCCTTGTACTTGGCCATGTTATTGAGTAGAAAATCAAGCCAGAGTGTAGGAACCTCTGGCTGTTCCATGTGTGGGCTTCTTGGGCTCACTCATCTATCCATCCAATTTAGTGTCTTGAAATTAACCGGCCATGTCAGTATCGACCTTTTCCTAAAGTTTCTTAAAACTTGGAGTAACTGGGGGGTGCCTGGGTGGCCAGTCAGTTTTAAGTGTCCGACTTCGGCTCAGGTCATGATCTCATGGTTCATGAGTTCGAGCCCCATGTCAGGCTCTGTGCTGACAGCTCAGAGCCTGGAGCCAGCTTCGGATTCTGTATCTCCCTCTCTCTCTGCTCCTCCTTTGCTTACATGTGGTCTCTCTCTCAAAAATAAATAAAGATTTAAAAAAAAAAAAAACTCAGAGTAACTGATTTAGGAAGATTTCACTGGAAATTGAAATTGGCTAACACTGTTTGCCCTTTAACATGGACTGTTTTATGGAAAATGTTACTTAGGAGGATTTTTCTTTATGACTTGTTAAAATGCCATTAGTGTTAAAGACTAATGGGTACACAGTCAATTTTCTTTTTCTTTCCTCTTATGTGTGACTCTGCATGGCCGTCTTGGGATTTAAAAGCAACTACACCTGGGGCGCCTGGGTGGCTCAGTCAGTTAAGCATCCGACCTCAGCTCAGGACATGATCTCACTGTTGGTGGGTTTGAGCCCCACGTTGGGCTCTGTGCTGACAGCTCAGAGCCTGGAGCCTGCTTCAGATTCTGTGTTTCCCTCTCTCTTTGCCCCTCCCCCACTCACACTCTGTCTCTCTCTGTCTCTTGAAAATAAATAAATGTTAGAAAAAAAAATTAGGGGTGCCTGGGTGGCTCAGTGGGCTAAGCGTCCGACTTCGGCTCCGGTCATGATCTCACAGTTTGTGGGTTTGAGCCCCACATCGGGCTCTGTGCTGACAGCTCAGAGCCTGGAGCCTGCTTCAGATTCTGTGTCTCCCTCTCTCTCTGCCCCTCCCCAGCTCACACTCTGTCTGTCTGTCTCTCAAAAATAAACAAGCATTAAAAAATTTTTTTTAATTAAAAAAAATAAATAAAAGTAAATACACCTGTATAAAAAGTTGAAGTAACTCAGTTTTTAAGTTTCACGATGTAGAAATAAATAAATAACAAGTCTTGTCCATTGTACAGCTTTTTTTCCAGAAGCTGGTTGCTGACATGCTGTTGATCCAAACATACTCCAACAGAATGCCTCCTTCTTTACTGCAAAAGAAAGACACATTTTGGGCAGAACAAATACAAGAAATTAAATTACTGGAAGAAAAGTCACACCAACGTGGAATAAAGCTGCAAAGTTTATTGCAGGTACTTGAGATATGTAAACGTCGTGCTTAACCCTGGAATTCTGGACCTTGGACCACCACCTGCTGGTGTCCAGAGGTGTCGAGTTACCATTAAGCAGTAGTTAAATGGGAACTAACACTGAGGAGATGGAAGCCTGTTCTAGTCCTGACTGCTGCTCCGGGAATGAAATAGTTGCTGAGATTCCACACGCGGGAACGAGGGGATGGCATGTCTTTCCACCTTCTAGGTTTGTGTGCAAATAAACAAAATTGGAAGCGCACTTTGAGATCCAGAAAGAGGTCATTTGGATGAAGTGGTGGTTCAGAAACTGTGCTCCCCAAAGAGGGCAGATCCGGGTGTTCTGCTGCTGGAGTGGACTCCTGGTAGTCTTAAATCCAAGAAGAAAATTAAGGTTGCATCAAGTTCTTTCTCCGTTTGAAAGTTCTCACCTTTAACTTCTTACACACCGTGGATGTTAGCACTTAAAGGAAGTAACCCAAAAGCAAGGAAATCTTCAACTTTGTAATGTGATCATGTTATGTTAGGCTAATGAAATCAATTTTCTGGTTAGCTTGTCAAATTGATATTTCTAGTAATATTTCATGGTATTTAAAAAAAGAGACCCCCCACCCCCACCCCGAGCCCAAAGAGTGCCCCTCACAGCCATGTGACCCACTACTTCGGTAGATAAGAGAATCAATAAGGTGGTTCTTTTTCCAGCAGGTAATATTTAGTGTCCATAAGTCAGCTCTGTTAGCGTGCTGAGGTCCTTGTGGTGAGCTTCTATAGAAATAGAACTGGGACAAGGCAAGACTCAGCCTAAGGAAATAGTACTCTCCTAATGAAGTGTAAGCCCACATTCCTCCAACAGTGGAATTCTGCTTCTAGCAGCATCACAGGGTAATGTTCAGTGGGCTAGGGGTTGGAGCAGAGAGGGTAGAAGCAACCTACTCGGAGCCTCTGCTGAGAAAAGCTTTAAAAGTTAGCCCCTTCCTTTCCAAGTGTGAGAACGGCTCTCTTCCGACTCTGAGGTCTCCACAGAGGTGCAGGCTGAGAGGTGTAACCCTCTCACTTAATCTCGGTCCTTACTCAGTTTGATGAGACAAGCATAAAACACTAATGCCAACTGGATTTTTCAAAACCCTGTCCACAAAGGCAACGGAATTGTTTTCCATCGTACCCTGAGTTCTTACGAGAGTAGGTTATATCTCTCAGAAACCCCTGGAATCTGTGCTTGGAGTTCGTATGGTCTCAGTTCGTTTTTATTTCGTATGATCGATTTTGTCATTGGCTGGAACGAATCTAGAAAAGGGCTCCCACTGATATTATGTTCTTGATTCTCTAGAAATGGGAAGAATTTGATGAAAACTATGCATCTCTTGAAAAGGATCTGGAAATTCTTGTATCTACGTTGCCCTCTGTGAGTCTGGTGGAAGAGACAGAGGAAAGATTAGTGGAAAGGATTTCATTTTACCAGGTATTTTGCGCCGTTGAATCCGTCAGAGGCAGCATCCGTAGCACTTTGCGTTTTCTTTTGTTTTGACTAAATTGCTCGACTTTGAAGTGTTGTTCCTCACACCATGCACTATTAGACTGATATTCAGGGAACCCGTGGATTTGATTTTGAGTCTTTCATTATACTTGAGGCTTGGGGTCGAGGTGCTGGGTACGAGTCCTGGCTCTCACCTGTCAAGCGTGTCAACTTTTTGTCTCTAAGTCTCAGTTTCTTTGTATAGTGTAGGGAATCACGCTAGTTCTCCTACCCGTCTCAGGAAGTGGATGTCAGCGGGTATGGAAATGAGCCAAAGTAGAGAACGAACGTTGTAAACCATGGGCCACTAAACCTATATGTGGTTTTCTTACTTCGGTGAAGCCCTGTTTGGACATAGCCTCTGAGACAGGCGATAATCTGTCACCTGCCACCAGCATTATAAAAAAGACTTCAAACAAAATGTTTTGTGTGTAACATTTAGTGGTATCATCCAAGTCTCTGTGTCCCAAACTTCGATGCCATAGAAAAGATAGAACCCTAGAATAGTTTTCAAGTGGACTTGAGATCATGACCAACGAGAAAACGAGTTTTAAGTCTTCTCGACAGAAACTTGAAATATTTAGTTTTAACTTTCAAATGTGTTGTCAGCCTCTGAGTTGTGATGCTGGGCGTGGTTATCAAATGCCAACTTCGAAACTTCAAGAGTAGGTTTGTTGCCTGAATAGACCGGATGGAAAATGAAATCCTTGGCAGGACCCTGGCATTCTTCAGTAGCATTTAAGCTCCTATAAGGAACATTTTGCAAAGAGACGGACACTGTAGTCCTGCTGTCTAGATGCCTAGAAAGGTACAATTGATCTCTTTGCCATCTTGTCCGATTGAGTTTAACTCTAAGATAAATCTGAATCTTCTGGGGGTGGGAAGCTGCTGCTTAATTCTTTGTTAGCCTGGGGATGCAGAAGTACATCCAAAGAGCTAAGAGAAGGCAGTTGAAAACGGCATTTTAAACCTCATTATGTTAAGGAACTGTTTGTATTAGCCCACCTCTCTCAGGTGGACAAGGGATCATGTCCCTTAAAGTTCAACCTGTGAATCTGTTAAATTTGAGATTTTTAAAAACTGAAATAATTGTCCTAAAACTCTTAAATAGATTCGTCAAACTAAAAGAGAGATATATGGGGGCATCTGGGCGGCTCAGTCGGTCAAGCATCTGACTCTTGATTTCAGCCCAGGTCATGATCCCAGGGTCGCGGGATCAAGCCCCTTGGGATTCTCTGTCTCCCTCTGCCGCTCTTCCTGGCTCTCTCTCTCTCTCTCTCTCTCTCTCTCACACACACACACACACACACACACATACACACACACACACGGTTTCTCTCTCTCTCTCTCTCAAAAAAAAAAAAAAAAAAAAGAATAAAAAAGATACCTTGTAAAGCCCATCTCGCTTATGGACTTCTTCAGGTCGTTCTCAGTGTTCTGCGTCATGGAGAGATTTGCATGTATTTTGATCGGTGGACATCTGTGGGCCACGGAACATAGCATCTGTGTGGCCTCTGCAGTTGAGCAAACCTCATTTAAATGCTGGCTCGGCACCTCATGTGCTGAGTGACCATTGCAGTCTGACTCCTGTGTATAAAATGGGGTAATTAAAAATTCTCAGGGAGGGGCGCCTGGGTGGCTCAGTCGGTTGGGTGTCCGACTTCAGCTCAGGTCATGATCTCACAGTCCATGAGTTCGAGCCCCGCGTCGGGCTCTGTGCAGACAGCTCAGAGCCTGGAGCCTGCTTCAGATTCTGTGTCTCCCTCTCTCTCCCTGCCCCCCGCCCCCCCCACTGCTGCTCATGCTCTGTCTCAAAAATAAATAAAAAACATTAAAAAAAAATTATCAGGGATAATCTAAAGATGAAGTGTCTTGGTCTTGTACTGAAGGCTTGGGAAATTAGAGCTCTTTTTTTAATGTTTACTTGTCTTTGAAAGAGAGAGCATCAGTGGGGGAGGGGCAGAGAGAGAGGGAGACGCAGCATCCGAAGCAGGCTCCAGGCTCTGAGCTGTCAGCACCGACCCTGCCGCGGGGCTCCAACCCACCAACTGTGAGATCATGACCTGCGCCGAAGTCAGATGCTTAACTGACTGAGCCATCCAGGGACCCCAGAAGTTTTTTCTTAAGTTTATTTATTTATTTTGAGAGAAATAGTGAAAGTGGGGGAGGGGCGCAGAGAGAGAGAGATAGAGGGAGAGAGAGACAGAGACAGAGACAGAGACAGAGACAGAGAGAGAGAGAGAGAGAGAGAATCCCAACCAGGCTTCCCACTGTCAACACAGAGCCCGATGCAGGGCTCGAACTCACGAACTGTGAGATCATGACCTGAGCAGAAATCAAGAGTCAGATGCTTAACCGACTGAGCCACCCAGGTGCCCCAGAACTGTTTTTTGTTTTTTTTAAACAGATGTTTTGGACATTTTATTTTCCCATGCCAACTCAGATGAGAAGAGGGGATTACAAATGAGAGCGGTGGAAAGGGCATTGGAAGTAGAATTCTTTAGTGATTTTTAAAAGGCTTAAGTTAGTTGGAAAAATTATATTTTGATTATAATTTATTTTTGAAGATTAAATTTCAGTAGCTGTCAGGATAAGTGTCAGTAGCTGAACCCAGTGGTGGAAGGTAATTACCTTTAGACAGAGTTCTCTTCAAGGGGTCGTTGTATTGCTGTTCTAAAGATTTTCTTTTCATGAAGTTGGATTAGTGATGTACTAATTTATTCTAAAGTCCTCTTCCTTTCTCCCTGTTGAATCCTTACACTTAGAAGACTCTAGAAATGAGTTTTTTTCTACTGTTCGGGTCTAAGGGATGATAAATGTTTTCTCATCCCCTTCAAACCTATTTGCAATGTAAAGTTCTAACAGGGGCCAGACGAGAACAGAAATATGGACGCTGACTGGCTCTGTGTTCGGAAGGTGGTGGGGACTGTCGTGGCAGAATGTCAAAGAGACCAAGCCCTTCTAAAGGAAGCCCGGCTGCCCAATTCCAGGCCATCTGTGCCACATCAAGGTGTAGACCCAGGGTGCTAGATTTCCGGTTTTCTCCGAGTCACAGGAAATCCTGATTTCTATGTGAAATATCCTGGTTTTCAAAATAATCTTTAGGTCACACAAAACCTGTCCACAAGTTGAACGTGCCCCGTAGACTGCCAGCTTGTTTTTTACTTGTAGGTGGAGAATTCTCAAGTCTAAAGCCGTGACATTTTGTTTTCTGTTGTTATGTGTAAGTCTATAGAACTGAAGAAATGTGCCGTAGAAATGCATTAGTTGGACAGTCTCATGATGAAAGGTGATCACTAAAACGTGAATCACGTTTCTTCAGCCAGACTGCAAGAGTCTTGAGGGTTAGGACTGTGTTCTTGTTTCTTCAGTAGCCTCTACTGGAGTATTTGTCAATAGATGGACTGGCTTCATTTTTAAATAATTCATTCTGTGACTTGACTTTTTGTAGCAAATAAAAAGAAACATTGATGAAAAGCACGCCCGGCTTTACCAGACTCTGAACGAAGGCAGAGAGCTGGTGGCCTCCGTGAGCTGTCCTGAACTAGAGGGCCAGATTGCGAAACTGGAAGAGCAGTGGTTGGCCCTAAACAAAAAAATTGACCATGAACTGCACAGACTACAAACGCTTCTCAAGCATCTGCTCAGGTATGTTTTCTTAGGGATGGGTTGAGGTCAGATTTTCAGGCGGACAAAAACCTCAGAGGATCATGCAGTCCACCAGATTTTACCTGCAGTCTCTCTACTGTAAGGTTTGTCTTCAACAATTTAAGCACTTGGGTCCCTCTTCTGGGCCAGACGCCATCTAGGATCTCTGAGGTTGGTTTGCTAGACTCAAGATGACACGTAATCAGTTCAGTGAAAAGTAAGAATTATGTTATGAAATTGTACATGTGACCTTTATACCACGGTGTTGCTCTTTCCTACTCTTTAAAAAGGTTTTAAATTAAAAAATAATAATCTTAGCTCACAGAATAGTTTGAAAAAGCCTTCAGAGTTCTTCAGAGAATTTTGTTTGTTTAGTGGATCTAATCTTGAACTCCTTGAGGAAGGTAGAGAGCATAGAATGTTTGAATCTCCTCCTCTGTGCCTCTTAGGGACCTGTCTTAGAGAAGTTTAAGAGTTACAAGAGGGGTAGCATTCTGCTCAATATTTTCCTTCGTTTCCTGTAAATATGTTGGAATCTAGCCAATAAGTTTACTGTTATGCAACTTATACAAATGCTGGTTATATTTTTACTATAAACAAATCTGTCAATAACATTTAATGACTAGAAATAATCGCTGTCCTTACCCATGGGTTTATTTTTGTGTAGCTGTAATAAGAAAATGTTTTAGACTTTAAAATGCTCATTTGTTCTAGAATAGTCATAACAGAGTCCTAGAAAATGCCAGGAGTGTCAGATTTGGGGCATGGGATAAAACAGGGTATAATTCTTAAAACATCATGATTTTTTGAATAATAGAGCTGATCAACACAGGAAAACATAAAGTAAAATGAGAAAAAAATTTGCCAATGATGCATATCACCCATAGAGTATGTTTCTAATTTTCTTTCTCTCTCACTTCATTCCTGTTAGTTATAACAGAGATTCAGATCAGTTAACCAAGTGGTTGGAATCTTCTCAGCAAACTCTGAATTACTGGAAAGAACAATCCCTCAATGTGTCTCAGGACTTGGATACAATCAGAAGCAACATAAACAGTTTTTTTGTAAGTTATGATAAAATATGCTCAGATAATTATTGCCAGAAATAAATATCAGGGGAAAATGACCAGGGTCAATGCGATAGTCTCCATAATCATTTGTGGATAAGGGATAAAATTTAGGGTAATATCATTCTTCAAACTTAGAGCTATTTGTTTATAGCAGTCATTTATATATTTACCATAGGGACACCTGGCTGGCTTAGTCAGTTAAACATCCAGCTCTTGATTTCAGCTCAGGTGGTGATCTCATGATTTGTGAGTTCAAGCCCTGTATCAGGCTCTGTGCTGACAGTGGAACCTGCTTGGGATTCTCTGTCTCTACTCTCTCTTTGCCTCTCCCCTGTGTGCATGCTCTCTCTCTCTCCCTCTCAAAGTAAATATTTAAAAATAAAATAAAACAATGATAAAGTAGATTTTTATTTGAACCTATAAAATATATATAAAAGTAAAACTTTCTCTGACATGAAGCATGCTTTTTAAATGCAGGAAATAACTCCCCTGCTTTTCCCCCAAAACTTAACAGACTTATTAATTCATAAATGTTAAAGTTAATAGATACATGGTTGTAAATTGTCATATACAGAACTGACATTTCTACTAAAATGTTCTATTGTTTTGAGTTTTTTTTTGAAGAAAGGAAACTATTACTTTTGTAATATAAATTTATGAAACTTTCTAATGTAAATTCCTTTCCCATATTCTTTTCTTGTCTATTTTTCTTATTTTATAGCAATGATCACCCACTTTGGTATTAAAATGTAATTATTTAAAAATATGTTTGAGGGGCGCCTGGGTGGCTCAGTCGGTTAAGCGTCCGACTTCAGCTCAGGTCACAATCTCGCAGTCCGTGAGTTCGAGCCCCGCGTCGGGCTCTGGGTTGATGGCTCAGAGCCTGGAGCCTGCTTCCGATTCTGTGTCTCCCTCTCTCTCTGCCCCTCCCCGTTCATGCTCTGTCTCGCTCTGTCTCAAAAATAAATAAACGTTTAAAAAAAATTTTCTTTTTAAAATATGTTTGAAAACCCCCACAAATACAAAGGAAAGTTTTCAAATATTTTAGTTAAAAATCAGTTGCATTTAGTTCATTTAATAGGAACTTTGTGTTCTGTTTCTCTTAACGTTGAAATGATAGGTCTTTTTTATTTTATTACTTGATTTTTTTTTTAATTTTTAAAAATATTTATTTTTGAGAGAGAGAGAGTGAGACGGAGTGTAAGCAGGGGAGGGGCAGAGAGAGAGGGAGACACAGAATCTGAAGCTGGCTCCACGCTCTGAGCTGTGAGCCCAGAGCCTGTCATGGGGCTCAAACTCATAAACCAGGAGATTATGACCTGAGCCAAGGTCAGACGCTTAACCCACTGAGCCACGCAAGTGCCCCTGACTGGTCTTTTTTAAAAAAAATATTAATCCATTAGATTATAAGCCACTCAAGGGTCAGGAATTCCTTCTGTTTTGTTCCCCACTATTTACCTAATGCCTGGAACAGTGCCTGACACTTAGTAGGAAAAGTGGGTGTGGGTGTGTGTGCATGCACGCGTGCACACACGCACTCGTGAGCACACACATACACACCTATAGATACACATGCAAGCATTAGCAGTTTGAATTGAGTTCATGTACTTAGTTCGGGACTCTAACCAGTTATTCTGACTCTTGGTTATTTTTTGCTGTTTGCAAATTTTTAATGTTTCTAAATTTTCACGCTGTTTCCTCTAGGAGTTTTCAAAGGAACTAGATGACAAGTCCTCCTTGAAGACCGCGGTTATAAGTACTGGGAATCAGCTTCTTCACCTGAAAGAAGCCGATACGGCTACCCTGAGAGCTTCTTTAGCGCAGTTTGAACAGAAATGGACAGCGCTCATAACTCAACTTCCAGATATTCAAGAAAAACTTCACCAGGTAGGTATTTAAAGACGCAGCATTTAAATTAGCATTCACTTGTTAGCTCACAACTCCTTTAAAATTATTTCTCTGACTCAATAATTTTCATTGACACTATCTATTTTCCTCTGGCACCACTGAATATGGGTCTTAATTACTGGACTCTCCTCCAGTGGGATCTTTCTTACCGGAGAAATCAGGCTTAATTACTTTATTTCCCAGTTTATCTGCATCACTGTGTTCCTTTATGTGAAGGTCATCGTCATTGTTTTGGGGTCACTCATTCTAAGCTTGAATGCTGGGTTTGTTTTTGTGAGCAACCTGCATAATGATGTAGCAAGACCTTTTATCAAACCAGATACCGTCTTTACTGATGCCCCGATTCATTTTGTCAACTGCAGGTAATTAAATGGAAATCATTTTGTCCTTGCAGCTCCAGATGGAGAAATTGCCATCTCGTAAAGCAATCACAGAAATGATTAGCTGGATGAACGATGTGGAACATCAGACCGCAGATGAAGACTGTGAGCATTCTCTGAGTTCCGCATCTCAAGTTAAAAACCTTCTTCAGAAGTACAAGGTAATTATACGAAAAGAGCCACAAGCTTGCTCGTTAACTAAGAAGGCAAGTCAGTCGGAAGGGAAATACCAAAGAGACCGGTGTGGCGTGCTTTAGAAGAACTGATTCTAGGCGTGGGGAATGGGATATTGGATGATTCTAGACAGACGTTAGTATACTTTTTCTATTCTGCCTCGTTTCGTTTGGGAGCTCCTATCACCACAGGACAGAATCCAAGCTTTTAACTTGCCCTGGCCCCTCTTTACTTCTCCAGCCTCATCTGTTCGTTCCCCGGTATAGATCCTGGACTCTGCCTCACCCGAATGAACCCGCTGCATCTGGTGTTCTCCCGGCTTCTGCTTTTGAAAATTTTTTTTTTTTAACATTTATTTATTTTTGAGACAGAGAGAGACAGAGCATGAATGGGGGAGGGTCAGAGAGAGAGAGAGGGAGACACAGAATCTGAAACAGGTTCCAGGCTCTGAGCTGTCAGCACAGAGCCCGACACGGGGCTCAAACTCACGAACCGTGAGATCATGACCTGAGCCGAAGTCGGAGGCTTAACCGACTGAGCCACCCAGGTGCCCCGGCTTCTGCTTTTGTACATGCTACACCTTCAACCTGGAATTCTAGTGCCCCACTTGTGGCCGTAGAAATGCTCTTAGTTCATCTTTCAAAACTCTCAAGTATCTCCTGATTTGGAAATCTACTCCTGACTCTCCCAGCTAGTCGAGTTCACTTTCTAGGATTAGGCGTCTCCAGGGTGTGATAATTATTTGCTTACTTGCCTGTCTCCTTCTTGAGAGCGGGGCCAATCCTTCACCTCCCTGAAACAGCACACCTAGCCCAGGACCTGGCATCCAACAGGTGTTAAGTAAATGTCCTTTGCGTAAGAGAACGCAGAAGGAAAAGTTGATACCTTTCTACAAATACATATAAATGTGGCCTTCTCTGTGATATTTGACTTCAGATAGATTTAACTCACACTTAATAAGCCACACACAAACATTTATTGTGTACCAGGTAATGTGTTCACCACTAGGAACTCAGGAGATCAATGAAGTCTCTGGTCTTTGCTTTCAAAGACCTCACAGGCTGATGGATGTAGCTTCTGGTAGGCAGAGGACAAATACTTTGGTCACGAAGCATGATGTTAGCAAGGATTTTACTTTTATATACTAGCACATCCTAACTTCGGGGAGTAGTAGAATCTTTGGAGGGTCCACATGCATATATTCTTCTACGCTCTTGTAACCTAGCATATACCACATAGTTTTTCCCCTGATGCCTCCAGAGGGGTGTTAGGACTTACAAGGATAAGCTTAATAAGTATCCAGCTTGACAGGAACATGCTTGGCCCTGGGTGTTTTTAGGCTTGCTACGGAACAGAGAAGCTACCTAAGCTGGCAAAGTTCCTTAATGTCCTGGGTTTTCTTTTTTTTTTTTTTTACGTTTTATTTATTTTTGAGACAGGGAGAGACAGAGCATGAACAGGGGAGGGTCAGAGAGAGGGCGACACAGAATCTGAAACAGGCTCCAGGTTCTGAGCTGTCAGCACAGAGCCCGACGCGGGGCTCGAACTCACGGACCACGAGATCATGACCTGAGCCGAAGTCGGCCACTTAACCGACTGAGCCACCCAGGCGCCCCTATGTCCTGGGTTTTCTGGGGGAGTCTTAACTTGAGACTTCCCATCCTCTCATTTCCG
This sequence comes from Panthera pardus, assembly GCF_024362965.1. Taxonomy (NCBI): domain Eukaryota; kingdom Metazoa; phylum Chordata; class Mammalia; order Carnivora; family Felidae; genus Panthera; species Panthera pardus. Next base: position 102,495,684 of record NW_026526810.1, read on the forward strand.
TGAGCCTGCAGGGGGGCTCTGAATTCCAGTGTGGCTCTCAGGAAGCCGCTCACGGGAACCCTTTGTCAGTCCCTGGGTCCTGATTTTGGTTGAGATGATGCAGCCATGATACGCGATGCTGCCTTTGACTTTTCAGCCTGCTTGAAAGCGACGAGTCTCTGTTCGTGGGGATGTGGAATTCTCCAAAACACTCTCTACTCAAAGCAGACATTTGGTGGGATTGGGGGTTGGGGGGGGGGGGTGGGGAGGATGGACTACAACTCTAGACAGGTGCCCCTTTAACGAATGGGAGCTTGGGGCTCCCTAGCGTGGCGGGATCCGGTTCAACCTACTTCTGCTCAGGCTTTGGTAGTTTAATTTTGTTTATTTGTTTGTTTTAGGAGTTCAGAATGGAGATGGACTATAAACAATGGATAGTGGACTTTGTTAACCAGTCCTTACTTCAGTTAAGCACCTGTGATGTAGAAAGTAAGCGCTATGAGAGAACAGAGTTTGCAGAACACCTGGGAGAGATGAACCGCCAATGGCACCGGATGCATGGAACACTGAATAGAAAGGTGTGCTCGTGTGTCACAGTTTGTATGATTTTGGCCTTTGCAAAATGCCACTTTCTGAAAAACGTGAAAAGCTATTCCTATGGTTAATTTACAGTTAAGATTAACAATTCTCTCAGCTATGACCCTTTTGTAAAGCCTACATTCTGGCATTCTCCAATCGGTGCATACAAGAGAGGAAGAAAGAGTTATCATTTCTTTGAGACTTCCTAGTGGGAAATTGAGTTAGGCCAGTGAAGAGGACGAATTTTATTTGAGAAGATACCAAGTATTATGTGAGACTACTAAACGGTCGGAGATTTTGACATTTTCCGTGAAAGTAAATGTTCAAGAGTGGCAAAGCTATTACAGCCGTGAAAAGATTATGAAAAGGCAGGAAAATGGATGTGGTCTTTTGGTAGATTTTCATTCCATGACTCTGAAAATATTAAGAAAACTTATTCTTAGAGACATATTTAATATTTATATATAATTGAGGTTAACAACTGATTGATTTCTTTATGTGTAGAGAATGCATAAAAATGGATTTAGACAATTAAGGTTCAAGTGCAGGAATGGACAAAGAACACGAACAGACAGTTCACCAAAGAAAAAATGTATAATTAGCAAACCAACGTGAGAAGATTACAACTTCAGTTATCAAGCATTCAGAATAAACATTATGTAACATTATATATTTATTAAATTTGAAAAATTTAGTAAGATAGAGCTAAGAGCCCAAAGCTATCACATTCATATGCAGATCATGGCTTATATCCCCTTTTAGAAAGCATTCAGAAAATTTCAAGAACTAGAATAATCATCTTGTTTCCTAATTCAGCAGTGTCTCCTCTCACGTTTATCTTAAGTACATAGCCCTTCAAAAAAGGAAAAATATGCACATAAAGTGTTCCACATTATTTATACTGGTGAAAAATGTAAAATGCCTAAATTTCCACCTATCGAGGAATAATTAATCGAATTATACTGTGTCCATTCGTTTAAAAGATTGGGCAGCCTTTCAAATTTTCAAAACAACTTTACATATATAGTCATTATAACCTAATAAAAATTGTGAGCATTGGAAATGACAAGAATTGCAGACATTAAAAACAGTTATTATTGGGGCGCCTGGGTGGCTCAGTTGGTTAAGCATCTGACTTTGGCACAGGGCATGATCTCACAGTTTGTGGGTTTGAGCCCCACGCCAGGCTCTGTGCTGACAGCTCGGAGCCTGGAGCCTGCTTCGGATTCTGTGTCTCCCTCCCTCTGCCCCTCCCCCCACTTGCATCCTGTCTCTGTCTCCCAAAAATGAATAAATGTTTAAAAATTTTTTAATAAAAAAAGTCATTATTTTATTAAGTTGATAAATTATTTGTGATATGTTTGATATTGACTTAATTTTTAAATGACTCTAATGAAGAAAGTCTAGGGAAAGAAAGTTTTCTTAAGCTTTAAGTATATCAATCGATAATGTAATGAAAAATTGCGTTGAATTTGAGTTGAATGTTATTCAACATGTTATTGAATGTTAGCAACATGATTTTATTTGTACAGGTGTTAATGAAACTCCAAAACAGCCAGTTTGCTTAGCAGGTTAGCTTTTAAACACTAAATTCATATTTCCTAATATGAATCTTTATTCCAAAAGTTATTGGGAAATCTTGTGCTAAGTATGATGAATCTGCGAAGAAGCAAAATTATTTTGTTAAAAATAACCATCATGACATTTACATTTTAAAGCATCTGGTTTAAAATGAGAAATTTTTATTTTCTTTCTTATACCTTAAAGATACAACATTTAGAACAACTTTTGGAAAGTATCACCGAGACTGAAAACAAAATACAGATTTTGAACAACTGGATGGAGGCGCAAGAGGAGAGACTGAAAACTTTACAAAAACCTGGAAGTGTGATCTCCGTGCACAGGATGCTTCTGGATTGTCAGGTGAGAAGGCACACGGCGCCTGTCCACACGGCGTGGCCAGGCTGTGCCGTCGCTGCTTCGGCCCCAAGGAGGAGGGCAAGTGGCTGCACTTTCGAGGGACCCCTCCAGACCCCCAGGTACTTACTTCGTTATGCAAAGGAGATAATAATCATCCATGGGTTTTACAAAATTACAAGATGCAATTTTTTGTGTGTGAGAAGCAGAAGAAGGTATCTTCAGTTATTGTTCCTAAGACTTGAATGTGGCTCCTCAAAGAAAATGCTCAAAGGGAATTTTTATTTCATGTTTCCCAGTTTTTTATTAATTCACCCAATACTTATGCAATTACTCTAAGGTTTTAGTTTTTAGTTTTAGTATTTCATTCTGCGTCTTCAGAGGAAAATGATTTTCTTTTACCTTCTGTGTAATATGTTCCGAAAGGACCGGTTATCCCTTGGAACTACGGTCTAAATCACAGTTGAGCTTAAGGATATTGGCCTGGCCCCCTTTTGTTCAGTTGTCATTTGCCAGGTCACTTAGTCTCACCCACACATACATTAATCCTCCGTAAGTACTGCCCTGATTGTGTCACTGCCTATTGAAGACACTTCAGCTGCCCTTGTAGCTGCAGACAAATGCTGCTTCTGGACCTACTGCCTGAGGACACAGGCTCCTCCCTGCTGGGGTGGGAAGGTCAGGTCACACCCCAGTTCTCCTGAAAAGGTTAATCATCCTGGACATGAGATGTGAGCAGCAATACCATTATAAGAGATCTGTGCAAGTGGTCATATCCTGCTTCTAACTACCCACTGGCCATTCCATTTAGAATTCTTACAGCAGCCTTAGATTCAACATAACCTTCACGGATGCCTACGCTCCACAGGTCCGTGCCGTGCTGCCCCCCACAGGCCACCTGGTTTCACTTGAGTTCTAAACTGTCCACGGCCTGGGCTATCATTGCTAGTTTCCAGATGAGAAAATACAGGCTTGGAGGTTTGATGACTTAATGTCAGGTGAGACAGCCAGTATGGGACAGACATGGCATGGGGACTAGATCTCCTGGACTCCTTCTACTGTACCATGATGATGAGAACTTATTACCTAGACTATTCTAAAATCTAGGGGTGCCTGGGTGGCTCAGTCGGTTGAGCGTCCGACTTTGGCTCAGGTCATGATCTCGTGGTTTGTGGGTTCGAGCCCCGCGTCGGGCTCTGTGCTGACAGCGCAGGACCTGGCGCCTGCTTCGGATTGTGTGTCTCCTTCTCTCTGTGCGCCTCCCCTGCTTGCGCTCTGTCTATCAAAAATACATATTAAATTTTTTTGATCTAGATACATGTAATAATTAAACTTATCATAAAAATTCATACTGTAATAAGTGCAAAAATGGAATCAAATGTATTGTGATCAAAATGTCTTTGATGTGATGTTATTTAATTACATATTGCAATGCCATTTTTACTCGAAAAGGCCAAACTCCTGTCTCTTACTTACACCTTATGGTTCCGTAATGTTGTGCATATGAAAACTTTTTCCTCTTGCCCTTCCAGGATATAGAAAATCAACTGGCAAGTAAATCCAAGGCCCTTGATGAGTTGAGACAATGTTACCTGACTTCGGAGAGTGGGACCATGCCATTGTTAGAAGACACAGCATCCAGAATTGATGGGTTATTTCAAAAGAGAAGCAGTGTTATCAGCCAGGTACTAGAACTCATTTGAAGTACACTATTTCTCCTCATATAGCCTTCTTTTATCTTTTTGTTGATGTGTTTAGTCACGGAAACTCCATATCAAAAACTGGAGTTGCTTAGAGAAATACTGAAGTGAAATAGAGAAAGGCATTTCAAATCCCCCCCCCCTTTTTTTTTTTGGCACCAGATGGAGGTGTAGCCACCAATTCCAACACCACTGGCAAGCTAGAAATCCACTTGGTTATCTTTGTTTTGTCTAACGTACTCACAGACAAAAATGCCTCCACCCCCCGCCCCAACAGAGCATCTGGCACTGGTTCCTGGGCAGATACACAGGGGCGGCTATGAGAAAGCACATCCAGGGAGGTGCCTTGGGCAGGGAATGATCCCGTCTCTTGTAACCTCTATGAAGCTAGAAGCATGGTCAGCATATGGAGAATTCCAGAGGTGAGGAGAACACAGTATGCGGTGAAGAGAAAGTAAAGAGGAGGAGTGTGGAAGATGTCTGGTCAGCGTAGGAAAGACATGTTAAAGTCTGCCTTTACCCCTTCCAGGAGTAGAGCACCAAAAGAGAAAAGACAGGCATCTCTACATACTACAACCTTGTTGGCTCCTCACAAATGGAGGGAGGAAACTAAATACTAGCCAATTGTACGTGTGTCCATATTTCCCAGAAGTCCTTATTGTGGATTATTTGTCATCTACTTAAAATCTACTTTTGACTATTTGTTCCAAGAGGGAATTGGGAATGACCTGTATAAATGAAATTCATTGGTGACCCTCGGCCTCATTTCTCCCCCAGAACTCGGGCAGGAAGATAGAGATGAGCTTACCATATCTTGTGTGAGTCATTTGTTGAACATATCTTCTGTGAGTCACTATGTTCACTGCCAACGGTACAAAGATAAATGAGAAAATAAATGCATCCTACCGTCAAAGGGCTCGCAGACCACCAGAGAAAACATACTTGAATAGATAATCACAACACAGTGATTTTTTTTTTTAATGTTTATTTATTTTTTGAGAGAGTGTAAGTGAAGGAGGTGCAGAGAGAGGGGGGACAGAGGATCTGAAACGAGATCGGCGCTGACAGCAGAGAGCCCGATCAGGGGCTCGAACTCACAAACCATGAGATCATGACCTGAGCTGAAGTTGGACCCTCAACCAACTGAGCCACCCAAGCACCCCACCACACAGTGAATTATGATAAAAATGTTGGGATAGAAAAGATTGAGATAATGCAAGTAAAAACACGCAGATAGTACTAATGTAAAAGATAGACATCTAGATAAATGGAATAGAATTAAGAGTCCAGAAATAAACCCTCACATTATAATCAACTAATTTTTAGACTAGGATGCCAAGACAATTCCAGGGTGGGAGGCGGGGGGGATAGTCTTCTCCAAAACTGGTACTAGTACAGCTGTAGGTCCACATTCAAAAGAATGAAGTTAGACCCCACCTTCACACCGTATATAAAAATTAAATGGATCAAAGATGTAAACGCTAAAACTACAGAACTCTTAGAAGAAAACAGAGGCAGAAATCTTCCTGACTGGATTAGGCAATAGTTTCTTAGATATGACAACAAAAGCACAAGAAAAAACTGGATTTCATCAGCACTAAACACTTTTGTGTTTCAAAAGACATCATCAGTAAAGTGAAATGACAAACCACAGAATGGACGAAAATATTTACATACTTAGGGGCTTGTGTCTACAATATATAAAGGACATAACCAAAGGGAAAACATGAGCAAGTGATCTGAATAAATATTTCTCTAAAGAAGGTATGAATGGTCAATAAGTACATGAAAAGATGCCCAGTATCATTAATAAAGGAAATATAATTCAAAACTTCAATGAAATACTGCATACTCACCTCCGTAGTGATAATAATAAGGCAGAAAATAACAAATGTTAGCAAGGGTATGGAGATCTTGAAACTCTCATACACACACTGCCAGTGAATGGAAAATGGAGCAGCTGCTTTGGAAAAGAGTGTGGCAAGTCCTAAAATATTTAAACATAGAGTTATCTTAGGACTCAACAACTTTACTGGTAAGTACCCAAGAGAAAGGAGAACATGTGTCCACACCAAAAACTTACACGATAATGTTCATAGCAGGGTGATTCATAATAGCCAAAAAGTAGAAACAATCCCAACATCCCTTGGTTTTTAAATGGATAGGTAAATGGTATATCAAGGGGTGCCTGTGTGGCTCAGTCTCTTGAGAGTCCAACTCTTGATCTCAGCTCTGGTCTCGAACTCAGGGTTGTGAGTTCAAGCCCTGTATTGGGCACCACGCTGGGTGTGGAGCCTACTTAAGATAGATAGATAGATAGATAGATAGATAGATAGATAGATAGATAGATAGATAGACAGATAGTAGTATTTCCGTGCAACGGGATATTATTCAGCCATAAGAAAGAATGAGGTACTGATACTTGCTACAACACTGATGGTCTTGAAAACATCACGCTAAGTGAAAGAAGGCAGTTGCCAAAGAACCACATGTTGTATGATTCCATTTATATGAAATGTCCTTAATAGGCAAATTCTTTAAAGATGAAAGGTAGACTTTGGCCGAGAAAGGGTTAGAGAAGAATGAGGAGTGACTGCTAGTGGGTATGGGGTTTCTTTTCGTGGTGATGCAAATGTCCTAACACTGATTTTGGTGACTTTACTTTAAATAGGTGAATTGTATGGACTGTGAGTTATATCTCAATAAACCTACTCATTTTTTTATTTTTTATAGTTATCTCTAGCCCCAACTTGGGGCTCAAACTCATAACCCCAAGATGAGAGTCACATGTTGTACCGACTAAGCCAGCCAGGTGCTCCAAAGCTTTTTTTTTTTTTTTTTAATGTAGAAAACACAAAACTTACGTCTTCCTTCCATAAGTTCTCCAGAGTTAGTAGAGCCTCGTCTGTAAAAACAAGGGCTTTAAAAAAAACAAAAAAATAAAACAAAAAAATAAAAAATACAAACAAGGGCTTTAAGTCTCTGCCTAAAGAAAAATCTTAGCAGCCCCATTTTGTATCTTTGTCCTAGGGCAGGTGCTTAACCTCGTTAATATATGACACTCAGTGCTGCCCTACTGGCTGATTGTACTTTCAACATTCTGAAAATGTTCCTTCTTGTTTCTAGTGTAGTGAATTTTGCTTAATGGTTTTCTTATCCTTTCCCCCAAACCACATGCGCCATTTCTTTTCCCTGAAGCTGTAATATTCGAAGGGTTGCCCTTAAGTGCACCAGAAGTTGCACCAACTTTGTATGTGGGAGCCATGAAATCCTTGGACCATGACAATGCCTTATGCAGCCGTGTGCCTATAGGCGCCTGTGTGTCAGGATCATCCCTGCCACCCAAATAGGCCCCAAGCTTCCAAAAGGTACATCTGGGGGCGCCTGGGTGGCTTAGTCAGTTGAGTGTCCGACTTCAGCTCAGGTCATGATCTCACAGTTCATGGGTTCGAGCCCCGCGTTGGGCTCTGTGCTGACGGCTTCGAGCCTGGAGCCTGCTTCGGATTCTGTGTCTCCCCCCTCTCTGCCCCTCCCCTGCTTGCATTCTCTCTCTCTCTCTCTCTCAAAAATAAACAAAATATAAAAAATAAAAGAAAAAAAATAAAAGGCACATCTATAAGGAGTTCCCGTCCTGCCTCCTTTTTTCCCTTACTGTCTTTTATTCTTTCTTAATGGTGGATTGTTTTTCTGAGCCATTCAGCCCATATAAAGACATATGGGCTATGCAGTTGCCAGTGTGAGACTGACGTTTTGGCATCCCAGGTTGTTTTTTATCCATCTCTGTTTGGGGCAGGGTTTGAGGCAGCTCCCTGTAGATGTTAAGCAGAGAACAGAGGGCCTGAATACAGGCCTGTATAGTTACATCCAAAACTTGACATCACATCATAAATAAAGCTGGGCCAACATACTGATCACACTCCATTTATATTCAGATCCTTATTTTAAATTGAGATGATACCATAAACTTACCCTTTTGAGTGTATAACCCAATGGTTTTTAGTATATTCACAGAGATACACAACCATCGCTACTCTCTAATTCCGGGACATTTTTGTCAACTCAAAAAGAAACGCCCATTACTCACTTTTCATTCTTCCCTTCCCTTCATCCCTGGAAGCACTAATCTACTTGCTATCTCTTATGTATATGCTGTTCTGGACACTTCATACACGTGGAATTATGCGACATGTGGTCTTATCTGTCTGTTTTAGCATGTTTCCAACATCAATATTATAGTATGTTTCAGAACTTTATGGATGAATAGTATTCCACGGTTTATTCGTTGATGGACATTTGGGTTTCCACTTAAAAAAAAATTTTTTTTTTAATGTTTTATCTATTTTTGAGGGAGGGAGAGAGAGAATGAGAATGAGCGGGGGAGGGGCAGAGAGAGAGGGAGACACAGAATCCAAAAAAGACTCCAGGCTCTGAGCTATCAGCGCAGATCCTGAGGCAAGGCTCGAACTCATGAACCTCGAGATCATGCCCTGAGCTGAAGTCGGACGCTTAACTGACTGAGCCACCCAGGTGCCCCAGGATTGTTTCCACTTTTAAGCTATTATGAATCATGCTGCTATGAACATTTGTGTACAGATTTTTATGTGAACATATGCTTCCATTTCTCTGGGGTATATACCTAAGAGTGGAATTAGTGGGTCATATGGTAACTCTATACTTAACTTTTTGTGGAACTGCCAAACCGTTTTCTACACAGGCTGTACGGTTTTATGTTTCCACCAGCAATATATGAACGTTCCAGTTTTTCCACAGTCTTGCCAACACTGATTATTACCCAACTTGGATTTATAGACATCTTAGTGGATGTGAAATGGCAGCTCATTGTCGTATAGATTTATGTTTCTCTAAGGACTGTGGATGTTCTTTAGTAGAGATCTAATCCTTTGCCCAATTTAATCCTTTGGTTATTTGTCTTTTTACTGTTGAGTTGTAAATGTTCTTTATGCAACATATAAAAATATATATACTTACATATTCGCAATTGTATCTGAGATCATCGCATTTCCTCCTACTTTTACTTGCTCATCATTTTGACCGAGCACATTCCTCTCCAATTTATGCGGACTCAGGTGCCAATAACAGTAATTTGACAATTACAGTGCTTTACAGTTTGCAGAATATTTCCACAGACACTATTTTATTTATGTTTCTATTTACTGTATCTGTTTTGTGAGTAGGGAGATCGACTCAAGGGTTCAATAACTTGCCCATGATCAGAAAGCTAATTAGGTGTTGCTGAAATATGTACTCACAGATTCTGTTCCTCATCCATTATTCCCTCCCTCGGCTGCCTCCCCGGAGGCTGAACTCTGTCCCTGCTGGTCCTTCTGGCCTCAGATCTCGTTTTCATTCACCTGTTTTAAAACTCAGTCTTCTCTGATCTTTTTTGTTTATTGACTGCTCTTCCCACCTCAGTTAATCACTGAAGCTCTCCCAATACCCTCTCTTTTTTAAGTTTATTTATTTTGAGAGAGAGAGACCAAGAGAGAGTGAGTGGGGGGAGGGGCAGAGAAAGGGAGAGACAGAATCCCAAGCAGGCTCTATGCTGATAGACGGCTCAAACTCACAAACCCTGAGATCAGGACCTGAGCCAAGATCAAGCCACCCAGGAGCCCCTTCCCCCATACTCACAAGCTGAAATGCCTAGATTAGATACCATGGTAGAATCCTTAGAAGGAAACAAAATGATGAAGGAGCCTCTTCTCAATGAGTTTCTAAATATCTTTGCACTTTTCATATAGGTCAACGAGCTCAAGACCTCCACGCAGTCTGTCTTGCAGGAGTGGAAGATTTACGAAAGCCTGTATGATGAGGTGGCGACGATGACAATCCGATTCTGGTACTGCATGGAGCACAGCAAGCCTGGGTTTTTGTCATTAGAGGCCTTAGGATGCCAGGTGCAGAACCTCCAGGTAAATTCAGCAGATCATGGCACGGTGCTGCCTGGTTGGCAGAAGACCTCTGGTGGAGGCAGGTGCAGAAATGGACACAGCTGCCTTTGTGCTGTCCACAGAGAAGCGCAAAACAGCGTCTTAAATAGCAGCATCAAAAGGAGGACATGGAATTCCAAAATGAGCCAGATGAGTGGCTCCAAAGTTTACACTGGATTTTTCTCTATTATTCATGTCCATATTATCTCGCAGTTTAAAAGTTTGGTCTTTTGGGGGGTGTGTGTTAGCATGTTTTTTTTTTTTTTTAAGTTTATTTATTTATTTGGAGACAGAGAGAGTGTGAGGGGGGTAGAGGCAGAGAGAGGGGAGACAGCGAATCCCAAGCAGGCCCCGTGCTGTCAGCGCAGCGCCCAGTGCAAGGCTCAAACTGGCAAACCATGAGATCATGACCTGAGCCGAAATCAAGGGTCGGGCGCTTAACCGACTGAGCCACCCAGGCTCCCCGTGTTAGCATACTTTTTAATGTTGTAGCCTCAGATGAAAGGATGCCTCCTCAGTGGGTTTCCTCTTCACATTTCTAGTAATTTTCCCCAGTCCTATTAAGTTCTGAGCGTTAATATTATTGTGATGTAGCAGACGTGCTGAAAAGCAGCTGCCTCCCTTGGATGTGGCCAGGCCATTCTGAAGTGAATGTTCCTGCTCTGTTCTTCTCAGTCTCTTCAAGATGAAGCTGAGAGCAGTGAAGCAAGCTGGGAGAAACTGCAGGAGGTGATTCGAAAACTCAAAGATCGCTGCCCCTCGGTTGCTGAAATAATCGAAGAGAAATGCCAAAATACTCATGCTAGGTATGCTTTAAGATACAGATGGGATAACAGAGGAGATAGATTTCCTTATCTCAATGACACATGGTGAATGAAGTGACATCAGCTTTGTACAAGTACCGCGGGCTGATTGCGCCACCAGAGTTGCGAAGCGACGTCAGCTTTGTAAAGCTTAGGCATCTGAGATAATCTGGTTTTGTGCTACTGTGGTTCTTTTGCTTTGAAGCATCTCGTTTACGTAAGACTTGATTTTCTGAAGGCAAGTACTTCCCTCGTAGCCAGGGTAGCCGCTTTCGGAGGGTATAGACCAACTGCCCAGTGCGATCCTCACAGATACCAAACTCCCAGGCTGAGACAGACTACAGGGTGCTCAGAAGGACAATGCTTTTCACTGGAAACCTAAGATGGAAGAAAGGGGATGTTATTATCCCTCTTGAGGGGACGTGATTTGTGAGATTGGAAGGAATTCTTTGATGAACTGCTTATGGTGGAAAGCTTAAGGAGGGTGGCCCTGGTTAATTGCAAGCCTGTAATTTTGCTGAATGGGATATGAAATTCAGCTTGAAGAGAATTTGATTTTTAAGCCAGCGATGAAGAGATTAAGCTACCCTCAGTGTCCTCCACCCTTCCTCCATGTAGATTCAGCCTCTCTGGTAAATCCACTTTCAACAAGTGTCGTGAACAAGAGGCATCAAATTTACATATGCTGCGGTGACATCCTCAGCTCGTGATCCAGTCCTTATTGGAAGAAGGGAAGGAGGGGGAGTAAGGAGGAGCATAGACATGTATCTGATGCCACTTACAGTATTGGGCCCACCCTTGAAACATGGCGGTGCAGTTTGCTATTGAAGGGATTCAATTGTTGCTGCTACACATACACGTTCAATTGTTGCCACAAGAATGTATCAGAAGGCTTATTGAAAAAGGTTGAAGAAGACAGCACCAAGATGCTAACAGTAGTTATCTATAGATCAATGAGATGTCAGAGGGTGTTTTTGTTTTTCGTTTTTTTATAACCTTCTCTTTATAGATAGGTAGGCAAGGAGGTAGGTAGGAAGGTGAGGTATAATGTAGGTACAGATATAGGGATAGATAGATTTAAACATACGTGGTTGGTGGGATTTTGTTTTCTTTCATGATGAGTGCACGTTCTATTATAATTGGGGAAAATACTGTTTAGGAAAAACATTGTTCTGGTAAGATTTTGAAATGCACAAAAATAAAGCAACTGTGCCATTTTTCACCTTTTCCATCTATTTAGCAGAGTCAAGGCTATCATGAAACAAGCATTCTTATGTGTTTCAGGTAAAATGTAAATATTATAATGCTTCCAGAAAGCTAGTTTGACCATATGTATAGCTATAACCTTAAAAATGTTTACACGTTCTTGTTCTTTGACCAAATTGATTCCCTCAGAAATCTAGTTTAAGACCAATATTTTGACATGTGGGAAAAGGTCTTTGGAACAAAGTTGTATCTGAGCATTAGATTTGAAAGCACAAATTAAAAATTATTTCATTACCCATACTAAACTTGAATTTGGTAATTAAAAAACAGACCACTTAAAGCCTGTTGTGTACAGCCATTTAAAATTAGACTGACTTAAAAAATAAAATTAGACTGATTTTTTATTAATAATGGGAAATTTTTAAGTCACATGGGAAAGAGGTTATTCAGTCTGTATATGGAATAAAAAAAATTTCCTTTATTTCCACTGTTATATAAGGAACATGTTGCTTTTGTCATTAGAAAATAAACTTGGCATAAACTCAATTTAAATAAGGCCCATTTAAAGACCTCCCCCATATAAACCCCTCCCATGTGGAGAAGTTTTCATCAATTTCTCTACCTTTGCCTAACAGACATTCGTAATACAATAGATCATGCCAATCACAAATTTGGTAGTTTTTGTTGATAATTATAAAGTCAACTAAATATCTTAATTTGGACTGCTGTTTTTGTTTATATAATGGTGATACATTAGTTTAAAAAGGCATTTGTGTCTTAACATCCCATCTGCTCTTGACTTACCGGTAGAATGTGTGCAGTGTGCTTTTGCTGCAAAGGGAAGAACGGTATGAGGGCCCTTTTGTTCATGTTGTTCTGACAGGTGGACCCAGGTAAACCAAGACATTGCAGAGCAGTTGCAGAAGGCCCAGAGTCTGTTGCAGCTCTGGAAGGCCCATAACAGTGCTCACACCGAAGCTGCAGCAAGGCTGGAGCAGCAGGAAGCAAAGTACCAACAGCTTGAAAACATCAACATGTCTGGAAACAACCTGGCAGAGATCCTGACCCGGGCCCTGCAGGATGTAAAGGTGGTTGCAAAGCCCATTGGGAAAACGAAGGCCAAGACAGCCCAACAGAGAGGGCCATGACCCAGGGACTAGACAGACCACAGGACAAAGAAATGGGTCAGGACAGGTGCATCAGCAGGCCATGTAGGATGTGAACATGCTGTGATGTGCAGGGTTGGGAGGGCCGAGTGGTGACTCAGAAGCAAAGTCTAGGCAACAGGTAGCTGGGTCAAGGGTCCTTGTTCCAAGTTTCCCCTTTCATTTTAGCAGGTAAAACTCTAAAACAAAAGCCTCATACAAGGTCTCTCAAATAAAGGCAAAAGTGTCTCAACTGAGTGTGATCATCTAAGAATAATAGATGTTGAATCCCTTGCTTTAGAAATAATCATGGATTCATGCCATGTTAATGTGGCTTTTCTCTGGGTATGATGATTTTTAGACTATATTTAAGAGTTGTATAATTTCCTCTGTAATCTTGTCCTATCATAATGAGTGCCCAGAAAGTGAATACTCTCTGACTATATTTAAGAGTTGTATAATTTCCTCTGTAATCTTGTCCTATTATAATGAGTGCCCAGAAAGTGAATACTCTCTAGTTTTAAACTGGGTGACCAGATACATTCTGTAGCTTCTGAATCCAAAGGTCAAATAAAAAAATATTAATCTACTTAGTCAGTGCAACAAATGTGATCTGTATTTCTGATCAACTTCTACCTAATTTGTTGTTTCAACAAATTTTGCATACACCACATTTATAGAGTAGCCCTAACATCAGCTTGATTAATGAGATTCTATGGTCTCTGCAAATGAATCCGTTTATGTCATAAAGTCTCAGACAGAGGACAGAGTTGCACTGATCCTTAAAATGGCCCTAAAGTGGATCCTTATAGTGTTTGATGATTAGAAACATAAAACATAGGACTCTACCCGGGTGGTCTTCAGTTTCTGCACATTGGAAGCCCCAACTCTGTTGATTAGTTGTCAGTTTTAGGTCGGAAATGACATATTTCAGAGGAGCGCCAGTGATGTGCGTCATATAACGAAAGCTTAGCTTTTTCAGCTCTTTGAAATAAACAATGACAAAAAGCCACGCCCACAATTTTAGGGCAGAAATTCTCCTAGATGCTGATGGAGTCCCAGGGATAGGAATTTATGTTGTGACACGAGGAGGAAATGTTTTCTGATCACTGTTGCTTCTCCAGGAACTGCAGGATGACGTACAGAAGACGAAAGAAGCCTTTCTCCAGAATTCTGCTCTCCTGGATCGACTTCCACAGCTCACAGAGTCCAGTACCCACGTGCCCCTCTCTACACAACTGCACTCCCTCCAGAGGGTTTCCTACTTGGAAAAGATGCTGCTTGTGAAAGCTAATGAATTTGAGGTTCATGTCCTTTTTCCATTCAACTTGTAGTCTTGGACATTTGCAAGCTACCCTCAATTCCTTATATCTGATGAAGTACTAGTTATTAGTACTTTCCGGGCTGCTCCTCGGGGAAACTACACAATCAAGATGCCCTGAACATAAAGATTCCCTGATGTGACTGTTCAATTACGTGAGCAATGGGCAGATCTTAAGCAAGCATCTCTTCTTCATTGAACATGTTGGCTTAAGAAGTAGGATATTATATTCCTTATTCTGTTCAGATCTCACAGTTATTTGGATCTCCAAGTGGGGTACTTGAGTCCTAGAAGTAGCTGCTTAAACCAGAGCCATTTGTTGTATTCTTTATTCATTTTTTGAAAAGCCTTTAGTGCCTGAGCTGTCAAAAACCTGCATAAAAGGCCATGGAGCTCCAATGTCCCTTTTCAATATCAATAGCAACACTGAGGGAGCAGAGTGCTCACTAACCCTCCTCTATATGCCCCCTCCAGCGGGTAATCCATTCATCCCTGAAGGCTCAGTGCTTTGCCAGAAGCACAAAGTAAAAAACCAGGAGTCTTCTGAATATTCACCTCTGAATAGTCAAGATAATAATGAGCTGCTGGGCGTTGAAAACACCTTGAGCTTTTATCAGCTTCCAAGACTATGCTTCATTTTGTTGTGTATGCACATGAAAATTATTTCTAATGAAAATCTCTCTTGTTCTAGTTTGTCCTGTCGCAGTTCAAGGATTTTGGGGGACGGCTGGAATCTTTAAAAGGTCTCATTACGCATGAAGAAGAGCATTTGGATAAACTCTACCATCAAGAAAAAGAAGAAAATCCTGAGTTATTCCTGGTATTGCCAATGTTTGTGTTTCCTTAGGGCTTAGACTCACCATAGGATAAAAAAATAAGCTAATAACTATTAAGTTACAGAATCTGTTGATGTCTTCACTCTTGAGGATGGTCATTTAAAAAAAAAAAAAGTTTACGTATTCTGAGAGAGACAGAGCGTGCAAGAGGGCAGGAGCCAAGAGAGAGGGAGAGAGAGAGAATCTCAAGCTGGCTCCACACTCCCAATGCAGAGCCTGATGCAGAGCTCGAATCTATAAACTATGAAATCACGACCTGAGCCAAAATCAAGAGGTGGACGTTTAACTGACTGAGCCACCCAGGTGCCCCTTGAGCATGGTCATATATATGCCATTCATTCTTGCCTTATTTTCCGTAAGGTCTGGAAAAGTATGACAACATAGAGATCTATTTTAGTAATATGCCACAGTAAATTTAGTAGATTTAAAAGTTTTTGACGTCTTTACTAATTAGCTTCAGTGAACTAGAATAATCTAGGCATTGGCTGTTGTGATTAATTGAACTTTTCTGGTTCGCTAAAGGTCAAAAATAAAATACCCTATTACATTAATTCTGTATTTTTTTTTCTTTATTACCTTAGTAAGTTTAGTGTAAGTAACAAAAATGAATGGAAGAATTAAAGAATTCTGGGTCGTACAAACTCCTAAGGACTGATATCCATAACCTAGATCAAGAGTCAGCCAACTATGGCACACTATCCAAATCCCATCTTCCACCAGTTTGTGTAAACTGTTATTGGCACACAGTCATGCCCTTTGATTTATTAATTGTCTGTGGGAATTTTCATGCTGCAGCGGCAGAGGTGAATAATTATGACAGAGATCATATGGCCCGTGAAAGCTGAATTATTCATGACCTGGCCCTTTACAGAAAAAGTTTGCTGACCCTGACCTAGATTGTGATGGCAGAGTTCTGTAGTGATAGCATGCATAGTGTCGAGGATGTTTGCTTAAAATACCATTGACCTAGATGCTGTCCCTGGAATATTTTAAAAATAAAATTTTGATGCGTTTTCTTTCACGTGATTTCGTGTTCTTTCAAAATATGGATGTTTAAGGACCATGCTTTACTAGGGTCATTTTAAGGACTAAATTTTCATTGGCTTTGTGATCTGTTGAAGGTCAAGTTGGCAGAATACATAGGACTTTTGAAGTCCAAAATGGGTCCTGTAAAAAAAAAAAAAAGACAAAACTCCTATCTCATTTCCATCTCCCTCAAAGGGTGATCCCTGAGATCATTTTCTATTTCCTGGGCCATTGCGGTGCTGACCGTGTGTGCACTTATTCTAGAAAAGCCACAGGATTGGGAGACCAGGGTTTAGGTCCAAGTCTAATACTAACTGGCTGTTTGATCATGGGTAAGTCATCTACCTATTGAGGCTCCCAGTTTTCCCTCATTTTTGAGATAAGGATGGTCTGCAGGATCTCTGAGTCCTTTTCATCTTCTAGATATCTTATTGGCCTCCAGAAACCTGAAATTTAATTTTTTTAATAGAACCATGTGCTGGCACTGACAGCCCAGTCACCTGATGTGGAACATTTGAATGAAATAAGCCTCAAACTCCCCCTTAGTGACATAGCCATAAAGACGTTACAAAATGTGAACCGACAGTGGATTCGGGCCACGGCAACAGCCCTGGAACGCTGCAGGTCAGAACATCCCACCTCTTTCATTCTGTTTCAGTTAAGCTAAAATTATTGACTTGAGCTCAGTAATGTCATTGTTTTATGGTTCTGTTTTGTCTGTGTATAAACCTTTGTAGTGAGCTTCAGGCAACAGGATTGAATGAAAAGTTTCTTTATTGCTGTGAAAAATGGGTCCAGCTTCTGGAGAAGACAGAAGAGACGCTCACGGTGACTATGGCTGACAGCCTCCCAGCTCTCCTGGAACAGCAGAAAACATACGAGGTAAACCTGTGCTCTCCGCTGCTTTGTACATTCACCCTGGGGCAGGAGTCAGGGAAAGATACTCATTGCAATCTATTTAAATCGATCAGTCCCTAACAATCGAATATAGGACTTTAAGCAGATTCATTTGCCAATTGATTATTTGTAAAACTCTCACACATTTCATAAATTTCAACATTTTGTTTTAGTGCTCTATTTTAT
Source organism: Panthera pardus (assembly GCF_024362965.1). NCBI lineage: Eukaryota > Metazoa > Chordata > Mammalia > Carnivora > Felidae > Panthera > Panthera pardus. The sequence goes on from NW_026526810.1 coordinate 102,513,227, forward strand.
TAATGAGAGAACTAGATTTTCTGCAACAGGGGAAACTCCTAGCACAACTTTGCTTCCATAGGATGCAAACATACCAAGAGCAGGCTAAAATACTTCAACTCATCTTTGCATATTCACTGAATAATTCTCTAAAATATTGAATTGCATAATTATAATTGCAGCCTTAATAATTTGACAGAGGTTATTCCCTGTGCTTACACTGATGTGCATTCAGAAATACTCTTGATGATATAGGCAAATACTGCATTTTGAAAGTGTGCATGATTAGGTCACTAATTTTTAATGTAAATGATTTAAGTCTTTATCGTTACATTAAGGTCCTCCAATGAAAATGAAGTTCATTGAACAACCAAAACAAAAAACCCTGCATGAGTGACCTCGATTAAATTACCAGCCCTCTTTCCGTCTTAGTTTCCTTATCTTTAAATGGGTGTGATAATAGTACTTAAGTCTGAAGGTTGAGGAATAAGTGAGACAATGCGTGTTTTACACAGTGCCTCACAAATAGTAAATGCCCAATAAATGGGCTTTAGTTGTACTTGTTATTACGCTTGTTTGCTTCTGAGATTCTATTCATAGGTGATGGTGACATGATGGTTGAGCCTTTTTTGCAATGAGGCTCAAATAATTTGAAAATTCATCGTCTCCCATGTCCTCTGTGAGCTTAGATTTTAATAGGAAATAGAAGCTCCAGGTTCATAAAAAGAATCTACTGATATCTTCTATTTTAACTCATATGCAGATGTTAGAAGCTGAAGTGTCTATAAACCAGACAGTGGCTGATTCTTATGTCACCCAGTCCTTACAACTCTTGGACACCACAGAAATAGAGAAGAGGTAAGCTGTCTGGGGTTTATGATGGGTGTGTGTGTGTGTGTGTGTGTGTGTGCGTGCGTGCGTGAGGTCTGGCCTCCCACCACGTGTATCTTGACCACTTTGGTAACCTGCAGCCATGTCAGTTGATAGACCATCATGAGGCCAGTCTTCTGTTTATTAGGATGGGGACTTGCTACGTGGCCGTAGAGATGTCAGTCGCACTTCTATGTATGATAGAAGGGTGGCATTAGCAAACATTAGATTAGTGCTTTGCGAATACCCACTCACCAAGTGGAGTTAACTAAGTTTTTGCCGCAAAGGATTCTTCTGTAGTGTTTTTCTCTGTCTGCAGCTTCATGACATTTTGCTATTTGAAAAATAATTTTGGGGGCGCCTGGGTGCTCAATGGGTTAAGCGTCCAATTCTTGATTTTGGCTCAGGTCATGATCTCACGGTTGTGAGATTGAGCCCCGTGTCAGGCTCTACCTGGGTGTGGAGCCTGCTTAAGAGTCTCGCTCTCCTTCTCCCTCTGCCCATCCCCCTTGCTGTCTCGCTCTCTCTGTCTCTCTCTCAAAAAATAAAAAATAATAACAATAATTCTTAAAGTGCTGCTGTTCCCAGCAGGTAGCTATAGCACATAGTTGTGAAAGAAGGGATTTCTCTCTCTGCTATGTACACGGTGTTGGCATCACTGGGCAGTGCCAGTCAGGGTGAGAAGAGCCCCTTACGCCAGCCTGGTGACATGAGCCTGCTCACAGAGCTGGTACATATGGCAGACAGAGTCCTGAGACGGGCTAGCCTCTTAAATGCTTCTCTAAGTGTCCTGATAGGTACTGTTTTTCCTCCCCATTAACACCCATATACCTGAATTTTCTTTGAGCATAGCTAAGAAGTATAAAGTCCATTTCCTTCTAGCTCTGAAGTTACAACTTCAGCCCCATTCCAGGATGACAAACTAGATTTTGATCCGTGCAGCAAAGCATGACTTTTCTGATAATATATAAAAGGCCTTACTTATCACGTGGTGGGTTATTATTTATCCGGAAAAGAACTCGTTGAGTAGTCACAGAAAGCATCGTCTCTGTTGCTGAAATTTTGTAAAGTACGGCGTGCAAGTAAGTAATCGAGAACGTTACACGGTACCTATTCATCATCTCGCATGGGTCCAATATTCAGTTTTCCACACAGCATTTGGAATAATGCAAGTTAAAATAGCTTACATTTGTTTAAAGGATGCAGTTTTTCCATGCTGGCAAAATACCGGGTCACATGCAACTATCTCCTGCTAAATGCCTTTTGCCAACCCCACGCTGCCCCTGCCCCTGCCCCTGCCCCAACCCTAAATTTCCCAACACCTTTAAGTTGAAGAGTATGCACATTTTAAAAAGGTTTTCTTCCACCCCCACCCCCCACTCCCCACCCCCCACCCCTGTAAATGATGCATATTAACAGCACATCTGAGCTTCTTCGGTGCGTTGGGAGTTCTTTTTTCTACGTGTCGGTGACAAGATCCTCTAACCATTTGTTTCTCCCAAGACCGGAATTTGTTTCAAAGTTCACGAAACTGAAGGAGCGGTGGCAGAGTGCGGCCCAGAGCCTCCGGCAGAGGAAGAGCCACATCGATGGGCTGGTGGGGCGATGGCGGCACTTCACCACGGCCGCGGAGGACTTGCTCCGCTTCCTCGCCAACACCGGCCCCCTGCTGTCTGCCGCCAAGAGCCAGGATTGCCACAGCCTCCCCCAAACCAGGAGGCTGATCCGTGAGCTGAAGGTAATGCCGGCACGGTAGCAGCGCGAGGACTACGGTGCGATCGTCGTTGGGAAGGTGTTCATTCACCTCAAGTTTTGTGGGGTTTTTTTTTAATATATTGCAATTCAGGTGTGCTCTCTGTACTGGGAGGATCAGCTATCCAGGGTCACTGTGACCCTGTTCAGCCTTGTCCCCAGCCTTGTGGCGTCCGAAACCCAATCTTACCCGTTCATCCAGAAACAGTGAGGCTCTCTCGGGCTGCGGGAGTAGGGCTGGAGTTGGGGATGGGTGGGTAGAGTGGGGCAAGTCTCAGTGACAGATTCCTTCCAACCAAGCTTTAAGGCACCGACTGATGAATAACTTGACCACCAGTGCCATAATTTACAGTGGAACTCTTGCTTACTCTTGAAGGGCAAATTCATTTAGGCAACCAAGTTTTCTCTTTTTTTTTTTTTCTCTTTATTTTCTCTTTTTATTTTCCTCTTTTTTTTCTCTTTTTTCTCTTTTTTCTCTTCTCTTTTTTTCTCTTCTCTTTTTTCTCTTTTTTTCTTTTTTTCCTCTTTTCTTTTCTTTTTTTCCTCTCTTTCTCTTTTTTTTTCTTTTTTTTTTTTTCCTGTTTTATATTAATTCCGGTGTTCCATGCAGTGTCATATTAGTTTGTATTAATTCCAATATTACTCAATGCTCATCAAGGTAAGTGTGCTCTTGGGCAACCAACTTTTCAGTCAGAGAGTTGCTGAACGAGCATAGGTTTCGAATAGTTAGTGGGCAGTCCCCAAAACATGTTCCGTTTAGCTGTAGAACCACTCTGCACTGTAGAGGCACAGCTAAATGAAACACCACCCTTTTGAAATCCTGTACTCTCTTCATTCATTTATCCAGTTATCAGGCACCAATTGGATATATCTGCTCTGTGCCCGGCACTGTTTTAAATGCTGGGCATGTGGTATGGGCAAAGAGAAGAGCCTTGCTCTCAGGCAGGCAAGCAGACAAATTAATAAACAAGGAAATGCTAATTCATCTGATTGGTGGTGGGAAGTCGGACAAATCAATAAATAAGGTAATCAGATTGCAATACGGCATATGTCAACAACTAAAACAGGACCAGTAACGAAGGGGCTGGTGGCTGCTTTTAACTGAGTGACCTCTGGGAATATGACATGTAAACTGAAACCTGAATGATGAGAAGGAGCCAGCCGTGCAAAAATCTGGGGAAGAACCTTTCAGACAGAAGGAATGTCTTACCCCAGAGTCCGCAAGATGGGAACAAACTTGACAGGGCAGAGGAACAGGAAGAAGGCCAGTGTGAGCGGAGTATAACCAGTAAGGCAGCAGTGGTAGGGAGTGAATTTGAGAGGCAAGTAGGGAGGAGCGCTTTGTAGGTGAGATGTAGTAGCCGGATTATAGTCTTCCTGTAATCGGAAGCCTCAGTTGGAACAGGGGCAGCATGGTACCATTTGTGTTGTTTTTGTGTTGTTGTTGTTTTCAATGCGGTCTCCACGCCCGGCACGGAGCCTGATGCGGGGATTGAACTCGAGACCCTGAGATCAAGACCTGAGCTGAGATCAAGAGTTGGATGCTTAACCTACTGAGCCACCCAGACGCCCTGATACCGTTTGGATTTTTTAAAGACCCTCCAGCTGCTCTGAGGGAAGATAGATAATAGGGGCACCGAAGGAGAGTCAGGAATCCCAGCTTATCTCTTGCTGCATAACAACCGTCATTGATTATTAGCTCTCAAAGTACTCGGGGTCGACAGGGCTCAGTTGGGTGTTTCTTGCTTAGGGTCTCTCAGGAAGTTTCAGTCAGACGGTGGTGGGGGCTCCCTCACTTTCATGTCTAGCACTTAAGTGGGAAAGACTCAGACAGCATGATGCTCTGTGGTCTCTCCACATGAAGGCTTCTTATAGCCAGACTTTTTACATGGCACCTCAGTGGACTCAAAGGTGCACGTCCCAAGAGAGAGATCCAGGGAGACGCTGTACTGCCTTCTAGACCTAGCCTCAGAAGTCACATAAGTCACTTCTACCATCCTCTGTTAATGAAGGCCATCACACATGCTCACACAGGATTAACAGAAGGGGGCAGAGACCCCAATGCTTGATGGGGAGTGATGGCAAGGTTCTGGAAGAGCGTGTAGGACTAGGAATATTGTGGGCATTTTGTGAAAAATACAGTCTCCTATAACCAGTTAGAAGGCCATTTCTATAGTCTTGGATAGCTGTTATGATGGATAAGAAAAGGATGATCATGGTGAAGACTGAAAAAGGATGTGTTTGTAATAGAGTTTACAAGACTTCCTAATGGTTTGGATGTGACAGGTAAATAAAAATCTAAGTCAAGATGACTCTAGGGTTTTGGCTTGAGCATCTTGGTGGATAGTGTGCTGTTGACCAAGTCAGGGAAAATTGGAGGAGGAGCAGGTCTTTTGAGAAGCCTAAAATGCCTATAGATGTCTATCTCTTTGGCCATGTCGAGCAATATTATGCGTTGGAAAGACGAGTGTGGAGTGTCGGGACGCTCCCTGAGTTGCGGTTCCTCTTATTTGTGTCTGATCCTGAGAGGACAGTCCACTTTCCTACTTTGTATTGGGTTATATCAAGTATTCCCAGAAATACCTTTGTAAATCAATACTCTGTTGATTTTTTTTTAAACATCAGTTCCCATTCTAGAAAATGCCTACATTATGCCTCCCTTGAGAAATTTAAAGATGAAGGAAATCATATTTAGAACAGAAAAAAAAAACAAAGAAAGAAAACTAAGTTGTTTTTTTTTTTTTTTTTCCTGAAACCAAATGCTTTTGGGAGTATGAGTCAATTTAAAAGTGTTTACTTCATTTTTATAGTGAAAATAGGTACTTTCAGTCCCTTTAAAGAAGAGCCTGGAGGCGCCTGGGTGGCTCAGTTGGTTGAGCATCCAACTCTTGATTTCAGCTCAGGTCATGATCCCTGGGTTGTGGGATCGAGCCCTGTGTGGGGCTCCGTGCTGAGCGTGGATCCTGCTTAAGATTCTCCCCCTCTCTCTCTCCCCCTCTCTTTGTCTCTCCCCCTCTCTTTGTCTCTCCCCCTCTCTGTCTCTCCCCCTCTCTGTCTCTCCTTCCCTCTCCCTCTTCCCCTCTCCCCCACTTTCACTCTCTTTAAAAGGCTCTTTTTTAGAGCCTGCACGATACTCAAATGGAACATCATACAGCTGTCCTCTGGGGCATACGCTGATGCATATGTTTAAGTGCCCATAATAAGTTTAAGTGTATATTTTTTATATTTTGCCTTTTTTATTTGTTCTCTCCTTTTATATTTGTTCTCTCCTTTTATATCTGTGTAGCATAATATGCACATTTGACTCTCAGGGGTTAAGAGTAAGCTGACTCTTCTACCATGGTCGTAGTGAGTATTTGCTCTTAATTTCAGGTCTAATAGTCCAATCATTTGCTTAATACTCTTAGGTCTATTTATCTTGTAGGCTCTTAGTCTTTGAAGTATATATTTTTATGTCTTTATGTCTCTGATCATTACACTAAGAATGTTATCTCTTAACCACTGGAAATTATTTTAAGATCACATTACCCAGTGTAGTATATAGTAGTGTAAAACATAACCTTAGATGTGAATGTGTGTGTGTGCGTGTGCACACTTTCTAATCAGATCTGTCTAATTTATGTATAATTTAACATTTATCAGCAGGAAAAGCTCCGAAGGAAATGTTCACAAACACACACGGTCGCAGTTGGATAATAGCAGAGGCTTAAGGAAGTCACTTTTTTGTGTTTTTTGGTTTTCTAGAGCAAAGACATTCATTTTCAGAGACGGCACATCACCTATGCACTCACCTTAGAAGCTGGGGAAAAGTTACTGAACGCAGCTAGCCTGGAAACAAAAGAGTTGATTGACAAGAAAATCAGTCAACTCCAGGACAACTGGAAGGACACAAAGCTCCAAGTAGGAGAGATGATTACCCAGTTGCAGAATAATATAGAGGTAAACTCACCGTTTACTTTTCCTGATATTCAGGTGCAGTACATAGAATTTTTGTTTGCTGTGCAAAAATGGGAACGATTTTAGGAAATCACAATATTGTAAGTTTTCCGAGGGACCTTGAGTCCTAATCATACTAGGTACTTGTTGCAAAATAACAATCGAACATTGAGAAAGTTCAGTGTTAAATGTATGCATACTTGACGTTCTATTTTATATTCACTTTTACAAAACAAGAAACTCGTTCACGTTCCATGGAAGTTCTGTACAGAAAGTTAATGTTGCACATATGGTCTGACCTTGCGTGTGGTATGTGAAAATAAACACGGTAATACTTCCTCTTTGTTCTGTCGTCCGAGAATGTGCTTTTCCACAGAAGTGCGTATAAGAGTTTCACGGATAATTTATGATTATATTTTTAAGAACCAAAATGTTTTATTCTGAGTTGTTATTAGGAAATAATTATTATTTTGTTACACTAAAACATATCAAGGTATTCTTAAGGACTCTGAGCTGCTTTGATCCCATGGCCCAACACAACTATGCTGCCCGAATGTTTTTGTGGTTTTTATTATTTTTCTTATATTTTCTTCTCTAAACATTATTTAAAGTGGTCTGTTTAATTTTTATTTCTCTGAGCATACCTGCTCCTTATAGCCCACTTCCTAATCTATTGTGGGTGTACCAAAACCAGATAACCAAGCTTATCAGAGATGGTTTGTTTTTTGTTTGAATGTTTGTTTATTTCTGAAAGAGAGACAGCCAAAGTGCAAGCAGGAGAGGGGCAGGGAAAGAAAGGGAGACACAGACTCCAAAGCAGGCTCCAGGCTCTGAGCCGTCAGCACAGAGCCCGATGTGGGGCTCGAACTCACAAGCCATGAGATTGTGACCTGACTGAAGTGGGACGCTTAATCGACTGAGCCCCCCAGGGTCCCCCAGAGTTAGTGTTTTTGAATAAAGAATAAATATGTGCTGAGTTAGGGCCTGAACATCTCTCCTATGAATAAAATATCCGAGTTTTATTTGGTATATGGGCTACGTGAAATTCATTAACTAGCAAATATTTGTTGAACACTTCCCCTGTTTGCAAAACACGGTGGTAAATGTATTAGTTAATGGTTTGCGGGGAGAAATAAGGACTCAGTTTCATTTCTCTCTTCACTTCCTTCTTGGTTATGTTCCAGAGAGTTGCTGTTGCAGACAAGCAGCCTCCCCTCATGTGAATTCTATGTTACCGTAGATTAGGGGCAACTCAAGTGCGTTTAGGTATCAGTTGTACTGAGGAATGTTTGACTTTACGTTTGTCTACTTTTAGCAACCTCGGGAGTAGAAACTTATTCCAGTGAATCTATTGTAAACATTCTGAACTTGTAAATGCAGGCAACTATTTTCTCAGTGATACAAGGGTAAAGGAAAAGAGATGCTGTGAGAGAGAGGAAGGCATTGCAGAGGTGAGGGGGTGCGGGCAAGCGGACTGCAGGCTTAGGCCGACCTTTGACTGGTGTGCTTGTAAGCACATATCCTTGGCCAGTCACTTTTCTCTGAGCCTCATTTTAAAATGCGAAACCCTGTCAGTCTCCTAAAATTATGATAATTACAGTGAGATAACGAAGTTGAGAATGCTTTATAAACCGTAAAGTACTTTGAGCAGAAGGCGGCAGTCAAAGCAGCGGTGAGAAATGTGGAGCGAAGTTCACTATGAAAGGGTCACTAAAGCCACGCTATTTCCAGAAAGAGAGAGAGCAAGCGCAGAGGGACATTAGAAAGAAGACAAGAAAAGTGGTTGAGTGCTTTTGCTTTATGATGTGTGTGCCCAAGACTGTGTTAAAAATTAATCCTTACAGTAGCCTTTTAAATGTGCACTTTCCGGAAACTAAAATAAAAATAAGATTAGATCGAGGATGTGGGGAAGGAAGAAGAAATCTTTTGAAGCAAAAGCCAACCAACTCAGTCGTTGAAATGAGCCACACATAAAGCTGCAACAGGGGTATGGAACCATACTGGTGTTCTATCTGCTTTTAGACTAGTCTTCTTGAGAAAAGGAACTGGGTTTCTGTGGGATTTACAAAAAGACATTTAATGGAGTGGATTAAATGAGTTGTTTGGTTTCTGCGATTCATTCTTAAAAGCAAAGCACTTACCAATTTTAATACTGTTTTCAAATAGACCTGGGACCAGTGTGAAAAGAAAATCAAGGAGTTGAAAAGCAGGCTGCAAGTTTTAAAGGCACAAAGTAGAGATCCTCTTCCGGAACTTCATGAGGACCTCCATAAAGAAAAAGAGCTGATTAAGGTATTGAAAGCTGCAAAGTCACGTTCCAGATAATCACTTAGCGGTTTTCAGAGATGTTGAAGTGTTTGCCTTTCTATCCTGTGTTGAAACCGTGTTTCCATGTTCAGTCAGAAATCGTTTCCCCTATCTTCTATCTAAAATAACATCCTGGTCTCTAAAGCAGTTAGAATTCATGCTCTTTGAGATCCATGCATAAATCTGAGAAAGGCTTTTACAGAAATTCTTCTTAGGAATTGGGGGGGGGGGGGTTCCTCCAGGTCCTCTTTCTGTTTGTTTCTCTCCTCTGTAGTACATTGAAACCTGTTCCCTTAACAAATGACCTTGTCTTTGAAATGAGAGTAAAGTATTATTAAAGAATTCCTTTTTTAGCAGCCAATAAAGGGGTTGGAGTTTTTGCTCAAATCTCACATTTAAAAAAAAACATTTTTTTAATTATTTTATTTGTTTTTGATAGAGACAGAGCACGAGTGGGGGAGGGGCAGAGAGAAAAGGAGACACAGAATCCAAAGCAGGCTCCAGGCTCAGCTGTCAGCACAGAGCCTGACGCGAGGCTTGAACTCACGAACTGTGAGATCATGACCTGGGCCAAAGTCGGACGTTCAATCGACTGAGCTACCCAGGCGCCCCTCAAGTACCACATTTTTATAAAACCTTCCAAACTATATTCTGCCTAGTTGATACAGCTCTGACAATTATTTGTGGATATTTTAGGTCTTTGCAGAAATGGAATAGTATCAGATCTATAGATGAATTTGGGGAAAATAAACATCTTTTTGACATTGAGTACTCCTATTCTTGAATATGGCATGTTTCTCCTTTTGGTTGTATTCAATAATTTATAATTTTCTTTAGTATTGAACATCTTTTGTTACATTTATTTTTTCCATGTTATTTTTTAGACTATTGAAATACTTTTTCTAATTATACTTTCTATTTACCACTTGTGCCTAGAAATGATCATTTTTGATTCATATTATAGTCAACCATCTTGTTAAACTCTTTTGTTAATTCCAATAATTTGTCTATATAATCTTTTGGGACAGTCACCATCTGTAAAAAATGACTTTTTTTTTAAATTTCTTCCTTTTATTTCTATACTTTTTTTTTTTTTTTTCCTGTACTTTCTACACTGGTCAGTACCTCCAGAACATTTTTTAGTAGAAGAATCGGTAACTGGCTGCTTCACGTCATTCCTGGTTTTAAGAATGATTCCGACATTTCACCATTAAGTATGGTATTTGCTGGCGATGGCTTTATTAGGTTAAGAAAATTCCTATCTGTCCCTAATTTTCAACCTTTTTATTATCTCCACATGTTTAGGTGTAGATCTAGATCTCAGAGACAGAGGAATTTGGAGTCACTCTCTCAGTTGATCCATAGAGTTTCCTTCCATAAAGTCTAGAAACCAGGGCAGAATGTGAACTGTAAACTCATAAGAAGGCATAATGTGTCCCAAGTGTCACACTCTTCAGTTTCCAGTGGGATCCTTTCAGTTTCCACAGCCGCCATGTTCTACCTCTCAGTGTAAAAATCAGGAAGAGAGGCCAAAAGCATTGAGTTCATCGATCCCATGACCATATTCCAAAACGAACTCAAGTAACCTGAAGCCTGTCTAGGAGACTGCTTATCATCCCTAAATCACTGGAGGGAGATACACTAACCACTTGACCAGTCTGGGCTTTACTGTCCTCCTCAGAAGATCACATTGTCATTACATCTCAGCTGACACGTGGAATACCACTTCGTGACATACTAGCTTTTCACTTTTATGGACATCTGTGTTCAAATGATTGAGTTTGGGGGACAATTTTTATTTTTAAAATAATTTTGTCAAATGATTGAGTTTGTCAAATGATTGAGTTTGGGGGACAGTTTCTATTTTTAAAATAATTTTTGAGTAAGATTGTCAACATGGCTCAAAATTCAGAAGGTGCAAAAGGCATACATGAAAAATGTTTTAATGTTTTATTTAATTTTGAGAGAGCATGAGCAGGGGAGGGGCAGAGAGAGAGGGAGTCAGAGGATCTGAAGTGGGCTCTGAGCTGACAGCAGCCAGCCCATGGGCTCGAACTCACAAACCACGAGACCATAGGCTGAACGGAAGTCAGACGTTCAACTGACTGAGCCACCCAGGTGCCCTGAAAATTTTTTCTCCTGTTGGTTTTTCTCAACAGAGGTAATCAGTGTTACCAAGTTCTTGTGTATTCTTCCAAAGATATTCTATGCATATACCGGCCAATATTTATATACATACACGTTTTTTGGTCCTATGTTTACCCAAATGGTAAGGTAGAAAAATGGGACTTGGCAATCCCCCTGGTAAGTGAGTCCACAGGCAAAGGCTTTAATGCTGCTGTGCTGTGTTAGAGTCCCATTCATTTTATGTAATCAAAGAACAAAATTTTACATCTCATGTTCTATGAACAATGGGAATCTTACAGGCAATATAGACAGTTTCTCTGGTTAAATTAAGAAAAACACTTACCTGAGTGGCATGTTCCCTTTTGCAGTTATGATTTGGTAGCAAGTCTGGAGTATTTTCATTTAAAGACAGAAGCATGATTTTTGAAATATTTGCACAAATAGTGATCAACCATAATAAACCTCCACAGTCGACCTCGCTCTATATATTCTTTGATGATTCTTTGCTTTTCTTACTTTATGAACATTTTAAAGTTCTTGAGACCCTGCCAAATTGCTTTCCTTTCAATCGTACATTTCTATATCTCAATCATACATTTGTATATCTGAGGACTTAAGTACGCAAGGCATCACGGTAGGTGCTCAGCAATGGATTGGTGAACTGTGTGGTCATTGCTGGCCAGTAATGGAACTGACGGTTTAGACTACTTGAGAGACACATGCTAACCAAAGAGCCTCACTCGTGTGTGTGTGTGTGTGTGTGTGTGTGTGTGTGTGTGTATATGCGCGCACGTGAATAAGTATGGTGAATGTTAGACAGGAAAAGGACAGGGGGCTACAAGAGTGTAAATAAAACAGGGGTCCCAACCTTGTCTGATGACTCAGAGAAGGCTCCTCTGAGGAATCACCCTTATGTCTGAGATCTGAGAGCGTAAATGGGAATTAACTAAATATATTTGTGGAAGCATCAGGGTGAAAGAGTGGGTAGCATTTCAACTAAGTAAAGAAATACAAACTTAAATAATAACTAATCATTATGCATATTAAATTTGTCCAGTATATGTATTAAACTTGTCCAACATTAGGCATATTAAACTTGTCCAAATTTTAAACTTGTCCACTTATACATATTTATCCAAAGGTATATATGTATATGTGTGTATATATATATGTATATGTGTGTGTATATATACATATATATATCTATATGTATATATACACACACAACGTATATATATATATGCAACATATACATATATATATAACAACACCAGAAAGTATGTGGAGAAAGATATAGCCATTCTTCTTAGAATGCAATTTGGCAGTATTTATTAAGAATTATAAAAATGTCCATATTCAAAAGTTCTACACCTGTTCGTTATCCTTTCAACTGTAGAAGGAAACCAAATATCCAAATCAAATCAATTTAAACCTGGCTGTGGAAAGCCTAAACATGCCTCCCTGACTATGCAGGCATCTGAGCCCACACCTCTGAGCAGGGCCATGGACAGGCTGAGCTTCCTGGCACCAGACTGAGAAACACTCTGTGTAGCTCACAGTCTTGGGGTCTTTAGTTTTAAGTCAGTGAGTGGTACGCATCCACTTATGGGTCATTCCCTTTATAGCCTATAGCTAGCAAAAGTGTTCCACACAGAATCTGCTCTCATCCACTTTACTAGAATCATGAGGGTAAAAGTAGGTAACAAGAGTTTAAAGATTTTTCTTCTTTTTTTCTTTTCTTGTTAATGCTTTAAAAAAAATTTTTTTTTAATTTTTTTTTTTTAACGTTTATTTATTTTCGAGACAGAGAGAGACAGAGCATGAACAGGGGAGGAGCAGAGAGAGGGAGACACAGAATCTGAAACAGGCTCCAGGCTCTGCGGGGCTCGAACTCACGGACCGTGAGATCATAACCTGAGCCGAAGTCGGACGCTTAACCGACCAAGCCACCCAGGCGCCCCTAAAAAAATTTTTTAACGTTTCTTTATTTTTGAGAGAGAGGGAGGCACAGAATCCCTAGCAGGCTACAGGCTCTGAGCTGTCAGCACAGAACCCAGTGCTGGACTGGAACCCACAAACCATGAGATCATGACCTGAGCTGAAGTTGGACACTTAACCAACTGAGCCACCCAGGCGCCCCTCCATGCAACCTTTAAAAAGAGTTCTGTGGGGGCGCCTGGGTGGCTCAGTCGGTTAAGCGGCTGACTTCGGCTCAGGTCATGATCTCGCGGTCCGTGAGTTCGATCCCCGTGTCGGGCTTTGTGCTGACAGCTCAGAGCCTGGAGCCTGTTTCAGATTCTGTGTCTCCCTCTCTCTGACCCTCCCCTGTTCATGCTCTGTCTCTCCCTGTCTCAAAAATAAATAAACGTTAAAAAAATTAAAAAAAAAAAAAAGTTCTGTGGACCATTTGAGTAAATATAAATTTCTGTCAGCAAGTTATGCAATCATGCCAATGTAGCTTTTAGAACTCTGAAAATGAATCAGGATTAACACATTTCTATTGTTGCCACCCCTCAGATTATTTTTGATGTAAGTAAAATAATCTCTTCTTTCTACTGCAATAGACGGGTACAAATGAAGACCCTTTAAACATGCCAAAGAAAAATCTGGAGGATTCTTGTGTTCCTTTTACCCCCTCTGTTGTGAAAGCACTTTTCGTAAGTCCTAGAATTCAGAAAGTTTAAATTTGACACATTTTTAAAAATAATTGTTTTCATGCCCAGAGATTTTCTGCTAACCAGTTTCTGCCGAATATTAGGGAAGACTTTATTTTTTCTTCCATTATATTCATTTTTGGGGGGAAGCTTAACCAAAATAATTCCGTTGAACAGAAGCCATTGTTATGATGTTACGATTGCCACGGTAGCAACAATACATTTCTTAGGTGTTTTTTTTTTTTTTTTAAAAGATGGGAAATCACACTTGATAGACATTTCTGTGACATTGTTTCAGAATTAAAAGTGTGTGGTGTGTGTGTGTGTGTGCAAGAGAGAGAGAGATTGTTGCCAGCCTCCAAAAATAATTTCTTCTCAATAAAGGTAAAGACCTACATGACTTTAAAATAGAACTAATTCTATAAAAATCTGAACTATCTGAGCAAAGGAAAATAAAGGTAGAAAGGAGTTTTCCTTTGAGAAAAGGGTGGTGAAGAACCAGCCAACCACAACAGCAGCCGCTGCCCTGGGCTGTTTCTCATTCAGAAGGTCCCGCCCCTTTCCCTGGCCTCCCCTCCCCCAGACCAATCAAAGGATTAGCCTACAGGTTTGGAAACAACAGCAGCTTGAGTTGAAGGGTTGTTTTTCCCCCCCTTGTTGTGTTTAAATGCAGGAACTAGAGAAGTCTTTGGCCAACTGGACCCAGAACTTGAAAGAACTTCACACTCTGAAGACCGACTTAACCCAGCACATTCTTGCGGAGGACGTGATGGTTTTGGAGGAGCAAACAGAGCATTTGCACAGACAATGGGAAGACCTCTGCTTGAGAGTAAGTCAGTTAACTGCAGGGCACGGCTGTTCTGGAGTTTATTGAAATGTCTCCAAAGGCCAGACAAAGTAGAAAGGGGCTTAATTTCATTGAACCGGAGGCCCTTTTCAATTGGAGCCCAGGCTGGCTGCTGTTCCTTTAGAAGGCAGCAACATGGTTAACAGATTTGACCCTTTGTTTCTCCAGTGCTCAATGCTGGAGGTTTGCACACTTTTAATAAGCTTTTTAAAAACTCACCTTAAATGGGGTGGGGGAGGGAGGGGAATTGCAGTTACCGGCAGCTGTGAGCTTTCTGCTCTCTGTCTTACACAGATGACCAGTACCCATTGGTATATTAGAATCAGGACTTCAGCAAAGAGGTCTTGTCCGGCCTTAAGAGCGATGTCTCTGCAGTATCTCTCTGGGCCCAATGAGCAGCAACAGTCTTACTTAGTGCCTGACACAGGGGTATTTCATCCGAGAACTCTGTATTCACATGCAATCCGATGTTCCTTTCAAGTAGCTGGTTTTTTAAAACTCTCTAAAAGAAACCGTCAACAGCTACACGTAGTACCTCCATGGATCACTTCTCCTTAATAAACATTGGATCGTGGTTAGAGTATAATAGTACATGTTTGTGACAGGATGGAACTAAAGGGTTCGAAAAGGTCTTTGTTTTGAGAACATATAATCCTAAGAAAAATAAATTCCTTAATCTCATTTTTGTGAATGAAGAAGTATATTTAAAGGATGAAATTCACTTTTGAGTGCCTTTGAATAAAGTAAAATAATTTTTTCTTCTTGATTTTAGTATTTAACATTCACAATGAACCATAATTTTAAATGATCTCTTAGAATTTTTGTTCATATTTTATATAAAAGAAAATATTTAGAGTATGTGAAAAGCCTCCTAAAACTTAAGGTAGAAGCGGGAGACTGGGGCCCAGATGTTCTTTTAATTGTTACCATTAGCAAACCAATCAGAATGGCACTGTGCAAAATGCCAGGA
This sequence comes from Panthera pardus, assembly GCF_024362965.1. Lineage (NCBI taxonomy): Eukaryota > Metazoa > Chordata > Mammalia > Carnivora > Felidae > Panthera > Panthera pardus. Next base: position 102,528,669 of record NW_026526810.1, read on the forward strand.
TTTTAAAAAGCTAAGATAAATAGATGCCCTCAGGAATGGAAACACAAAACTTGTTTTTTAGGGATAGTTCTTTGAGCCTTCTTAACACGTTTGGCTGGGTGAATGTATAAGCATTAAGTATTTTTGCCTCACTCTGAGAAGATTACTTGTTTTCATTGTACATAGCAGGAAAATCTCTGGGAGTTCTACCTTAGTTTCCCCACCTGTAAGGTGGGGTGTTAAAACTTTATCTGGGGCGCCTTGGTGGCTCAGTGGTTTGAGCGACCGGCTGTCCGTGAGTTTGAGCCCCGCGTGGGGCTCTGTGCTGACAGCTCAGAGCCTAGAGCCCGCTTTGGATTCTGTGTCTCCTTCTCTGCCCCTCCCCCGCTCATGCTCTGTCTCTCTGTCTCTCTCTCTCAAAAATAGATAAACATTTAAAAAAAAAAAAAACTTTATGAAAAGAACTCTTAGCTACTTCTTTTAACCCTAAGATTCTAAAGATTTTTAAGAGCTGAGAATACTTTTGTACATTTAGAAAGTCTGATTTGCATTCTTTATACTTAACTTGTAAATTTGAACCCTTTAAGGAGGAAGAGCCTTTGTCAGCTTAGGGGTTGCTAATGCATAATAGAGCATTGGGTATGTGGGGTCAGCCTGCTCACTATAGACCAGTATGTGGTTCCATTTCCATACTTTGCATCTAAAGCCAGAGGGCATAATGGGAAGGTGGATTAAATGAGAAATGTGCATTTGTTTTTTAATTTTACTTTGCTTTATTTTGGAAATCTACCACTAAAATTGTGAAATAAATTTAATTTTTAGTCCATTTGCATTATAAACGTTAAATTAATGTTTTGATCTAGATTTATAGTTTTTAAGTTGAATAGGCAAGACATTGGCCTTAAATAGAAATAAGGACTTGGTCATTTTTAAAAAGGTAAAAGATTTGAGAGCATCTGGGTGGCTTAGTTGGTTAAGTGTCTAACTCTTGATTTCAGCTCAGGTCTTGATTAGGTTCGTGAGTTCAAGCCCCATGTTACATGCTGGATGTGGAACCTGCTTTAAAAAAAAAAAAAAGTAAAAGATTTGGGTCATAAAACTGTAAATTAGCATGTAGCAAGCCATCGATAAAGGTATATTGAAAGAACAAGGATCAGAAGAAATTTGGGTGATGTTTACTGTATTTAGCTAATCTTTCCTATCTAATTTTTAATATGACCTGGTAATAGTAGATATGCATTGAATAAAACTGAATTCTTTCGGTCAGTTACACTTCAGACATAATCTTGATTTTGTTGCTTTTATGGCATTTATCAAAAGGTGTAACTGTTGGGGCACCTGGGTGGCTCAGTCGGTTGAGCATCCGACTTCAGCTCAGGTCATGATCTCGCAGTCCATTAGTTCGAGCCCCACGTCAGGCTCTGTGCTAACAGCTCAGAGCCTGGGGCCTGCTTCGAACTCTGTGTCTCCCTCTCTCTCTTCCCCTCGCCCACTCACACCCCCCACCTCTGTCAAAAATAAATAAACATTTAAAAAAAATTTTTTTAAAGAAAAAAAAAAGGTATAACTGTTGATGTTGAACCCTAGGTAATGGGTAAAGTTATTTAAGTCTACAGGGTTACTGATTAAAATGAATGAAATTCATAGTCTTTTTAATGGGGGGAAGGGAAAGGAAATAGTTTCCTTCCTGCCAACACTCAGCTGCCAAATTCATTTTCATTTCCAGGTGGCTATACGCAAACAGGAGATTGAAGACAGACTCAATTCATGGATTGTGTTCAATGAAAAAAATAAAGAGTTGTGTGCATGGCTGGTGCAGATGGAAAACAAAGTTCTACAGACAGCAGATCTTAGTATTGAAGAAATGATTGAAAAGTTACAGAAGGTAAGCAGGAATATCCAGATGGTTGCCATTAGGACTGCCTCGGAATTCTCTGCCCTCATTCCCAGGCTCACAGTGGCCTAACCTGTTAGATATGTTTCTAATAACATTGCAGAAATTTGAACGCCTTTCTCACTGTCTTTATTCATTCGCAGAGAAAAGTTGGTAAGTGATGATTCCAGAGAGATGGGGGAGTTGTGGGACCATCATAGGAGGGCATGAGGCTTGTTGTGCCTACTCTCAGGAAGTCTGGCCAGAGCAGGGCTCTTGTCAGCTTAAGCATCAGTTCATATGCCAGGGGTTGTGGCTTCTCTGGTTGTCGCTATGAGAGAGCTCCCCTCGCCAAAGGGGAGACGCCAACAGCAACTGGGGCTCATAATTTTTGAAATGGCCACCAGGCTCCACAGGGGAAGGCTTCTTGCTGCGGTCACCCAAAATGCCACTCGGTTATTTCAAGAAAGCTCTTACTGGGGCTCCTGAGTGGCTCGGTCGGTTAAGCATCCCAATTCGGCAGAGCCTGCTTCAGATCTTGTGTCTCCCTCTCTCTGCCCCTCCCCCACTCACACTCTTTCTCTCTCTCTCTCTCTCTCTCTCTCTCTCTCAAAAATAAATAACTTTTTAAAAAATTTGTTTAGAAAGAAAGTGGGGTGCCTGGGTGGCTCAGTCGGTTGAGCGCCTGACTTCGGCTCAGGTCGTGATCTCACGGTCTGTTGAGTTCGAGCCCCACGTCGAGCTCTGTGCCGACAGCTCAGAGCCTGGGGCCTGCTTCAGATTCTGTGTCTCCCTCTCTCTCTGACCCTCCCCCCTTCATGCTCTGTCTCTCTCCGTCTCAAAAATAAATAAACATTTAAAAATTTTGTTAATAAAAATAAAAACGTAAAAAGATAATAACTACTGGGGCGCCTGGGTGACTTGGTTAAGCGTCCGATTTCGGCTCAGGTCATGATCTCACCATTCCCGAGTTTGAGCCCTGCATCGGGCTCTGTGCTGACAGCTCAGAGCCTGGAGCCTGCTTCAGATTCTGTGTTTCCCTCTCTCTCTGCCCCTCCCCCACTCACACTCTGTCTCTATCTCAAAAGTAAATAAACATTAAAAAAAATTTTGTTTAAAAAGTTAACTACTGCCTTACGTATTACACATGAGCCAAGTGGGTGTTGTTTGACTTTTTAGCTACTCACTGAAGAGTTGCATTAACAGGTAAGAGAAGCTTTTGAATTCTTTTTTAATTTCAAGAGGCGGCTGTATGTTTGTGACTGGCGAAGAAGTGAATTTTCAGTAGTAACTGAGGCTTTTGTGTTTTGGTGCCTTTGCCAGGACTGCATGGAAGAAATAAACTTGTTTAGTGAAAACAAGTTACAGTTAAAGCAAATGGGTGACCAGTTAATCAAGGCCAGCAACAAGACAAGAGCAGCTGAGATCGATGACAAGCTCAACAAAATCAATGACCGCTGGCAGCATCTTTTTGATGTCATTGGATCAAGGTGAGAAATGGCCTAGAAGTTACTCTTATTTCCTAGGCACCGTGGTGACATCACACATCCAGAAACTAAGCTTAGTCTCCTCTAAAGCATCCTAGCAGTTTCATAAACTTAGGAAGGCAAACTTCGGGTGAAATTCTTATTTCAACCTTTTAGGAAGATTGTATTTTCATATATGAGACTTCAATGTTTTTTTCTTTAGCTTAAAATTTCATATGAAGTTAGGTTTAATTTGAGAAGAGATCCTGGACGAAGTATTTAGAAACTTCAACTCTACTTCAATGCTTGTGTGTCCCCCAGATGAAATCGTCTCTGCCTGTCCCTGCTTGTATGTAGGCAAATGCAAATAGGTCGGGACATGTGCCTGATTTCTAGATGCTGGTCTGCAGGCCCCAGTGGGCATCTGGTCCTAAGATGTGGCCTTAGGAGGCGTGTCGGTAGCCACAAATCAAAGCTATATTCTCTAGTGCAACCTTATCAGAAATAAGACTGGTAATTTTATCTCGCCTCACAGAATAATGAAGCTGACACCACCCAGAGCTTTTAAGTGTCTTTTGTCTTCAAATTCTCTCTCCAAAGACAGACCCCAACCGAAATGTTTTTCACGTGCAACCTGGCCCGCAAAAAATGGTCACTCAGCTCTGGGACCACTCATGGCAGCTTTGTATTTACACTGGCCATGCGAGTCTCTTCTGTAGCAGTGTGCTCAGATATTTGGAACACGCCTGAGATGCAGAATATACAGGAGGACCTGTAAGGAGAATGAGGAATTAGGGAGCAATGAAAATAAGATGCTCTTAATAATTTGGCATTTATTTCCTTGACCTCACTGTTTACTGTAAACTGTAAGTGAACCTGATTCAATCAGCAAGGGCGCCAGGCTAAGGGCTATGAGAATTACAGACAGGAAGTAAGATGAGTCAATTACGTTAATGGGAGCAGACATCTGAGCAGCTGTAAAGCCAAGTGGTTTGCGAGCTCAGAGCTCATCTTTCTGGAGTGGGGGCAGGAATGAGGAGGAGCCTTTCAGAGGAGTGGTGTTCCCAGATGGTCCTGAGTGATGGGTTGGGATCCTTGAGGGTTACTGGTGGCAGAGACCGTTACGTTGTGAGCAAAAGGATACAGGGATCGAGCAGCTTGGAAGTCTTTCAGAAAATAACAAGAAGCCCCATTGGCTCAAATGTAGGAGATGAAGCTAGAGAGGTGGATTAGGGCTAATGCTTAAAAGACCTTCAATCTCAACCGAAGATTTGGCCTCCTAAATAAAGTCTGAGTCATTCATGGTTCTTGAGCAGTGGAGGGTTTGCCAAAACAAACATTACGGTGATTTGGCTGGCAGCATAGGCTGGGCGGAATTTAACTTGTCTGTATTGCCAGTTGAAAAAAAAAAAAATCTGTAGAAATCCATGGTGGTAACCCAAAAAAGATTAAGAGCACAGGTTTTGAGCACATCCTGCCTTTCCCACTTACTGTAGAAACTTGAGTGGTATCTAACCTTTATTTTATTATTATTATTATTTTTTTTAATGTTTATTTATTTTGGGGACAGAGAAACAGAGTGTGAGTGAGTGGGGGAGGGGCAGAGAGCATGGGAGACACAGATTCCAAAGCAGGCTCCAGGCTCTGAGCTGTCAGCACACAGCCCGATGCAGGGCTCGAACTCACAAACTGTGAGATCATGACCTGAGCTGAAGCCGGACAGTGAACCAACTGAGCCACCCAAGCACTCCAGATCTAACCTTTCTAAGCCTCAGTTTCCAAATCTGCAAACTACGTCTAATAGCACTGCTTACGTCAGAGGCTGCTATGAGGATGAATGGTTTGTGTCCCGCATGTGGCACAGGACCAGCCTGTAGGAGCCAGCATTCCCTGAGTGGCTGTTATCATTGTTTTCCCCTAAGAAGACTGTAAGACGAAGTAGCATGTTTATTAAATGGGAGAGGATTCCCTCAGTTGTGTCTAATACTAAGAAGTCTTTCTTCCAGGAGACCAGTGTCTTTGACTCTCTTAAATTCCCAGTGCTTAGAACAGTGCCTCAGAGAGGCACCTGGGTGGCTCAGTTGCCTAAGCATCCCACTCTTGATTTGGGCTCAGGTCACGATCTCATAGGCTCTGAGCTGGGCATGGAGCCTGCTTAAGATTCTCTGTCTCCTTCTCCCCCTGCCTCTCCCTCTGTCTCTCCCTCTCTCTAAAAAACAAAACAACAACAACAGAGCGTCTCAGATATTGGTTGACGTGAACATTTCAGTGCCTAAGAATGCGATCGTTTCTGTTAAGTAAATTGTGTCTAGCATGTCTTTGTTGACATCGTCTTTATATCCTAAGTCTTCTGGAGTCTTCTGGAGCACCTGGCGCTAATCGAGAGTATGATGACATCAGACCTGTTTATGGATCATTTAGGAGTAAGGTCTAGATTATGCTTCCCGAAGACTAGAGTGACAGTCCATTCTTTTTTTTTTATTTTTTATTTTTTCTTTTTTCTTTATTAATGTTTATTTATTTGAGGGGGGAGGGACAGAGAGAGAGAGAGAGGAAGAGAGAATCCCAAGCAGGCTCTGCCCTGTCAGCACAGAGCCCACCTGAGGCTGGACCTCATGAAACTCGAGATCATGACCTGAGCCAAAAATCCAGAGTTATATTCTTGACCATGTGCTTTTTACACATGATTTCACTTAATCGTCATTGTAATTCTGAAAGGTAGATACCATTATCCCATTTTACAGATAAGGAGACTGAGAAGTTGAAGATGCGTAACCTGCCTGTAATTACATAGCCAGCATGTGAGGTGCCAGGATTGCCACTCATAGTGGTGTTGCCTCCCTGCTCCCCTAGACTCTTGCGGTTTGTAGCGAAGAGAACAGAAGGAGAGTCTAATCCCTTCAAAACTAGAGGACTTGGGAGAGAGTAATTTCTCTTCTCTTAAAACAAAGACCAGGTGAGACAGATGGCTGAGAGCCTAAGAAGCTCTGAATGGGGTTTACCCTTCAGTTGACTTTGTAGGTTGAGGCAAGCTGAGACCTGCCATAGCCTCACGTGGAATTAGCTCCTTGTCGGATCTCTGACACTGATTTCATGCTGGGTACTACGCAAAGGTGTCACCACCGAGGAAAGGGGTTGGGAGCACAGGCTGCAGAATTTAGATTTGAACAATGCCAAGCAGAACCTTTAGTGTCTTGGTTGATAAACTAGGCACAAGATCCTGGATGAGAGAGCAGCAGGACAGCTATGGGTCTGTTTGCACACATACGCTATTAGCCTGGGGCGCAGTGCAGGGTGGTTACATGGTAATGAGGAGGAGAAAGCAGGCTTAGACCCAAGCCACTGTTCTTTCTCTACTTGTAAGGTGTTCTTCAGCTTCTGTAAAATCGTTAAAGCAAAGAACCTGAAGGATACATCTCCCCAAATTACCAGCTAATCAAAGGAGGGAGCAGGGGAACCTAACCTCACATAAGGTTATATTGGCCTTGGGTGTAGACATCAAAATTCCGAGAAGTGGCTCTCCGTGAGAATTGCTGCAGGAGATTTTCCCAATCGTCATGGGCCCTTGGGCAGCTGCTTACCTTAATGATATCTAAATTCATGTAAAACATACTATTCATTTCACCAACAGAAAGGCCATTGAAGCACTATGTTTTTTTTGTTTTTTTTTGTTTTTTTTTTTTGGCGTATGGTGTGATTATTCTAGAACTCAATCTGACTTGATGACAAGAAATATTAATTTTATACTACTATGCTTATTTGACAGATTAAATGAAGAGTTAACTTTTTTATGTTTTGGGGTTTTTTTAATGTTTATTTATTTTTCAGACAGAGAGAAACAGAGCATGAACGGGGGGAGGGTCAGAGAGAGGGAGACACAGAATCTGAAACAGGCTCCAGGCTCTGAGCTGTCAGCACAGAGCCTGACTCGGGGCTCGAACTCGCGACCACAAGATCATGACCTGAGCTGAAGCCGGACGCCTAACCGACTGAGCCACCCAGGAGCCCCAAGAGTTAACTTTTTTTTAAAATTACAGTTATTAGGGCACCTGGCTGACTGGGTCAGTAGACCATTCAACTCGATCTCGGGGTTGTAAGTTTGAGCCCCACATCGAGTGAAGAGATTACTTAGAAATAAAATCTTTAAAAAAATTGTTTTAAAATATTGTAGCTATTAGCTCCTCCCCCTTCATGTTTTCTTAGATAATATCTTTGAAGACTGACCCAGCAAAATGTCAATGCAGGAGAGACAACTAAATTACAAGAAGTTTTCAGAACTCCCAATATGTGTGATCCCGTTTTAGAGGCAGCTCAGCTACTTATTAGTGGGAACACTTTAGGCACGGGATGTTGGATGATGGACAAAAGGTACAAAGTTGGCTTGCTTCAGCCAGCACAGACCAAAGCTCTGAAAAGGGGGTCCTGCCCGCCCCCCCCCCCCACCTCCCCACCATCCTGCCTTCAATGGGACTGATGCCAGAGGAAAATTCAGTCTCCTACTTCTCATCTGTGTCTACCTGGATTTCAGAAACCCAACAGTTGAACTCCTTAAAAACCCATCTACTTTTGTTTCCCAGAAACCCCTCCCCATTGCATTCAGTAAACCCCTAGCTTCATCCTATGAAGTAGGAGCCCTGTGGCCACTGGTCAGTCTGTCTTTGGTAAGTCACTTTGGCTAGTTGTGGAGCCTCTTCAGAGACCTGGGGAAAAGTAGCTGAGGAGAAGGGAAGCTCTTTTTAAAGACTCTTTCTAGCAGTATGTGTGAATGATCTGGTCAAAGCTGTCAGTGCCTAAAACAGACGGGACCACTGGATGGAAAGACATACTCCAGAATGTTTACATTGGTTATCTGTTGGTGTAGGCATCATCAGTGACTTCAGTTTTCTTTTTGCTTATCTGTTTTTTCTGAATGTTCATTATGGAAAAAGGAACCACGGGGGCTTTATTTTTTCTTTTCCTTAAGAAAAAATGTCCTCAATGTTTTTACCTTTCTCTTTAATTTCTCTTGATGGTTGGCGCGCCTGGGTGGCTCAGTCAGTTAAGCCTCTGACTTTGGCCCAGGTCATGATCTCACTGTCCGTGAGTTTGAGCCCCACGTTGGGCTCTGCGCTGTCAGCTCAGAGCCTAGGGCTTGCTTCAGATTCTGTCTCCCTCTCTCTCTCTCTGCCCCTCCCCTGCTCATGCTCTCTCTAAAAAATACAGATCTAAAAAAAAAATTTAATTTCTCTTGATGGCAACGTCATTAGCAGACTTGATATCCTTAAGCCAGTGTTTCAAGGGGGGGACTTGCTCAGGCATGCTCCCATACGATCCCTCCCTGTTTAGACTAGATAGTTCTCACTATCAGAAGAATCAAGCCCATGAAAAGAAACTTTTTAACTAAGCATAATTTTCACATTTCACCTACCAAACGTGAAAACCCCACCTGTTTCACAATAGTAGCAATTAAAATTTTGTCATTTGAACCTAGCAGTTATTACCATGGCAACTATGTGTTGGGAGTGTTTTCCATCCCTTGCAGAATGGGCAGGGAGATGTGTGCCTTTTTAAATTGATAAAGTTTTTCCTTGCTCTCTTTTTATCTGTATTTTCTCAAGGTTATTTTGGAAGACCAAACAATGCCGCTAGTCATAGAGTTGACTTGCTCTGGCCTGATCCAGTACAACTGGAAGGATTTAGAGATTTTAGTGCAGGAGAAGCCAGATGTGAGGTCACCCTCCCCATCTCCATTTTCCTTCCCATCAGCCTGATCTTTCCCCCTCCGGAGCATGGGGCTGCTGCTCCTGGGCCCTGAGGGTTGGGGAGTTTCCTCAAGAAGACCGCAACCACCAGGGGGTCAGTGAACGGACAGCATCAGCAGGTCCAATGTACTAGTCTTTGGGGGATCATACTTAGCAGGTCCCAGGGACAGCTAAGCGTGTAGGCACCAGTTAGATGTTGCATTTGGGGAGAACGGTTTCCAAGACTGTGCTCTTAATTTCACGGGTCTAGAATGTGCTCGCTGTGTTTCAAGGTGGGGATATAATAATTATGGTATGTTGGGCTTTAGGGACCCATGAGAAATGATATTGTTGAGGCTTCAAATAAGGCGGAGAGTAAGTCTGAAAGGGGCAGGACACAAACCAAGGGTGCTCTGGTAAACAGCCACTTGGGATACCCTAGAGAAACCCAGATTAGGGATATGGAGGAATTTTCAGAGACATTATGGTCAATCCTGGGAGGAGCTAACAAGGAAAATTGCAAAATCTCTTCCTCTGCAAAGTCTTGAACTCCATTTGTACTATAACATAGAATTTTTTTGCAAAAGGCGGAGGAATGGAGTTGGTGAACTCTCTGCCTTTTCCTAAACCAGGATGCACAGGGCTAAAAAGGCAGGGCAGAAACCCACCTCCAACCCCCGCATTCCCTGGAAATTTCTTCCTCAGGAGGACCCTAGGAGGGTATCCCTGTTGGACTCAGGGGTTTCCAGTTTCACCAGTTTTTTCCAATCTGAAGCCAAAATTTGGCTTGAGGAGGACAGAAATCCTCTTTCCCGTGCCCCAAACCTAAATGTTTCTCTTCCCTCTGTTTACAGCACTTCATAAATAACCCACAGCCAAGATAACACTGTGACTTTCTTCCTCCAGCATTGCAATCCTGTAGCGTCAGAACAAAGACTGTGTGTGTGAGAGAGAGAGAGGAAGGAGCTGGAGATATTTGTTTATTGGAAGGGAGAAAACGGAGATTAAAACTGCAGTGAGCCGAGAGGCAGGTCGGCTCCCTTCCTGGGGGCGCTGCTTTGTGGCCCGAGCCTGCGGGAGGGCGGCCGCTCGGATGCTGAGCCAGGGGATGGACTGGCGGGTGGCCGGGGGAGGGGCTGCCTTGGCCCGGGAGGTGGAGGTGCAGCCGGGAACTTGGAGCTTCCCCTAAACAGAAGGAATGGTTTTTTCTCATCAACAGTAAGTGCCATTTCAGCCATCAGCCCAGCATATGGCCGAGGGGCGGCTGCTGCCTCTGTATGTCTCCCTTTCTTGCTCCCTCATTTTGGTTACAATAGGAGCGATGGATGAGATGGTGGCTGTGGAGTGTGTGTGTGTGTGTGTGTGTGTGTGTGTGTGTGTGTGTGTGCTCAGCCATGGGGAGGGGGGGATGGGTTCTCTCCCAGTGTCAGCTCGCGAGCGTGGCGTCTGCGCCCAGCTTTTGACAAGCAAGGGAGAGGGGCGATTATGCTGTGTGGAAAATGGAAGTCCTCCGGCGACATGAATGCTTCAAAGAGACGATTAGCTCAAATGTCTCAAATCAGGGCTTCAAGATCTTGGAGTAATTGATTATCTTACTATAAAGCTGTTTAGTCACGTAAAAAGATGCAGTTGTACAGAATCTGTATGGTGTTTTTAGCAGCTGACAGCTGCCCCCAGGTTTGAGTAGCTGTTTGTTTCTGCACAAATTCAGATATTTTGACCATCTCGGTTTTCAGTATTTTTTAAATTATGCTGTCCACATTGGCATAGGATTTTTTTCATTGATGATGATCTAAGGTCTTTGTATTTTAGCTGTAGACCCTTTAGCATGTAGAGAATAGGACTGCAGTGTAAATTATTCCATATAGGTGAATTTGATACTAGAAACCTCCATCCTATGTTGTAAGCTTTAGGTCTGCTACATAGAATGATACTAACCAGATTTGGTTTTGTTTGTTTTAGAGGGAGACAGGGCTCATAAGTATTGTATTCTGATCTATCACTATTAAAATAAAACTTTATCCGCCTTGATTATCTGCTGCATTTCTACCCGTAATCCCTGCAAAAGATCTCCTAATTTGTAGCTACTCGTAGTAAAAATTCTTATTTTGTTTGATTTCATATAAAAAGGTCTTCCAGTAATCTACACAGGTGAGAAACTTCCCCTTTGCACCTAAAAATGTTGTTCTCCCAAGCCTCAGAATTAGAATTTGACTCGGGAAATCACACTTATTGTTTGTAGAGAAACAGGATTTCTATATGTGGTGCACCTGGGTAAAACATGGGCAAGTTAGAGACGATGAGCCACGTAAACAAACTGCCTCCATGGTTGATGTAATGCAATGTTGTGGTTGCTTCCCTGTGCCAGCGGTCTGGATTCTGAATGGGTTTCCTTGTTTCTCAACATGAACTCGAGATTTAAATGTTTCCAAGAGCGATATTAACAAGGCCTAACATGGAGGTTGGTTGCCTGGGTTGGCAAATGACCCATACTTCTTGACCCTGGAAAGGTGATAATGAGATTACAGTATCTGCATAGAATACTGTACACGTGAGGGTTCCTAGAGTAAGTTGTGACGGGATTATCTAAAAAAAAAAAAAAACAAAAACAAAAAAACAACATTTATTTAAATCACCATGCAATTTTGGATATTACGTCCTCAGTCGGAGGTTGGGACATAGGGGTAGGTTGGATCCTGATTAGGTGAATCTTTTATAGCTTCTTGGCAACGTTCTTCTTTTCTTTTCCTCCTACCTTCCCTTTCTTTTTAATTTGACCTAAGGGTATGTATGATTTGTGTGCCTGTCAATATTTCGCTTGCCCTGTATGGAACCAGACCAAGTCCGGCTAGTATCATTCTATGTATCAGACCTAAGGCTTACAATGTGTGATGGAGGCTTTTAATATCAAATTCATCTATATGGAATAATTTATATTTCAGGACTATTCTCTACATGCTAAAGGACCGAGCATGTAGGGCTTGCAGTGTGGCAGCAAATTGTTCTGTGGCAAGATGGCTTAGAGGTGCTCTGACCTTTACCTCTTTCCTTTAACATAGAACCTAGCTATGTGTTTTATGAAAAAGACAAATTTGAAGGTATGGGTGAACCTCCTTTACTCATTCAAAAGATATTTATAAAACGCCTCCTATATTGTTATTATAATGTCGAAATTCAATCTAAGTTAGGCTATCAGCTCTTTGGGAATAAGATCTGTATTTCAGTGTCTCCTGAATCCTTGGGATCTGCACAGGATCCAAGACAAAGCACGTGGTTAAATGCTTACTGAAAGGAAATCATGGAGGGGCAACTGGCAGCACCCGAAGTATAGCACTTGGTGGACGGGCTTCTACCCCCGCAGCGTATCCTAGAGCCACGACTCTGGACTTCTAATCACGTTCCCTACAGCAACAAAAGGCATCCCTTGCCTAACGTTATCTCATGGGCTCTTGTGTGCACGTTAGCGTATGTAGGTTTATATGAGCTGCCATGAGGAAAGAGCCTAAGAACAGCATGCCCAGGTTGAAATCCTGCCTCTGCCATTTAATCATCATGTGACTGGGACAAGTTATTTAATCCCTGTGCCACAGTTACCTCCTCTGTCAAATGCGGATGCTAATGGTACTGATCTCCTAGCATTGCCAGGAGGATTAAATGAGTTGCCCGTGTATAAAGCACGACAGACCTGGCACAGGTACATGTCAGCATGGTCTGTAGTTGTGCCACATGGTCGTAAAGTTTGTGAATTCTAAAGTGTGCCCAGTGTAGACGCTTCAAAAGAATGGGACAGCACTAGAAAGTCTAATATTTTGTTCCCATACTCCATTGGATTGTCTTGAGCACTCCATTTTGGACGTCACTGGCCTGGAGTATCAGTCCTGGTGAAGCCAAGTAAATTATTCTTCCACCTGCCTCCTACCAGTCCCCACCCCCACTTATTGTACGTCTCACCCTGGGATTAATAGGATTCAAGGTCACTTCGTCTCTGTTTACATCCAGGTTCTTTTGTCTGTTAGCCGCCCCCCCCCCCCCCCCCCCCCCCGTTTAAAGAATTGCATTTTAGCGCTTTTCTTTTTAAAATAAAGAGGCTGGGATACTGAGGATGGCGTAGGGTCAGGTGCTGGATGGAGGTGGAGGCAGGAGAGCTGTGCGGAGGCTGCTGACCCTCCTCTCCCCTCCATTCTAGGGAGCTCTCAGGGCTGGGCTGCCTCTCCAGCCAGAGCCTCCAGAAGGGCAGCCCCTTGCAAACTGCATGGAAGACTCCTTGTCCAATAGGGCCTGGGTTTCCCAGCTCCTCTGGCATTGTCTGGCATGTCCTTTCTGATCCCTAGGCAGTCAGGGTGACAAGATACTGGGGGGAGGAGGGTGTCCCTCGAAAGCCACAGGGACGAAGGCAAGATCTAGGTTACAACTGCATCCAAGCCTGGCCCCAGATTCTGTTTCTTCCTTTTTAATAAATCATCTTGAGGCTTTGAAAGGAACTCCTTGTGGTATTTGCAGTAAGATTGTAATTTGGAAAAACTTAACCACCATGAAAATCCTCTCGATCGTGGTTTCTGGGCATTTATCTCTGTTAGGCACAGTGCCAAATGCATTTCATGTATTTATATCTCCTTCAGCCCTCTCAGCCACCCAGTGAAGGAAGGGACTAACTGCTGTTGACAGTTTTTCAGATGAGCTTAAACAGAGCTAGGATTCAAACCGAGGCCCTCACCACAAAGTCTGTGCTCTTTACCACCGGACTCCGTGGCCGCCTCCTAAGCTGGCCTCCCTCCTGGCACTGTTGAGAATAAATATTTATGAAAGGACTTTGTGAGGTCCGGTGTCGTGTGAATGAGGTGGTGTCGTAGCATCGTGTAATCCCAGTGGCAATAAGGCTCTGTGCCAAAGACTTGACACACGTCCTTTTGTTTTGGGGCTCAGAACCACCTGCAAGGTGGATGACCAGGAAACTGGGAATCAGGAAAGTTGGGCTCCTTGCAGTGTGCAAAGCCCATAAATGGTGCAATGGGACTTAGACCCAGGTCTGCTCACTTCCAGAACTCTGGCCGTAACTTCACCCAGATATTATCACCTCCCTGGACCTTGAGGGACCTCAGAAGCCTACTAGAGATGAGGAGGCTGAAACAAAAGGATTTTTCCTAAATCATAAAACCAGCTGGTAAGAGAGCTGGAGCTAGACGTCAGTCCCCAGGGTTGATTTGGTTGATGGTAGGACTCAAAAATAAATAAATAAATAAAAATTAAAACACACAATTCTGGGGCTCTTGGGTGGCTCAGTCGGTTAAACATCCGACTTAGGCTCAGGGTCGTAGTCTCACGGTTCATGAGTTCGAGCCCCGTGTCAGGCTCTGTGCTGGCAGCTCAGAGCCTGGAGCCTGCTTTGGAGTCTGTGTCTCCCCCTCTCTCTCTGCCCCTCCCCCACTTGTGCTCTGTCTCTCAAAAATAAATTAAAACAGGGGCGCCTGGGTGGCTCAGTCGGTTGAGCGGCCGACTTCGGCTCAGGTCATGATCTCGCGGTCCGTGGGTTCGAGCCCCGCGTCAGGCTCTGTGCTGACAGCTCAGAGCCTGGAGCCTGTTTCGGATTCTGTGTCTCCCTCTCTCTGACCCTCCCCCGTTCATGCTCTGACTCTCTCTGTCTCAAAAAAAAAAATTAAAAAAACGTTAAAAAAAAAATAAAAATAAAAATAATTAAAACATTTAAAAAAAAAACACACACACAATTCTATGGTCTACGTTTGTAGTGGAGATGCTCTTACACATTTATTCATGCAACAAATGTTTGTCAACACCGCCCACCAGGCAGTGTGGGAGGTACTGGGCTGGCAGAGGTAGGGAGCCCCGTGCAGCCTGGCCAGCACGGGCTCTGTTGCGATGGGTGGATAGCGAATGAGAGACGCAGATGCAACACAGGGCAGGAGGTCCCAGGTGCTGCGGGAGCACGTGGGCCAGGGGCCCCCCAGTGTCTTCGGTGAGCCGTGCTGGAGGCTCCAGGAGAAGGGAAGGGGAGCCACTTTGCAGAGTGCAGGGAAAGAGGCAGAGAGGCCACTGCATGCTGGACAACTTGAAAAGGTCAGGGGATTAAACTGATACGACAGGGTGGGGCGAGGACTGTGAAAGCACCGGAGCATGCATGGATCGGCCATGCCACCCCAAGTGTACACTTTGGCCGCAGACCCACAGGTGGGTAGGAGGAGGAGGAGGGCAAGGAGGGCGCTAGGGAACTGCTCACAGGCAACCTGGGAAGACAGTGCATTTCTGGTGAGTTGGAGCCTCAGTTTTTCTTTCTCTAGTGCTGTAGGATGGAGTTCTGAAGGCACCTTGTAACCTGAGTCTTGGTCGGTGGGAACTTGGCGTCACGGCTATTACTTCAAGTCGCTGAGATTCGCTGAGAATCCACAGATCCCCAGAACAAGCCGTTTCCCCCCGACAGTACCTTGAGGCGCCAGTGAGCTCACCAATTATACTGACGCCGTGTGTGTCTGTTCAAATCCGCTTCACACGGAGTAGGAGGCAGATGGATTTAGAACGGTGCTTGCAGATTATCCTGGCCTGTCCCTCCTCCCCACTCCCTCCTCCCTTTTTGGCCTGGCACAGCGGCCCCATAACGGGCTGGGTATATGTGTGTGGCACCCTCAACCCCTTAGATTGGATGCGGTGGGCTTTAGCATATGTTTTGTGCTTGCTCAAGAGGAGGGTTCCACGAGCGTCATCATGGGCCAGATAATCATCAAGCGAGCCAGGCACGTAACGTCTTTAAACCATCGGGGAATGTCCCTGACCGCCGCGATCTCAGGCATACCCAAGACAGAAACTGGACAGAAATCCAGCGTGGTTGTTTTAACCTAGAGAGAGCGGGGATAGCATCTCCTCTGTCCTCTGCAGCCCTAGAAAGAGGTACTGGGTCTTAGGGGATCCTACTCTGGGAAAGATAGGACTTCATATTTGTAGGGGTGGATTAACTCATAGTGCATTTGAAAATCAACCAGACCAGCAATTTGTGAAGTGTCACATATTCTGTGAAAACTCCTATCCGTGACGTGAGAGCTGTTCCTGCTATAAAATCAATAACCAACATAAGCTGCTTTTTATCCTGTGACACCTTGTTTTTCTCACCACTCAACGTTGGGCTTTTTTTTTTTAACCTCCTTTTTTTCCTGCAAATATGTTTAGGGTGAAGAAGCTGAAGGAGACCTTTGCGTTTATTCAGCAGTTGGACAAAAACATGAGCAACCTTCGCACCTGGTTGGCTCGAATTGAGTCAGAGCTTTCTAAGCCTGTTGTTTATGACGTCTGTGACGATCAAGAGATCCAGAAGAGGCTCGCCGAGCAGCAGGTGGGCAAACAAACTTTTGTCAGCATATAGGTGCCTACGATATCTGCTAACTCAGACCTTCCCCGTAGTGGCTGAGTTTTTTAACGTGTTCACATTTCATAATATTGGTGTGTTTTTCCAGAGAAAACTGACCAGTGTCCATGTCCTTGTATGTGTGAGATGACATTTCTTGAGTGCCCCTCTGCCACCACGTTCACATACCTCTTTGTGAGATCAGTGTTTGAGAAAGAGGTCTTAGCAGTAAATGAGGTTTTTTGCTTATGTATTTTTTTAAACTTGGATCTTTGTTTTGTTTTTGGTCGTATCGTTTTGGGAGGCAATGAATTGAAAGAAAAATAAATTTTTTAACCAGGAAAAGTTTTCATGGGACAATACAACTGATGGTGGGGGGGGGGGGGGACGGTATGATAAACAACATGCTTAGGAAGCCCCTTCGGTACTCTGTACATTTCTCTCATCAGTTACATACCCTCAGCGCCAACCCTGGAAACTCCACAGTGTGAAACCACTGAGTCCTGCCAGTGTTAACATCACACTAACCTGGTGGGTGCTCATTGATGTCACTGACTTATCAAGTTCGCTTTCCTGACTTCCATGGGCTCATATTCACAAGTTTATTCTCCTACGCAGTGCCTGGAGCTTGTCTTTATTTTTAAAATTAAGTTTAAAATGCCTGGGTGGCTTAGTCAGTTAAGCGTCCGACTCTTTTTTGTTTTTTTTTTAATGTTTATTTTTGAGAGAGAGAGAGAGAGAGAGACAGATAGACTACAAGAGGCAGAGACACAGAGAGAGAGGGAGACACAGAATCCCAAACAGGCTCCAGACTCTGAGCTGTCAGCACAGAGCCCGACGCGGGGCTTGAACCCATGAACCGCGAGATCGTGATCTGAGCCAAAGTCGGATGTTTAAACGACTGAGCCCCAAGCACCCAACTCATGATCTTGAGGTTCATGAGATTGAGCCCCGCATCAGGCTCTGTGCTGACAGTGAGGAGCCTGCTTAGGATTCTCTCTCCTTCTCTCTCTGCCCCTCTTCAGCGCTCACTTGCACTCTCTCAAAATAAATAAACTCTTTAAAAAACATTAAATTAAATTAAGTTTGTATTGGGGCACCTGGGTGGCTCAGTCGGTTGAGTGTCTGACTCTTTTTTAAAAGTTTTTTTTAATGTTCATTTTTATTTTTGAGAGAGAGAGCGTGAGCAGGTGAGGGTCAGAGAGAGAGGGAGACACAGAATTCGAAGGAGGCTCTGGGCTCTAAGCTGTCAGCACAGAGCCCGACGTGGGGCTCGAACTCACAGACAGCGAGATCATGACCTGAGCCGAAGTCGGACACTCAACTGACTGAGCCACCCAGGGGCCCCAAGTGTCCGACTCTTTATCTCAGCTCAGGTCTTGATCTCGGTATTGTGGGTTCCAGCCCCGCACTGCACTCTGTGCTGGGTGTGGAGCCTACTTAAAAAAAAATTAAGTTTACATTATCCTTTCAGTAGCTTTCCTTCACCTTCATGGATTTTTCTCAGACCTGTGAGCAGATTCTGTTTTGACCATATAAGCAATATGGTTGTCATCAGGTTCTCAGATTCATACATGTTTTCTTCACATTATCTCCAAAGTCTTAGTGTTTGCTACCTGTCAGCTCACCAGGAAGATTCACCCACAGGTAACAGCTGTTCTTAGAAAAAGAACTAGGGCTGAAACTTCTTAGATTCGAGGGCAGAAGGTGATGATAAATTGATGACGAATTCCCTTGAGTTCAAGTCAGTCTTTTTAACGGGAATAAGTGACATCTCATGCTACCATAAAATAGAGCCATTGCTCTTGACTTAGATCTTCATTCGGTCTATTACTATTACTGTTTAAACAATGCCTATTCTCTGACTTTCAACTTAGTATGATTTAGCAATGCTACTAAGTAAAAATACTTAGCCTCAGAAATTTAAGTATGTCTTTTTCATGGAGACCATCTCAATGCTGTCTTTGCTTTGTGGAGAAATGAATACTGAAAGAAGTACCATGTTAATGGACATTGAACGGATTTTAATGCCCTTCTCAGTGGAGTCATAGCTACTGTACATTATCAGCTTTGTTTGCAAGTTTGATCCGCTAAGATAAATTCCCTGAACAGTCTCTTTACAGACAGGTCTTGCAAATAGCAATTCACCCTGAGTGGTGAGTTTTTTCAGATAAACAGAAGCTGAGTATATTTTTCCTTTAAAAGGAAAAATTTGGCAGGAGTCAATAATGTGTGTTAATGTTTTATAAACCTGAGTGTGCCAAAACATTAAATTGCAAGGACTGTATCCCCCAAAGGATACAATTTGGAGCAGCTGCCATCCTCCGGGCCTTGTTTGGTCCTGTATTGAAATGGTCCATAATTTCACTGTGGTTGATTTGAAGCTTCCCTCTTCACAGAACTCAGAATCACCATCAAGGAATTCTTATCTCGTAGTAATCCAAAGCCAATTAAAGAGTTGGTGTTTAGGTCTACCATTACTGTAAGGAAGTTAGATGTTGTAGGAGTTTTCTATGATTGCTTTAACAAATTTACCACAAATTTAGCAACTTAGACCCCAATTTATTATCTTACAGTTCTGGAGGTCAGAAGTGTGACCCCGGGTTAAGATGAAGGTGTCAGATGGGCTGCATTTCTTTGTGGCAGCCGCAGGGGAGAACCCATTTTTTTTTTTACCCTTTCCAGCTTCTGGAGACCGCCCACATTGCTTGGCTCATGGCCACTTCCTCCTCTGCAAAGCCAGCAACATTGCATCTGTCTGTGCTTTTCCTTCACAGTCCCTCCTCCCTCTGACTGACCCTTCTACCTCCCTCTGCCACTTTTAAGGACCCTAATCACACTAGGC
This sequence comes from Panthera pardus, assembly GCF_024362965.1. Taxonomy (NCBI): domain Eukaryota; kingdom Metazoa; phylum Chordata; class Mammalia; order Carnivora; family Felidae; genus Panthera; species Panthera pardus. The sequence goes on from NW_026526810.1 coordinate 102,547,900, forward strand.
CACCTGGATAATAGGTCAGCTAATTGGCAACTTTAATTCTCCTTTGACATGTAGCCCAACGTATTCACAGATTCTGGGGACAAGGGCATGGTTATCTTTGGGCACTCAAAATTCCACTTAGCACCTATGTCCTGAGCAAACTTTTAGTATTTTTGTTTAAAAAAAAAAAAATTATACCAAAACCAGACCTTAAAGCCTTCACCAAAAACACGAAAAACAGAAATGTGTCACACAAAAGAATTATATGTGGGCTGTTAAAAAAAACCTTACTTGAGTTTCTGTCACTAAGTATAATAAGTTGCATGATTGTTTCCAGAAATAAGACCTAAAAGTTTAGCATCATCTAGTAGTGCCTTCTGCAGAAGCCCTCAAGCCCGCAAAAGTGCTTTCCAGATCCTCATTGCAGTGTTCTGGGGAGCACCCTGGGTAAGAGGTCAACCTTATCAGGGTCCTTTTTGTTTCTCTTATGCAGAACTCCTGAAGCAATGAGGGTTGCGTTGTTATTTCTATGGCATAGATCATCTTCAGAGAAAGTGGTATTAACCTTTGTGACACTTTTAAACATGAACCACTTTCATTAAGCCTTGGGCATTTCTCTCCTGTTTTCTTTGGCTCCCTGGTTCACCGTGGGGTGCCAGATGCTAACATGGGGAGCCGGTGCTGTTAGGTACCCCCCATTCTGTGATTACCAGTAGCCCCCTTCCCAGCAGGCCCACTCAGCTAAACACCAACCTCCATAAACCACAAGCCACGACCACTCTGCCCCACTGGCTTGCCAACCCAAGCCCCTCCCCCCAGAGTCAATCTGGAGCCACCATGGGAGCCCCACCTCACGTGATTTTCTGCCCCCCACCCCCGCCATGAGACTGACTTTCTTCTTTTCTCCCTTTATCTTTTTAGTTCCTTTTGTATTCTCCTCCTTCCTGGTCGTGTTCTCCCCGACCTCTTACCTTGGATCTTCCTCCTCATTCCTCCCACCCCTGTTACACTCTTTCTCAGCTTCAGTGCTCTTGGTCACCTGCTCAGGAACAGAAACACAACGCAAACGGTTTCCAGAACCATTGGCAGAAGTCTTTTACATCGTCTTGTGTTGTTTCTTAAGTCCCCTTCTTCAAATCGCACTTACACAGTTTTTTTTTTTTTGTTTTTTTTGTTTTTTTAAAGATTTTTTTAACGTTTATTTATTTTTGAGACAGAGAGAGACAGAGCATGAACGGGGGAGGGTCAGAGAGAGAGGGAGACACAGAATCCGAAACAGGCTCCAGGCTCTGAGCCGTCAGCCCAGAGCCCAACGCGGGGCTCGAACTCACGGACCGCGAGATCATGACCTGAGCCGAAGTCGGCCACTTAACCGACCGAGCCACCCAGGCGCCCCGCACTTACACAGTTTTTGAAATCTAATTTACTGTGCATGTTCGTGCCTCAATGGGAATCAGTGGTGGGATCGGTTTAGTCTGTAACATATCCCTCGTTTGGCACTTAAATGGTTCGCATTTTTTCAGTATGCTTCACTACTTGATATTTTACCAAGTAACTAGTGCATATTATAATCCGTAGATCATGCTGCCATGTTTTAAATGTCTGGTTTGGAAATTTTGAAAATTTTTGCAATTTGGTTAACCAAAATGTTGATAGTCGTCTATAAACTATCACAGAGCTCATTTCTTGCTCTCCCATTCACCCTGTGTGTTAGTTTTCTATCGCCATTTTATTCAATATAAGCTGAACAAATAAGGTAGAGAAACTGCAAATAGTCTATTAAAATATGCAGCCCTCATATTTATCCATAGACTAGACCTTTTCAGTAATTTTCAACCAGACCCTACCAGCTGAGGTCAGGGGCAGGTACCATTTTTCAATTCAAATTGCCACTATTGGGGTGCCTGGGTGGCTCGGTCGGTTACGTGTCCGACTTTGGCTCAGGTCTCGATCTCGCGGTCTGTGGGTTCGAGCCCCGCATCGGGCTCTGTGCTGACCGCTCAGAGCCTGGAGCCTGCTTCAGATACTGTGTCTCCCTCTCTCTCTGCCCCTCCCCTGTTCATGCTGTGTCTCTCTCTGTCTCAAAAATAAATAAACGTTAAAAAAAATTTTTTTTTTTTTAAATAAAACTGCCACTATTACTCATATAACACCAATGTTAGGATTCCTTATTATTTTGATGAAGTCAAAAGAGACATTTACCAGTGCCAATACATTTTAGGAAGCCCATGACAATTCTGCAAGCCGGCGAGAATTCTTAAAGCTTGAGTTCTATTTAAACCTAGTAATTTGAAAGCTGGTACTTGCATGGACCCCAGGAAGACTTCCACCACTTGTCCTGGACTGCAGAGCTTAAAAAAAAAAAAAAAAAAAAAATCACCCTGTACATGGCTCTTCTTCATAACACATAGAGTGCAAACTAGAAAATGCACTTCTTCTTCTTTTTTTGTTCTTTAGTGTTTTGTTTATTTATTTATTCTGAGAGAGAGACAGACGGAATCCCAGGCAGGCTCTCCACTGTCAGGCACAGAGCCTAACACGGGGCTTGATCTCACGAACCATGGAATCATGACCTGAGCGAAAATCAGGACTTGGATGCTTAACCAACTGAGCCACCAGGCACCTCTGCTGTCTTTTTATTTATTTTTTTTAAGTTTATTTCTTTAGTAATCCCTATACCCAGCATGGGACTCGAACTCACGACCCAGTACCAAGAGTCACAAGCTCCCCCAACCCAGCCAGCCAGGCACCTCTAGAAAACACATTTTCTTAATATAATTCATTGTGCTCATTTTTTAATCAGTTAGGGATCCTGTTAAAAAACTGTTTAATTTATGGGCGCCTGGGAGGCTTAGTCGGTTGAGGTGACTAACTCTTGGTTTCAGTTCAGGTTACAATCCCAGGGTGTGGGATCAAGCCCCACGTTGGGCTCCATGCTGAGTGTGGAACCTGCTTAAGATTCTCTCTCCCTCTTTCCCCTCTCCCCTGCTTGTGCTCTCTCTCTCTCCCTGTCTCAAATTAAAAAAAAAAAATTTTTTTTAAACTGCTTGATTTAAAATGTGGTTTTTGAGCATTAACGTTTTATTCTTTCATATCCACCTGAGCAGAGAATGATCAAAATTGTACATTTATCAGAAGAAAAGTAAGAAAATATTAGTCTTATCTAATAGTAATTTCCAAAACGATTAAATAATTGAGGTGACCCAGAATGAACTTTTATGTTGCCTTTCTGTAGACAGTGTCAGGCAGTTTATAAAATAATCTCTCCTGTTTAACCCGGGGAATTTACGCCAACAGTGGCTGATTTAGCTTTGTCTTTGCTGTTTCTTCATAATGTCATTTGGATACTGAGATTAGCAGCGTGGTCTGTTTTCACTTACCACAGAAGTTAGATACCTGGAGAAGCCTAATTCATCCAGAGTGCAAAATAAACAGGCTCCTCCTTTCTCCTTTCTCCCTCCTCCGGCCCTCCCATGGTGTGCAGAAGTATTCTCTGGGCAATACCTGAAAATGATGTGTTTATACTTTTCTTTTTTTAAGAGGTTTTGTTTGTTTGTTTGTTTTAGTTTTTTAATTTATTCTTGAGAGAGACTGAGACAGCATGAGCGGGGGAGGGGCGGGGGGGGGGCAGTGGGAGGGAGAGAATCCCAAGCAGGCTCCACACTGTCAGCACAGAGCCTGAGGTGGGGCTCGAATTCACAAAACCACGAGATCGTGACCTGTGCCGATACCAAGAGTCGGACTCATTTTGTGTTTTAATTTTTTGTTGTTGTTGTTTGTTTATTTTTGAGGCAGAGAGAGACAGAGCATGAGTGTGGGAGGGGTAGAAAGAGGGGGAGACACAGAATCCAAAGCAGGCTCCAGGCTCTGACCTGTCAGCACAGCTGGGCTGGGGCTCAGACTCATGAGCCGTGAGAACATGATCTGAGCTGAAGTCGGACGCTCAACGGCCAAGAGTCAGACTCTTAACCGATTGAGCCACCCGGGCACCCCAAAGCTGTGTTTATTCTTAAACAGGTTTTCCATTTTTCCCCATAACCATGCATTGTCTCTTCACGAATTCTCTTTTTGCTGAATCTAGGAACTGTAGCACTGTTTGGCACAAGACTCCAGAGAGACCCTGCCCCCTCATTCAGACCCCATCAGTTGGGGAAGTGGAGTCTCTACTCCCAGACTCTTCCTTTGGGGCTATGGAGCCATAGAATGGGCTCATGGAGAGGCTGTGGACAGCATACAGCTGCATGCATTATTTGGGGTGGGGGGGGGGGGGAGTGTGAAGATGGCCCCAAAGGTCTCAGTAGATTCGAGAATTCTGTGACCCATAAAAAGTTAAGAGTTTCTATTGCTGAAGTTTTAGGTCTTTCTGAAGAGATTCCCAAGGAGGACCTCCCAGGAGCCATGTCTAAATGGGAGGCCCTTGTGGTCTGGTGATTTTGGGTGGATGCCATGCCTCCCCAGAGTCTGTGGGCCAGTGGGCTCTCAGAAGAGGGTACCCTTTGATCTCCTACCCCCTCTAGCCAGTTCAACGAATAAATCCCGTTGTTGCCAGTGTTGAAGCTTTGCCGGGTGCTACGGCACAAGGGTTGTGCAGAGGTGAGGGGGATGTAGTCATTGTTACTGATCCCAAGGTGGACGTGCATGAGGCCTGTGCCCCCTGGGCTAGAAGAGGGTCTCAGGGGAGTGGAGATCCTCTGATGCCAATCTTTCCACCACCACCACCACCACCACCTCAAGGCACTCCTTGCTCTATTACAACCGTAGGACCTGCAGCGAGACATCGAACAACACAGCGCAGGGGTGGAATCTGTGTTTAACATCTGCGATGTCCTACTGCACGACTCCGATGCCTGTGCCAATGAGACCGAGTGTGACTCCATCCAGCAGACCACCAGAAGCCTGGACAGACGCTGGAGGAACATCTGCGCCATGTCAATGGAACGGCGAATGAAGTAAGAAATGAGCTGCCCCTAAACGTTTTGAACATGGTCAGCCAGACTCCGTGCATCCTTCTGATCTCAGGAAGAGTAGCTGTGTTCTGTTCACTCCGCTTCCAAGGCTGTTGGCAGAGAAGGCTCAGTAGGTGTGACTAGTGCGCATGAAGTGAATTATTCAAGAAAAAAATATAATCAGGGCAACAGCTTTCCCCAGCAGTCCTGGGCCTTGAGGTGTAACCACGCTGGCCACTGTGCCTCTGTGTCCCTAGCCACAAAGTAGTGGGAGCTCTGTCTCCTGCCTGCTAACCTCTGTGAACTTCAGGAACTCTGAAGGGCAGTCCTAGACAGAAGGTGACCTGACCGAGAAGGGGATGTTCCTGGTTATTTCTTAGAAGAGGGATATCAGGGTCTCTTCCCCTAAACAGTGCCAGTGCGAGGGGTGTCGGGAATTGGGCCCATCAAGGGAGGGGGAAAAAAAAAATGGAAGCTCATGGTTGAAATGGCTGGCTTATATTGAGGTGCTTTCCTCCTATCAGAATCGAAGAGACGTGGCGTCTGTGGCAGAAATTTCTAGATGATTACTCCCGCTTTGAGGACTGGCTCAAGTCAGCCGAGAGGACAGCAGCCTACCCGAATTCCTCAGAGGTGTTGTACACAAATGCCAAAGAAGAGCTGAAGAGGTTCGAGGTAAGGGCCCCCCTCCAGCCCGCTGCTCCTGGGAATCAAGCCTCTGGGCAATTCAGGTGACTCCCTTAAGGGGCTGGCTCCCCCCACCTCTGGCCAGGGCGGCGCAGTCCGCAGCCTGCCGGCAGCTGCTGAGTCCGCTTTGCCGGGCAAGACGCGGCACGCGGTGAACTTGAGAGGCCGTTCTTTAGCATCAGGGCACGTGAAGCAGGCTCTCCGCAGCCACTTCAGCCTGGGGGGGGTAAGCCCTCGGGGAGGGGGCGGGCTGGCCCCCCGCGTGCCTTGGCACTGACGCGGCCCATGTGTCGCAGGCCTTCCAGCGGCAGATCCACGAGAGGCTCACGCAGCTGGAGCTCATCAACAAGCAGTACCGGCGGCTGGCCCGGGAGAACCGCACGGACACGGCCAGCAAGCTGAAGCAGATGGTACACGAGGGCAACCAGCGCTGGGACAACCTCCAGAAGCGGGTCACGGCCGTCCTGCGGAGACTCAGAGTAACCTTGTCTATATCACCCGCCTTACTTGTAGCCTTTCGGGGAGAAGCGATGTGCGGTATCGGGCTTAGAGCGAAGCCATGGGTAGACTTCATTTCCGGCCTCAGCTACCTGAACGTTCTTCCAGTCGGCTTTCCCTTTGCTTTAAGCCGAAGCTGCCAGCATTCATGTTTTTTAAAGAGGTTGTTTGCCCAAGAATAGGCTTCTTAGGCGGGGCCTGGTTATGTGAGTTGTGGTAACAAGCACATCGTTTTTCCAATTCCGGATACCCGGAAGGCCTACACGTTGGCTCATAGACTGCCCAGAGCCTGGGCCGCTGCCATTACCCGGTGTGGCAAAGGTGCCTCTTAGCCTGGAAAGAGGCCCCGCCTTGCCCATCTGCCCGTTTTTGTGTGTCCCGTTGGTTCTTGCACTGTGAGAGCCGGAGACAGAGCCCCCTCTGCATTGTGGAGCTTGGGGGCAGTGATTATCCTCCGAATTTCAGAGCACATTGACCTAACCTCAAAGGTTGGGTTGGATTTTTAAATCTAATAGGCATTCACCTGAGATTTCTGGAATGTGGAAGGCTTGGGGTGTTAACCTTTGTGAGTCTAGTTGCAAACTGACCGGGCCAGTGTGGTCTATGGCTGCAGCAAGTAATTTTAACCCCTGCTTCTGTTCTCAGGGCAGAACATTCTTGAAATCATTCTAAGATGATGAAAATCTGGGCTTTTTTTTTTTTAAACCCTCAAGAAGGAGTGGGCTAGGTTTTCAGACAACCCCCATGCATTAATTTCCTTATCTCCCACCGATTTGACTGTGACTGGTCATTTGGCACTGAATGCTGTTTGTCTGAGAATCGGCTGCCCATCTCTAAGGTGGTAACCCAAGAGGCATCCTTAATTGGAGGTGATAAATCTGGGTCTTCTTTCTCTGAGGGCACACATTCAGGATTACCTCAGTGAAGGCAAATGGGGCACTAGGCCAGGCTTAACCCTGAGATCCGTACTTTTCCATCTTTAAGCTACTAAATCTTTCTGTTAAGCAAAAGCTTCCACAGAAGGCTAACAGGTAAAAACAGGCAAGGTGCCTGGCCCGGACTTTGAGGGCGTTCCTCAAAGGGCAGGTTGGGAAAATCACTGACTTGCAGAATTACAGAATTGCTGAAAGGACCCGAAACGTCGCAATCCGCGGTCCCACACCCTCACTTGCCCACAAAGACGCCAAGGCTCAGAGAAGTTGGGGTACTTGTTTGTGATCCCACAGCCAGGAGCAGAGCCCGGGCTCCCAACCCCACACTGGCCCCCTGATGCCCTGTGGGTCTCCTGGGGTACCCTTTCGTCTTGGCCCAAAGTAACCTTGCTGAACTGTCTTCTGCCATCCACCCAAACACCCGGTTCTCTTCCGCAGCATTTCACCAACCAGAGGGAAGAATTCGAGGGGACCCGGGAGAGCGTTCTCGTGTGGCTCACGGAGATGGACCTGCAGCTGACCAACGTGGAGCACTTCTCGGAGAGCGACGCTGACGACAAGATGCGCCAGTTGAATGTAAGGCCTGCACCTACGGCCCCTCTCGGGAGAACGCACCTCTGCAGGGGAGAGCCGGCCGAGCACAAACTTCACCTGACACCCTGAGAGCACATTCCAGAATTGTCAAAGCAGCCAGGCTGACCCCACCTGTGTCCCACAGGGTTGTCACGAGAGAGGATACTGTTCCTTACAGTCGAGGGGCCACTGGCACGAGGCTCTGTATTCTTTCTCATTTATAATCATCCACGGGGTTCCAAACAGAACTTCACAAGGTGCTCTTTCCCCAGCTCTTGAGTCGGAGTGCAACGTGCAGGGTGTGGCAGGAAGAACATATGTATCAAGAGTGGGTTCATGAACAGATCTCTTCTGCTCTCTCAAATATGTGCATTTCGCTTTAATTTCCCTGTAATTCCCTCCTGGGCTTTTAAAAGAAATTGAAAAATAGAAATTTGCCTTCCTTTTTTTTTTTTTTTTTTAATTTATTAATTTATTTTTTAATGTTTATTTATTTTAGAGACAGAGAGAGACAAAGCATGAACGGGGGAGGGTCAGAGAGAGGGAGACACAGAATCTGAAACAGGCTCCAGGGTCTGAGCGGTCAGCACAGAGCCCGACACGGGGCTCGAACTCAGGGACTGCGAGATCATGACCTGAGCCAAAGTCGGCCACTTAACCGACTGAGCCACCCAGGTGCCCCTTGCCTTCCTTAATATAACAGTACCAATGCGGTGACTATTGGGTCAGCAGGACCAAATGCCCATGGGTGGCTTATTATGAGAAATTTTGTTTCCACTCAGTGTTAGTAAGACAAGTTTTTGCCCTCACACCCAACGGCAGTAGATGCCTGTCCTTGCCAAACTTTTGGAATTATTTTAATTGTAACTGCTTCTCGGCCTTTTGGCTAAGATCAAGTGTAGAATTATTTTAATTGCAAAAGTCAGTGCCCAGAAGGGAGAGGGAAAAAATACACACAATCGCTTTATTTTTTTCATGTTTGTTTATTTTTGAGAGAGAGAGTGCATGCGGGGAAGGGGCAGAGAGAGATTGGGAGACAGAGGATCCGAAGGAGGCGGCGGGCTCTGTGCTGACAGCGGAGGGCCCATTGCAGGGGTCGAACCCACAACCCACAAGATCATGACCTGAGCCAAAGTCGGACACTCAACCGACTGAGCCACCCAGGCGCCCCCCTACAGTCATTTTAAATTATCTAAATCTTTATTGTCGCTATGTTAAAAAATCGACGAAGCTCGCGTCCTGGGTGAAGGAACGAAGTAGACATCGTCTGGATCCTCAGGGAAACTTTCCTTCTTTGAAATCGTTCCTCTCTCCTATTCTGAATAGGGCTTCCAACAGGAAATTACGTTAAATACCAACAAGATCGATCAGCTCATCGTGTTCGGGGAGCAGCTGATTCAGAAGAGCGAGCCCCTGGACGCCGTGCTGATCGAGGACGAGCTGGAGGAGCTGCACCGCTACTGCCAGGAGGTCTTCGGCCGCGTCTCGCGGTTCCACCGCCGGCTGACCTCCCGCGCTCCGGTAAGGGGAGCGCACGCTCGTGCGGAGCGCCTCCGGGCTGCGCAAACTTGACGGTTCACCGAATGGGCTGCGCACACTTGACGTCTGGCCAAATTTTTACAGAGATGGAAACCTATGTACTGGTCAGCTGTGACGTATTTTATGGTAAAAAGGAGAGCAAAACAGTTCTGTTTCTGCTTTTATTACTCCAGAGTCACACTTAACTTGGGGGCTCCCATTACCCGATGGAAAGGACGGCATTTCTGAAAGTTTTTGCGCCCTCAGCTGTTTTCTGTGTGTTCCTCAGCCCAGGGCTCTCCTGACATGTGTCAGCACCCATAGGATATGCGGATATGTGTTCTGGTTTTGCATACGGTACTAATTTGGGAATGTGTTGGCCTTTTCCTCTTAGTGTCTGGGAGCCTTAAAAAGTTTTTCGTTTTGAGAGAGAGAGAGAGAGAGACTGAGTGTGAGTGGGGGAGGGGCAGAGAGAGAGAGAGAGAGACGCAGGCTCCAGGCTCTGAGCTGTCAGCACAGAGCCCGATGTGGGGCTCAGACTCATGAGCTGTGAGATCATGACCTGAGCCGAAGTTGGGTGCTCAACCGACTGAGCCACCCAGGTGCCCCAGTGTCGGGAGCTTTTAGTATTTGTGCCTTTCTGGTGCCTTCTTCTCACCTTTGAACTTTTTTTTTAAGTTTATTTATTTATTTTGAAGCAGAGAGAGAGCATGAGCAGGGGGAAAGGCAGAGAGAGAGAGGAAGAGAGAGAATCCCAAGCAGGCCCCACACTGTCAGCACAGAGCCCAGCATAGGGCTCGAACTCACAAACCATGAGATCATGACCTGAGCCAAAATCAAGAATTGGACACTTAGCTGACTGAGCCACCCGGGCACCCCTGTTCTCACCTGTGAAGTGACAAAAGCACCAGTTTCCCATAGCAACTGTGAAGTTTCCCTTGACAGAGGGACCTTCTGGGAAGTTGAGGTGGCATTCAGGCCACTATTCAAAGTTCATTGCCTTTGTGTGCCAGAAGCTTTCATGATAACCATATTGAGCGACACAACTGGCCATTTTTTCCTTTTTTGTGTCTCCAACTGGCTAACTTGATGGTTATTTCTTCATCAGACATAGCCTTAAAAATCACCATACAGTTTCCTCATTTCTAAATATAGCAGTTTCTAGGCATTTCTCTTAAACCAAGGCATTACAACATAGGAAGAATAAGGTTCTGTATCCTGAACAATAAGATTGAGGGGTAAGAAAGAAAGAACCTGGTACAAACAGTCATGAAGTTGTGAATCTTAGCCAGAATACTCTTAATGGCCTTACATTTTTTTTTTTTTTATTTAAAATTTTCTGATTCTTGGAGAAACCTGCCATTAACCACTAATAAAATGTTGGCCTCCATTTTCTTATCTTCTAGGGAAAGTTGTTTAACTTAGACCATCAAATGTCAGGTTTCTCCTAGGAAAGAGGCTGGGCTTTGCCGAAAATACAGATTCTAGGCCTCACACTAAAGCGTCTAAATTAGAATAATCACAACTAGGCCCTGGGAACCTGATTCTTTTTTCTTTAAAAAAAAAATTTTTTTTTTAAGTTTACTTATTTTGAGAGAGAGTGACCAGGGGAGGGGCAGAGGGAGAGAGGGAGAGAGGGAATCCCAAGCAGGCCCCATGCTACCAGTGCAGAGTCTGACACGGGGCTTCATCTCACAAACCGTGAGATCCTGACCTGAGCCAAAATCAAGACTCTGACGCTTAACCAACTGAACCACCCAGGTGCACCTAACCCGATTCTTTTTTAAAGCGGCACAGAAACGTGGGCAGTGGCCATTTTCAGGAACTGCCAGACAAGGCAGACTCCCCATGCACCTCACAGCTGCAAGCCTCTAATGTGGTTCATTCTGAAAACTGGACATCCCCACTTTAGGGCTTGGAAGATGAAAAAGAGGCCTCCGAGAATGAAACGGACATGGAGGACCCCAGAGAGATCCAGGCTGACTCTTGGCGCAAAAGGAGAGAGAGCGAGGAACCCTCTTCCCCTCAGTCCCTTTGTCATCTGGTGCCCCCGGCGCCGGGGCCCGAGCGGTCTGGCTGTGAGACCCCCGTCAGCGTGGACTCCATCCCTCTGGAGTGGGATCACACAGGTGACGTGGGGGGCTCCTCCTCTCACGAAGATGATGAGGAAGGCCCATACTACAGTGCACTATCAGGTAACAGCCCCTGTTTCCAGAGCCCTTGACATTGACCCACTTGGTTATGTTTTTAGCACTGTAGCAACATGGCCATCTCTGGATGACCCAGAGTCCAGCTCATGGCTGACCCAGACCTCTGTGGCTTCTTGTGTTCTGTCCTGCCCACTTTGACTTCCCTGAGAGTGGCTCATTCCTATGACAGGTGGAATGAAAGGGAAAAAGGAACGAAATTCACCTGGGGACATTAAGGCTATTCTCTGATGGCTCTGGCTGTCTGGGAGGCTCTTCAGTGAACTTTTCAGTTGAGTTCTTCAGAGTATTGGTAGATCGTCTCCATTCTTTCTGTGGACTCCCCTCTCTCCCACAACGGCTTCAAACCGTCAAGAGTCGGCTGAAAAAAATTCTTTCGGTTTTTTAAACCTTTTTAATAAGACAGATCAAAGGTAGTTACTCTTCTCCTCCCAGCTGACAATGTTTCTACTGTTTTAACTTAATACTTGGGCATTCATCTACAGATGCCTGCGGTGAGGAAAATGACATTATTCTTTTTCAGATGTAGAAATCCCTGAAAATCCTGAGGCCTATCTTAAAATGACCACAAAAACTTTGAAAGCGTCTTCTGGTAGGCCCCTGACCGTGCATGTGTCTCAACATGGCAGCCTCCTGTGGCGAACACTGCATCCTAAACCTCGCTCCCATGTCATGTCTGACCTCTGCCTTCTGTGGACACCATGCGCCTCGGTCCTTGTGTCATGGTGTATTTACACTGCCGTACTCACACATACCTGCGTGCTCCTTACAGAACCCTGCCCAGACAGGAGCAGTCTCCATGCTGTCCTTCTCCTGCCCTTCAGGCCTGTGCAGAAGGGAATTCTTCATGGTGTCTTTTAAAACTTTAATCCCCCCCCCCACCCCCCCCCCCCGCCATCTAACTGAAGTTCTTCGGCACAGACCAAGCTTTCTTCACGGTGGCTTGGTTTGGAACTCCTTCCTTCCTTGCTTACGGTGCTTCCTGGGAAGAGGATGGGTGGGCAGGGGTAAAAGTACTGTTGCATTAGCCACAGGAGAAGAAACCTTCCTTTCCTTGATTTGCAGTTCTAACCTATGTTCCCTGCCCTGTCGCCATGTGCAGTGGTGGGGTAGCGCCACGAGCGGCCCTCTGGCCCCCAGGTCCATCCTGACGTTCACTCTCCCTCACTCCCGAGAGGTCTTCAGTCCTTCTGGCCCTTTGACCTGGCCTCGCTGCCAGTGTCCCCGCCACTAGATGCCCGGCTCCAAAACACCATTCATCTTCAAAAAATCCTGTGTTTGTTGTGCTCCATCGTGAACCCATCTAGTGAAGGCACAATGCTGCTCAGTTGCATGACTCTCATTTCATTCCCTTCTGGGGCGTACTGACATTTTGCAAATGTGCATGCTTTGCAAGGAAAGCTGCAGAACTCATATTATACTATAACCTGATGCCATGTTACCCATGACCTTTTTTTGTGTAACTAAGTATGAATCCTTTGGTTGGAGAGAATGGACTGTCACTTGCTGTGTTTTGTTTCAGGGAAATCCATTTCTGAGGACCACTCATGGCATGTTCCTGACAGCCCTTCCTGCCCCAAGCATCGCTACAAACAAATGGGAAGTGATAGGAATGTACAAACCATCCCCTCAGATTCCAGCACTCCCTATAAACCAGCCTATGTAAGTCTTGACTGCACTGAGAATATAACCCAAGTGCATTAGTAGTTGAAATTCTTAAGAGAGAGAGGTTGGTATATGCTGCGTGTGCTCACTTTCAAGGGGGATTTTGAGCTGGTTTTCCCATGGTGACAGTATCCCTGCTGAGCCGTCCATACATCATTAGAACCCTGGCAAAACATACTAGAGTTAAAGACTGGTTTCTGGCCAAGAACGATCTTTGTGTACATGAACATGATGCGGCAGTGATTATTACTGTTGAGTCAGTCATCCGTGCAAATAATGGAGAAGCAATATACTGGCTTTCCTGAGCTGCTCCCAAACTGTGTTCTGTTTACATCTTGACTGCATATCCTATTCAAAACATTGTGACTTCGTATTCAGGAAGATTTGACCATGTACAGTGGTAGACATAGGTTTGATTCCTAACCCCACCAATAAAGTGCTCTGGGGCCACAGCACTTTGCCTTGCCTCCGTAAGCCTTCCTCACCTGAGGATAAACCTACTTTCCATTAATTGTTGTCTGTGTTGATTTGTAAGAATGTATAAAGAAGGCCCTTAGAAGTGGTCACTGTTACGATTATTACTATTTTTACTACCATGTGTGGTTCATTGTTGTTGTTTATAACAGTGACCATTCCTTCTTCATTATGGTTTCCTCGGGCAACATGAGTCCTTGGTATGCTCTGGCTGTGCAGCCGTTGGGGGCCGCCAGCCTAGGATTTAACGTTGGCTCCAGATCAGCCTCAGCACAGAGGACTAGGGAGGAGCGAGTTGAAATTCAAATGTCTCTGTGCACTTTTAATCATCCTCTTCTAGAGAAACCAGAAGCGGTGGTGGGCATCACTGAATTAGTCCGCCAAGTGCCCACTGTGTCTAAGAATGGATAGTGCTAGATAATTGGAGAAGCTTCTGCCTGTATACGGTCAGGCCCAAGTCATTTGATAGTGGGCTGCCATGCCCAGTTCAGCAGCTCTTCCTCTTGCTTAGTAAGCAGCTGTCAGTTTTAATCTGCCCCTCTGTGATGCGGAATAAGACCTGACAGTCGTGGGGAGAGGGAGGGACCCCAGCACCTCACCTTTGCTTTGTATCCAGGGCCACATGGTTTGGCCTCCCCCAGCATTGATGCTTGTGTTCCTCCACAGTTTCAAAAGCCTCCACCCTTTTCTGTGTGTCTGGAACCAGGCGTGTCACCAGAAATCTGAAGTGGGGGGGGCGGGGGCGGTATTTTTTTCATTCCACACAAGTAGGCCATATGGACACAAACCAAAGAAAGCATAGCTTTACTAAAAAGGATACCTTTATTTTTGGAAAGTCCTGAGATAATAGGCCAGTCAGCTCTGCACTAACAGAAGAGTCAATATGTGCAGTGAAAGATAAATGCTCGGTAATGAATGACCCCCGGAGGCAGATTTGTCCTCTGTGTTTCCAATTCTGGGGATAATCTGCCAACCAGCTCCACAGAGTGACGAGGAGGGATGACTAAATTTTGTAAAACACTCTGCAAAAGCGAAAGTGTGCACACAGTAACAGCCTGGTAGCTCAGCGGTGGTTTTTAGCTTTTTTTTTGCATGTTTCATTTGAGAAGTGTTAGGAAGCCCCGAATTAGGCCGTTTTATTTCCAATACTGACCTCTCCCCTGCTCCCCCCCACCAGTCTTGGTCTTTACTAAGGCTTTATTTCTGCCGTTGGCTCTGCTTGCTTATAAATGCACCCAATAATCTCCATATTAATAATCATTATATATTAAAAATAATTATTAATCGTGTAATATTAATATTAAAAGGAAAGGGGTCCTGTATCTTCATTTCCTACCTATTCCTATGAACCAAGATACTCTTCATACAGCCTTTGAAATTTATAAGTGGTAACATAAAAATCGGTTCATTCTAGGTAAAGCTGCTGCTATCCCCAGGCACTGACGGTGGCAAAGAAGGTGCCAGAGCCTTGAATGGCAGCTCACAGCAGGAAGACGAGGGACTTGCTGCTCTCACCGGGCAGCAGTCAGGTACAGATAAATTAGGCCGTTGTTAGGACAGGTCAAGGCTATATTTTGGGTCAGCTGGGCATTTAAGTCATTGCTCGACAGAACATTAATTAAGAATTGACCAACTGTAATCCACCAAAACAGCTAAACTTAGTCTATGGCAGCCATTGTTATTTTCGAGTCAGCTGACTTGTAGGGCACCTCGCTGGCTCAGTCAGTAGAACATGCGATTCTTGATCTTGGGGTTGTGAGTTTGAGCCCCACGTTGGGTGTGAAGATTGCTTAAAAAAATAAAAAAAGTTTTCAAGCAAAAACAGAATCAGCTGACTTGTATTTACGAACAAATTCCTAGGCTTTTTACTTGCAAAACTTTTTTTTTTTTTTTTTTTTGAGTTTATTTTTGAGAGAGAGACACCGAGACAGAGTGTGAGCGGGGTTGGGGCAGAGAGGTAGACACAGAATCCAAAGCAGGTTCCAGGCTCCGAGCTGTCAGCACAGAGCCTGACGCAGGGCTCGAGCCCACAAACTACAAGGTCATAACCTGAGCTGAAGTCGGATGCTCAACCGACTGAACCACCCAGGTGTCCTTCAAAACTATTCTTTAAATATTGACCAATGAGAGGGGTTGTGGGAAGGGGGATTAAGGAGTCTACTGCTGAAATCACTGTTTCAATATATGCTAACTAATTTGGATGTAAATTTTAAAAAATAAAATTAAAAAAAAAATAAATATTGACCCATGAGCCTTATATGAAGTGCATATTTTAATGTCACTTGTATATAAAGATCAGACAGGAAGATGATGACCAAAGAGCAGTCAGGTGGCTCCTCATGAGACCAGTTCAATGATTATAAAAGTAATTATTCTCCTAAGCCAAAAGTCAAACTGATAGAATTGACCCGATCATTCATGAACCAGGAGAGAAAGCGCCGGAAAACAGCATAAACTAAACTGCTGAACATTGGACTGCAGTACATGTTGGCACCATGTTGGGTCTCATAGCCCGTTCCGTACCTCATCCCAGCCTTTGTGGGAGGGTGGTGGCACCGGCCTTGAACCACAGCAAGGGGACGGCAAGGACTCCTGAAGCCAAGCCTTCTGCAAGGAGCATCCCCTTCAGGTTTTGCCATCCTGACCCTGGACTAGCTGGAGACATAGAAATCTGTTGGGGCTACTGCTTCTTTTTACCGCGACTTTTTATTCCAGGCGCCTTTGACAGATGGGAGCTGATTCAAGCACAAGAACTTCACAATCAACTCAGGATGAAACAAAACTTGCAACAGCTCAATTCCAAGATCAGCGACATCACCACTTGGCTGAAAAAAACGGAAGCAGAGCTGGAAACGTTAAAGATGGCAGAACCTCCCTCTGATATCCACGAAATGGAGCTCAGAGTGAAGCAGCTCAAGGTGAGGGGGAGGTGTGGAGGGAAGAGGGATCCAGAACGTGCATGTGGACGCTCGCTGTGCAGGACCAGCACGTGACACCTGTCAGCTGTGTAGGTGGCAGGCTGCAAGCAGGTGTAGTGCTCAGTCTGTCCCGTTCCACTTCTGTAACGGGCAAGGACGCAGATGTAGGTTTTTGTTTTCATGCAGAAGATCATCTGCACATGATCCCAAAGCCCCCAGCGGTGCTGGGGAGGTGCATCTCAGATCCCCTGTGCTGGAAAGATCTGACTTCAGAGACCCCTCTAGACTTGTAAGGAGGTGCTAGTGGGCACCACCAGGCAGCTGAAAAACACCCTTCCAAACTGTGCAATCCAGGCTGGTGGGGGAGCACTGAGAATGGGGGCGGGGGGAGGATCAGCTCACCTGCTGATGAATTCTGTGGCCTGATGTGGCTACTCTGTTACACAGTTACAATTTGTCACCCACATAGTCAGCCGTTGCCCCACTAGAACTATCCAGGGAGCAGGGGAGAGGCAGTTGGAGCCCTGCGCTTTGGCCGGGGGGCGGGGGAGGGCGGGGTGGGGGGGGCCTGAGCCTGAGCTCCTAAGACAACCCAGGGCAGGGGTTTAGGGTACCCAGGCAGTCTTCACATGGGTATTAGTATTTTACTTTGTGCATCAGTATATCTGGGTTAACTATTCACCCTAAGTAATAATAGTTCTGTGATATCAAGGGATTCGTGCAGGTTAACTACATGTACTTTATCTGAAAGACTTCTTTTTTTTTTCTTTTCTTTTTTTTTTCAACTTTTTTTTTTTTTTTAATTTATTTTTGGGACAGAGAGAGAGACAGAGCATGAACGGGGGAGGGGCAGAGAGAGAGGGAGACACAGAATCGGAAACAGGCTCCAGGCTCCGAGCCATCAGCCCAGAGCCTGACGCGGGGCTCGAACTCACGGACCGCGAGATCATGACCTGGCTGAAGTCGGACGCTTAACCGACTGCGCCACCCAGGCGCCCCTATCTGAAAGACTTCTAATGTGGTCCAGAAATAAGCCAACCAGGACTCGGCAGGGTCTACTCGTGCCTGTGGCTGAGTCGACCAGCCAGGAGCCGGGCCTCTACTCTCAGCCTGGCTAGCCAAGGTCACTGACCTTGTGAGGCAGCTCCTCACCTGATACCGCCCAGCCAGTTGAAAGCAAGTTGGCTCTTGCTTCTGCCGCCACAGCTCAGAGAAGCGTTTGGCAGATCCGTTCCCCGCTGAGGTTCAAATGAACCCCACATCGCTATTTTCAGAATGCCTAACCCAGTCTTTTCCCTCTGCGGTAGGAAATACTAAAAGCCTTTGACACCTACAAGGCTCTAGTGGTCTCTGTCAACATGAGCAGCGAGGAATTTCTGCAGACTGAGAGCGCGGAGTCCAAAGAGCTCCAAGGTCGCATCGGCCAGCTGGCGCTGCACTGGGACGCGGCACAGGGTGCGGTGGAGAGCTGGAGAGCGGGCTTACGGAGGGCCCTCGTGCAGTGCCAGGTACGCCGGCCCCCAGGCCCGGCCCACATGGGTGGGAGAGGCAGATATTTTTATCCTAGTCAGGATGCTTTGGCACACAAACACGGCTTGTGTTAGGAAACATGTGCTTTATCGTTTTGTTTCCAAGAGGCTCAGCTGCTGTCCCACCCTGTGTCTCGTGCTCTGCCGCCCCGGCCCATTCTTAGCATAAGGGTTCCAGCGAACATTCCAGTAGGTCAGAAATGCCGCCCCACGCGGCCCCATCTCTGTCCTTTTGCCAGGAGGACCGTATGTGTAGCAGAGCGATTAAGAGACCTGGCTCAGAACAAGGAGTGGTTTAACCCAACCCTAGAGCTTTAGTAGCTGTGCGACTCTGAGCAAATCACTGTGCCGGCTAGACCTCTGTTTTCTCATCTGAAAAATGGGAATCATGTTAGTCCTTACCTCACAAGGTAATCTTAGCCCAGCCCTCGGCACATGGTAAATGCTCATCCCGTGTGAGCTCTGACCCCATCTCTGGGAACGCGAGCCCCACCAGCAAGACCCCATGCCCATGTGTCCCTGGGCCACGGCCTGTCCCGTTGGGGTGTCTCCCTTTGCCGCTGAATCCAGATTTGTGGAGTCGTTCGTGTGGTCTTTCTGTGTCATAGCAGGTGTGGCGTTGTGAAGCCCGGCCTTTCTGCTAGCACTCGTCCCTCGACATGCATCACGCCTCCTGGGACTGTGCCACCTGCATCCTCTTTGCGGCTTTCCCTTTTCCTTGTTTGGGGGCCCTTTTATTCATCGGATAAAGACCAGAGCAAATACTATGAAGGCCCAACACATCAAGCTGCTTCTCAGCACACCTGCCCTCAGAGAAAGGGCAATACTATGACGTGTTGTGTGTGTGTGTGTGTGTGTTTAAAGGACTTCCACCAGTTGAGTCAAGATCTGCTACTGTGGTTAGCGAGTGCTGAGAGCCGGAGGCAGAAGGCTCGTGTCACGGACCCAGAGGCAGACCCCCAGGTGCTCCTGGAGTGTCAGGAAGAACTGATGGTAAGTTTCCTCCTAAGGGGTCCTGCACTGCCGCTGGCCCCTGGCAGGTGAGGACTCAGGGAGCTGCCCCTCGTGTTTCTTGGAACAACGCCAGCGTGACGTTTTGCTCTCGTGTTCCAGTTGGTATCAACTACTAAGCATCCCTTTGTAGTAGTTCTGAAGCAGGATGGCTTGCAGAGATGAAGGGCCAGGGCTAAAAGCAGGAAGTCCTTAAGACTCTCGGGAACGGGGGACGTAGGGGTTTAGCAATATCCTGAGAAACATGAAGCCGTTTGATTAGAAGTATTTTCTCCTTTGTGAATATCAGGACTCACTGGGGGAAAATATGCTCAATTACTCCACAGACACAATGAGCTATATGAGTTTTCTAAATCTGCTATTGAAAAGTCTTATTTCTTGAAGGGTAGTTGTGTTTTCATATATTTATTTCACTAACCAGGTGACTTTCTTAGCCATAAGTTTGTAGGTGATTCAGTTATAAACAGTTTAAACTTAAAGTACTGGTCATTATTTTAAAAGCTTTTTTTTTTAATGTTTGCTTAGAGAGAGAGGGAGAAAGAGAGGGAGAGAGAGAATCCCAAGCAGGTTCCGCACCATCAGTGCAGAGCCCAATGCAGGGCTCAGTCCCACGAACCATGAGATCACGACCTGAGCTGAAAGCAAGAGTTGGACACTCACCTGACTGAGCCACCCAGGTGCCCCTTAAAAAACATGTTTATAGGGGTACCCGGGTGGCTCAGTCAGTTGAGCGTCTGACTTCAGCTCAGGTCATGATCCCACGGGGTTTGTGGGATCGAACCCCACATCAGGCTCTGTGCTGACAGCTCAGAGCCTGGAGCCTGCTTTGGCTTCTCTCTCTCCCTTTCTGCCCCTCCCCCACTCACATTCTGTCTCTCTCAAAAATAAACATTAAAAATTTTTTTAATAAAAATAAAAATTTTATGCTAAAATCCTTGTAAAGCCCCACTCTCAAGAAGAGTGCCGTCCAGTAAACTTTCTGCAGTGAAGAAGATGTTCTATATCTGCACTGTCCAGTCTGATAGCTACCGGCCACAGGTGGCTGTTGAGCACTTGAAATGTGGCTACTGTGGCTGAGACTGAATTGTAATTTTAAATCGCCACATGTTGTGTAGTGGCTACCAAAAGGGACAGCAAGCAAGGTAATCGACCACACAGGCTGATTCACCAGACACATGCCTCTATTCCTATAAAGTATGCTTAAGCTGCTGTTTCTCAACTTACCCAATTTAGATTTTTTCCTTGACTTTGCTATTGCAGTGGACAAAGGTCTAGTCTTCCCCTCACTTCTTCCAACTCCCCCAGCCTCAAGTTGTCTTCAGAATGAGAAGGAGTGGAAAATAGGGGCAGGGTGTCACCTACTTGCTGCCCAAATGATGCTAGACTTGCAGACACACCCAGGTACATAGCTAGTAGAATGTTCTGGAGTTGACCACCATCCATCATCCATCCCGGAACTGTCCTGGCACTAAGCAAGCGCCATCTGGCCACAGTAAGCAGCGGCTATTTTTATTTTTATTTCACACATTTTATTTTTAGCAACTGAAAAACGAGCTCGTGGAACGTGAACCTCAAGTAAACACCTTACAAGAGCTTTCAAACAGCCTTCTTATTAAGGGGCATGGCGAAGACTACATTGAGGCTGAAGAGAAGGTACATGTTATTGAGAAGAAACTCAAACAGTTACTTGAGCAAGTGTCCCAAGACTTAATGTCCTTGCAGGGCAGCCAGGTGAGTCCACTTGTGGCTTTTAAATACGTGTGGTATCAGATGCCAACAGGAAAGCAGAATGGCAGGCCTCGCTGTGGGGCAGAGGCTATAAGCACGTGGTCCGAGTGGCGCCTCGAGTCCCGCCCCTTCTACCTGGGCGGCCTTAAAAAGTTACACAAACTCTTTGACGCGGTTCTGTCCTTTACAAGAGGGAGACAACAATATGGTACCTACCTGTTCGTATGGCTGGCGTGTGAAAAACCAGTCTAATCCCTCTATCATTTCTGTCTTTCCTTCATGCGGAGTAGACTTCAGAGTACTCCTTCACTGTCCAGGGCGCTCTCTGCTGCCCGCTCTCTCATTTTTCTACTTTCTTGTCTTTAAAATGTGATCCAACTCAGAACGAATGGATACCCATACCATGGCTTCACCAGACTTGAGGGAGGCCCACCCCTCCATTCTAGAGTGACATTTCTACCTGTACAGCCAAGGCTATAGTGTGTTGATGGCCACATGATCCTTCAGCACATCTGGCAAGCTGTCAACCCTTGATGCAGCTAAACTCGGTCTCCCCCCATGTGTGCTATGGGTTTTTAATGCTGTGCTTGGCCTTGCCTTGTTTACATTCCTTTCTGACTGGAGAAGTCTGTGTTAAAGGGCTCTCTCTTCCAGAAAGATTTGAGCTGGGGGAGGGGTGAGCAGAGCAGTGAAACTGCATGAAGCACGTTTTGTGCTCTTGAGATTACTCAGAACCTCTGTTTCCCTGAACTGAACCCTTGGGGTGTGGATTTCAGAACCCAGACCCATCTCTGCCCAGCTTGGACGAGGTAGACTCTGGAGACGAGCCTCCAGCTGCATCCACACCAGCTCCCCAAGCCAAGGTGAGAGCCCCTTTCTGCCCCGAGAAGCACACTGGTTATTTTTCGAAGTTACTGAGATGACAGGAACTGGAGACTCCGCCCCCCAATAGGCTGTGAAAGATGGGAGCCCTTCTAGTGTTGTTGAAGGGGCTTCCTGATCTCTCCCCATTAACAACAGATCAACAAACTGGACCGCGAAGCTCTTGTCACTTTAACAAACCCAATGATTTCTTACCTCCTGGAGTATAATCTCAAATGTATTTGTCTGGTTTCAAAAGCTTGGCAGAAAGATGAGCTAAGGAAGGAGGTTTTATCATGGACAGGACTAACCAGTCTTCACTTACTAACTGGGTTGTTTTTATCCAGCAGTTTGGAGCAGAGAGGATGACGAAAGACCAGAACAAGGCGGACAGCAGGTAGGGGGGATGCAGTCACAGAAATGAGTCCTCTGTTCCACACACGCGCGCGCGCACACACACACACGCACCTCACCAGTCTTGCCAATGCCATGCTCCAGGTGTTTGTAAGAACCCAGTTGACTTGTTTTCTTCAGTCTGGAAAGGGGCTGGGCTGCTCTTCCAGGACTGAACCTCAGTCGTGGGCACTCACTTTCACGTCAGGCCCCGGATGTCTCACCTAACGCAGGCAGGGTTCAGGTAGCTCGAGGGGGTGCGGCGTCCGGAACCTCCTGCTCACCTCTTCACCTGGTCTGTTGGCAGGGTGCCCGGCCCCGGCAGCTCGCGGCCACGGCGCTCCTTCCTGGCGCGGGTGATCAGGGCGGCGCTGCCCCTGCAGCTGCTCCTGCTGCTGCTGCTGCTCCTGGCCTGCCTGCTGCCCTCCTCGGAAGAGGACTACAGCTGCACGCAGGCCAACAACTTCGCCAGGTCCTTTTACCCCATGCTGAGGTACACCAACGGGCCGCCCCCCACCTAGAGGCCCCGCCTGGCCTGCGGCACCTCACCACTGCCCGGCTTCGGCTTCGCGGGTGCCTGACCCGGCCCCTGCCCCATCAGCGGCGGCCGGGCTGGGATCTCGCCGAGGACACCGCCCTCCAGGCTGGCCGGAGAGGGCTTCCGAATGACATTCTGCCCTGGGGGCAGGGAGCCGGGCAGCGGGCGCCCCAGGCAGTTTGACAAAGCTCATTGATGGGTCTGGGATCTCTGGAAACTGCAGCTGCCTGAAGAGCCGAGCTCTCCGCGAATTCCGATTTATTTGAAAAACGACGTTATTAAAATGTACCTACTCTGCTCAACGAACAGTAGCGTTCACCCCACATTACCGAAACACGCTAGCGGATTCCACCTTAGAAATGGTTCAGAAACTCACGTGCACCCTTAGCTGGTTGATTGAAACAATCATATTTAAGAGATTTAGAATTAATTTTACTCCAATCAGCTAGCAATCTTGAGCTACAGGTTATAAACCAAAATGTTCTGTTCTGTACTTAGGTCTGCTCTTTTATATTGCTTTAAATTTTTAAAGAAATTATATTGCATGGATGTGGTTATTTGTGCATATTTTTTAACAATGCTGGATCTGTATGAATAATGTAAACTTTGATTTTTTTAAAAGAATCAGATTTTAGCTTGACCTTTTGACTAATGTACAGGAAATGCCAAACTACTTGATAGGGATGTTTTTGTAAGTTAATTTTATAAGACTTTCACATTTAAAGTGATGCTTCAGGTTTTGTTTAGCTGTTTGGCCATGGGGGGGAGGGAGGTTGTTACAGAAACTTGAAGCTATTTGTGGTATGTACAATTCAAATGTTTCTCATTAAAACAACCATACAAATACCCATACTTTTGTTGCACTGGATTATATTACAAGTTAAGTGTTATGCATAACCTTCTATAGAACAAAAATTATTTCTAAAATATTTGCTGGGGGGAGGGTGCACCTGGGTGGCTCAGTCGGTTAAGCATCTGACTTCAGCTCAGGTCATGATCTCAGGGCTTGTGGGTTCAAGCCCCACATAGGGCTGTCTGCTGCCAGCCTAGAGCCTGCTTTAGATCCTCTGTCCCCCTCTTCTGCCTCTCCCCACCTTGTTCTCTCAAAGTAAATAAACTTTTATTTTTGAGAAAGAGAGCGGGAGGGGGAGGGGCAGAGAGAGGGGGAAACACAGAATCCAAAGCAGGCTCCAGGCTCTAAGCTGTAGTGGTGGAGTCCCCTCCCTAAGGAATGTGGTAAAAAAACAAACCCTCAAGATAAGGGAAGGCAACCTGGCTGCGTGTGTACGTGACATCCCTCATGACCCTGTAACATGAGACCATCCAATCAGACTGTATGTCTGTACGTTACCCATATATGGGAGACAAGCAGAAAATGCATAAAAGGCTACACCACCCGGGCGTCCGGGCTCACTTTTTGGTACGAACCCAACTGAGCCCGTGCTGGCACAAATAAAGTTGCTTCCTGGAAAGAAAAGCCGCAGTGTTAGGGCTCTCTGTACAAGAAACCTGCTACACTGTCAGCACAGAGCCGGAAACGGGGCTCAAACTCACAAACCGGGAGATCATGACCTGAGGCAAAGTCAGACGCTTAACCGACTGAGCCACCCAGGTGCCCCAATAAACTTTTAAAAAATATATATTTGGGGGGATTTATTGGTTTTAATTCCAAGCCAAGCTTTATATTATTTAACTTTGTACAGAATAACTTGTGAGATCTAAACTCCCACAACCTGCATATGTAGAAATTACCCAGTGTGTGTCCCCCTAGTGCTGTAGGGAGTGATGAGGGCAGCATGGTGGGGAAGGTGGGTACAAAGGAAAGGATCATTTCACCCAGATTTTTCTATTCCCAGCTCTCTCCAAAGCGAACAGATTTTAACAAATGTTACAGGGATTAGAAGTCGCTGAACCAGTTCCTGGGTTAACTGTTCCTAACCTGCAGCTCTTGACACACGGGAGACACCACTGACCTAATGGTCACCTCGGTCAGTGTCCTCTCTCCTTCTCTGCCGAGCACAGACCTCAGGGGAAGCCAAGGATGCTTATCTGTGGGTGAAGCCCAACTCTCAGCGCCAGTGGCCCCTTCTGCAGGTGAGACATCCCCAGGACATGTGCAGTTCCCGAGCCACTTAAGGGACCAGTTGGAAGAAAACCGGTCTCCACTTTAACAATTGACGAAAGTGTTTGATAGGGAGAAACGGGCACTTCAAAAAAAAAATTTTTTTTTAAGTAGGCTTCATGCTCAGTGAAGAGTCCAGTGTAGGGCTTGAACTCATGACCCTGAGATCAAGACCTGAGCTAAGATCAAGAATCAGGCACCTAACCAACTGAGCCACCCACGTGCCCCACTGTTTTTTTTTTTTAACTGCCAAGTCTTTTGATGCTTTAAAATAATTCATTTCTTTTCATGGATTACAAAAATTCCAGAGGGACATTTAAGGGGAAAATGATACCCAAACTTTTTCTCTAAGCCACTGAGTTGGTTAGAAGGAGGTCCTTGCTCCAGTTTTGCAGAATCTTGACCTCCTTCTCTTCCAGTCCAAAGGAAGTGATGGTTCTAGAAACCTTTGACCCTGGAGCAAGTCAAAGTCCCAGTGAAAGAAAAGTGTCTGCATTTTAAAGCCTAATTGTACACATCCATTCTCAAAATAACGGTCTTTGAGTCTTGAGTCTGTATGTCAGGCAAACCAGGACTCTTACATGGGTGAGCTGCATTTTATTTGAACACACAGTGCCTGTGGTCATAAATCACCAGGGTGAGATTAGTTGACCAAAGATTAAATTGCTGCCGTTTAAAAAGTCTTTGACAGGGGCGCCTGGGCGGCATAGTCAAGTGTCCAATCTCGTGGTTCGAACCCCACGTTGGGCTCTATGCTGACAGCTCAGAACCTGGAGCCTGCTTCAGATTCTGTGTCTCCCTCTCTCTCAGCCCCTCCCCCACTAGCACTCCCGTCTCTCTCAAACATTAAAAAAAAATTTTTTTTTTAAGTCTTTGACAGCTTAAGACAGATTCTAACCCTCCTGAAATTGTAGGCAAGCATTTGTTGCTTATGTACCTTTTTCTGGGAAGACTGTCCATGGTTTTCATCAAATTCTTAAAGGGTGCTGCAAACCTAAAATAGAATAGAATTCAGATATGGGAACACAGACTAATTAAGCCTAATTATTGAAAGTTCTTATATTCCCAACAAATACATTTTTAAAGCCAAAATTATGAAAAACACTTTATTTAGCTTATGTCACATTAAACTTCTTTCCATAAACATTAAGGGGACACAGCAGAGGGGAAAAGCGGTCATGGGGGAAGAACGGAAAGCAGACCTCAAAACTTGCTGTCACACAACATTCATTTGTAAAAAGGCCCAAATGTACAAGGCTGCTTAATGGTACAAAGCATTCACCTGAAAAAATGACAAGCTATAGCCAGCCAACAGGCTCTGAGGTACACAGGACCACCAGATGACAAAGTCACAGCACCAAGAGTCCAGGCAGTTAGACACCCAGCGCAGAAGAACAAACGTGCGGAGACCGTGCTAATAGGAGCTGCTCAGGACCAGCGTTCACAAGCCTTCGCCCTTCCCATGAAGGAAATCCTCCCACACATTAACAGCCAGCCACTGGCGCCACAAGTGGATAGGATCCTTGGAACTCCAAAAATAAAAGAAAGGGGGGGGGGGGGGGGAAGAAGGATCCTTGACTCCAAAGCAACAAAAAGGGTTATAAGAAGATTGCATATCGCAGAGACAATGCACATCTTCGAGCTGTCACTGGAGCCAAAATTCCAGCAACTTTGAGAGCTACAAAGAATACATGGCATGTGTTTCACACGATTGTATACCAAACTCCACGGGGAAGCATCAGTAAGTACCTAAAAGGTGTGAGAATTTTACAGGGGTAAATTTCCAAGGAACCCCGTACTCCACTCCAGTGCATCTGGGGAAAGCAATAGCAGACAGGAGGTGACAGGAATACCACCCACTGGCTTAGGAGCCCAGGGTGAGGGAACAATAGAACTCTTCATTTTCTGTTCCACCTGTATAAAGTTTTGTGCAGGCCCCATCTAAGCCAAAAAGGTAGGAGGACCTAAAGATACAACAGAAGGCAACCATAACTTTCTTTTTTTTTTTCTTTTTGAGCGAGAGGGCACAAGAGCAAGGGCAGGAAGAAAGAGAGAGGAGAGAATCCCATAAAGACAGAGAGAGAGAGAGAGAAGTGGGACATGAGCTCCCAAACTGTGAG
The DNA here is from genome assembly GCF_024362965.1 of Panthera pardus. Taxonomy (NCBI): domain Eukaryota; kingdom Metazoa; phylum Chordata; class Mammalia; order Carnivora; family Felidae; genus Panthera; species Panthera pardus. The sequence goes on from NW_026526810.1 coordinate 102,574,599, forward strand.
ATCATGACCTGACCTGAAGTCAGATGCTCGTGACTGAGCCACCCAGGTGCCCAGAGGCAACCCTAACTCTAATGTGTGTTACACACTGAGATTCACATCAAGCAGCAGGAGCAATGCTGGCCAGGCAGGCAGAAGACTTCCATTCCTGTCCAACTTTTGCCATAAGTAGTTTTGTGACTTTGAGCAGGTCAGCTTACCCCTCTGGGCTTTAATTTTACGTGTGGATAAAAGATGAGACTCAACCTCTGTCAAGTTTGCAAGCTGTCACTGTGCCTACAGGGTATTGCGGAAATTGGGAAGGCCCCACTTAAACCAGAGCAGCCATGCGTGTCAGTTCGCAATTGATGAATGGATTCCGCAGTCTAAAAATATTTCTTTAGTGTTTTGGGGTTTTTTTGGTGTGTGTTTTGTTTTGTTTTTAACTAAACTGCATGATTACTTTAAGCTTTGGAACTTGTGTTTAGCTCTGTCACTAACTGCCCTGTGTGACCTTGAGCAAGTTTGCTTGTACCCTCTGTTTTCCAGAGCCAGAAAATTAGGATAACGGTAATTATTATGAAGAGTAAATGCAAAAGTATGAGGCATGGAGAACTGTGGCACACAGTAAGTGTTCCACAAATGTTATTTTTAGGTACTAAATGATGTATTTTTATCATCTCCTTCACGTAACCTTTATTATGTTTTCTAAAAGGCTTTCAGCAGCTTAAAGAAATGGGTCAAATCTTAATAAAAAAACATTTTGTTTCAAAATAGACCTATATACTGAAGGTGCACCTTGAATTTGAAAAAGTGTCCCTATATGCAAGCTCCTTAGCTGATTTAAATAAAAACCAAACTTTTCACATGCTAGAATATTCTAGATTTGCTTCAACCTAGCTTATATGATTATATAAGTCACTCTGCCAAGAACTGGTAACTCATGTCTTTTTACTGAGCTCTAGAATAATTGCCTTCTAGCTGAGTCGGCAGGTGAAATAATCCAGATAAAGACTGTCTCACTGCAGAACTTTTGTTGATTTGCCTTGTTTTGTTTTTAATACAGTTGAGACCTTCTAGATTTGTTATTAGGCTGACAATCTTCCGTTCCCACCTCAAGTGTTCAAGAAAAATCTCTTCAAAATGATGTTAGGGTCGAATCCTCTGTAATGGTCCCAGTAGACAGTATGAATGTGACAGGCCTGAGGCCACACAGAGGGGACGGGGGAAGGGTGGGGGACAAAGGACAACGTGTGCACACTCACTGTGCAGCCCCAGGCTCGCCCACACCGTCCTCTCTAGGAATTGCCAGTTCCCTCCCAGGATTCCGAGTGAATGCTCTCTTCTAACGTTCCCTGTGTTAAGAATATTCCATGTTAATTATTTCATTAACATTTGCCATATGATTCTGTATGAGACACTCGTGTTTTTAGAATTAAGCCCAAATCTCATTCGTCTCCCACCAATAAGCTTCTTACATTAAACAATAACTTGCAGATCAAAATGGAAGAAAAGAATCTTGCCACACGAGTGTGAGGCAAAGCTAAGATCATTTTTCCATAATACATAAAGTGTAGCTGGGTGGGGTTTTTTTCCCCCTCCGATACTCAAGTTAATTCCTGTTTACATTTATCAGGTCCTATTTCCCTGAGTTAATTCCTTTTGAAAACTGATCTTGGAAACAACAAAATCCTGGCTTAGCTATGGCAGAATTTAAAGTTGTCTATAGATCACTTTGAGGAGTATGGATACCCCCCAAAAAAAGACGACATTTAAAAGAAAGCACTATTAAAGAGAAATGATTCATCTTTAAAATGGATACTGAGAGTTTACCAACAACATAAAAACTGCACACTGGTGTCATCTTTAGAGGACACATTTGGAGCAGATGGGCACAGAGATTCAAAACACTCCATCTGCAGTGGGGGAAAGGGCCCTAAAATATTCTAAACAAAATGAAGAACTCTTTTCAACTATACGCCATGTCATCTCAACTGCCTACTTGGCCCAGATCCCAGTTCTAAGAGACAGCCTTGCACGGAGGAGGCCCCCCCAGGCTGGACTAACCTGTACCAGCAGCACACCCCCCCCCCCCCCAATGGCAACCTGAGCCAAGAAGAAATTACCAACGTGTTACATCCCCCTCGTGGCTGAATCTAAATGCAGTGAAGCAAGCAGCCTCAAGAAGCATGCGGGAATAATGAGGGGATGCGTAGTGGGTGCTGGAAGGGTTTACTCAAGCACATGCACCCTCCGGGCAAGCACAGGGTTTGGCACGGAAAGGTGCTTAGACACCTGAGACAAATCTGGTTTCTACCTTGGGCAGCAAAATCCAACCTAAAAAATGTCACTGCATGCTCCTGTGGCAGTGGCTTGGACCTCATTCTGTTTTGTTTTTGTTTTTGAACCTGGTAGTCTCTTTTGTAAGTACAATTAAGAACATTTCATCAGCAGGGGCACCTGGGTGGCTCAGTCAGTTAAGCGTCTGACTTCAGCTCAAGTCATGATCTCACAGTGTCGTGAGGTCAAGCCCTGCATCGGGCTCTGTGCGACAGTGCGGAGCCTGCTTCAGATCCTCTGTCTCTCGCTCTCTGCCCCTCCTCAGCTTGCGCGCGTGCGCTCTTTCTCTCTCGCGTGCGCTCTTTCTCTCTCGCGTGCGCATGCACAAAATAAACAAACATGAAAAAAGAGAGAGAGAACTTCATCAGCAAATACTTGTTCAAGACTGCCTCCTTTGCCTCCCACTTCGGTTTCCCCAACCTGCTATCTTCTGTTCAACGTGCAGGGTTCTAGGCTGCCCAGAAAGAAAGAAAACTGACCTTCTGGATGACACTGGTTCCCCAGTTCCTGTAAAAGGCAGTCCATGTGATCTATACCAAATCTCACCTCGGCTGCAACACTGAGCCACTAGGAATAATTTCAGGCCACCTTAGACTACAGACAATGGCGTGTTCTCTAGGTCTGTGTCCACGTGTTTCTGAAACGGCTCTGCTCAACTTTCAGTAAAACTGCACCAAAATTAAGAATTATCCAAGGACTCCCTAGCAGAAACCAACCTTTACAACATTGAATTTAATTTTCCTAATGATTTAGTAAATACAGAGTGTGCTAGCAAAGTAAACCTATTTTCGAAAAGAGAATGAGTTTAATCTCCTCTCACAAGGTAATTTTTTAAAACATCATCAAAAAATCGAACATTATTTAACTGCTCACTTTCAAGGTACAGATGTAACTCATTTTACGCATTCACCATGTTCCTGAAGGTTTCCATTGTTAAAAAGTGAGTTAAAACTGTAATTTCAGAGGTGCTTTATCACCTCGTCCTATTTATGTTCCACTTGAAATAGGAACTAATAGTTTACGAAGTCTCCCCCACCCACACTCACCATAGAAATGTTCTGATAAGAAAACAGTTCAAAAGAGCCGTAGGATGTAAAAGAATTCTTGCTATAAATATCCCTAAATATATACATATTTTTTTTTTTTTTTAAGTAGAGTTTGCAGACCAGGGTTGTTCAGGTGGTAATGCTCACCAAATCTACACTGTGGCCGTGAACCCGACATACCGGTGTGTCTGTAGCCATTCATCTTTCCACGGAACAGCATGCCTTGCACACACAGCCTGACGTGTCCCTGTCTATGGATGGCTGATGTGACAATTGTGGATGTCCCAGGGAAGCACTGTGGCTGCGACCCAAACCCACAAGAGAAACCCATTCCTGCAAACACTGGGCCTTTCTCCCGCACACACTGGGCACCTGGGACAAGAGAGTTTTGAGGAAGGAAAATTCCAGGGGCAGTTAGATTTAAATCTCTACAATCCTCCATGAAAGTGATCACAAACACACATGCACCCCAAATAATTAGCAGGCTCTATGAATGCAAACCAAGAGGAATGAACCTCTATGAAGATGGCAGCAAGGTCAAGTGTGGGGGGGGGGCGCAGGGGTGGAGAACATGGCTCCCTTCCCAGCCTGACCACCGGCTCCCCAGGTTGCAATCCCTCTGGCCTTCAATGGTAATAGTGATACATGGCCTTAGTCCTCACAGATTTGTGAGGCAGGTTTGTGGAACTAGTTCATTCATTCATTGTTTGGTTTTCAATCCTATAATCAAGTAGCCCGGAAGAGGGCAAACAAAGGCCTATCTAAGGGCAGGTTAGGTGGCACAATAAAGGTTAGTCCACTTCTTGGGGCACCTGGGTGGCTCAGTCGGTTAAGCATCCGACTTCGGCTCAGGTCATGATCTCATGGTTTGTGAGTTCCAGCCCCACGTAGGGCTCTGTGCTGACAGCTCACAGCCTGGAACCTGCTTCAGATTCTGTGTCTCCCTCTCTCTGCCCCTCCCCTGCTCTCACTGTCTCTCTCTCTCAAAAAAAAAAATAATAATAAACATTTAAAAAAAATTTTCTTTAAAGGTTAGTCCACTTCTTTAAAGTGCCTCATTCTCTCCCTCTCTACCTTATAAACCTTCCATGTCAGATTTCCACCATTCATTACAAAACCTTCAGGATGTTTCCCAGAGGAACAGAAGGGAGATGGAAAGTAAGAAAGGAACCACACTGAGATTCTATGAGGCCAAGCGAGAGGTAAACTCCGCATTCAAACATGCTCCCTAGCTTTCTCAGCCTGACTCCTGGGAAGTGGAGAGGTCAGGTGAAGGACGGCACATGGCTGAGCCTACCATGACCCAATGAGGGACCACACAGGAGAAAGACGATGAAGCCCGCCCACTTCCAGATGGAGCTCGCGGTTTGCATTTGGGGTCCACACTTCAGCCTCTGACCTCCTCTGTGGCCTGTTCGCCCCAGGATGGGTATCACTCAGGAGACTGGAGGTTCTGGAAGCCCTCTTTGCTCTTACTCTCCTCTGCCGGGCTGCACTCGGACCCTGTGACCAAGGACTTGTGCCCTCGAAGTGTGTGGGCATTCAGCATCTCCAGCAGCAGGTCGTAGACTGGGACCACGTTTTTGCACTTCATGTTGAGCAGGTGTTCCATGCCCTTGTTACTATGGGAACAAAGAGATGCTGAGAGTCCTTCCCGTGAGGCAGCCGTGAGAACTTCAAAATCTTCCCCAACTCTCCCCAACAAAGTCGGTCCACCCCATACCCCAAATCCCTTTGCCATTTGCTCTAGGTAGGGTCCTTCCATCTGGCTCCATCAATCATCTACACTGAAGGGCAAGCACCTCAGTGTCCCACCACCCACCTGCAGTGGCCCGACAGAACCTGGCACGGAGTGCAATTCTCATTTTTCATACCAGTTATGTTCTATATAGTTGCCACCAACACTGAATCGGCAAATACACTGCTCCTGGGGAAAATACAGAGGCTCTGGTCACAACATTTTCATCCTCCAATTCATACATAACCTAGGTGTACCTGTGTTTGTGTTTAAAGACACCTTGTTTAACATAACTTGTCGCTTCATTAACATTTAACTCACAGTCTATGGTACCATAGCTCATGCATGAATAAAAGCTGATCTAACTCGCATATTCTCTCCATAAGGTACATCACAGCCTTCTTGCACTTAGGAACACTGACAGTGCTTCAGTACTGTGCTTGGGGGCCACGTTTAGACACTGAAATCTCCCAACAAAAAGTACACAAAAGTGCAAAAACATGGCACTTAAGAGACCACGTAAAGGACATTTCTTTACAGTACGAGGACCGAAACAAGAATGCAAGTGTCACCTTGTTTGACCTCAGTTGGGTATGTACGTGTGGGCAACTCAAATTTTTTGCCACTCTGCACACGTCCTTGAGTGAGCACAAAAAATGGCATAGAGTATGGAGTCAGGGGTTACAAATAAATTTGTAAACGCAGTCACCTTTGCAAATACAGAATCTGTGAATAATGAGAACGGATGGTACCCGTTCTGAAAATGATCCTGGTGGTAAATAATCATTCAAGAGGAAGGAAGGCAAAGGTTGTTTTCATTTCCTCCCCCTTGTAATAATCCTTGAGGTGAGTACTGTCCTTCCCCACAGCCCCTAGACTTTCGTCCTCCTTGGGCAGCAATTACTTTCCAACCTCATCTCCCCTCTTCCTGCTCCAGGGCAGGGTGACCCTCATCCCGGGAGCCATGTAGCACTGAGCATCACTGTCCCAGCACAGAGCTACCATCCTACACCAGGGGAGCCCCTCGTCGTCAGAACACATGATTCATGTTCCCTGAAATCCACTCCACTCACGGCCCTGCCTTCCTAAACCTGCTGGCCTCGCCAGTTCCCTTTGGTCTCATTCTTAACGTCCTGATGCTGTCACAAGAACAGAACCACTCTTTAAACACAAACACAGGGGGCGCCTGGGTGGCTCCGTCGGTTAAGCGTCCGACTTCAGCTCAGGTCACGATCTCGCGGTCCGTGAGTTCGAGCCCCGCGTCAGGCTCTGGGCTGATGGCTCAGAGCCTGGAGCCTGCTTCCGATTCTGTGTCTCCCTCTCTCTCTGCCCCTCCCCCATTCATGCTCTGTCTCTCTCTGTCCCAAAAATAAATAAACGTTAAAAAAAAAATTTTTTTTAAATAAAAATTAAAAAATAAATAAATAAACACAAACACAGGTACACCAAGGTTATGTATGAATTGGAGGATGAAAAATGTTGTGACCAGAGCCTCTCAGGAACCTAACCCTGTATTTCCCCCAGGAGCAGTGCATTTGCTGCTTCAGTACTTCCCCAGATCACTAGCCTCAGGAGTTGATCTAACCTCCTCAAGAAAACGACCTCAGAGTAGTGGTGCAGGAGGGGAGGCACGTCACGTTAGGAGAGACACTGCCCTTTTTAGAATTCCATGAACAAGCCCAAACCCCCGGCAACTAAAAAACAGATGAAGGATGCCATAAATATCCTATAAAGGGTCACATGACATCTAGTCAGTGCCCACTATGCCAATCTTTGGCCACAGGCTCATGCACTGGTGAAGGGACCCCACCACCACCACCATTCCCTTTCAGGGGGTTATTTTCCTTTAGAGGTAAAAATTCTACCTTATTACTCTCAAACTTGCAAACGCTTTCTCAAAGCTCTTCACCCTTCTCAGAGCATGTGCGTGCAACCCCACCCCCACCCCCACACGTTCAGTGGAGCTGCCCCCCATGCCCACCCCAGGATTGTACCTGGCGTGTCTGACATGAGAAAGGAGCATCAGGAGGTTAGCCAGGCGGACTGGCTGCTGCTGGGAGGGAATCCCGCTCTTGGCAATCACCCAGACCAGAGCATCGGTCACAGCATTCAGTAAGTGAGTCAGCTTCCGGCTGCTGTCAGCCTCCTGGCTTGCTGCGGCTAACGGGTGCATACCTGGACAGAGAACAACAGCCACGAGTCATTGCTCTGAAGAGAGGGAATGGAAGTCGTGTATCCAGCAGCTAAGAATGCCTACATTCTCCAGAAAGGGGGCCAAATTGATCTGGGCTGTTCTGGCATCTGCACGTATAGTGAAGTCTTAAAATCTTCACCCGCCCGTGGTGTCCTTCCCCTGAGAGCCAGCCCCGTCGCCAAGCCTGGCTGAATGCGGGAAGACTAACTGGTCTCTCAAAATGCCACGTGGCCCACAACCGTGGCTTTTCCTAGCAGTAAACCTATCTGGTGGCCTGAACCAATACATGGTGTTTCTCAGCTGTAGTAACAGCTACATACAGAGAGGGTCAGAGAGTGAGATTAATTCTACTCTCAGCCCCTAGGAGGCCCCCTCATCTAAGGGGAGTTTAACAAACATAAACGAATGACCACAACGACGTAGCCTCCCCTGTCCACCACATGCAGACAGCCATGGCAGGCCCGCTGTCCAGGCCCTTGGCATCACACCTCTGGTGGCACCTTGCTGGGGCAGGAAGACCATCTCTAGTTCTTGGACCCCAGACCAGTTTCCTAGTGCTTCCAACCTGAGCACCTCATTGAGCAAAGCCTGCAGGCACATGACTCCTGAGATCCCCAAAGCCACCCTCGAAGTAGGCTGTTCCCCACCCCCCCACCTCATCCTACCCTGCCCGGTGTTTAATCCCCCTCTGACTCTAGGATCTGAGATACTGTGGCCTCCCAGTATTTGCAAAATAACGGCTCAGGTAAATCCTCTTGTCCCCACACCCCACCACCAACCCTGCCTCCTGCATCCCTGGAAGCAGGGAAATAATTAGCTTCTCTTCCAGGCTTTCGGTTTCAAAGTAAGAATAAATGGCAACTCTGTGGAACCAACCAGGGACCTGCCGGCTGTGTGCTAGAAGGATAATGAGGACCAGCACACCATCATCCATGGAATTTGGGCACTTTCCGTTCTCTTTTTTTTTTATTGGTATTTTTAGTTCAATTAAGGTAGCTCAGTTCCACACAGTTCAGTGGAGGCAAGGGACATCTTGAACCAAAATTATGCAAGTGTAATGCTTCACCACACCCCTGGGGCCTGTCCCTCCACAATGTCTGACGATGTAGGCTTAAAATATTCATCTTTTTACAGTAACCCAGAACTGCTTCTCTAACTCACAGGCTCACCTCATTCTCCACAGTGACGCTTCCTGAATCCCCCCATATCCTCAAAACTCTGACTGAACCCCACAGCAGGTGACCTGCCCTCACACCGCAAGGGAAACAAGTCCCACCCTTGGCCCAACGTGCCCCTTCTGAGCCACCAAAATGCAGACCCGCTCATGTGGCTCCCTTTCATGGCTTCCCAGCTCTTGGGTCAGAATCCAAACCATCTGGCGCAGCTTTCAAGGGTACCAGGCCACTCTCTGCTCTTTTCACCCTCATCTCCCACCGCACCTCACCTTGAACCCTTTTAACTCCAGAGCAGGTGATGCAAAGAACATGCCCAACTTTCTGCTTAGGAACTCACTCGCTCTCCCTCTCCTCCTCTCCACCCTCCCTCTTTTGCTTATTGACATCCACTCCTCCTTTAGATCCCAGCCTGGCTGTGAACTTCCTTCTGGATGCTCTCCTGACCTCCCTACTATCCCACCCTAAGTCTACTCTGGTTCTCCTCTGAAGTTCTGACAGTGCAGACAGCACCATGTTGTCCCACATTCTGGATTTCCTTACACACACCCATGGCCACCCTTCCACCCTCAGAGATACTGGACATAAGCACTTCGAGGGCACACACCCTGTCTGCTTATCATTATATCCTCATCACCTAGTGCAAAGACTGGCATGGAATGAATACTCATAAAGGGAAGAATTAGGCTGAATGTACATAGGTTCAGATTTTTACATCAGGTTAGCCAATCACACCATCATAACTGAAATGATAAAAATGCAGGTTAATGCATATTTTAGGGATACGCACAGAAAATTATTAATCTCATTAAACTTACTTCCCCTAAAATTGACCCCAGCTACATTAACAAGTGCTTTCTCTAAACTACCCTTCAGTCCATTCTTCTACAGGATGTGTGCTCCATGGATTTCTGCTGTCAGAAATATGTTTTAGGATTCTAAAAGGACGTGTGTTGGTCCAAAGTGACAAAGTGGAAAAATAGAAATAACTCCTCAGCTAAGTATACATAGCACCATTTAGTGTTCACAGCACCATTACTCATGATAGCCTAAAAGTGGAAACAAATCTAGTGCCCATTAATAAATGGATAAACAAAATGGGGTGTGTCCATACAATGGAGTATTACTCAGCCATAAAAAAGAACAAAAGACTCATTCATGCTACAACATGGATGAACCTTGAAAACCTTATGCCAAGTGAAAGAAGCCAGTTACAAAGGACCACAATTTGTATGGTTCCATTTATAGGACGTGTCCAGAACAGGCATATCTATACACGGGGGTGGCTGCCTAGGAGTGAAGGTGGAAGAGAAATTAGGGAGGGATGACTAATGAGCACAGCCTTCTTTTGGGGTGATGAAAATGTTCTAAAATTGGTTGTGATGATGGGTGGTGCATAAGTCTACGGACACACTAAAATCCACTGAATTGTATACTTTAAATGGGTGAATTGTCTAGTAGGTGAATCCCTCTTCACAAAGGAGTAGTCGTTGCCAAAGGCAAGCCCTGGGTCTTCTAGAGGCTGTGGGGGCAGTGCAGCTTCCTACCAAGCCATCACTGTCATCACCAGCAAGGAGTTTGGGGACGGGAGTCAGTTAGGTTTTGTGAGGACTGTATCAATTTTGGATACGGGGAAAGTTTTTATATGCAGAAAGATTAACCTATATAAGATCATCCTGGGAAGGAATTTAGCCGAAAAATACCCATTTTGCTGCCTCGTTGGTCAGCAGTGCCAAGCCTGCACTTGGGCATTCACACACCCCGGGGCTCACCAAGCGTGTACTTACAGAGTCATTGCTAACTGGCAGGCCGTGGCAGAGGCAGGAGACGGGACACAAAGCCCTCACCTCTGGGATGCTCACCACCCAGACACACAGGGAACAAAACTTAAGCTCTTCTACCAGCCAAAAGTAGAAACATCAGTTGGGGTGCCTGGGTGGCTCAGCCAGTTGCGCGTCTTTGACTCAGGTCATGATCTCACAGTGCGTGGGTTCGAGCCCCGCGTCGGGCTCTGTGCTGACAGCTCAGAGCCTGGAACCTGCTTCAGATTCTGGATCTCCCTCTCTCTCTGCCCCTCGCCCGCTCGCACTCTGTGTGTGTGTGTGTGTGTGTGTGTGTGTCTCTCTCTCAAAAATAAATAAACAGTAAAAAAAAAAAATGTTTTAAAAAAAGTAGTAAAAAAAAATCAGTTAGTAAAAAAAATTGTTTAAAAAAAGTATTTAAAAAACGTCAGGATTCATTTTAGAACACAGTTCAATTACTTTACATGAAACTAAAGAAGACAAGATCTTGGCACCATGCCCCACACATACCAAAGAAAGTAAAATAAAAACAAAGATATAATCTCCTCTCCTCTTTATCACCTGGGAACAGCTGTGTGTTCCTCTCACTAACCTACCTGATGACATTCTGAGCAGTACACTGAGGCGGGGCGGCGGGGGGGGGGGGGAGACTCCCCAAGATCTGCCACATCCTACGTTCAAAGGATGAAGATATAAGCTCTCCTTGACTGAAGGCAAATAAAGCAGAAAATCTTAAGTGTTTAATAAAAATCCCAGAATACTAGCCAAAGGAAAAATGTGCTTTAGGGAGGTATATGTGGTGTTTGCCTCTTTGCTTTAAGGTAAGGAAGCTCTAGCCATGACCCATCCCTTTATCACCACCTCCTACCCAGCACCATGAGAACAGGCCAGTGTTTGAAAAAGGCCTGTGATAGGAAACGAGCAGGCTGATGTTCACAATGCTTTGCTCCCACAGTCCGTCAATAGAAAAGGCCCCGTCTGGCCTCTTCAGCATCCTTCTGTGTATCCTTTTGTGCCTCTGCCTTCCACCCACCTGCCTCACAGGAGCTCTCCCCGAAACTCAGAGTGAACCAGGGCTTGAGTTGTTGTCTCCATCATCTTCTTAATGGCAAAGAGCATTGCCTGGTTCTAACCCTCTATTTCTTTCATTGAACAAAAAGTTTCATCCTTTTTAAGTCTTAAAACTGCTTGGACAAATGGACCTCTTCCAGGGGCTCCTGGGTGTCTCAGTCGGTTGAGCATTCGACTTCAGCTCAGGTCATGATCTCATGGTTTGTGGGTTCAAGCCCCACAATGGGCTCTGTGCTGACAGCTCAGAGCCCGGAGCGTGCTTCAGAGGCTCCCTCTCTCTCTGCCCCTCCCCTACTCATGCTCTGTCACTCTCCCTCTCTCTCTGCCCCTCCCCTGCTCATGCTCTGTCACTCTCTCTCAAAAACAAACATTTAAAAAAATCTAAAAACACAGACCTCTTCCTAATTTTAAATATTTTTAAAGACTATTTGCAGACTGATCCGACTCCATGTCCTACATTCAGTACCCTTGATTCTATCCAGGGGAAAACGTATTCAGTCTTCAGGTTTCTGGATGACAAGATGGCTGGTCCCACCACTCTTAATTTGGATATGTTGTTATGTTAACTACAACACTTGTATAACACTTTTGAGTTCTAAAGCATTTTAGCAAACATTGTAACAGGCTGTTAAATGCAGTGTTTTCTGTGATCTCCAAATTTTAGAAGCCAAGTTTCAGAAGCCGCATCAAAGGCTGAGAATAATAAAGTTATGCCAAGTGCCCCTCACATCCTAGGTTGTGTGTAAGACGATGTGCTGAGAGAGGAATCAAAATGGTGATGTCCTTTCTCTATCTCTCTCCCTGTAGCAAGGACGATACTCTTCTGCTACTAAAGCCTAGCAAAGACCAGACCCCCGATTACCTGTTTCAGTGTATATCGTTATTCTAGACCAAATGCATGTATCTAGTTCACTTTGACATTTTTACTATTTAGAAGTCATTGGCACATACCTGAAACCAAATAAACATTTACTAAACTGAAATTGAATTGGATAATAAAGTTAATATTCATTCTATATTATGTCCATTATTAGAAGAGATAAATAACCCAGAAAGTAAGTAAGCAAGTAAATAAATAAATAAATAAATAAATAAATAAATAAATAAATAGAGATAAATAACACAGAAGTATGCAGCTATTTAAAACATAACTACCTACATCCGAAACTAACACAGGGGCACTTGGGGGGCTCAGTCGGTTAAGTGTCCGACTTCAGGTCATGATTTGACGGTTCATGAGTTCAAGCCCTGCGTGGGGCTCTGTGCTGACGGCTCAGAGCCTGGAGCCTGCTACAGATTGTGTGTCTCCCTCTCTCTCTGCCCCTCCCCCACTCACAGTTCTGCTCTGTCTCTCAAAGCTGAGTGTTAAAAAAATTTTGAGACTAATATTGTATGTCAAATGTACCTCAAAAAAAAAAAAAAAGGAAAACAAATATCCCATTAAAAATGGACTATTTTAACAAATACTTCCCCAAAGAAGATACAGATATCACAAAGCAGCATACGAAAAAATTCACATCATTAGTTATAGGAAAAAACCAAAGAAACCACAAATATATGCCATCACACACCTGTTAGCATGACTGGGGGTCCTGCATCCCAGGAAACTCCTCAGTCTCAGGTAAATCTAGATAGTTGGTCACCCCAAAATACATTTTATATAAAATTTTGTAAAATGCAAACTAATCTGTGACATTTTATGTTGACTATGTTTCATAGTGACAGAAATTGTATTGGGGGGTTGCATGGGATTGGACGGGGGAAGAAATGAAGAAGGGGGAAATTAGGAAGGGGCACAAGGAAACTTCTGAGTGTAATAGATATGTTCACTATCTTAACTGTGGTGACGCTTTCAGGGGCGTATATGATTGCCCAAATGCATAAAATTGTATGCTTTAAACAGGTACAGTTTATTGTACATTAATTATACCTCATAGTTCTGTTAAAAACACTGTCTTGGCTGTAAAAAAGTCAGATATAAACACATACATACGTATACATACATATGACTACTAACAAACCCTGACCTGGCCACCTAGCATGCTGATACCAATTCAGACCTGACTGAATGATGTCATCCCAACTTGAGCTCATCACTTACGCAGGAGACTACCTCCAGACAGCCCAATGCTTACCTAGCACACAAGGGAAGCTGACAGCAACAAGTAGCAGCCCTCAGAGACTCTGCTCTCTCAATACAGGACAGAGAACATCCACAGCCTTTGGACTTTAAGAAACCTACTCCATTTCTCTTTTCCTGACCCTCATCCCCAGGGTCTCCCTCCTGTACTGGATACAGTCCCTGCTGCGCAGTATGTCTTTTCCATTCAGGCTACAATTTTTGCCCTCTTCGTCTTTCTTTTTCTGTTTTAATTACATTGTTTACAGATTTGTTGAAGTATAACTGATATGCAATAACCTGCACATACTGTGTACAATGTGATCAGTCTTGATATATGTACATATATATAAACATACACACACACACACATACACACACCATTAAAAGCATAATCCACAATCAAGATAATGAACACATTCATCACCCTCAAAAGTTCCCTCGTGTCCCTAAGTAATCTATCCCTCCACCTTCCCCAACCCCCATCCCATCCCCCGGCAACTACAGATCTGTTGCTACTATAGATTAGCTTGCTTTTTCTGAAATTTATATAAATGAGGTCTTCTAGTATGTATGCTTTGTCTATCTTCTTTCATTCAGCACCATTATTTTAAGGTTCATAATGCTGCATGTATCTATTAGTTCAATGCTTTTTACTGCTGAGCAGTATTCTACTCTATGGATATATCACATTTGTTTATCCTTTCATCTGTTGGTGGCCATTTGGGTTGTTACCTGTTTAGCGTTATTACAAATAAAGTTGCTATAAACATTTGCATACAAGTTTTTGTATGAACATATGCCTTCAACTCTCTTCGGTAAATACCAAGAAGTGGGATGAATGGGTAACCTGGTACGTGTATGCTTAACTATTTAAGAAAATCCCAATCAGGTTTCGAGAGCAGCTGCACCAAAATAAGTAAGTAAATAAAAGTAGTTGTACCAATTTATATCCTCCCCAGTAGCGCAGTGAGAGTTCTCATTATTCCACATTCTCACAAACCCTTGATATGGTCAGTCTCTTTAATTTTAGCCAATCTATTGGGTATGGAGTGGTTTCTCATTGTGTTTTAATTTAGATTTCTCTGATGAATAATTTTAGCACCATTGCATGTAATTATTTGCCAGCAGCATATCTTCTTTGATGAGGTATCCATTCAAAATTTGCCTATTTTATTTTAAAAAAAAAAATTTTTTTTAATGTTTATTTATTTTTCAGACAGAGAGAGACACAGCATGAATGGGGGAGGAGCAGAGAGAGAGGGAAACACAGAATCTGAAGCAGGCTCCAGGCTCTGAGCCATCAGCCCAGAGCCCGACACGGGGCTCGAACCCGCAGACCGCGAGATCGTGACCTGAGCCGAAGTCGGACGCTTAACCGACTGAGCCACCCAGGCGCCCCAAAATTTGCCTATTTTAGTTCAAGCACCATCTAGTGGGAAGATCATTCTTTCCCTATTTACCTTGACACCTTTGTTAAAAATTGCTTGTTGTATAGGTCTATTTCTGGACTCTATTCTGTTTCAGTGATCTATTTTGATGTCAATACATGTTGTTTTCATTCCTGTGGCTTTAGAATAAATCTCGAAGTCCAGTAGTATGAGTCTTCCAACTTAGTTCTTTTTCAAAGTTCTTTTGTCTGTTCTAGGTTCATTACATTTCCCTACGAATTTAAGAACCTGTTTGTCAATTTCTACCAAAAAAAGCCTACTGAGATTTTTATTGGGACCAAATTGAATCTATAGATGATTTTGAAGGGAGCACTGACATCTTAACAATATTGAATCTGCTAGCCATTAACATATCTCTCCATTTATTTACAATTTATTTAATTTCTCTCAGAAATGTTTTGAGTTTTCAGTCTCAAACCTTCTGTCAAATTTATCCCTAAGTTTAATAATTTGTAATGCTATATAAATAGTATTGATTTTAATTTCAATTATCATTTGTTAATTGCTACTATGTAGAAATACAATTGATTTATATATATTACCCTTTTATCCTACAACCTTAACCCATTTTTGGGGGGGACAATCCCTTGGTATTATCTATATCAATTAGCATGTTATCTTTCCAACCTAAGCCAAAGTCGGATCTTACCAACTGAGCCACCCAGGTGCCCTGCCAAAGCAATCTTGAAAAAGAAGAACAAGGGGCGCCTGGGTGGCTCAGTCGGTTGAGTGTCCGACTTCAGCTTGGGTCATGATCTTGCAGTTTGTGGGTTCGAGCCCCGCGTCAGGCTCTGTGCTGACAGCTCAGAGCCTGGAGCCTGCTTTAGATTCTGTGTCTCCCTCTCTCCCTCTCTCTCTCTCTCTCTCACTGCCCCTCCCCGGCTCATGCTCTGTCTCTCAAAAGTGAATAAACATTAAAATTTTTTTTAATTAAAAAAAAAGAAAAAGAAGAACAAAACTAGAGGTATCACAATCCCAGACTTTACATTATATTACAAATTTGTAATAATCAAAAACAGTATGGTACTAGCACAAAAACAGACACATAGATCAATGGAACAGAACAGAAAACCCAGAAATAAATCCACAGTTAAATGGTCAATTAATCTTTGACAAAGGAGGAATGAATGTACAATGGGAAAAAGATACTCTCTTCAATAAATATTGTTGGGAAAACTGGACAACTACATGGAAAAGAATGAAACTGGACCATTTTCTTATACCATACACAAAAATAAACTCAAAATGGATTAAAGGCCTAAATGTGAGACACGAAACCATAAAAATCCTAGAAGAGAGCACAGGCAGTAATTTTTCTAACATTGGCTGTAGCAACATCCTTCTAGATATGTCTCCTGAAGCAATGGAAACAAAAGTAAAAGTAAACTATTGGGACTACATCAAAATAAAAACCTCCGACAGCAAAGGAAATAATCAACAAAACTAAAAAGGCAACCTATTGAATGAGAGAAGATATTTGCAAACGACATACCCAGCAAAGGTATCCAAAATCTATAAAGAACTTATACAACTCAACAGCAAAAACCAAACAATCCAATTTAAAAATGGGCAGAAGACATGAGCAGAATTTTTTCCAAAGAAGACATATAGATGGCCAACAGACACTGTGAAAAGATGCTCATCATCACTCATCAGCAGGCAAATGCAAATCAAAACTACAATGAGATACTACCTCACATCTGCCAGAATGGCTAAAATCAACAACACAAGAAACAATAGGTGTTGGCAAGGATGTAAAGAAAAAGGAACCCTTAGGCATTGTTGGTGAGAATGTAAACTGGTGCAGCCACTGTAGAAAACAATAGGGAGGTTCCTGAAAAAGTTAAAAATAGAACCACCCCATGATCCAGTAATTGCACTACTGAATATTTACCCAAAGAATACAAAAATACTAATTCAAAGGGATACATGAACCCCTATGTTTATTGCAGTATTTACAATAGCTAAATTATGGAAGAAGCCCATGTGTCCATCAAAAGATGAATGGATAAAGCGCGAGCGCGCGCACACACACACACACACACACACACACACAGGAATATTACTCAGCCATAAAAAGAATGAAATCTTGCCATTTGCAATAACATAAATGGAGCTAGAGAATGCTAAGTGAAATAAGTCAGTCAGGAAAGATGAATAGCATATGTTTCACTTATATATGGAATTTAAGAAACAAAACAAATAAACAAAGGAAAAAGAGAGAGAAACTAAGAAACAACTCTTAAATATAGAAAACTGATGGTTACCATGGGGGAGGTGAGTGGAGGAATAGGTGATGGGGACTAAGGAGTTCACTTGTCATCAGTTCACTTGTTCACTCAGTGGTCAGTGATGAACACTGAGTAATGTACAGAATTGCTGAGTCAGTATATTGTACACATGAAACTAACAGAATATTGTATGTTAACTATACTGGAATTTAAAAAAAATTAAACATTAAAAAAGTAAAAAACAAAGTATGTACAAATCTGGGATTATTAATTCCTTAAATGTTTGGTAGCATTCTCCCAGAAAAGCCATCTGGGCCTGGAGTTTTCATTATGGGAAAGTTTTTAACTACAAATTCAACTTCCTTAATAAATATATGGCTACTCAGCATTTTAAAATTTCTTCTTGAGTAATTTCTGTCTTTTAAGGAATTTTTCCATTTCATCTAAGTATTCAAATGTATTGGCATAAGGTTGTTCATAATATGACCTCATTATTCTTTTTAATATCTGCAGAATAATAATGTCACCAGTAATGTCACCTCTCTCACTCCTGATAGTGGTAATCTGTGCCTTCTTTCCTTTATTCTAATCAGTCTGCCTAGAGGCTTAACAATTTTATTGTTCTCAAAAAAAATCAGCTTTTGGTTTCCTTGATATCGATTGCTTTCCTTTTTTCTGTCCCATTGATTTCCACTCTAATCCTTATCATTTGTTTTCTTTGGCTTACTTGGAGTTTCATTTGCTTTGCTTTTCCTAGTTGCTTAAGGTTGGAAGCTAAGGTCATTAATCTGAGACCTTGCTTTTATTTTACTATGGGTCTTGAGTGCTATAAATCTCCCTCAAACTATGGCTTTAGCTGCAACCCACAAATTCTGCTACAATGTATTTTCATTGTAAGTTAGTTCATAATATTTTCTAGTACTGCTTTTGATTTTTGTCTGTGATCCATGGGTTATTTAGATGTATGTTATCTGGTTTCCAAATGTTTGGAAATTTTCCAAGACCTTTTTATTAGTGGTTTCTAATTTAGTTTCACTCTATCAAAGAAAATCCTTTGTATGACTTAAATCCTTTTTAACATATTGAGACTTGTATTATAACTCAGAATATGGTCTATCCTGGTAAATATTTCATGAATACTTGAAAAGAACATATTTTCTACTGTTGTTGGTTAGAGGGTTCTATACATGTCAAATAGATCAAGTTGGTTAACGATATTGTTCAAGTCTCTATATTTACTGATTTTCTGTCTACTTGTTCTGTATTGATAGAACAGAGGGACATTAAAATTTCCAACTATAACAAGAGATTTGTCCATTTCTCCCTACAGTTCCGTCAGATTTTGCTTCAGATATTTTGACATCCTCTTTTTAATGCATAAATGTTTAGCATTTTTATGTCTTCTTGACAAATATACCCATTTACCATTCTGAAAGAAACTTGTTTAATCTTTAAATAAAACCATATAAACAGTGTGGAGTGGTTTGCATTGTTTGTTTGGTCTCAAAGTGCTTTCTCAGTCTGCAGGATATTTTACTGTCCCTCTTCCACTTCCTAACACAGATATAAATCCCATATAGCTATAAATTTCACATTTAGAAATTCAATTTGTGTGTATTTCATATTTTCCATGTCTCCTCTAAATCTGCTCATGCTTTCCTCTACCTCTTAGACGTTTGGAAAATAGTTATAGTAATTATTGTTACTAAACTATTGTTTTAATGTTCTTGCCTATGAATTCTATCATCTGTATCATTTTGGGGTCTTTTCCAGTTTATTGGTTTTTCTCCTTATTGTAGGTCATGTTTTCTGCTTCTTTGCATGCTTGCTAACTTTTGATTGGTTATAAGACATTGTGAACTTCACCTGGTTGGGTATTGGATATTCTTGGATTCTTTTAAATACTCTTGAACTTTGTTCTGTGATGCAGTTACATTACTTGACAATAAATTTCATCCTTCAGGCGTGCTTTTAAGTTTTGTTTGGTAGGATCAGAGCAGCCTTTAAGTCTAGGGCTAAGTTCACCTCACTACCAATGCAATACCTTTTTGGATACTACATCCAGTGTCCAGTATATTACAGTGTTTTCCTGCTGGGTGGTGAGCACATGAACTATTCCAGCCCCTGTGTGAATGCTAGGGATTTTCTGTCTGCTCCTTTCTGATGGCTCTTTCCCTGTCTTTGGTTAGTATCCTCATAAGCATGAGGTTAATGCTCAGATGAAAACTTGAAGGGCACCCGCTACAGATCTCCAAAGCCTATGCACCCAGCTCTTTCTCTCCAGTAGTCTCCTCCCCTGCAAATCCCAGCTGCCTTGACCTCCCCAAATTCACGACTCTGTCCTCCCTGTGCAGGGAGACCACTGGTGTCTATTTGGGTTACCTCTCCCTATGGAACCTGGTAGTTGGCTCTAGATAGTAAACTGGGTGATCCAAGAGTTCATTTCATTTGTGTGCCTTCTCTTGGGGATCACTGTCCTGTGTGGTCTGTTGTCCAATGTCCAAGGTCTATTTTGTATATTCTCCAGTTTTTCTTTTTTTTAAATTTAAGGTGGGAAAGTAGATTCTGTCCCTATTTTTAATGTAACGCTACAAATAATCCAAAACAACAACAGCAAAAGCCTATACCTTCAAATGCTTAAAATCTAGCACACAAAAGACCCCTCTCTCCTGACAATGGAAATTTCCCAGGAGAAACAGAATCCCGTTTTCCTAAATGCATTTGACAACTGTTTTGACTACCAAGTGAGAAAGGAACTTTGTTAAAAGAAGATTTCCTAAATATAGATTGAGTATAAACAAATTCTACTCAATTTACCACCACAAATGGTAATTACGTCACATGCCTGACTCACCCTCTGTAATTTTATGATGGCAGTTCTGTCAGATGCTGCAGGAGGGACGCTGTAGCCTTGGTCTTTCCCATTTGCACAGATGATACTTCTAGCTTTCACAACAACACAATATGATGTCTCGGAGGCTAAACTGACAGTAAGAAGCCTTGCCAAACAGAAGGCTTTCTACTGCAAAGTGGTGTAACAAGAAGCACATGGCTTTGCAAGGAGCACTTTGCTTCACAGAAAGGAGTTCTAAATTATTTCCAAAAGTAAGAGAAGCCCCATAATCTAGCACTTGATTATCCTCCTGTGCCAAGATGGGAATGAACTTTTCAAGCAACAAAGACAGAAATCACAGCACACGTGTGACGTAAGGTCTGTAGGTGGATTCAAAGAGATCAGGAAAAGTCCATTTTCTTCCACGATCAATTTCAAAGATCTCAGTGGGACGTACTCTATACACACATCACCTTAATCGCTGATGTAAGCCTCGTATTATGTTGTAAAAGGTGAATGGTACAAATGTCAAGAAGGTGCCAGAAGCGCCAGAGCATTTAGGAGTCTTCTTTGGCTTTCTCTACAATTTTCATTCGTCCAACAGTTGACCATTTCTATTCACAAACTGTTTTCTGGAACTGGGGTGGAGAGTGCACTGGGTATAGGGGAAATGCCCTGCTAGGCAGGTAGGGCCAGATTGAAACCCAACTGGGAAGTACATAAAGGTTGTCTTCGGGGTCTCTATATCTCCTTCTTCATTTCCCCCCTTCCCCTCCCTCAGGACTGACTCTCCCTGCCCAGATCCAGCCCTCTATCTCCATGCTCCATGCCAAGGCTCAAGAAGCACCGCTCTGTATGTCTCCCTTTCCCTCTCATCAGATCTAGTGCCAGTGGCCAACAGTACGTGGGGGTGTTAGACACGCAGGAGAGTGTAGGTTACAGAAGGAGTGGGCAGGTGCCCAGAAGGTGGCCACAGGGTCTGCATTGAGTTTTGGCTTCAGGAACTGCTGCTTTGGATGATTTAAAATAAAGTGGCATCAAACGATCCCAGAGATTCCCATTGTTTCCAGCATGAAGTTGTAAGATTGGATAAAATCTAGGTAGCAAAGCCCCATATGATGCCCAAATGAAGTTATCCGTAAGTCATCACTTGGAGGATTAAAACTTGCATATACAAAACAACAACAACAAAAACTTGCATACCCATATTATTTCAGAAAGAAATAAGCCAACGAGAGTAAATAGTTAAGCAAAGCAAGCAATACCAGGGACAGGAGCTGGGCCAAACACCAGGTAGGTGGTAAACTAAACAGTGTCAACACTACATAAAAACTTAGAAATGTGTACAAAATAGCACAACTGTATTTACTGCAGCAGTGTTTATGATGGCAAAAAAAAAGCTGTAATTAAGTAAAGGCCCATCAAAGAAATGGTTGAACAATTCAGACAATGTCCTCACTCAAAGAATGAGTTAGACCTCTCCTAGCTGACCTGGAGGTATTTCACAGCATTTTGGAAAGTAAAAACGCAAGACACAGAGAAGTATTTGTATATATAGGTATCCCAACTTTTAAAATTATGCTAATTTTTTAAAGTGAGGTTTTTGTTTTTGTTTTTAATTTGAGAGAGAGAGAGAGAGAGAGAGAGATAGTGTGAGCTGGGGAGAGGGGCAGAGGGAGAAAGAGAGAGAATCCCAAGCAGGCTCCACACTCAGCACGGGGCCCCAAGTGGGGCTCAATCCCACGACCCTGGGATCATGACCCAAGCCGAAACCAAAAGTTGGACACTCAACCAGCTGAGCCACCCAGGTTCCCCCTAACTTTTTTTAAATAGGGGGAAAAAGCTTATCTATGTGGATATTGGAGGGGGGACGTATTATTTTAAAAGATTATTAGAGGATAGAAGAAGGTATAAAATCTATCCTCTGGTTGTTAAGACTAGCTAGTTGGTGTTGGGCTGGAAGGGTCAAGCCAATAATTAGATGAAAGTAGGCCTCTTTCAAAGTCTTTATAATTTTTAACATAAGATGCTCTGCTGTTTATGTAAAATTATACATATAAGCCTGTGTGTGCATGGGTATCTCACTCTCTGTGTATGTGTGTGTGCGTATATCTACCTATCTACCTACCTACCCATCTCTACCTATGTACCTATACATCTATCGAGAGCTGTCTGTCTATCTATCTATCTGTCTATCTATCTACCTATCTATCTATCTACAGAGAGCTGTTAAAGATTGGTCTCCAAACTTATGGTGGTTATCTTGCCCAGGGGCGGGGGGAGACTCCTGGTGATTTTTTTCTTCCTTGTATGTTTTTCTTTTGTTTGAATGTTTACAAGAACCAGGTTTTACTTATATAATAAGAAAAGAGCAGCAACACTACCACACCCATGTACCTTCAGTGCCTCTCTCATTTCTCACTTCGAACCCCGATGTTTCCTTCAAGTCAGGCCCTTCCTCCCTGGCCCCTCCACAGCAAGTCCGTTCAGGCTCTCATCGTCCCTGATGACTCTGTGTAGGCCCCTGCCTCTGTCTCTCCCCTCTCCAGCCAGTCCTCCACGTGGAAGCCACAGTGATCTCTACGGAACGCTTCTCTGTCCGTGATACTGCCCTGCCTGGACCTCTTCTAGGGCTGCTCAGCACCCCAGGGGCAGTTCTCGGCCAAGGCGTGCAGTGTAATCTCTGGTACCACCCTGCACAACCATACGCACCTCCCTCTGCTCCTCTGCACAGCCTGCAGCTCCTGGCCCTCCTTTCATTCCTCCTAGTGCTTCCCTTGTCCCGCCAATGTATGCCCATCCCTGAAGACGCACTCAAACCGTGTTTCCTTCTGCAGCCACTCTTGTGTCTCTCCTGGTTTCCCACAGCACTCTGTACCTACTCTATTAGACCACCGATCACTGCTTTTCATAATTTGTTTTCTCTCTCTCCCTCCCTAGACTGTGAGCTGTTGGAAGGCAGGACTACATCTTCAATGGCTTTACCAAATGAATAAATGAAATCAATGAATGAATGAATCTGTAAAAGCAAAAGAGTAAATATAAATGCGGGTCAACCATGTAAAATGCCTATATAAACAATGAACAAAGCTGTAAAGTAAGTATTTTAAAGTTCTTTTTTTTTTCTTTTCCAGCTTGAGCCACTTTTTAAATTACTGCCAGTAATTTAGCCAGTGAATAATTCACATTCAAGTTACCAAAAGTTAACTACTGTTTCAATCCCTAGAAAATGAAACAGAGAAGTCAGAAAGGAAGCCATTTTTCCCTTTTTAAGTAAAATAAGAAGTTTGATACTGTTCTTCCCACCAGGCTAGTTCTAGAAACAGCATCTCTCCCCCATAGAACACAGCCCAGCTGTGTGGCTACTTACTGGAGTTGAGGAGGACCATGGCCTTGACACAGAGATACTCTTTGTGTTGGAGTTTTAACTCACGGAACCTTGAAGTCGTTGCCAAGAGCATGTCGAAGATTTCCAGAATTCCTTCTACACATTTCCCCTCATCCCTACAAAAGTTTGTTTGGAAATTTAAGAAACATGCAGCACTAGGCAACCAGCAAAAGCAATGAGTATTTTCTTGTTAACCTCAAATTTCATCTTGAACACCCTTTAACTCTGACAAACCGGTAATGAAAGCACATCCAGTGATATAAAATTACTAGAATAATCTTCACATAGAGAGGATAGAGAACTTCTATAAATTCCGACAGCAAACATTTGAATAAATGCTACTGAGACAAAAGTGTGCATTAGAAATGCATTTTCCTTCTACCCGCGCACCAAATGTTTCCTTAACAGATTGCCGTTTCTGTTGATCATTTTCCTTCCTAGACCATTTCGGCCAACCAGCCCTAGTTACGACACACGACACACGTTGCTAAAATGAGACCTTCCGTGATCCCATCAGAAGACTTTGAAGGGCTAATGAGGAAGACTGAATGATACTGAAACAATCCTTCATACCGGAGGGCTTAACTCACTTCCTGGAGGTCATGTAAGAAACTGGTGGGGCAACTAAGAGACATTTAACGTAACTTGAAAAAAAGCCAAAGAAATCACAATGCGAGAAGACAGATTAGAATCAGGAAAGGAAGGTAGAAATGGAAATATGCACATTTTTGACTTGCCAAAGATTATTTTTAAGCAAAGGTTTTAGACAAACTTCAAACCATATAATCAAAATTCTTTTGAACATTCATAGAAATGAATTTTTATATGCGTACTTTTGAAGGAAGTTACTTGAACTGTATCTGGAAAATACCAGCTTCAGTTCACTCCAGCCAGACACACATTATTCTGCCTCACTGCTCCCCCCAAAATCTTCTATTATCATCAGCCATAGTCATTGGAAGCCCTTGACAAGCAGTTAGATGATTTTCCCATGAAACTTCATTTGCTTCTTAACACCTGCAGAACATGATGAAGGGGAGCCTGGCAGAGGTGGGTGTCTGCGGGTTTCATCCTTAGTCTCCCACGCAGCCCCTGAAGGGAACCTGAGATCTTCAGAGAACTGACTGTTCCCTCTCCTCCTCCCCCCAACCCCAAGCCAGGACGTTTCCAGTGATGGCGGTGGCTGGAGAAAGGGCCTCTGCGGAATCGAAATGGAGCACCGATGGCGGTGAGTCTTTCCCACTGGGTTCTGTGAGAGGACAGCAGCTTGCCAGGATCCTGCATTCCACAGCATCCAAACCCTCGCAGACTCACCTGCACAAAGCTACAAGCAAGCCAACTGCAAGTTGCAAACAAATATGGTAACTTCTGCAACCACCTGAGGCTTTCCGAACATGCACAGGTTAAGTGATAAAACGCCAGTGCCTCCTAGAAGTCACTCATAGGGAAAGGCCACCTTGGAGAATCAGCCCTGGGCAAAGGGTAACCAAATCGGTAGGAAACCTCCAAATCTCCCCTCCTCCCACCTCCCCTGCTCTGGGCTTTCCCAGGCAGCCAGCTGCAAGTGTCCAGTAAGGACAATGCATGCTTTGCACGTAGTGAAATACCTATTCCCTGAAGGCCCCTCATGCCACATAATCAAATCACTATGCTTGGGGACAATTATTGGAAATCGTAATTGTTGGGCTTGAGGTGAGCTGATGCTGAATAAAACTGGTTCTAAAATGTCTTGGGGGGTCAGGGGCACCTGGCTGGCTCAGTCTTTACAGCATGTTACACATTTGTAATGACTATTTTAATGATCATTTCTTTATTTTTAACAAGAAGAGTGCACGTGCATGAGTGGGAGAGAGGCAGAGAGTAAGGGAAAAAGAGAATCCCAAGCAGGCTCCCCTTCAGCACGGAGCCCAAAGCGGGGCTCAATCTCATAACCTTGAGATCACAACCTGAGCTGGTATCACGAGTTGGACACTTAACCGACTGAGCCCCCCAGGTGCCCTGAGCATGTGACTTTTTTTTTTTTAAGTTTATTTATTTTGACGGGAGAGGGGCAGAGGGAGAGAAGGAAAGAGAAGGAATCCCAAGCAGGCTCTGCACTATCAGCGCAGAGCCCAACAAGGGGTTCAAACTCACAAATCTCGAGATCATGACCCGAGCCAAAATCAAGATGACTCACCGACTAAGCCACCCAGGCGCCCCAGAGCACGTGACTCTTGATACCAGGGCTGTAAGTTCATGCCCCACGTTGGGTGTAGATATTACTTTAAAAAAAAATCTTTGCAGGGGCACCTGGGTGGCTCAGTCAGTTAAGGGTCCGACTTCGGCTCAGGTCATGATCTCACAGTTTGTGAGTTCGAGCCCCGCATCGGGCTCTGTGCTGACAGCTCAGAGCCTGGAGCCTGCTTCAGATTCTGTGTCTCCTTCTCTCTCTGCCCCTCCCCACTGTGCTCTGTCTCTATCAAAAATAAAAAAAAAATTTTTTTTAAATCTTTACAAAACTAAATAAATAGGGGCACCTGGGTGGCTCATTCGATTAAGTGACCAGCTGTGGCTCAGGTCATGATATCACAGTTCATGGGTTCAAGCCCCATGTCGGGCTCTGTACTGACAGCTCAGAGCCTGGATCCTGCTTTGGATCCTGGGTCTTCCTCGTTCTCTGCCCCTCCCCCACTTGTACTCTGCCTCTGTCTCAAAAAATGAATAAACATTAAAAAATAAAATAAAATGAAACTAACAAACTAAATAAACAAAACAAAATATCTCTGGGGACAAAAACAAAAAGCCCCCCAAGTCCTTCATTGATTAACAGTTTGGCTCTTTTCTTTGAGACCCAGTCAGAGGTGGGGGGTCATGCACATGTAGATGCATGCATACTCACACCACTCCCAAACAGTATGATAAGAGGATTCATCTGAAATCAAAACCATTTTGTGCAGAGGTTGCCACGTGTACCTAAAAACACATCCCTAAGTATTGAAACTAGTATAATTTCCTCATTAAAATGCATGCCATTTTTTTAAAGTTTATTTTGAGCGAGAGAGAGAGAGAGAGAGAGAGAGAGCGAGCAGGGGAGGGGCAGAGAAGGGGAGAGAGAGAGGATGCCAAGCAGTCCCAATGCGGGGCTCAAATTCATGAACTGTGAGATCCTGACCTGAGCTGAAACCAAGATGCTTAACTGACTGAACCACTCAGGCATCCCAAAATGCTTGCCATTTTAAACACAAACTCATATTTCAAAAATGGAGGGAGGGGCACTTAGGTGGCTCAGTCAGTTAAGCATCTTACTCTTGATTTCAGCTTGGGTCATGATCTCAGGGTTTGTGGGATCGAGTCCCACATCAGGCTCCATGCTGACAGCTTGAAGCCTGCTTGTGATTCTCTCTCTCTCCCTCTCTCTCTGCTCCTCTCCCACTCATGCTCTTTTTCTCTCTCTCAAAATAAATAAATAAACTTTTTTAAAAAATGGAGGGAGAGTTTATATTCTAGAGCATCCTAAACCCTGAGAAATGCTATAACTCACTGTAATCAGAACATGTATACCTCATGGAAAAAGTGAATCTCTCAATGAATTTTAAAGAATCAGGTTTGATTGCTTTTATTAAATAGATGTGACAGCCAGCCATTTCATTCAAGGGGTGGCACGGTTAGAATATTTGTATTCACTTCACAGGCTGGAGAAACCAGATAATTTTTGTAGACAATAAATGAGAAATACAGGAAATATGGGACAACACCTCATAAATGACACCCTACTAAAGCTCTGCCTTAAAATGAGTCTTACAGAGGAAGGACTTTTAAATACTAAGTTAATGAGATCTATTACTCTTATTTTATAACTATGGAATGAACTGAACTGGGCGTAAGGAATTAGGATGGGGGACACCTGGGTGACTCAGTCTGCTGGGCATCTGACTTCGGCTCAGGTCATGATCTCACGGTTTGTGGGATCAACCCCTGCATCAGGCTCTGTGCAGACAGCTCAGAGCCCGGAGCCTGCTTCAGATTCTGTGTCTCCTTCTCTCTCTGCCCCTCCCCTGCACACGCTCTGTTTCTCTCCATCTCTCAAAAATGAATAAATGTTAAAAAAAATCTAAAAAACAACAACAAAAAAAGAAATTAGGATGGGATTAAAAGATTTGAATTAAAAAGAGAGAACAGGGCACCCGGGGGGCTCAGTCAGTTAAGCATCTGACTTCAGCTCATGTCATGATCTCAGTTTGTGAGTTTGAGTCCCGAATCAGATAAGCTTGAGCCCCGCTTCAGGTAAGCACGAACCCCACTTTGGGGGAACACAAGCCCCAATTCAAGTGAGCCCTGCTTCCCTCTCTCTCTCTCTCTCTCTCCCCTCCTTCTACCCCTCGTGGGATTTTCTCTCTCTCCCCCTCTCTCTTTACCCCTTGCTCACTTACACGCTTTTTCTCTCTCAAAAAAAAAAAAGAGAGAAAGAACATATGATTTGAATTTTAAAATACTGAAACAAACCATCAGTCAAACCAACCCACTCATAAAAACTTACTTTTGCACACCATTTGTCCATAAACTAGGGCTAAGTAAAGGTAAAATTAGTAACTACATGTGGAATGTCTTATTGTGTGATAACCACTCCTTTATAAAAGAAAAAGATTCTATTTGATCCCAACGACAAAATGTTGAATGAGTGGACCTGGCTTTGGGTGCACCATTTTGTACCCACGTTCATATCTGGTGGCAGCACACCTGTGGCTGGAGACCATAGTTTACTTCTGTGTCAGGGCAACAGGTTGGGGGCTTAAAGCTTAACACACGGAGAAGACTTAAATATTGAACAGAAATGAAAATTACGTGCGTACCAAAGGGAGATGAAATTTTTAAAGTGAAGATTCTTTGGGTATCTTAAAGAAAGTCGACATACAAAGAACTAATGTGAATGCAGACTCAGTACACGCACAATGATACGAGTGCACGGAACTCCATACGCATCCACAATGAGGGACGTGCCCAGATCCAAACTCCCTCCGATTTTTAAAAAAATTTTTTTCATGTTTATTTATTTTTGAGAGAGAGACAGAGTGCAAGCAGAGGAGGGGCAGACAGAGAGAGGGAGACACAGAATCCAAAGCAGGTTCCAGGCTCTGAGCTGTCAGCACAGAGCCTGATGCAGGGCTCGAACTCACGAGCCGTCAGATCATGACCTGAGCTGAAGTCAGATGCTTAACCGACTGAGCCACCCAGGCGCCCCTGATTTTTAAATAATACTTAACATTAGACCGTTTCCTGTTGATGCCAAGGACATGACATGTCTTAGCAGATACGATTTTTCCAGCAAATAAAAGCTCAGATTCTGTGGTAGATCCTCACATGAATTTGTGACTCTAGTAGTTACCAAGAGAACTACCTTGTTAGAAATAAGCTGAGATAACCGGCTCTTCCTCTCATCCTCAATAGGTCTAAGTTTTCTCACTGCAGAAGCCTCAACAAGAATAAAGGGAAATAGGAATTGTTGCCTCAGTCTCCACAAGTGGGCTAATTTAGTTATATTCACAGCTTTAATGGTCACACCACCACGTGAAGGCACTCTGATGGGACAGTCTGCCAAAAGAGAGCGATTTTTAAGCGGTGTGCAAATTATTTATTCATGTTGCAGAAAAACCTCATAATAGAACTTCTTTGTGACGCATCACCTCTGACTCTGAATAAAAAACGTTTCAAGCATATTTGAAGCGACAACTCCTCCAGAAACATACCCATCACATAAAACAATATTTATCTGTAATAATAGATGCACAAAAGAATTGAACTATCTTATCTTAGACTTGAAACTCTAGACCTCACAAAGTTTATGTGTTAACAATATTAGAGGTTGCAACAAAAAATAACCACCACAGGCACTACAAAAACAAACAAAAAAATGCTTGCTCACTGTGAACGCATTTACGATTCCAAAGGCGCCTCTCCTCTACTCAAATATACTAGATTTGTGTGCTGGGCAACACAATATTTTCAAATATTTATAAAAAGTAATGTGAGTCTATTAAAAATCATTTGTAACAAAAATTACTTCTTGTTTTCCTTCTATTACTTAACCGAAAGGTAGGCCTAAAATTTGTCCAGGATTCGTGTCAGTTTACAGTAAATTCCATCCACAGGAATCAAAGAACTCACACAAAGAGGAGAGGTGGTTATACTAAAAACCAGGAACGAAACAGTCACTGCACATAAACATTAAATGCGGCATCAATGTAGAAATCAGGACAAAAGGCAACAACAACCCAATCCCGGTGTCTGCAAATGTATTGATTCAAGGCGTGAAACTTCTTCCTAGCACTAACTTCTAGGAGAAGTGTGTGTGTGTGCGTGTGTGTGTGGCTTCATCTGAACGCCAAGAGGAACATAATGAGTAAATGAACGATAGTGACGGCTCAGCAGGGGGCTTGGCTTTCCAGGCTGCCTTGCCAGATGGTATCCTCCGTGACAGGAAGAGGAGGAGGTTTCTGAAGTGGGCAGAGAGTAGAATGGAGTTGTCCCAAGATAAAAGAATCAAGTAGAAAGTCACTTTGCCTCTCAGCCTCCTCCTCTTTCCCTTTTCAGTTCTCTGTCCCTCTGAGGGGCATGACCCATTGTACAGGTAACTACTGTCAGAGTTAAGAGCATGGACTTCACAGCCAGCCCCTACATCCAGCTCTACCACTTACTACCCTGTCACCTTGTCACCACAGGCAAATTACCTGACCCCCCCATTTCCATAACTGAAGGATAAGGATAATAATGGCACTTACCCATAAAGGGCCGTGAAGATAAAATGAGTTAACACATCAAATGCTTAAGATGGGGACTGATATATACAAGCCAATAAGTTGACTGTTTTGATTGTTACTGAAGGGTCTCAGCTTCCAGAACCTACGTTCTTCTATGGTTTAACACCAGGGCTTGCTCCTGCTCTTCCCAAAGGCTCTGTTCTCCACTAAAACAGTGCTTTGTCAACGGTGTCATGCAGAACAAGAGGCGAGTGGGTGCTAACAACTTAGAGGCATCACTTTTCATCTGTGTAACATGTGCACGGGGGTCTCCTGATGATCTAAACAGGCAGTTCCAAGAGTTGGGGGCAGACATTTTCCATTCATATAATGGCTCCTTCTACACTGTGCACAGAGTCAAATGTGACTGAA
Source organism: Panthera pardus (assembly GCF_024362965.1). NCBI lineage: Eukaryota > Metazoa > Chordata > Mammalia > Carnivora > Felidae > Panthera > Panthera pardus. The sequence goes on from NW_026526810.1 coordinate 102,605,105, forward strand.
CATTCTACATTAGAACTTTCTCAAAATAAGGAACGTGGAAATCCATTTCCATGGAGAGATTTTCAAACTGCTCAAATGTATTCCAAGAAAGTGTCCCACTTTTCCTACTAACATTTTTAGTGTTGTATATTCTGGTTTTTCCTCCATGAACAGTTCCCCTGAGTCAATTAAAAATTGGTTCCTTTTCTGCACCATCTTTAAAAGAAAAGGCACAATCGAGTGATGGCATTGGCGCTATCATTCCCCAATTTCCATTACCTTTCGTTTGGTTTTAATAACCATTCCTTCCACTGCTACTGTCAAAAATGCTATAGAGCGTGCAGTTAGAGTCAAAGCACATTAAAATAAACTGCAGATCTGTAAGAATTTTATCACCTGTCCAGGAAGAGATAGGCATGGTCCCCACAAGTGGAAAGAACAGCAGGGCAACTTAAAATTATAAACTGAAAATGAAATTTCTAATGCTGAAAAATCTAAGTTGACCTGCACACTTACTAGCCACATATTCTGCAAGATAGGGGCTCTTATAGTCTGACCTGTAAATGTCACCCCACTGCGGGTAAGGATAAGTCACAGGACACTGAATCTTAGTACCCATGCTCTCCTTCTTGGGCTCTTGACCTGGTGAGGGAGCTCATGACATTATCATCCTCTTGACTGACCTTTCAGGTGTGAGGTGTGAGGCAGCGCCCGGGGCTCAGACAAGTCGGGAGGAGAAACGCAATGCATTTTTCTCTCACCTGTCCAGAATGAGGTCGGGAGCAAAGATGAGCTTGCCGGGGTGGTCAATGGAGCGCCACATGAGCCCCACCATCAGCACCTCCATCCAGCAGCTCTCCAGGAGGCGCACTTGGTCATACAGGCTGAGCTCCACAAAGCCTGGGGAAAGCAAGAGGCCGTGAGAAACACCCACCCTCCTCCTCGGCTCCCAGTGTCTGTGAAAACAAGAGCAAGTTTTCACAAGCTACGAAAACACCCACGACACAGAGAAAACAACCAACGTTTTAAAGCTGCGGCTACACGCTGCCCTAAGGAAGGAAACTCTGAACTCTGCGTGTGCAACTCACAACGTCCGGCCTTGGACTCCTTCTACAGACTTAATACAAGTCATCGAAGATTATAAAGGACAGTTACCTGGGCTCACAGCTCCCCCCCCCCCCCCCAGACAGATGCCAGGGAAGAACAGAAAGCTGGAACAGATCGTTTTTAGTTAGATATTTTTTAAAGTCCTCTGCACTGAGCTGAGATCCAGAAAGCCCTACCTGGGATTTTCTTGGCCCAACCGATCATGTGCACCAGCTCCTTGTCGGCCAGCTTGGTCAGGGACATCATCATGGAGGCCTCGGTGAAGGGGGTGCTGGGGCGGCTCACCAGCACGTGCGGCGGCTCCGCCTCCAGGAGCGTGAGCACCAGCTGCTCGGGGCTCAGGGCGCTCAGCAGCAGCTCCTTCACGCGGGTCACGTGGCCCCCGGCTTTCTTGGCTTTGCTGGCGCAGCGCAGCTGCTCCTCGGAGCTCTTCTGCCTTCGCACGACACGGTAGCCACACCTTTCCCTCCGGGAACCTAAACCGGAGAGACGATCACACAGTGCTTTCCCGTGGCTTCGCCAACCCGGCGTTCGAGGCGCCCGAGTCGCCGGGGCAAGAGCGAGGCCGTGACGCCGTGGTTAAGACCCGAGCCTGTCCCCACAGCGTGTCTTAGAACAGAAGCCTGACTTACTTCCTGGAACCTGTGGGGCGTGTACCAGAGATGGTTACATTTGTGACTATATTAGCAAGAGCAAAACGGGACGTTTCAGGGACAGTAGCCCAAATGAACGTAAGGTCTCCCATTTCAAGATTACCTATGGAGACGAAATCGATTTCTCTTTTAAAGAGTGTTGACGGGGCGCCTAGACGGTTCAGTGGGTTCGGCGTCTGACTTGATTTTAGCTCTGGTCATAATTTCCTGTTTCGTGGGATCAAGCCCTGCATTGGGCTCCACACTGACAGCACCAAGCCTGCTTGGAACTGTCTGTCTGTCTGTCTGTCTCTCTCTCTCTCTCTCTCTGTCGTCTCTCTCTGCCCCTCCCTCGCTTGTTCGTGTGCTCGCTCATCTCTCTCTCTCTCTCTCAAAATAAATAAAACTTTAAAAAAAAGAGTGCTGACATAACCTCAGTTTTCAAACCACAGAATTAGGAGTTTTCTTCAGACAAAAGATAGGCAAAACTAGGAACTGAATGAACACTAATGTTTCCAAACAGTTATCAAATAATACACTTTTATAATACATTCTGAAAATAGTCACATGTACTTGTGTGTGCTTACACATATACACATGCATTTTTATATATTTACACAAATAAATATATTTCAAGTAATAAATTTTTTTAAATCCTGAAAAATATAGAAAAGCACAAATTTTGGCATAAATTCTTTCAGTTTTCTTTTAATGCTATTTACTTTTGCATATTTCATACACAAAATTTAGATCACAGTGTGTATATACTATTTAAACCTTTTTCTTTTCATTAGAAAGGCGTCATTTTACAATTTAAAAACCTATATAGCATTCTGTTTTATGAATATAGCATTATTTATCTAAAGTGTCCCTTGATGGAAATCTAGGTTGGTTCTAATTTCTTTGCTAGTATTCATATTACAATGAAAATGAGTACCTGTATCCAATTAGTCCCTTAAAATAAATTCAAAGAAGTCAAGTTGCTGAACCAAGGCATATACACATTTAAGATTATTGATAGATTACCCTCTAAAACTATTTTAAGATTTTATTTTTAAATAATCTCTACGTGGGGCTTAAACTCACAACCCTGAGATCAAGAGTCACATGCTCTACAGACTGAGTCAGCCAGGGGCCCCCTCCAAAACTATTTTATTGTTTTATTTTTCAAGTTTATTTATTTTGGGGGCACCTGGGTAGCTCAGTCGGTTAAGCGTCTGACTTCGGCTCAGGTCATGATCTCATGCTTCATGAGTTCAAGCCCCACATCGGGCTCTGTGCTGACAGCTCAGAGCCTAGAGCCTGTTTCAGATTCTGTGTCTCCCTCTCTCTCTGCCCCTCCTCTTCTCCTGCTTTGTCTCTCTCTGTCTCTCAAAAATAAATAGATGTTAAAAAAAAATTTTTTTTTAATCTTTATTTATTTTTGAGAGAGAGAAACAGAGTGTGAGTGGGGGAGGGGCACAGAGAGAGGGAGACCCAGAATCCAAAGCAGGCTCCAGGCTCTGAGCTGTCAGTACAGAGCCTGACGTAGGGCTCGAACCCACAAACTGTGAGATCATGACCTGAGTCATAGTCGGACACTTAACCAACTGAACCATTCAGATGCCCCCTCCAAAACTATTTTAAAATTTATAATTCAAATGATACTTTAAGGGGCTTCCTATCTCCTCATAACACCATTGGACATTAAAAATAATTTCTAATCTTTGCTAATCTGACAAATGACTAACCAACCTCATTTCACTTTGTATTTTTTTAAATTGCTAGCAAGGTTGACTAATACATTTGCCATACTTTATATTTCTTTTACTTGTATATTGCCTATTTATTTCTTTTGTTCTTCCCCCCACCCCCAGAAACCTATGAAGTTTATTTAGGAACTATAGATAACTTTTCTTATATACCATATTTGCCTTGTTATATATCTTTTCACTTTACTCATGGTATCTCTCGTCATAAGAAGCTTTAGTACACAGCCAAATCGGTCTTTTGTTTCACATCAAGATTATACCAATGTTTTCTTATATCTTCTTTAAGCACTTTTGTGGTTCAAATCTATTTGGAAGTTTATGTATGTTTGTATCATGTCATATTATGTTCTTCAAACAGATGTATAATTTTCCCAGTAGCATTTATTGGATAAATTTTTCCCACAGATTTTTATAAAATGCCATGTCATTTAAGAAATATGTATAAAGGTCTCTTCTTCTGGATTGTCTTCTCTGTTTCATATATGTTTCACATATGTATATATATGTTTTTACTCCTCTGCTGGTCTCAATATGTTTCAGTTATTGTAGGTTTATGGGTCAGAAACACAATGGGATAATGTGTTTAAGATGGTGGGGGAAGGGAGAAACCTTCAATTTAGAATTATATTCTCAGATAAACTATCATTCAAGAGTGAGGATAAATTAAAGCCATTTCAGTTAGGCAAAGGTTAAAAAGATATATCACTCATACCCCCTTTGAAATAATTACTGTTTCTTTGGGATGGAGAAACATGAACCCAAGAAAAGCAATGAAATTCAAGGTGCAGTGGTAAGAAACTAAATTGTTAAACATGAGAGGAAACCTAATAAACATAGAATGTATAAAATAATAACAATTGATTTTTGGAGGTACAGAAATAAGGTAGCACCAAATACTGGATAATAACAAATAAGATGAGAGAGGAATAATTTTGGCTAGACCTTTCTAAGATTGTTTATTTGGGAAGAGAAACATCAATTAGAGAGAGTGGCTTGAATTCTCATGAATGCATGCTAAAAATAGAACTGTCACTAAAAGAATTGAAACAGAATGTATGACTTCCAAACTAGAAGAGGAAAAATAAAACAGTAAAATGGTGTCAATTCCAAAAAGGAAAGAAAGAAAATATATGATGAATTTTTTAAAGCATAAAATGATAGAAATGAATTCAAATATCATGATCACAATAAACATAAATAGACTAAATTCATCAATTGAGAGCAACTCTGAGATTATATTTTTTTTTATCTAGACATAGACTGGCTGTAAGAGATACATCTAACACACAGAAAACTGAAAACAAAGGGATAGAAAAAAATAACAGGCAAAAATTAATGAAATAAATCAGTTACTCTATCGATATCAGACAATATAAACTGTAAGGCACAAATCATTATTAAAGCCTCATCAGTAGATTATAAAAGGAAGATAAATAATTCTAAACTTAGATAATTCTTATCTTATCAAAACGATAAGAGGGGCGCCTGGGTGGCTCAGTCGGTTAAGCGGCCGACGTCAGCTCAGGTCATGATCTCGCGGTCCGTGAGTTCCAGCCCCGCGTCAGGCTCTGTGCTGACAGCTCAGAGCCTGGAGCCTGTTTCAGATTCTGTGTCTCCCTCTCTCTGACCCTCCCCTGTTCATGCTCTGTCTCTCCCTGTCTCAAAAATAAATAAAACGTTAAAAAAAAATTTTTTTAATAAAAATAAATAAATAAATAAATAACGATAAGAAAACACAACCTATAAATGTAACACGAAAAAGTGACTGAGAGAAAAAGTTGACAAATACATTATTATAATGGATATTTTATTTTTTAAGGTTTTTTAGGTAATCCTTACACCCAACGTGGGGCTCAAACCTACAACCCCAAGAGTCTCATGCTCCACCAACTGAGCCAGCCAGGCACCCCTATTTGGGTATTTTGATGTATCTTTCTCAGCAACTGACAGTGTAAACAATAAGGGGAAAGGCAGAATACAGAACATTTGGATTGTACAATTCACTTGAACAAAATTATCACATACTAGTTCATGAATAAAATTTTAACTAAAATTGGTATCATATAGATCATATTCTCTGATCACAAGAAATAACAAAAATATAACCCAGGCCCCTGTAAAGTTTAGCACAAAAGAATTTCTAAAAATCCATTGGTTAGGAGCACTTGGGTGGCTCAGTGGGTTAAGCGTCCGACTTCAACTCAGGTCATGACCTCGCAGTTTGTAGGTTCAAGCCCTGCATTGGGCTCTGTGCTGACAGGTTGGAGCCTGGAGCCTGCTTTGGATTCTGTGTCTCCCTTTCTCTGCCTTTCCCCTGCTCACGCTCTGTCTCTCTCTCTCTCGGAAATAAATAAACATTAAAAAAAAAAATTTGAAATCCATTGGTTAAAGACAAAAATACAAAGCGAAAATTAAGAAAGACATATTATAAGTCAGGATGTCATGAGCATGGGTACAACTTTCCCCCACACACAAAAAAACTAAAATATCTGAAAAATGCCTAGTTTCTATATTCCTACCATTATGTTTGTTTACTAAATTCAGTTGTCCATATTTTAAAAAGAAATATTAGTTAAGAGGTATGAGTACATTTAAATTACTTGCTCCCAAGAAAAGTTATCTGAATTTCTTCTTATCCTTGGCTAATCAAACTAGAAGGAAGGCCTCTATCTATATAGAGATAATTCATTGTGTTAGTAATCAGACATAAAGCAATAGGTATTATTTAAGATCAATTATACCCCCAGGGTAAAAAGGAACAAAATGTTTGGTTTAAGAAAGCACCTGCCTGATCACACATCTCCTTTTTGTAGAGTATATGAGGAAACAGGTTAACATACAAAGAGAAAGGTTTTGAATCACACACTCAAATTTATTTGATCAGCTTTCACTGACAAAGCCCTATATACTGAGCTCTGTACAGAGTCCTGGGGATTCCAGATCAATAAAATAGTCTTCAACCAGGAACTCACTGTTTTCTACCAAGGATATTTCTAGTGTCACGGCTTTTACACTGGAATCTAGGCAGTCACTCAGTGTGGCTCTGAGGAAGCGTGATAAAGAACTCTACCAAACAGGAGTGCTCCATATTAGAAAGTGGTAATATGGGTGCCTGTGTGGCTCAGTCAGCTAAGCGCCCGACTCTTGATTTCAGCTCAGGTCATGATCTCATGGTTCATGAGATCGAGCCCTGCATCAGGCTCTGTGCTGACAGTGGGAAGCTTGCTTGGGATTTTCTCTCGATTCCCTCTCTCTCTGCCCCTCCCCCACTTATGCATGCGTGCTCTTTCTCAAAATAAATAAACGTAAAAAAAATAGAAAGTGGTAAATAGCCCCAGTGAAAAGATGTTGATGACAATGGTGATGACAATGACAACAATGATAATAATGGTACATGATCAAAATGACAGCTCACAGCTACTGGAAGCTTCTATGTGTCAGATATTGTACAATGTATATAGATTATTTCATTCTGAAAACTGCCCTAGAGGGCAGGGGCTATTAGCATCTCCAAGATACAGGGGAGGGGCCAGGCACAAGAAGGCTCAAATAACTTGCCCAGGGTAGAAAACTAGAAAATAGTGAAAGCAGTTGTCTGAATCCAAAGCTGGCAGTTTTACTACTTTGTCTCACATCCCTATCCAATCCCTGTCATGTGTATATACAGCAGATGAATAGAGAGACGGCATCTAAAGATACAGATTTATTCTCCCAACACAGGAATCTCTAGAGATCAAATGCATGGCCTTTTGGATTGTTTTCCGGGCTATTTACATTTCAGCGTATCCTTACAACAAAGCCTCATCCCTGAAGTAAGTCTGGGTGAGCATCTTCCCACCATTTAAACAACCATATTAAAACCTCAATAGAAAACCCAAGATTGGTGAAGAAAACGGTGATAACAGAAAAGACAAAATTTCTGAATAAAAGGGAAATGGTGCAGGTGGAGTCTCTACTCCTCCAAGACTGGAAGGAAGGAAGAATATGGGTGGAGGGTTTATTGAGAGGACAGACAAGAAGAGTGCTGGAAAAGGAGGGAAGCATAGTTAAGAAAGTTCACTCCTAATGGTCCTTCTCTGTGGTCAGTAAAGGGCGATATATCCAGATGTTTGCACATCAACCCATCTCAGCATGCAATCTCCAAAGATGATAAAATGTTTTCTCTTAGAGAGCCCTGCCCAATTTCTTTTTGGCCAAATTTAATGACCTTTTCTCTGGTTTTCCTTTCCATGAAAGATTTTTCTTTCCAATTTTATTGCAATATAATTGACATATATCACTGTGTAAGTTTAAGGTATGCAGCATAATGGTTTGGCTTATGTATATTGTGAAATGACCACCCCAGTGAGTTTAGTCAGCGTCCATCATTTCATATAGATGCAATAAAGAGGGAAAGTTAAAAGAAAAAAAAGGAAAAAACGAAAAAGATTTCTTTTTTCTTTCGGAACTCTTAAGACTTACTCTCTTAGTAACTTTCATATCTATCATACAGCAGTGTTAATGACAGCATGCTGTACATTATGTCAGAAAACTTATCTTGTAAAATGGAAGTTTGTACCCTTGGTCACTTTTCTCTAATTCCCTCTCCCCCAACACCCTGCCTCTGGTAACCACAAATCCGATCTCTTTTTCTATGAGTTTGGGTTTTTGTTTTTGTTTTTGTTTTAGACTCCAATGTAAGTGAGATCAAACAGTATTTGTCTTTCTCTAACTTACTTCGCTTAGCATGTGCCCTCAAGGTTCATCCAAGTTGTCACAAATGGCAGGATTTCTTTGTGGGCTTTTTTTTTAATGGCTAGATGCTATTCCATTTTTATACACACACACACAAGCACGCACACACTAACTTCTTTATCCATTCATCTGGCAATGGACACTTAGGTTATTTCCATGCTTTGGCTATTATAAATAATGCTGCTATATGCTAACTAACTTGGATATAAATTTTAAAAATAAATAAATAAACAAACAAATAAATAATGCTGCTGTGACATGGGGTTGCAGATCTCTTTTGAGTTGGTATCATGAAAGATTTTTTTTAAGTTTATTTATTTTGTGAGAGAGAGAAAGCACAAGTTGAGGAGGAACAGAGAGAGGGGGGGAGAGAGAGAGACAGAGAGAGAGAATTCCAAGCGGGCTTCATAGTGCAGAGCCTGACACGGGGCTCGAACTCACAAACTGAGATCATGACCTGAGCCCAAGTTGAACGCTTAACCAACTGAGCCACCCAAGCGCCCCAGAAAGATGTTTTAAAGTACATCTCTGTACTCTGCCTTGCAAGACCGTATTGTATCAAAACTCCTCATAACTTATATGAGCTTTTCAAAGAGGGAGGGGAAAGGAAGGAAAACTAAAATTTAGTGCCAAACACTGTGCTAGGTCTTTATATTTTTTTTCATATGTATTCCTCACAAAACTCAGTGAAACAGATATCTTCTTTTCAGAGATAAGAAAACCAAGGGCCAGAAACGTTAGGTTTGAGCATAGTCACAGATAGCAAGAAATAAGACAAAAAAGGAAATTCAACCCTCGGGAGTCCTGTCCTCTTGTTCTCCCACCGCATACACCGCCCCCTGCAGGCGGATTATCATGTGCTCCTGCCCTGGTCCCAAACCACCAGGGCTACACCTGTCCAGGTACACCTGTCTACCTGTAGTAGAATAAAAGTGTTCTTATCCTGACTAAATTGTAAATAGCTTTTTAAAAAATACACACTCACCTTAAAATGTTAACTTAAAATATGAAACACTTAACTTGTAATCTTTTGTCAGAGGACCAAATCTTTCTCCTTAAGCACATCTGCCAATTAAATCACAAGTAACTTTCCTACATAAACCATATCCACGATGCACAGCCTCTGAATTTCCAATTTCCACTTCTTTACAACGGAGCAAGAACTTAGGCACTCATAAAGCAATCCAAATTCAGAATTTTTCTAGGTTTATGATTTCCCCCCCCGCCACAATCTCATTCATACCTAACTCAACAGCTACTAGTCTTTTACAGTTGTTGTTGTTGTTGCTGTTTTACTGTAAGTGCTACACCCAATGTGGGGCTTGAACTTACGACCCTGAGATCAAGAGTCACATGCTCTACCGTCTGAGCCAGCCTGGTGTCCCTCCTTTACGGTTGTATTCAAAGCTTTCACAGAAATGATATCTTTTCCTACTCATATTTCATGTTTGTATAAATTCTTTTTTTTTTTTAATGTTTACTTATTTTTGAGACAGAGAGAAACAGAGCATGAACGGGGAAGGGGCAGAGAGAGAGGGAGACACAGAATCGGAAGCAGGCTCCAGGCTCTAAGCCATCAGCCCAGAGCCCGACGCGGGACTCGAACTCACAGACCGCGAGATCGTGACCTGAGCTGAAGTCGGACGCTCAACCGACTGAGCCACCCAGGCGCCCCTCATGTTTGTATAAATTCTAATTAAATTACATAATTTGACAGTTACAATGAGTAGAAATAGGTTTTGGAAAAAGTCTACTGGTTACTGATAAGGCTATAACTAAAGTGGTGGGAACAGAAATGCTTGAACGTTTTAAAGAGTAACCAATACACACGGGGAGCTCATGGGCATTGGCAGGGTGTCTTACAAAGAAAACAGGAAACATCAGTGATTATAAAGCCAGAGAAGTGTGATCAAATAAGAGGACTTCTGCTCTACTATAATATAGCCAGATGAGGTGCCTTATCTGTTACATACAGAAAGAAAAAGAAAAAGCAATCCCTATCAAAATAATATCAGCATTCCCCACAGAGCTAAAACAAACAATCCTTCAATTTGCATGGAACCAGAAGAGACCCCGAATAGCCAAAGCAATCTTGAAAAAGAAAACTGAAGCTGGAGGCATCACACTCCCAGACTTCAGGATGTATTACAAAGCTGTAATCATCAAGACAGTGTGGTACTGGCACAAAAACAGACACTCAGATCAATGGAACAGAACAGAGAAGCCAGAAATGGATCCACAAACGTATGACCAACTAATCTTCGACAAAGCAGGAAAGAATATCCAATGGAATAAAGACAGTCTCTTCAGCAAATGGTGCTGGGAAAACTGGACAGCGACATGCAGAAGAATGAACCTGGACAACTTTCTTATACCGTACCCAAAAATAAAATCAAAATGGATGAAAGACCTCAATGTAAGACAGGAAGCCATCAAAATCCTAGAGGAGAAAGCAGGCAAAAACCTCTTTGACCTCAGCTGCAGCAACTTCTTACTCAACATATCTCCAGAGGCAAGGGAAACAAAAGCAAAAATGAACTATTGGGACCTCATCAAAATAAAAAGCTTCTGCACAGCAAAGGAAAAAATCAGCAAAACTAAAAGGCAATAATGGAATGGAAGAAGATATTTGCAAAGGACATATCAGATAAAGGGTTAGTATCCAAAATCTATAAAGAACTTATCAAACTCAACACCCAAAAAACAAATAATCCAGCGAATAAATGGGCGAAAGACATGAATAGACACTTCTCCAAATAAGACATTGGAGATGTCCAAACAGACACATAAAATGCTCAACACCACTCACCATCAGGGAAATAGAAATCAAAACCACAATGAGATACCACCTCATACCTGTCAGAATAGCTAACATTAACAACTCAAGCAACAACAGATGTTGGCACAGAAAGAAGATCTCTTTTGCACTGCTGGTGGGAATGCAAACTGGTACAGCCACTCTGGAAAACAGTATGGAGGTTCCTCAAAAAATTAAAAATAGCACTACCCTATGACCGAGCAATTGCACTACTAGGCATTTATCCAAGGGATACAGGTGTGCTGTTTTGAAGGGACACATGCACCCCCATGTTTGTAGCAGTACTGTTGGCAATAGCCAAAGTATGGAAAGAGCCCAAATGTCCATCGACAGATGAACAGATAAAGAAGATGTGGTATATATATATATATATATATATATATATATATATATATATATGTGTGTGTGTGTGTGTGTGTGTGTGTGTGTGTGTACACACATAATGGAGTATTACTTGGCAATCAAAAAGAATGAAATCTTGCCATTTGCAACTATGTGGATGGAACTGAAGGGTATTATGCTGTGAAATTAGTCAGAGAAGGACAAATATCATATGACTTCACTCATGTGAGGAATTTAAGATACTAAGCAGATGAACATAAGGGAAGGGAAGCAAAAAGAATATAAAAACAGGGAGGGGGACAAAACATAAGAGACTCTTAAACATAGAGAACAGAGGGTTACTGGAGGGGTTGTGGTAGGGGGGGATGGGCTAAGTGGGTAAGGGGCATTAAGGAATCTACTCCTGAAATCATTGTTGCACACTATATGCTAACTAACTTGGAAGTGAATTAAACAATAAATTTATACACACACACACACACATATACATTTATACATGTATATATAAATGTGTATATATATATATTTATACACACACATATATATATGTATATATACACATATGTGTACATGTATATGTGTATATGTGTATATATACATTTATATATATATATAAAAGTCTATATATATATATAAAAGTCTATGTAAAAGAGAAATTATAAATATTGAAATTAAAGGTCCTATATCATAGCAAATACAAAAAAGGAGAGAATATTCAAAAGGCAGAGCTCCTAAGAGACTGTCAGGGTGAAAAGAGACTTTTGTTTTAAATTTTTTAAATAGAGAAATTACAACTAACCACAGGCAAAATACTGACTAGAGAATAACAGGAAAACTCGGGCAGAGCTGCTGTGAGTACATATACATGCAAGTGTGTACAGACAGGGAATCAAAAGTTAGCCAGGTGGAGAGAGCAGGAGGTACGCATTACTGTCAGATGTTATACTAATGTGCCCATTTTTCTTTCTTCTTCATGTACATATACATGTATGTGTGCATACACACACATACGTATGTTTATACGCATATATGCGTACATAGATATCATCATACAACAGAATCTACGTTCTGTGTGCTTTCCATGGTTCTATCATGTTTCTGACACCTATATGTACCTTTTCTAGAAAGCTAATACAGGGCTAGGCATGAATCTTTCCCATAGCTCTCCAAGTAACCCACAAGATACTCTACTTTTCTGTCACAGCTTTGACTGTGGACATTTATCTGAACTTCATCCTTAGACTTTGCAAGGCCTTGGGCAGATGGTCATCCAGCCCATTTGAGCACTTTGGTTTCTAGAGCTCCCTAAACCCAGCAGCAGTCTACTGTGTCGTCAGACCACCTGAGCTGTAGAAAGTTCTTCCCTATATTGGGCCAAAATGTGCCTCCTGTGACTCGTTCCTGTTCACCTCAGCTCTGTCCTCGGCAGCTACAGCGAATACATTAATGCCCCCTCCAATGTGGCAGCGTACAAATACTTGATGATAATTACCAAGTCCTAACTCTCCTCCCATCCAGGCTACATGTCCCCAGTTCCCCCACCTGTCCTGTTTGAAAGAGCCATCGGCACGCCCCCCCATACGATGAAATGAAACAGGAAGCGAACACTCACCACACTTCACCATCCCGACCTCATAGCACTTCCGAAGTCGGCAGGCCTGGCAGCTTTTGCGCCTGTTCTTATCTATTGTGCACTGATTTGTCGCTGGGCAAATATAATCGTTATGTCCTACAACGGAGGAAAAAACAAAACAAAACAAAACAAAAAAGGCAGGCTATTGTTACAATATTTTGATTACATGTCTTCCTGGTCAACAACACCAATAATGCTACCCAGCTGAGAGGTAGGGGGCATCTTCTTAACGATAGGTATAGGTACAAAGGCCAAAGTTCAGCGTCATAAGCACCTTATTAGTGAGTATAGAAAATCCAGGAATATCTCCATATCCTACTCTTTGACCACTAGGCTATTCTCTGCATGTTTTTAGAATTCTCAAGAGATACATTAGAAATATTCTCCTTTGGTTTCAATTAGCAATAATCGTGCCTCGGATACACCTCATTGGCTACAATTCTGCCACTGCGCAAAGCTGAAATATTCTCCTTTGGACATGGAAAGTAAGACAGTCATCTGAAATTGGTTCTGCAAATCACAGAACACCTCAAGGATAGTACTTGTGTATCAGGTCACCAAATTCAATTGCTTACATTCTTTTATACATATCCCTCTTTGGGATTTAACATGATTTTTTTTTTTACTTTTTAAAATGTTTATTTATTTTTGAGACAGCGTGTGAGAGGGGGAGGGGCAGAGAGAGAGAGGGAGACACAGAATCCAAAGCAGGCTCCAGGTTCTGAGTTGTTCGCACAGAGCCGGACCCAGAGCTCAAACCCACAAGCTGTGAGATCATGACCTGAGCCAAAGTCAGCCGCTCAACCCACTGAGCCACCGAGGCGCCCCTTATGGGAATTCATAGTCAAATAAGAGAGCGAAACTAATCACTAAGGGGATAATGAAATTAGCAAACTGAAGAACCAAAAAAACTGCCACTTGAGGCTGGCTGTGGTTATTGTTCTCAGTTGCCACTGCCTCCCGCGGCCCTGTGACCCTGCAGTGCACTAGAGCAGCCAAAGTGTGCTCGCCTACCAACTAACGTTGAGTGTGGCCATGAAACTTGGTTTAGCCAATAGTATGTAAGTAGATGGGATATTCCAACAGTCTGGCTTGGCCGCTGGAGCCAAGAAGAGGCCCTTTGAAAAAAAGGAAATGCCTCGGGTAGTTGCTGGTCCAAGGAGAATAAGGAAATGTGCAGGCTGAACTCCACCCAGAGTTCAGAGCTGAGCCTTGTGAAATAGATGCACCCTACCCGACCCCTAGAGCAAAAAGACATTGTTCCACGATTACACCGAAATCGAATTTTATAATTCTCTCCCACTTTAGGTAGATTCCAGTAACACTTGTTCAACCAAACACAAATTGAAATTCAGTTGCCTGTGGCTTTACCACCATTTCCTGAACCAGCCTGGGGTAGCAGCAACGGCAGAGACTGTACAGCTCTCGAAGAGATGCAAACGCCCTCTCAAGCGACCTTCATCCCGGCCACACACAGGAAGCCTGGCTCACCAACATTCTGACAACGTACTGATTCCCAGATACTTTATCAACATTTCATTGAATCCCATAACTTCCCTAGAAAGAGCTATCATCCCCATTCTACAAAAGAAAACATGTAACTTCAGTTGAATCATCTTAAGGTTATGGTTTTAGTATTCTGTGATGCGTAATAAATTTCTACAAACTTACACACTTAAAACCAAACCCACTTATCTCATTTCCACGAGTCAAGAATCCAGGCACAGCTTACTCTAGTCAGGGTTTCAAAAGGCTGCAATCAAGGTGTTGGCTGGGCTGTGGTTTCATATGAAGCTCAGCATCCCCTTCCAAGCTCATATAAGGTGTTTGCAGAATCAGCCATTTGCAGCTGTGGGGCTGAAGTTCTCATTTTCTTGCTGGCTGTCAGCAGGATGCTGTTGACAACACATAGAGGAACCACTTCCCTTCCCAAAAGCAGTTCACAGCATGATGTCTGCTTTCTTCCAGGCGGGGGGGGGGGGGGGGGGGGGGGGGGGGGCAGGGGGGCATATCTCTGACTTCCCACATGTCTCTCCACTCCAGTATGATGGAGTCTTACATAATTATAGCATAATCACAAGACTCCCCCATCACCACTTGCCATATCAGGTAACCTAACCAAGGAAGCAACTCTCATATTTACAGGTTCCACACACACACAAGAGTAGGAGGCAATATGAGGTATGGTATAAATCTTTTTTTAAAGGAACAGATAATTACTTGTTATTGCTTTTATGATCGCTTAAAACATTCAAAAATAAATTATATGCTAAAAGTCATGATACATTCCCAATTAGAAATTTTCAATTGTCCGCTAAAACATAATCTTTTATGGCTAGAAGGTAAATGTAACCACACAGTACTTTCCATAGAGGTATCAATCTTTTAAGGACCTTCTAAAAACTCAAAGAATAATACATGATGTTACCCTTTTTGGATTTATAGAGGTTTATAACAATAAGCATTTAAGGGACAATGAAAGGTTCACTTTTTTACCTCATTTTAAAAGACTATTTTACTTAAAAACAATGAGAAAGCATAGTAATATGAACACACTAAATAAAAATAGCCTAGAAAATGTCTTATACAAGAAGGCCAGGGTAATTGAATTCACTTCTGGCAAAAAAGGGAAGAAAAGTCCTTAAACTATACGAACTACCTCACGTATTAAAATGGTTTTCTCAGGGCGCCTGGGTGGCTCAGTTGGTTGAGCGTCCAACTCTTGATTTCAGCTCAGGTCATGATCTCACGGTCGTGACATTGAGCCCTGCATCAGACTCCGTGCTGAGTGTGGAGCCTGCTTAAGATTCTCTCTCTCCCTTTCCCTCTAACCCTCTCCCCCACTCACGTTCTCTCTCCGTCTCCAACAAAATTAAATAAAATGGTTTTCTTGTTTCATGCAACAACCTGAGAGGCATGCTATTCTATACTAACAGAACTGACAGAAAAGTTCAAAGCAAAATAGGTAGCTAATTCTTAAAGATATAAAGCTGTATAGGAAAATGTGCTTTTTATAATCTGTATACAGATAAAAGGTTATCTGTATACTCTACAAAATTATTGAGTCTGAATACCTGTCATCATTCATATCCATAGCACAGAGGGGAGAGACAGCACTGGACTGAGATCAGAAGATCTGAGTTTAAGCTCAGTTCAGCTTCCCGATTTTGTCACTTCAACGATAGAGCAATGTTTATCATCCGCACCCTCCCTGGCACGCTTATCCCTCAACAGCAGGAATCAACCTTGTGTTTTGTTCCCTCAGGACATCCTTTGTGGCTTCAAGGCCAAATGAATCCCAAGTAATGGAATATGTGCCTCCAAGATAAGGAATCTGCTGTATAACCTACCAGCTGTCAGAGCTTCCCATTGAAAGCTCAGACTCCAAAGTTGTAAGAAACAAAGAATTAAAGATCTTTGAGCGGCACTCAAAAAGATTTTAACTTTCAAAAGACAATGATAAAAGGTTCATATGAATACCAAAATTAAAGTGAATAGAATAGTATTACTATTATATATGGACATAAAAGAAATAGCCCAAAAGAATGAAATTTACAGAAATACCTCTGAGAAATGTATTATATACATATGTGTGTAACAAAACTGTATACGAGATATAAAAGACCTAAATAAATGGAGACATATTCTTGATGTGAAGACTATTAAAAAGATTTATTCCAAAATAATTCTTAGGTTTAACAAAGTCTCCACTTTTCTTAACATTATGGATGGGAGGACACTTAATAAAATTATTTTAATATTCCTATGTATGAATAAACCAAGGAAAATAGCCAGAATACTTTTAAAACAGGAGATATTTATACTGGCTTGTATTAAAATGCATTATAAAATTATACTAAAAAAAAAGAAAACTATAATAGTTAAAATAATGTGGTGGTACTTCTATAAGAATGAAGCACTAGACAATAGAACAGAATAAAACATTAGTATATAAAAGACCTTAATAGGTTATATATAGAGAGAAAAAAAATCAATGAACACATGAAAAGATGCTCAAAATCATTACTAATCAGGGAAACACAAATTAAAACCACAATGAGACACAACTGTATACTCAATAGCTGACAATATCAAGTTTTTACAAGGATGTAGACCAACTGGAAGTCTCATAGTCTGTTGTTGAGAATACAAAATGTTTCAACCACTTTGGAAAGCAGTTTGTTAGGTTCTTATAAAATTAAACATACACTCATCATACAAGCAGCAATTCTACTCCTAGGTATTTACCCAACAGAAACAAAAACTTAGGTCTAGAGAAAGGAAGATGCATGAATATTCACTGAAGTTTCATTCAAAATAGCCTAATACTGGAAACAACCCAGATGAATACATAACCTGTGGGACATCTAAATACTGGAATAATCCCCAGTAACAAAGAGGAATGAACTACTGTACATGAAACACAGGTAAATCCTAAAAGCATCATGATAAATGAAAGAAATGATACACAGATGATTATATACTTTACGATTCAATTATAGGGCATTCTAGCAAAAGGCAAAACTATAGGGACAGAAACTAGATCGATGGTTACAGGGCCTTGGGAGGTTGGGGGACAATTGGCCATAATGGGCCTAAGGGAACTTTTTGGGCTGATGGCAACATTCCATATCTTAATGATGGTGGTGGTTAAATGACCACATGTATTTTCAAAATTCATAAAACTATACAAATAAAATAGGGGAATTTTATTATATGTAAATTGTATCTCAAATTCAACTAAAAAAATAACCTCCCATATTTAAAAAAATCAATGAAAATAAAGTTATTTAATAAAACAATGTGAAGAAAATTGACTAAGATAAATACATTTAATTTTTTTCCTTTTTTTAGCTTTATTTTATTGAAGTATAATTAACATACAATGCTATATTAGTTTCAGGTGTATAACTTTTTTTTTTTTCCAACCGGAAGATTGGTTTATTTGGGAATAAAAGAGAATTAGAATCCAGAACAAACAAGCTGTGGTAAGACCACAGGCATGGCTGGGAAACAAAAGCTCAAGTGTATAACATTTTGATTCAACAATTCTATACATTACTCAGTGCCGGCCATGTAAGTGTAGTCGCCATCTGTCACCTTACAACATTATTACAGTATTATTGATTATATTCCCTATGCTATATTTTTCATCTGTGACTACTTTATTTTAAAATGATCTGTTTTTAATAGTTTATTTTGAGAGAGAGAGAAAGAGAGAGCATGAGCAGGGGAGGGGCAGAGAGAGAGGAGAGAGAGAGGATCCCAAGCAGGCTCCACACTGCCAGCACAGAGCCTGACACGGGGCTCAAACTCATGAACCGTGAGATCAAGAGTCGGATGCTTAACTGAGTCACCCAGGCGCCCCATCTGTGACTATTTTATAACTGGAAGTTTGTACCTCTTCATTCCCTTTATTTCACCCATCCCCCACTACACCCCCTTCTGGTAACCACCAGTTTGTTCTCTGTATTTGAAAGTCTGGTTTTTTGTTTCTTTGCTCATTTGTTTTATTTTTAGATTCTACATGTAAGTGAAATCACATGGTATTTGCCTTTCTATGTCTGACTTATTTCATTTAGCATTATACCTTCTAGATCCATCCATGTTGTCACAAATAGCAAGATCTCATCCTTTTTAATGGCTGAGTAATATTTCTCTCTCTCTCTCTGTCTCTCTCTCTCTCTCTTTCTCTCTCTCTCTCACTGTGTGTGTGTGTGTGTGTGTGTGTGTGTGTGTGTGTGTGTGTGTGTGTGTAACTTCTTCATCCATTCATCTATTGATGGACATCTAGATTGCTACCATATCTTGGCTATTGTAAGTAATGCTGCAATAAACACAGGGTGCATTATCCCTTTTTGAATTAGAGTTTTAGTTTTCTTTGGTTAAATATCCAATAGTGGAATTATTAGATCTTTTGGTAATTCCATTTTTAATGTATTGAGGAACCTCCATATTGTTTTCCACAATGGCTGCACCAGTTTATATTCTCACCAACAGTACATGATGGTTCCCTTTTCTCTACACTTGTTATTTCTTGTGTGTGTGTGTGTGTGTGTGTGTGTGTGTTAATTTTAGCCATTCTGACTGACTTATTTCAGCCATATCTGATTGTGGTTTTGATTTGTATTTCCCTGATGATTAGTGCTGCTGAATATCTTTTCATGTGTGTATTGACCATTTGTATATCTTCTTTGGAAAAATTTCTATTTAAGTTCTCTGCCCATTTTTCAATTGGATTACTATTGTTTTTGTGTTGAGTTGTAGAAGTTCTATATATGTTTTGGATATTAACCACTTATTGGATATATCATTGCAAATACCTTCTCCCATTCAGCAGACTGACTTTTTCTTTTGTTGATGGTTTCCTTTACTGTGCACAGGCTTATTATTTGGGTCTAGTCCCAATAGTTTATTTTTGCTTTTGTTTCCCTTGCCTCAGGAGACATATCTAGAAAAACGTTGCTAAGGCTGATGTCAGATTACTGCCTATGTTTTCTTCGAGGAGTTTTATGGTTTTCTGTCTCACACACATTAGGTCTTTAATCCATTTTGAGTTTATTTTTGTATGTGGTGTAAGCAAGTGATCCAGTTTCATTCTGTTGCATGCAGCTGTCCAGTTTTCCCAGCACCATTTATTGAGGAGAATGTTCTCTCCCCGTTGTACATTGTTGTCTCTTTTGTCAAGGATTAATTGATCTTATAATCATGGGTTTATTTCTGGGTTCTCTATTCTGTTCCATTAATCTGTGTGTCTGTTTTTGTGCCAGTACCACACTGTTTTGATTACTATAGGTATGTAGTATGTATCTTGAAATCGGGCATTGTGATACCTCCAGCTTTGGTCTCCTTTCTCAAGATTGCTTTTGTTATTCAGGATCTTTCATACAAATTTCAGTGTTATTTGTTCTAGTTCTGTGAAAAATGCTGTTGGTATTTTGATAGGGAATCGACTGATTACTTTGGTTAGTATGGACACTTTAACAATATTTGTTCTTCCAGTCCATCGGCATGGAATCTCTTTCCATTTATTCATGTCATCTTCAATTTCTTTTTATCAGTGTTTTATAGTTTTCAGAGTATAGGTCTTTCACCTTCTTGGTTAAGTTTATTCCTAGGTATTTTATTATTTTTGGTGCAGTTGTAAATGGAATGGTTTTCTTAATTTCTCTTTCTGCTATTTAGTAGTGTATAGAAAAACAACACATTTCCGTATATTAATTTTGTATCCCCAACTTTACTGAATTTATTTTATTTATCAGTTCTAATGGTTTTTGGTGGAGACTTTTGGGTTTTCTATGTATAATATCATGTCATCTGCAAGTAGTGAAAGTTTTATTTTTTCCTTACCAATTTGGAGACTTTTTATTATTTTCTTGTGTGATTGCTTTAGCAAGGACTTCCAGTACTACATTGAATAAAAGTGGGGAGAGTGGACATCCTTGTCTTGTTCCTGATCTTAGAAGAAAAACTTTCAGTTTTTCACCACCAAGCATGATGTTAACTGTGGGTTTTTCAAATATGGTCTTTATTACGATGAGATATGCTCTAAACCTCCTTTGTTGAGAGTGTTTATCATGAATAATGATAATATGATAAATACATTTCATTCTTATTCAATATACAAAAAGAATTGAGTGTCCATTTTTGGTTGCTGCAACACATTTTATATTAGGGGATGTGAAAAATATGGAGTCCAAAAAAAATGATCATTTATACATTAAGCAATTGTAAGGGCACAGAGCACTACCTCTTTCCCTTCTGCACACTTACAATGTGACATTTCTTTCACCTTTCCCAATAGTTCCTTGACCCATGTGGTGGGAAGGAATGATATATGGAAAGGAGAGGAAACTCCCTTATTATTGTAATCAGCCATAGTCTAAGGGTTCAAAGATATTTCAGGTAGAGATTTTTTTCCCAACAGCAAATAAAAAGGATCTTTTTCAAAGGATATAGTTAGTTGTATTAGGTCAAGATTTCCTTAAGGAATAACATTCTGGAATCTCAACAAGATAGAGAACTGTCATCATATCAAGAGTTCAGTTCTGAATTTTAGATATCTGAATTGTTCTTACTATATAATAGGGCAGTGGACCTGGCCTTATAATCTACTGCAATTATCATAAATAAAAATATCTAAGCACTAAATATATTAAATACAGAATGAAAAGCTTGGTGTATAAAAGCAATTATAAATAAGCAAACAATATAATTTATGTTTTGATAATTCGATGACATATGCTTTCTTTATCTGTGATGCTTTCTTCTTTTAATGAGAAAATTAAGTTTGGAAATGGCAGAGGGCCCTCATCCACCCAACTATGAAGGTTTTAAAGGAAGTAGATTTAAAGGAGATTAGGATTAGAAGAAAAATACAAAGAAAAGGTAAAGGATGTTGATATCTCAATGTAGAAGAGATAGGAAACAACTAGAATATCCTAAATTTGCATAATGTTTATACATGACCAAATATTTTCACATAACCAACTCCATTTCATTTTTAGAATAACTTTGTAAGTATCTCCATTTCACAGAGGAAGAAACAGACTAGAAGGTAAAGTCATAGAGCTACTGAATGGAGGAATCAGGAAAATAGGTGGCCATCTATACAGCAGGATGAATTTCAAGGGATCTACAGGAAGGCAACTCTTTACTACTAAATTGTACCCTTCACCCTCTCTATATTTGGTCAGGAGCCATCCTACCATCATGACTTTTACACATGCCAAATATTAAACATAAGTCAAAGGAAGAAACAATCTTTGCAATTCCTAATAAGCAAATTTTTTCCAAGCTTTTTCTTCACAAGGGTTATAACTAGGGATTTCTGGGGTAGATGGTGGAATAGGAGGATCCTAAGCTCACCTTGTCCCAAGGATACAACTAGATAACACCCACGTCTGTGTTAATAATACAGAAAATGACCCAAAGACTGTCAGAACAGACTCTCCACAGATAAATGTAGAGAAAAGGCCACAATGAAGAGGGTAGGAAGGGTGGAACGGTAGTCAGGAGCTAAACAGACCTGTGGGACTGTCCACAGCATGGGAAGGACCCACTGGCTGGGAGAGGGGAGAAGAACAGACTATCATACCAGGCACCCCAAGTATGGGGAATGCACACAGGTAAGACAAATCCCCATTAACATCTGGCTTTGAAAACCAGAGGGGGGTAATTTCATGAGTTCTTACAATCAGGGGGGCTTAACAGGTGGAACTTTAAAAATCAGCGCACTTGACTCTGAGAGAGCTGGGAAGGCAACAGGAAATGGAGACCCTGCCCTTAAAGAGACAGCACAACAAACAGCCCCATGGAAGTACAGCATAGAAGAAGCTATTTGAAAAATGCCTGGGGTATATGAAAGGGAGATTGTTTACTAATCTCAGAGTGTGTGCTAGAGTGGAAGGAATCATTGGGAGATTGTTCCAGGAACAAAGGAGCTGGTGGGGGAGCCATTCCCCTCCCCCACACCCCAGCCTAGACACACAGACACCTGCAAAAACCAGCACAGTCCCAATACCCTCTATATAACTTGCTAACAGCAGGCCTGCCATGGCCCATGTTCTCCTGCAGACTTGCCCTCTCTAATACGCCCTTGGCCAGAGCCCATCCAAAGAGGTGTCACAAGCCTGACAGCGTACAAGCAGCCCTGAGAGGGGCCAGCACCATTCCAAAGTGACTCGTGACCTGGGGAGAGGGAAAGATCACCACACCAGTCCAATTGTGGCCCCAGCAGTGGGTTGGAGGCAGACATCTGGTCTTAACTGCTGGCCCCACCCACCAACAAAAGCTTCTCAAAGGACAACTCATGAAAAGTGCCCTGTAGTTCAGTGCTACCACATCTCTGGCAAATGCCTGGTCTGACTCAATTCAAGCCAAGGTGGCCCCAGATTGGCTCACTAACAACAAAGAGACCCAACTCAGCCCACAATAGGCAAAGAGAGCCATTACAGACAACAGGACTGCCAAAGCACCTTGGCCACTATATAGTGGGTGCACACAACACACAGAGGTGACATCCTTGAAGACCCAGGTGTGGTGAACAGAAGACATTGCACCGCAGGGCACTACAGGACCTCTTCTTCATAAAGCCACTACTTTCAAGAGCAGGAGACGTAGACTTTCCTGACACATAGAAATAGACACAGAGAGTTAGACAAAATGAGGAGACAGAGGAATAAGGTCTCAAATGAAAGAAGAGGATAAAATCATAGCAAGAGACCTAAATAAAACAGAGATAAGTAACATGCCTGATAGAGAATTTAAAGTAATGGTCATAAAGATACTCATTGGACTGGAGAAAAGAGTAGAGGACCTCAGTAAAACTCTTATCAAAGAAATAGAAAACATAAAAAAGAACCAATCAGAGATGAAAAATTCAATAGCTGAAATTAAAAATACACTAGAGGCTGGGACACCTGGGTGACTCAGTCTGTTAGGCATCCAACTTCGGCTCATGTCATGATCTCGCAGTTCATAAGTTCAAGCCCCATGTGGGCTCTGTGCTGACAGCTCAGAGCCTGAAGCCTGCTTTGGATTCTGTCTCCCTCTCTCTCCCTCTGCCTCTCTCTCTTTCTCAAAAATAAATAAACATTAAAAACTTAAAACACACACACACACATACTAGAGGGAATAAATAGCAGACTAGAGGAAGCAGAAGAATGGATCAGCAACCTGAAGGACAGAGTAATGGGGAGGAATCAAGCTGAATAGGAGAGAAAAAATAAAGAATGAAACTAGATTTAGTGAACTGAACAACACCATCAAGCATAATAACATTTGAATTATAGGGATCCCAGAAGGAAGAGAGAGAAAAGGAGACAGAAATTTTGTTTGAAGAAATAATAGCTGAAAACTTCCTGCATCTGGGGAAGGAAATAGAAATCCAGATCTAGGAGGCCCACAGAGACCCCAACAAAATCAACCCAAGGAGGGCCACACCAAGACACATAATAATTAAAATGGCAAAAAGTAGTGATAAAGAGAGAATTTTAAAAGTAGCAAGAGAAAACAGTTACATAAAAGAGAAACCTCCATAAGGCTGTTAACTGATTTTTCAGCAGAAACTCTGCATGATATACTCAAAGTGCTGAAAGAAAAAAAAAAAAAACCTGCAACCAAGAAGACTCTATCCAGCAAGGCTGTCATTCAGAATAGAAAGGGAGAAAAAGTGAGACACCTGGGTGGCCCAGTCGGTTAAGCAGCTGACTTTTGATCTCGGCTCAGGTCATGATCTCATGGTTTGTGAGTTCGAGTCCTGCATCAGGCTCTGCACTGACAGTACTGAACCTGCCTGGGACTCTCTCTCTCTCTCTCCCTCTCTCTCTGCCCCTCCCCTACTCTCTCTCTCGACGTCTCTCTCTCTCTCTCTCAAAAAAAAAAATAATAATAATAAAATAAATAAACTTAGAGAGAGATTCCCAGACACAAAAGTTAAAGGAATTCATGACTACTAAAGCAGCCCTATGAGAAATGTTGAAGGGGACTCTTTGAGTGGAAAAGAAAGTAACCATACGCAGAAGTAAGAAAAGTGGGAAGCACAAAAGCAGTAACATTAAATATATCTATAAAAACCAGTCAAGGAATTCACAAAATAAAAGGATGTAAAGTATGACACAGTAGATTTAAAACACAGCAGGGGAGGGGAGTGGAGGGAGGAGTAAAGAATGGGTTCAAACTTAAGAGACCATCAACTTAAGGGGCACCTGGGTGGCTCAGTCGGTTAAGCTGAGTCCGACTTTCAGCTCAGGTCATGATCTCACAGTTTGTGAGACCAAGCTCCGCATCGGGCTCTGTGCTGACAGCTCAGAGCCTGGAGCCTGCTTCAGATTCTGGGTCTCCCTCTCTCTCTGCCCCTCCCCCACTCATGCCCTGTCTCTCTGTCTCTCAAGAATAAATAAAACATTTTAAAAAACATTAAAAAAAAGAGAGACCATCAACTTAACATAAACTACCATATGCATAAGATGTTACATACAAACCTAATGGTAACCACAGATCAAAAACCAGTAACAGATACATGAGAGTTGTAACTAGGCCTCTCTTCCCAAGAAAATGGTGATGGGTGATGGTGGGAAGAGATCCGTTCAAGTTCTGGAGCTCTGGGGTAGAGATCCAGAATTAAAGATAAGGGGCTCTATGCTTGAAACAACCTACTCCACCATTCGCCCCATCCCCCAACACACACGAGCCTCTCAACTGCTGTACTTTGTGTACCAAACAGGCCAACGGTGAAACTTCTGCCAGGTCATCTGCAGAGTTCTTTGAAAGCAAAAGCGGAAAACTACAGAAGCAGCTAACAATACTCTTGTACCTTGAATGCTTCTTTTAAAAAAGGCCTTACATCCTTCACACGACCAGACTCCATAGTGATATCCAGATGCATAATCGCTGCAGACCGCACAGAAGTGGGCATCTCTCTTCGAACTTGGACTAGTAACTGGGCTGGCACAACTGCTCCCACTAGCCTTCCTTTTTAGTGTCTCTCTGGGGGCAAAAAAAATATTCATTGTAACACAGCATTAAGGGGAAAAGATGGACTTTCTAGAAAAAAAATACAGCATGAACACTGCCTAATTTACCTCTGCCCTCCAGAGCTCATAATAAATAAATTCCAGGAAATCTGATCAAGCACGACCTTTGTTGCTGATATCATGAGATCTAGAAAGAGTCACACTGTTGGGAATGACTGATGTTTGAAGGTAGTTAGGTGAGTCTATGCCCATCCATGCAATGCTGAGGGTCACTAGTAACTATAGACGGCTGGTTGTGGCCATCAGATTGCACATCTCTGAGTGTAATAAGTGACCAGAACAAGTCTTACCCACAGGTCTGAACTACAAGCAGGATGTGCAGTGGCCTTCCATAACTGCTAATTCATCAACACTGTAAGGATGGACCTAATCTCACCTAACCATTTTCAAGTATCAGTCATTCCTAAGTGGTGCTAAATAGCCCTTCAGAGTTCCCATTTAAATGGGCAACAAAAACTTTCATTCTGCAATTTAAGATGAAGGTCTAGAGTGAAAATAACTGTAAGAGGAGTAGCCGATAGACTTTAAGTTACATCGAAGTGAACGCTATACTCTGGTTTAGAGAGAGAGAGAAGGGGTAGGGAAGAGTAGAGAAGGGTGGAGAAGGGCCAGGAAGGGCAGGGAAAGACAGGAAAAGGCAGGGAGAAGAAAAAGAGAGAAAGGAGAAGAGAGGGGGAGAAAGTGCACACACGCTGGTCCTCAGAGAAGTTTCTGAAGGAAGCAGGTGTGCAGTGCTGGGGAGAAGGGCAGTGGCTTCCACAGAGGAAGGGACAGCCCATGAAGGCAGTATTAGCGGACACTAAAGGCATACCTGGCTAGTTCCTAATCGTGCTAAGCCATGTTTCTTTTGGAAAGGAAATGTCAGAGATATAATTGATTTATAAACGAAGATAATTATACTACGGGTTAATTTACCCTATATTAGAACTCTGATTAGATCTCATGATCAGAAACAAAATATTTCTTCCCTTAAAGGCTGAGTGAAAAACAGGACTTTAAAAGAGTTGTCTACATGGGGCGCCTGGGTGGCTCAGTCGGTTGAGTTCCTGACTTCGGCTCAGGTCATGATCTCACAGTTCATGGGTTCGAGTCCCGTGTCGGGCTCTGTGCTGACAGCTCAGAGCCTGGAGCCTGCTTTGGATTCTGTGTCTCCCTCTCTCTCTGCCCCTCCCCCACTCGCACTCTGTTTCCCTCTGTCTCAGAAATAAACATTAAAAAAAAGTTATCTACAATGTTTATATTCTCTTTTACCCACAAAGATTTTAAAAAGGAGAAAAATAAAATTACAGTGTAACATAGCTTTCTCAAAGTGTTAGGACAGCAGTTGAAAGTAACAAATTTCAATATCCAACATGCAAGAACTTAATACTTTGGTTGTTTTAGAAATTTATCTCCCCCTCATCCTTCTCCCTACCCGACCTCTTCCCTCCATAGCTGTAATTATCATTAAACACATTACAAATTAAATGGAAATAACCCACGTTACCTTGCATTTAAGAGTACAGATACTCTTTTTAACTTCAAGAAATTTCAACTAAAGTCTACATTTAGTTTCCCATCAATCTTTATGAAATGCTATTTTAGTTCACTGTCAAAAACTTGTACCAATCATTGCCTGTCTTTTCAGGCTTCATGTGTCCAGTCCATTTCATTGAAGCAGTAACACTTCCCCAGTTGCTTTTCTCTTGGACACAATGTGCCATGAACACTCAACTGTGATTTCGCTACAAGATAAGAAGGATCTAACTTGAAAAGAAAGTAAAAATTTCTTTTTTTTATTTTTTGTTTTTTTGAGAGTGTGCAAACAGGGGAGGGGCAGAGGGAGAGAGAGGGAGAGAGAAAATCCCAAGCAGGCTCTGTCAGAGCAGAGCCCAATGCAGGGTTCGATCCCGGGAACTGTGAGATAGTGACCTGAGCCGAGATCAAGAGTCAGATGTTCAACCGACAGCCCCCCAGGCACCCCTAAAAATTTCTTTTTCAAACCCAAGTCACTTCATCAAGAGAAAAGTGATTTTTTATTTCAAACTCTAATGTCTAAAAACCGTAGTCATGATAGTGAATTTTCCCCAGAACCCAGATCTACAAGCTTACTTTTTAAATGAGGATTAGAAGAGCAGAATAGATACTCTAGAATTCAGAACATATGTGTTAGGTGCTCTAAGTAATCTATGTGATGAAGAAAGACCTGGAGTAATGCCTATCTTTCTTCTCACTAAATCATAAAGTGATTTGAATAATGCCCCTGAAGTACAATTCAGAATAAAGACTGGACTTACCTGTGTACAGGTAAGGTGGGTTCTAGTGACCTTGCTTCACACCAAGGACTCTTTTGAGGTTCTGCATACAGAAGCGACGACTGGCAATGGATCGCTAAGGGAGAGAGGTGTCCAGGGGTTGGCCACAACACATTTGGGCTTGTGGTCTGTCGACCAGGTCCACCTTCGGAGTTACTGGCACTGCTGGGAATACCATAATTCATCACAGTAGGGCTATAGAACGTCATGGCTGAATATTCATGGCGGCTCTCCACGTAGGAGGACGGTATATATATGGGGCCATGCTCCAGGGGTAGGATGGATTGACTGCAGTTGTAGGAGGCAGGAGAGTTAAGGCTAGATGGTGAGTTTTTGATATCCATGTCTTGAATCGGTAACAGCTGAGGAAACTCTTTGTGAGAAGAGGCACAAAGGGACATTATGAGGTTCTCAAAGACTCAGGGGCTGTAGAGAAAAACAGAAGACATTTCTAAATTAGATCTATAGGCCTAACTATTCAAAATGTTCACACATATTTCTTACTTACACACACACAGCTTAGAAACACATCCTGAAAGACAGACAAAAAAATACTAACCTCAGGGGGCAGGAACTCTCATTTGCTACTTTATTCACTTTTTTATCACTTTTGTTGTTGCTAGCTCCAAGAATTTTTTTAACCACAAGAATTGATTATAAAGTACTTCTAAAAATTAAAAAATGCAGGATTAAATTAAAATGCCAAGGGTTTTTTTTCCCCCTTCTGGAACTAGGTAAGTTTATTTAAAAATTCTTATCGAAAAATAAACGAGAATTGCCAAGAAACCTCGAAAGAGCAGGTCAATGGGCCTGGATAGCATTAACAGACATTCAAACACACAATCAATCAGTCACCAGTAATAAACACAAGGAACAGACAGGCCACTGCACTCGTGTCAATTATTAATTTATCGCTTCTCAGGTTCAGTGTATGGCCCATGGTAAGCGCTCGAGTCGCTTAACCTGTTTAAAGTGAGCACAATGCTAACCTTTCTCAGTAGAGGGCGCTGCACGGACACCGCAGGAGCAAGAAGCTGCTGTGACTTCTGACACGGGCAGAGGGCGGCAGTATGAGGGTGAGAACAACCAGGGGAGACTGGCCCTGTGGCGGGTCCTTTCCACAGTCACCTGTCCAGACTGTGGCCTGAGGAGTCACAAAGAAGTCGTTCCTTGTACAAACCTCCTCACCTCCTGCTACCTGCATGCTGTAAAGACCTTCTGTCCTGCGCAGCCACCCAGACTCCCAGGGCACAACCACTCAACGGGCTGCTGATCGCCCCCCCCCCCCCGCCCCCCCACTGCACCCTGGTTAGCGGCCCACCCACCCTTCCTGAAGAGATCTGAACCCCTCCAAATTGGTTCTTCCTTGGGTGCTCTCCCTTACCCCTACGGAACCGCATAGAGTTACTTATTATATTTAATCTCTTATCATAGTTATTCTTTATATTAATCCTCCTCTGTTGGGGGCGCCTTGGTGGCGCAGTCGGTTAAGCGCCCGAGTTAGGCTCAGGTCATGATCTCGCAGTTCATGAGTTCGAGCCCCGCACCTGGCTCTGCGGTGACAGCTCAGGGCCTGACGCCTGCTTCAGATTCTGTGTCTCCCTCTCTCTCTGCCCCTCCCCTGCTCATGCTCTGTCTCTGTGTCTCAAAAATAAATAAATGTTAGAAAATTTTTAAAAGAAAAATTCTCTGTTGAAACCTATAGTTTCAACCCCCTGATCGGCCGCAGGCTGCTACATAACAGAATAGAAAATGCCAAAATAGAAAATTCAAAAACTCAAAAGTTTTTGGAAAGTTGGCATATGGTAAAGGTCTCTGATAGTTTACATCACAAAGAAAACATTGGACAGTAGAATTGCCATTGGAAAAAGAACACATGCCAGAATCAACTCCAAAGGGTTCAGAGATCCAAATGTTAAAAGAGAAAGGCAACCAGGAGTGAGGAGAAGGAGAGGGGACCACACAGGTGCTAGAGGCAAGCACAGAAAAATTGCTTTATAACATGGGTGTGGGAAAAACCTTCACTATGGCTTAAAATCCACAGGCAATAAAAAGATGACCAATAAATTCAGGAGAGAAAAGTAAATCTTTGTACATCATAAAAACACCGTAAGCAAAGCCAAAAGCCTAATGACAAATGGGGGGGGGGGGCGGGGGAAAAACTCTCAACTTCTATCAGAAATAATGGGTTCAGGGCGCCTGGGTGGCTCAGTGCGTTAGGTGTCTGACTTCGTCTCAGGTCATGATCTTGCAATTCATGGGTTCGGGCCCTGCATCGGGCTCTGGGCTGACAGCTCAGAGCCTGGAGCCTTCAGATTCTGTGTCTCCCTCTCTCTCTGCCCCTCCCCTGCTTGCACTTGCTCTGTCTCTCAAAAATGAATAAACATTAAAAAATTAAAAGAAATAGGGAGCTAATTTCCCTAGTATATAGAGAACTTTAAAGTGAAAAAAAGACTAAAAAAAAATTCTTTAAACAGGCAAAAGACACTGAACACAGAAAAGGGAAGGCAAATGGCCCTTCAAATGCAAAGAAAGATGCTCAATTCCATTCATAAAGATTAAAACTACACCAAGACACCATTTCTCACTTATCACGTTTGGCAAAAATTCCAATGTTTGACCTCCCCTCCCTGGCGAGGCTGTGGAAAAACAGAGACTTTCTCTGACGTTGTTGGTGGGAATGCAAAATGGCACAATCTCCACAGATATCGGGCATTATACAGAGAGAACTCATGCTTTACCTTTGGACTATGAATCCAGAAAAAGGGAAAAAAGAATCATCAGCTACCATTGCAAGTGATTGTTACATCAGTCCCTCACTCTGAAAAGTAGTAATTAAGGGAAAGAAATTAAACCTGTACCCTGACTTTTTGAGAGGATCCATAGTTTATGCCACAGTTGAGGGCAAGCTCTTCTTTACAAGAGAACGCCACCCACTAAATAGTTTAGAAATAAAATATTTGGATGGCTAAATCGGATATAGAAACCAAGTAAAAACGTTAACAGTTACTGAGTCTAGATGGTGGACATTCATTATACCAGTCTTTCACCTCTTCTTGAAGTTCAAAAGTTTTCACAAGAAGCTTTGGTGGAAAGACACAAAAAAATACAATTCCAAATGGAAACCTTTAATAATAAAAGCTTAGAATAGGGGGGCCTGGGTGGCTCAGTCATTTAAGCATCCGACTCTTAACTTCAGCTCAGGTCATGATCTCACGTTTGTGAGTTTGAGCCCCGCATGGACACTGTGCTGATGGCACAGAGCCTGCTTGGGATTCTGTCCCCACCCCACCCCCACCCGCCCCCCCCCCCCCCCCACCGCTTGCCCTCTGTCTCTCTCAAAATAAATAAAAATAAACTTTAAAAAAATACTAGGATAATTGGAATAATATAATCTGGGAAGGGGAACAACGACCACTAATAACTAGACTGGTTGAGAGAGATCGTGAAGTAAACAAACTTGCCTGGAGAAGCTCTCCATCTCCATCTCTCCATCTCCATCTACTTTCTCCTGACCTTTTCACTTGAATGCCCATTTCAGGGGCGCCTGGGTGGCTCAGTCGGTTAAGCGCCCGACTTCAGCTCAGGTCATGATCTCGAGGTCCGTGAGTTCAAGCCCCGCATCAGGCTCTATGCTGATAGCTCAGAGCCTGGAGCCTGTTTCAGATTCTGTGTCTCCCTCTCTCTGACCCTCCCCCGTTCATGCTCTGTCTCTCTCTGTCTCAAAAATAAATAAACGTTAAAAAAAAAAAAATTAAAAAAAAATGAATGCCCATTTCATTTGTCCTCAAAACAATATACGTATGGTGGTTTTAAAACATGTCCACAAATTCTTCAACATTCCTCCCTTCAAAAGGTGGAGTCTAACCTCCCCTTGAGTATGTGCTAGATTTGTGACTCTTTTTTTTAAAGCTTATTGACTTGAGAGAGACAGAGACAGTGTGAGTGGGAGAGGGGCAGAGAGGGGCGGGGGGAGAGAGAGAATCCCAAGCAGGCTCTGCACTGCTGGCACGGAGCTCGATGTGGGGCTCGAACCCATGAACTGAGAGATCATGACCCGAGAGGAAACCAAGAGCCAGAGACTTAAGTGACCAAGCCACCCAGGCACCCCAATGACTCATTTTTAATGAATAAATTATGGCAGAAGGGATGATATGTAGCTTCCATGACTAGGTCATAAAAAGCACTGAGGTCTCTTCCTGGCTGGCTCCCTTGGATCAATCATTCCAGGGGAAATTAGCCGCCATAGTGTGAGGACACTCAAGCAGTATCATGGAGGCCCCCTGCCAATGGCCAGCAAGGAACCACAGCCTCCAGCCAATGGCTCTGTGAGTGAGATATTTTGGAAACTAACCTGCCAGCCCCAGGCAAGCCTTCAGAGGAACTGTAGCCCTGGCCAGCATCTTGACTCCAACCTCCTAAGAGGAGCTAAGCAAGAACCATCCAGCTAAGCTACTCCTGGACCCCTGACGCTCAGAAAATGTGTGTGATATTATGTTTGTCATTTAAGCTGCTAAATTCTACAGCCCTAGATAATTAATACAATATCCAAGGTAAAATTAATCATTTTCCTCCCCCAAACCACTCCTAATTTCCTATTTGTGTTAATGACAAAGCCCAGTACAGTTAGCTTTGACTTCTCCCCTGCATCCAATTATCTTTAACCACCAAGGCAGACTTTTTTTTTTTTTTTTTTTCCTCCCAGTGCCTTTTCCTCGTGGTCTGTCTTTGCCACCATCTGAGCAAGCTCTCATTACTTCTTATCTGTGCATGTGTAATAGACTCCTTACCACTCCTGGTCTCCAGTGAGCTCCATCTCCAGGTCCATACAGCTGCCAGATTAACATTCTTGAAACCCAGCTCTGATCAGCCCTCTGCTTCCCACCAGCCTGTGTAATCAGTCACACTCTTCCAACATCCAAGGCAATCCATGCCGCTGCCCCAACCCACCATCCCACCCTAATCTGCTGTTTTCCTACAGGAGACCTGCCGTGTCCGTAAGAAATATGCAAAATGCATCGTGGAGTGGCTGGCATTTCATACCTTAGCACTTTTTTCACTCTTAGCTCCTCTATAATTACTTGCAAATGTAATCCTCCTTATTAGAACAGCACTGAATCATCCTTGTAAATGGCAGAAGTAGGATTAGAACTCAAGCTCCTTGAAGGCACACGCTATTTTTATTCACCTTCCACTACAACTCAATAAATATTTGTTATTATGAAAGACTACGAGGAAATGTAAGATTTCAGGCACTCAGGGGTGTCAGCCAGAGATGAGAGCACCGTTCGTAGGCATGGTACCGTGCTGAGACAGGAGAGAGCTCGAGGAGTCCCGACACACGCACTCTGCCTGCAGAGGGCTATCGTGCCAGGTAAAGGAGGCAGGAAAGACCAGGTGAGATGCTAAGGCATGAGCACAAACGTGCTACAACTTAAAATCGACATTGACTGACCATGAAAGACAGGAGAGGGAATGGTAACTGGAGAAGAATATAGTGTCCAAAAAGTTTATTTACCTATACATATATATGTACCTATACATACATATATATATATGTTTTATATACATTTCACACAAAAAGTCAATGTGCATGTGTTAATGACAGAATTTCATAACGTCCATTACTTAGATTCCTAATCAACACATATAATCCCTGATTCCTAACAGAAAATATGCAGGATAAACCATATAATAGTAACTATTGTCAAAACTAACAGTTTCCAAACTTTTTTTTTAAGTGGTGGTAAATCACACATCAAGCTTATGATATGTTAACCACCCTTATTTTTTTTTAATTTTTTTTAACGTTTTATTTATTTTTGAGACAGGGAGAGACAGAGCATGAACAGGGGAGGGTCAGAGAGAGGGAGACACAGAATCTGAAACAGGCTCCAGGCTCTGAGCTGTCAGCACAGAGCCCGACGCGGGGCTCAAACTCACGGAACGCGAGATCATGACCTGAGCTGGAGTCGGCCGCTTAACCGACTGAGCCACCCAGGCGCCCCAGCCACCCTTATTTTTTTAATGTTTGTTTATTTTTGAGAGAGAGAGAGCATGAGCAGGGGAGGGGCAGAGAGAGAGGGAGACACAGAATCTGAAGCAAGCTTCAGGCTCTGAGCTGTCAGCACAGAGCCCGACACTGGGCTCGAACCCACGAGCTGTGAGATCATGACCTGAGCTGAAGTCAGACACTTAACCGACTGAGCCACCCAGGCGCCCCAATGTTAACCTCTTTTAAATGCACAGTTCAGTAGTGTTAAATATGTTCACAGCATTGTGCATCTCCAGAACTCTTTCCATCTTGCACAACTAAACTCCCCACCTGTTAAACAAGAGTTCCCCAACCTACTCCTCCTCCAGCCCCTGGCAACCACCATTCTACTTTCCGTCTCTTATGGATTTGACTACTCAGTACTGCATATAAGTGGAATCATACGGTATCTGTCCTTCTGTGTCTGGCTTATTTCACTTAGCACAATGTCCTCAAGGTTCGTTCATATGGTCTCGTGTGTCAGAATTTCCTTCCTTTTTAAGGTGGAATAATATTCCATTGTGTTTGTGCACCACATTTTGTTAATCAAGAAAGGGTTTAATTTTTTTTTTAATGTTTATTTATATTTGGGGGGTGGAGAGAGAGAGAGCGCATGTGCACAAGTCGGGGAGGGGCAGAGGGAGGGAGACAGAATCCAAAGCAGGCTCCAGGCTCTGAGCTGTCAGCACAGAGCCCAATGCAGGGCTCGAACTCGCCAGCCATGAGATCATGATCTGAGCCAAAGTCGATGCTTAACCAACGGAGCCGCCCAGGTGCCCCAATCAAAAAGGGTTTTAAACAGAGATGCTTGAAAACATTTACAGGTCCATGGAAATAACCTAGGTTAGAGCAAGTGGTTGAATCTAGAAGAAACACAGGCATTGGTAATTAGCTCACTGGTAATGTTTAGATGGCAATTCCATGACCATCAGTATTGTGATGAGCCATCTATCCCTCAATCTGTCCTGAAAACACCTCTCCTATTTCAATCCACCTACACATGTGCTCGCTCTCTGTACTTTATGTTTCTTATATTGTACCTTGGTGACTGTTTTTTAGCGCATTGTTTTTGCTATGTGATCTCAGCATATCTTGTGCATCCAGATGTTTAATCAAAAAACATTTAAAGTACTTTAACAACATAACTTAAACAGTACACATTATAACAACGGAGAGGAAAATACTGAAGGTAGCATGCTTAACAAATTGTATTTATGTATAGTAAAATGTAACCTGGAGGTAATACATTTTGCATTTCTTGACTATATACATACACACACACACACACACACACACACACACAATGTGGTGCATAAACACAATGGAATATTATTCAACCTTAAAAAGGAAGGAAATTCTGACACACGAGACCATATGAACTGAGTAGTCAAATCCATAAGAGACAGAAAGGAGAATGGTGGTTGCCAGGGGCTGGAGGAGGAGTAGGTTGGGGAACTCCACATATGGGGAACATATATATGTGTGTGTGTGTGTGTGTGTGTGTGTGTGTGTGTGTGTATGACCTACCCAATTTAATAAATAAAAGTATATCCAAAAGTTAGTGTGGTCACTGTGGTGAGTATACACATCGTATGCAGGAAATTATGAAGCAGGGCAGCAGTGAATGTTAGAGTAACAATTTAAGCAAGACTTCAAGTTAATACACAATTAATAATAAAATCAGTTGAACAGTTTAAACAAAAAAACATTCTCAACATTTTGGTCAATCAAGGTTTTACTGGATTTCACGTTGTCTCAACTTTATATTGCCCCAAAGAAAGGTACTCAGCGTCTTAGCATAAGTAATTCAGCAAAGCCAACACAGCCACCTATCAGAAAACCACTGCAATCTTTTACTTTCATTAGGCCTCTTACAAACACAAAGCTCCTACTGATACAAAGTGACGAACAGCAGCATGGAAATTCATAAACTTGAAATAACACTTGCTGTTATCCAGGTGGAAAGTGAACACACAATTTAAAATGAATATGACAGCTCTCGGGAGCACAGAATCAACCCCATTACTCATTTTCACCTACAGCTGAAATGTTCATTCTCAGACCAGAAATGCTGAAATGACCTGTCAGACACACCGCCAAATGGCAAGTGCCAGGATTCATCCAGGCAATCAATCAGGTGCCATGGTGACTTTGCTTAGGAAAACGGATTTCACATACTTATACCAATCAATTTCTCCAGAGTTTCCACACATGCCTCGCACAGTAATTCACGTGAGAGCGCTGGTTGCTGGACAGTGATTGAAAGACCACGTTGCCTTTTGGTTGGATATCCTTTGGATGCATCCAGAGTCATGTGACATGGGACCTCAGATCATTAGGAACTTGGTAGCCAACGCAAAGGGTTTCTCCTCTGAAGCAAAGACACAAGGGGTGATGAACCTAAATCATGGCAAGAGGCCTGATGGACAAGCAAACAAGTAGCAGACGTCTTCACTGGACGTCTAGAAAAGTGCATGAGCAGACCTGTACCGGTTATGTGAGCAGGTCCTATTGAAACTGGGGAGACAAAATGGGTGAGGGAAAGAATCTCATTGTAGGGTGGGAGTTTCCCAACACTTTCCTCTGAACAAGCACGCTTTGACTCAGCGAGCACAATATGAGGTACCACAGGGAGAAACAGTCTCTCAACAGCTTAATTGCTGGGCCTGGCAGGCACCGAACTTCACCTGGCCAACCAAAGAACATGTTCCCGGACATCCTGATTCTAAGAATTAAACATTCCTTTGCGTGTCAATTTTCTTTCATTAGTCGCCACAGCAAAGAGTTGGCCCATAGCCCTCACGATGAACAGCCCCGGTCTTCCGTTAAGAGGCTTCTCAGCCCCACTCGTCCAGCTCACACGCCGGTGGTGAGCCCTTTTGGGTCACATCTGTGTTCAGCAGGAGAGCGTTTTGCACACATGTGATGGTACACAGCGTTCTAACACACTGGCTCAGGAACACATTATAGGACTTAAACAGAAAAAAAGTTTTTAAAATTCCAAATATGGGGGCGCCTGGGTGGCTCAGTCGGTTGAGCGTCCGGCTTCGGCTCAGGTCATGATCTCACAGTCTGTGAGTTCGAGCCCCTCGTCAGGCTCTGTGCTGATAGCTCAGAGCCTGGAGCCTGCTTCAGATTCTGTGTCCCCTCTCTCTCTGCCCCTCCCCCACTCATGCTCCGTCTCTCTCTGTCTCAGAAATAAATAAACATTAAAAAAAAAAAATTCCAAATATGGACAGTGATTCCTTGGGAGATATTTAAAAAAGAAAAAAAAAAAAAGCCCTAGAAAATGGTAGAAAGGCACTCCACAAAGAGTAGAATGATCTTATCAAAGCACCTATCAAATCTAGCTCAACAATAAGAAGGCAGGTGCCACCGGGCCTGTTATTACGTATATTCCGGCCCGGTGGACAGAGAAGCACACAGGGTCCAAGTCCTGACTCTGCTGAAAGCCAGGTGATGACACTCAAATCACGTCAACTCCCTGAGCCTCCGCGGCTTCTTCAGCAGAAACGGGGACCTGCTGTGGGCTGCATTTTTTCACAGCACTTGGATGAAGTGAAATGATGTGTGTGTGACAGCGTCCTGTGAGGGATTATCACAGTCCAGGAAGCTGACGTCAGTCTATTACATGCCCCTGGACACGCCAATAGTGGGTGGCAGAACTTCTAGGCGAGGTAAAAGGCTCTTCTGACCGCCCTGAAGACTTTTGCCTCCTCGTTGTACTTTGGTAACTTCTGCTTAATAATCCATCACACCAGTCCAAACAGCTGGGCCGCTGGTAGGCTGCTAGCACCGTGTGGAGCACCCAATGCCACTTTCTCCTCGTGTTGTGTTCTCGAGCCTGTCCGCCACACTTCCCCAAGCATTCAGTTCAAGCACCCCTCGTGTGTGTGCCCCATGCAACATACATCACAAATGCATGCATTATGTGTCATAGATGCACATTCACAAAGCAGACACCGGAAGGAATTTGGGGGAAAAGGTACCAAATATTTAACTGTCAAGCATCCTTCATGTGTGTCTGTGGCTGTCTACCAGCCTTTGGCCTTAAATTTTCCACAGCAAAACACAGCTCTCGATCAACTTAGTATTCACTGGAAAGGAAAAAACACTCCAAAATCACCATGGAACTGATCATTAATAACTGATTCACATGCAACTGTTTTGTTTTGTTTTTTTAAGTAGGTTCCATGCCTAGCACGGAGCCTAACGACGCAGGGCTTGAACTCACAACCCTGAGATCAAGACCTGAGCCGAGATCAAGAGTCGGATGTTCGACCAACTGAACTACCAAGCGCCCACACACGCAACTCTTAGGAATGTGTACACATGGGGCGCCTGGGTGGCGCAGTCGGTTAAGTGTCCGACTTCAGCCAGGTCACGATCTCGCGGTCCGTGAGTTCGAGCCCCGCGTCAGGCTCTGTGCTGACAGCTCGGAGCCTGGAGCCTGTTTCCGATTCTGTGTCTCCCTCTCTCTCTGCCCCTCCCCCGTTCATGCTCTGTCTCTCTCTGTCCCAAAAATAAATAAAAAAACGTTGAAAAAAAAAAATTAAAAAAAAAAAAAAAAAAGGAATGTGTACACATATCTTCTGAAATGAGAAAAACCTAACTCCCCTAGTAGCCCACTGGTCCTTACTGAGCTGGCTGGCAAACAGAAGTTTGAGGGCTTGAATGGGGAAGAGGACTGAGCCTCAGCTGCAAAGTCATCACACGCTAAGGAGGGGCAGGGAGGGGGAGCCCATCAGTCTTCACGGTCTTCGGCAAGTCTCTGCCCCTTCCAATTCCAACTGTCAGGGAAGACATACCACTCTTAGGAAATGGCTCCTGACTGTTCACTGAATAGCATATTAAGCTGTAAAGAATACTAGCTTACAAAAGATTTTGCATCTACGTCCTGCAAGAGAATCTAGATTTCAAAGCATGAGCACAGAAATGAAGAAACTCTGACATCTACACATAAATTGGGCACCGACCTCATAGCCTATTAAGGAGAGTATCTGGGGGAGCCTGGGTGGCTCAGTCAGTTGAATGTCTGACTTTGGCTCAGGTCATGATCTCAGAGTTCGGTTCGTGGGGTCTGGCCCTGGGTCAGGCTCTGCACTGGTGGTGTGGAGTGGTGTGGAGCCTGCTTGGAATTCTCTCTCTCTGCCTGACCCCCACTTGCAGTCTCTCTCAAAATAAATAAATAAATAAACTTAAAAAAAAGAAGAAGAAAGGAATGTATTCTAACTTAAGTCACAATCACTCTGTCTTATATTTTTTTTTTCTGTCTTATATTTTAAATGTCTCCAAACTGCCATTTTCAATCACTGTTTTGTTCCTCACCATTTAATAATGTGTAATTTCAGGTAACTTTCTTGTAACTTGAGATTACAAGTACAATAAAAGTGTTTTTAAGTGCCCAGATTATAAAAATGCAATACATTCTATCAATATTACCTAAATAACCAATGTTTTGTAAATAACCGTGTAATTCATCTGGGATAATTAATGACGTACATTACCAAAGCTTATCCGGCAACAGAATCCAAATGTGCTAAGAATGGAATCTATTAGTCTAATGGGAAGTTAACATGTAGCCCTATTTGCAAAATTGCTTCTTGTTGCCTCAATTTATTCCAAAGTATATAGGACTAAAACAAAAGTACACAACCCACAACCTGACTCATCCCAACAAAAAAGGGGGGGGAGGGGCTGAGGTTCTTTTTTGAAAAGCAAAGGAAGATCATTATTTCTAGGTAAGAACATACCAAAGAGCAGAATGGTAAAATCAGAGAACAGCTCAGTGATTTCCAGGCATGGGGGATGGGTGGAGAGGGTGAAGTATGAAGGCACAAAGGGGGCCTTTTGGGGAGTGATGGCACTGTTCTAGGTCCTGATTGTAGAAGCGATTATATAAATGTTCACCTGTCAGAATTCCCAGAGTGATACACCTAAAGAGGCTAGATTTTACTGTATGTAAATTACAAGGCCAAGAGCCTGCCTTTTTTTTAAAGGCTATTATGTCTAGATCCATGTGCTAGGCAATGAATCATGAAGTATACAGTTCTCAAGTGTTCCAGATGTAATTACTAAAAAACTTACCCATAAATGATTGAAGTTCAGCCTTCAGTATTTTATAGAATTATTATATTTTATAGGTATTCTACAAAATGACTCAAAGGTGAACTAAAGTTATCACAAGATGTATTTTGCATCATTACCTGGATGTATAGAAAACTGCAGTGCCTTAAAAATGGACATAACAATATCTATAAGTGCTAATTATATTTTTAAGCATTGAATTTACTACTAAATTTTACCTTTTCCATATTATAAATTGAGGAATATTAGTCATTAGATTCATTCGAGTCCCTCGGAACCACTATGAAATGTGTTTTTAATTGATTTCAGAGATA
Organism: Panthera pardus; assembly: GCF_024362965.1. Taxonomy (NCBI): domain Eukaryota; kingdom Metazoa; phylum Chordata; class Mammalia; order Carnivora; family Felidae; genus Panthera; species Panthera pardus. The sequence continues at coordinate 102,645,366 of NW_026526810.1, forward strand.
AGTCGTAAGTGTTACAGGACACTGGCTACTTTTGAAATGAAAATGTTTCACTAATTCAACTGAAAAAAAAATGCTTGGATGTCATATGGATCCTAAGATTATGCCTTAACACCTATTGTTGAACAGGCCCTTACATTTTCTCTCTTCCTGAATATATACAGAAATATAGATTTTTCTGCAGAAAAAAAATAAAAGTCAAAGAATAAGTGTCATAGTCACAGCACACAGACTTGTGACAATACAGCACAAACCTTTGATTTCACATGTTTACTTAAGTAACAAACATCTTCCCCCACACACGAAGGACAACAGCCACTGTGAGTTCAGAAACTTAAAAGTAAAAATTCCCAATGGAATGTCCATGTGAAGGTTAAAAATCTAACAACCAAGGCAAAACCCTTTCCTCCAAAGTGCCGTGTACCACACCAAAGCACAAAGTTGCTTTTTAAAAAGCTAGTAAAATTGAGTCAACCTGGTTTTCCTAAATAGAAATCCACTCAAACCCGAAGTTTTGTTTTTCCCACAAATACCATTCCCTCGACTAAAGTTCATGCTTCCAGTATGAATGAGACACAAATGGTAATACAAAGGGGTGAGAGCAGCAGTTGTGTTCGTCTTCTGCAAACACAACAGACCAGATCTTAATCCTGCTCAGTTTGCCCAGGACAGAAGCAAATCTGTTTTTGTTATCACTGAGGAATGACAGTTAATACATTTAAAACACTGGTCACCTGCTTGAACCACGGTCCACTCTCCCAGAGTTTTTCTTTTTAATAGGCACGCATGAAGTCGGAGTTTACAGGCACAAACTAATAAAGTAAATGAACTTGTCCGCGTCTTGAATGAAAATACTTATCAGAGCATGAAATTTGTTTCCTATAATTTTCAAGACAAGTGGTTTGGGGGTGGGGGCGGGGCGGGGGGAGTTGGTCTTTTATTCTCAATATTACTGGTTTCCCATCCCGGGATTTCAAACAGAAAAGCAGACAAATCACACTATGAGCCAAGGGACACTTACCTTACAGGGAAACACCGGCCTAGCGGTCCCTAAAATGCGGACACGTGCTTTTCCCAGAGTAGCGGCTCCCGCACCTGGCTCGCACCTGGCGCTCGGCCACCAGCTGCGGAGAGAGAGCCCACTTCGCGCAGCCCAGCCCTCGATCGCCGCAGACGGGGCGCCTGTCGCAGCCCAGGGTGGTCCCTCTCCACCCCGCAAGTTTCCAGCGGCGGTTCTCGCAGCCTCGGCGCGTCCAGCTGCCTAGCAGCAGGGACGCGAAGTGGGTTTCAACAGGTCCAGTAGCCAGAGACACTGCAAAGATCACAGACGACTTAACGAGGCGCCTCTCCTTCCTTTTAAAGACCCGGGGGGAGGAGGTGGGGAAGAAAGACCAAGAGCCCACGTGACCACCCAGCCGGCTGCCAGGAAATCTCGGGAGGACGCGGACTCCCCTGCCCGGCCATCCACACTCACCTGGACGTAGGGAGAAGCCCCGGGGAAAGGCCTGCCACCCTCGAGCGCTTCACAGTCACCCTCAGGGGGAGCAAAGCACCCCTGGCGCCCTTCCCCCCCCCGTCTTGGATTTAGGGAGTCTGGGGGGTGGGGCCTGAGAACGTGCACTTCTAACTAGGTTCAGGGTGCGGCTGCAACTGATGCTGCCCCGCTGGGAACCACACTTTGCGGCTCACGTCCCTAGACCCTCACCCACGTGGGTCTGAGAGGGGCTGGATGTTTCGGCGTCATCAAATACAGAAATCTGACTCTAAGAATCTAGTGGCGGCACTAGAGAGGCTTTGGATTTGCCCAATCCCGGGCAGCAAGCGCAGGTTCGCGCCGCGGGAGAGGCCACGCCACGCGGGCGCGGGCGCGGGCGGGGGGGAGGAGTGGGTGTGGGTTCTCAGCGGCTCGCTGGGAAGACCTTTCGCTTTGGAGCAAAGATCCCAGGAGCCCTCCTCAAACTCACCTATTGCGAAGAAGCACCTGGGGGGGAAATCTGTGCCTCCGCGGCGGCTGCGCCCCTCCTCCCTCTGCAGCACCTCCGTCGGGTTCTCCGCAGGCGCGCGCCCCCTGGTGGCAGCTCCAGGTCCCCGGTCCGCAGGGTCCCCAAGGTCTCCTCACCTACCCTGCGGTGGCACACAGTGCGAGGACTGGGATCTCAGGATAGTCATTAAGAAGCAACTGGCTTTACGGCAGCCACTGCTGGCGAAAGTCGAACGGCAAGTTACGGGTGTCCCATAGGCCATGCTGAGACCCCAGGGCCACATTTGTGTCTAATCATCAGACTATCCGGACGCGTGACACGAGGGACATGGTTCTTGATCGGGCTGTGACTCCAGATCCCTGACAGAAAAAGACCGAAAGGGCATCGGGAGGGAGACTTACCACGCCAGGCTCAAGCGCTGAGGGGTTTAGCCAAAAACAGCCTAGACAGACTTTATTGTGCTCTGCATTTATGAGAGTGAGGGCCACAGGTGGCGAAGGCAGACTCCAAACACGGGAAGCCACCTACTTGATAACAATGGTTATGAAAAATCTTTACTCTGCCACCCCCTTCAGTTTTCATGAAAGCGAAGACTCCTGGATCCTCTCAAGTTGGAAGGCCAGGTTTCCCGCTCCCCGGGGTAGAGAAGTTCGTTTGAACAGGAGGACGCGGAACTGACCGGATTCATGGTGTAGGACTGTAGGGGACGCGATGCTGATCTCGACCAATCTCAGCTTTCCTCGTCCCCTCTCCTGGGTGTCCCTGCACGTCCCCAGCACCCATAGGCTCCTTCCTCCTTGCCGCCTTCAGGAGAGAATTTTAAGTGATGGTTTCAAAAAAAAATCACTCCCATTTGGAAGTACTTACTTGTGAACAAGATACCTTCCTCTGGAAGGGAGATTACTATGAGGGAATTTCAGGGATGAGCCGACAGGCAGACAAAAATAATGTGAGCGTGAAGAAAACTGACGCCTGTCGGGTAACTCCACGGTGCCAGAGAGTGAGCTAAGTGCTTGCATAGCATCCCGTTTACTCCGCTTGGCAGTTCTATCCACTAGTTCCTCCTCAGATGGGGAAACCGAGGCTTGCAGAGCTTACCTCGGCTACCTAAAGCCACACGTGGTAAGAAAGGAGCAAGTCGCATTAATGGTTTCGTTGACAGCTACCACTTGCTAGGCATTCAGCCATGCCCTGCTTGCCTACATGTTAGCTCATTTTATACGCAACAGGGCTATGAACGGGGCGCCTGGGTGGCTCAGTCGGTTAAGTGTCCAACTTTGGCCCAGGTCATGATCTCATGGTTCATGGGTTCGAGCCCCACGTTGGGCTCCGTGCAGACAGCTCAGAGCCTGGAGCCTTCAGATTCTGTGTCTCCCTCTCTCTCTGCCCCTTCCCCAGCTCTCTCGCTCTCTCTCTCAAAAATAAATAAACATTAACAAAAAGTTATATACAACAGGGCTATGAGGGAAATTCTATCATTAAGTATCTCCGTTTGACAGTTGAGAAAATGGCCAGTCTGTGGCCAAGAAAGAGTTGAACCCAGGCAAGAGCCCAAGACTGCTTTCTTGCATGCTATGACTGCAATCAATCAGAAATGAAGATGGCTTGAATGTCAGGGCACGACAGCTCCCACACACAAGCCCTGCCTCAAAGCCTCCTGCCACCGGAGAGATAAACATCAGCTCACCTCAGAACTAGAGCTCTGTGTTTGCTGTGATGCTTCCTTCAGAAGGTGTTCCACTCATGGGAACAGCATGTTCTCTTTTTAAAGACCCTCAAACACCCACAGAAGCGTTTTGTTACGCAAGGAACCCTCACTGCAGGAAATATTAAGCAAAAAGAATGAATGGGAGTGAGTACATTTCCTTCTGATTCATCCTGTGGATTGAGAAAGATAATGGTACCTTAGGGATGGAAACTTTGCCTGGTTTAACGCAATGAGTAGGGAAGATAATTATTCTGACTATTCCTAACACACGACCAAAACTAAGAAGGGATTCTTGGGACAGTTAATACCAATGGTTAGACTGAAAAGCACCCTGAAATCTAGTATTAAGGACCATGCCTCTGTTCAGAAGATCCCCACATCAGGTGCCTGGGTGGCTCAGTCAGTCGACCGTTGACTATTGATTTCAGCTCTGGTCACAATCCCAGGGTCATGAGATTGAGCCCCACATAGGATTCTCTCTTCCTCTCTCTCTCCCCCTCTGCCTCTTTCCCCTGCTCATGCTCTCTCTCTCTCTAAAATAAAACTTTTAAAATTAAAAAAAAAAAAGATGCGGCACCTGGGTGGCTCAGTCAGTTAAGCATCTGACTTCAGCTCAGGTCATGATCTCACAGTCCGTGAGTTTGAGCCCCATGTCAGGCTCTGTGCTGACAGCTCGGAGCCTGAAGCCTGCTTCAGATTCTGTGTCTCCCTCTCTCTCTGCCCCTCCCCTGCTCATGATCTGTCTCTGCCTCAAAAATAAATAATAAAAACATTAAAAAATTTTTTTAATTAAAAAAAAAAAAAAGAAAGGAGATTCCCCATCTGATTTGTACCTCACTCATGACCTCCCCAAGGAAGCACCTACATGGTATGACATGTATTTCCTCTTCCCAAAATATTCTATAACAGGGACTAAAGAAATCACCATTCAGTCATCCTTTGGGGTTACAGCATTGAATTGTTCAAATTCAGTCATGCTATATATATGATGGGTGATATTAATTTACTAGCATTTATGATTACACTAAGGAGATGAGCTTCCAAGATGAGCTAAGTGTCACCTAGGAAAGCAAAGGAGGTTGGCATTCGGCAGGGACATTTTGCTACAGGAGGAAAGAAAGCCTCTCCATCGGGGTGCACCTTCCTCACCTTTTTTTTTTTTTTTAATGTTTATTTATTTATTTTGAGAGAGAGAGGTTTGAGGGCAAGCGGGGGAGGGGCAGAGAGAGAGAGGGAGAGAGAGAATCCCAAGCAGGTTCCCCACTGCCTGCGCAGAGCCCGACTCGGGGCTCAAACTCACGAACCGTGAGATCGTGACCTGAGCCGAGATCAAGAGTCCGACACCTAACCAGCTGAGCCACCCAGGTGCCCCCTTCCTCTTCTTTTCATCCTGCCCCTTTTCCGTCTAGTGAAGTCCTACCCAGCCCAAAACCGAGAGGCTGAATAAAGTGGAGGCGGAGACAGCCCAGCGGAACATGCAGGCTGCCTGCCCCCCAGCGCCCCTCCTGCCTGTGCGCTCTGTCTGCGCCGTGATTGTGCAGTGCACGTCTTGGCTCTCTAGCCACCCCCCACCGCAGCACAGCACCCACAGCATTCAACACACGCCTAGTTCAACCCAGCCTTCAACAAGTACCTGCTGACGGCTTCAACCTGGAAAAATCAGAGGAAAAGGTGAGAGATTTCCTGTAGTAGAGAAACTATTAAGATGCAAAACAAACAAGGAAAACCTTGTTGAAGGCAAGAAAGCAAAAACAGATGTGGAGGGGAGGGTTCCTACAAAGCGTTGCAGGCTCCAGGACAGCTTTGGACTGTCGCTCTCTTTCTCTTCTTAACCTGAAGTCAAGTGGGAGGACTTAGGTCCCCAGATGCTCTTGACGGCTCCGGAGTATGATAGGGTCAGCCCCTTTCTTCATGATGTGTGAGCATATATTGGCGTGTTGTAAGAGGACTTGAGGGATGTAACCCTAAACTTACGGAATTATAAGAGAGAAGGGAAAGAACGTGGCACCTACAATGACACCCTCACTTGGAGGTGATGAATTGGAAAGGTGGGATTACTAATGCGACGCGTCCGTCAGGATATTGCAGCTGCTTATGAATCAGGGTTTGTCAGATAAAATTGGATATTTGAAAACTGGATTTGGGTAGAGCTCTCTAGGATCACGTCTTTTGTGGAAATCAAAAGGAACCTAACGTGTATGCACCTTTCCCACCCAAACACTGCAGTAGGCAGGCTTGCCCAAGGTTGGCTCATTTTGATTGAATTTAGTCCTCGTAAGTTCCCTTTGGCTGTCCCTGCTTTACAGATGGGGAAACAGAGCCTCAGAGAGACGGCGTATCTTTTGTAAGGTCACCCACGTGCCTATGGCAGAGTGAAAGCTTGCACCCCAACGTTTTCTACCTACGTGTTAATCCCTTGCTTTCTCCTCTGTTACGACTGTGACGTTTTTCTTATTTGCTGTGTCATCTGAAGCCTGTGTGTCCTGTAGAGCCTGGATATTGCTGAGTGAAAGCTTGTCAAGTTCTTGCCTAGGCATGACCATCTGTGTGCATATTTATATAACTTTGTTCTTCACTGACATGGCTTTGACCGGAGCCCTTAGTAAGGTGGCCTAGGTCATGAGCAGCAAGGTAGACCTAACCTGATACCTAAGCACCCAGACCACAGGACAAGGTTACTCTGACCTGCAGTTGAAATGAACCACCTGGGCAGCTAGCTTACGTAGCCAACTCCTTATAACACACCCTCCATCTGTCTCCGTCCTGGTCTTTGACATTTGCAAATGTACAGATAAAATAAGTTTCTGTCCTATCTACCGCTCCTTGAAGGTACTTAAACTCCACCAAAATCCCTTGCATAATTTGTTTCTAATTTTCTATCCACTTGAAAACAAACGGCATGAAGAAGACACGTTCCTGTCCTGAGCCCCAACTCTGATTGAAGCAATTCTCTCTTGAGCTAGCAAAGCAGCTAGCCCCTGGAGGTCACTGGCAGGAATGTGAACACCCAGTCGAGAAAGAAAATGTTAGCGAACTGTTAGAAATGGTGGCAAATTGTAATATGCAATTTCACAAATGACTCAAATGCGATTCTGGAAATGCAGCTTCCTTGCCTCTTCTGGCACAGAATAAAATAATATTAATAACAGGTCAGACAGTGTAATAGTCCCAGATATGAGGTCAAAAAAAAAAATAGCATATGTAGACAGAAATGGCTCAAGAAGCCACAGATTCTAATAAGACGGTCTGCTTCCATAGAGTTTAGAATTCAAAAAAGTTGAAGTTTTTCTACTTCCCGTAAATGTATTTGACATTTTCAAGTTCTTTGTTCATATCATGGAAAGTTACCAGAAACGTCTCAGTGTCAAATAACACTCTAGTGATGCAAATTGCATCAGTGGCTTTTATAAAAATACAGACCCCATCCCTTGTGTACAGAGAGATGCTGCTTCTTGCACAGAAGTCATTGCTTGATCTGATGAGTCTAAGCAGAGAGAGGAATGATCTGTTCCATGATTCCATCTCCCCTTTTGCTGGGAATTACAACCAGGAGACGAACTTCTCCAAGTGGCTTATATAGCTTCTGAGGAGTCGCCGGTATTGTCCAGTGTCCTAGGATCCCAACATTCTCCCCTTTTTTCGCTTCTTTTTATATCTCTATTTTTTTTTTTTCCTGTCTGTCCAGGCAGTTTGTTCACTGATCTTTTCTTCCTGGTTCTGCCCACATCTGGCCACATACTTCCTCAGCCTGCTCTCATCCACCATATTCTTCCACCCGGCCGCCACAACTTACTAAGAGAACTGCTTTCTTAGGGCGATGGTGGCTTTTACAGTTGACAAAGCACTTACGTAGCCATGCCACGCTTCATTTTCACACCGACTGTGTCAAGGTGATCTTATTCCCGGTTTGCACGTAAGGAAACTTAAGTGAGTTCACCCGATTTACGGTCCTAGAAACCCTAGTTATCTGACTCTGCATAGATCCATTCCAGCCTCCCTGAGAGAAATTCATTTCCTGTGTCCCCAACACTTGGGAAGTTCTCAGAGTGTTCGCCATACTGCTACCGCGAGTATCCTTGGCCTTGTGTCCCCTGGCCCCATCCCTTCCCACCTTATCTCCAGCTAAAATACCATTCGAGGGAGAAAAATCATTGACAACTTCTTTATTATGTTTACTTTCAAGTTATTCTGACACTCGACGTTACATTTATTCCACAAAACATTCTTCTTTGGGAAGGCTTCTCGCCTTCATGCATTTCTCTCTGTGTGAGAATGCCCTCTTAATGCTGAAAAACAAAAATGCTCTAAGTCCCTGCCTAAGACACAAGAGAACATGAAGGTGTTTGTTCTCAGATGAGGAGGAGGAGGAGATCATTCGTTCAGCAACTGCTTGTAAACACTTTATCTGCACGATTTCGTTTAATCCTGAAAACAGTCTCACCAGGGAGGCACGATTTATGTTCCCATTCAGCAAATGAGAAGACTAAGGCTCAGAAAGTTTAAGTAATTTGCCCGATATAACACAGCTAGTAGGTGGAGGGTTCCGATCAGATCTATTTCACAGAACAAAAACATTCTCTGGGTTCTTTAACTGCTGATCTCCTGAAGGCTTTGTACTCTAGTGGAGGGGAGAAGACCAATGCCTAAGAAATGACCCACAGTGCCTGTCACAAATGATCAGAGACACGTAGAGGGCACAGATGGGGAGTTTTTGTGGACATTCAGAGGATCCCCTGCATGTTTGGGTTCCTCTTAGAAATTAGCCACCCCCCTCACCCTCCCAGCGCTTGTTTCCTGAGCTGACCGAACTTCATTCAGACGTGGAAGGTGCTGATCTCCCCAGGTTGGGTGGCTCCTCTGAATTCTGCAGGTGCCAGGCCCAGCCCTCGGCATCCTTCATTCTTCCACTCCGGCTACTGGAAGCTGCTTTCAGAGCACGAGGCTTCCACAGAGAAGATGGAGAACACACAGGCACCAAAGGAGCAGGCAGCCCAGAAGAGCCCACAGCAGGATGGAGCCCAGGCTCTTATCGCATATATGCCCTTGAACATTTTTCTGGCCTCTTTGACCTTCTGTAAAATAAGAGCACAAGAATATACTGCATGAGATGGCTGTGGGGATGAGCTGTAACCTGCCTGACACCTGGCTGGTTCTCCATACACGATGGCTTTAAAAAATCCAGCAGCCCAGGGGCACCTGGGTGGCTCAGTCAGTTGAGCGTCTGACCGGCTCAGGTCATGATCTCACGGCTCATGAGTTTGAGCCCCACGTCGGGGGCTCTGTGCTGACAGCTCAGAGCCTGGAGCCTGCTTCAGATTCTGGGTCTCCCTCTCTCTCTCTCTCTCTCTCTGTCTGCCTTCTCCCACTCATGCTGCCTCTCTCTGTCTCTCAAAAATAAATAAAATAAACAGTTTTTAAAAATTTAAAAAAAAAAATCCAGCAGCCCTTAGGACAAAGGGCTTCACAGGTGTAGGGAAGACTTGGCCTCGGAGAAGGCAAACAGCAGGTTTAGTGGTTAAAGAGGTTTGGGTTCCTAGGATGGAGGGGGTAGCAGAGAACTAAGTACCCTGTCCGGCGTAGTTGAGTTCTGCCTGCAGCTCTTCAGGCAGGCCCACTTGTGAAGTGAGTCAGAGAAGGACCCACTGACCTAGAACCCGGTTGTGAGACTGATTTAAAGCAGTGTTTTTCCATATTCCTAGATCGCGGGTCACCCGAGTCACTGGTTTAACATACAGATTCCCAGGCACCTCCTCCCCAGCAGACTCTGAACCAGGAGCTCTGGGGTGGGTCCTAGAAGTGTGCATTTTCCACAACCCACTGGATGATTTTATGATCAGGGAAGTTTGGAAAACATTGCTTTAAAATGTTCAAAGGGCTTAGATGCCCACTATATAATGGAATCTGTGTAATGGGTTATTTACCATCCCCATTTTCCAGGAAAGACAACTAAGACCCAACAAAGTTCAGCAGTGTGCAGAAGTCTGTTCACACTGGCTCCGGATTGCGGACTGTTACTCAAGGAACTTGCAATTCAATTGTTAAACCAATCATAGCTTGAAATTGACCATAGTAAGTAGATACACTACGGATTTCTCTTGGCCCGAGAGTGTTGTTTCCTTCAGAACAGAAGACATTGATTGATGTGAACACTTCTCAGCTGTTCTCTGGTTTTTGGTTCATGGCTCACTGTGAATACTGTATTGTCTTTTTCTTTAGGGAATCCATAAGTACTACGTTCAGAACAGGACTTTATTTTAAAGAGTTAGTTTACTAGCACCCCACCTAACAAAAGTAGTCAGTCTTGCTGTTAGTAACTGAGCCAAGTTCACCTGTGTCCTTACTCCTGGTCCAAGTGCTTTGGTCCAGACATTTTCTCCTCCTGAAAGTAACATCCTTTATCATCCCTAGAACATCCAGCCCTAGACAGAGTTATTAAGGGCTCAAATTCTACAAAGGACCACCTGCTATAGAGTTGGTTCAGATTTTCCAGTTAGAGGATCAAAGTGTTGGCTTTACACAACAGAGTCATGTCTCCCTCTAATGGATGGCAAAGAATAAGACAAGTAATATTTCAATTGTTGAATCAGAAGGCTTTGTATAATTTATCTATATTACGTGTTGAAACATGTATATAATAACTTGCTCAGCTAATTTCCAAGAGCAGCACAAAAATGTCCCTTTATTTTCATTCATTCAATATTTCACGAATTCAATATTTATCATTTGCTTAACTATGCACCAGATATTGAGGTATAAAGCTATGAATGACACAATGGCAAAAAAGAATGAGAAAATTTGCTATACACTGAGATAAAAAAAAAAATTGCCAAGATTCCCAACCTCCCCTCATCTCCCTCCCACCTCCCCTCATCTCTACCTCAGCCTCCCAGTGGTTCATCTGCCCTGTTGCATTGGAAACACAGGTCTTCTCTGCTCCTTTCCCCAAATCAAATCTCTTGAATTACCAACACACAAAGATAGAGAATGGTTCCAACCTTAAAATAAAGGTGTTTTTTTTTTATTTGTTTTGAGAGATACAGTGTGAATGGGGGAGGGACAGAGAGAAAGAGTGGGACTGACCCAAGCAGGCTCCTTGCTGTCAGTACAGAGCCCGATGACAGGACGTGGGGCTCTATCTCACCAACCGAACCATGAGCTCATGACCTGAGCTGAGATCAAGAGTCGGACGCTTAACTGATTGAGCCATCCAGGTGCCCCTTAAATAAAGTTCTAAGGGTGGAATTCTAGGCATCCTCCAGCATTGGGGACTGGGTAGGAGCTAGGAAGGCAACCAGTCTTTTTGCTGGTTGTTGAGTACAGTATGGTCTTCACAGATGCCTCTTCTGTCACATGGAGGGCTCCTCAACTGTTTTATTTCTCTATTGGGAAGGGAAAGTGTGTAAACTGATCTCCAGGAGATTCTTTTCACCCTGTGCCCAGTTTTCCACAACAAAAACAAGAGAGAGGAAGGGAAGGAGAGGAAATTAGCTAGGGACGGTTCACACTCAGGTGACTTTCCATAGCACAGTACCAGAGCAAGACCTGAGAGAGTCCCTCCTGTGGGCCCTAACATTTTGGGGGCCTCAGGGAAGGGTACAAATGAATGCTTACACATTACACACTTAAATTTTTAAACATAATAAATAAGCCAACCAATTGTTAAACACAAGGTTTTATTGTACAAATATATTTTGCAAATATACCTTTGAAATGATAAAAATTGAAAAGTGTATATAAAGCTATGGTTGGCTGGGACTGAAAGGTGGCAAAATATCAAAGATGACGGAATTTAATTATTATCATGCATGTCTGGCTTTGTGGATAGGACAATACTGTTTGGATGAATAATATTTGAGTGAGTACTAATATGAAAAAATACGGAATTCACAATTACTCCCTAAAAGCTATTGTTTTAGTCCATTCAGGCTGCTGTAACAAAATACTACAGACTGGGTGGTTTAGAAGCAACAGAAATTTATTCTCACAGTTCTGGAGGCTGGAAATTCTAGGTGCCAACATGGTTAGGTTCTGGTGAAAGTCTTTTTCTGGATTACAAACTGGCTACTTGCTGCATGGAAGGTGGGAGGGATCCCTCTGATATCTTTATTATAAGACACACATCCCATGAGGTTCCACCCTCATGACCTAACGGCCTCCCACAGGCCCCACCTCCTAATACCATCACCTTGGGCATTAGGTTTCAGTCTATGAATTTTGAGGACACTTGGCTAATGAGACCATAGCAGTTACATCTCTTGCCTTTGCTTCAAGAAAGTCACCGATTATTTTGTTATAATTGGATTTTTATACAATTTATGTCCTATAATAAAAAATAAAAAATTATAATTTCAAAGTGAAAAAAGCTGGAATATATAAATTACAGTATGCAAATGGCAATTTTTTGTTGTTGTTACTTTAAAGATGTACAACTATCTTCTCAATTGTGTGTTTTAATGAGAAATCTGCTGTCATTCTTTATTTCTCTGGGCATAATGTTTTTTTCTTTTCTAGCTGCTTTTAAGAGTTCCTCTTCATGACTGTGTAGCAATCAAAGTTCAAGCAGAGAATCAGAACCAGTAGGAGATCTATATAAAGAGATTTGTTGCAAGGAATTGGCTTATGCAATCATGGGGGCTTAGCTCGACAAGCCTGAAATCCACAGGGGGTCAGGAAAGGCACTGGAACTCTCAGGCACTGAAGCTGGTGTCTACAGGAAGAATTTAATCTTCTGGGGACATGCTACTTCTGACCTGTACCTCAGGAAGACAATGGGAGCTGTGGGCCACTTCTCTCTCTGATCAGTTTACTTCATTCACTTCCAGTTTCTTTCTGAGGTTTCAGATCCTTCTGGCCTTTTCTCACTATTGCTAGAATCTGCAAGTCTACCTCCATTCCCAGGATATTTTGTGGAGATAAAGATGGAAATGGGCAACATTGAGAAACATACATCAAAAAAGAAAGAAAGAAAGAAAGAAAGAAACAAACAAACAAACAAACAAACAAACATATATCACTGTTCAGCTACTTCTGGTGTATTGTGATCCAGTATTTTGTTTCAGAACCCTGAACAGAAACTTGAATGGATCTAGCGTGCTTGACATTGCTATCCCGAAAGACACTGATGAGAGAATCAGTTTACTTCATGAAATTCATGAGCTGAGAGTCTATTTCTCTCTTAGGAAGAATTCTGAATGGAAATCTGGACTAGATCATCCCTGAGGCCTATACATATGCTGCCATAAAGCCTGCCATGGGCTCAGTCTCATCTAAAACCAGAATATTACAGGGGCGCCTAGGTGGCTCAGTCAGTTAAGTGTCTGACTTCTGCTCATGTTGTGATCTCACAGTTCATGAGTTCAAGCCCTGATCTCACAGTTCGTGAGTTCAAGCCCCACATTGGGCTCTGTGCTGAGAGCTCGGAGCCTGGAGCCTGGAGCCTACAGCCTGCTTCTGATTCTGTGTCTCCCTCTCTCTCCGCGCCTCCCTGCTCATGCTCTGTCTCCCTCTCTCTCTCAAAAATAAACATTAAACAAACTGTTTAATAAAATAAAACCGGAACATTATGTATAATTATGGACCTCTCCCTTATCCCTCCAACCTGTAACCCCCTTTGCTTTATTTTGAGGAGAAAATTTAATTTAGACGCCTCCCTCCATGATTCTCCCCTAACTCTCATTTTTTATCCTTAAATTTTTTTTTTAACGTTTATTTATTTTTGAGACAGAGAGAGACAGAGCATGAACAGGGGAGGGTCAGAGAGAGGGAGACACAGAATCTGAAACAGGCTCCAGGCTCTGAGCTGTCAGCACAGAGCCCGACGCGGGGCTCGAACTCACGAACCGCGAAATCATGACCTGAGCCGAAGTCAGCCGCTTAACCGACTGAGCCACCCAGGCGCCCCTCATTTTTTATCCTTAAAAAGCTCACCTGCAGCAATAGCATGATTCCACAGAACCCCAGTTCTCCAGCCTCATCGTCCAGGCTTCGTAGAAGAACCATCACCCTGTGTGACACCCTGTGTGACACCATCACTGTCATTTCTCCCTCTCACCACCACACATCATTTGGAAACAAGAGCAACTCATCCTTAGAAGCCTGCTTTCAATGGGATGGAAAGTCCTGATAGTTTTCCAAAGCTACAAAGCAATTTCGATCTTATCCTTTTTTTCTTTAATCCTTCGTGACTAGTGCATCATGCTTAATAAGAGAGAATCGAGCACAAATCTTATATATGTCATCTAAGCGGAAGATGTTACGTAAGCCAAGGCTGCTGTAATATAATACTATTTTAACAGGATTTTCAGTTGCAAGTAATAAAGAATCTTGACCCAAAAGGCCTCAACAGAGGGAGATGTAACATCTCACCAACAAGTCTGGGTGTAGGGCAGCCCCCAATTTCATTCCAAATTCAGCAGCTCAGTATTGTCATCAGGTCTGTCCTTTCCATCTTCTGCTTATCCATGAGTAGTTCAAGGGTCACATTCAGTCACAATGTTCAGAAGAACAGATGATTCCCTCCCTCCTGTGTCATTTTTTGAAAGCAGGGAAAATCTTCCCAGAAGTTCCTCCAGCATATTTCCCATGTCTCCTTGGCCAAACTGGTTGATAGTCACATCTCTAAACAGATCACTGGCTAGGAGAAAGGGCCTTACCAGGATTTATCTCTTCTCTAAGCACCGGACTGCAAAGAATGAGTGGAACCCAAAAAATATGGAGGCCTAGTGGAAAAAAAAAAAAAAAAGAGGGAAATGGCTGTTGGGTAAGGAACCAAATGTACTTGAGATATCACGGCTGCCTAGAATTCCTGTATTTGCATGCAGCATGATAAAGCATAGAGAAACCTCAGTAAGTCTGTGTCTAGCCTAGAACTGTTATGGGGGACACCTGGCTGGCTCAGTTGGAAAAGAATTCAACTTGATCTTGGGGTTGTGAGTTTGAACCACACATTGGGTGTAGAGATTACTAAAAAATAAACTTAAAAAAAAAAAAAAAGCTGTTACGGAAAACCCACTGCAACCCTAAAGAAACAAACAAACAAAAAAGTCAATAAGATGTTCCAAGATGAAAAATTAGCATCATGTGCATTGCAATAGTCTATAATGCACAATTATCTCATACACAATTATAAATACCCTTTTCTAAAGCAAAATTATGTAAGAGCGCAACTTGCTTTTTTCAAGAGATCCTGGAACTTTTACACACAGCACTTCCACTTGCTTTAGCGGCTAAACAAATCAGTATTACATCTTTCCATCTTGCTTCTGTCCTTAACAGGCTTATGCAACAAAAATGGCATATTGATTTCAAAATTTCATTTACAGTGGGTTGAAAATACTTAACAATTCAATCTGTCTGACCTACTCCTGCATCCATGTTCCTGGTCATTCTCTGTCAATTACCTAATACACCTTTCCCTGCAAAATGAAGCCATTTTTTTTTATTAGATTTTTGCCACAGTTCTCCAACACCATTTCAGCTTGCAGCTGTTCTTAGGAGATTGGAGGATACTAAAATTACAAAGAAAGGATATTGACTTAGGGATTGATTTTAAAATAACTGTGAAGCACTATGGGCTTAGAGGATGTTGAAGGATACTAAAGGAAATTATATTAAAATGCATTAAGAGGATAACTTAATGTTACTTTGTAAAGCTCTAACTTAAATTCATATTTGGGCCTCTTGACATTTCATAACCCAATGTGTGATTCCCAGTAAAATCCCAGAACGATGATTTTGCTTCACAATTTAAAAGCCTACATTCCCCCCCTTAGCTTTACTCACCATTGCACAAGGATCACTGAGTCAATGATGATTAACACTGGAGATGTCAAGAAGTCTCACACCTGTGCTGTGAAACACCTAATAATCCTTGGTGTAGGCCAATGCATTGTTTATGAAAACCGCTATAAAGCAATGCGAATAACAGGGGGAAACTGATTAACAAAATTAAAACGGGCAGAATAGTCATATTTTTTCATAGAAGAAGTATGTGTGTAATATGGTCTCTCCCTCTGGCTAAATGGAAAGGATTTTAAAACGTAAACTCACAATCTCAGACCATTTATTTCAGATTACTGGGCCAATCAATTTAACTGTGAGAGACAGATTTGACATTCTTATCAGAAAGAACTGAAAGTATAATTTAATGATTAAAGTCATTTGAATGCACATTTATGCTCCTTCCTGGCAATGTTTCTCTTCTACTTATACATTTGTCCATGGAACCAAATCCAGGTTTGAAACACCTATAATTATCCTATAGCAGATCTGTCTGTAAACTGCCTTCGAAAAATTAAACTACCATATTTTATTTGTCAAATAAACTTTTATTTATAAATACTCACAAATAAAAATGAGGGCAAATCTGTTGCTATAATAGAAGTAGTCTGCTCTAAATCAATCTTAAAATATTTCCACATATTCAGAAGTTGTATTCACCAAGCATCTCAGGCCACTGAATATAAGTAAGACTTGCCAAATGGACAACAACGGTCTTACAGTAATAGGCACGAAATGATTTTATCTTGTCAAAAAAATGATTTGGACACAATACCTTAGCAAGACATAAGCCACACACTAACATCAAAAACTAAAGATGGGGGCTTACACTCTAGGAATATAGAGTAGATCAACTTTGCCTTATTCCTCCTGCTACTTAAGTACCATAAAAACCCTGACACTGTATATAAAACAAACATAAGACTGAAAGGTGGAAAGAAGAAAGCAGACCAGCCAGGGATCTGAGCAACAACACGGTGGCCCAGTTGCCTGGATTTTCTTTGACGCCTCAGATGTCCCAGACTTGGAGCAAATGAAGTCAGCTGGCCAGAGATGCAACATCTAAAAAAATAGAAAGGGAATATTACCAGCTTGGTTCATTTGAGCTGCTATAACAAAATACCACAGACTGGGTAACAACATAAATTTATTTCTTACGGTTGTGGAGGCTGGGAGGTCTTGGCAGTGTCCTCACATGGTGGAAGAGGGCAGTGGATGCTTCTAGAGCTTCTTATCTGGGTACTATCCTCATTCGTGAAACCTTTTCTGTCACAACCCAATCGCCTCCCAAAGACACCACCTCTCAATGCCATTCCATCGGGCATTAGGGTTTCAACATATGATTTGGGGGGATATGCAAACATTCAGATGACAGCAATTACAAACAACTCCACACATATGAACTTGACAACTTGGATTAGATGGACCAATTCCTTGAAAAACAAAAACTACCACAGCTCATCTAACATTAATTAGATATTCTTAGTGTCCCTACAGCTGTTAAAGAAATTAAACTTATAGTTAACACCCCTCCCAAATCTACAGGTCCAGATGACTTTACTGGAGAATTCTACCAAACACTTAAAGAAGAGTTAACAACAATTCTACATACAATATCTTCCAAAAAACAGAAAAGGAGGGTATACTTCCCAATTCATTTATTTGGTATTTTTCAATTTTAACTTCCTAAGTTTGATATGTACCTGACATATACCATTGTTTTGGTGGACAACACAATGATTTGACTCAATTCATTTTATGACACTAGTATTACCTGGACACCAAAACCAGACAAAGACAATATGAAAAATAATAATAATAACTACAAATCAATGAATGTACTTCATGAATATACGCAAAAATTCTTGACAAAATTAGCAAATCAAATTCAGCAATATATAAAAGAATTACATACATGACCAAGTGGGCTTAATTTCAGGAATACAAGACTGGTTCAGCATTCAAAAATCAGCGTTACCTACTGTATTAACAGGCTAGAAAAGAAAAATCATATGATTACATCAATATGTAAAGAAAATGCTTTTGACAAAATTCAACACCCACTCATGATAAAAATTTCCAAAAATAGGAATACAAGGAAACGTCTTCAATTTGGTTTAAAAAAATATCAAATATCTACATCTAACATTATATTTAATGGTTAAAAACTAAGCCGCTTTTCCTCGAAGATTGGGTAGAGGATGTCTATGCTCATCATTCTTATTCAACACAGTGCTGAAAAACCTAGCCAGTGCAACAAGTCAAAAAAAGGAAATAAAATGAATACATATTGCAAAGGACCAATGGGCAGAGACCAAAATGCTCCAAGAAAAGCCCACATTCTGTAGCCACAGGACCAGGAAAAAGAGCTTCCCAGAACAGTGCCTTTGACCAAATCTACCCCACTCGAGGCAAACATCTCAAAAAGTCTACTCCCCTCTCGCTCCCCTTTTGCTTCCACTGTCAGACCCTGCCCCTTTCCCTAACACTTCATTTAGAACCTGGGCTGCATCCTAGATAAAGCAGCTCTACTTTGGTTCAACCAAGCTGAATTTGAGGAGGATCTTTTGGCAAAAACTCCAGCTTTTACAAGGTCTCTGCCCTCTTTTCTGTCAGCTTTATCCTATAAGGCAATCAAAGCTCTTTTTGTTTGGGCTAGACAAATGCCCTCAGGGCAAAGTAGCTTAAAAATGGCTTTCTGCTAGAATGCCTGACCAGATTTTCCCTTCATTTTCGAATCTATTCCTTAATCCTTTGTCAACTCTTAGATAAAAGAGTAAAAATTTCTCCTTAAAAGCATCAATCTTTCATTATTTAGATCTTTTTAACAAAAGAGCCTGTAGAATAACCCAGACTGCCCTTATTATAAACAGGAAGTCTACTTTTTAAAAACTTTGTTTTGAAGTACATCAGATAAAGAAAAACAAACAAATCCTAACTGTACAGCTGGATAGAGGTTCACAAGAAATCTATACTCCTGTAACTAGTATCTGAAACAATTATCAGTAGCTCAAGGGTTCTTTTCTTCACCACCTTTATTACCTCCTGCAAAGGGAACAAGTCTCTTGACTTCTAACTCTGTATTTTAGGTTTGCCATTTTTTTTAGCTTTATAAATGGAATCATAACGTTTTGAGACTTCTTTTGCCAATGATTTTATTTGCCATTACATCATATATTATTTATTATTATAGTTGTAAGACTCATCCATTTGGATGTAAAACAATAGTTCATTCATTCTCATCGCTGTAGAGTATCCCGTTGAATGAATAAGCCACAATTTATCCATTCTACTGTTGATGGAGAAGAACCACTGAGTCAGTCACAGGGTATGCATATATTTGGTTTTAGGAGTACTTCCAAACATATTTTCAAATTTGTACAAATTTAACCTCTTACCAGCAATGTAGGAGAATCCTAGCTCTTTGTCTACCCTTGATCAATTATTGTTAACCACCTGTGAAACCCTCAGTTACAAACAAAATAGTACCTTCTGTTTGCACCCCATAACATCCAGGATCTCATGTCCCATTTTTAAACTCTGGGCTCTGAGTTAGCAAGTTCAGTTCCTGAACTTCTGTCAGGTAAAAATGGGAAATAAGAGGAGAAAGAATTATTAAAGAAGTGATAAATTTGATTTAGAAAGAAACTAGAAAAAAGGCAGAAAAAAGAGGAGGGGAAAAAAAGTCCTGGGCTACATGGATGCTGGTTCTGTGAGTTTTCCAAGAGAGTTGAGAGTAGGGTGAAAAATTGTCAAAGCAACCAGATTAGGCCCAACATAGAGCTAAGACTCATGTCAGTAACCCAAAATTTAACTACATTTCTATGCTTGGTTCTCCCAGAAAAGGAAGGCCTAGGCAAGTAATCTGTGTTTCCCTGTTCAACACAAGTTCCCCAGCCTGGCTCTGAGACTTCCCTTTGTGCCATGTAAGGAAAGTAACCTTGCAGTAACCAATCTGTTTCTACCTAGTATGACTTCCCTGTGTCTGCTTCCTTGTGCCTGTGAAAGTCTCTCATTTTATACAGCTTCTGGGAGACCTTTTCTATCTGCTAGATTGGATGCTGCCCGATTCATGAATTGCTGAATAAAAGCCAGAAGATCAGTAAATTATGGACATTTTTCTTTTAACAGGAGGGTAAGGGGTTTTAGAATGTGAGAAATATAGTGAGTAAAAAATGGAAGTTATTACTGTGAATTATGGATATCGGATTTCTTTGTTGCTTGATTGGAATTACCATCAACTGTGGTGTCTAAATGGGGTGTCTCTAGATCAGCCAATCCCATGGAAGCTGGTGGGGCACAGGCTGCAGGAGGTGAAAGAATTCTAGTGAGGCAGAACAAAAGAGATAGAAATTTGGGAGTGGCAGGCAGGACAGCAGAGGAGAGACTGTCGGCCATGGGGCAGTGGGTGGGGGCTGCTTTCAAGGGGGACGCTGAGGATGGTGATGTATGGAATTTTTTTTTGGTAACTGTGCTGAGTTGTAAATAGCCCATTGGTTAGTTAGGGCCTATGGATATTTTGAGGTGGGTCACCTTATGGGCCTGTCTGTAGTCCATTGCTCAAACCTTTTAACCACCTGTTTGTCTCAAAGCAGCCTCTACATCAACTACTTTTGGTTATTGAATTATTCCTTTATAACTGGAACCCCACACATATTGAATCATGTAGAGCTTTACTTCACATAAACATAAACCAGAGTTTTACTTTACATAAATCAGCTAGGAGAGTTAATTGAAGGCATTTGAATAACACTTCCACTAATTTCCTTGACAATATCCCTCCCTGCCCCTCCAACCCCAGGCTTTGATAAAACCTACTCTTACGAATTCTTAACAAATGACCACTCTCCAATTCTTTACTCAAGGAAGACTTGGGAACCTTGTTCACACGCTTCTGTACCAAATTCATGCCATAATCCTGGATTTCAATAGCCACAGTACATGGCTCATCCAACAGGATAGCTTTGTGATTAGGGTATCTATTTAATTCCAGTGACCTTCACCTAGATTCAGTGATGTGTTGTCAAAGCCAGTTCATTCCAGCTCTTGAGAGCTGATTGTTCACATCTCTTTCTAGTTCTGCACTCAGTAACATGTTGGTAACTTGAAATCACCTTGGTGGCAGTATTTACATGATTAAAATCAACAAATGCTACAAATCAGGGATTTTTTTAATTTTTGAGGACCAGTTTACCAGTAATTGTTAGGATGTCCTTGGAACCACAATAGAGGGGACGGCCATCTTGCCAGCACAACCCAATGAAAAGCCCCTAGTAGAGTGCCAGAACGAATTGGAGGTCAACCAATCACCGAGCAATCACGCGGAAAAAGGCCCACCCGGACCTAAACCCCTGCAGCTTAAAAACCCCACCCCACCACACCTGGGGGTGACTTCCCTGACTCCTCTCTCTTCTCTCTCTCTCTCCCTCCCTGAGTCACGGAACCTCGCCCGAGACCTTAGTTCCCAAATAAAGCCTTTGACTGCTAAAATTTTTTAGCCTCTGACTCCTATCTTTACCCTGCCTTACGCCTGACCCTAACAGTAATGACTGCCTCTATCTCACCTCAACTTCTTGCATGCAGATTCAGAAACAACCCGGGACTTGGTCATCAGCCGAATTGTCCCACACCAGAAATATAAAACTAGAACATTTCATTCTTTAACCACCACCTCAACTCTCAGCTCCCACAGCCCTATTCCCCTATACCTTCTCTTCAATGTCACACTAGACCTTCAGGCTCTACTTGCGTATTGTCTATACATCACAGAGGCAGAAAGGCTTCCAGTTGACCATGCGGTACTGCTTCCTTTGATCCTTCATTGAGAAATCGAACAAACTACTCAACATTTATCAATTATCTCCTGGAGTAATGCAAGGTTAATAACAATCCTACTTCTTCAAAAATCAATCAAAATTTGTTTTTACCTTCATCAAGAAATGTTCATGGTTGGGGCGCCTGGGTGGCTCAGTCGGTTAAGAGTCCAACTTCGGCTCAGGTCACGATCTCGCGGTCCGTGAGTTCGAGCCCCGCGTCGGGCTCTGGGCTGATGGCTCAGAGCCTGGAGCCTGCTTCCGATTCTGTGTCTCCCTCTCTCTCTGACCCTCCCCCGTTCATGCTCTGTCTCTCTATGTCTCAAAAATAAATAAACTTAAAAAAAAATTTTTTTTTAATAAAAAAAGAAATGTTCGTGGTATCTTCTCTTCTTTATTTTATTTAAGTAAGCTATACACATCCAGCATGAGGCCTGAACTCATGACCTCGAGATCAAAAGTAGCATGCTAGGGGTACCTGAGTGGCTCAGTCAGTTGAGCATCTGACTTCAGCTCAGGTCATGATCTCGTGGTTTGTGGGTCCGAGCCCCATGTCAGACTCTGTGTTGACAGCTGAGAGCCTGGAGCCTGCTTCAGATTCTGTGTCTTCCTCTCTGCCCCTCCCCCATTTGCACTCTGTCTCTCTCTCTCTCTCAAAATAAATAAACATTTTAAGAGAATTTTAAAAAAAGTAGTATGCTCTACCAACTGAGTCAGCCAAGGGCCCCTCTCTTCTCTCTCTTTTAAATACCTGTTATCTTTTTTTTTATTCAAAAAGGTAAATCAAACAATCAGGCAACACCATTCAGGAGGTTCTGAGTAACAATTCTGGCAGGAAATTATATAAAATACATGTCCTTATAATCTGAAAATGATATGTGTATTTGCAGGAATAAGTGGAGGAGGACTAGTGTATTGGTTTCCTGTCACTGCTGTAACAAATTACCACAAACTCAGTTGCTTAAAATGATATAAATTTATTATCTTACAGTTATATAGGTTAGAGGTCCTATACAAGTCTACCAAACTAAAATCAAGGTGTCGACACAGATGCATTCCCTCTAGAGGCTCTAGAGGAGAATTTATTTTCTTGCCTTTTCCAGCTTCTACAGGCTGCAATGCGATCTTCTCTTCGTATTCATATAGGGGGTGAATCTGTTCATATCTGCCAACAGATCTAAAGTGGTTTCTGCCTTTTCTCTTTCAGATGTGCCCTGTATCAACAGACAATTGATCAATTAACTTTCGAATGTCACTTAAAATAAAAAGAAACATAATACAAAGATAACAAAAAGAAATATATAGAGAGACAGGAAATGGATTTATAATAATAAAAAAATAAAAAGAAATACATAGAGAGACAGACAATGGATTTCTAATGAAAATAGCTGTTCAGTCATACAAATATTCCCATGAGGAATGCCATTTCAGAAAACATCCCCTCAAGGGAACATTTGGGAGAAGCATCTGCTTAAATCCTTGGATTGAGAATAACTTGTTTTGTGAGTGTCCCACAAGATGAGCAAACATTTCTCATAACTTTTAACTTGATAAACGAGCGATGTCTTGCAATACGAGTAGTACATGATGCTGCTGTACATCACATAATCACAACTGAGCCAACAGTTTTCTCTCTCTCTCACTGTGGGTCTCGGCCCCAGTGATTTTTCAGAACGTTGGCAGGTGTCCACAACTGACACTACTGTATTTTTTGTCACTTCAAAGTGCCTATGGACAGTCCTTTGCTTTTCCATACAAGAGTAAGCTTGTGAATGCTTTCCTTCACTCTAGGTGAGGCGGCCTGCAGATACAGACCCTTTCCTCTCCTGCCTTATTTCCAGTTACATTAAATACAGTATATGACAAGAGTTTATTAATACTGTACTACAGTCAACATTTGTGTGAACGTGTACAACAGCCCCCATGTAGAAAAAGATTTCATTGAGCCAATACATAGCAGTGATTCTGTTAGAGATAGTGAAAGTTGTCCTACACAATAACCCTCCTCTCTCTTGTCTCCCTCACCCCAGTCACAAAGATTTTCAAAGGTAAGTAGAGGTTAATTGGCTAATTTTCTTTATATTTTGCATTTTCTTTATTTTGTATTTATTTTGTATCATTTTACAGTATTGTAATCAATTATATATGAATATTTTGGGGTTGTGGAATGAATCATCTGAGTTTCCATCATTTCTTATGGGGAAATCCACTTTGATATGTAAGTGCTTTGGATTACAAGCATGTTTTTAGAATGAATTATGCCTGCAAACCAAGGTCTTACTGTACTAATATAATACTGTGATGGTCCGGACATTACACATGGACTAAAGTACTTCTACCACAACAATCCCAAAAGGGGATTCATTAATTGGATTTGAAGGAGAAAGGAATTGAAAATAACTACACTGCAATAGAAAATGACATTTGTAAAAACTTGCTTTGTCATCATATACATAAAGAGCTTAGATACACAGCTAATTATGCTCACATGTTGCTTTGAATACCAGTTGCTAGGGAATGGTAACATCTCCCTATTCTAAAGCTAATTTACAGGTTCAGTCCTATTTCCTTATTTTCTGTCTTTGTGTCTTAGAAGCACAGCCACCAGGATTGATGACCTTGAAGTCAAGTCAAAATAAGTAACCCAACTGAAGCAGACAGAAAAAAATTTTTTCAATTACATTCAAGACATGTGGTACACACTCAAAAGATCTAACATGTTTGTAATTGGAGTTTCAAAATAAGAAAAGAGAAACAACAGGGTTGAAGAAATACTGACGAAAAAAATTGCCAAACCTGATGACAGACATCAACCCACAGATTCTAATAAACTCTGCAAATCTTAGGCATGATAAAGATAATAAACTCATACCAAGGCACATCATAGTCAAAGTGTTTACAATTAAAGACAGAAAAACTTAGACACAACCACAGAGGGGAGAAAAAGACACACTACCTTCAAAGATACAAGAAGACTGAGGACTGACTTTTAACTAAAGCAGTCAGAAAATAATAGAATGACATCTTCAATGTGCTGGGGAAAAAAACCTGTTATCCTAGGGTTTTATGCCCAATGAAAATACCGTTCAAAAATTAAGATTAAATAAAGAAGTTTTCAGGGAAAAAAAAACAAACTGAAGGGACCTACTGCTATAAGAACTATACTATAAGAAATACTAAATGAAATTCTTCAAGTTGATGGAAAATTAGCCCATTTTAGAAACACAGAATAGTAGAAAGGAATAAAGAACAGTAGAATTGGTAAATGTGTAGAGAAACAGAAATAAGTACTAGCAGTGAATAATGACAACAATAATAATGTCTTGTAGGATTTATTACATTTGGAAAAGTACATGATAATAGTGCAGTGGCTATAGGGTAGTTTAAAATGGAGCTAAAATATAAATTTCTTAATTTGGGGCAGAAATTATAAAAGTTTTAATTTTAAGTTATCATAAGTCAAATACATATGCATTTTTTAATCTGTAGGTCAAGGGTAATCACTAACGATAACAGAAGTATATAATTAAAACACAAAAGAAAGATACAATAATAAAATTAAAATATTTAATTCAAAGAAAGTGATAAAGGAAAAATTAAGAAACTGTGTTAGGGTTCTCCAGAGAACAGAATGAATAGACTGTGTGTACGTATGTAGAAAGAGATTTTATTTTAAGAAATTGGTTCATGCAATTATGAAGCCTGGCAAGTCTAAAATCTATAGGGTAAACCAGCAGGCTGGAGACCCAGAGAAAAGCCAATGTTGTGCAACTTTAGTTTGAAGACAATCTGCTGGCAGAATTCCCTCTTACTCAGGGGAGGTCAATTTTTGTTTTGAATAGTACTTCAACTATTGAATGAGGCCACCCACATAATGGAGGGCATTCTGCTTTATTTAAAATCCACCACTTTAAATGTTAATCTCATCCAAAAACACTCTCACAGAAACATCAAAAATACTATTTGACCAAATATCTGGGCATTGTGGCCCAGCCAAGCTGACCCATAAATTAACCATCATATGAACAAAGAATAGATGGGGAAAATAGACAATAAACATCAACATGGTAGACTTAAATCCAACTTCATCAGAATTTACTTTAAACATCAATAGTCTAAACATTCCAATTTAAAAGCAAAGATTATACGATTGGATTAAAAGACACAAAGCTCAACTATGTGCTGTTTACATAATAGATAAGCTTTAAATGTAACAACACAGAATGGTTGAAGAAAAAATGGAAAAAAAACTGCCAGCAAACACCAACTGAAAGAAATGTGGTTTCGCTAATATCAGAGTATCTCTCTCTCTCTGCCCCTCCCCTGCTCATGCTCTGTCTCTCTCTCAAAAGTAAATAAAACATTAAAAAAAAAAGTTTTTTTTAAATATCAAAAGTATGAGACACTGTGAGACAAGAAGTATCACATGAAATAAAGGGTGAGATTTCATGATAAAAAGAGGCAATTCAACAGAAAAGTAAAAATCTTAAATTTGTGTGCAAATTGTTTCACAATTAAAAAGTAAATGTTGACAGAACTATACAGGGAAAAACCCATAATAATTAAGTGCCAATTTTAACACACTTTTCTCAGTAACTTACTGAGTCTAAAAATCTCAGTCAATTTAGCCCTCGCTGCAAGGAGAGGACAGGTAAAAGACCTAGAAATCTGACATGGCCTAAGAATCTTGGTACAGAATCTTCTCCAGAGTCCACTCCAGAGGACCTGCTTCCAGTCCTTCTCTCCCTCCTGTGACCCTGCTGTCAAGCTGTCACCTGGAGATGCAGTCATCTTAAGTCTTGACTGGGGCTGACCGAAATTGTTAGAGGCCTAAGTTCCCCACTGGCTATTGGGAGCAGGCCTCAGTTTCTTGCCCAGAGGACTCTCCAGAGCATTGCTTGCTATGTCCTCATGACAGGGCAGCTGGTCTACCCAAATGAATGATGCAAGAGAAGGAGCAAGGAGGAAGTCATGGTGCCTTTTATGGCCTACTGACATCCCTCCACTTCTGCCATATTCCACTTACTAAAAGCTAGTCACTAAGTCCTACACTCAAAAGCAGGGAAATGTGCCACCACCCTTTGAAGGAAACATCATGAAAGAATTTGTGGTCTAATTTGCTGCAGGAATACTCTCTGTTAAGGTTTTTTCCCTAAAATAATGTTTCTAAAAGTTATATACCCCAGCACTGGGGATAGAAAGATAAACAAGAAAGGCAAAAATCTTACAGAACTTACCTTCCACTATGACAAAACAATAAATGAGTATAAAAATTAATAATTTTAGATAGTGATAAGTGCTACAGATAGAAAAGGGTAAGTAATAATATCAGGGAAGGTAAATAGAGTAATTTTTGACAGTGTGATTAGACAGGCCTCCCACAGGTATATTAACATAAATGAGATCATATACATTCTATTAGATAACCCAACTTTATCATTGAATAAGGCTATCTGTCTTAACCAGCTAGGGCTGCAATAACAAAATACCATAGTTTGGGTAGCTTAAACAGCAAACATTTATTTCTCATAGCTCTGGAGGCTGGGAACTCTGTCAAGGTGCCAGTCAATTCAGTTCTGGCGAGCACTTACTTCATGGCTTTAGTGTCCTTACATGGCAGAGAGAAGAGAGCTCAGGTCCCCCTCTTCTTATAAGAACACTAATCCCATCATGGGGATCCCACCCTTGAGACCTCATCTAAACCTAATCACCTCTCAAAGGTTCCACCTCCAAATACCATCACACTTAGGGTTAGGTCCTCAATACTTGAATTCTAGAAGGTCAAGTTTCAAGCTGTAGCAGGTGTCTTTCATATCTATACACTAATAGCTTTCCTTTATTTATTTACTTAAAAAATTTTTTTTGTTTATTTATTTTGAGAGAGAGAGCAAGTGGGGTAGGGGTAGAGAGAAAGGGGAGAGAGAGAATCCCAAGCAGGCCCCACAGTGTCAGTGCAAAGACCAATGTGGGGCTTGAACTCACAAACTGTGAGATCATGACCTGAGCTGAAATCAAGAGTTGGATGCTTAAACCAAGTGAGCCACTCATGTGCCCCTCTATACACTAATATCTTTCCTTTAAAACTATATCCATCTTGATGAAAATTTGTTTTCTTCCCCAACTGTAAACAATGCTGCGATTAACACTCATATTGTATCATATATATATATATATATATATATATATATATATATACACACACATACCTTTGTGTGCATGTATAAATATTTCTGTAGGATAAGTGCCTACAAGTGAAATTACTTGGTCAAAAAAAGCACGCATTTAAATTTTAGATAACATCACTTCAGAAAGGTTGTAAAAACGTACACCTCCTCAAAAAAGGGTAAACACTGTTTCTGTAGTAGCTGTCAGTATAAACATATATATCAAAAGATTTTATATCAAAAGATTTTATATACAGTTGACCACTGAAGGAGGTGGGGTGGGGAAACGACCCTTTGCATAGTTGAAAAGTCCACATGACTTTTTAAAATAACTTTTGACTCCCACTATTGGCCAGAAGCCTTACTGATAATATAAACAGTTGATTAAACACATTTTGTATATGTATTATACACTGTATCTTTACAACAAAACTAGAGAAAAGAAGATGTTAAGGAAATCACAAGGAAGAGAAAATACATTTACAGTGCTGTACAGTATTTATTTATTTTTTTTAATTTTTTTTTTAAATTTTTTATTATTTTTTTTAACGTTTTATTTATTTTTGAGACAGGGAGAGACAGAGCATGAACGGGGGAGGGTCAGAGAGAGGGAGACACAGAATCCGAAGCAGGCTCCAGGCTCTAAGCCATCAGCCCAGAGCCCGACACGGGGCTCGAACTCACGGTCCGTGAGATCGTGACCTGAGCCGAAGTCGGACGCTTAACCGACTGAGCCACCCAGGCGCCCCTGTTCGGTATTTATTTTTAAAAAATCCACGTGGCCCCATGCAGTTCAAACCCAAGTTATTTAACTGTATTTCTATTCTCTTACAGATGGGCCATTCTCAGTCTTCATTTTATCTGATCAATCTGTTAACATTTAACATTATCCCCTCTTCCACAAATCACTTTCTTCATTTATCTTCTCAGGCTATATGCTCTCCTGGTTATCCTCGTAACACACTACACTCCCCTTTTCGATCCTTCCTCCTGGTTCCCCCTCATCTCCTTGAATTTGACCATTCCCTTGGTCAAATGACATGTAACTTCACAGAATGAAATACCACATCTCCAACTAGATGTCTAAGAGACATCTAAAAAGCATCTAAAGCTGCATTCATAAGCTTAACTCAAAAACCTCATCCTTTCACAGCGTTACCTTATTTTAACTTAGTAAACTGCAACTCCATCTTTCCAGTTGCTCAAACCAAATCTTTTTTCTCTTACATCCCAATTCCTCTCTTCTTTCAGATTTCTGCTCAAGACAAATCCTGCCTCCTACCACTGTTCCCTATACTCCTGGTTTGCCTCTTTTTTTAAAATGCCATGTCTTGGGGCACCTGGGTGGCTCAGTTGGCTAAGCGTCCAACTTCAGCTCAGGTCTTGATCTTGCAGTTCATGGGTTTGAGCCTCACGTCGGGCTCTGTGCTGATAGCTGAGCCCGGAGCCTGCTTTGGATTCTGTGTCTCCCTCTCTCTCTCCCTCTCGGCCCCTCCCCAACTCCTGTAGTCTCTCTCTCAAAAATTAAATAAACATTGTTTTGTTTTTAATGCCACGTCTCAATATCTAAAATTAGGGTGTTTCTTTAATTGCTCATGGTCTCATACCTTAGAGGAGGGTAGGAATTTAGCTGGTTCGTTATGGTATCTCCAGCATCTAGAGCAGTTTTATGTTGCTGTTGGCATAGTGGTGACTCAATAGTTATTTGCTCAATAAATGAGTGAACGGTACAGGTCATACATAGATATAATTGAAAAGCAGGCTGATGAAGTGGCAAACGCAATAAATTTAGAGATAAGGCATCGAGGGTTGGGGCTTAGCCTGGGCACAGTTATGTTTAGGCAATTTATCCTTCAATGTTGATTTGTTCACATGTAAAATGGGGTTTATGCCATATTCCTCAGCAAATGAAGCAGTTGATACAGTATTTCTTTGGATTGCAATACACAAGTTTCACCACTGGCAACACCTAGGAAAATATGCTTCGAGTCTCCTCTTAATTTCATCTACTCAGGTATAACACGATTTGAGTGTACATCTTCAGAGTCTCTTATATACAGTACGCTGTACCTTTAAAGGTCCACTTGTGCAAACTTTTGAGAATAAAGGCAATTACTAGGAAAAAATCGCCAGTCTAATTCCACTATGGTGACGGCTACACAACTATGTATATATGCTAACAATCATTAACTGCACACTTAAAACAGGTGAATTTTATGCTATGTAAACTACATCCCAATAAAACCGTTAATAAAAAAACCCCAAATAAAAAAATAAATCACGTTCAATAAGTAAGCTCTGCCATCGGTTAGACACGGTTTAGGAAAGAAACCCCGGTATTTGGTAGAGTCCAAAGTGACCTGAACAACCTGTCTTCAGAACTGCATTGGGATAACTAAGCTGAAAGCTGTAAGAACCTAGCCAGGTTCCTCCAGCAAAGAAAGCTTCATACTCGGAAGCTGGCGGTACCAGTCCTCACGAGATGCCTCCCTCCGGTCCTGTTCTGCAAGCAAAACCCCATCTCACTCCTGCAGAGTGGACGCCTGCGGGGAGGTTGTCTCTCTCCCCCAACACCCCCCCCCCCCACACACACACACGGGGGCACTTGGAGTCTAATTCAAGTAGCGTCCGTCCTCTCCAACCCCAGATCTGCGCGGGGAAGCTGACGACCCTTCTCGCACTGACCGACCCCGAGGTTACCCCGGGCACTGGGAGCCACGCGGCGCTCCAGCTCAGAATAGCCTCGCACAGCGCATAGGCTTCGACCTTGGCCAAGGAGTCACCTGAGTTTTTAAAACGGTTACGGGGGCCGCCCGAACCCTCCGACTTGGGGCTGTGGGCGCCACCAGAGCCTGCCCGCGCGGGAACTCGCTCAGAATTCCCCCGGGGTAAGCACCGCGCGCGCAGCCGGGAACGCCCTGGCCGCCAGTGCCCCGCTCCCGCGCGCGCGAAACTGTTCTCCCGCGAGACCGCCCCTCCTTTGGGTTGGGCTGGAATCGCGAGGTCCCCGCCCCACACGAAGGCGCAAACTGAAACGGCTGTTCCACCCTCCAATCATTTCCGCCAGCGAGTCACCAGCAAGGTCCTCTGCGTCTTTTTCGCCCACTTCCGCCTTCAGCGTCGCTCGTCTACCGCCCCGATTACGAGCGTCTTCCGTTCCCGCCCCGCGCAGCATCCCCGGCGCAGCCCAGTTCGGCGCGGCGCAGGCGCAGTAGTGCGGGTCGTCTGCACCGTAGCTAATGACGGGCGGGGCTGCTGCGCGCAGCCCGGGAAAGGATCCCACTTGCGTTTTGGCCGCATCCATTGTAGAGTCTTGAATGGGACTCCTGCCCAGGCACGTGGTTTCCGTAGAAGCAGCTGCACTTGTCGCTAGCATGTGTTGGGCCGCGGGCGAGCGTTCAGAGTAGGGTGGTCCTCATGGTCCCTCTTTTGCGGAAGGGGACACTGCTCATAGGCCCGGAGAGAGGTTGTTGATCTTTCACGCCTGAAAATGGCCCTTTCATTTGAGGGAACGGTCTCCAGACAGAAAGTGCCTGGCTATGCCTGCTGGCTCCTGTCTTGGGTTAACAAGCTCCATTATTCTGACCCGAAAAATGTTGCTGCTAGGCTAGTTGTATGATTGGGAAAAGATGGGATACAATAGGCAGAGAGGGAAAGGTCAGGACCTGAGGTCTCAGGGTGAGGAAAAACACCTATTTTGGAACAATGCTGGGAGTGTCTGACCTTAGCAAACTCCCTCAGGCATAAGGTTCCTCTTTGGAATGTAACAGACACCAGCTACTCCCCCTCAGGATTCCCTCAGGAATTAGATCAAAGACCTAACTAAAAATCAGTACCATAAAACATATGACCCGCAAGGAATGGTATGGTCAGAGACATACAATGGAAATGAGCCAATCAGCAATGGACAACCCAGCTCGTAGAGCTATCAGGCCAGTTAGGGTAGAACCTGAGAAGGAACAAGGGGGAAGAGAAAGAGAGGGTGACCAGAACCTTATATAACAAAGGTCCTTGCCTATTTTCCGGGGGCACTCACTTTGGAATGCTCCCTCTCTGTAAGGAGAGCTTTTTTTCATACTATTCTTCCTTTCTGATCTTATACTCCAATAAACTTTCGCCTGCTGCTCACTTCGTGTCCACCTCTTCATTCTTCAAAGCAGCGAGACAACGAATCCTGGGTTTTGAGGCAAAAAAAAAAAAAAATCCTGCAACAATTGGGGCTGCCTGAAACCCCAGAGTCACAGGTCAGAAATCCAGGCCACACTTCCTAATTTTGAGGTCAATTTTAAAATTTTTTGTTCGGGGCGCCTGGGTGGCTCAGTCGGTTGGGCGTCCAACTTCGGCTCAGGTCATGATCTTGCGGTCCGTGAGTTCGAGCCCCGCGTCGGGCTCTGTGCTGACAGCTCAGAGCCTGGAGCCTGTTTCAGATTCTGTGTCTCCCTCTCTCTCTGACCCTCCCCTGTTCATGCTCTGTCTCCCTCTGTCTCAAAAATAAATAAACGATAAAAAAAAAAAAATTAAAAAAAAATTTTTTTTTGTTCAACCCAACACTTGAGCAAGGGTTATAAGGCTGGTTAATAACAGGCAACAAGAACTTTCTCCTTCCAGGCCGCTGCTTTCCCCACTGTTAAGAGTTTTACTGCATGCTAAGTGGAGGCCCATAAATTTACCATTTCTCCTCAAACTCATGCTGTCTTCCATTTGGCACATCCCCAGTCTTAGACCTAGAGTCACTTTCTAGTTTGGCCCCTAAGAAAATTCATCAATCCAGTTGACCCCTCCCTATCCCACAAACGAAGGAGATCTGATTGCTTAGCTAGTGGATCTGGTTGTCATCGTTAACTCTACTTTTGGTCATTTGGGCAGTTTCTAGTTTGGGGCGATTATCAACAATGCTGCCATAATCTGTAAATGTCTTTTTGTGGAATCTATTACGCATTTCTACTAGGTAGGTATATATGTAGGAGTAGAATTGCCTGTTTAAAGCCATGCATGTATTCAGTTTGGGTACATGTGAACTATGGTAGGCAGAATAATGGCTCCCCCAAAATGTCTATGTCCTGATCCCTGGAATCTGTATTTTAGGCTACCTGGCAAAAGGAAATTAAGGTTGCTCATCAGCTGACTTTAAAATAATTATTTTGGATTGTCCAGGTGTGGCCAGTGTAATCACAAGAGTACTTAAAAGGGGAGGAGGGAAACAGGACAGAGAGAACTAGAGAAATGGTAGTGTGAGGAAGGCTGGGAGGGCTTGATGTCCCTGGTTTTGAAGGTGAAAAGTGGCGGCAATGAGCCAAGAGGGTGTGCATCTTCTAGAACTTGGGGAAGGCAAGGAAATAGATTTTCTCCTCTCCAGAAGTGACATGTAGCCCTGCCAACACCTGATGAGACTTCCAGAAATGTAGGATAATAAATATTGTTCCATCCACAAAGTTTGGACAATTTGTTACAGCAGCAACAGGAAACAAATACACTGCCACAACTGCTTCCCAAAGTAGTTTTGTCAATTCATAGACTTAGGGCTCTTTGAAAAAATATCCAGCCTTCAGCCCTATACCTCTCTAACCGAACTGGTATCTCATGATGGTGGGGGGGGGGGGGGGGGGGAGGTGGGCGGGGGCGGCGCAGTGGTAATTAAATTCATTAGATGATTCTGATACATCCTGAAGTTGAGAACTACTTATCTGAAGCCTTAAAGCTAAACCCAGTTCTCATCATTGAAGAATGTGGTAGTGATTTGACCACAGGATTGAAAGCAGTTCTCATAAAGACAGTTGCAGATGCTAGAAGGGTCCTTCTCCCTTGTCTACTCAAGAATTAGCATAGCTAAAAAGAAAAAAAAAAAAAAAAGAATTAGCATAGCCAGGGGCCACAGGGGGCCACTGGAGTCCATGGCTGATGCACTGAAGCCCAGCGGGTCTACTAAAGGGAAGCCTTTTAAGCTCCTAGGAATGTTAGATGTCAAAAACATTTCCTGTGCACAGGATCTGATTATCACCAAGTTCATTGGGATCTCTTGCGGCTGGACATTTCTTGTTAACTAGTAGAATTAGAAGATGATGGGGCGCCTGGGTGGCGCAGTCGGTTAAGGGTCCGACTTCAGCCAGGTCAGGATCTCGCGGTCCGTGAGTTCGAGCCCCGCGTCAGGCTCTGGGCTGATGGCTCGGAGCCTGGAGCCTGTTTCCGATTCTGTGTCTCCCTCTCTCTCTGCCCCTCCCCCGTTCATGCTCTGTCTCTCTCTGTCCCAAAAATAAAAAAAATTAAAAACGTTGAAAAAAAAAATTAAAAAAAAAAAAAGATCATGTGATGTTGGAGTAGGACTCATCTTCATGCCTTTAGGATGCTGGTTCCATTGTAGGTATAATTATGTAAAGCTAAGAATCCAGGAAAGAATTGCCAGAGAAGGAATTAAAAATATGATTTTTCCTGAAAGTACCCACCATGTTCCTGAAATGAAACAAACCAATGGCAACAGCAGCAAGTAAGCAATGTTAAGCACAGAAAGCCCAAATGCAGCTCACTGAAGTCAGTGTGAACAAAGCTGAGGTCAACTAGGGGCACGTGGGTGGCTCAGTTGATTGTCTGACTTCATGCTCAAGGCATGATCTCACGGTTTGTGAGTGTGAGTTCGAGCCCCACGTCAAGCTTGCTGCTGTCAGCCCAGAGTCCGCTTTGGACCCTCTGTCCCTCTCTCTCTCTGCCCCTCCTCCACTTGCTCACTCTCTCTCAAAAATAAATAATAAACCTTAAAAAAAAAAAAAAAAGCTGAGGTCAACTATATCAAACATCATATGTACCATATAGGCTTTCAATCAAGTATGTGTAAGTTAAAAAAAAAGATTAATATAGCTAACCTTTTACACTGCTCCATGGCTGAACAATCAGTTCCTACTGACACAATTCATAAAGAAGCATTAAGGCTAAGGCCTCTTTGTATTTACAGAAGATCTTTCTTTAATGTGTTTATAAAGTGGCTCTTTCAGAAACTGCCACACCTTGGCACCTTTATTTTCATGGAAATCGTGACCTTAGGAACTGGTAGTATTCGCAATTCCTCAGAAAAGGGGAGCTCTGGGCAGCAGGGGATACAGTCCCCCCAGCCCTGTTTGCTGAAGCTGCAGCAGGTGCTGACCTTGGGCCATGGCCCTGGGGGGATCCTGAACAAGAAGGTGGTTCTTACAGCTTCAGCAGGTTGGGCTGCGGGTGGAAGCTCTGGACAGGGCATCCCTGCCTTTCCTGTTTTGCCAGGGCCCAAGGTAATCTTGAGAGGAAAGCTAACTGAGCTGCTTGCGTTGCAGTCAGAAGCCTGGAGTCAACTTCCCAGGCAGTGATTCCACCAACTACTGGCCCCTGCTTGGCATCAAATTTATGTGTCCTGAGAAGCCTCGGGCAGTTTCCATCACAAAGATATGATATCAAAAGGAATGAAGAGTGATCCAATATTGAAACTATGAAACTACTTGGAGCTGATAGTTCAAGTATTTTCCTGGCAAATGTCATGTATCACTGTTTTCCCTTAAAATTTGAAATATTCTGGGGTGCCTGGGTGGTTCAGTTGGTTGAGCGTCCAACTCTTTTTTTTTTATTAACTGTTTTAAATGTTTCATTTATTTTTGAGAGAGACAGAGCATGGGGGGGAGGGGGGAGGGCAGAGAGAGAGGGAGACAGAATCCGAAGCAGGCTCCAGGCTCTGAGCTGTTAGCACAGAGCCCGACGTGGCGCTCAAACTTGTGAACCATGAGATCATGACCTGAACTGAAGATGGACGCTTAACCGACTGAGCCACCCAGGCGCCCCTGAGTGTTCAACTCTTGATTTGGGCTCAAGTCATGATCCCAGGATCATGGGATCAAGTGGAGCCTGCTTAAGATTCTCCCTCCTTCTCTCTCTCTCTCTCTTCTTCTGCCCCTTCCCCTGCTTGCAGACTCCTTCTCTCTCTAAAATAAAAAAAAATTAAAAAAACATTCTTTTTAATGTTTATTCATTTTTTGAAAGACAGAGAGAAACAGAGCACAAGCAGGGGTGGGGCGAAGAGAGAGGGGGACGTAAATCCGAAGCAGACCCCAGGCTCTGAGCTGTCAGCACAGAGCCCTATGCAGGGCTCGAACTCACGAACCGCAAGATCGTGACCAGAGCTGAAGTTGGATGCTCAGCCAAATGAGCCACCCAAGCGGCCCTTTTTTTTTTTAGGGCGCCTGGGTGGCTCAGTCGGCTGAGCGTCCGACTTCAGCTCAGGTCACGATCTCACGGTTCGTGGGTTCGAGCCCCGCGTCGGGCTCTATGCTGACAGCTCAGAACCTGGAGCCTGTTTCGGATTCTGTGTCTCCCTCTCTCTCTGACCCTCCCCCGTTCATGCTCTATCTCTCTCTGTCTCAAAAATAAACGTTAAAAAAAAAAAATTTTTTTTTTAAATTTTTTTTTAATTGAAATATGCTATGGCATGCTACGATCCCTGCAGTACACCAGAGTGTGCTGTCACACAATGTGAGAACCACAGCCATGACCATTTAGAAACTGAGCAATTCTCAATTTGTCCTGAAAGGGCAGGCCTCCCAACTCCATCTTGTTCTGTGTCCTTCACCTTGACCACGCCTTCTCCCCTTGAGTAACCTCCCGCTCACCCGTTCAAACTTCCCGATCAAAACACGCCTGCGTAACAGGACCCCGACCCTTCCCCAACCAATTGGCTGAGGCCACAGCTATTACCTCACCAACTGCCCCTAGGCCCCAATAAAACCTCTGCCCTTTCCCCGGCATCTCACCTCTGCGTCGGTGCCGGTAGGGGATTGAGCTCGAGCTAGGTCGAATAAAGGCTCTTTTGCTTTTGCATCGGACTGGGCTCCCTAGTTGTCTTTGGGGATCACGAATTCTGGGCATAACAGTCCTTGACTGAGTATTCAAGATAATCATTTTCTCCAAAATACAACCTCTCTAAACTCCAGTATAACCTGACCCCTTCCACCTTGAAGATTCTTCTAAAACCAGGGGCGCCTGGGTGGCTCAGTCGGTTGAGTGTCCGACTTTGGCTCAGGTCATGATCTCACACTCTGTGAGTTCGAGCCCCGCGTCGGGCGCTGTGCTGATGGCTCAGAGCCTGGAGCCTGCTTTGGATTCTGTGTCTCCCTCTCTCTCTGCCCCTCCCCTGCTCATGCTCTGTCTCTGCCTCTCAAAAATGAATAAACGTTAAAAAATAAATAAATAAATAAAAAATAAAACTAAGCTCCACAGGAGATATTTTTAGATGACCACAGCAGATACTGAGGGTCCAGATTCTGACTTGTTCCTATGGAGGACATTTTGGATAAGTCTAAAACTACCTTGGAAGAGGAACAGTTTCCTATTTTAAATGAAATAAATAATAAATTATAATAACTGTTTATTTATTTTGAGAGAGAGAGAGAGAGGGTGTAAGTAAGCAAGGGGCAGAGAGAGAGAGAGAGAGAGATTGAGATTGAGAAGCAGCCTCACCCAATTTGGGGCTCCTGCTCACCCAGTGTGGGACTCGAATTCACAAAGCATGAGATCATGATCTGAGCCAAGTCAGATGCTCAACGACTGAGCCATCAAGGCACCCTCATTTTATTTCCGGGATAGCCCACACGCATGCGCATGAGCAGGGGAGATACAGAGAGAGGAAGAGAGAGAACCCAAGCAGGCTCCATGCTCAGAGCAGAGCCCAACATGGGGCCTGATGCCATGACCCTGGGATCATGACCTGAGCTGAAATCAAGAGTTAGATATTCAACTGACTGAGCCACTCAGCACCCCAAGAAGTTATAATTGTTTAAAATGTAGCCATTGACTTCAGGGTGCCTGGGTGGCTCAGTCAGTTATGTGTCTGACTCGAATTTGATTTCACTCAGGTGAATGGCTGATGGCATGGCTCATGACATGGCTCAGGTCATGATTTCACAGTTTGTGAGGTCAAGCTCTGCATGGGGCTCCACAGTGGCAGTGCAGAGCCTGCTTGGGATTCTCACGCTCCCTCCCTCTCTGCCCCTCCCCTACTTGATCTCTCTCTCTCTCTCTCTCTCTCTCTCAAAATAAATAAACTCTTTAAAAAGCCTTTAAAAAGTAAGTATTCTTAATTACTTTTTTGCCACTCAACGTTTCGTATCTGGTTTTCACACTCTCAGTTAATCAAATAGATAAGACAGATTCAAAGTATAGAACACAACTGTACCTGGATTTGTAAGCGGGTATACCCAGGAAATTGTTCACTCTAGAAATAAATAGGCTGTTAACTATAAATATAAATATTACAACTAAGAACACAAGTCCTGATTAATACCCTGCTTAAAATACAATTAATAATAAATATAATTAGATATTGTATATTGCAAGTAACAATCTAGACTAGACCGTAAATAAATGTGTAGAACACAACAATGACAAAGTTAAATGCCAAATATCAAAGGTGAGAATTTTTCAAGTGAAAAATTCCCAGTGCATTTTATTCATAACATAGCTGCTGCATTCAAGATGCTACAGGAGATGCCCATATCTACTGAGTTCTTGTCGGGAGTAATGAAAAGGACAGAACTTTTTTATTCATTATCCTGTCCAGTCTCAGAGTGAGAAGCAACCTTTGGTTTGTCAGATGCTTTATAATCTTGTATAATAAGCCTTAGGTGATTGATGATTTCCTTGTCTGCTGTTCTCATGTTAAATCCCAACATCTTCATAATAGTTTCTCGAAAATCAGTAAGCTACAAAAAACCACCAAAAACATCAAGTCATACCATTAGTTTCAGTCACCTACATATTATGTACAATAAAATCAGTATCAGAAATGTAGTCTTATTAAACATTTCTCTATGAAATGTAACATTCTACATTGAAATTGTATTTTTAAGATAGAAAAATGGTCTCTTTTGGAGTGCCTGGGTGGCTCAGTGGGTTAAGCGTCCGACTTTGGCACAGGTCATGATCTTATGGTTTATGAGTTCAAGCCCCACATGGGGCTCTCCCACTCTCAGCACGGAGCCCACTTTGGATCCTCTGTCTCCCTCTCTCTCTGCTCCTCTTCTGCTCTCTCTCTCTCAAAAATAAATAAAAACATTTAAAAAAGAAAGAAAAGTGGTCTCTTCTATTACAAGAACTCTTTATTTAAAATGTCCTTTTCATTTTAAGATTTTTCTTTTTAAGTCTTTTTCACCCCCAGCACAGAGCCCAACATGGGCCTTGAACTCATGACTCTGAGATCAAGAGTTGGATGCTTTACTGACTGAGCCACCCAAGCACTCCTAAGATTTTATTTTTACACTTTATAGACTAAACCTAGGTTTTTTTATTTGCTTTTTTATTTGCTTTTCATCTCTAAGGTAATTCCTTTTTTTGTTTTGTTTTTTTTTTTGTTTTTTGGGTTTTTTTTTTCAATATATGAAATTTATTGTCAAATTGGTTTCCGTACAACACCCAGTGCTCATCCCCAAAGGTGCCCTCCTCAATACCCATCACCCACCCTCCCCTCCCTCCCACCCCCCATCAACCCTCAGTTTGTTCTCAGTTTTTAAGAGTCTCTTATGCTTTGGCTCTCTCCCTCTCTAACCTCTTTTTTTTTTTTTTTTTTTCCTTCCCCTCCTCCATGGGTTTCTGTTAAGTTTCTCAGGACCCACATAAGAGTGAAAACATATGGTATCTGTCTTTCTCTGTATGGCTTATTTCACTTAGCATCACATTCTCCAGTTCCATCCACGTTGCTACAAAGGGCCATATTTCGTTCTTTCTCATTGCCACGTAGTACTCCATTGTGTATATAAACCACAATTTCTTTATCCATTCATCAGTTGATGGACATTTAGGCTCTTTCCATAATTTGGCTATTGTTGAGAGTGCTGCTATAAACATTGGGGTACAAGTGCCCCTATGCATCAGTACTCCTGTATCCCTTGGGTAAATTCCTAGCAGTGCTATTGCTGGGTCATAGGGTAGGTCTATTTTTAATTTTCTGAGGAACCTCCACACTGCTTTCCAGAGTGGCTGCACCAATTTGCATTCCCACCAACAGTGCAAGAGGATTCCCGTTTCTCCACATCCTCTCCGCCATCTATAGTCTCCTGATTTGTTCATTTTGGCCACTCTGACTGGCGTGAGGTGATATCTGAGTGTGGTTTTGATTTGTATTTCCCTGATGAGGAGCGACGTTGAGCATCTTTTCATGTGCCTGTTGGCCATCCGGATGTCTTCTTTAGAGAAGTGTCTATTCATGTTTTCTGCCCAATTCTTCACTGGGTTATTTGTTTTTCGGGTGTGGAGTTTGGTGAGTTCTTTATAGATTTTGGATACTAGCCCTTTGTCCGTTATGTCATTTGCAAATATCTTTCCCCATTCCGTTGGTTGCCTTTTAGTTTTGTTGGTTGTTTCCTTTGCTGTGCAGAAGCTTTTTATCTTCATAAGGTCCCAGTAGTTCACTTTTGCTTTTAATTCCCTTGCCTTTGGGGATGTGTCAGGTAAGAAATTGCTACAGCTGAGGTCAGAGAGGTCTTTTCCTGCTTTCTCCTCTAAGGTTTTGATGGTTTCCTGTCTCACATTCAGGTCCTTTATCCATTTTGAGTTTAT
The DNA here is from genome assembly GCF_024362965.1 of Panthera pardus. Taxonomy (NCBI): domain Eukaryota; kingdom Metazoa; phylum Chordata; class Mammalia; order Carnivora; family Felidae; genus Panthera; species Panthera pardus. Next base: position 102,685,369 of record NW_026526810.1, read on the forward strand.
TTTCGTGAATGGGGTGAGAAAGTGGTCTAGTTTCCATCTTCTGCATGTTGCTGTCCAGTTCTCCCAGCACTATTTGTTAAAGAGACTGTCTTTTTTCCATTGGATGTTCTTTCCTGCTTTGTCAAAGATTAGTTGGCCTTACTTTTGTGGGTCTAGTTCTGGGGTTTCTATTCTATTCCATTGCTCTATGTGTCTGTTTTTGTGCCAGGTAATTCCTTTTTTGATTTCAGACTTGTATGATAATAGCAGTCCCCAAAATCCATCTGTCTCCACCCCTCCTCCCTTATAAGGAAAGCAGCTCTAATCACCCATAAATCATGAGCCCAGGCTGAAGGATGCAGCTGGCCTCCAGGGGCGGCCCAGAAATAGGACAATGCATAAATGAGGAAATACTGAGAAGTCCAAGACCTAGTGGGTCAGAACCCTGGCAAGTGAGAGGGAAAAGAGAGGGCCTTGGAAACACATTAGCCGAAATGGGCAGTTGTAAAGGACAAGGTTTCTGAGGGGAGAAAGAGATACTTGGAAGGGTAAGGTGTTCCTTGGAGGTTTAGAGATAAAGGAAAAGAGAAAAGCAAACAGTGGGAAATGAATGATTTCTATAAACAAGAGTGTACTGCAGAATCAGACATCACATAAACCCCCCCACACCTCAACGTAAAAGACTTGAGGTGGTAAACTTTAGAAACTGCACTTACTATACCAACACAAGAGGGTAGTATTGAGTTAAGTAACTAAGTAAGTAAACCCTGCCCTGTAACTACGTAAAGTAGAAACACCTAAAATTGAGAGGGCAGGACAATTAAAAGGATTTTAAAGTGAATAGATAAATGGCAAATAATATCCATCCAAATTTCTTTTTTTATTGAAAAATTTTTAACGTTTATTTATTTTTGAGAGACAGAGTGCCAGTGGGGTAGGGACAGAGAGAGAGGGAAACACAGAATCTGAAGCAGGCTCCAGGCTCCAAGCTGTCAGCACAGAGCCCGATGAGGGGTTCAAACCCACGAATCCGTGAGATCATGACCTGACCCCAAGTCGGACGCTTAACCGACTGAGCCACCCAGATGCCCCCATCCAAATTTCCTTAAGAAGAAAATAGCCTCCTCCAAACTAGTCAGGTGATGAAACTCTGCCCCGACCCCCCACCCCCCTTCAAAGAACTCCCATGAAGCAAAAGAAACATGTTTGACACAATACCCGGTATGGATTAAATATCAAACAAGGATTTGCAGACATGGTGGGGGGGAAACCTTTGTTTTGAATCAGAAATACAGTATTCAGAATACAAATGTACAAAAAAAGATATCCAAGATGTCTCATGGATAAGATGTGAGGTCAGGTTGAAGTCAGGCAAGAACAAGACAAAGTCATCTCAGAGATAAGGAGTAAGCTACAGAGTACCCAAAGTAGAAGAGATCTGACTGAAAATGTAATAAGGAACATCGAGAAGAATAAAAACAAGAATATACATAAGCAGAAGTTTAAAAAGAGAAAAAGCCAAATAATATCATGATTTTGTGTTTTAAGAATTTCTTAAGGTAATCTCTAAAGTTACATATTTTGTAAGAATTAATAATGGACAGGCGGCATATAATCTCACAATAGCCCTAAATTACCAGTTAGCCTTTAAAAAATTCTCCGAAAACATGTGCTCTGTAAATGCAGTGGAAATCTAAGCAAATTTAGAAGCACAGCCCTCTTTTCCTAAAAGTGACTCAGCCCCAGACACGTGGGTTCCCCTGAACTCCCAGTCTCTCACATCGTTTTCCTCCTTGTCACCGGTTAATCAGAGGATGTGTATGCAAACCTAACGTAAGATAATCATATATCCCCTCCTTTGCCACGGAGGATTTACCAGGAATAGGCATTTGATCTAAGCTGGGCTTATAAGACACTTTCTTGGGATTCTCTCTCCTGTCACAGAATCTCTAAATATCAAGCAAGCTTACATACATGGCGAAGCCAAGCAGAGATGGTGAAAAGAGCTGTATGAGGCTCCAGGCACTGATCCTGGGGCCCTCTCAGAGGTCTGGCTGTTTAACTCACCTTTGATTCCATAAGCCAACAACGTCCTTTTTATCTGGCTTAGAGTCTAAGTTGAGATGGGTGTTGATCACTTCGACTTAAAGAATCTTAATAAAGTAATAAAACAAACCTCTTGTTGTCCTGATACTTTATCAAGCGTGCTCTTTGCTGTGTAGCGCTCAGGACTGATAGCGTCTAACATCTGATGGACTTTCTCTTTGTCTCCTCTTTCCTCTGTCTTGGCAGAGTCTGATGTAGTTTTCAAGTTGTCTGTTTTCATAACTGTCTTCCCTTGCGTTAGTTCAGCTTTTGTTAAAGATTGCCTGAGCTTTTCAATTGTTTTGTCCTGTGAGGGTATAAGGTTGGGGGAAGGGAGATGGCTGTGATTAGATCTTTTCTAAATAATAGACAAGATGCATGGTATAACCCATGCTTCTTTTCCTTCTTCTTCTTCTTGTTTGTTTTTTTTTTTTTTGACCTGATATACGGAAAAGAAAGAAAATTCCATAATTTATGAATTAAGAGAACATTTCTTAACCATCAAACTCATCAATAACCAACAGTCACTGAGCACCTGTATCAATTAGACACTTGGGATTTAAAGACGTTTAACGAGTATTCCATGCCTTCAAAAGTCTTACAGCCTCTGCTAGCCAAATTCAGAAATACAGACAATAACTGGCTTTGAAGTAAGATAAATATTGTGATAGAATGGGAAAAAAAACACACTGATCCATAAGTATTTAGTGCACCTTTGGTTTAAGGAATCAAATGTATGCTTGAAATAGTACAGCGAAGCTTGGTATGGAGAAGATCCAAAGAGGAGCCCCCAAAATGAGTAAAACTTTTAACTATTACCCCAATAAGAAAGACCAAAATAAAACTTAAAAAGAAAGGGTTCTGGGGCGCCTGGGTGGCTTAGTCAGTTAAGCGGCCGACTTTGGCTCAGGTCATGATCTCTCGGTCCGTGAGTTCAAGCCCCGCATCGGGCTCTGTGCTGACAGCTCAGAGCCTGGAGCCTGCTTCAGATTCTGTGTCTCCCTCTCTGTTCATGCTGTGTCTCTCCCTTTCTCAAAAATAAATAAACGTTAAAAAAAATAAAATAAAATAAAATAAAATAAAGCAAGGGTTCTAGAATCCCAACATTTAGAATACCAGTTACCTTTGAGAAGTAGGGAAGAGAATACATGATGGCTTCAGTGGAGTTGATAATGCTCTTGTTCTTTAATTTTTTTTTTTATGTTTATTCATTTTTGAAAGACAGAGAGAGAGAGAGCACCAGCAGGGGTGGGCAGAGAGAGAGGGAGACACAAAATCTGAAACAGGCTCCAGGCTCTGAGCTGTCATCACAGAGCCTGATGCAGGGCTCGAACTCACGAACCGCGAGATCATGACCTGAGCCGAAGTTGGATGCTCAACCGACTGAGCCACCCAGGCTCCCCGATAATGCTCTCGTTCTTAAGATAAATGGTAGATTTGCATGCATCTAATTTTATTATCCAATATATATTCTTATGTGTGTATATAAGAATGCTTTTTAATTCAATGAGAAACATGCAGCTAAAATAGTAACAAGACCAAAGCTTAAGTGAATCTTTGAAAGCTCACTTCCTTTACTTACCTTAAGGACATTTACTCTTGTCAGTTGAGTTTTCATACTTTTATTTGACAATTTCAAATCACTCAGCTGTTTCTGAAGTTTCTGAATTTTCTCCTCTAATCTTTGAGTCGTAGCATTCTGCAAATTCTGCTGAATATTCAATAGTGTTTGTTGCTCATTGTCTTTCTCTAGCTGTTTGGATATCTTGCCATGTTCTGCTATCCACGAATTCTTAATCCCAGAGTTTTCCTTTGCAGAAATCAACAGTATGGAAATAAAGAAGTTGTGCTTTAAGGTGGTGTTCCACACTAGTATACCACATCTACTCTAGTCTAATAAACTGCAGACAGTAATACTTATATAAGTAAATTTTTTTTCACCATAAATATGCATTATTAAAATAATCTGGAAAATAAAGTATGACAATATAAGGGGTGGCTCAGTGCTAACAAGGGCACAGGTAAGTAGACAATTTCATAAACATCGGATGGTAACAGAGGAGATCAGCTTTTCAAGGAATGTATTATAAGGAAATATTTAGTAAAGATGCATGCGCAAATATATTCTTTACATTATTTATAACACAAAAAAGCAGTAACAGTGCAAATGCCAAAAAATTACATATTATTGATTATACATTCCCTAGAAGTCAAGCTTCAAAAATATTTACTAAAAGAAAATATTAATGCTACAACTAAATGAAGAGAGGAGGATTAAGAAAAACTGCCTACCAATTATGTTAACATAGGTATAGAAAAATATTCTTTTTAAGTATTTATTTGTTTATTTTGAGAGAGACAGAGCATGAGTGGGGAAGGGGCAGCGAGCAAGGGAGAGAGAGAGAATCCCAGGTAGGCTCCATGCTGTCAGCTCAGAACCAGACCGGGGGCTCGATCTCATGAATTGCAAGATCATGACCTGAGCCAAAATCAAGAACCAGATGCTTAACCAACTGAACCACTCAGGTGCCCCTCTATGGAAAAATATTAGAATTATACCTATATTTTAACACTGCTTATCTTACAGTGCTAGGATTACTGTGATTTTAATTATATTCTTTCTAATAATCTATACTTTATAAAATTAGTACCAGAAAAAAAGAGAGGATAAAAATTGAATAAAAATACCATATATTTTCACTATATATAAATCAAAAGATAATAACGTTTGTATTAAAAAAAAACCCAACTGTTCTTTGGAAGAATAAAATAGATGCCCCAAGCAAGCCTGGTTAAAGAGAAAAGAGAGAAAGTAAAAAATACATAATATTAGGAAGGAAAAACATACAGAATGCATAGATACAGAAAATATGAAAATAATTCTACACTTGATCTTAGCCAAAAGGACGAGAGACAATTATATGAAAAGAATTCTAAAAGAATATTTTATAATTCAGTGGCAAAAAGTTGAAAATCTAAAAGAAATACGTTATTTTCTAGAAAACAATAATATGCAATCATGACCAGAAAACAAAAAACCCTAGTAAAGGGGCACCTGGGTGGCTCAGTCAGTTAAGTATCCAACTCTTGGTTTCAGCTCAGGTCATGATCTCATGGTTCATGGGTTTGAGCCCTGTGTCAGTCTCCATGTTGACAGTGCAGAGCCTGCTTGGAATTCTCTCTCTCCCTCTCTCTGCCCCTGCCCCTCAAAATAAATAAGTAAATAAATAAATAAATAAAATGAATTATACTTGGAGAATTTGGCATACTTTTTCAGAATCAAGGAAAAAAAATCAAAGATACTGACAATTTGAACCATATGAATTATATGAGCATTAACTATCTATGGAACTTTATGCCCAAGAAACAGAGAGCACATTCTTTACAAGCACACGTGGAACAGTTACCAAAATCAATCCAGTATTAAGCCATGTAAGAAGTCTCAATAAATTCTCAAGGATCAGGTACTTCCAGCATGTTGTAATAAAAGACAAAAATCTTAAATCCCATGCATCTGGAAACCTAAAAGTGTATTACTATGTTTAAAATGAAAAATAAGGAAAACAGTCCATGTCAATATTTGTGGCACAAAGCTAAAGTGCCTCTTGACAGAATAATTATAGTTTAACTAAGCACATTTATTAGGATATTTGAAAGGTTAAACATAAAGCAGGTGCTCTTATTCCTTCTCTTCTTATTCTTCCTTTCCTTTCTTTTCCTCTCTGGACAATATAGTCCTCATGCTGGTAGATGGGCGGGACAAGGTAGGCGCCAGAATGAAAAGAGAAAAGCTGTGACCCAAGCGGGCTGGCAGAAGTGGACACAGAGGTGGGTTGCCCTGCGGAGGGACTCAGAGCCTGACCAGGGTGAAAGGAGAGCCCAGGTGGAGAGGTGACCTGTCATGGAGGGTAACAGCCCGAGCAGGGTGAGGAAGGCATGCACACGGTTTTGGAAATTAACAAGAAGAGACAGGAACCCAAATAGGCAAATGGGTGAAGGAAACATCCAGGCAAAGACTAAAAAGCCAAAAGACTAAAAAAGATAAAAGAAATGCTCCAACTCACTAATTAGAGAAATGCAAATTTAATTAACAACACTTTATACCCCCCAAAATAGGAAAATTTAGGAAGCTGGTTAATGCCAAGAAATGACAAAAATGTGGAGATTCAAGAGCCCTCCTGTATCTCTGGTGGGACTATTGTTCTGTGAAAGCCGACTGGCAGTACTTAATCAAATTAAATGTCCATCTATCCAATGAACCACCAATTCCAATCTTGAGCAAACACCCCTAAGAAACTCTCTCACAGGTCCTTAAGGCGACTTGTACAAGGATGTTGGTAGCAGTATTTGTGGTGGCAGAAAGACAGAGGTAACTGGGGTGCTCATCACTGAGGAGTGGACAGGCAAATCATGGCCCATGTGCACACTGTAGAATTCCATGCAGTAGACACAAGCAATGAACTAGATGAGAAAATAGCAATACTATGTGGATCTTAAAAATATAAAGCTGAGGGCACCTGGGTAGCTCAGTCATTTAAGCATCCAACTCTTGATTTCGGCTCAGGTCATGATCTCATGGTTTGTGAGATCAAGCCCCGGGTCACCCTCTGTATTGAAAGCACAGAGCCTGTTTGGGATTCTCTCTCTCTCTCTCTCTCTCTCTCTCAATATAAATATTTAAAAAATATATATAATGCTGAGTAATAGAATGAGATTTTACCACAGTACTATTTATGCAAATTAAAATACACATATAAAAGTATAATTTAATGGGAATGCAAGCTGGTGTAGCCACTCTGGAAAACGGTATGAAGGTTCCTTAAAAAACTAAAAATACAACTATCCTACGACCCAGCAATTGCACTACTAGGTATTTATCCAAGGGATACAGGTGTACTATATATATATTGGAGTATATATATTGGGGTATATATATATATTGGAGTATATATATATACTGGAGTATTGGAGTATACAGGTGTGCAATATATATATATATATATATATATATATATATATATATATATAGGAGTATTACTCAGCAATCAAAAAGAATGAAATCTTGCCATTTGCAACTATGTGGATGGAACTAGAGGGTATTATGCTAAGTGAAATTAGTCAGTCAGAGAAAGACAAATATTATACGACTTCACTTATATGAGGACTTTAAGAGACAAAACAGATGAACATAAGGGATGGGAAACAAAAATAGTATAAAAACAGGGAGGTGGGACAAAGCATAAGAGACTCATAAATATGGAGAACAAACAGAGGGTTACTGGAAGGGGTATGGGAGGGGGAATGGGCTAAATGGGTAAGGGGCACTAAGGAATCTACTCCTGAAATCATTGTTGCACTATATACTAACTAATTTGGATATAAATTTTAAAAAATAAAATTAAAATAAGTAAATAAATAAATTAAATAAGTAATAAAATAAAAGTATATTTAAAAGAACATATACAAATGACCCTTGAACAACATGGGTTTGAACTGTGTGAGTCTACTTACATGCAAATTTTTTATCAACATGGTACAGTACTCTCTCATGGTACAATGTATTGTCTCTTATGACTTTTTTTTAACATTTTCTTTTCTCTAGCTTACTTTATCATAAGAATACCATATACATAAATATGGCATACAAAATATGTGTTAATTGACTCTTTATGTAATCAGCAAAGCTTCTGGTCAACAGTAGGCTATTAGTAGTTAAGTTCTGAGGTAGTCAAAAATTATACATGGGACCTTTCAACTACATGGGGAAGGTGTCAGCACCCCTAACCCCCACATTGTATAGACAAAAAGATACACATTAAACACATTAGATTGCTCTCTTTTGGAAGAGGGAATGGGAAAATAGACTTAAAAGGAGTAAATAAATAAGAGAAAGCTTTTCCATGACCCAAGATAGTGTGTTATGAACCATAGAGTTTGATTAACTCAAACTTCTGCATATGAGGTCCAAATTGTGAGGAGTAGGGAAACAAAGGAATACAAGAAGCCAACAAACAAACAAACAAAAAACAAGGTGCTCAGCCTTACTAGTAATCAGGTAAATGTTATAACTATACTATTTTAACCCAACTCTCTCTCTCTCAAAGAATGACATCATCCAATGCTGGCTAGGCTGTGAAGAAGAAGCAGGCACTCAGGCATTTCTATTTGGAAAGTGAAACTCTTGCTTTTTGGAAGGTAGTATTTTGGCAGTGGCTATTAAAATTTAAAATACTCATACACTGTGATCCTATAATTTCATATCTAGAACTCAATCGCCTAGGGGGAGAAAGCACCAATGTGGAAAGACATATGTATAAATATATTTATTGCTACATTATTTGTAGTGGCATAAAAGGTGGAAATAATTTAGTAGTCCATCAGTAGGGAACTAATCAAATAAATAAGTTATATATACTCTGTGGAATACTATGCAGCTATTAAAGGAATGAGTAAAATCCATTCTTTTAACCTAAGGAAAAACCATGAGGTACTTACTTTTTACTATGTAAAAAGAGTATTTAACTAGCCTAGTCCCAGTTTTTTTTTCCAGTTTATTTATTTTGTTTGTTTTTTTTTTTTTTATTTTTTTTATTTTTTTTAACGTTTATTTATTTTTGAGACAGAGAGAGACAGAGCATGAACGGGGGAGGGTCAGAGAGAGGGAGACACAGAATCGGAAACAGGCTCCAGGCTCTGAGCCGTCAGCACAGAGCCTGACGCGGGGCCTGAACTCACGGACCGTGAGATCATGACCTGAGCCGAAGTCGGCCGCTCAACGGACTGAGCCACCCAGGCGCCCCTCCAGTTTATTTATTTTGAAAGAGAGAGAGGGTGCAAGCAGGGGAAGGACAGAGAGAGGGAGAGAGAGAATCCCACGCATTGTCAGCACAGAGCCCGACGCAGGGCTTGAGATGCTGACCTGAGTCGAAACCAAGAATCAGATGCTTAACATACTGAGCCACCCAGGTGCCCCCACACAGTCCCAGTTTTATAAAAAGTACCTACATACATGTACTTGACTATTTCCATAACCATGGCAATAGTTGTAGAAGATATATATACTACTGTTTACTGGGGTAAAATAGGCAGAAAGAAGGTTGGGGGAAATTACTATTGTTTTCTTAAAAACTTTTCACTTGGTTTCAAGAGTTATAGAGAGCAGGTGTTAATTGAATATTCTTAAAATTTAATATAGCATTTTACGGGTGCCTGGGTGGCTCAGTCAGTTGAACATCTGACTCCTGAGTTTGGCTCAGATCATGATCTCACAGTTTGTGTCGCGACACTGACAGTTCGTGTCCTGACATTCTGGGGAACACAGTGCCTGATGCTCCACTTGTACAGTCATTCCTTTGGGCTTCTTTCCTTCGAATCAGCTTTTTAAAGCACATTAAGAAATACATTAACAAATGCCCTCATAAAAAATACCAAATGTGTGCATTTTAGAGAAATGAGAGATATGGAAAGAGGAGAGGATTTTTTTTTTAATGTTTATTTATTTTTGAGAGAGAGAGAGAGGGCGCAAGCAAGAGAGAGCCAGAGAGAGAGAGGGAGGCACAGAATCTGAAGCAGGCTCTGAGCTGTCAGCACAGAGCCCGACATGAGGCTGGAACCCATGAACCACAAGACCATGACCTGAACTGAAGTCAGATGCCCAATCAATTAAGCTGCCCAGGCTTTCCAAGGAGAGGATTTTTGATAAAAACAGAAGGTTTAAAGGTTTGTAGCAGATTTTCCTCCCTTTTCTAATATTAAGTATCAACAGCTTTAAACGTTAGATGATACCATAAAATATGATCATTTTCATTGTCAAAGAAATGCTTTATATATAGGAAATTCTTACTTTTTTCCTGTTCAATTCTAATCTCTCTTGAAAAAAGTCATTAATAGCAGTGTTTCCCTCCAGACGTTTCAAGGGTCTTTTTTGTTCCCTCTGCCTTTCTTCCATTTGGGAGAATTCTCCAGCGGCTTCTTCAGAGTGGCCACGTAGCTGCTCCAGCCGTTTGGTGAGCATCTGGATTTCCTGCTGCAGACCTGCTGTCCTCTGTAGGGAGAAAAGGATAGACAAAGCTCCCGACGGTCTGTGACCTCTATTTCAATTCAAAACTCTGTGTGAGGTCTACTGACACTGACATTGTGCTGACATCACATTACTAAATAGGTGAATGGGGCAGACTTCTAAGATTTGACATGTAGAAGCTGGTTTTAGAAAAAGAAATCGAAAGGTGTGATATACAAAATCAGACATTTTAGTTAGCATTGAGAAATAAAACTGTGTAATGAATTTTAAGCAAAAAGTAAAAGAAAAAAATGGAACTCCCCAACAAACAGCCTGAGCAGATTTTATCGACACACTGAATTTAAGCAGGTTCTAACTTTGTTTGAATTTTAGGGCGAAGAGGCATGAAATTTTACTAAAATCATGTGGACGTGACAAGGAGATATATAGCCACTTAAACTTGCCGGTTCAATCTTTTGATAGACTCGGCCAGTATATTCAAACAAATGACTGACTTGACAATGTATTTTACCCCATTGACTGAACTGACCAGTATTTAGTCATGATGGACACATATATATCTTCACCATACCACTATTTTTTTTTTTTAATTTTTATTTATTTTTGAGAGAGAGAGAGCAGGTGAGGGGCAGAGAAAGAGGGAGACACAAAATCCGAAGCAGGCTCCAGGCTCCGAGCTGTCAGCACAGAGCCTGACACAGGGCTTGAACCCACGAACCGCGAGATCATGACCTGAGAGGAAGTCGGATGTTTGACCGACTGAGCCACCCAGGCACCCCACCACACCACTATCTTTAAGCTAGCATTCGTTGACCTTCCACTGAACTGTAGTAAGCATTTATCATGTATTAATCCATTTAATCCTTACCACTCTGTGAGACAGGAACTGTGCCCTCCCAGTCCCCACCCCACCCCTCTCCACCAAATTTTACAAATGAAACCGAGGTACAGAGAGGATAAGGAACCGGCCCAAGAGCACACAGCTGGCAATGGCTCAGCTGGGATTCATACTGGGGCCCTCTACTTTTCACAAATACACTATACTACCTCTGCTGTAATAATGGACATCCTCTTCCCTTTTATATTGTAGTAATAAAAATGAAATAAAAATTAAAATTCAGAGCCACGGAATTTACTAAATCGGCTAATATAAAAAAATCCACATGTTAAAAGAAACAAATCTGAAAGGGTGGCTTGTCTGTCAATACACTTAACAGACTTCCAAGATTGCTCCTTTGCACCAACTTCCTGAACCCTCTCTTTCGCAGCTTCCTCCGTGGCTAGTGTGGGGACAACACTGGTGCTCAGAAGAGTAGCCAACCGACTGAGGAATTTCTGACAGTAACATCGCGCAGTTTTTGTTTCCCAGACGGAAGGATACAAAGGTCTGTCCAACTCATATTTTTGTTTTTCCTTCTGGATTGAATCTTGCTGACATTTATCCCAAATTTTCTTCCCATCTTTTGGTCCTTCAGAGTGAAAAATGTTGTCTCTCTCCAAGTTCTTGGTCAGGATAGCTTCCCCTATATCCTAAACGTGCCAACACACGTGAAACTTCCCATTTGGAATTTAATATGGAGACATTGACTTCCTTTTGTTTTCTTGAAATAGAAATATAGTCATAATACAAGACTTCAGGAGAAAGGTCTTCCAAAGAAATAAAGAGTTATGGAGTCATAAGACAGACGAGGGCATGCTCAAAAGAGCAAACTGGAATATCAAGAGGTATTAAAATGACTGTACGAAGAAATTGTTTTGAGAACACAGGAAATTTAGCTTAGAGAAGCAGCTAACCAAATAGCCTCAGTTATGAAGTTAAACTCTTAATAGAAAATTCTGGGGGTACCTGGGTGGCTCAGTTGGTTAAGCATCTGACTCTTGGTTTCAGCTCAGGTCATGATCTCACAGTTTGTGGGTTCGAGCCCTGCAGTGGGCTCTGTGCTGACAGCTCAGAGCCTGGAGCTGCTTCAGATTCTGTGTCTCCCTCTTTCTCTGTCCCTCCCCCACTCGTGTTCTGCCTCTCTCTCTCTCAAAAATAAATAATAAACATTAAAAATGTAAAACAAAAAAAAAGAGAAAATTCTGAGCTAGTAAATGTAGAAGGAATGATAGAAATTTAAAAATCAGCATTTTCTATCTAATGAAATAACTGATTCAGGCAAGGACCGTCAATGAATGCTAAGACACTTAATGAAAAGTTGGGAGGGCAACAGATACTTCTACAAAGACTTCATCATGGTTCTATAACATCACTTAGTAACCACAACTTTGACTATGTAGATGTATAGATGTAGAAATGAAAGAAGTCACACCTCTTTCCCCCAACCTTTCCCTTGTACTCCTGTAATCATCCTACTTCCATTATAAACAGTCAGGGCTAAAAAAAAAAAAAAAAAAAAATGCTGTACTTCTTCCCTGGCTCCCATCCTCCGACATTCTTCTATAAAACCTCTACTCATCCGGTGAATTGCTTTCTACTAGTGACCAGGCTCATCTCTTCCTTCTAAACCCAACTCATGCCGTAATTCTAGATTTCAAGGTCAAATGTAGATGACCTGCCAGTTTAGCTTTGTGATTTCTGTGCCTCGGTTTCAATGACTTTTGCCTACACCGCCCTTCAACACACATTCAGAGCCCAAAATCCAGCTGCTGGCAGCAGCAGGAGGTAACTCACACCAGAAATGTAAAACACCGACATTTCATTCTCTTATCACCACAGCTCCTCCCAGGTCTCGCTCAGCTCCAATCCCTTTTACGGTTCTATCACAGAGGTCTTAGATCCACCTTGTGATTACTCTCTGTACCTCAGAAAGGCTTTCGGTCAACCATACTGCACAGCTTCCTTTGATTCCCCCCCCCCCCACACCCCCACGCCCCCCCATTCCCCATCCCCCCAGGATCAGAAGCAGACCAACAACCTACTAAACATTTGCCAATTATCTCTCAGAGTAACACGAGGTCTTGCAAATCCTGTTTCTTGAAAAATCAATATTTATTCTCACCTTCATCATGAAACTATCCAAGGAATCTTCTTGTCCTTTCATATTCATATGATGGGTGAATCCATTAGCACCTGCTAACTTTTTCTCCAAAAGGCCTGCTTTCCGCTCTGCCTTTTCTCTTTCAGACAGATGGACTCTGTGTAAAATATTGGTGGGTAACAATATCATGAAACCAACTCAATTTTCAAACTTCAATTAAAAATAATTAAAGTTGGGGTGCCTGGGTGGCTCAGTCGGTTAAGCATCTGACTTTGGCTCAGGTCATGATCTCATGGCTTGTAGGTTCGAGCCCCTTGTCGGGCGCTGTGCTCACAGCTCAGAGCCTGGAGCCTGCTTCAGATTTTGTGTTTCCCTCTCTCTCTCTCAGCCAGCCCCCATCTCAAAAATAAATAAACATTAAAAAAAAATAATGAAAGAGAGCACCTGGGTGGTTCAGTCGGTTGAGCGTCCAACTCTTGATTTCAGCTCAGGTCATGATCTTGCGGTTTGTGATTTCAAGCCCCATGTAGGGTTCTGCGCTGACAGTGCAGAGCCTGCTTGGGATTCTCTCTTTCTCTCCCTCTCTCTGACCCTCCCCTGCTCTCTCTCAAAATAAAGTTCTAAAAAATAATAATCATTAAAGAAGCAATCCCCACTTAAAATATATTAAATATATGTATCAAGTTAGAAATGTACTTTTGCAAAGAGCTGTGCGGTTACCCAACTATTTCTAGGGAGAAACTAGAAATGGCAGAGAAATAGAGATGAAAACAATCCAGTGCTAGGTCCTCTAGTAGTTCCCCTGGGGAAGGTTAATTTTTAAACCATCCTTTTCACGGGGAAATTTGAGCATGAATATCTGCCTGCCACTATTAGTAACATTGTGATGACCAGGAGGTTCCACAGAGGTACGAGGACTCCTGTTTTAATAATATCTGATGGCTCTTCCACTGGGATTTAATGAGAGGAAAGGGAATTCGAATAATGATGCAGCAATAGAGAAGAACATATGTAAAAACTTGTTTTATTATCAAATATACAAATAGCTAATTATTTGGGGTGTGTGTGTGTGTGTGTGTGTGTGTGTTTGGTTCTTGTTTTGATTACCTATCAATTGCTAGGTATTGTTAATATTTTCTACCCTGTACCCATAGCTAGGTCAAAGTTTCAGCCGATCTTCCATATTTTTGTTTGTTGCTGTTTGTGTATTTTTGATCCTCTCCTGTCTAAGAATTGCAGCTTACAGAATTAGTGAATTTGAGTCAGGTTAAAAGAAATTACCTGTATTATCCAAACAGAAATTTTTAATCGAAAAGATTATATTAGAGGGGCGCCTGGGTGGCTCAGTCAGTTAAGCGTCTGACTTTGGCTCAGGCCATGATCTCATGGTTTGCAGGTTCGAGCCCCACGTTGGGCTCTGTGCTGACAGCTTGGAGCCTGGAGCCTGCTTCAGAGTCTGTGTGTGTGTCTCTCTCTCTCTGCCCCTCCCTGTTCATGATCTGTATGTCTCTCTCTCCCAAAAATAAACACATTAAAAATTTTTTTTTTTTTAATTTTTTTTCAACGTTTTTTAATTTATTTTTGGGACAGAGAGAGACAGAGCATGAACGGGGGAGGGGCAGAGAGAGAAGGAGACACAGAATCGGAAAGAGGCTCCAGGCTCCGAGCTGTCAGCCCAGAGCCTGACGCGGGGCTCGAACTCACGGACCGCGAGATCGTGACCTGGCTGAAGTCGGACGCTTAACCGACTGCGCCACCCAGGCGCCCCTAAAAAAAAAATTTTTTTAAAAAGATTATATTAGAGACATGCAGGAGACACTCAAAAGGTCTAACACACCTAAAACTGTAGGCCTAGAGTGAGAGTAGAGACAGAATGGGAAAAAACAATATTTGAAAAAATAATTCCCAAGACTCCATACCTGATGAAAGACATAATTGATAGATTCAGTAAGTTCTTTATATCCTAAGCAGGACAGATACAAAGAAAGCCACACTAAGACACATCATAGTCAAATTGCTACCAATAGAAAGCACACCTTATTACCTCCAAAATCACAGCAATAAGACTGATAAATAACTTTTCAACAGAAACTATAGATGTCAGAAGATAACCAGATGACATCTTAGAGTGCTGAAAGAAAAAAATACTGGCAACCCCAAATTTTGTACTCAGTAACACAAACCAAAACAAAAAATGACCTTCAAAAAATGAAAATGAAATAATGTAGTTTCAGAAGAAGAAGAAAAAATAGAAAGACTGTCAGAAGAAATGCTTTATAGGAAACACTAGAGGAGGTTCCAGTCCAAGATGGTGACATGGGAAGACCCTGGGCTCACCTCCTCCATGGAGGCACCAGGTCTACATCCATCTGTACAGCAATTCTGCCCTAGGGGGAGCTGAGGGCTGACTGAGAAGCTTCTGTACAACAGAGGATGGGGAGACCACATGGAGAGGCAGGACAGACAGAGTAGCCGATACCCCTGCAAGCTCCGGGTCACTGGCCCACACCAGGTCCAGATGCCCTGGGGCTTGGAGGGAAAGCTGAAGGTTGGAAAAGCAACTGGAATGTGGAGGAACTGGCCCTGGAACCTTGCCCAGTGGTGAGAGAGCTGTTGGAACTCTCTCTGGGTAGCATAGTCTGTGCTCCCCCTCCACCACGGTGGGGATGTGGATGGGAGCAGGGTTCCAAACCCCTGGTTGGCCTGCCACCCCAGCGAGCCTGGGCCCACTGGGTCCTGGGCCCATACCAGCCCCAGACACCCTGGGGCATGGAGGAGAAGCCACGGTTTAAAAGAGCAGCTAGGGTGTAAAGGAGCTAGGTCTAGAATCTCACTAGGCAGTGAGGGAACAGGTAAAGCTTTTGCTGGGTCAGAGGGGCTGGGGAGCACCATGGTTTACCTTCCCCTTCTACCTGGATGGTGCAGATAGGACAGGGTCCAGGCTCCATGGCCAGCCTGTCATGTCAACAAGCCCCATGCCCCTGGCCCACACCAGCCTCAGACACCGTGGGGCACAGAAAAGCCACAGTTTAAAAGAGGAACCAAATATAAAAGAGCCAGTCCTAGAACTCTAACAGACAGCAGGGGGACCTGCTAGAACTCTCCAGGTTGAAAGGGCTGGTGAGCACCACAGTTATGTTCCCCATCCAACTTGATAATGTGGATGGGAACAAGGTCCAGGTGCCATAGCCAGCCTACCACCTCAGTGAGCCCCAGGCCCCTAGCCCGCCAACCCCAGCTGTCACACAAAGATGGCCCCAGCATGACACACACTGGGACACCCCTGGTCCAGCACTCACTATGGCTCCAACCATCCTGCCAAGGTGACATAGGCACAAAGCACCTCCTTGGAAAATTCCAGGCCCACACCACTTCAACTCCAGATAGCTTGCTAGGGGACCCCTGACACAGAGCACTCTGGGACCTCTTAGCTAATGCCTACTTTGGCTCCAGCTGCCTTGCTAAGATGTCCCGTGCATGGAGCACCCTGGGAACCCCCAGCCCATGTTCACTTTAGCTCCAGCTGCCCTGCCAAAACACCTCCTGCATGGAGCACCCTGAGACCCCAAGCCCACCCCTCACCTTGGCTCCAGCCACCCCACCAGGGAGCCCTCTGTACAGAATATCCTGGGACAACCTGGCCCATGCTGGCCTCCATTTTAATCACCCCAATAGGGCACACTCTTCACTGAACACCTCATGACACCCTAGCTTTCACCTACTTCTGCTTCAGGTATCCTCCCAGGCTGATCCTGTGCAGCACTTGCCTCACCTCAGTTCCAGACATCCCACTGGGACACTTCCTACATGAGGTGCCCCTGGACCCTTGGGCCATGCCCTCCTGTGGCTCCAGCTGCCCTGCCAGGGCACTCTGTGTGAAGGACCCCAGGACCCACTGGCTTGAGCTCACTTCAGCTTCAGCTGTCCTGCTGGGACACCTTCTACACAGAGTCCTGGGACCACCCAGGCCCACACTCACTTCCGCTCCAGCCATCCCACCAGGGTAGCCACAGCATGGAGTGCACTGGGACCCGAGCCCATGAAGACACAGTTCCAGCCAGCCAGCCAAAGGCACCAGCCACATACAGTCTACACAGAAGATGACCATATACAAGACCATTCCTGCAAGTTTAGGAGAAGTAGCTGTTCCATCTAATTCATAGAAACAAACACAGACAGTCCAGCAAAATGAGGAAACAGAGGAATATGCTCTGAATAAATGAACAAGACAAAACCCTAGAAAAAGAACTAAATGAAATGGAGATAAGCAATATGCCTGCTACAGAGTTTAAAGTAATTATCATAAAGATGCTCACCAGACTGGAAAGAAGAGTAGACTCAGTGAGAACTTCAATAAAGAGATAGAAAACATAAAGAGAACCAATCAGATTTGAAGAATACAATAACTAAAATGAAAAATACATTAGAAGGCAATCAACAGTAGATTAGAGAATACAGAAGAATATATCAGCAATCTGGAAGATAGGGTAATGGAAATCACCCTAGCTGAACAGCCAAAAGAAAAAATAATCTATTTTTATTTTATTTTATTTTTTTTAAAAATTTTTTTTAAATTTTTTTTTTAACGTTTATTTATTTTTGAGACAGAGACAGAGCATGAATGGGGGAGGGGCAGAGAGAGAGGGAGACACAGAATCGGAAGCAGGCTCCAGGCTCTGGGCCATCAGCCCAGAGCCCGACGCGGGGCTCGAACTCACGGACGGTGAGATCGTGACCTGAGCTGAAGTCGGATGCTTAACCGACTGAGCCACCCAGGCGCCCCAAAAATAATCTATTTTTAAAGAGGATAGGGTACCTGGGTAACTCAGTCAGTTAAGCAACTGACTCTGGATTTTGGATCAGGTCATGATCTCACAGTTCATGAGTTTGAGCCCCATGTCAGGCTCTGTGCTGACAGCCCGCTTGGGATCCTCTCTCTCCCCCACCCCTCTCTCTCTGCCCCTCCCCTGCTCACTCTCTCTCTCTCTCTCAAAATAAGTAAAATAAACTTAAAACAAAAAGAGGATATGTTAAGGGATCTCTTGAATAACATCAAGCAAGCAAACATTCACATAATAGGGGTCTCAGAAGAAGAAAGGGGAAAAAATTTTATTTGAAGAAATAATAGCTGAAAAATTCCTTAACTGGAGAAAGGAAACAAACATCCAGATTCAGGAATCACAGAGAGCTCCAAACAAGATGACTTAAGGAGGTCCATATCACAAACACATAATAAAATAATTAAATGTCAAAGTTTAAAGATAAAGAGAGATTTTAAAAGCAGCAAGAGAGAAGCAACTAGTTACATACAAGGGAAACCCCATAGGCTATCAGCTGATTCTGCAACAAAAACTTTGCAGGCCAGAAAGGAGTGGCATATATTCAAAGAGCAGAAAGGAAAAAAACCTACAACCAAGAATATGCTACCTGTCAAGGTTATCATTCAGAATTGAAGAAGAGATAAAGAATTTCCTAAACAGGGGTGCCTGGGTGGCATAGTCAGTTAGTATCTGACTCCTGATTTTGGCTCAGGTCATGGTCTCATGGTTTGTGAGATCGAGCCCCACATCAGGCTCTGAGCTAACAGTGTGGAGCCTGCTTGGGATTCTCTCTCTCTCTCTCTCTCTCTCTCTCTCTTTCTGATCTTCCTTCCCCTCTCCCCCAAATAAATAAACTTAAAAAAAAAGAGTTATCCAGACAAACAATAGTTAAAGTTTATCACCACCAAACCAGCTTACAATAAATGTTAAAGGGGCTTTGTTAAGTAGGAAAAAAAAGGTTATAATTAGAAGTAAGACAATTATGAATAAGAAGATACAAAATATATGACAGCATATACATAAGATGTGGAGGAGAGTAAAAAAGAAGTTCTTTTAGAATGTGTTCAAATTTCAATCAATTTACTATAAACTGCTAAAAACTTAGGGTCCTATATATGAACCTCAAGGTAACCACAAACTCAAAACCTATGATGAATACACAAAAAATAGAGAAAAAGAATTCAGGCATAACACTACAGAGAGTCATCAATCACAGGGAAAGACAGTTTGAGAGGAAGAGACAGAATAACTACAAAAATAACCAGAAAACAACAAAATGAAAATAAGTACATACTTATCAATAATTACTTTCAATGTAAATGGTCTAAGTTTTCAAATCCAAAGACAAAGGTTGGCAGCTAGATTAAAAAAAAAAAAAAAGAGCTATCTATATGCTGCCTACAAGGCACTCACTTCAGACTTAAAGGCTTACACAGACTGAAAGTGAAAGGATAGAGAAAGATACATCATGCAAATAGAAATGAGAGAAGAAAAAAAGCCAGGATAGCAATAGTTATAACAGACAAAATAGACTTTAAAACAAAGATTGTAAGTAGAGATAAAGAAGGGCATTACATAAAGATAAAGTGGTCAATCCACCAAGAGTATATAATGACTCTAAATATCTATACACCCAAAATTGGAGCTTAAATACATAAAGAAAACATTAGCAGACATAAAGGGAGAAATTAACAGTAGTACAATAATAGTAGAGAACTTTAACACCTCACTCACATCAATGGATAGATCATCCAGGCATAAAATCAATAAGGAAACAGTGTCTTTGAATTACATATTAGACCAGATGGACTTAACAGATATATACAGAACATTCTATCCAAAACAACACTATACATTCCTTTCAAGAGCCTATGGAACATTCTCCAGGATAGATCACACATTAGGCCACAAGGCATGTCTCAATAAATTTAAGAAGATTGAAATCATATCATGCATCTTTTCTGACCACAATGGTATGAAATTAAAAGAATCATAAGAATGTACTAGAAAAAAACACAAATGGAGGCTAAACAACACACTGCTAAACAGTCAATAGGTCAATTTAAAAAAATCAAAGAGGAAATAAAAAAATACGTGGAGACAAATGAAAATGAAAACACTATGGTCCAAAATTTTGAGGACACAATGAAAGCAGTTTTAAGACAGAAATTTACAGCAGTACAGGTCCACCTCAAGAAACACACAAACACAAAATCTCAAATAAACAACCTAATCTTATACCTAAAGGAACTAGAAAAAGAAGAACAAAGTCCAAGTTTAGTAGAAGGAAGGAAATAATAAAGATTTAAATAGAAATAAATGAAATAGAGACAAAAAAGAAAGAGAGAAAGAAAGAAAAAAGAAAGGATCAGTGAAACCGAGAACTATTACTTTGAAAAGATAAATAAAACATTGATAAACCTTTAACTGGACTCATCAAGAAAAAAAGAGAGAAGACACAAACAAATAAATCAGAAATGAAAGAGGAGAAGAAGCAATAGACATGACAAAAATAAAAAGGATTATAGGAGACTACTCAAAAAATCATATGCCAAAAAATTGGACAACCTAGAAGAAACGTATCAATTCCTAGAAACATATAATTTTCCAAAACTGAATCAGGAAGAAATAGAAAATCTGAACAGATTACTAGTAACAAAATTTAATCAGTAATAACAAAATTTTAAAAATCTCTGAAGGAACAAAAGTCTAGGACCAGATAGATTCACAGGTGAATTCTACTAAACATTTAAAGAAGAGTTAATGTCTATTCTCCTCAAAATATTCCAAAAAACAGAAGAGGGAGGAAAGCTTCCAAATATGAGTCCTGATACCAAAATCAGACAAAGACACTACATAAAAAGAAAACTATAGGCTAATATCCCTGATGAACATAGATGCAAAAATTCCCCCCAAATAGGAGCAAATTGCATTCAAAAATACATTGAGGGGAGCTTGTGTGGCTCAGTTGGTTGAGCATACAACTCTTGACTTCGGTTCAAGTCATGATCCTGATTGCAGATCATGGGTTTGTGGGATCAAGAGCTGTGTCAGGCTCCACACTGAGCAAGGAGCTTGTTTAAGATTCTCTCTTCACCTCTGTGTCCCTCACCCATTCTCTCTCTCTCTCCCTCACTCTCTCTCTCATTCTCAAAAGTAAAATTAAAAAAATACATTGAGGGGCGCCTGGGTGGCTCAGTCAGTTGAGCGACCGACTTCCGCTCAGGTCATGATCTCACGGTTGGTGAGTTCAAGCCCCGCATCAGGGTCTGTGCTGACAGCTCAGAGCCTGGAGCCTGCTTCTGATTCTGTGTCTCCCTCTCTCTCTGCCCCTCCCCCACTCATGCTCTGTCTCTCTGCGTCTCAGAAATAAATAAACATTAAAAAAATTAAAAAAAAATACATTCAAAGGGTCATCCACCATGATCAAGTGGGATTTATTCTGGGGGTGTAAGGATGGTTCACATTCATGAATCAATGTGATATACCACATCAACAA
The DNA here is from genome assembly GCF_024362965.1 of Panthera pardus. NCBI lineage: Eukaryota > Metazoa > Chordata > Mammalia > Carnivora > Felidae > Panthera > Panthera pardus. The sequence continues at coordinate 102,706,753 of NW_026526810.1, forward strand.
AATGAAGGATTCAAATCATATGATCATCTCAATGGATGAAAGAAAAGCATCTGATAAAATCCAATACTCATTCATGATAAAAGCTCTCAATAAAGTGGGTTTAGAGGGAACACACCTCAACATAATAAAGGCCATATAAAAAAAAAAAAAAAAGAAAAAACCACAGCTAACATCCTACTCAATGGTAAAAAAAAAAAAAAAAAAAAAAAAAAATATGCGAGCTTTTCCTCTAAGATCAGGAGCAAGACAAGGATGTCTATTCTCACCACTTTTATTCAACATAGTGCTAGATGTTCTACCAACAGCAATCAGACAAAAGAAAGAAAGAGAAAGAAAGAAAGAAAGAAAGAAATAAAGAAAGAAAGAAAGAAAGAAAGAAACAGAAAGAAAGGAAGGAAGGAAGAGAAAGAAAGAAAAGGCATCCAAATTAGTAAGGAAAAAGTTAAACTGTCACTATTTGCAGATAACATGATACTATATATATAAAACCTTAAAGACTCCGACAATAAACTATTAGAAATAAAAAATAAAGTCAGTAAAGTTGCAAGATACAAAATTAATACACATAAGTCGATTGCATTTCTATACACCAATAAAGTAGCAGATAGAGAAATTAAGAAAATAATCCCATTTATAATTATACCAAAAAGAACAAAATATCCAGGAATAAACTTAGCCAAGGAGGTGAAAAATCTGTACTCTGAACACTGTAAAACATTGACAAAAAGAAATTGAAGATGACACAAATGGGACGATATTCCATGCTCATGGATTGGAAGAATTAATATTGTTAAAATACCTATACTATCCAAAGCAATCTATACATTTAATGCAATCCCTATCAAAATACCAATGGCATTTTTCACAGGACTTGAGCAAATAATAGTAAAGTTTGTATGGAACCACTAAAGACCTTGAATAGTGGATCTTCACATGAAAAAGAATGAATTTGAACTCCTAACCCCTAACTCACATCATATACAAAAATTAGTCAAAAATTTTCAGAGATATAAATTTAAGTGTTAAGACTATACATCTTAAAAAGAAAATATATGCGTCAATCTTTGTGACCCTGGATCAGGCAATAGTTTCTTAGATATGACACCAAGTCTCAAGTGACAAAAAATAAACTTCCATCCAAATTAAAATACTTTGTGCTCCAAAGGACACCATTAAGAACATGAAAAGACTGAGCCAGGCTCAGAGGGACATGTGACCCCTGATCTCGGGGTTAGGAGTTCAAGCCCCACATAGAGTATAGAGATTACTTAGAGAAAAAAAAAAAGTGAAAAGACAACCCACAGATGGGAGAAAATACCTGCCCGTCATATGTCTGATAAGGGTCCAGTGTCCAGAACACATAAAAAACACACCTCAAAAATAAAAAGACAAATAACCCAATTGAAAATTGGGCAAAGGATGTGAATAGATATTTCTATAAAGAAGATACACAAATGGCCAATAAGCACATGAAAAGATGCTCAACATCGTTAGCCTTACAGAAATGCAAATTAAAATCACAGTAAGATACGACTTCCTATCCACTAGAACGGCTATCATAGAAAAGACGAACAATAACAGATGTTGGTGAGGATGTGGAGTAACCGGAATCCTCAAACATTGCTGGTGGGAATGTAAAACGTGTAACTGCCTTGGAAAATAGTCTGGAAGTGCCTCAAAAGTAAACAGAGTTACTTTATGACTCAGCCATTCTACTCCCAAGGCATATACCCAACAGGAATGAAGCATACAGTCATGTAAAACTCACACGAGAATGGTCACAGGAGCGTTATGCATAAAGTCACCCCCAAAAAAGGAAACAAGCCAATGTCCATCAACGGATGAATGCATAAACAAACTGTGGTATATTCATACAATAAAATACTATTCAGCCATAAAAAAGAGTGAAGTATGCTGATTCATGGTTCAACATGGATTAACCTTAAAAACACTGTGCTAAGTGACGTGAGACACAGGCCATATATTGTATGACTGCATTCATGGAAAATGTCCAGAAAAAGCAAGTCCATAGAGAAAGAATGTAGACTGGTGGTTGTCAGAATGGGGAGTAACTGAAAATAGGCATGGGGTTTCTTTGAGGGGTGATTAAAAATGTTCTGGAATTAGTGGTAATGATCGCACAATCTTGTGAATATATTAAAAACTACTGGGGCACCTGGGTGGCTCAGTCAGTTGAGCAACCGACTTCAGGTCAGGTCATGATCTTGCAGTTTATGGGTTCGAGCCCCACGTCGGGCTCTGTGCTGGCGGCTCAGAGCCTGGAGCCTGCCTCGGATTCTCTGTCTCCCTCTCTCTGCCCCTTCCCTGCTCATGCTCTGTCTCTCTGTCTCTCAAAAATGAGTAAACATTAAAAAAAAAAAATTAAAAAAAAAACTACTGAATTGCATACTTTAAAGGGGTGCATTTTTTTTCTTTTTTTATTGAAGTACAATTGACTAAAAGGGTGAATTTTAATGGTATGTGAATTACATCTCTATAAAAACGTCTTTTTTAGGGGCACCTGGGTGGCTCAGTTGGTTAAGCGTCCAACCAGGTCATGATCTCATGGTTTATGAGTTCAAGTCCTGTATCACACTCTGAGCTCAGAGCCTGGAGCTTGCTTCAGATTCTGTGTCTCCCTCTCTGTCTGCCCCTCCCCCTCTTGTGTTGTCTCTCTCTCACTCTTTCCTTCTCTCTCCCTCTCAAAAATAAATATTTTAAAAATGTCTTTTTTAATTTTTTTATTATTTATTTATTTATTTTTTTTAACAGGCTCCAGGCTCTGAGCAGTCAGCACAGAGCCCGACACGGGGCTCGAACCCACGGACTGTGAGATCATGACCTGAGCTGAAGTCGGCTGCCCAACTGACTGAGCCACCCAGGCGCCCCTAAAAAAAAATGTCTTTTTTTAAACATAATAATTTTGAGTCAGGTATTACATGAAATTCTACTAGTTTTAAATTCTGTGATCCATCAGGAATATGGAGTTTATATACTATTTGCAAACTTATGACAAATGAGATGTTTGAAAACAAACTAGAACATTTCCTACCTTAGATTGTTTTCCAGTTCTATAATTTTTTCAGTTAGATCCCAGTTGCCTCTTTCAAGATTCTGAATATTGGTGTTTTTCAAAGATTTATTTTTTCAACGTTTTTTTTTTTTTTTTTAATTTATTTCTGGGACAGAGAGAGACAGAGCATGAACGGGGGAGGGGCAGAGAGAGAGGGAGACACAGAATCGGAAACAGGCTCCAGGCTCCAGGCTCCGAGCCATCAGCCCAGAGCCTGACGCGGGGCTCGAACTCACGGACCGCGAGATCGTGACCTGGCTGAAGTCGGACGCTTAACCGACTGCGCCACCCAGGCGCCCCTGTTTTTCAAAGATTTAATTCTGGTTAGAGAAGCGATAAGTTCCTCTAGGTCCTTGATATCCTCTTTCAGGGACATTATCTGGGAAGACTGATGCACGTTATTTCGTTTGTAACTTTGTAGCTCACTCTTCATCTCTTGCAATGAAGTTTCTTTTATGAAGAGCTTGTTTTGAAGGTTTCTTAGCTATTCAGAAAGGGAAAATGTTACTTAAAATCATAATGTTGGTTTTAGAAAATTCATGACTTTAAATCATTATGGATATTTCAGTTATAACTTATTATACAATAAAATGAAGATTCTCAAATCTCCTAACAGTATATTCCAGTGTTACACTCTCTTTTTTTTTTAAGTTTACTTATTTATTTTGAAACAGAAAGCAAGAGTTGGGGAGGGGCAGAGAGAGAGAGGGAGAGAAAGAATCCCAAGCAGCGTCTGCAGTAACAGCACAGATCCCATGAGCCTGAGATCATGACCTGGGCCAAAATCAAGAGTTGGACTCTCAATAAAAAAAAAAAAAAGAGTTGGACTCTCAACTGACTGAGCCACCCAGGCGCCCCTGAAGAGTGTAATTTTTTTAAACATTTATTTATTTATTTTGAGAGATAGAGAGAGAGGGAGAGAGAGGATCCCAAGCAGCTCTGTGCTGCTGTCAGCACAGAGCCCACGTGGGGCTCGATCCCATGAACACTGAGATCATGACCTGAGCCTTTAAATCAAGAGTCAGACCCTTAACCGACTGAACCACCCAGGGACTCCTGAAGCAGCATAATTAAACAACAATAACAACCACAACAACAACAAAAACCATTAAAATGACACATAGGGTTTAGAATAAGCGATTTTATTCTCATCAACATTAAAGTTGTTCAAATTTTGTTGTGAGAGTAAATCACACCAATAATGAATTCTATGATGCCTAGCAGAAAAGAAATACCTAATGCTTTCGCTGTAGACGTGTTACTTTATGTTGGTTGTGAAGGGGAGTATGTTCAGAGGCCTCTCTCCTTAAAAGCTATGTTTACACCACTTGTTTCCTGGCCTTATCTGTGCTCATCAGTGAAATGGTTGCATAGGAGAGTCAGGAGAAAGAATGAGGCTTATACTGACTATATATTATTTTAAAGCAAATAAAGGAAAGAAAAGATCATAAAGTTATGAAGAGAAGCAAGAGTGATGGCTTGCGAGAGAGGAAGCAACAGAAGACAGCCACAAACCGCTGAGAAAGACCAAAAAGAGATTGGAGAGGCAGAGTGCATGGCTGCTGTCAGGTGACTTATTTATCTTTTGGTAGCATTAAAATTTTTTTTTTTTTATTTTAGGGGTGCCTGGGTGGCTCAGTCGGTTGAGCATCTGACTTTGGCTCAGGTCATGATCTCGTGGTTTGTGCATTTGAGCCCCTTGTCAGACCCAGTGCTGACAGCTCAGAGCCTGGAGCCTGCTTCGGATTCTCTCTCCCTCTCTCTCTGCCGCTCCCCTGCTTGCACTCTGTCTCTCCCTCTCTCTCAAAAATAAATAAACATTAAAAATTGTTTAATAAAATAAAATAAAAAATTTTAAATTTTAGAATGGAGAGCAAGTGGGGGAGGAGGCAGATGGAGAGAGAGAGAGAGAGAGAGAGAGAGAGAGAGAGAGAATCTTAAGCAGGATCCACATTCAGGGGGAAGCCTGATGCAGGACTTGATCCCATGACCCTGAGATCAAAACTGAGAGTCAGCTGCTCAACTGACTGGTCATTCGGGTGCCCCTTGGTATCATTTTTTAAACCTCTGCTCTTCTATCTGATAAGTGAAGAAAGTTCACTAGATGGAGAAAATTGAGGTACTGCTAATATTCAGGGGTCAGTTAACTTTTTTTTTAATGTTTATTTTAATATATATAGAGAGAGCTCACATGAGTGGGGGGAGGGGCAGAGAGAGAGCAAGAGAGAGAAGCCCAAGCAGGCTCCTCACTGTCAGTGCTGAGCCTCACGCAGGGCTGGATCCCACCAACCGTGAGATCATGACCTGAGCTGAAATCAAGTCAGATGCTTAACTGACAGAGCCACCCAGGTGCCCCAGGGGTCAATTAACTTTTGATTTAACCTAATTTGTTCAAATTTCTTAATAGGCTGTATAAGATCCTTATGAACTAGTAAGAGAGGAGGGAAAAGGGCAAATTAGATGTAACATTATAGGGGTGCCTGGGTGGTTCAGTCAGTTGAGCATCCGACTTCAGCTCAGGTCGCGATTTCATGGTCCGTGAGTTCCAGTCCCGCGTCGGGCTCTGGGCTGATGGCTCAGAGCCTGGAGCCTGCTTCTGATTCTGTGTCTCCCTCTCTCTCTGTCCCTCCCCCATTCATGCTCTGTCTCTCTCTGTCTCAAAAATAAATAAATGTTAAAAAAAATTAAAAAAAAACTGCAAATGATTCTTCAATTATCTCAATAAAATTTTCAATTTTAAAATTAATAATAATGGGTTCTGACATATTTTTCCTTAGCAGGAAAATTTACATTGCCTCCATTCACCCCCTCCAGAACTAGCTGAATCCACCAGGTTTCTCCTATTTGCCTTATTACCAAGCTAAAGGAAGAGAAGCATCTTATCTGCATGAACACAGTCATATTGCCCTCACAAATAAAAATTTCTATGAAAAATCAAACTAAAAATACTGGCAAAACACACTAAATTTATTTTAGGACACCAGGCCTTATTATACATATTAGTAACATTTTTTACAAGTTCTTTAACTCCTGTTTATTACTACAGCAGTGTACCTGACTATACAAGAGTTTTAGTTCAATATCACAATGCCTAAATTAGACAATACAATCACCAACTGCATTCTTTAATATTCATCACTTCTATATCTGACTTTTCTTAAATATAGCCCTTCTTGCACCTGTGTCTCCATTATTGGGCAGAAACACATGATAATGTCCCACAAAGAAATGAAGTTGATTATAACAAAAAAATTTAAATGCATGCAGTGAAGAGAATAAACTGGCTTATCAAGACAATTGTGTTCCTGTGGAATTAAATAATAGGTTATTGGAAAGGAGAAAGATGACTCATGTTGAAGATATTCTGTTGAAATCACTGGACTCTTTTTTTTAAATAACTTTAGGGGCACCTGGGTTGCTCAGTTGGTTAAGCGTCTGACTTCAGCTCAGGTTACGATCTCAAGGTTCCTCATGGGTTTGTGAGCTCAAACCCCACATATGGCTTGCTGCTGTCAGCACAGAGCCCGCTTTGGATCCTCTGTCTGCCCACCCCCCCCCCCTTGCTTGTGTTCTCTCAAAAATAAATAAATAAATAAAACATTGAAATAACTTTAACACTGGGAAACCATGCAATAACAGTCACCAATTTTTATTAAATTCAGAAAATCCCAATAAGTGATACAGAATACTTTTTTTTAATTTATTTTTATTTTTTTTATTTAAAAAAAAAATTTTTTTTTAACGTTTATTGATTTTTGAGACAGAGAGAGAGCATGAACGGGGGAGGGTCAGAGAGAGGGAGACACAGAATCTGAAACAGGCCCCAGACTCTGAGCTGTCAACACAGAGCCCGACGCGGGGCTCAAACTCACGGACCGCGAGATCATGGCCTGAGCCGAAGTCGGACGCTTAACCGACCGAGCCACCCAGGCGCCCCTACGGAATACTTTTTAATACATATACTATCAAAAACCAAGTCAAAATGATATCTTGTAGAGCCTTTCATATGTGTTTTGATAAATAGATTAAACATACTTACAGTTACCAATGACTTATGTACATGTAGAGAATTGCTTTTAAAAAGTACTTTGAAATTCTTGAAAATAACTTACATATTTCCTTTAGAGAAGGTTTAAAACCTATGATCTTTTGTTGACAATTTGGTTTAAAAGCCTTCTTTATGAATTAGGCATAGATAAACCTTAATCTACTCCAAATCTGAATTATCAAAAATCCCAAGGGACACCTGGATGGTTCAGTTGGTTAAGTGTCCAGCTTGGGCTCAGGTCAGGATTTCGTAGCTTGTGAGATCCAGCCCTGCGTCAGGCTCTGTGCTGACAGCTCAGAGCCTGGAGCCTGCTTCAGATTCTGTGTCTCCTCTCTCTGCCCCTGCCCTGCTCATGTTCTGTCCCTCTCTTAAAAATAAATAAACACTAAAGAAAAAATTTTTTTAAATCTCTAACTTGTTAAATATTAGTAGTAAGTTATACTGCGGACAAGAACAATAATGTTACCCATACTAAAACTGCTAAGGTTTTCAGGGATTTGGCATTATATTTTTCTGTGGGAAAAAAAAAAAAAGACAAATTAAGAAATCTCTCCAGTGTCATAAAATGGATTGCATTTATATAAACTCCACCACTTAAATTTAATCTCTATTCACCTCCATATACTAAAAGAGGGAAAAATTTAGAATAAATAGAATTAAAAGAAATATATTTATCTATATATCTGTATATTTATTTAAAAAATTTTTTTACATTTATTTATTTTTGAGAGACAGGGTGAGACAAAGTGAGAGTGGGGGAGGGGCAGAGAGAGGGAGACACAGAATCTGAAACAGGTTCCAGGCTCTGAGCTGTCAGCACAGAGCCTGATGTGGGGCTTGAACCCACAAACCGTGATATCATGACCTGAGCCGAAGTCGGACACTTAACTGACTGAGCCACCCAAGCGCCCCTGTATATTTATTTTTTTCATGTTTTTTTAAATTTTATTTTTGAGAGAGAAAGAGAGAGAGACAGAGCCCCACATGGGGCTTGAACTCACCAACCATGAGATCATGACCTGAGCCAAAGTTGGTCACTTAACCGACTGATCCACCCAGGCACCCCTATGTTTATTTATTTATTTTTTAACGGTTTTTTTTTTTTTTTTTTTTTTTTTTTTGAGACAGAGACAGAGCATGAACAGGGGAGGGTCAGAGAGAGGGAGACACAGAATCTGAAACAGGCTCCAGGCTCTGAGCTGTCAGCACAGAGCCCGACACGGGGCTCGAACTCAAGGACCGCGAGATCATGACCTGAGCCGAAGTCGGCCGCTCAACCGACTGAGCCACCCAGGCGCCCCTATTTATTTATTTTTTAATGTTTATTTATTTTGTGAGAGAGAACGAGCGTGCATGAGTGTGAGCAGGGGAGGGACAGAGAGAGAGAGAGAGAGAGAGAGAGAGAGAGAATCCCAAGCAGGCTCTGCACTGTCAGCGCAGAGCCTGATTGGAACTCAAACTCACGAACCAACCGTGAGATCATGATCTGAGCCGAAATCAAGAGTTGGACACAACCAACAGAGCCACCCAGGTGCCCCTCTTTATCTATATGTTTCAATAAAACCTGGAGTCAGACTATTGGTAGATGAGATAGCAGAAAAGAAGGCCCAAGGAATCAGGCCCCTGTTGTAGTCTGAGTTTTGTCTTCTCAAAATTTCACATGTTGAAGTGCTAACCCCCAGGGACTCAGAACGTGACTATATTTGAGGACAGGATCTTTAAAGAGGTAATTAAGTTAAAACGAGATCTTTAGGGTAGGCCATAATCCTGTATGACTGATGTTCTCAGAAAGAAGTGAAAGTTTAGGGGCGCCTGGGTGGCTCGGTTGGTTGAGTGTCTGACTTCAGCTCAGGTCATGATCTCATAGTTTGTGAGTTTGAGCCCCACATAGGGCTCACTGCTGTCAGTACAGAGTCTGCTTCAGATCCTCTGTTCCTGCCCCAGCTCCCGCCCGGCCCTTGCCCCTCCCCCACTTGCACATGCTCTCTCTCAAAAATAAACATAAAAAAAAAAAAAAAAAAGAGGAAATTTGGTCACAGATACAGAGGGAAAACCTCATAAAGACACAGAGAATAGATGGCTATCTATCTATAAGCCAAGAAAAGAGGCCTCAGAAGAAATGAACCTTCTCACCACACACACACACACACACACACACACACACACACACACACACAGTCATTATGTGAGGTGATAGAGGTATTAACTAACTTTACTGCGATCATCATTTTGCAAAATATATGTACATCAAAACATCACAGGGGCACCTGGGTGGCTCAGTTGGTTAAGCGTCTGACTTCGGCTCAGGTCACGATCTCACGGTCTGTGAGTTCAAGCCCCGCATTGGGCTCTGTGCTGACAGCTCGGAGCCTGGAGCCTGCTTCGCATCCTGTGTCTCCCTCTCTCTCTGCCCCTCCCCCGTTCGTGCTCTGTCTCTCTCTGTCTCAAAAATAAACATTTAAAAATTTATAAAAAAAAAACACATCACATTGTACATCCCAAACTTACATAATGTTACATGTCAATTATGTGGCAATAAATCTGAGAGGAAGAGGAAGAGGGGGAGGAGAAGTAGCAGTTGCAGTATTGGTAGGAGAAGAAGGAGGTGGAGGAGTACTACTAATCCTGCTGATACCTTGTCTTAGACTTCCAGCCTCCAGAACTATGAGAAAAATGTTTATTATTTAAGCCATCTAGACTGTGCTCCTTTCTTATGGCAGCCCTAGCAAACTCATGCACACGCCATATATAGCTACTTACTTGAAAGGCTGGTCAGTGTCCCACAATATAAGCATTCAGAATATTTTACTTGAAGGTAACCATAGAGACAGGGCAGGCATAAACAGCCACATCACAGTACCTTAACAATGATAGTGGCCTTTGAGATTCAATCATGGTTATCTGGGAGACTCTCTTGCAACAAATAGCCTGAGGGTGCTTGAGCTCAACTAAAGAATTCCTACACTCTTGGGGCGCCTGGGTGGCTCAGTCAGTTGAGCGCCCAACTTCAGCTCAGGTTATGATCTCACAGCTCGTGGGTTCGAGCCCTGCGTAGGGCTCTGTGCTGACAGCTCAGAGCCGGAGCCTCCTTTGGATTCTGTGTCTCCCTCTTTCTCTGCCCCTCCCCCACTCATGCTCACTCTCTCTCTCTCTCTCTCTCTTAAAAATAAATATTAAAAAAAATTACTACACTCTAGTTCATCACCTGGTGTTAAGGGAAAAGTCAAGGCATTTTCTACAAATGTGGTTTCTTTCTTTTTCAACTGTTGATGTTACTCAGATGTCTCCTCAAGTATTATATAAGACTAGTGGATATTTGACATTTGGTGCTGTTTTAAATAGGAACTCAATCTTTCCATTAAAAAACGCATAATACATGTAATTGATTAGTATTTTTACATAAGTTTTGAGCATGGCAGTTCCTAGCACGATTTTAACACTACAGCATTCAGTGGTCCACTCAAAAGTATCTAACTATGTACCATCTTCAAAAGGATTTATCTGGTAAAAAAGCAAACAGATTTGGGTCTAAATTAGTGTTCCTCAGTAATAAGACAGTTCAAAATTTAGAAAAAAAGCACAACTGAGTTATGAGTCCCTTATCAGAATGTTTCTCTCTCTGGTGCACCTGGGTGGCTCAGTTGTTTAGTCTGACTCTTGATTTCTGCTCAGGTCACGATCTCATGGCTCATGAGTCTGAGCCCCACTTAGGGCTCCACACTAATAGCACGGAGCCTGCTTGGAATTCTCTCTCCCTCTCTCTCTGCCCTGCCTCCACGTGCATTCCCTTCTCTCTCTGTCTCTGAAAAAAAAAAGTTTCTCTCCTTACTTTTACAGAGGATACATTTTCCTTTGGCACTTTATTTTCAGATAATCCATATACCTCAGCTAAAAGAGTCTTGTTTTTCACCAACAAAGCAGTAAGGTCAGGACAGACTGGGTCAGCTGCTCTTTTCTTGTACATCATTGGGTTCTTGGTGGGAACCGTTTTAACAGGTGGATCAAAACAAGCCTACAAAGAGAAACTGTAAATTAATTAACTGAACGTGTACCCTATTGATCAAAACCAACAATGTTTGAACTCACACAAACGCAATTAAGTAGCTTTAAACAGAATACAACTTTAAAATATTTATTTTGAGGTGCTGGGATAACAAATGCAATAGGTCTCAGGAAAATAGCAAGTAGCCCATATTATTTATCTAAATAAATATAATTTCTAAGAGTATAGGAATCAAGACAACACATATGTGATATCTGGGGAAATGTTAAATCACATCCAATAAAACCTTTATAGAGACGTGAACTATTAGAAAGCCATTGATGAAAGAATTACTTGTATGTATTTGTTTTATTTTTGGTTACAAATCAATTCCTATGCATTTTATTATTATACAAATTGATTTTTTAAAATCTGATTTTAGTAAATCAGTGTCAATTTTGTTTTTTCCACACCTATATGGAGGGTAAAACTTAGGGAGTATTTACCTGTATGACAGTATCTCCTCCTCTTCTCAAAAGGGTGTGCAAAGTGTAATTGTAATTAGTACAATTTTTGTTAAGAACAAAGTTTATATGACTCAAATAAAACCAAGAAACATGTATTAACATAAATCTCTAAAAAAACATATAAATCTATCACATGGTGCTTAATGTGCTAAAGAACAAAATACATTTTTCTAAAGTTACCAGGTTTTAGAATTTTATGCTTACCAAGATACTAGGAAACAGAATTGCACAAGAGAATACAAAATAACTACGTTTAACTATTTAAAGAAATAAAAAAGGAGCATTTGGCTGGCTCAGTCGGTAAAGCGTGCATCTCTTGATCTTGGGGTTGTGGGTTTGAGCCCCAGGTTGGGTATGGAGATTACTTCAAAACAAAACATTAATAAAAAAATAAGAGGTGCGCCTGGGTGGCTCAGTCGGTTGAGCGGCCGACTTCAGCTCAGGTCATGATCTCGCGGCCCGTGAGTTCGAGCCCCACGTCGGGCTCTGTGCTGACAGCTCAGAGCCTGGAGCCTGTTTCGGGTTCTGTGTCTCCCTCTCTCTGACCCTCCCCCGTTCATGCTCTGTCTCTCTCTGTCTCAAAAATAAATAAACGTTAAAAAAAAAAATAAAAAAAAAAAAATAAGAGGGCTGCCTGGGTGGCTAAGTCACTTGAGCATCCAGCTCTTGATTTTGGCTCAGGTCATGGTCCCAGGGTTGTGGGATTGAGCCCCACATCGGGCACCACTCTGAAAAAAAGAAAGAAAGAAGGAAAGAAAGGAAGAAAGAAAGAGAGAAAAGGGAATTTGGAAAATATAAATAAGTCACAGGATCACAAAGAATAAATGTCATGGAAAAAACAACCAAATAAGATTTCTAGAAATTAAAAGTATAATTTTAATTTAAAAATGGAATGGACATGTTAAAAAACAGATTAGGCCTAGCTGAAGAATAAACGGATTTATAGGAAGGAACAAGAGGACAGCATACAGGAGACAATAAATGGTAAATATAAAAGAGAGTTCAAAGGCACAGAAACAACATGAAGTGGTCTATCATATGTCTATTTGGAGTTCAAGAAGTTTATAATTTAAAGAACAGGAAGAGGCATTATTTAAAAACATAATGTCTGAGAATTTTACAGAATTGTTGAAAGATATCAATCTAAGTGGTCTAGCAGATCCCAAGAAGAGTAAATAAAAAGAATTCCTTACCTACACACTCATAATGAAATTGCAGAACATCAAAGAAATATCTAAAAAGCAGATAATTAGAAAGGACAGGTAGTTACAAAGAAATAGCTGTTGGACTGGTGAGTGACTTCTCAACAATAATACAGAAGATTGAAAACTGCAAAATGATAGCTAAGAAAAATTTCCACCGGTTCTAAGAGACACAACTTGTCAAGTCTCTACAACTGGGATGCATCTAAAGTTGGTGCCATTTCATATAGTGGGTAGTTTAGGTGGCAACATTTTTAAACTTTATAATAGTGCATAAAATAGTAGCAATTCTTCAAATCAAGGATATATTGTAACTGGCAGCTAGAATTCTATACTGAATGAAATTATGTTTTAATAGGGGGGTAGAATAAAGACATTTTAGAGAAACAAAAACTGAATTTACCAATATGCCCTCATTTAAGAAAATTCTAAAGGATAGATTTCACATAGAAAATTAACTTACAAAGTCTAAAATACAAGCAAGAATAGTAAAAAATAACAGTAAATATGTGGATATATTTAAAGAAGCATTAAGTAATTTTAAAAATAGGATTTAGGGGATTGAAAATAAAGAATAGAACCAATGCAGGACAAAAAAATGCATATACATGGATAGGAGAAAAATAGTTTAAAGCAGTATAAAATCTTCAGATTTCTCAGGAGTTAACAAAGATTTCAGTTAGCTTTGTTAAGTATATAATGTAATATAGTTAATATAACTACTAAAACTGTAGTCATATAACTTTTAAACTAGTAGAAAAGGATGGGGTGCCTGGGTGGCTCAGTCAGTTAAGCAACCGACTTCAGCTCAGGTCATGATCTCACAGTCCGTGAGTTCAAGCCCCGTGTCAGGCTCAGTGCTGACAGCTCAGAGCCTGAAGCCTGCTTCGGGTTCTGTGTCTCCCTCTCTCTCTCCTGCTCATGCTCTGTCTCTCTCTGTCTCAAAAATAAGTAAAAACATTAAAAAAAATTTAAACTGGTAGAAAAGGAAAAAATGGAATGAAAAAATAAATACAACAAAACAAAAACATAGTCAGTTTTTGGCACGAGAAGAGGAGGAAAAGGAAACAGAAATATAATGGGACAATAGAGTATGCATAATGTGGGGTGTCTGGGTGGCTCAGTCAGTTAAGTGTCTGACTTCGGCTCAGGTCAGGATCTCATAGTTCTTGAGCTTGTGTCTCATGATGGGCTCTGTGCTGACAGCTCAGAGCCTGCTTCAGCTCCTCTGCCTCTCTCTCTGCTCCTCTCCACCTTGCACCCTCTCTCTCTCAAACATAAATAAACATTGAAAAAAATAAAAAAAAGAATATGCATAATGTAATGACAGATATACATCCAAATTGTCAGTAATATCTATAAATGTAAATGAACTAATCCTTCTAGTTAAAAGCAAAGATTATCGACATTAGTTGAAGCAAAAAACTGAAAAACCATATGACAACTAAGAGTTTAATAGGTAAATAATGTGGTATATTCATACAATAAAATACTGCATAATGATGGAAATTAATTTTTCATTTATTATTTTTTTTATTTTAGAGAGAGAGAGCACACACAAACAGGGGAGAGGGGCAGAGAAAGAGAGAATCTTTTTTTTTAAGTTTATTTATTTTTCGGGGCGCCTGGGTGGCTCAGTCAGTTGAGCGTCCGACTTCGGCTCAGGTCACGATCTCGTGGTCCGTGAGTTCGAGCCCCGCGTCGGGCTCTGGGCTGACAGCTCAGAGCCCGGAGCCTGCTTCCAATTCTGTGTCTCCCTCTCTCTCTGCCCCTCCCCCGTTCATGCTCTGTCTCTCTCTGTCTCAAAAATAAATAAATAAATGTTAAAAAAAAAAATTTAAAGTTTATTTATTTTGAGAGATAGAGAAAAGAGAGAGAGAGAACCAGCAGGGGAGGGGCAGAGAAAGAGGGAGACAGAGAATACAAAGTAAGTTCTGAGCTGTCGGCACAGAGCCCAACATGGGGCTTAAACTCACAAACCTTGACATCATGACCTGAGCTATAAAGTCTGATGTTTAACTGACTGGAGCCACCCAGGTGCCCCAAGAAAGAGAGAATCTCTTTGATGCAGGGCTGGATCCCATGACCCTGGGATCATGACCTGAGCCAAAATCAAGAGTCAGGTGCTCAAATGATTGAGCCACCCAGACACCCCAAAATTATTAATAACTGTAGTAATTATTAATAACTGCATCAACACAAACTCACAAAGCAAAAGAAAGCAGTATAATTCAATTCAAATCAACTTTCAAAACCGATAAAAACATGGATTAGGGATACATGTATGGGTGATTAACTAGGAAAAGAAACAAGGAATGACAGATGCAAAATTCAAAACACCTACTACTTTGAGGTTTAGGTGGGAGGAAAGGGATTTAGTTAGGAAGGGGCACACAGGAAGCGGATAAGGCAATGTTCTGTGAAACTAGGGAGTAAGTTCATAGGTATTAGTTTCGTTATCTAATCTGTGTGTATACATTTTGTAGTTTTCTAAGCATGACGTATTTTTTAAAATAAATCCATACACAAAACAAAGCCACGTATTTTTAAAAGATGTGTATATATATTCAAAGGCATATATCAAATATATTAGATTGAAATGGGATACAAATGGAGATTATGGGGGAAAAAGTAAAGCACAACCTGACACAGAAAGATGACAATATACCATGAACTAACATGAGTAACTTGACAGCATACCCGAGATCCAAAATAAGAGTAAACTGATTAAAATGTGCTAGCTATCTTATTTAGTACATTTCAATCTCCTATCCAAGTACTAACCAGGCCCGACCCTGCTTAGCCTCCGAGATCAGACGAGATCGGGCGCATTCAGGGTGGTATGGCCGTAGACTAGTACATTTCAATCTCACTAAGATTTATTTTTTTTTAAACAAGGAATATTTCTTTTTATTCCCTCTTTTTTTTTTTTTAGTTTTTTTTTTTTTTTTATCCTTTTTTATTTTTGAGACAGAGCATGAGCAGGGAAGGGGCAGAGAGAGAGACACACAGAATCCGAAGCAGGTTCCAGGCTCTGACTTGTCAGCACAGAGCCCGACGCGGGGCCCAACTCACAAACCGTGAAATCATGACCTGAGCCGAAGTCAGACACTTAACCAACTGAGCTACCCAGGTGTCCCAGTCTTTTTATTCCCTTTTAAGACTAAAGCTAATATAGTTAGCTTTCAGGATTTAAGAAAGTCATGTACAAAAAATAGGCATTATTTTTCCTTGCAATATCACTGAGACTTAAAACACCAATAATAAAAATGAAAATAATAACTATTATTTCCAGTTAGGCTTTTGGTTCATAAAAATAAGCAATATACAACCTACAATTTATTTTTTGTATATAGTTCTTTCAAATACAGTTTGAAAACTTTTTATTTCATAGTTTAAAAGGTATGGATAAGGAGGCATGCCGTAAAAGAATACGCAACTGCGGCTTATATATATACAGAAATTAAAATATATAAAAAATGTGATATATTAATTTGTAATGAAATTCTATGCAGCAGTTAACATTCACAGACTAAACTAATGTGAATCAAAAAGAACAACTTTCAAAAACATAAGATTGAATGCAAATAGCATGGCAGAAAGTTATGTCTAGAATACCATTTATGTAATTTTTTAAATGTCCAAAACATTAAAAGTCTTCATATATATGCAAGAACATAAAGATTATATACACACTTAGTTCACAAGAGTTCTCTCCCAAAATGAAAAAAAAAAAAAAAAAAAAAAAGGCCCAAGATGGCCAAATAACACTTTCACAGAGGTTTGTAATAGCAGCTGCCTGGGGCACCTGAGTGGCTCTGTCGGCTGAGTGTCCAACTCTTGGTATCAGGTGGGGTCATGATCTCACATTTCCCCTAACCGGGCTCTGTGCTGACAGTGCAGAGCCTGCTTAGGCTTCTCTCTCCCTCTCGATCTCTGCCCCTCCCCCCACCTCAAAATAAATAGTTAAAAAAAAAAAAATAGCAGCTTCCCTAACACCTCCATATCTCACCACCCCAGACCCTGGGGGTGTTCACCCCACTTCATTCTAGTATCCAAGATACCTAATGCTCAACAGCAGAAACTCCAAGGCCTGCCCCAGTGCTAGGAATGGCAAAGATTCTTACTGGTTGATGTCTGATCTTGTTAAATTTTTTATATCATCCGTCCCGAGAGCTGGGGATGGGATCAAAAGTTACACAATGGTCATCAACTGTTACCAGTCAAGTTTAATCTCTTTTAAAAGAAGAAGTGAAGCAAACTGGGGGGGGGGGGGGGGGCGGGGGGTCAAATATAAATCTGTGCAATGGGTACGTGTGTATATACATGTATATGTAACATTCTTTATCCATTCATCCACAACTTATTTTTACTGTAAAACATTTCCTCTCCTAGCAAAGCAACTAAGCTTGTGATTCTCATTTAACCCCAATATGGGGAGTAGGAAATAAACTACGCTAGTCTGCATTTTCACCCCAAGCTCAGACTTCATCCCCGAAGAGCTGTATGCTAAAGATAAGGTGGATCTTTCTAGTGATCTTAAAAACATCAATGGAAGGGACATCAACTGATACAAGAGGATATGTAACCTTCAGAAAAATTCTCATTAGGGTCTAGCGCTAATAAAACAAGGCTGTAAACCAAGGAGGTAATATGGTGCATATGGAGGTAATATGGTAAAAGGTAACAGGACTCAAGACTACTTCGTTCTGCCCCCAAATCACTGTGGCCTCTCTAGTGCTGTTTCCTAATTTGGAAAATGATAGAGTTGGATCAAATTAATTCAGAGGCCCGTTAGAGTCTATTTTTATGTTGTTTTGGGATTATTGGGCCTCCGTGAAATGTCAGAACCACCAAAAAGGCAAATATAAACAAAATCCACTTTGAGGTTCCATTAGATTGAGTTGCTTCACTGTTCCTTATTCTAGAGTCAAGCTGGGAATCAAAAGAAATGAGAGTTCATTTGACCTCACATCTTAGATCAGTCACTAGCAAAGACATAAAAGGGTGCTCGCACAGGCAGGTGGGCAAACAGAACTGGACTTTCCTTTCTCCTGGCCCTCAATTGTGCAGGAGTTGTTGTACCTCTGTCTTCTAAGAACAGGGCAAAAAAATAAATGCCAGCGTACAACTCACCACTGGGCTATTTTTCTGAGATGTGTGAGCTGATAGATGCTTGGCTTTTGATGGCTTAGCCTCGTGGAGCCCTTTGCTTTGGCCAGTAGCAAGGCTTCCTGGATCTGAGTGGTTTAAAAACTGGAGAGGGCCTGACATGTTGGAGATAAAAGAAGCATGAAACAGATCTAGTAATGGTGATCCAAGGTGCTTCCAAGGAGAGTCTGCATAGAGCAGTCAGGAATTGCTGCTGAGGTATGCCCAGCCTCAATAACAATGTCTTTAGGAAGGTTCCACTTCAGATCCACACACCTTAGCCAGACTTGAGAAGGAGATGCCTGCTGAACCTGTTGCTTGGAGACAAGGCAGATCTACCTTCTAAAGAGCAAATCATGGTTTAAATTGTAACTGGTGGAAACAGCCTGCTAACGTATATATATATGTACTCATATCATATTTAAATGCTACTTATGAATCATATCTATGGAAATAAGACTTGCAAATAGCCTTCATTTTCAGTTTCTCTATCAGGATCCCTAACTATATCCCTCTGGATTCAGCCAACAGATAGAAAGTCTAACACGAGTTCATAACGTAGCATCTGATAACTCATAGTGCTCTTTTTGCCCCAGCAGAATGTAACTTTACATTATAATTTTCATAAATTCAATTTCCCAAGAACTTCAGTACTGCCTTAAATCCATATTCCCTACTCAGTTCAACTTCATATATTATCTTTCTTTTCTAACATTAAAGTAAAGGCAAGAGTGGAAAGCCATCTTCCAAATTAATGTTCACATTTTATTAGACAAGAAGAGATTTCTTTATTAAGAAAAGGAGATTTCTTTTTTAAGATCAGGGGATGTATGAGGGAAGGGGAGGAGAAAGCCACATTTAGAAAAACTGAAGGCCAGAGGGCTGCATGTAAGTGGGGTATGTGTTTCTTTGGCTGCTTGGTATCTCCCAGGAAATTAAACTTTCCTAGATTAAAGGCATTTTCACAGAGAAAAAAAAAAAAATCAAGATGTGTGACTTGAATAACATGGAACAGAAAGCATGAAGGCCTGATTTTATTCACTAACCCTGAAATCCATTTTGAAATTCCTGTATTATTTCATTCTTTTGATATTTAAGGCAATTACTAAAGTACAAATATCTCTGAGGCATCTGGCTGGCTCAGTGGGTGCAGCACGTGACTTGATCTCAGAGTTGTGAGTTTAAGCCCCATGTTGGGTGTAGAGATTACTTAATAAAATCTTAAAAAATAAATAAAGTGCAAATATCTCTAATGAGACTTTAGTGTTTTCCTCATTCTTATCATTTAATACCTACAATCATTACTACATTCCTTTTCTAAGAACCAAAGAAGAGAATTGAAAAACAACTTAAGTTTTGGTGAATGAAAAGGGAGAATAAATAGCTCCTAAATTCTGGAACAAAAATGATAGTGGAGACAAATGTCTCCGTAAGAAATCTAGGGGCACCTGGGTGGCTTAGTTGGTTGAGCATCTGACTTCGGCTCAGGTCATGATCTCACGGCTCATGAGTTCAAGCCCCATGACGGGCTCTGTGCTGACAGCTCAGAGCATGGAGCCTGCTTCAGATTCTGTTCTGTGTCTCTCTTTGCTCCTTCCCTGCTCATGCACTGTCTCTCTCTCTCTCTCTCTCTCTCTCTCTCTCTCTCAAATATAAATATAAAATTTTTTTAAAGAATTCTATCCTTTACTTTTATTTCCTTACATTTTATGAAAATTATGCTCTATTAAAAACAAAGTTACTTAATGAGTTTCACTCATATTGCTTCTAAAAACCAGGCTATATTATTATGTGGACCAAACTATACCTCCAAAAGCATGAACATATAAATTCTTCAATATCAGTTCAAATACCACCTTAGTCCCCAATTCCTGCAAGGTAAGGGGGTAATCTCTTTCTCTAACTCTTGTAGTGTATGATCTACACCTTCCTTTCAACTGTTACCTCATTCAATGTTGGATTATGTAAAAATATTATCTCTCCTACTACATTAAAGGTACCTAAGAGCAGGATCTATTTCTGGTTTATCTCTATCATCTCAAGAGTAGGCACAAAAAATACACATTGAACAACTAAAGAACCCAACAGAAAAAAAAAAATTCCTTAATACAAAGTTAACTCATATGGGTAATAGTACTGTTTTCCCAAACTAACCTTATATAATAAAAATGTATTAGGAGACTACACAAAATAGAGCAATATGACAGAATTATTCTGTGACGAGAGGTTCCTAGATGACTATTCTGTTTTTCTATTCATTTAAAAGATGTATCAATACTTCAAATGAGAAAAGATACAGTATGCTACACTTCACTATGCTTCAGAATGTAAAAACCATACATTTTTACCATATCAAACACAAGAGAAAAGTCCGAATTTAAGTTCAATTCCCAGAAGACACTTCAATTGTACAAGGTGAGTGGCAGCCTGGCAAGATTTGCCAGTAGAATGTTTGCACAACAAAGAAGCTGTTTCTAGGTGAACGCATCACAGAACTCCAAGGAAGGGAAAAGTCCTTCCAAAGTGACGCAGTAAGGTAGCCCATGACTATTTCCTTAATTAATGACGTGAAAGCACAAAGCGATTTTCATCAAGCACTAGTAAACCTAAGAACTCTGAAGAAAGTGATTCCCCTGAAAGTAAACCTTCCAGAAAATTTGGGGCCTTTTGTGAAATTCTTGAAATAGGTGAAACTTTTGTCTCCAATACCTCATTCAGGGAAGAAGTACTTTGAGAGGAAAAAATGATTTGATTCAATCTACTATTTCTAAAGCAGAAGATGATTTGTCTGCAAAACTGATATTCTAATTCTAAGCAAATACTTTTTTACACTAGAGAAAGTGTATCCCTAATATGTTTTTTTTTTTTTTTAAGAAACCACCCAGACCATGTCCCTTCCTTCTTAATCGCTCAAAGGAGGAAAAGAACCATCACCAAGGGTAAAAAGCAGCTATAAAAGCAACACCAAAGCCAGCTTCATACTCAGGAAAGGACACTGCACCTCCTCCCTGTGGTTGTAAGTACTCTACATGTTCAGAGAAACTTCTCTAGTAATGAACTACAGAAATGATCCCTGGGCACCTGGGTGGCTCAGGTCATGATCTCATATTTCGTGAGTTCAAGTTCCACATTCAGCTCTCCGCTGTCAGAGCGGAGCCTGCTTCAGATCCTCTGTTCCCATCTCTTTCTGCCCCTCCCCCACTTGCGTGCACACGCTCTCAAATAAACATTAAAAAAATTAAAAAAAAAAAAAAAAAAAGAAATGCTCCCTGAAAGTATAGTCTTCCTGTTATGTATTCTTGATACCAGAATCATTGGGATTATACTTTAAATGTCATCTTCTCATCTTCTTGGTTCTCAGCTCTGCCTGCACATTAGAATCTCAGCGAAAACTTTTAAAAAGTACTGATACCCCGATCCCACCCCAAATTCTGACTTAATTGGTCTACACTGGAGCCTATGCATAACTTTTTTTTCTCTAAAGGTACACAAGTAATTTTAGTGTTGCTTTAGGGTTGAGAATGACTGTTGTACTATCTTCATTTATAAATATTAAAAATGAGGCAGCACAAAGTGATATTCATTGGAATGAGAGTAATAGTTAATAACTAACCTTAGAAAATAAGCAATATAATTTTCCCCTAAAACAAGGTTTTAAAAATTATATCCCTAAGCAGCAGGAATAGAAGCATGAACAAGACAGGAAATGTATTACAAAGCTTACATTTCTGGTGGAAAAAGTGAACAAGTATATAAATAAGATTATTTTATATAGTGATAAGAGTTGTGAATAAAATAGGCTAATGTGACAGTTATGAGTTAAATGAGTAGGCAGGCAGCTTTTGATAGTATAATCAAAGAAGGCCTGTTTTACATATATTAACATAAATTAAATCATATTATACATTTTATTGAATAACCTGAGTTTATCATTTAACAAAATGTGAAAGCTATCTTACACATCTATATGCATCCATTACATATGTCTATTGCTCCTTTAACCACTGTATCCGTCCTGATGAAGATTTTTTTACTACTGAAATCAACACTGTGAGGAACACTTTTATACATTTGTACACTTTTATACTCCAGGATAAATTCCTACAAGTGAAATTACAAGGTTAAAGAAAGCATACATTTAAGTTTCTGATAGATAGGATCAGATTTTCCTCAAAAAGTTTGGAACAAATGCAGCTTCTGCAAAAGGTTGCATTTTTTTTTCAAGCAACTGCCATTAAGATCATTTGGATAAAAATATTTTGTCTTTCTATTCTCTGTGAAATTATTGATTCTCAATCTTTACCTGATCTGACCAATTTGCAATATATTTGAGTTACCCTTTTTCCCATAAAACACTTTCTTTACCTGTCTTCTAAAGCAGTATGCCTCTGTGGTTTTCCTCATAACACACTGGACTCTGCTTTCTTAAAAAAATTGTGTTATGTTTATTATTTATTTTTGAGAGAGACTCAGCATGAGCAGGGGAGACAGAGCGTGAACAGGGGAGGTTCAGAGAGAGAGGGAGACACAGAATCTGAAGCAGACTCCAGGCTCTAAGTTGTCCCCACAGAGCCCAACACAGGGCTCGAAACAATGAATCATGAGAACATGACCTGAGCTGATGCTTAACAGACTGAGCCACCCAGGTTCCCCTGAACCTTGCTTTTCAATCTGCTCTCCAGGTTCTTCCTCATTTCTTGAATTCTAAACATTGAAATATCCTGGGGATCAGTTCTTGGTCCTTTCTCTACCTACACCCATTCCCTTCATGGGCTCTTATCTAATCTCATGGACTTAAATATCTATTTCATTTGGATGTCTAAGAAGTCTCTGAAAACATCTAAAACTGAATTAAAATTCAAAACCTGCTCCTGCCACAGAGCTATCTTATTTCAATTCAATATATGACAACTCCATCTTTCCAGTTGCTCGAACCAAATCCATTCTCCTACACCCCAATTTCTTCTTTTCAAACAGGCTTCTGCCCAAGTCAGATTCCCCAGAGAAGCCTTTCTTACCACATTTCTAAAACAGTACTTTCCTGCCTCTTAACCACCATTGCCCATCCTCTCAGCTTGTCTATTATTTTGGTTTTTTTTTTTAATTTAATGTCTATTTATTTTGAGAGATAGAAAGTGCGAGCAGGGGAGGGGCAGAGAGAGAGAGGGAGACATAGAATCCAAAGCAGGCTCTAGGCTCTGAGCTGTCAGCACAGGGCCCGACGCAGGGCTCAAACTCACACGCCGTGAGATCATGACTGAGTCGAAGTCAGATGCTCAAACGACTGAGCCACCCAGGTGCCTCTCAGCTTGTCTATTTTTTTTTTTAATTTTTTTAACATTTATTAATTTTTGAGAGACAGAGAGAGACAGAGCATGAGTGGGGAAGGTACAGAGAGAGAGGATGACACAGAATCTGAAGCAGGCTCCAGGCTCTGTGCTGTCAGCACAGAGCCCGATGCGGGGCTCGAACCCCAAATGGCGAGATCATGACCTGAGTGGAAGTCAGATGCTCAGCCGACTGAGCCACCCAGGCGCCCCTCAGCTTGTCTATTTTTAAAAAATGATATGTCAACATCTAAAATTAGAGCATATATTTCTTTAATTGGTCATTGTTTTGTTACCAGAATATTAGCTGGGGACAGGAAATTCATTGTTTCACTATGGTATCTCTAGCACCCTGAGCAGTACTTTTTTTTTTAAGTTTGTATTTATTTTTGAGAAGGAGTGAGAGAGAATCCCAAGCAGGCTCTACGCTGACAGCATGGAGCCCAACGTGAGGCTCCATCCCACAAACTATGAGATCAAGACCTGAGCCGAAATCAAGAGTTGGATGCCACCCAGGCACCCCAGTATTTTTTGTTGTTAGCACAGTAGCCACTCAATAACCATTTGTTCAATGAATGAATGAATGATACAGGTCACATAAAGATATTTTTATTGAAAACCAGGTTGTTGAGGTGGAAAAGACAATATATTTAGAGACGAAGCATCAAGGTTTGGGGCCTGTCCCAGGCACAGCTATACAGCTTTGGGCAAGTTATCCTTCAAAGTCTATTTCTCCAGCTGTAAATTGGGGTCTTGCCATCTTCCTCAGCAAACAAGACAGCTGAAATAGTCAATATGTACTTGGTATTATAAGCCACAAAAGTTTCACTACCTGCAATTTACCAGGAACATTTGCTTCAATTTTCCTCTTAATTTTACTTGTTTAGGTCAAACACAACATAAGGGTATGTGTTCAGGGGTCCTTATATTAAGTTATTACATTACATCACTATATTATATATTATTTTAAAAAAATTTTTTTAATGTTTATTTTTGACAGAGAGAGAGACCAAGCACGAGCAGGGTAGGGGCAGAGAGAGAAGGAGACACAGAATCCGAAGCAGGCTCCAGGCTCCAAGCTGTCAGCACAGAGCCGATTCGGGGCCTGAACTCACGAACCGTGAGATCATGACCTGAGCTGAAGTCGGAAGCTCAACTGACTCAGCCATCCAGGCGCCCCTATTATTATTTTTTTAAGTAGGCTCCATGGTCAGCACGGAGCCCAACACGGAGCCTGAACTCACAACCCTGAGATCATGACCTGAGCTGAGGTCAAAAGTTGGACACCCAACTGACTGAGCCACCCAGGCACCCCCATATTATGTATTATTAAGTTGTACTTCTATTTTGTCTACTTGTGCAAACTTTAAGAAAGGTAAAGTAAATGCAATTACTAGAAAAAAATTCACCAAAAAATTTTTAATTCTACTGGTGGTGGTTGTACAAGTCTGTAAATCAACCAAAAATCATTCAGTTGTACACTTAAATCAGGTGAATTTTATGGCATATGAATTATATCTCAATAAAACTGTTAATAAAACAAAAAAAGAGATTCTCTGACTCTCTATATAAGGCTACTGTAAAATATCCTCGGAATTTAGGAATAAGGCCAAAGTCACCTACCAAAAGCCCAAAATTAAAAAAAAAAAAAAGAAAAAAGGTCAGAAGATGAGCTCTGCCATTAGTTGAAGCATGACACTGTAAAAGATGTTTTATAAGAAACCCAGATATTTGGTCAATCCAAAATGACCTGAACAAAATCACTATCTCAAAGAGGTATCTGCACCCTCCTGCTCATCAAAGCATTATTTACAATAGTCAATAAATGGAAACAACTTATTCCCATGGAAGAATGGGTAAAAAGAATGTTATACACAATCCAACCCACCTACCCACAAGACTATTAAAAAAGGAAATCCTGCCTTTTAGGATAACGTGGACCTTGAGGGCATAGGCTAAATGAAGTAAGGGACAGAAAAATACTGATATCATTTATATGTGGATCTAAAAAAGCCTACTTCATAGGAATAGAATGGTGATTGCCAGGGGGTAGGGGAAATGGGGCCATCTAAGGGTATAAATTTACAGCGATTAAGAAGAGTAAGTTCTGGGGATCCAATGTTCAGCATGGTGACTACAACCAACAACCATCAATACTGTATTATACACTTGAAAGTTAAGGGAGTAAACCTTAAATGTTATTGTCACACACAAACTACTGTCATTATGTGAGAATGGAGATGTTAACTAACCCTCTTGTGGTAATTATTTCATAACATACACGGGGATCAAATCATTATTCTACATTTTAAGCTTACATGGATTGTATGTTAATTATCTCTCAGTAAAACTGGGGGTAAAAAATAAAGGAAGTGACCTGAACAACTTAACTTTACAGCTACACCGGGATGACCGCACAGTAAGAACGCAGCTAGTTTCTAGAGCTGAGCAGAAAAACGCCCCATCCCGCTTCCGGAGTGGAGCCTGCGGGGAGGGAGTGTCCCCTCCGTGGGTCACTTGGCGCCTAGTTCAAGCAGCGTCCGTCCCCTCCAACCCTAGATCTTCGCGGGGGAGCTGACAAAATTTAGGCTTGCTGAGCCGACGACCCTCCTTGCTTGCACTGACCGACCCCGAGGTTACCCCGGCCGCTTGGGGACTGGCGGCGCTTCAGCTCAGAGGGGTCTCACCCAGAGCGCTTCGACCTTGGCTGAGTAGGAGTCACCCGAGATTTCAAAACGGTTACGGGCGCTATTCACCCGAGATTTCAAAAACGGTTACGGGCGCTATTCGGACCCTCGGACTCAGAATAGGGGTGGAAGCCCCACACCAGTCTGACAGCGCCGGTGGGCGAGAAGAAGCCGCCCCAGGCCAGCCCTGCGCCCCACCAGGTACCCCGCGCGGAGACCGGCGGAACTCTCCCGGGGAAGCCACGCGCCTTCAGCCCCCGGGGTACACCTTCCCCTGGGAGCAATCCTGCCCCAGAGACCCGCCTCACTCCCGCGCGCGCGAAACCGTTCTCCCGCGAGATCGCCCCTCCGACTCCGCCCACTGCTCCGCCCACGGAGAGCTGGCCTGGAGGCCAGACCCCTCTTCGGACAGTTCCCCACCCCACCCGAAGGCGCAATCTGAAACTACTCCTTCCACCAGCCAATCATTTCCTCTAGTCGCTCATCACCGAGTTCATCCATCTTTCCGGGGCTTTCGGAAGTCCAAATCCCGGCTCTTCACTACAGAAGTGCCTAGGTCCTTCCGGACTGCGCATGCGCATCGATGGGGCGGAGGTGGGGGGGAGGGGCGGGTGGCGCAGGCGCAGTAGCATGATCTCCGGGGGTGGTCGCTAAGCACGTGGGTTGTGCTGGCCAGCGCGCCAGTGGAGCTACTGGATCCTCAGTTTCGGTGGTGTCCATCGTGGGCAGCGGACTAATAAAGGCCATGGCACCGGCGGAAATCCTGAACGGGAAGGTGGTCTCCGCGTAAGCACCTGTCATTGTTGTTAGGGCATGTTGGGCTGCAGGCGAGGGTTCTGAGCAGAGTATGCAGGTCCCCATATTCCCATTTTTTTGCTGGAGGGACACTTGTAGCGCAAGAGTAAGGCTGGCCGGGGGCGTGGGGGAGGACGTAGTGTTGAACCCATCACACTTGAAGATCGATCCCCTGCAGTCGAAAAAATGGGGACTTGGGCACCGTCCGCGTTTCTAGAAGGGCTCCCTGATGGCTGGGCCGGCTGGCTATTGGATTTTGGACCAGTTTTCTTAACCCGCCCGACTGTGCTCCTCAAAATGCAGCTGCTGACGGCTCTCTGCCAGAAGAGAGTGGTTGGGACTGTCTGCAGCACCATATCAGAACTCAGAAATGCAGTTTCCTCACTTACGCTGTAATTCGGAGCTGAGGAGACAAATTAGTAAGATTAATGAGTGACAAAACTTGACAAGGGTACAAGACTGATTAGTGACGGAGGGACCTCTTCCAACCATCGCTTTCCCACTACACCTGAGTCATCATTTGCTAAGTGGAACCCAATAAGCTTTCGATTTCCCTTCAATTTCATGCTCCTCTAATACCCTTGTCTGCATCCAGGCCCTAGAGTTACTTTCAAGTTTGGCTCCTGAGTCCTGACACTATTCTGTGTAGCATTTGGCCTCTGCTTGTTCTACCTATATAGGAAATGTAAATGCCTAACTGGTGGATATGATTGCCAGACTTACTCCCAAGAAGTACACCCTGCTGTTTTTTGTCTGGGAGGTGACTAGTGGGAAAATATGAGAGTAGAAGAGGAAAGGATACATTTTGTGTGACTCTCCGGGAGGTTGATCTTGGGGCCTTTGACTTCGCAGTTATTTAATAACTACTGTAGTTGGCAACAGTAATTGTCTTGTAAACCTGCCAACTCTGTGGGTAAAAGGTTTTTGAGTGTATTAGGGAGTCACTGGTAGTGAAAACCATCCTGGGGCAAAATGATTTTTCCTGGAAGGTAGAGATGGTGGACAAAGGAGGTGAGATGTACAGTAAATGGTAATGAATCTTCCACATTGGGAAAGAGAAACTCCAGACTTTTAGACTGGAAGTCACGATACATCTGAGTGCTTTTGAACATGTGGTATGCTGAATTACATTGTTTCTGCTTGACTTTGCTTTTGGTTTGTCTTCAGTCAAACCTACTCCCTTTACCAGTGGCTTTTTCTGATAAAGTCTTTTTAAAAAGACTGGTTGAAGAGATAATTTAGGCTTGCTTCTTGGCAGGCCACTGAAAATAGGTGCTCAATGGGTACGTTTTTGTTGAGTGGAGAGCAAGTTAAATATGTTTGTTAACTCCACAAAGGCATTGTCTTGTTTATGTCTATGTCCAAAACACCTAGAAACCTTTCCTTAGTAGTTAGTTATGTGGCTTTAAGCAAATTGGTTAACCTATCTATGCCAGAACTTCCTCTGATGTAAAATAAAGATAATATGGAGACCATTGAGTTGTTAGGAGAAATTAAAAGAGTTCTTAGCTGAAAAACATTTAGAGTTATTCCTGACACGTAATAAGTGTTCAACACATGTTAGCTGTGTTAATGATTAGAAATTAGTTAATGTAATCATGGATGATTGATTCATGATCTTTTTGACAGTGATAGGTGCTTGAGATCTATTTCAATGGTTCCCAATATTAACTCACATTGAAGTCACTGAGGAAGATTTTGTTTACTATTTCTTTTTATTTAAACATGAATACATACAGGGGTGCCCTGATGGCTCAGTCACTGAGGCTTCCGACTCTTGATTTTGGCTTAGATCATGATCTCGTGGTTTGTGAGTTTAAGCCCCTGTTGGGGTCTGTGCTGAGACCACAGAGCCTGCTTGGGATTCTCTCTCTGCCCCCCCCCTCAAAAAAAACCCCAAAAACTTTAAACATTAATACATACAGTGAGTGTGCCTATCACAAGTATACAACTCAATGAATTTTTTGCAACTGAACTTAACTGAATAGCACCCAGATCAAGAAATGGCATTGACACCCAAGAAGCCCTCCCTTCCTAAACCTCCGGTCACCATCTCCAATAAAAGTCATCATTTTTAAGAAATATTTGTTTTTGAGAGTAGAGGAGGGGCAGAGAGAGAGGAATACACAGAATCTGAAGCAGGCTCCGAGCTGTCAGCATAGAGCCCAATGTGGGGCTCGAACTCATGAACCTTCAGATCTCGAGCCAAAGTTGGACACTCAACCAACTGAGCCGCCCAGGTGCCTCAAAGGTAGTCATTCACCTGACTTCTAACAATGTAGATTAATGTTGCCCGTTTTTGAACTTTATATAAATGGCATTGTATGGCATAAAGACTTGTGGGTCTGGCTCCTTTCAATGAACATTGTGTTTCTGAGATTATTTCATATTGCATGTAGTTGTAGTTCATTTACTCTCATTGCTGTATTGTATTCTACTATATGACTATGCTACTATTTACTCATCCAGTAACTAGGACACTTAGGTTTCTAGTTTTGGTGATTAGGAGTTTTACTGTTATGAGCATTCTTTTGCATGTCTTTTGATGGAACATATGCATATTTCTGTTGGTTACATATTTAAGAGGATTATAGAGTAGTAGGACAAATATGTATAATTGTATTTAGTAGAAATTGCCAGTCTTTTCCAAGATAGTTTTGCCAATGAGTCTCATAGGGTACTTTTGAAACATATCAATGCCTGGTGCCCACACCAGACTGATTTCATTTGAATTGGCTAGCAATAAGCCACTGGATTCAAATATTCTTTAAATCTTTTAAAAGCTCATTTCTATGATTCTAATGCATCTTGAAACTGAGAACCACTTATTTAAAACCTTACATATAGATCCAGTTCTCATCATTGAAGTATGGCAACGATTTGGCTATAAGGATTGAAAGCATTCTCTGGAAAAGACTGTTCCAGGTACTGGAGGGGTCCCCTCTACCCAGCCTGCTCAGAGCTGACATAGCTAACTTTTTACATTGCCCTGTGGTAGAGCAGTCAGTTAGTTCCTAACACAGTTCTTACAGGAGCATTAAGACCAAGGTCTCCTTGTCCTTACGGAAGATCTGTCTTTCATGTGCTAATAAAATGGTTCAGAGACTGCCATACCTTGCCACCTTGACCTTCATGGAGCTTGTAGTACTCACAGTTCCTCAGAGAGAGGGAGCCTTGGCAGGGGGAACAGCCTTCCTAGCTCATGGGGATCTTGCAATTCCCCAGCAACTTGTACTCAGGCTACAACAGGTTTCTGACTTGGCTGCTGGCTCAGTGGGAATCTGAAGAACAAGGTTCAGCTTGAGTAGGCTGGATTGCAGGCGGAGGCTCTGGGCAGGGTAAACCCACCTGTCGTCTTTTACTGGGTCAGGGACACTCTTGAGAGGAAAGGTAAGTGAACTTCTTACGTTGCAACCAGGGACCCTGGAGTCCAAGGAAAGGGTCCCTCATTCCCCAAGTTTCAGATCAGCTTTCTTGGTTGCCAGCAACTGTTGGGTCTCTCTGGGGATGAATTTGCAAGCCTTCAAGGGCCCTGGGCAGTTTCTTCCCTGATACAGTGTTTGGAATGTAAAATCCCTTCCTTGGGGGGAGAAAGAGTGGAACAGGCCATGAGTTCTACAGTCAGAATTTCTCCAAAATCCAGTCCACTCAATCCATCCCATCCTGCAGCTGAGGCAATAATAGTTGAGGCTAGAAAGTGATGCGATTTGGCCAAAGGTTAATGGCAGAGGTTCAATTGGAACCAAGTCTCGTTCACCCAGCACATGGCATTTTTCACGCTATCAGGCACTTATAACTTTGCTGAAAGGAATTTCGTAAACTAATCTTTGTCTTACTTAACAGTAGTCTCTCATTGCTGTGCTTCCCACTCTGCTGAGAAGACCATCCTTGACTTTTGTTTACTTTTATTATTGTTTATTTTATTATTTATTTTATTATTATTTTTTTATTATTTATTATTTTATTATTCCTTTATACCTTCCTGGAAGCCAGGACTAGACAGAGTTCATCATCTCCAGATTCCATCTCTGCCTGTTCTGCCCTGTGGGAAATCTGGATCTAGTTGCCAAATTATCTCCCTTTGGGAGGAACACCCCATTTCTCCCTTAAGGGGAGTTTGAAGGTTGCAGTCCACGTTTGACAGTTGGGAGAGATCTGAGGGTCAGAGACAAGTGTGTGTCGTTTTGGGGTATTTATTGACTTATTCAACAAATATCTCTGTGCCTCCCGTATGCAAGCACTCTTCAGGACCTAGAGATGATGGCAGTAAGCAAAATAGCTCAAATCCCTGTTTCTGGAGTTTGTGTATTGATAGGTAGAGATGCACAATAAAATAGGTACAAAAATGTGAGGTGGTGAGATGTGCCAAAGGGAAAACCAGAGCAAGGAAGAGGGACAGAGATTCCTGCCACATGGGGGGACTGTAATTTTAAATATGGGAATTAAGCTCATACTATTGTAAAAGTGACTTTGGGGCAAATACTTGAAGGCTGTGGGGCCATGAGCCTACCGATGTTATGGGGAAGAGGGTTCCTGACCAAAAGCAAGCCTGTGCCATGGACCTTTGACCTCATTCTTTATTAAATGACTGCCTTAGGGTCAACAGTGAGGGCCCCAGAGAAGCTGACTAAGCATAACTGGGTGAAGTACACTGTCTTTGGCGGTGACCCACCACCTTGGCTTAAAAGAGGTGTCCTTAAAGAGACAAAGGGATGGAAATTAGATGGAGGAACCGCCCTGATTTGTGTGGTGCCTCAATGGGGTATCTCCTGATCAGATGGGGGCCCTAAATGCGGGGCAACAATCAGGTGGAAGCCTGTGGGGACGAGGGAGGTGAAAGAATTCACCTGAGGCAGAACAAAGGAGGTACAAGTTTACTGAATATGCAGCGAGGGAGAGGAGAGGCTGTCTGCTTGGAGGCAGTGGAAGGAGGCAGCTTTTCAGGAGGGAAAGTGAGAGGTTTGGTGACATAGGGAATTTTCCCTTTTTTGGCAACCGGCTGGTTGTAAGCAGCCCCTTGGTCGGTTAGGGCCTCTGGATATTTCAGGGTGGGTCGCCTGATGGGCCTGTCTGTGTTCAGCCTGGTGATCACTGTGGCCCTTTCTGCATTCCTTTGCTCAAGCCTGCTTGCCTAAAAGTGGCCTCCACAATTTGGTTTTTAGGCTAGAAATTACAATTCTTACCTGTGTGTGCTTTTCAAAGTGAGACTTGCTGGATTTTGTGTGATTTGTTTGCTTTTCCTTCTTCTGTTTGATATACCTGAGCCCACTCCCTCCATTGGTGGCATTTTTCTTGGTCAGGTCTTCTTTCTGCAAAGACTGGTTGTGAAGAGACAGGCAGCTTGCTACTTGTCAGGTGCTGAGAGAAGGTGCTCTTAGTTTTTCTGGGTTGAGCAGAGCAAGTTGGATAAGTTTCTTATGCTCCCTGTGGGCGGAATCCCCAGATCTAGACATAGTGCTGCTCCCTCTGGGGAGCACGGGTAACTTAATTTACCTCTTTGTGCCTTAGTTTCCTCATCTGCATGTTGCGGATAGTGATGGCACATAATTCATAAGGTGGTTGAAATTAAATGAGTCATTCATTACTTTGAAAGCATTTGGAGCAGTTCCTGGCCCATGGTAGGTTTTAATGAATTGGTGCTTTATAGTTAGTATCTGTTGAATAAATAAGTGGTGTCTGTGTTTATCCAGGCTGTGTCTTTGGTAGCTGCCTTATAACCTTGAACCTTAAAATTAGAATTTGTCCTACTGATCAAATATAAAAATGGAACCATGCTATACATTTAGCTCCAGGGCTAGAAAAATTATTTCTGTGAAAAGAATTTGCCCACCACAGAGAAGGGCTGCTAAATGTTGATAAGCTTTTCATTTTGTCCTGTAGATAAAATACCTGTAGACCTTTTGTGCTTAAAAAGATTTGCCTGTAATGAGATCCAAAGTGCAGGCCTTTCAGAAGTTACACGGAACCTCGAATGCCCAAGCTGGCTTGACTCTGGGAGCCTTGCAGGGGAGTGGGATCTTCTGCGAGGTTGTAACTAGGCCGCCTATCTAGGCTACTGGAGTATTGTTGTAAGCGGACCCTGGCAGAGTCTGGAGCTGGCAGCCAACTACTGTGGCCATGGCTCCAGCGAAAATCCTGAGGATGTGGCCCAAGAATAAGTGTCTGTCCTCATCCATCAAGAAGGTTGGCACCAGGCAGTTTGGGATTTGGACAGTGGGGCTTTGAGTAGGGGTGTGTGGTCCCTTGTGTATCCCTCAGGAAGAAGGAATATCAGGTTAGCCTAGCATGGAGTAGGGTCCCTGGAGCAGAGGGAAAAGGCACCCTGTCCTTCCATGGACCCTGGTAGGGGCTGAGCAGGGTAGAAAGACCAGGGCAAGTTAGTGAGCCTCGCTTTCCTCTCTTTTCCTCTTCTGTACTGTGGGGGTGGCCGTAGCAATTATTTATACCCTGGGGTTGCAGAGAGGATTACAAAGGTGTGTAATGTAAGGCTCTCAGAGCCACAGAGCTACTGTGGGCTACTGTGGTTATGACTGTATCCACTGAGGTCTGATCCATAGTGTTGAAAGTTCCCAGCACCCCTGCACTGTGCAGTTAGCTCCCCTTGATACTCTCCTGTAAGGTATCTCCTGGCACTGTCCCTCCGTGAGCTTGAAGGAGTGGGTGGAGGATGGTGCCACAGTCAGGATTCCTCAGCCACCCTGGCCACCTCACCCTCCATTTTGCAGTTTCTGAAGCTTTGGCCAGAATGACTAACTTGACCAAGACTTACAAGGCTGGAGGGGTGGGGGGGTGGGGGGAAGAGTTATAAGTCTGATGGCAGGGACTCCACAGTGTATTTTTCTTCCTAGCCAAGGGCTTGTTACTTGCTTGCCAAAAGAAATTGCAAACTTGTATCCTCCTGTTAGGAGATGAAAGGACAAATTAAATCAGTTTGGAAGGCTCCCAGACTGCTTCTCTTCAGAAAGTCATTTTCAAGGTTGGAGACAAGTCAAGCCTTCTTGCTTTGTTAGCTAAGTTTTTCTTTTCACCCTTGATAAGAAGTTCTTCCCCTAGAGCCTGGGCAGGAGAGGTATAGCTTTGTGTTACTGGTGTTTGAGGACTACCAGGAAAGAGGGAGTATTTCTGTAAAAGGTTTTGCCAGAGCCTAAAAGGAATTTATCTTTAGTGACCTAACGTGATAAATGATCTTTCGTTTTGGTTCCAAGTACGAGTCCTTGTAAGCAGCCTCCTAAAAATTTATTTATTTATTTATTTATTTATTTATTTATTTATTCACTCATTCGTTCATTTATAATTTACTTAAAATTTTTTATGTTTATTTATATTTGAGGGGTGGGGAGAGAGACAGAGACAGAATCTGAAGCTGACTCCAGGCTCTGAGCTGTCAGTAAGCAGAGAGCCTGATGTGGGCCTTGAACTCCTGAGCTGTGAGATCATGACCTGTGCTGAAGTCGGCTGCTCAGTGGACTGAGCCACCCAGTTTCCCCAAGCAGCCTTTTAGATGTAAGCCCTTTTTACCCAAGTTTTCCTTTAGTGTTCCATAAAAGCAGAAAGCTTAGGTCTTTGTGAGGCTTTTCTCAGATAGAGCTCTTGGCCTGCTCTTCCTCTCCAACCAGAGGCCCCCAGCCTTCCACCTTCTTTCCACATTCTGCTTGGATGATGATTCAAAGACCTCTTGGACTTGGGCCCAAAAGCAGCTCTGATGGCCAGATGTGTGGTTAATGGGGAGACTAACTCTGCGTGTTGGGCTCTTGCTTACAGAGCCTCATATGTGGGGCCATCCTGTGATGTCTCATAACTCTTGTTACCAACTGACAGTTAGAAAATGGTGGCCTAGCAGCCAGATGTAGTTATACATTTTGTTGGGTTTACAGAGTTATTTTTAAAAATTGGATTGCTTTCCAGCACATTTAGGTGTATAATTATACCCCAAAATCTGGAATCCTGACTTTTTGAGAGGAAAGGGAAAGCTTAGCAATGCTGTGCTCTCTATTCTTAATGTCACCAAGTTTGTTGGATCAGGGTACAAGCTTCCCCCTCTCCCCTGTGAGGGGAAAGGGCGGTGGGACCACATTGTTCAGGAATCCTACCACACTTGGTTGTGTCCACCTGGACTTGGCAGTGTTTTCCACTTTGTGACCTTTTTCTAATGCACGTTTTTTCTGTCTGTCTCTCTCTCTAATGCACATTTAATCCACTTTTAAAATCGTACATTTCAGGGGCGCCTGGGTGGCTCAGTCGGTTGAAAGGCCGACTTCGGCTCAGGTCATGATCTCGCGGTCCGTGAGTTCGAGCCCCGCGTCGGGCTCTGTGCTGACAGCTCAGAGCCTGGAGCCTGTTTCAGATTCTGTGTCTCCCTCTCTCTGACCCTCCCCCGTTCATGCTCTGTCTCTCTCTGTCTCAAAAATAAAAAATAAACGTTAAAAAAAATAAAAAAAATAAAAAAATAAAATCATACATTTCAGGAAGCTTTTCTTGACCAGTTCAACCTGGTTTCCCAGCTCCATGTGTTGTCTCTAGATCGGTGGTTCTCAAATGCTGCCAGTTTGCCCTTTTCTCCACCCCAAGGCACATTTAGTCAGGGCACATTTGGATGTGTCTGGAGACATTTTTGGTTGTCGGTTGGGGACTTGTCATCTATGCTGGTGGCATCAAGAGGTAGAAGCCAGGGATGTTCCAGAGCATCCTACAGTGCACAGAAGAGGCCCCTCCAACGAATAATTATCTGGCCCAAATGTCAGTAGTGCAGAGATTGATAAACCCTGATCTAGAAATTTAAGGAAAGTAGTTATTGTATCATTGTGTATATGGATTAATGATGCCTTGTACACTCCCTGAGAATTAGAAGATTCACTAGAATTTTACACCATTAGCTGTTTTCATGTCCTGAATGTCAGGCACTTTACCTTCCTTAGGTGTTGGAGAGATTGGATGGAAGAATTTTACATTAGAAATTTTTATTGGAGCATGAAATGGATTCACATTAAGCTTTCAAATATATATTTGAGGTATCTGTCAAGTTTAGTATATATTTGCATTAATTATAATAATTCTCATATTAAATATTTTATTCTTCAACATAATGAAGGAAAGTACTGATACTAGTTGATCTGTATACTGATACAGTGTAGCTGTTGCTATTATACCATGTATCAGTGAAAACAATCAGGTGTTTTTTAAATGCTTATTTTTTTATTTTGAGAGAGAAAGAGAGAGAGAAAATCCCAAGCAGGTTCCAGAGCCTGGCACGGGGCTCAGTCTCATGACCTGAGCTGATATCAAGTTTGACAATTAACTAACTGAGCCACCCCAGGACAACCCTCCCCACCTCCCCCCCCCTCCTTTCTTTTTTAATAATTGAAAACAGTTCTAACAAGAAGGTAATTTAGACTTTTAATTTAACTAGGAATTTGAAATATATGTATTTCTTGGAACACTAGGTGGCCTCACAATCACAATTGTTTTTACAAGAAACTACGTGTTTTTGTTTTTGTTTTTGTTTTTTAATTTGAAGTATTTATTTTTAGCAGCATAACATTGTATGGACAAATGAGATAAAACAACAAATGAACAACATGAAAACAATGCAAATAAAATATGTGTGTTGTTTTGCACAGTTAAAACCTTACAACAATAATTTACTCCTTGGGAAGTTGGGCAAAAGAAATTTGTGTCCTTTAGAAAAGCTCTACATACTGAATGAAGATGAATGTCCGTCCTTTTTCTCTGGTCAGTTACTGAAGGTATATTCTGTTCACCTTTGAGAATCATTTGGGAATTACTCTAAGCTTGTGTTGTATTTCACTGTTTGTTGACTGAGGCAGCTTTATTTTCATCATGTAGATTTCTCAGCCAGGTGGTTAAATACCCTTTACTGCCTCCTTTTTCCACCTATAGCTTCTGTTGGAATGGCCCTGTTGGGTTATATTTTAGCAATGCTTTTGTCTCTGTCATAAAATGTCCAAAATTTGAAAATGAGCCAACATTTTATATCATAAAGAATGAGTTGTAATTTGTACTGGGCTTTTCCAGGAGTAATTGTACAACTTTGGCAAAAGAAATCTGGGTGACTATTTACGGGTATTATCTGACTGGGACTCTCTGGGGGTAATGTGATTCTATAGGGACATGCATCTTTGACTTACTGATTAGACTGTTTAACAACTGTATGTGGCAGAAGTTAAGTTGGAGAAAATAGTAATGCACATGACTCTTATCTATACAGATTTAAACAAATTTTGACAGGTTGAAATATAAATGATTAAAAAAATTTTTTTGAATGTTTATTTTTATTTATTTTTTTAAAAATTTTTAAGGTTTTTTTTTTAATTTATTTTTGAGACAGAGAGAGACAGAGCATGAATGGGGGAGGGTCAGAGAG
Organism: Panthera pardus; assembly: GCF_024362965.1. Classification (NCBI taxonomy): domain Eukaryota; kingdom Metazoa; phylum Chordata; class Mammalia; order Carnivora; family Felidae; genus Panthera; species Panthera pardus. The sequence continues at coordinate 102,743,926 of NW_026526810.1, forward strand.
AGGGAGACACAGAATCTGAAACAGGCTCCAGGCTCTGAGCTGTCAGCACAGAGCCCGACGCGGGGCTCGAACTCACAGACTGTGAGATCGTGACCTGAGCCGAAGTCGGCCTTTCAACCAACTGAGCCACCCAGGCGCCCCTGAATGTTTATTTTTGAGAGAGAGCGCGAGCAGGGGATGGACAGAGAGAGAGACACACACAGAATCCGAAGCAGGCTCCAGGCTCTGAGCTGTCAACACAGAGCCCAACATGGGGCTTGAGCCCACGAACTGCGAGATCATGACTGAGGCAAAGTCAGCTGCTTAACTGACTGAGCCACCCAGGTGCCCTGAAATATAAATGATTTCTACCTTGCTTTTCACCCCTTAGACAAAAAGATACCTCCAAACATTGCATCTTATTGGCCAATAGCAATGCTTCTCAACTTTGGGTACTATTACCATTTGGGCTAGATAATTGTTTGCATTGCATTGTAGGATATTTAGTTGCATCCCTGGCCTCTACCCACTAGATGCCAGTAGCAACTTAGTTAAAACTGCATCTGTGTCTGTATCTAATCGCTATGATTATTTTACTAGTATCAGTTTAACAGGACCAGAGACTTGAATGGTTTACTGCCACTTTGTCTTGCCACATTCACCTGCACTTTAGTACTGATTTCTCCTCCACTGAGATTGAGATGTATCTTCCCTTAGGTTTTAGAGAATGTTCATGCAGGATGGTGAGACTCTGGCATATGGAGGTCTACCACCCAGGCATCAGGGGTGTTCTCCAAGTGCCTATTTCTGCCTCACTTTTCCCTGCATCTTTATTAGCAGTGTAACTCATGGGCCTTGGCTGGAAATCAAGGCATCTGCAACTCAAAGTTTCTGTTGATTTAGCAGGTGTCAGTGTTTCAGAAGGTGTTCTGTGATGTGGCATTTTAGCTTTCTGGAAGTAATGAACTATGAAAACTAAAGAGTTTCCCAGCATTTAGCTCCTCATAGCTCTCTGACCCTAAAATAAAGGTAGATGAGGGAGAGAGTGTTAACTTTTCTCTCCATGTCTTTTATAGTTTCTGAGCTTCAAGCATGCTTGCACTTGGCTGTTGTTATTCTGCTTTTCATTCCAGAGTTCCTCAGTGGCCAACTCAGAAACCAAGGCAGGGAAAACCTTATAAGGGACCGTGGAGACCTTATTACAACTGTCTTTTTAAATTTTTTTAAAAATATTTTTAATTAAAAAAATTTTTAAACATTTATTATTTAGAGAGGGGGCACAAGTGAGCGAGGGTGGTACCACAAGGGGCAGAGAGAGGGAGGGAGACAGAGAGACAGAGAGAAAGAGAGAAATGGGGCTTACCAGAAGCCGGTCTCATGCTCACTCCATGCAGGACTTGAACTCACAAACCGTGTGACCATGACCTGAACCCAAGTCAGATGCTTAACGACTGAGCCACCGAGGCACCCAGTTTTTTTTTTTTTTTTAATTACAACAATCTTGATTTTTTTTTTTCTCCTCGCTAAGACAGAAAAGTTTCTGCCTATTGCTTTAGTGTTCTGGGCTGTCTAATTCTTGCTGATTGTGGTTTATGTGCATTTTTAAATGTTTCATTGCTATTCTGATCATGTCTCATAAGGAGACCTAAATGTTAGCTTTTAAACAAATCTTTCTAGTTGGAAGAATAACCCTGCTAATGCAACTTCAAAAACAGTCCTGCTTCTTAGAGAAAAGCTTAAGGGAGTCACTGTAACTGATCTCAGTCTATGATCTTTTTTAGAAAAAAAAATTGCACACTTAGATCCATTTAAATTATAGCATAGAAAATACAGAACATTTTGTTCTTTGCTCTTAACCTAGTGGGCTGAAATATTTTCCACCTATACCACCTTGTAGTACTGGGTTCTCATAGCTTGCTACCTGCTGGGTAAGGATATTACTTTTAGTTGTCCCTAGAGTCCCTTCTTCAGGCCTCAGATGGTCGTTATTCTAGAATCCTTATAAGATTTGGGAAATGAATTCACAGTATCAGTATGAAATCTGCTCTGTGCCTTAAAATATTTGTAGTTGTCAATCTTCCCAGCTCTATTTTACACCCCCTCCCCAAACCTCAAGAGTCATCGGTAGCCCCGCATTTTCTCTGTGCTTCATGTTAATATATCTAGAATCCAGCCACTTCTTGCCAGCTATGGATACCAGAGTCCAAGGCACCATCCCCTCTGGCCTGGATTTTTGCAATTTGAATAACTTTTTGCTTGTGTCCCAGATTCTCACCATTCTCCCTTTAGTCTGTTCCCAGTTCAGCAGCCAGGAGTAATTTTTCAGAAGTGTTAAGTCCTGTCATGTCAGCCCTGTTCCAAGTCTTCTAGCAGCTTCCTATCACATTCAGAATAAAAGACAGGCACCCCGCTTTACCCTATCCGGTTACCGCTTCTCCTGGGACCCCATTTACCCACTCAGAGCCTTTGCGCTTGCTGCTTTCAGCTAATTGGCTTTCAGAACACCACATGACTGCTTAGAGCCTGTTTCTATATCTTGAAACAGGAAGGCCTCTCCTCCCTTGGCCATCTCGTAACATTGTTGAGAATTTCGGATACAGGTTTCCTCCACTATTCGACAGTACAGTATTCCTATGAAACCTTTCATAAGCCAAAGTGGCACAAAGCAAAGAAGCAGGTTTGGAAAATTTTTCGAGCATTCCAAGACCCAAAAAATAACCTCACTTAGGCTTCTCTGATACCTGAGGACACATCTTGCGCAAAATACATTGAGATAAAGCCCAGACACTCACACAGTTCAAAGCTCTCGTGGCTTCATGCTGAATTGCTGAGTTCCCCAGGAGGGAGCTGGGGAGTGCCTTTCAGGAAGGGCTTGCTGCAAAACAAACACTAAATGCTGTTTTGTTTTTGTTTTTGCTTTTTTTCCCCATAAAGCAAAAATCCTCTGTATTCTTTTGGGCTAGTGGAAACACATATTAACAGAGGTTTTTCTGAAAAGCAAAGTGGCAAACCTGAACTTTTGAAAAGCAGGGAATCCCTGTAACAAGCTGTTTCCTCTCATGGTTCCTGTTAATGTCTTACATTGTGCCTGGCAATGGTTCCCCCCCAAGTGAGCTTTGTTTGGGTTGGGAGGGCTAAAGGAGAACCTGTAGGAACCTGTGCCTAGGCCTTTGTGTTACTATAATGGTTGGAGGGAAGGGAGGGGACAGGAGAGAGTTGAGTAGCCCAGCACTACACCTAGTTGTCCTGGTGGGGAGGCAGCCAAGGCTAGGACTGCTGGGGAGTTTCAGAGGCAGGGCCAGTGGAAATGCCACGTGTTTCCTGTTCTCTTGTGTTCGAGCAGAACTGTGATCTCCAGGTCAAATCTCTGATAGAAAAATCCAACAATCTGTTCATTCTTTTGAACTATATCATTGTATGGGATAATTGATACAAAATGATTTTTAAAAATAAGGTCACAAGCTTGAGATGATGAGGGAATGTGGGGCAAGCCGAGGTCAAGGTGCAGGCTAACAGCAAGCCCACCCCACCCCCGCCCCCACCAGTGGGACATGTATAATATTCCTTGGACACTCCCAGGCTACCCAAAAATATGGAAAGGACAAAAAACAAATGGTTAAACTGATAAGAGTCTCCACCAGTTTACCAGAAAAAGGCAATCCCATTATAGCCTAAAGTCCAGGAACTCCCTAGTGTCTTAAAGTTAATGCTTTGCTAGAGGGAAAACCACCTTAGCTTGACAATAGCTAGGCCTCCAGCATGTGAAAGTCTGGAAACTCCCTCTTGACTTTATCTCTCCCGATTGCATAAAATGGTCACCCCCTACACTTGCAGTGTAACTCTTTCTGCCCACGGGTCCTGTCCCCTTGCTTTAATAAAATCACCTTTTTGCTCCAAAGATGTCTTTAAGAATTCATTCTTGGTTGGGGCCCCTGGGTGGCTCAGTGGGTCAAGCGTCCGACTTCACCTCAGGTCAAGATCTGGCAGTTTGTGAGTTCGAGCCCTGTGTTGGGCTCTGTGCTGACAGCTCAGAGCCTGGAGCCTGCTTTGGATTCTGTGTCTCCCCAACTCTCTGCCCCTCCTGTGCTCATGCTCTGTCTCTGTCTCTCTCTCTCAATAATAAATAAACGTTAAAAAATTTTTTTAAAGAATTCTTTCTTGGTTGTTGGCTCCAGACTCCATGAACCCCCCCATCACCTCAAAACTTCATCAGAAATACAATTTTGAAGTCTTAAGTATGACTTCTTGTATCATTCAACATTCTTACCATTGATGAGGCTAATCCAAATAATCTATTTCTTGTAACACCTGTGCCTATTTATGTCCGTTGTTTATAAGTGTGGAGGACTGGAGCAGGAACTAATCAAGTCAGAAAGAGGGAAGAGATGTTTGTAATGTCCATATATATTTCGTATGTCAAATGTGGTTGAGATGAAGAAAGGCGAATGATGTAATCTAATGTACTTGATGTATTGTCAAGAAGTTGTTTGTTGGTAAATTGATTTGTCCTTTGTTTCATGAGAGGTTATACTTTTAACTTTGTGTTAAATTCTTCTGTAAGGAAAATTCTTTTCTGAATTGGAATATATTTATAAATTCATATTGACTTTGGAGTGTGATTCATTGATTGTCATTCAGCCTTATGTGGGTACCCTGTGATCATCTTAGCAGGGAAAGTTGAGCAGGTGTGAGCTGTAGTTCTTTCCTGCAAAAGTTTTTCATTTAGCACCTGGAGAGGGGGAATGCTGAAAAAGATGAAGATTAACAGCCTTCCAGAAGTGTTGGTTCAAGTTTTCATTTATTCACTCTATGATTTTGAATGCCGTCAACTAATATGTTTTAAACTAAATGTCCTCATTCCACATGGCCCAGTCAGTGTAGTTAGGAGTTAGAATCTAAGATCCACATCTACTTGAGTCCTGGAAAATGGATGCGTATCCGTAATATCCTCAATTATACCAGATAATGTCTATTCAAGGGAGGTATTTTTAATTTAAAAGAGAAACGGCCTCTTTTAAATGACTTACTTGCGCTTGAGACATTCAGTGTTAATTCCAACCTTTCCTTTTTCTCTAGGCAAATAAGGGAGAGACTGAAGAACCAAGTCACTCAGATGAAGGAGCAAATTCCCGGTTTTACACCAGGCCTGGCAATTTTACAGGTATTATGATAGTGTATTTGCACGAATATCCTCTTTTCCCAACTCATGAGTAGCACTTCAGACAGCAAGCACTTCACACATCTTCCTTCCTTTCTCTTTCTCTTTCTCTTTCTCTTTCTCTTTCTCTTTCTCTTTCTCTCTTTCTCTCTTTCTCTCTTTCTCTCTTTCTCGGTTTCGTGAAACCTCCTCATACCTTTTCAGCCTCTCTCTGCAGGCCGCTCTTCTTCAGCTCAGCTTGTACATGTTGCTGTATCCTGGCGTCTGCTATTCTCTGGGGGCACCTCTTCCGTAGTCCAATGTCCCTAGACCTTTGGTCTCGGGATCCCTTTACACTTAAAAAATTTTAAGACCTTAAGGACTTTTTGTTTATATGGATTCACCCATTGATGTATACTGTATCAGAAGCTAAAATGTTTTTAAATATTTATACGTTTTAAAATATCAATAGTAAGTTTATTATATGTTAGAATGAGTAACATTCTTATGAAAAAAAATAACTTTGAGGAAACAAAATTGAGGGGAGCTTGGGTGGCTCAGTTGGTTAAGCGTCCAACTTAGCTCAGGTCATGATCTCACGGCTTATGAGTTTGAGACCCGCTTTGGCCTCTGTGCTGACAGCTCAGAGTCTGGAGCCTCCTTGGGCTTCTGTGTCTTCCTCTCTCTCTGCCCTGCCCCAGCTTATGCTCTCTCTCTCTCTCTTTCTCAAAAATCAATAAACATTTTTAAAAATTTTAAAAATAAAATAAAAGCAAAATTTAGTGAGAAGAGGGGCATTATTTTGCACTCTACTATCTGGCTTAATGAAAGACACCTGGATTCCCATCTGCTCCTGTGTTCAACCTCTTGCTACATGTTGGCTTGATTGAAATATATGAAGAAAATCTGGACTTGTATAGATGTATAGTTGTAAAAAGGAAGAGGGTTTTTTTGTTGTTGTTTTGTGTTTGTTTTTGTAGTCTTCCCAGGTAATTGTGGATACTTTTGTTACTACAACAGGACTCAGTAAGTTTTTATAGTTTAGTTGCAATGTGGAATCTGACACTGTGCAGTGAACTCTCTCCTGCTTGGTTACATCCAAACCCACTGCTTTATGTTGCAGTTTGAATGGATATTTACCCATGCTTGGTTTGTTTTGTCTTCATTCCTCATTTAGAAAATAATGGTTCACTGAATTATGCAGATCTTCTGAATGTTAACACATTTCATTATGCAATGTAAAGAAAAGCACAATCATTAGTATCACAACAAACTTATCAGAAGAGTCTTTGATTATTGAGAAGCTTGTGGAGCTCACAGGAGTGGATAAAAAAACTTCTGATTTTCACTTGAAAGCTCAGATTTTACCTTTGGCAACAAATACTATTAAGCTATTTTCCTTCAAGTAGCAGGCTCGCTCTGTCCAGTTTTGAGAAAATATTTGCCAAATATTCAAGCATGAATAATCATTGTTTGTCAGCTGTTTTTTCAAGTAAAGATAGCGTTCCATGTAAAACTGTGGCAGTTCAGCTGGCCAGGAGAAAAAGCACAGGGCTTTTCCTGGAGACCACACCTTCTGTGTGGGGCACGAGTGTTTGATGAGCCCTTCCCAGTTCCCCACACAGGATATAAAAGACATGTATTCAAGGGTTGAGGTTTAATAAAATTAATCATTTTTACTGCTTCATCGAGAGCATTTCTATACTTGATCTAAGCCAAAAGGCCGAGAAGCGATCGAGAGCACTTTAAGTGAAATTGGCATCTGTTTTTACTGAGAGTGTGGCAGTGACTAGTATAGTTTGGTGCCATTGCCTTGATTTGTGCAAAGTCTCACCCACCATTGGCTTTGCAGCCTCCATACAGATGTGAAAAAGGCAGATGACATCACGGTATCATTATAAAGTAGTCTGGCACTTGAAAGGGTCTCGGGGTTCCCTCAAAAGTGGGTAAGCTGCCCCAAATCTGGCAGTTTAACCTGGCTCTCAATACCAGCTCTAGGTCAGTCACTTCTTCTTTTTTTTTTTCTTTTTTCTTTTTTAAAAAGTTTATTGTTGGATTTACATCCAAGTTAGCATATAGTGCAACAGTGATTTCAGGAGTAGATTCCTTAATGCATGCCCCTTACCCATTTAGCCCATCCCACCTCCCCCAACCCCTGCAGTAACCCTGTGTATTCTCTATATTTAAGAGTCTCTTATGTTTTGTCCCCCTCCCTGTTTTTATATTCTTTTTGCTTCCCTTCCCTTATGTTCATCTGTTCTGTGTCTTAAAGTCCTCATATGAGTAAAGTCATATGATATTTGTCTTTCTCTGACTAATTTCGCTTAGCATAATACCCTGTAGTTCCGTCCACGTAGTTGCATATGGCAAGATTTCATTCTTTTTAATTGCCGGGTAGTATTCCATTGTACATGTATTCACCACATCTTCTTTATCCATTCATCTGTCAATGGCCATTTGGGCTCTTTCCATACTTTGGCTATTGTCGATAGTGTTGCTCTAAACATTGGGCCGCATGCGCGCCCCTTCGAAACAGTATACCTGTATCCCTTGGATAAATGCCTAGTAGTGCAATTGCTGAGTTGTAGGGTAGTTCTGTTTTTAGTTTTTTGAGGAACCTCCATACTGTTTTCTAGAGTGGCTGCACCAGTTTGCATTCCCATAGGTCAGTAACTTCTAAACCCGGGCTTCTTCTGAATTCTGGACTCTTGGTTTCTTGGAAAACTCTCACTTCCCTTCCTTCTCTGATCTCCTTTGCTTCCTGTTCCTTATTTTCCTGATACCTGAACCATTTGGATGCCATAGGGTACAGCCACAAAACCCCTTTTCCACCTATTCCTTCCCTCAGTGAGCTCACCTGGTTCCATGGCTACCCGGGAGAGTCCTTCCTGATTGAGGCCTCTGTCCAGGGTTTCTTCCTGAGCTCCAGATTCACCCAGTAGGACGCCTTCAACAAATTGGTAGGAGGCATTCAATAAATGTTTTGTCAGATGGACACATGGACAGACGCACATTTGAAGGGTTGACTTGGATGACAGGAAGCCGATAACTTTCGTTTGAAATTCCCTTCAGAGATGGCTGCTTCCTCACTTCACATTTCTGTGTGTGTCTCCACATGTTATCATTTAATCCCTTACTAAGTTTTCTGTTCCATGTTCATCAAGAATTCCAGAGTGAATGGTTCTTAAATATTTCCCCCTGTTGCTGTTCATTATCCAGGAGGCCTTAGCCGAGAAGAAAAGCACACAGGCCTGGGTGTGTTCTCGCCTGTGGTGGGCTTTTCATTTCTTTGCAGATTAATGAGAATCAAAGGTATATGTTGTGGGCATTCACTTGGTTCGCTTGGGAGACCAGTTATTTCTTGACTTATTCTTGTGAATTGTTTAGTGTAGAAAGAGGAAACGTGGTAGGCAAGAACTCTATTTCTATAAACCTTTTCAGAAGATTTCAGAAAGGATTAAAAGAAAATCCCAATATTAGCAATATTGGGATTTTTTTCCCCCGTTTTTAAGATCAACTTCTGAACTCGTATTTCAAATTTATTGATTGCGAGACTTTTTGTTACATAAACACTTCTGCAGCTTGTCTCCTCTGTGTTGCTGCCAGTGAAACAGTGTTAGAGTATTTTCATCTTGCACTTCAGCACCAAAGTTTACAACATCTTTCCCTGATGCAAGGTTTACATATTATGTTGTAATCACGTCCCTGCTACCTTGGACCTCTTGTTTTTTTTTCCCTCCTGATGACTGACACCATCTTCCCACACACTCAACCAGAAACCTGCACTCTTCTCTTTAGGATTTCTCTCCCTCACTCTTGAGTCCCCTTAGTGAATGCCATGCTACTGATTGTGCCTCTCATAAGCTCTTTCAGTTTGTACTGCTTTCACCCTCTGGGGCCACTACAGTCACCTGCTTACAGGTTTTAGGGTTCTAATCTGGACCCTTCCAGCCTGTCTTTAGCTGCTGCTGCAGGACCCACAATCATCCAGCCACACACACCCTGTCCTTTACAGGAGTGAGAGTACTGCTTATACAGAGTGTCTGCTGTAGTCCAAACGGTCTGTATATATTTCTAGTTGTTCTGAGTTGCATACTAGCCTATAATCGCGTTTCCTTATAGTCACAGTAACTGATGCTCAAAAGATCGTGGGTACTTGCCCCAAACCAGTCAGGAAGTGCCTGCGTCTGGGATGTGAACCCCGGTCTGTCTATCTCTACCCCCATTTGCTTTTCCTTTTTGTTTTCCTAATTCCTTAGCATTGCAGTCAAGGATATTTGTGATCTGGTCCAGGTATATACACCTAAAAGTTGGATTTCTTTTTTTTTTTTTTTTAAAGAACAATGGACTGGTGACTTCCCAAACAACTGAATACTTAAAGGAAATTAAGACTTGACTTTTCACTATAAGAGATCAAATTGAGGCTGTATTTCTATCCCTTTACACCATAAAATATTCATTATTAATAATATAATTCATTAGTTGCTTCCTATCAGGAATTATTCAGAGTGTTTTATATATAGTAACTCATTCAGCCCTCACAAAAGACATGGACAAAACAATAAAACAAATAAACTCAACTGGTCTGAATATCTACAGAAGGTTCCTGAAGCAGAAAGAAAAATTGATAAATAGGCCAACACCCAAGATATTTTATGGCATAAAGCAGGGATCAGTAAACTGGGGCCCCATCCAAATGCTGCCCAATTTGGAAGCCGTTAAGAATGAAGCAGGAGAATATACGACAGAGTATGTGGCCCCCAAAAGCTAAAATACATACTGTCTGACCCTGTACAGAAATAGTTTGCAGACTGTTGGTGTTAAGAAAAAAAAAAGTCCCCAATTTATTCTGGGATAGGACCTTTTTAGAATAATGCAATTCACCTTTTTCAGGGAGGAAATTAGCATTACTGATAAAGTGCTTCAGTGATTTTCTTGATAAACTGTGATGGGATTAAGATTTGTTCTCGGAAACCAGTCTTCCACCTACTCACTTGACTGTCAGTCAAGAATCTACTGTTTTTCAGCTAAACATTCTTTCCGCATCTAGTCTACCAGCGATTGTGTAACCTTTTCCCCTATGACGTGTCCATACCGAGAGGCTTTAGGAGGTCTTTTCCTTTGCATGAGGCTTACCTTAAAACTTTGATACATGCTTGTAATCATAACTATTGCACTTTATTTTTAAAACTGGTGGCAGTTTTGGAATTTTTTAAAAAAAGATTTCATCTTTTAAAAATGTGTTATTTTTGAGAGAGACAGAGAGAGCAAGGGAGGGGCGGAGAGAGAAAGGGAGAGAATCTCAAGCAGACTCTGCATCGTCAGCACAGAGCCTGACGCTGGGCAAGGACTCATGAACCATGAGGTCATGACCTGAGCCAAAATCAAGAGTCAGACGCTTACCGTCACCACCCAGCCAGGTGCCCCTAAAAGATTTCAGTTTTAAGTAATCTCTACACCCAGTCTGGGGCTCAAACTTACAACCCTGAGACCAAGAGCCAGTCGCTTACTCCACCATCTGAACCAGCCAGGTGCCCTTGGTTTTGGAGTTTTAGAAAAATTCTTTCAGAAATATGCAGACAGAAAGCAGTTACCTGTAAAAGAACCACAACAAAAGACTTGAGACTTACCACTAGATGCTGAAGATAGCATTTATGAAGGAAAACTTCGTGACTCCAGATTCAGCCAGGTAAATCCTCTCGAGGGCAAACGCAGCAGAAAAATATTTTCAGATACACATAGACTCAGAAAAATGCCCACATACCTTTTCTGGGAAAGTGACTTAAAGTTGCATTTCCGCTACCTGGGGGATGTATGAAGATGAACTATAGAACAGAGAAGTTGTGGTTTAAAAATGTCTGGCAGTGAATAACAAAACCATCTAATCTCAGAATTGAGTTTAAATAACTAATTGTAGGGGCCCCTGGGTGGCAAATTGTGGTTGTGCGTCCAACTCTTGACTTCAGCTCAGATCATGTCCCAGGGTTGTGAGATTGAGCCCCACTTTGGGCTCTGTGCTGAGCATGGAGGTTGCCTGGAATTCTCTCCCCCCTCTCTGCCCCTCTCCCCTAGTCATACTCGTGCACACAGCACACGCTCTCTCTCTAAAATAAAAAATAAATGTAGTTTAAATATTAATGATAATGAGAGGAACAATACTGTTGTGTTTGGAACCACCTCCTTTCCTACTTAGATCTAAGAATCCCAGAGTATGTTTAATGTGGTAACTGAATCAGTGAGGGCTTGAATGATAGGGGCAAGGAACACACAGAAAATGACTGAAGAAGAAACAGGAGAGGCTCTGAAATTCTGGGGATGCCCCCACAGGAAGCAGGTAACCCATAGAAAAATCAAATTCCCGTCAAAGGATTCATCTGACTCTTGAAATTCAGATGAGTGCAGGCAGAACTGAGAAGTATCTGTATAAGGGACAGCCGAAGCTAAGAGGAAGGCCAGGTTCTATGACCCTGAGGAGAGCTTCCAGGAACCCCATCAACATGACAAGGACTGGAAGCGCTCACCCTTCTTTCTGTGCGGTTGTCCTCTTAAAAGGAGTCCTGCGTCTGTTATCTGTGGTATCAGTGGACCTACCATTTTTCCCCTCTGCAGTTTTGGGAGAAATCGAACTTACTGTTGATCACGAGAACGTGGAAAAATAGTTGTAAAATAAAAATTTACAGATATATGGCCAACAGTGAAAAACTCTTAAGTATGTTCATGATTAGAGAAGCTGAGGGAACCCAGTGAGACCGGCATGGTAGTCAGAGGGTTTGCTCCTGCACCACACTTTGCTCTCCGTCTTGAGGGCAGCGGAATGCCCTCTGCCTCACATAGCTCTTCCGAGTAAGCTAGGATTAGCTCCACCCCAGCGGGTTTCTCTTCTCTGTGTAACTGGGCAAGAGAATTTTCCACTGCCCCCGGGGGCTGGGGGGTGGGAGAGAGGGTGCCGAATATACCTTCTGGGTTTTCCTGACTCCCACAGCTATGGTGTTTCTCTTGCCTGATGACAGTTTAGCCCTCCATGTTTTGTGGTTCTGTACGGCAGCTCCAAGGCAGATTCCACATGTTTCAGGCAAGCCTGTGGCTCCTTTGTTTAGTTCCCATGGCAGATGCAGATGTCCCCTCCTTTATTACTTTTTTTTTTTTTTTTTGCCTTGTGGCTTTTTCAGTGGGAATCAGGGTGGGCCTTGTTTGGGGAGGGATTGGTAACACCACTGTGTGCATATCTCCATTCTGCCCCAACATTCTCCTATTCTCCTGTGAAGTCCTCTGCAACAAGAATCTCATGATTAAACATTCCTTTTATCAAAACTAAAACTTTAGAAGCTTTTCTGTACACTTTGCCTTTCCTTGATCGTCTGATTTGCATGTATTTATTATTCTAGGTTGGCGACAGAGATGATTCTAATCTTTATATAAATGTGAAGCTGAAGGCTGCGGAAGAGGTAAAGCCCGGAAGGGCAGCGCCATCACCCCCAGCCCACCCCCTCCCCAGTCTTGTTGGTGACCCCGTGCCCTTTGTGCCCTCCCTGTAAAAGCTTTCATTGCCCATAGCAGGTTTGAGTCAGAAATGCAGGGCTGAAGCTGCAGCCTCCGGTTACCCTGGAATGTTTTCTAATCAGTGATGTGCCGACTTCCCAAAGAGCAGGAACAGTGGACGTGAAATTGCTTTAGTACAGTGGTGACAATGAACAAGTAAAGGATGAATGGGTCAAAGTGAGAGACTCATTCTTCAGACCATACGGGGGTGTGAGGTGCCTGGGTGGCTCAGTCAGTTAAGCAGTTAAGTGTTTGACTTTTGATTTCAGCTCAGGTCATGATCTCACGGTTCTCGAGATCGAGCCCGTGTTGGGCTCTGCCCTAGCATAGCGGAGCCTGCTTGGGATTCTCTCTCCCTTTCTCTTTGCCCCTCCCTTGCTTTGTGTGTGTGTGTGTGTGTGTGTGTGTGTGTGTGTGCGTGCGCGCGTACACACTTTCTCTCTTTAAATAAATAAAAGCAAGCATACAAGGGTGAAAGGGTGACTAAGGCCATCTGATTTGTTAGTCATATTGGTTAAAAGAAATGGGCCCATGTCTGACATTCTCTTGCCTGTTTTAAATGTTCATTTTTGCAGATTGGGATCAAAGCCACGCACATTAAGTTACCAAGAACAGCCACAGAATCTGAGGTGAGCTGGGAGGAATTGACTGTTAAGAGGGGCAGCTAAAGTGCTTTCATCTCTGGTCTTTGGTTTAGTGGAATTTTAGGGATTGGTACATTCACCATATGAAAGACCTCGAGGTAATTCTTTCTTTGCAGACTCTGCTTCCAGAAAATTTCTGAAACACCCAGAGTAAATGGTGCCATCCTGGGGTATGGCTGTGTGTATACTCAGTGCGTGATCACAGTATCTTTTGCTTCAAACCCCCTGCAGTATTCACTACAAACCAATCCTGGACCTGTAGCTGTTTGCCTTTTAAAAACCAAATATGGGGGCGCCTGGGTGGCTCAGTCGGTTAAGCGGCCGACTTCGGCTCAGGTCACGATCTCACGGTCCATGAGTTTGAGCCCCGCGTCGGGCTCTGTGCTGACAGCTCAGAGCCTGGAGCCTGTTTCAGATTCTGTGTCTCCCTCTCTCTGACCCTCCCCCATTCATGCTCTGTCTCTCTCTGTCTCAAAAATAAATAAACGTTAAAAAAAAATGTTTTAAAAATAAATAAATAAAAACCAAATATGTATTCCATTTATGTGATGTTCAAGAATAGGCCAAACAGGTCATGAGTGATTAAACTCAGAAGTGTAGTTGCCTGAGGGTGCAGGGGTAACTGTGAAGGGGCAGGAGGGAGAAAGAACTTCTTGAGGTCATGGAAATGTTCTACGTTCTGTGTCCAGTGGGGTAGCTACTAGCCCCCTGTGGCCGTTTAATTAGAATGAAACAAAATGTAAAATTCAATTCCTTGGTTGTGCTAGCCATGTTTACAAGCATTCAGTAGACATTACTGTGTGGTAAAGGGCACATTATAGAACGTTTCTGTCATCACAGATCTTGGTTTGGGTGAGTAACATGGCTATTGCTATTAAAGTTCTTAGCTCTTTTTCTTGATGGTGTTCTTAGCAGACACTGAAGATTACATATGGTGTTAGAATTGCTCTCAGGTTCAAGGGGAGGTACATTCTAAGAGGACTGCGATCAAACTCCTGGGGGAAAATAGGGCAACCAAAAAGTGTTTCTCCACCTTTTTGGTTTCTGTGTATAACACAAATTGTGTGCGCTATTTCTTTTAGGTGTTGAGGTACGTTACATTGTTGAATGAAGACCTCACTGTACATGGTTTCATAGTGCAGCTACCTTTAGATTCAGAGAATCCCATTAACACCGAAGCAGTGGTCAATGCCATTGTACCCGAAAAGGATGTGGATGGGTGAGTGTGCCTCGGCTCTCTGTATCACGTTGCGTGATTCCAATTATATTTCTGTTTCCAGAACAAACCATATGTGCTTCTGGAGAGTAAAGACATCTAATTATCTTTATTTCTCCCTTCATTGCTTTAATTGTTTTAGATTGACTAGCATCAGTGCTGGAAAACTTGCTAGAGGTGACCTCCATGACTGTTTCATCCCTTGTACACCTAAAGGATGCTTGGAGCTCATCAAAGAGACAGGTAAAAACAAATGTGAAAACAAAGCACCGTTTCTTGGGTCTGGTCTTGACCCATGGAGGTAAGGGGGAGGTACACTGTGGGCCCTAAATGAATGGACTTGATTGGCACAACGACCTGTCGGCTGGGGGCTTTTCCTAAATTCTCAACTTTTTCGACAGCTCTATGGATTAGGTACTGTTACTGTTTGACAGCTTGAGAAAACAGGCTCCGAGAGACGCATAACTTGTCCCAGAGGCAGCCATGTCAAGATGTGAGCTCAGGGTTATTTGAGTTCAACGAAATTTATTTATTTAGTTATTTGTTTTTGTTTTTATTAGTTTTTGTTTGTTTGTTTTCAAAGAAGTTTGCTTTTTATGGAAAAGTAACTTACAGAGTCCTAAGAATTCAGACAAAGTGAAAAGTCCCAACCCCCCACATGGGCGCTGAGTTGAGTTTGAGGACTCGACAGATGGCTGGAAACAGATCTCTTGAACAGTTGGCCATATTACCCCACCACCTAGTCAACATCTTGGTATTTTAATTTCATCATGAACACTTTTTGCAGAGGTTATTTTTTACCAGGAAATGTGTCCTATTTAAAGGAAGTGGATCAGAAGTTTCAAGTGGAAAATGCTGGCCAACGTATATGAAAATTTTCTGTGGTTGGCAAGAAAAGGTTAAGCTGTAAGCCTCGGGACAGCTATTACTGTTCAGTCCTCCAACTAAATTTATGTACTCTAAAGCATATTTAGCAAACGATGCATTACAGAAGCAAATCCCATGAGCCACAGCAGCTTCTCTGCCCCAACACAGCTTCAAGTCCTTCTTTGAATCCTCGAAAGTCTATAATAAGGTACCTTTCAGACACCTCAGACTTTGAGGGCTTTACTTCTAGATGCTTATGATATTAGCATTACATAGAAGCTTATCTTTTTTGAATAAAATTAATGTTATACAGGAAGCACAGTTTAAAATAAGCCACCTTAAATAAGCAAGAGTCCACTCAAGCCGGGCTGCATAGAGGAGCTCAGGTGGAGTCTTTGAGGTCTTACCCCTGCTTTCTTCTTGTGGTGGCTCATTCTTGGGCTCTCCTTGGCTGCCCCGAGCATCTCCAGCCTTGTGCCTGACAGTCATACGATTAGCTCTCATTGGCCAGGGACAGAAATGTGAGTGAGGGGCGCCTGGGTGGCTCAGTTGGTTAAGCGTCCAACTCTTGATTTCACCTCAGGTCATGATCTCATGGTTTGTGACTTTGAGCTGCACATTGGGCTCTATGCTGACTCACAGAACCTGCTTGGGATTCTCTCTTTCCCTCTCTGTCTGCCCTCCTGTGATCATGTGCTTGCTCTCTCTCTCCCTCTCTTTCTCTCTCAAAATAAATAAACAAAATATTTAAAAAAGAAAAAAAAATGTGGGGGAGTACCCAGATCATCTCCTTTAATGAGTAGAGTATGTCAGTCCTGGAAAGGACATTGGGATAGTGCCAGAAGAATGGATGCTGAGTCATCAAAAAAGAAAGCTTTCTGCTACATTTAAAGTTCCCCTTTATCACTTCCCTGCAAATAATCCTGTGGCTCAGGCCCTATGCCAAAAGAGAAATCTGGATGAGGAACTACATAAATAAACTTACCAGAGCTGGAAAGAATTACTGATACTCCTCTAATTTCCTTTGCTTCTGTCCAGCACGTCATATGTACCCTATTTGTTGTAACTATTTTTCCCATGTAAGTAAATCTACTGTCTTCCATATGGCTGTTTAGCTGTATGTCAGGGTTTCTTTCTTCTTTGAGTGTAGGTTTTCTTCCCACTCTCCTATGACTCAATGAATGGATCTTGGCTTAGTCTGCTCCCCAAAACCCACAGCAAGAAAGGCACAGTATAAGTCCCAATTTGCAGCTGAAACCCTAGAGCTGAGACTATTATTGCCAAAGAAGGGATGTTTTTAGGAAGATTTCTGTTTGATGCTCAGAACCCGTGTTTGTGCACTTGTTCTGAATTTTCCCATTTAGGCGGTGTGTGAAGAGGGCGACTTCTTCCCACACTCTGACTCACCCTGGCTGTTCTTTCAGGGGTGCAGATTGCTGGAAGGCACGCCGTGGTGGTCGGGCGCAGTAAGATAGTCGGTGCGCCCATGCATGACCTGCTTCTGTGGAACCACGCCACAGTGACCACCTGCCACTCCAAGACCGCCAACCTAGGCGAGGAGGTAAGGGGACCGCAGCCGAGTGGAAGGGTTCTGTGTGTGCCTGTGCGCACACATGTGCGGTGGGCGTTCTCACCTGGTTTTGAGTGCAGAAACTGCCATGTACTTCATTCAATATCTCATTTAACCCCTACAGCAACTCCCTCAATTCTTGTCTCATTTTACATGATGAAGAAACAAATTCTACTTAAAAACTTGCCCAGGTTGTACAGATTTTGTTCTGATCGTATTCTTTACCGGTCTGCCTCGTGGGAAGGTAGGGATTCGCAGTATAGAAACTGGGGTGGATCACAGCAGCCAGATCACAGATGTGTGACACAGTGGGGGCCTCAGAGGTGGAGGTGCTCCTGAGCGGGATGTGGACGGTGGTCCCCTGGACCCCTGTCACATCTTGTTCTTTTTTTTTTTTTTTTTTTAACATTTATTTATTTTTGAGACAGAGAGAGAGAGCATGAACAGGGGAGGGTCAGAGAAAGAGGGAGACACAGAATCCGAAACAGGCTCCAGGCTCTGAGCTGTCAGCACAGAGCCTGATGCGGGGCTCAAACCCATAGACCGTGAGATCATGACCTGAGCCGAAGTCGGACGCTTAACCGACTGAGCCACCCAGGTGCCCCCTGTCACATCTTGTTCTTGACTCTGCATCAGATCCTGGAGCCTAAGAATTCTCACGTGTACCTATCCTGGCTGACAACGCACCTTCTCTTTTAACGTTTATTTATTTTTGAGACAGAGAGAGACAGAGCGTGAACAGGGGAGGGTCAGAGAGAGAGGGAGACACAGAATCCGAAACAGGCTCCAGGCTCTGAGCTGTCAGCACAGAGCCCGACGCAGGGCTCGAACTCACAGACCGTGAGATCATGACCTGAGCTGAAGTCGGACGCTTAACCGACTGAGCCACCCAGGCGCCCCCGCACCTTCTCTTTTAATCCCCCCGAAGCAGTGGTCTGCAGGAGGTGCTGGTCCCCGTACTGTATAGGAGAGGGGGCAGCCTCCCAACGCCTCGTAATTTAGAGCCGGGCCTGTGGCTCCAAGCCAGTGCTCCTCCCTGCCCTACGTGTTTTCATCACGTTCCCCATTCGGGAAGATTTTAGTAGCGGGGAGCATTTTGGCACATGGAGGAATGAGCCCAGCATAGGAACTGTCAGACGTGGTGTGTGGTCTGCATAAAATAGCTGATGACATTGAACAAGTTCATACAAAGCTCAGGGATGTCTGTTCCACATGTACATTTTTATTTGTTTGTTTGTTTTATGTCTCACTGTTTAATTTCTCAAATCAAAATCCTCTTTTCCTAGGTAAATAAAGGTGACATCCTGGTGGTTGCAACTGGTCAGCCAGAAATGGTAAAAGGGGAGTGGATCAAGCCTGGGGCAATAGTCATCGACTGTGGGATCAATTATATCCCGGGTGAGTGCTGCTGGAGGATGCAGGTGCTGTCTGGTGTAGGGTGGGCAGAGGAAGACATCTAGGTCATCACGTGAAGCCTACGTGAGAACCTCTTGTCCCGTTTCAGGCTCGAAGTGCTAACCCTAACCCTTTTTAACAAAGGATGAGTGGATTTAAAATGCAGCGTGATCTTTGCAGAATGCTCGGGTGCCTCCAGGAGAGGGGCTAGCTTCGCCAAGACTCCCATAGGAGGGCTTTACTGAGAAGGCTTGGGCCCAGACCCTTCCAGGCAGAGAGAGTAAAGCCAGCGCACCGTCATCCCCTCCCAATTGTTCCCTGTGTCAGATTCGTTTTTAAATATCGGAAATTTTCCCTGTCTTCTGTCTTCGGTGTCTCCAGTGAGTGTTAACCCTCGCAGGTGGACGCCCTGCCGTGCGTCGGTTACTGGTCTCCCACGGCCAGCTGACTCCCACGCACATCCATCTGCGAGTTCTTGCCGTGTTGGTGGGTCTTGACGTGGAGCTTCTTCCTCCCACGTTACCTGTCAAACTCCTCAGCCCCACCCTGGTTTCAGCCAGCTCTGTGGCCGTTTATCTCACACCACTTTTGAACACGTGTCTTCACGTGTTGCCGAGTGGACCACGTGCCCTTCTCTGCCCGCGCCTTGCTTGTCCCTGGCGGCTTCTATCCCCGCATCCTCTGTGCAGTGGGTGATTCCCTCACGGTGACGTTTTCAAAATTTGACAGGACGATACAGTGAATAACTGTGCCTCACAGATTCAAGAAAGGAACAGCCTTTCATCAGACAGCTGTTTCTGTGCATCACACACCAGGGCAGGCCTTGGGCTATGTGGTCGGAAAAACTCTACTTTGATCTTCAGTTTAAGCCACTTCCTCTCTATCTCTCCTCTTGAAAATCCTTCTCTCCCTCCCTCCCCTCCCACAGAACCTGGTGTCTCTTTTACTGTGTGTGGTGTCCTGTGCTGTCCTCCACCTTGGAGCCGTGATCTCTGCAGTTCCTTGTCTAGCTTTATGCCCTCTAACTGCTGGCACTCCCACCTGTTGAATTGTTGAAGGGAGTTTCAGCAAGAATATTGGGGTTTTTTTTCCCCCTTCCCATCTCAAGTTTGAAACATAGACACTAAGCTGCCAGGAACATTAGTCACTGTCAAGCCTTCACCATTTTTAACCTCCCTCCCACTCTCCTTACTGTGCTTTTAAGACAGTAGCTCATAATTGATCACTCATTTTCTTGTAGTGTAATTATCTAATGGGTGATAAAGAAATTGCTCTCCTACAACTCCTCACTTTGAGTACTTGTGATATGACATTCAAGCCCATTCTGTTTAAAACCTTGCATCTTCTGTATCATATTTCTGCATTTTGGCATTTTGGGGGGCGGGGAGGGGGATTTGAGAGATTTGAGAAGATAGAAGAAAAAAACACCTGGATAGGAATCTTGAGTCCCACAGGCATGAAATGTTGACTTAAACATGAAACTCCCCATCCTGTTCACATTTATTCCTCACATAGATGTTGAAATATGAGTAAGAGCAAATCAATATCTGGTCAGCTGTGTTTTTACTGATCTGGGGTATTTAGTAAATAAGTTTTGATAAGGCTGGATTTTATTGTTTCCTTCTCAAATTATCTTTAGTAAGCCAAGCAGGAAGGCTGCTTTTATGTGTTTCTCTTCTGCTCTGAACTTGAATCTTAAAAGTATTCCTTTTTTTTTTTTTTTGGAAAAAAAAAAAAACAACTTAATTCATTCTTTTTTTAAATTTTTTTTTTTTTTTTAACGTTTATTTATTTTTGAGACAGAGAGAGACCGAGCATGAACGGGGGAGGGTCAGAGAGAGGGAAACACAGAATCTGAAACAGGCTCCAGGCTCCGAGCTATCAGCACAGAGCCCGACTCGGGGCTTGAACTCACCAACCGTGAGATCATGACCTGAGCCGAAGTCGGCCGCCCAACCGACTGAGCCACCCAGGCGCCCCCTTAATTCATTCTTAATTTGGCAAATGTCTTAGGATATTATCCCTGCATGGACCATGCAAATGACTTTTTTTCTTTAAAGTTTTTTTGAGAGAAAAAGAGCATGAGGAGGGGGAAGGGGGGAGAGAAAGAGAGAGAGAGAGAGAGAGAGAGAGAGAGAGAGAGAATCCCAAGCAGGCTCTATCCTGTCTGTAGAGCCTGACATGGGGCCTGAGATCATGACCTGAGCCAAAATCAAGGGTCAAACCGACACCCAACTGACCAAGCCACCCAGATGCCCTGCAAATGATTTAAATAATCAAAATATAAGTCAGGATACGGCCCAATTACAGAACATGATGCCTTGAAAATGAACATTGGCAAAGAATAGTATTTAGTTCCTCCAGTCCACCCACTGGTCTGTAACTCAGTGATTGGATTTTGTACCTATAATTCACAATGAAAGAGAACTTCTAGGGCTCAGATAAATAACCAGAATGTTTATTGGTTAGTGAAACCATACACTTAGTTTGAGAAGTGGTCACTTTTTCTACTGACCACATCATACTTTACACAAAACACTGGACATATACCAGAGGGCACTCGGGTCAACCCTAATAGTGTTGATTCAGGAGCAAAACAGAGCTCATCTAGTGTAGCAGTTATACAGTGATTGATATGTCTCCTATATATAAAGACACTAAAATGACTAGCATGAATAAATAGGAAGAGGTACAGGGCATTTTAGACTAATGTCCATGTTAGACTATTGAAACCTGTACAGTAGCTCTTAGCCATAGCTCCTTGGCATTTTGAAATGACTGTAGGGGCGCCTGGGTGGCTTGGTCTGTTAAGCATCCGACTTTGGCTCAGGTCATGATCTCACGGTCCATGAGTTCCCCGCATCGGGCTCTGTGCTGACAGCTCAGAGCCTGGAGCCTGTTTCAGATTCTGTGTCTCCCTCTCTCTCTGTCCCTCCCCTGTTCATGCTCTGTCTCTCTCTCTCTGTGTCAAAAATAAATAAACATTAAAAAAAACTTAAATAAAAAAAATGAAATGACTATAGGGTTCTGAGAGGAAATGTTCTGTGGTAGCTTGCTTTATAATTTAGCAACCTGAAACTATCCCAAGGAGAGATATTCTCCAGCTCCTTATAGTACATATAGAAAATATCCTATGTATCTAGGATGGGAAGAGAAACCCTTATGTTTAGAGAACGCTTTTTAAAAAAAAGCACAGAGCCCAACACGGGGCTCAAACTCACAAACCGCGAGGTTGTGACCTGAGCCGAAGTCGGATACTAAACCAACTAAGCCACCCAGGCGCCCCTAGAGAATGCTTTTTCGATTTCAAGAATGCACACAATTTCTGACTTAATTCTCAGCGAGCTTGTGAAATAGGTAGTGTCAGTCCTTTTCAATCTTTGGCCTTCTGGTCAGGAAGGAGCCCACAGAGGCTAAGGACTGGCAGTCAGCTGATCCTAGAACTTAGATCTCTTGAAGTCTGACTTTTGGCTACATCCTAAAGTTTGCTCTGTCGGTTGTGGTGATCTGATCAAACAGAAGAGGTGAAATGGCTAAGATCCTACCAGATCCTGCCTCGGGAGCCTTAGAGCTGCAGGGTCTAGCCCTGTCCCCCAGCCCCTCCCGGAAGTGCACTGAAGCCAAGTAGAGGAGGTACTTTGTGTGAGTGAGCAGTGATGCATCACTGGGTTTTGTTCTCTCGAATAGCTGTTCTTTGCTGGTGAGATTTGTAGTTGTTCTGATTTCCTTTTAAGGGAAGCGTAATTATATTCTTTGCCTTTTGCATACATTTAAGTAGCTGCTTGTCTCTGGAATTGGATGTTGAATTGTTCCTCCAGCTCACGCATGGAGCTTACAAAGTGCTGACAGTTGCTGTAGAAACGGTATCTGGCAGCTGTGACATAGTTGGAGCTTTGTGCACCAAAAAATTCCTTTGTAGGCCTTGGCAAATTAACATTTTAAAAGGTGCTCATTACATACTGGGTAGTTGGTTTTAAGAATAAAAAACAGTTGGTATTTTATTTGCCACATGACTGCAAAAGGATTCTCCTGGTTCTGAAACACCACTTATGCAACTTGTGAATTTTTGCGGATAAAGTAAGTTTCTACCTAGAAAATAGCAAACACCTGTCATCCTATAGCTTTTTAGTAGAGTAGATGTTTGAGCCTGATGGGAATACACACCCTAAACTCTAGTTATTGGTGCAAGCTGTCATACTCAATCACTTAACTTGGAAATAAACACCACGACTGCAATTGTGAGACCTTGCCTTGCTTTTTTTCCCCCCTTGACCAGATGATACAAAACCGAATGGGAGAAAAGTTGTGGGTGATGTGGCCTACAATGAGGCCAAAGAGAGGGCGGGCTTCATCACTCCTGTTCCTGGCGGTGTGGGGCCCATGACGGTGGCAATGCTAATGCAGGTGCGTGTGAATGGAAGTTTCTGCACTGGGGGTTAACTGGACTTACTGTGATTATTTTGCAGTATATACAAATATTGAATCATTGTGTTGTACAGCTGAAACTAATACTGTTGTATGCCAGAAAAAAAAAAGTTTTTCTGATGGTTGTGAAAAGCTGCCAGAATTCAAGTTATTGCTTTTAAGTAAGGATGTGAATCTATTGAAGGAGAAAAAGGGACTGTTAGAACAGAGATATAGAACCAGTTCTATTAGTAGGGCAAGGTAGGGATGGCACAATGGGGATTTACTCTGGAGTATCAGAACCTCAGGAAAAGGAAAGTGCGAACCCACAGCTTTGCTAAGTGCACTTTGTCTTGCTTGCCCTTGTTGATACACACACAAGCTGAGATGGGGCGAACCCAGGGCACTTTAGCAGCTGTAGATTCTAGGGGCTCAAACTCTCAAACTCTCAAACATGCCTAGGATTGAAGCATGTTTATAGGGGGGGTCATAAAGCTGTTCATTTTGTGGTTGAACTGGAGTGACCTGGGATTTGGAATTGAGGTGGAAGTTAAAATAACCACTTCTTCTAAGTTCCATTTGTGACCTTTCGTTTAGAGCACAGTAGAGAGTGCAAAGCGTTTCCTGGAGAAATTTAAGCCAGGAAAGTGGACGATCCGGTATAACAGCCTTAATCTCAAGACACCTGTTCCCAGGTAAAAATAAAATTTTACGGGTTTAAAACTTTGTGGATTATCTGTTTTTAGCTCACGGATACTATGGCTACATATGTGCCTCCTCCAGAAGCGCCATCAGTGGTCGGGGTGGGTCATTCCTAGGATGCGGTTAAATAAATTCAGTGAGTCGGGGCACCTGGGTGTCCCAGTCGGTTAAGTGTCCGACTTCAGCTCAGGTCATGACTCACAGTTTGTGAGTTCGAGCCCCGTGTCGGGCTCTGTGCTGACAGCTCTGAACCTGGAGCCTGCTTCAGATTCTGTCTCCCTCTCTCTCTGCCCCTCTGCCACTCATGCTGTCTCTCTTTCTCTCTCTCTCAAAAATCAACATTGAAAAAAATTTTAAAGGGGCACCTGGGTGGCTCAGTCGGTTAAGCGTCCAACTTCAGCTCAGGTCACGATCTCATGGTTCATGAGTTCAAGCCCTACGTTGAGCTCTGTGTGGACAGCTCAGAACCTGGAGCCTGCTTCAGATTCTGTGTATCCCTCTCTCTGCCCCAACCCCACTCACGCTCTTTCTCTCTCAAAATTAAATAAACATTAAAAAAAAAATTAAACAAAGTTTTTAAAAAAAGTTCAGTGAGTCAAGATTGATAGATATTTTCTCTGTTTCTTGTAAGTGACATTGACATATCACGATCTTGCAAGCCGAAGTCCATTGGCAGCCTGGCTCGGGAAATTGGTCTGCTCTCCAAAGAGGTAGAATTGTACGGTGAGACAAAGGCCAAGGTTCTGCTGTCAGCACTGGAACGCCTGAAGCACCAACCCGATGGAAAATACGTTGTGGTGACCGGGTATGGTTGTTACTCCTTTGCTCTTGGAATCGTAATCCTGATTATTATTATCAAAGATGGCATTTCCTCTTAGCATATATATGAGAAGTTTTCTTTCATTTGGTTTTGGCATTTTCACATGTGTTTAGTCTCATTCGACTCTTAACAGCAACCCTGTGAGGTAATTAAGAGTAGATTCTAACCCTTTGGAGATGAGAAAATTTGTCAAGGTTATCCATCTAGTAGGGGAAAGAGTTGAGTTTTAAAAGCTTGTCTTCAGATGGAATCACCTTTTTTCTTTTCAACCCCAGATTTTTTTATTCAGTAGATGTATTGAGCATTTATTTTTATGGTTCGGCTGAGTTATACACAATAGCTAATTTTTTAGATTACATCGAGCTATTAAAATTATAACAGTGTCTCTATAAGATCAAATGTATTTTCTCCTCACAGTGCGAGGGGTTCAATTACAACAGTCTTTTTAAATGTAACATTTTTTTGCAACTTCAGTAAGACTCTTGGAAAAGAACCTTTTCAGGTCTTTCTTCTTCCTTACTATTCAGGTTAAAAATTATTCTCTAGGTCTGGCTTAGTGATTCACATAAATTTAATTCCTATAAATTCACTTTCCCTCTTTTGCTTTCACCTTGAAGAATAACTCCAACGCCCCTGGGAGAAGGGAAAAGCACAACTACCATTGGGCTGGTGCAAGCCCTTGGCGCCCATCTTTATCAGAATGTCTTTGCGTGTGTGCGACAGCCTTCTCAGGGACCCACCTTTGGAATAAAAGGTATTAGTAGCACTAGACCTTGGGTGGCCAGAGGCCACTGCTTCTCCTTCAGTCCCCCCTGGTCCGCTTGACCCAGAAATGCTTATGGTCTTCATATAGACACCGGGAATGTCCTCGTGGTGCAGCCCCTATTGTGATGCTTTTGGTGAAGGCTTTTCATCAGATCATCCCAGCTCTTGCTGTCACTATTTGACACTGCACAGGGGTTCCCTGGGATGGGTAATAATGTAGCGAGAGGTGCTTTTCTATGACTAATAGTCAACTGTCACAGTAACAATAAAGGTAATCGTAGGTACTGATCATCATGCTGGCTTTCTAGAAACAAAGACACCCTACAGCTGTCTCAGCCTGTTGGGAATAAGAAAAGCCTACTGTTACTGAGTATATGCTTTGCGCTGTGTTTTATGCTACGCAGCGTATGCATTTTCTCTTCTAATATGAGATAGTTACCGCTGCCACCAGTTGTCAGCAGCAGTGGCTGGGACTCCCAGAGTAACTTTGTCAAGTGCCAGGGTGGGTGCCATGTCAGTTTCAGACCCTTTAACAGCACTGCCCCCACAGGGTTTCTTCTGATTCCACAAAAACATGACGTCACTATTCACTCTCCACCTTTCGTTTTTGGTAGCTGTGGTACTGCAAACATGCTCTTTTCATTTAAAGTATTTTCATTAATCGTAAGTTCATAGAGTTAGCGTTCTCATGTGCTCGGTGAGAGCATCACATATTCTGCTTGTTCTAGAGACTGCTGCACAGGGCACACCTTTGCTCTTCTGCCTGTAGTAATATATTTTATAAATGTCCCGACTCAGTACACTCTGAGCTTGTCTTACCAACCGTCTTTCCACTTCAGAATGAACTGTTCCCTTGCACTGCTTATTGAACCCAGTATTCTGCTTTTCCTCTTATCACTAATTGCCCCATTTTCATCGCGTGGTCTCTGCCTCACAAAAAACCCACAAAATCTAAACCTCAAATTGACATTTGTCTCACTGATAACCAGAACATTTTTGACTGGTCTTTTGTTAATAATCCAAACAGACCAGCAAAAGCTAGCAGTTAAGCTGTTTTCTAACATGTGTCTCCTATTTAGGAAGAAGTACAGTCTCTGTGTTTGTGTTTGGCGTGTATATTTTAAACATTCCTTTTTTTAAAATGCCAGCGTAGCATTTATGAGAGTACGAAATTGAGCAGAGTTGCCTTTATGTAACTGTAGGCTGGGTCTTTTAACAAATGTTAGGAATCATGGGGAACCTGTCTCTAAAGATAATGAGTAGGTATGTATGTGTTCATGGTTTTGTCATTTAGAGTCAGATTTCAACGGAGACTATTCAGCATGAGTGAGATCAAGTGTTTTAGACTGGTAAAAGAAAATTAGAAAACACTTGGTCAAAGCTGTCCAAATGGTTGAAAAAAGTAAATAGATCATGTGCGTAGCAGCGACGAAAACCAATTTGCTTTTATTTGATTTGCAAGTGGTGGAGAAACACACTTAACCTGAGTCCTCACCCTTGGCCTGCCCTGTAGGTGGCGCTGCAGGAGGTGGCTACTCCCAGGTCATTCCCATGGAAGAGGTAAAGTGCCTGGAATTTGGTTTCATTTGGACCTTTATTTATAGTTTTTCTTACAGAGATTAACTTTTTTTGTGCAGAGTTCTTAGTGGACAAATGACTTCTTTTTAATCAGAAAGGGGAAAACATCTTAATATGCAGGCTTGTGAGACAGCTTAGTTTTTTTCACGTGACAAGGACTTCAAGGTCTGGCTTTCACTGGGAATAATAATTTTTAAGCAAGAGATGAAACAAAGCATGGGAATGGGAAGGACCAACACAAGGTGTATTCAGAGCGGTAACTCCAGACACGAGAGCATGGTATGAGCATACAGGCACAGGGCTGTCCTTATGAACCCCTCGGTGCTCACAGTCTAAAGGACAGGAGTGTGCCCTCAGTATCCCGTGGTTGCTCCTGATGCTGGTGGTACGGGGTTTGTGGTTACAGGACGTGTCCCTTCAGGTAAACACCAATTTCTTGTGAGGCTACACAGTCTGTAATTTATGTTTTCAAGAGCGATTTGTACTGGGTGTTTGTTTGCTAACTCTGCTGCTGTCAGGTTTCTGTTAGCTTTAACACAGGGATTGATTTGGTTGCGATACAATGATCATCGGAAAGATGTCAGAGAAGGTGAAAGACTGACAAAAGACTCTGCTCTTTTGTAGTTTAATCTCCATCTCACTGGTGATATCCATGCCATCACCGCAGCCAACAACCTTGTGGCTGCAGCCATTGATGCCCGGATGTTCCACGAACTAACCCAGACAGACAAGGTAGGCTCCTGAGGCCCACAGGCACTTTTGAAAGGGCTGAAGCACCCAAACTAATGTTGTTGGTCCCTTGGGTGTTGATGATGCAGGTGGCAAGGCAGGGGGTTCCTCTCACTTCAAAGCCCTTTTCCTCCTTTTCTTTAAGGCTCTCTTTAATCGTTTGGTACCATCCGTAAATGGAGTGAGAAAGTTCTCTGATATCCAGATCCGAAGATTACGGGTGAGATTTTCCCCTGTTCATTTTTGATAATTGTATGAAGTTGGGTGATTAATAAGGAGATACCTATTTTAGATCAAGTTACATCCATAACCGTAACCTTACGGTCATTGTATACATAACAAAGGTTGGTGGTGGAGGGTATCTCTCATCCATCTGTAAATTATAAGTGGTTAGTCCTGGAATACATACAGCACTGACACCCCACCCTCAGTCAAGAAGACTGTTAATTCCAGGGCACCCAGGTGGCTCGGTTGGTTAAGCATCCAACTCTTGATTTCGGCTCAGGTCATGATCTCACGGTTCATGAGTTAGAGGCCTGCATCAGGCTTGCGCTGAGTGTGGAGCCTGCTGAAGATTCTCGCTGCCCCTCCCCTCCCTCTCTAAAATAAAAACAAATATATAGTCATTAAACATACATTGTACCCTGTGACCCAGAAATCCTACTCCTAGGTATTTATCCAAGACAGATGTTAAGTTGTGTTCATACAGAAACACGAATGTTTTTAGCAGTTCAACTAATAACCTCCAACATTTAGAAACAACTCTGATGTCCCTTAGTGGATGAATGGATAAACAAACCTGTACATTTATGCAATAAAAAGGAATGAACTATTGATACACACAATTTGAATGACTCTTAGAGGCATTATGTGGAGTGAAAGAAGCCAGTCTCAAAAGGTTGCATACTGTGTGCTTCCGTGTACATGGCATCCTCAAAAAGACAAAGCTGTTGTGATGGAGAATAGATCAGTAGGTGCCAGAGGTTATAGATCTGGGGAGGGTGTGACCCAAAAGGGATAGCACAAGAGGGTTTTTTAAAATAAAATTTGAAAATATATTCATCACTTTTGTATATGAAAGAAATTATATGTATATATATATTTTTTAATGTTTATTTATTTTGAGAGAGATTGTGAGCAGGGAAGGGGCAGAGAGAAAGAGAGAGAATCCCAAGGAGTCTCCACACTGTCAGTGTGATCACAGACCTCATGAACCGTGAAATCACGTCCTGAGCCAAAATCAAGAGTTGGATGCTTAACCGACTGAGGCTCCCAGGTGCCCTGTACATATATATTATTTAGACAACCTGGCATATGTAAGCTTAAGTAAATGGCATGTGCTGCTTATTAGCAACAATAGTTTTATTTATTTTAAATTTTTTGCAACTTTATATTTTGATGTTGCAAGAGTAGTACATGAAGCTCCCCTTTACCGAGCTACATCGTTTATGTTTTGCCCTACTTGCTTTACAATTATGTTTTATTTATTTATTTATATGCATTTTTTTTCTGGACTTGAGAAAAAGTGACTTAGACACACTATGATATGTCTAGCTTACTTTGTTTCCATACCCCCAAAAATCCTGTGTGTAAGGTAAGTTAATTATTGCTCTGTTTTGTAAAAGGGTCATGTTTTGAGAGGCATGTAAAGAGCAGGCAACGTCTAACCTTACCTTTGCTGATGGAACTTTCTGTCAGATGTGGGGAGGTGCTGGACTAAATGTGTAAATGATTCTTTAAAAGTCTCTAGGATTTGAAATCAAGGGACTTGCCCAAGGCCACAGTAGCCTCTCACCCCCCCCCCCCCCCCACCAGGTTTGAGCTAGAACCTCGGTCTCCTCCTGGGTCCCCAGGCCTCCTCTGTGGCAAAGTGTGCTCACGGTCTATACCCCGTGTGCCCAGTCGGAGTGGGGTGTCAGTGGCAGATTCTCAGCTGAGTGACTGAGAGTTGGGCTAACTTCTGTAAACAATGTCATGTACTAGGCTTCTGAGGCCTATGATGAGCCAGTGAGGGCCAGCTCTGAAAACACATCTGAGATTTTATTTTACTTATTTTATTAAAAAAAATTTTTTTTAATGTTTATATTTATTTTTGAGACAGAGAGAGACAGAGCATGAGCAGGGGAGGGGGCAGAGAGAGATGGAGAGAGGGAGAGTCCCAAGCAGGCTCCACACTCTGAGCTGTCAGTACAGAGCCCGACACAGGGCTCGAACCCACAGACTGCGAGATCATGACCTGAGCCAAAGTCGGATGCTCAACCAACCAAGCCACCCAGGCGCCCCACATCTGAGATTTTAAAACAAAGTCTTCACAGTATAAAAAAAAGGAACTGTGGGAAGAACAGGGCTTGCTGGAGCCCACTCAGATCTACCACACATTAGGCAAAAAAAAAAGGAGGGGTACCTGGGTGGCTCAGTCCAACTTAGGTGTCCAACTTCGGCTCAGGTCATGATCTCAGGGTCCCTGGGTTTGAGCCCCATGTCATGCTCGGTGCTGACAGCTCAGAGCCTGGAGCCTGCTTCGGATTCTGGGTCTGCCTCTCTCTCTGCCCCTCCCCTATTCGCACCCTATTTCTCTCTCTCTTTCTTTCTCTCTCTCTCAAAAATAAACATTACAAAATAGAAAAGGAAAAAAAAGGAGAACACATTTTATTTGATTTTTGTTTTTTTAGGAGAATACATTTTATACTCACTTTCCATTTCAGGATGCGACCTGTATACATATACTCTGTAAATAAATAAAATTTCCAAGTTCTGTGAGGAAGAAGAGACAAACTTTTTTTGTGCCTTTTGGAACAGTAAGAAGGCACTAAAAAATGCAGTGCTGTGTAAAAAGCATGTGAAGGTGATTAACACAGAGTTTTACTGATTAATAACTTATTTTTACCCTTCCTAATTTTTCATGTGAATTGGGGTTCTCAACTGTCTGCTTGAGAAAGCTTTTGTACCTTGTGTTTCCTTTCATACACTTGGGCTTGGTGAATTAGGTACAGCACTTTTTGGTCATTGTGCTTTTGTGTTTTTAAAAAAAAATTTTTTTAATGTTTACTTTTTGAGAGAGAGAGAGAGAGAACACAGGAGAGGGGCAGAGAGAGAGGGAGACACAGAATCTGAAGCAGACTCCAGGGTCTGAGCTGTCAGCACAGAGCCTGACATGGGCCACGAACCCATGAACCGTAAGGTCATGACCTGAGCCGAAGTCAGAAGCTTAACCAGGTGCCCCTATGCTTATTTCGGGCTAGGTTTAGGGAAATGCCTCTGGGGCCCAGTTATAGGGATAAACATGTTAACAACACCTGTGTGTGTGAGAAAGCGTAAGAAATAAAGGTTTGGCCTAAGGATTCTAATTTTCCCTTCAGAATATCACGTGGTTTATATTTCCTAGAGGGCACTCCCTCCGGAGATAAATTTTTAAAAAATTTATCATGCTTGTGTTTTGTCTTACTGATGTTTTAATTTTCCTGCCTCTTCAGAGACTGGGCATTGAAAAGACTGACCCTAACACACTGACCGATGAAGAGATAAACAGATTTGCAAGATTGGACATTGATCCAGAAACCATAACTTGGCAAAGAGGTACCAGTGCAGTGTCTGCGCCCCGTTGGCTTTCATTGTGCTGCATGTCCCTCCCTGCCTGTGGGGGTTATTCGAGTGTAAGGTCCGGAAGCTTGTGTGTTGGTGTTTTCATGGTTAAGGCATGACCAAGATGGTGCCTGACCTGTTTTTCTGGCCACCTCCATCAGTCTCTCTCCTTATGAGCTGTAATTAATCCTCCTTTCGTCGAGTTAGTTGGACATTTTGCTGGCTTTTCAGTGTTGATTGCAGTGAGGGTAGTTATAAGGAAGTTCATGCATAAACTGGAAATAACATTCTGCAAGTTTCTTTTTATGCAAAAAGTTTGGGTTTCATGAAGTAGAGAAATTATGTTTAATCACTTCTTGAATCATGCCATTCTTTACTCCCAGAACTCTTGTCTGGCACACGTGATGTACTTTTTCTTGTCACTCTCTAGGTTGCCTACTCATTTTTACCTCATTTTATTAAACTCTTGTAACAAAGTAGGTAGGTTTCAAGGTTTAAACAGTTGGCGGTAGGTTGCTTTTCTCTGTGCACAACTGGTGTAGCTTAGAATTTTATTTGGTACCAAATTTACCAACATAAATTTTATTTATGTGGTGCATCTACATATTCTGTGTCATTGCTAAGAAGAAATTTTTATCCAGTCATGCAGAATGCAGCTAGTGGCAAGTTTATTCACTGTTTTTGTGATTTTCATTGGCTTAGTAACTATTGCTAGCTAATGGCATTTTTATTTTTTTTATTATTTTTTTTTATTTATTTTTGGGAGAGAGACAGAGCATGAACGGGGGAGGGGCAGAGAGAGAGGGAGACACAGAATCGGAAACAGGCTCCAGGCTCCGAGCCATCAGCCCAGAGCCTGACGCGGGGCTCGAACTCATGGACCGCGAGATCGTGACCTGGCTGAAGTCGGACGCTTAACCGACTGCGCCACCCAGGCGCCCCGCTAATGGCATTTTTAAAGATTTTGTCTTTCGGGGCACCTGGGCGGCTCAGTTGGTTGAGCGTCCGACTTCAGCTCAGGTCATGATCTCACAGTCTATGGGATCAAGCCCCGAATCAGGCTCTGTGCTGACAGCTCAGAGCCTGGAGCCCGCTTCAGATTCTGTGTCTCCTTCCCTCTCTGCCCCTCCCCTGCTCACGCTTTGTCTCACTCTGTTTCTCAAAAATAAATAGATGTTATAAAAAAATTTTTTTTAATTTTGTTTTTAAGGTTTATTTTTGAGAGAGAGAGAGAGAGAGAGACAGAGTGTGGGGAGGGAAGGGGCAGAGAGAGAGGGAGACACAGAATCCAAAGCAGGCTCCAGGCTCTGAACTGTCAGCACAGATGCAGAGGCTCGAACTCATGGACCGTGAGATCATGACCTGAGCTGATGTCGGACACTTAACCGACTGAGCCGCCCAGGTACTCCTTTTTAAAAATCTTTTAAATTTATTTTTTTAATATTTATTTGAAAGCTTATTTATTTATTTTGAGAGAGAGAGAGAGAGAGCCAGAGAGAGTGAGCAGGGAGGGGCAGAGAGAGGGAGACAGTGAAGCCCAAACAAGACTGCATGCTGTCAGCATAGAGACTGATGCAGGGCCTGACTCACAGACTGTGAGATCATGACCTGAGCCGAAATCAAGAGTCAAACGCCCAACCAACTGAGCAACCCAGGTGCTCTAGGTTAATGGCATTTTAAAGATGACTTCTTTAGTATCTAAAATCACATTGGTATACCTTTTCCTTTGCTTTCATTGACAGATGGTATAATATTTTATGAGGAATAAGGTAAAGATCCATTTTGAAAATTTAGTATCTCATTCCCTTTTCCTTTGCTTTATGTCTAATTCATGCTTCCTAAGAAAGTAGAAGCAGACAAGGAAAAAAATGGATCATACCTATTGACTGGCTATTTTATAGAGAGAAATCAAATACAAAGAACTTGACATAGTTTTTGAAAATAAGAGTAGGCTCCAACAGCCCATTACATCCTTCACTTACCAAGTGGTGTGTGTGTGTGTGTGTGTGTGTGTGTGTGTACATGCATTGTTATGCATTGTGCAAGACCCTGCTTTTGGGGTTTACATTTAAAAAAAAATTTTTTTTTTAATGTTTATTTTTGAGAAAGAGAAACAGAGCGTGAGGGGGAGAGGGGGCAGAGAGAGAGGTAGACACAGACTCTGAAGCAGGCTGCAGGCCCCAAGCTGTCAGCACAGAGCTGGGGCTTGAACTCACAAATCGCACGATCATGACCTTAGCCAAAGTCGGACACTTAACCGACTTAGCTGCGCAGGCACCCCGGGGGTTTAAATTATTACAGTCTTTATGGAAAATAATTTCACATGTAATCAAGGGCCTTAAAAATGTCTCTCCTGTTTGACCCGTTTATTTATTTATTTATTTATTTACTTACTTACTTATTTATTATTATTTTTTTTAATATATGAAATTTACTGTCAAATTGGTTTCCATACAACACCCAGTGCTCATCCCAAAAGGTGCCCTCCTCAATACCCATCACCCACCCTCCCCTCCCTCCCACCCTTGACCCGTTTAGAGTATGAACTGGTTTCTTGTTCATTGTGTGTTTCATTATTGTTTGGCACGTCATACAAAAAACAAAATTGGTAATACACCAAAATGTTAACAGTAATTAGTCCTGGAAGGTGGAATTAAGATTAGTTAGCTAGTTGATCTTTGCCATGTTTTCCAGGGGTATACAATTGGATACGTATTCTGTCATCAGAATGGAAATTATTTCTTCCAAGTGTGCTAAAGGAAAGAGTAAGCCTGTACCTAGCATGCTTCAGAAAGCATTTGCCTTGCCCTGCATTTGTGGCTCTTGTGTGTCAGGATGGTGTAAGGTCAGTGACACCCCACAGAACAATAACCTTGGCCTTTTAAAAAACTGGCCAGCTCTGGTTTTCTTTTTACGTGTAATGGGTTTTAAAATAGATGCCAGATTTGTAGTTAATTGTTTGAATTCTCTAGACAGAATAAAACCAAGTCACTCTGTTTCTTTAAAAATATCCTTCTTTGGGGCACCTAGGTGGCTCAGTTTGTTGAATGTCCGACTCTTGATTTCAGCTCAGTCATGGTCTCGTGGTTTGTGGGTCCGAGCCCTGCATCTGACAGCCTAGAGCCTGCTTGGGAGTTACTGTCTCCCTCTCTCTGTGTACTGGCCCCCTCAAAAATAAATGAATAAACTTTAAAAATGTATATCCTTCTTTAGGGGTGCCTTGGCCAGCTTCGTCGGTTGAGCATATGACTCTTGACCTGGGGTTGTGAGTTCAAGTCCCAAATTGGGGGCATCACTTAAAAATGAAGTCTCTTAGGGGTGCATGGGTGGTTCATTTGGTTGAGCATCTGAGTCTTGATTTTGGCTCAGGTCGCCATCCCAGGCCGGTGGGATCAAGTCCTGCATCGGGCTCCACACTGAGTGTGTAGCCTGCTTGAGATTTTCTCTCTCTCTCCCTGCCCCCCTCTTCCCCTGCTTGCATTGTCTCTCTCTAAAATTAAAAATATACATATTTTTAAAAATAAAATAAGGGGCACCTGGGTGGCTCAGTTGGATAAGCATCTGGCTTCGGCTCAGGTCATGGGTTGGAGCCCCATGTCGGGCTCTGCGCTGTCAGCTTCAGATCCTCTGTCTCCCCCTCTCTCTGCCCCTCCCCTGCTTGCCTGCTCTCTCTCAAAAATTAACATTTAAAAAAATTTTTGTTTTTTTAAACATTTATTTATTTTTGAGACAGGGAGAGACAGAGCGTGAACGGGGGAGGGTCAGAGAGAAAGGGAGACACAGAATCTGAAACAGGCTCCAGGCTCTGAGCTGTCAGCACAGAGCCCTATGTGAATTGCAAGATTATGACCTGAGCTGAAGTTGGATGCTCAACCGACTGAGTCACCCAGGCGCCCCTCCTTCTTTTAAAATAATTCCCTGTTCGTTTATAGTTTGTGAGCATCATTTCTGAACTTCAACCCATATTCTAGCTTCGCCATCAGCTTTGAAGTCAAATTTTGGTAGACTGTCGTTGAGTTGGACTTGTAAGGCTGTTGGGTTAACTTACTGTGCTTGTACTGAAGGCTGTTCTGTATCTTCTCTTTCTACTGTAGTATTGGACACCAATGATAGATTCCTGAGGAAGATCACAATTGGACAGTCTCCAACAGAGAAAGGGCACACACGGACGGTAGCTATTTGTTCATTTCTCAGTAAATTCGTTCTTGTGAACCAGATCCTTGCTGCTTCTGTCCTCCTCCGTCCTCTCCCGTACGATTGATCCTGCCAGGTGTTGTTCTGCCTTCTCCTTTTTAAAATGGAAGTGAGTAGGTGTGTGGTAACGAGCACTCCTGACGGCTTTCGCAATAAATCCCATGTGTCACCTGTGTGTTTTCCCCCCAGTATTTTTTCCTGGAGGTGGAAGCCCCCAGTGAATATCCTCGTACGTGATTTATTCAAACTGCCTCTTTTTTTGTGGCCATTTATGATGTTTCTTCGATGTAAGAGCTTCTGTGTCGTTTCCTTGTGGGTTAGGGAAACCATCACCACTTGAAGGCTGCCTTCAACGGAGCTTATTTTTTTCCTACTGGAGCATTTATTTTTAAAAATTAACTACTCAAGGTCTTGGAATAATTGATTGCACATTTTTGCTCTTGGAGAATTATTTTCGTTAAGTTCTTTGTGCACTACTTTGTCATTCTGTCCTTTTAAGGTATTTGTTTAAGGCTTGGATGCAAACAGGGATTGCTTTCGCGATCCAGTCTTCTGGTTGGACGCAGTGTTATGTGTCGTGTCTTTTCCCTGCCGACAGGCCCAGTTTGATATCTCTGTGGCCAGTGAAATCATGGCTGTCCTGGCTCTCACCAGTTCACTAGAAGACATGAGGGAGAGACTGAGCAAAATGGTGGTGGCATCCAGCAAGAAGGGGGAGCCCATCAGTACCGAAGATCTGGTGGGTACCCGGCTGCTGCAAGCTCAGTGACACGCCTGTGTCTGTTAGCGTATCTCAGCAGTTACTGATGAATTCACTGTGACTTTCCTGCTTGTAAGAGAATTCGAAATTTATAAACAGTACTTCGTAGCGAGTAACGGGTGGTATGCTCCAGTCATAGACCACAGGTTTCCGATGGTTTGAGCAACACCTTGAACCTGTGAGTATTCCTAAAAGCGGATGTATAATTTCAGTTTTCAGAGAACAGCCAGTGTCCCAGTGAGGTCCTTAGTAGCTGAGCTTGGAGCCACACCTGGCCTCTCCCTGCAGAGAGGCCTCTTGTCACGAGGCTCGCTGACCGCCATGTCCATGCTAACAAGCACATTGGGAACAACTTATTAGTGGTTTATCTGATGGTCCCCCTAGGCTACTTCTGCACTTCAGGGTTATTTCTGAACTGGGTGGTAATAAGAGGTTTGAAATGAGAGAATCTTACAGATTAATTTTTTGAAAGCCTGTTTGTGTTCATATACACCAAAATGTTCAGCCTGTGATTAGCAGTCTGTCAGTTGAATTCAGAAAAGGGGAAATACTAAGTTTCTGTTTTCACAGCCAATATGTGTAAGAAAAATCATTTTAAAGTTTACACCCAGAGGTGGCTGGGTGGCTCAGTCGGTTAAGAGTCCGACTTCGGTTCGGGTCATGATCTCACAGTTTGTGAGTTCGAGCCCCGTGTCGGGCTCCGTGCTGACAGCTCAGAGCCTGGAGCCTGCTTCAGGTTCTGTGTCTCCCTCTCTTTCTGCCCCCCACCCCCCGCCCCTGCTCACACTGTCTCTCTCAAAAATAAACGTTAAAAATTTTTTTTTAAATTTTTTTTCAATTTTTTTTAACGTTTATTTATTTTTGAGACAGAGAGAGACAGAGCATGAATGCGGGAGGGGCAGAGAGAGAGGGAGACACAGAATCGGAAGCAGGCTCCAGGCTCTGAGCCATCAGCCCAGAGCCCGACGCGGGGCTCGAACTCATGGACCGCAGGATCGTGACCTGAGCTGAAGTCGGACGTTTTATCCGACTGAGCCACCCAGGCACCCCTTAATGTTTTTTTTAAGGTTTATTTATTATTTTTGAGAGAGAGGGAGAGAGAGAATGGAAGGGACAGAGAGAGAGGAAGACACAGAATCCGAAGCAGGCTCCAGGCTCTGTGCTGTTAGCACAGAACCTGATACGGGGCTTGAACTCAGAAACCATGAGATCATGACCTGAGCAGAAGTCAGATGCTTAACTGACTGAGCCACCCAGGTGCCCTCCCAGAAATTTTTTTAATAAAGTTTTACACCCAAACCAGAAACTTGGAAACTCCCAAAAATTGAACATGGGTGGGATCCATAGCTCTTTCTTACTTCGTTACCAGTTCGTTCAACTATGGTTGGATGGTTTCAAAGAGAGACCAGATTTTAAGAGTTTGTATTGAACTCCTGGGTAAATTTTCAGTTTCAGCTTTGGGAAACACACACTGAATTTGGTTTTTAGCCATTTCTGCCCAGACATCAAAGTTACAAATAACTCAGTTCTCTAAGAGCTAGCATTTCTGTGCTATAAACCAGTATAAAATGGACTCCCCTCATCAGTCAGCAACAGAGCTTGATTGAGATGCTTGTTTCCAGAGTTCCATGTTTTGCACAAATTCCACGTGAATGTCATTTTCATTCTGTGTGTTATCTCTGCTTAAAATAAGTGATAACTTCATAGTATATCCAGAAAAAAATAAGTAAATGGATGGTACAGCTCAGGTGAAAGTACGGATTGGTGCACAGTGGCTAAAAAAGGAAGACCTGAGAATGTTGAGTTTTGGTTTGAAAAGGTTGGGGTTTCTTGCGGGTCGGAAGCAATGCTCCATGCCTTTGTTTTGTAGGGGGTGAGTGGTGCATTGACAGTGCTTATGAAGGATGCAATCAAGCCCAATCTCATGCAGACGTTAGAGGTGAGCAGAGTGACCACCGCCTTCCCAGACCAGTCTTCCGTGTCAGAGCAGAGCGGTTCTAAATCACACTTCTCTTGGGGAGTCAGGGAGTTCTGTACCTGCCCGTGTCTCTCTTCCCATTCTTCCTCACTGTTGTGATCGGGATGCTGCTGAAATAGAAAAGAGGGGGCTTTGTATTTTTCTTCTGGGAAGTCTTTATCTTTCGGATTCCAACTGACTTTCGTCCCCTTGACCATGTTGGCAGCACTGCTCACGATGTCTTGATTTCCATAGGGCACTCCGGTATTTGTTCATGCTGGACCGTTTGCCAACATTGCACATGGGAATTCCTCTATCATTGCAGACCGGATCGCACTCAAGCTTGTTGGCCCTGAAGGGTTTGTGGGTGAGTATTTTTGCAAAATCGGTGGATCAACTGTTTTCCTTTTAATATCAAAGGAGTCGGGATGGCCTTTTTACAGTTGCTTTTCTCCTTACTTACAGTGACTGAAGCAGGATTTGGAGCCGACATTGGAATGGAAAAATTTTTTAACATCAAATGCCGGTATTCTGGTCTCCGCCCTCACGTGGTGGTGCTTGTTGCCACTGTCAGGGCTCTTAAAATGCACGGGGGCGGCCCGACGGTGAGGACCAAGAGTTGGAAGGATCTGATTGTCAGGAATGTTCTGAAGGCTAGGAGGAACTTGGGATGACCTGTGCCTGTTTCTTCATGAAGCTGCTCATATTCTCATGACTAAGAGGTGCCCAAAGCAAGAGGTGTTCAGACGGCTCTCGTACTGGCCGCCTTATCACTCATAGGCACTGGCGGCTCTTGGCATTTACAGATGGTGGAAATGGGCTTCGCGGCCTGTCTTCTGAGGGAGCCATCTGATAATATCTAAGCCCCTCCAAGGACATGGGCTTGGCTATATCCACAAAAAGCCCCTTTATGTTTAGACTGTTTTTAAATGAGTCCCATTTTCCCTCTAAATAGTGACGCTGGCAGCCAGCCAAGCAAACCATTAAGCTGAGACAGAGGTCAGGGCCTTCTTGAAAGGCACATGCTGGGTGGGACTAGCACGGAGTAGGAGAGAAGGGGAGGAGAAAGGTAGGTCTGCCCTGGACTGCCTCCGGGTAACAGAGAGAAACTAGGTTAGGACTAGCTTATCTTCAACTCCAACTTGAACTTTGTGTGTTCCTGAATTCCTACTGGTTAGAAATTACACTTTTTTATCCTATTATTTTAATACCTTTTCTTTAGCACACGTACATGAAGACAGTGTGCTAGTTTTCAGAAATTACTTGAAGAAGTATTAAATTCCTAGCCTTCTTAAATTCTAGAAGCTGGTCTTACAACTTGAGAAATAAGAGCCCCCTCTCTTAAAGTCGGTGTTTCTTTTCTTTGTTTGTTTGTTTGTTTGTTTGTTTGTTTAAATGTTTATTCCTTTTGAGAGAGACAGAGTGTGGGTGGGGGAGAGGCAGAGAGAGGGCGACACAGAATCCGTAGCAGGCTCCAGGCTGTCAGCACAGAGCCTGCCGCGGGGCTCAAATCCACGAACTGGGAGATCATGGCCTGAGCTGAAGTCAGACGCTTAACTGACTGAACCCGCCCCCCCCCCCCCCCCCCCGCCCCGGGCGCCCCTAAAATCAGTGTTCTTCGTGTAGCTATCATACAGCAGTTCTCAAGCATTTTAGTCTCAGAACTTCTTTACATTTAAAATTCTTGAGGCGCTGAAAGAACTTTTGTTTCGGTAGTTATATCGGTATTGACTATATTGGGAATTGAAGATGAGTTACATTTTAACAAAAACAATTTTTTTTTCATGAAAAGTTCTTACATTTCCCCAAACAAAATGTAAGAATCGTACAGTTTTCAGGTCTCTTCAGTATCTGACCTAATTGAAAACTACTGGATTTTCATGTTCTGCACGGAATCAGTTGTGTTAGCACATGTCACATATTCTTTGCAAAAGTCCATTGTACACTCAGTGAGAGAATGAGTGTGAAAAGGGCCGTGATATTTTAGAGTTACTATGGAAATAGTCGTGACCTCATGGCCCTGTGAAAGGATTCGGTCCCCAGACCACTCTGTGAGAACCACTGCCATAACGCAACCCCAGGACACCTCTCCAGTGTCACTGGTCCCCCAGGTACCAAAAGCACTCCTAGCCCACGAATGTAGGTTGGACTCCTTTTCCCAGTTATAACCAACATGTTTTCCTCTTGCGCCCCTCACACCATTGCACCTTCTTTCCTCCTGCCCTCACGGTCTGAAACATAATGCCAGACACTTAACTCAGGCAACAGTGAGAGGAGAGCCTCGTACGTAGCCTCACTTCTGTCAAGGAGCCAGACATGCTGCTCACAGTCCCTCATGGAGCTACATGTCAGCCCCAGAACACGGCGGCTCAGGTCCCTGCTTGCCGCCCCGCCTCTCTGGCCCCCTTTGGAGACAGAGGAATGGGAGTGGACCACGCTGGGTGGCTGAAGCCTTGTAAGGCACGCCCATTGTCCACAGTGGAGTCCCTGGGATGAGCACCTTTACCTCAGTGCTCGTCCCTGTGGATGCGGCAGAAGCCAAGCCACCGGCCACCTCCGTGACAGTGAACTCACCACTTAAGTATTCTGACACCTTGAAATATACTCTGATGGAGGGAGAAAATCCTGGGCTGTGTCCCTCCTGTTTTATTGCTCATGCTCCCTAGTTCAGCCCCACAAACTTGCGCGTTGGCTCTGTGGGCCAGGTCAGGAGCCCATTGCAGGGCCTGTC
Source organism: Panthera pardus (assembly GCF_024362965.1). Classification (NCBI taxonomy): domain Eukaryota; kingdom Metazoa; phylum Chordata; class Mammalia; order Carnivora; family Felidae; genus Panthera; species Panthera pardus. The sequence goes on from NW_026526810.1 coordinate 102,784,495, forward strand.
ATAGACTCCTCTGGGGGACATTCAGGGTGGCCTTTCTGACCACTGCCTTTTTCCATACGTGCACCTTTACTTCCGCCCCCACTGCTATGTGCTTTGCTCACTGAGGTTATGCCCCTTGCCTAGAACACATCCCTTTCCACACCGCCTTCACAGATCTGCCCTCACGTCCCTCATTCAGGCCATAGAGGTTTCCCACAATGCTCAAACCAGACATTTTTGTTGTTGGTCATATGCCCTAAATCCCTTGGACAGGAAACAACCTTATCCTGCTGTAAACTACCCCTCCCCTGCCAGTATGCAGCTTCTGGCCTTTTACACATGGCAAGGCATCATTTTAAGCTAAAACCGGATTGTAAGTAGAAAATGCCTCTGACTTTGCCTGCTTTCCTTTCAGGTTACTGCTGGACTGCCTCTTCCCAAGGCTTACATAGAGGAGGTAACTTCAGTCATTTCTAACCACTTGTCCTAGAGAGTACGCAGAATCAGCGTCTCTCAGCCTGTTTGGAAATGAGGGGGGTGGGTATGGCTCCTGTGGACAGGGGCACTAAGAGGCCTGCTGTGTGCTGAAGAATCTTATCGAATAAAGTAGGGAAGAAGTGCTTCTAGTGAAACCAGTGGTTGGTTCTCCATCGGGAGCAGTTTTGCCCCCCGGGGGACATTTGGCAATGTCTAGAGACCTATTTTTGGTTGTTTCCACTTCAGGTAGAAAGTGCTGCTGGCACTGAGTAAAGGCCAAGGCTGCCTCTAAACACCATGTGGTGCACAGGTCAGCCCCACGGCAAAGAATCATTTGGCCCCAAATGTCAGAGGTGGTGAGGTGGAGAAACCCTGCCCTATAGTCTAATGATGTTTCTTTCCACTGCCTTAACGCATCGGCTGCTTCCTTACCAAATGCCATCTGAGTCTGGAACAAGTAGGGACTTTTTGTGAAATGTCTCTTCCTCTGCGGATTTAAATCCACCTTAAAGGGGCACTATGCAGTCGGGATCCTGGTTATATTTTTCTAGGTAAAGTTTCCCTAAGCTGATTTGGTCTCTAGCTGTCAAGGAGGAGCTCAAAGAAGAACTGTGACCTTGAGCCTTTTCCTCTTTATATCATTTACTACCCAAATCCCCGGAGGTTGTTGGGGTGGTTCTGTGAGAGACAGACCCTCGCATGAGACGGGAAGGTCAGCCGCTGCCACTGTGAATTCAATTCTTCTGCCTTTTGTGGAGGCTTTTGAAGTTGTCAAGCAGTCGAGTGCCACTGTTCAAGCCCTAAATGAAGTATTTCAGAAGCAGCTAGAAGAGAATTGTTAGTGCCTTGAGTCTGCCTGTCTTCTGAGTTATGATTTGCCTTTTATGGTCATTTGTCTGATTCACGCGTAGGAGGGGAATTCACAGTTCTGGCCCTCCTGCCACCCCACAGCCTTTCCTGTGTCTAATTAGAGTGACTGCCCCTCACTGGCCCAGCTGGTGTCTTCATTTACGAAATTCTACTTTTCAAAAACTGTTCTCAATCGGTCTTACATATTAATTGGTTTCCATGTGACTAGAGGTAAAGAATTAGCAGTGCTCTTTAGAATATCAACTCAATCCTAATTTTAGTTTTCAACTATTAAAGGAGAAAAAAGCCTAAGTCATGTTTATAACCGTAATTGTTTTCTACCTTTATCTTGCCCCCTTTTTCTGCTCTTTCATTGAATCCACAAACCAAGGGCTATTACTGCTGGGTTTGCTCATGAGCCAGTGTATGTATTTTTACGTAAAACTATTACATTTTTATCTTAAAGATATCTAATGTATTTTAAGCTTATAATGGTAGCATCCTTTTTGTAAAAGAAAGTTAAGCAATGTAAGGATATAATACACAAATATGAGTCCCCTGAACAGTTTGGTATATATTTTTCAACATTTAAAACATTTCATGAATATATACACGTATTTTTTGTATTTGTCCAGAAGTGGAATTAATGAAGCTGTCCATAGTTTTATAACTTTGGCACACTTTAGTACATCTTTGACAGTTTCCACGTTAATGCAGATTATCTCACTTTTCATGGCATCTGCATGGTATTTAATAGAGGGTGTATGTCATAACTCACTGGCACAGTCCCCCATCGAAGGAGGTTTGTGTTTGCAGTTTTCCAAGGCTGCAAGTAGAGCTGCCATTAACATTTAACATATTTAAAGGTATGTTTCCTTAATGACTTTCCTTTAAACGTCATAGTATTTGGTTATTAAAGGTGTCATCTATCTTCTTTGTCCCAAGTGAAGGTACACGGTTGAGCTCATTAGAACCTTTGAAAGCCTCACTGATCACTTCGTGTTTTCTGACGGCACGTGCGGTGGCTGTGTAATGAACCCCAGGCACTGTGCTAGGCTCTGTCTCCTGTGCAAGATGCTGAGTAGAGTTTGTACCATTGTACCACATGAGTACATGACATCTATAAACACAAGGCTATAAATATAATTTACTTAAGAGCAACTGATTCTCTGCAAACAGCAAATATGCTATTAAGATGTGGTGTGATGACAGCAGCTATGCCCACTCTCATGCTTTCAAGAGAGCCAGGAGACGAGCCTGACGCCACTCCAGTGTTACAGGCTGGCCCAGGGTTATGGCTCCCTAGCGCCCCCTCACCACGGTGTGCGAAATGCATCAGCAGATCTGCCCTTGGCTTGTTCTGACTAAGTGGCTGGCTGCTGGTTCAAGGAGTTCTTTTAAGGAGAACCTGCAGCTGACCTCATGGACCTTTCCTGTTGTTTTTACAGAACCTGGAGCTGGTTGAAAAAGGCTTCAGTAACTTAAAGAAACAAATTGAAAATGCCAGAATGTTTGGAGTTCCAGTGGTAGTGGCTGTGAATGCATTCAAGTAAGTACAAAGAGTAGGAGTCAACGGGACTGTGGAAAATGGTCAGAAAACATCTCCTGGAGCTGACTGTATAGCACTGCTTTTAGCTTTGTTTTGTTCTCCAGCTACTGGTATTGGTTATTAAGCCTGTGTTCTAGCAGCCAATAATGAGAGCCTGTGGTGTGAGCTACACCACAGACGCCACAGCAAACTCGTCACTCCTGCCACTGAAGGTCCAGGGTCAGCTTTGGCTCCCATGGGTCCCCTTCTCTACTGGGTGAAGTGGGTGACACATAGGCCTGAAGTTAAATGTTCTTTGTGCTCTCTAGAGGCCTTTTGTGCTAACAGAAGGTCATAGCCCTACAGAGTTCTATTATTTTAGGAGGTCTGGTGGGACATTATCTTGACAAAGAGTCGACCGTATTGAGCTAGAAGTGTTCGTGCAAGAGGCAACTTGTGTAGGCTGTGTAGGTATTGTAGTGCTAGCTTTGGTCTTGTTATAATGGCCTAACCACAACAGAATGGGAGGAAACGTTTTTAAAAAGCTAGTATTTATTGATTCCTGTGATGTGCCTGGAATGTTCTAAGTATTTTGCATGTGTTTGTCAACTAAGCCTGATGACATCCCAATGAAATAAGTGCTATGATTAGTCCCATTGTACCACATGGAAACCAAAGCACATAAGGATTAAATAACTAGCCAGGAGTCCACCCAGATGGTAACTGATGGAGCCGGGATTCAAACCCAGTCAGTATTACTTGATTAGTTGCCATTTATCGGTGAGTAGCTCAAAAGAGTTTGTCCTAACTCTCATCAATGCTTTAACACGAAGCGCTACCTTTACAGGACAGATACAGAAGCTGAGCTGGACCTCGTCAGCCGCCTCGCCAAAGAACACGGGGCTTTCGATGCTGTGAAATGCACTCACTGGGCAGAAGGGGGCAAGGGCGCCTTAGCCCTAGCTCAGGCCGTCCAGAGAGCAGCTCAGGCACCCAGCAGCTTCCAGCTCCTCTATGACCTCAAGGTGGGTTACTTGCTATAAGACAAAACAAAAACAAAAAGGAAAAAAAAGCACAGTGAGGTTTCTGTGTGGCTGCCTCTCTTTAGAGCCCGTGTTTAGTGTCTTTAGCCTTGTGAGTTTGATTCCCACGTAGGTGAGTTACACAACCACAGCCTGGGCTTTCAACCCTAGACAGCTTTCTTACCAGTGCATGTTTCTGCTTATTTACAGAGGAGCAGGTCCAGGCAAGAACACTCTGGGAGGTTGGCTCCCGGGCTAACTTTTGGGAAGGCTCATGGTACCTTCTCTCTGCTGGCAGAAGAAAGGGTTAAATGTAGAACCAGTAGTGTAATTCACTACAGCCTTTAACCCAAGGCACCAGCCATGTTGTTGCAAATCGGCAGGGAGCTCCATCATGCTCAGAAAAGCTTTTTGACCACTTCCCAGTACCAGGGGAAAGCTGCGTGCTCCCAAGCTCACCTCCTGGTTTGGGGCTGCCTCACGTGCAGAGAAGCTCTAGTGCAAAGCCAAAGCATCCCGGCAGGTTTTAGTATTCTTTTCATCACTGAGTAACTGCTTATTCTGTGATGCGATAAAGTGAGTTCAGGGAAACGTTGTTCTTATAGTAGGGTTGTGTTTTATTTTCAGCTATCTGTCCGTGTATTTCAGGATGTGATTAGACATTAAGCAGCATGCTCACGACAACTGGAAACTTTGTTAGGAACATGGGATGGATGTGGTAGTTAATTCTGCTTGTATTTTCCAGGCTGGTTCTGGCTTGGTTTTTAAAATATAGTCATAGACTTTCAAAAATAGCCATAAAAAGGTAGAGGGAAGAAACCCAAGTATTCTTGAGTTTTTAACATTCTCTTGTTTCTGTTTGCCCTTTGCAGGTAAAATACACTGACATTTCATTGACATTGTCCTATTGACATTGACATTTTCCCATTAGGCTTTAGTTTTATAGACTGGTTTGAAAATCTGTTCAACCAATCATATCTTCAGGAAATGCCGTAAATGCCAATCTGTACACACATGCAAAGAAAGCATTTATAGGGCCTCTCTCTAAGCTCCATCCTTAGTACCTGAGTTAGGAACCCCCAGTCCTTGAAGATCAGCAGGAGGCCCAGAAGAAGTTGAGTGATAAAGACTTTATCACTCGTTTCTACTTGGAATTTTCTCTGTTCTGATAAACTGGAATCTGCCGCTTTTTGTCTTATTTAGCATCTGTTAGCCTTCAGTCACCCCTCAATGAAAGTACTTTCACTTCAGAAGCTCTGAATGTGCCTCAGCATTTATAAAGCTCCAATGATAAGACACATGGGAAAGCGATCTCTGTCGCGTCTGTATACAACCGTGATTGAATAGTCCTCTTATTTTTGTCCATTATATAAAGCCTCTCCTTACATTGGCACTGTGTAGCTCCAAAGGAAATTTTTATCTTTATAGATTATTGCTCCTTTCAGAAAACAACATTCGCCCGATGTGTCCTGTTAGCCTTAGTTGTCAGGGAGCATAGTCAGGTTATTGCCTAATTTTAGTACTTTGCTCATCCAAGGAGCTTTCCTTCCCATTTCCTCTAGGCAGTCTCTCCTTAACGCGGTTTGCATTTCATTCCCCAGCGGAGCAGCCCCGTGGAGGGGGAGGCTCTCACTGGGTGAGAGACCACTGGCCTCCGTGCCTGGCACTGTTCGTTTCAGGTGCCACACAAGTCACGGCCTTCTGCAGCACGCCCGGTGCATGTTGTCGTGTAAGTCACTGGGGTGTTTTTTTAATACGTAGGTGATTTTGTTTTTATGGCTATTTCTAAGCAACAGTGGTTTGCAGTCACTGCCTTATGTTAAAAATAGCATCTGCCTCTCACATAACAAACTGGGAGTTGTTGGATGGATGCTGGTTGTCTTTCGTCAGGAGTATCCCAGGTCTGGTTTGACATGAGTCTGATCTGCAATATTAGAACACTACTTTGTATTTATGAAGAAATAATTATTCTTGGGTAGTCAGCAGTATTGTTTATGACGTACCTAGGGAGGTCCTGAATACACATAACACACGTGTGCGCGCGCACACACACACACACACACACAGTAACTTTACCTCTGTGGGACGTTTTCCACGTATAAAATCTGGAGCTTGATATTAAAAAAGAAAATGTTTGTAACCCACATGCACCTCAAACTATTTGTGTATCTGTATGTGTATGTGAAAGCATCTTCTCGCCCTTGTGGGAACTCGGACCTAGACTGTGGCCCAGTTCAGCATCATCATGTGTGTCCAGTCATGGCATCTCCCCCTCTTTCCTGTGCATTAGCTTCCAGTTGAGGATAAAATCAGGATCATTGCGCAGAAGATCTACGGGGCCGATGACATTGAATTGCTCCCCGAAGCTCAACACAAAGCTGACGTTTACACAAAACAGGTGGGTGTTTGGTTGGTTGGTTCTTTTAACTCTTTACAGAGCAGCCTGGGTGTCAGAGCCCCTGAGTTCTCCCCACCCTGCTGGGCACCCACTGCCTCACTTCTCTGGGTGACAGTCTTCTCCCCTCTGGATACTGAGCTTGGATTAGGTGGTCCAGTTCTTTATCTACCCAGAGGTGGTATATGAACGCGTAGAAAAGCCATGGAGAAATAGGAAGTGTCTTCCTCAAATACTGAGAGCCTGCCTTCAGTTGTGTCCTCACATCTGCTCCAAACTATCATTTTTAATAGGTTGTATGGACGAAAATAAAATACTCACTTTTGGAATATGGTTGTGGATGTTTACCTCCCTCACCCAACAGTGATTCTTTTTTTGGGGGGTGGGGGGGGGGGGTCTAGAATACAGAGCTTGAGGTCAGTGAGGTAGAGGTGTATGTAAAGGAAATTAGATGTTTTATTGTTTTTTATTTTTTTAATATTTATTTTTGAGAGAGAGAGACAGAGTACGAGCAGGGGAGGGACAGAAAGAGAGGGAGACAGAATTTGAGGCAGGCTTCAGGAGCTAGGCTGTGAGCACAGAGCCCCACATGAGGCTTGAACTCATGAACCACGAGAATATGGCCTGAGCTGAAGTCAGAGGCTTAATCGACTAAACCACCCAGGTGCCCCAGGAATTAGACGTTTTAAGTAAATTGAAGAATCCGTATCATCACGATGCCCAGATGTGCTTTGTTGTCAACCTTTCATTTGTCCTGCTTTGTTTCTTTCTCTCCCCAGGGCTTTGGGAACCTGCCCATCTGCATGGCCAAAACACACTTGTCCTTGTCTCACAACCCAGAGCAGAAGGGCGTGCCCACAGGCTTCGTCCTCCCCATCCGTGACATCCGTGCCAGCGTCGGGGCCGGTTTTCTGTACCCCTTGGTGGGGACGGTAAGTGAGTGCTGCGGGCAGAGTGGGGGGTGGTTCATCTGTGCTTCTCGTCTGAAATTGATCACTGAAGCTATCAAGCAAGTGCCAGCTGAGCAGAGTCCATGGCTGACGAGCAAGCTGGCGTCGCGCCTGTTAGGATTAATCCTCTTGTTGTGGATCATCCTGGTGTCCTTTCAAGGGTGAAGCCATGACTACTTGTGATGAGTAACAGTTCTCATCAGTTTCCCAGGGGCAGTATGACCTTGACTGAATCCAGGACAGGCCTAATCGATAGTCTGTGTAGTGCTAATGTATCATCACAACTGACATTCATTGGGTACCTTTCACAGATTAACTCAGTCCGGCCAACAGTAGGGGGGTAGGGGGTAGGGACAGAGGCTCCGACCTTCCCTGATCATCTTGACAGGCCTGCAGCTTATGCCTGAAACTCAAGGAATTGTTTGTTTCTGAGTAAAGAATTCCCCCCTTAAAATGCGATTGAACCCTTTAGACTTGGAAAATGAGGTTGCTTATTTCTGCTTCAAGATGAATTATCAAATGCTTCCTTATGACTTCGTGCATATTAAAGAAGGAGCTTTGCTGACAAGGGAGGGAGAGTGCTGAAGGGCACACTCACAGTTTGCACTGACCTTCCCAGGTTAATGCTGATCCTGTGCCTAGGTTTCCCCCTTTGATCCGCCCAATGTCCTATACCTGCAGCTAGTCCTTACCTGCAGTACAGGATCGAAATAGTAAACTGAGCCAATTCATAATGGAAAAGAAACCAACAGATCTCCTGCTGGAGCTGGGTTACTCTTTCAGGATAGATAGAAAGAAAGTGGTAAGAGGTAGCATTGTAAGTCTGAAGTGTGTAACTTTAAAGCCACATCCAGTTTTCACTGCTGGTTTTGGCCTTGGGCAAGTTATTAAAGATGTGTGCCCTGCTCCACTCAGCTCTCAGCGTGGGGCAAGCTGGTGCCCCTTCAGCCACTGCAGAGAGCAGGAGGTTCAGCTTTGTGATGACGTTCTTCGGTCCTGGGGATTTAGAGAAGTTACCTTTCGATAGGAATGTTAAACCATTGGCCTGGCATCTTGACTGTCACAGAAACGGGTGTTATTCTCTCTGGAGACACTGTCAGCAGCCGCCAGCTGGAATAGGAGGAGCTGCACTGGGCACTCGCTTTTGATGTGCGTGCAGGGGGTTGGCCATCGAGGGGAAGGCGAAACTGACAGGTCCGGCCTGAGTTTGCCAGTAGCATGTCTGCATCAATGGGCACAAGCCCGTCATCTTCACGGTCACCTCCAGGCTTTTCTGCTAGGTCTGAGGACCAATCCCTTCCTTCCCCCTTCTTGTCCACACACCCACCAGTTGCTTACAGAGTTCCAGAATAGAGACTGATAGCAGGTCCCTAGAGAATGTTCTGGGAAGTTATCGTTAAGTTGTGGAAGTTCAGCTTAAACTCTTTTCCTGTCTGGATCTGATTTGGAACTTGTACATATTCATTATACAAGATACTGTTACAGGTGAAAGTTTACTTACAAGCCTTAAGGATTTGTCACGAGGTAGATTTTTGTCAAAGCCAGGTCTTTAGAAAAGAAGGAAGTACAAATATAATCCATAGGCATTACAAGCTCAGTTTTAGAAGGCCAAACTGGACCCCTAAGAACAGTGATTGTAAAACTATTTAGATTTTGTACAGAAATGTCTTGGCCCAAGTTAACGGATACTAATTCCTAATGTGCTGCTGAAGCAGAATGATACGGGCATCAACACAAGACTTTTTTTTTTTTTTTTTTTTAATGTTTATATTTATTTTTTTTTTTTTATTTAAAAAAAAATTTTTTTTTTTAACATTTTATTTATTTTTGAGACAGGGAGAGACAGAGCATGAACAGGGGAGGGTCAGAGAGAGGGAGACACAGAATCTGAAACAGGCTCCAGGCTCTGAGCTGTCAGCACAGAGCCCGACGCGGGGCTCAAACTCACAGACCGTGAGATCGTGACCTGAGCCGAAGTCGGCCGCTTAACTGACTGAGCCACCCAGGTGCCCCTGTTTATATTTATTTTTGAGACAGAGACAGAGCATGAGCAGGGGAGGGGCAGAGAGAGAGGGAGACACAGAATCCAAAGCAGGCTCCAGGCTCCAAGCTGTCAGCACAGAGCCTGATATGGGGCTCGAACCCATGAACCGCGAGTTCATAACCTGAGCCAAAGTCGGATGCTCAACCGACCAAGCCACCCGGGCACCCCAACCCCAGACTTATTAAAACAAATTAAAACAAAATTAAAAGGCAGACAAACCCTGCACCTCCCTTTGGTCTTATGAGGGCTGAGGAGGGGAGAGGAGACTCCTCAGCATCCCCACACCTGCCTTAGAGAATGTAGGTGGAAGGCCTTCCTTGCTACTTCTTGTTGCAGTGGTCAGTGTGGAAGATGGTAGTGAAGCCCAGTGTTGGCTTGCTGAAGACTCGCTGGTCTCTCTGTGAGACCATGACAGGATCGGTGACTTGGTGTGTAACAAGAAGAGTGCCCCTTTATTGACAACTGTAAAAATAATATTCTGTTTTTGTGCCTTGGGCTTTTTATCTGAAGGGAAGGTGGAAACGAAGATCACTTTATTTTTACTGCTATTTCACATCTCCTAGATGAGCACAATGCCTGGACTCCCCACCCGGCCCTGTTTCTATGATATTGATTTGGACCCTGAAACTGAACAGGTGAATGGGTTGTTCTAAACAGGTAAGTTGTTAACTGTGAGAGTTTTGCTTTTTTTTCCTTACAAGGCACAGTTATGAATTATGGGACTCAAGCTAACGCTCTGAAAATGCCCGTTGTGATACTTTCAGAACTTCTCTTTCCAAACATCACTGAGGGGAGAGTTGCAGTGACCAATGAAGGAAATATCTCAACACATTTTTGGACGAAGAGCGTGGCTTGTTCAGGGGCAGTGTAGGGGAGAAAGCCACCGTCTCATGAACTCTGGAGGGACTGGCGCAGAGGCTGCGTTCTGAGTTGTTGGCACCCTGGAAGGCAGGTGCCACTAGGGGTCTGTGTACTCTGAGTAGATGGTGGGCAGGAGTTGAGTAAATGTTCCAGAATGTAGAAAAGAAGAGGAAAGAGTCTAGGACTTCATGGGGTCTTAAGTGAAAGGCTCCCAAGTACTCGTCACAATGAATGAGCCTTCCCTAGATATATCTAGTTGAAATTTCAAAAACATCAAAGATGTAATCCTAAAAAGCCTTTTCCAGAAAAGAAAAAATGGTTTGTCTATGAGAAAATAGGAATCAGACTGAAGACTTGTCTTCTTATCAGCAGTAAGGGACTTTTCGACAACGGAAGAATAGACTCCCAAGTTCACGGGGAAAGCTGACTCCCCACCTGTGCTTAACACCCCACCAAATGTATCCAGATGTTTTCAGACACGTCCAGCTGTGCCACCCCACCTCCCTTCCTAGGAAGGTGTTTAGCAGTGTCCTCCAGCAAAACGGGGAATAAACTAAGAAAAGGGAAGACCTGGTTTTGAGGAAACTGAGTCCTGATCTGGGCAGTTACGAAGGGGAATCCTGACAGCTGCAAGTGACCTAGAGTTACAAGTCTAGGAATTAAGCAACACTAACTAGAAGGAGCCATTGAAGACAAGGGTGTCAGAGGGTAATAATGCAGAACGAAAACTCTCAGGTTGTTTAAGAAAGTAAAGGTCCGGCTGATGGCAAAGTATAGTCCTCTTCCCAGCAGCCGCAAGGATGGGTGCTTACACAAGTCCCTGCAGAGGGAGCAGAGACGGTGTGCTCCGTGCCTGGGGGACTTATGTGACACTGGAGGTGTCCCCCTGGCTCACTCCCGGCCCGAACAGTGTTCACATAGCCATAGTAGAAGAGTGGCGTGCGTTGTGTTCAGGTCCGTGGGCAAACCCTGCCCTCCTGGAGTTGGTTGTGGGAAGGATGGAAGCGTTAACAGCTTTGGCAGAGCAAAAGGAGGATGCTGCAGGGTGGGGGTGGGGGTATGTTTCAGCTCGTAGAGGAACGCTTACTTCTCATGTCCTTTTCCTTCTAGATTTCCCCTCTTCGAGGAGCCGCTCTGAACATTTGGCCAGTGTCTATTCGGGCCGACTGTTGGTTAGGAAGTGTGGGGAAGGTGGAGAGGAGTCAGCCCCTGCCCTGAAGATCTTCTGAAAGAAAGAGCAGAAGTTTCCCCAGGAGCCTTTCTTCAGTCTTAATTCCCACCACCATGTATAAATTAACATAAATCATGCACAAGTCAACTTACTTGATTGAAGTTCCACAGAATAAAAGGAAATGATTTTGCAATCTGGATGTTTAAATATAAATTCTAGCCTTAACAGACTGTGCTACAGTATCACTGCCGTCCTGCGGGAGCCCCTTTGCCAGCAGGCACCCGGGACTGAAGAAGCAAGTTGCAAGACCTTCTTTATTGACACTGTTGTGTTCAAAGGGGTAAATGGCACATGCACGCAGAGTTCTTGGGGGGGACACAATCGGGATCCCTCCTGAGAGGGTTGAGGGGGAAGTAGGGTGTAGAGAATGTGCCTTTTTAATCACGTACCTTTCTATATTGTTCCTTTAAAACAGACCTGAGAAAGTCACACTTATCCAGGTTTTTGTGCTGAACTTCCTTGGAGGTCCCATTTCTGGCACAGCTTTAGCACCATTCATTTTTTTAAGTCTTCAGGAAGGACGGTCATGAAGCACTAACTACAGGTCCATCCTGTCTGCTCTGTTGGTTCAGCAAATGTTGATTGGGCTTGTACCATGTGCCCTGGTCTCTACCCCTCCCTCTGGAATGTTTTTTTCCCTGAAATGTTTTCCCTCCTCTTCTTGTTTATCTTCTCTGTTCTTCCTCTCCTGTTTTTTCCTCCGTCTTCTCCCTTATCTTCCTGCGTTGGATCCTTCCAGGAGATGTTGCATCACCATTGATGCTGATGTAAACACTGCTGGCATTGGCAGAGCAATATTTGTCCCGGTGTCCTTGGTTTTATTACATTTAATTCCCTGGGTTCACGTTGGTGTTGTCATGCAGTCAGTTTTGCCATCCAAAGAATTGATGGCAGTGCTTCGGAGGCATATGGTAAAGGGATCATGAGTGCGGAGCCCAAGCTTCACCATGCTTTGTATAGTGCCTGGCACATTGTTCACAACGATGGTGTCAGTTCCTGTTCCAAAGCATCATTTGGGCCCCGTCTGCACAGAGTTCACTGTTTTTGATGGGGTTTTTTAATGTCCTATGAGACGTCATCTGGAATGGGACTTGCCGGGAATTCATTTTGTAAATAAGGGTAGAAAGCAGGCTATTGTTAGACGTGGTGACTCAAAGATCATCTTAAAGGATTTAGGCTTCCTCATCACCAAAAGCCAGGTGGGTTTATGTCCTTAATATTGATAGGAATAGTGAACACGATTGGTGGGAGAAGGTGAGTGGAGGGTGTATAAGCCAAAGATAGTAAACAAACCCCTAATATAATAAGTAGTCCAAACTGTTTTTTACCAGATACTGCTTAGAATGAATGGACTATCACGAATGCAAGAATTTTCCTAAGGAGGAGTAAAATGTCTTCAGTAAAAATTCAAATGGTACCACTTGCTTTTTCCCCCTGGCAGTATATCTTGGAGATCTTACTATGTCAGCAGCTGGAGACACACCTTGTTTTTTACAGCTGTGTAGTATTTCAGCAGTCCTCTATCGATGGACACTTACCATCGTTTCATGGTTATTGCTGTTACAAATGAGAGCAGCGAATATTCTCTCACGCATCTGTGCAGTCTGTGTAGAAGCACGTGTTGGGTAAATTGTTAGTAATGGAATTGCTCAAAAGTGACCTCTAGCTTCAAAATGGGAGCTGACCTTTGGCTAGAAATGTGTCAAGAGAAATGATAACAGAACAAATTTGTAAATTAGGTTTGTATCTCCATTTTGCAGGAAGGCAGACTTCAAAATTGCACTACTTGCTGCCTGCCAGATGGACTTTTTAAGTCCTCTGACGCTAAAGCCTCTGCTCCTGTTATTCTGCCCATCAGAGCTGTTCCTGGAAGGCAGCCCCTGCCACGTGGTACAGAAGCAGACTTCCCATTTGTGACAGGTGGAAAGCTGTGTCCATTTCACTTCCCTCTTGAAGGAAGGGAGAGTGAAAGGCGGAAGAAGCAGAGGGAAGAAATAAAGAGGTTGGGAAGGCTGCTGAGCAATTAATAGCATGGGTTTTGTGCAACTGATTCTTCGATCTGTGGTTAAGAAGTGTGACCACACTTCTTAAGAGGGTACCTGGCTGGTTCCGTTAGTGGAGCATGTGACTCTTGGTCTCAGAGCCGTGAGTTTGAGCCCCACACTGGGAGTAGAGATTACTTAAAAAGTTTTTTTTAAGGGTAAAGAGCACCGAGGCTAAAAAATAAAAAAAAATAAATAAATAAATAACTGCAGGCTAATTGAAGACCTAAATTCAAGACCTGCAGAAGCATTAGTGCTCGGAGTACATATTATATGTTGCCAGACAAAGTCCAGTGTCTTTACCTTGGGCCAAGGAGCCCTTCCAGATCACTGGCCTCCCCGTTCTTAACCCTTTTCCGGGCCACTGATGCTTTCCCTCCCCCTATTTGTAATGTTACTGATGAACAGAGCGGACCTTCTCTATTCTGTACTTCAGAGGCTGTCGCCATGCACTGAAGATGTTCGTAGTAACAATTCAGAAGAGGCAGCACGCATGTACTGTCAAGTAAAGCAGATTACGACAGAACTCCCGTTGAGTTTGTGTTCACTGGTACAACCAACCGGACGGAGCCCCGAAACAGATAAAAGTACCAGAGAACACGAGCCACAAGTTCATTTAATGGTGTACCAGGGAAGAGGGTGGTGGGCTGATTCCCAGAAGGTCTCTCAAATGTGTGTAAGAATTACTGCTAAGGAGTTCTAAGCCACTTTTGGTAGCTACAGGCCCAGGCCCGGGGGATGAGGGCCAGAATGGGAGAAACGGTAGGACCAGTTGAGATCAGGTAAAGAGAGTTCAGATAAACAAGCAAACTATGCTATTGGCACGCTATGGCTGGTGATATTGACATGATAAGCTGTAGGAAGGATAATTTCTCATCAGATTGGAGAAATCTATTTATATCCTGTTTCTCATTATATAATGAAAAGCTACTAATGGAGTAGCAGACAACGATATGGGTAATAGCTTACTGTCACTTGAGTTCAGGGATGACGGGTTTCTTTCATGCATGAAGTACTGAATACATTTCTTAAAATTCAGATATGGCATCAGTTTGTAGTCATATCCTAAAGAAAAATCACAGTGCAGTATTTTATTTATAGTACTATATTCTTTTATTCTTTGTGAGTGTGTGTGTGTGTGCACGCACATGTGGTACAGGTTGGGGATGAGTTATTTGAAATATACCTTAAAGAAATCTTCCCTTCAAATACAAAATCAATTTACTTCAACCTCTTACCAGTTCCCTTCCACTAGTCTTTTTTTCCCCCAAGAAAAGTGATAAAAGATCTACAAGTCATTAAAGTGGATTTTGTTGTTTTTTACCTGTCCCTTATTTTATTTCCAACTCCTGCCTAATAAGACAGCTCTCCTACCTGTCTTCATCTGGATAAGCTCATCTTATTTTTGCCTGAAATTGTTGTAAATGCCTATGTCTAGTAGATTTGGGGAAACTTGGATCTCAATGAGTAATAGCATCTCAGTTGTTTATGAGTGCCATGGATTTCTTTTGGCTTGTTTAAAGTTCAAAAGTGTCAGCAAGGTTAGCAACCCATCTGGGAATATAAACGGCATTTTCACAGGCTGGTGTTGGCTGTCTGCACAAAGACAAACTGAATTCTTAATTACCACTAAAGTAGATGCTAATGGATTTTCCTGTTTTACAGCTTTCATCTCTAACTTTACCTGTAAGTTTAAGACCCTGACAACTTAGATTCGGCTTTGCTGTTGGGTCCTCGTGTTTCTTTCTTAAGTCTCAGTGAGAGCTACAGAATCTCACAAAGGTAAAATGTATTTCTGGAAAAACATCCAAAAGCAGATACCAGATTTATTTCCGTGAAGATCAGAATCCTGTCAAAGAATGGAGGTAGTAAGTATAGCGCTGTTTGGTAATTCTTTGCTCCGCCTGAACAGGTTCTTCATCTGGACGGTGTCCCGGGGAGGGCCCCTGAGGAGCCCAGAACTGTAACCCCGGGAGGACCTCACTGCTGGAACTCCCAGGAATGCCCGGGTAGGTACTGGTAATCCTGAAGCCCTCACACCTAAGCCCTCACAGCAACACCTCATTGGTTAATGAAACCGATGCGCTAAGTACAAATAAATGCTTGCGGTGTGTTTCACTACGCTTGTAACCGGTTTAGACAAAGACCCAGAAAACGTATGAAAATACACAACCTAGCCATCCAGTCAGGAAGGAGGGTAGATGTTGCCTGTGCCCTTTGCTCTGATTGGGACTGGAATCGTGAGGAAAGCAATCTCCTGATCCCCACTCCCGCTTAATCGAGAGGGACAAGATTAAGCACACATTGTAAATACGTAAGGTATAAAAGATGGATGGGGCTGGGTTCCTGTGCCCTGACCTCCTCCGCACACAGATTGTATCACCTCCACCTGGCCCCCTAGACTAGGGAGATTAGGGTCTGTGTAGGTCTTGGGCCTCAGAGTCCATTTGGCAATGAACCATAATGACACCATTGCACCCAAAGCCACTCCTAGGATAGCTGGTTTGTGTGTGTCTGTGTTTTGTTCTGTTTTTTTGTTTTGTTTTGTTTTGTTTTGTTTTTTTTTGGTCTCAATTCACAGACGTAATTTTCTCTCCAAACGAGCTCTCACCGTGCACAGTTTTGAATCCTTTCAAAATGTATCTGCTGTGTCTTTAAATATTTGGTGTGTCGAGGGGGGCTTCGATGGCACTGCCCATAATTTAAAACCAGATTTTGCTACTTTGCATCTCAGGAGGTGCGGGGCTCACTCCCCCTGTCCCCACCCCATCTGCGGGTGGTCCCCAGCCCCGGGCCGGACGGGGTCGCGCGGCGGGAACTCGCGCGGGGGCTCGAAGCGCCGGGTGCGCTCCCACGCGGCGGGGGGGGGGGGGGGGGGGGGGCCTCTCTCAGGCCGCGCCCCCGCCCCCGCCCCCGCCCGCCCTGGCCCCGCCCCGCGCCCGCCCGCCCTCCCGGCGCGCATTGGAGCCGCGGGCTGTCGCTCCCCGCTCTCTGGGGAGGGGGCGCCGCGGGCTGCGGTCCCACTGCAGAGGGTTGTTCACTGCGGGTACGACCGAGGCTTCCCAGCCTCCTGGGCGCCCGGCCCCGCGAGCCGCCCCCTGACCTCGGCAGCAGGGTCGCCGGGGACCCCCGCGCCCTCGGTAAGTGAGGGACGGCGAGGGGGTGGCAGGGAAGGGGGTCTGGGCCAGGGTCAGGTCCTCTGGCCGCCCGCGCGGCGGGGTGGGCGCCCACAACCGGGGCCCCCGAGGTGGCCGGGGTGAGAACCGGGAGGGTCGTCCGTCCGCCCGCATCTCCAGCCAGCGGCCACCCTGGTCAGCTGTGCCCACCCGCCCTCTCCGCGTTACAGCTCGTCCTGGCAGCAGGGGTTGCGGGGACCGCTTGCCCTTCCTTACCCTCATCTGAGAGGAATGTGATTTGGGGCCCCTGGCCATTCTGTTTGTGCAGACAGCCTGAAGCTGGGCTATCTGTTCCACGCCCCCGGCACTTTCCTTTTTGAGTTCTTTATCGTGCGCTCCAGCACCTGCCACCGAGCGCGTCCAGCCGAACGAGCCGCCTTCCTCCGGAGGCAGCTTGGTGGTCCGCATCCGGCCCTGGGAGAGATTCGCAGCTTTCCTCGCAGGGGGCTCGCTCTTTTCCTCCGGGTTTCTCTGCTCAAGGGGGAAAGGGGCGTTAGACATGAGACTCGGTCAGGAAATGACAACAGGGACTTTAAGATTGCTGTGGCGGTAAGAGTACCCTGCTGGCTAAGGAGGAATCATCTGCAGACTAACACTCTTCAAAGTTTTAAGGTCTTCAGATTGTATTTTCCCCATTTCGGTTAGGTTTTTGGGGAATTTATTTCTACTGTGATATCCATTCAAGTGAGCTTCTCAGGCAGTTGTCTTTGGGCAATCCAGAGCAATTTCAAATCCTACAGTCTTAAACATGGTCTAATTTCAATATTTCTGTTAGTTATACATTCTCTGGCTGGTAAACACTCAGGTGCTGAGAACTCCGAGACAGGAGAAGACTTAAAGAGAGAGCTATAATCAGCTGTGATTCTGGAGCGTATGGAAGCATCATTTGAGGAGGGACACCTACAATGTTCATATTTTAGTTCCCGCGCTGTTCTGGGATGATCTTGTCCTTCCATCAGGGGCATCGAGTATGGAAATCCAACCTAAGGGAAAACTTAGATCATAAACTGATTTGCAGAGTTCCAGTTCCTCTTGTGGTTCATAGAATCAAGAGCTGCCCAAATAAACCTACAACGCTGAAGGATTTACATAAAAATAGTACAAGGAAAGAGTCCCCTTGCTTATTTTAGGACTTCGATCAACAAAAATTGGTACAACTTTTGTTGAGATCATCCCCTCACATCTTTGTTCGTTGGTCACGCTATTCTGTGGATTAATTTTATATTTATATGTAACCAATCAGTTTGCCAATCACATAGCTTAGCGATTATCTTTGGCTCCTTAATTAGTTCCAGAACCAAGAAAACAAAATATAAGGAATTTCAGAAGCTTGATTTTAAAATAACACGAACCCAGTCTAGTCTTGGTTCAATTATGAGTTCATGGGCTGTGTTATGGTTAAATAACCATAAGTTAAATTTAAGCAATGAAAACATTTTTGACTAGTGAATCTACTGCAGATTAGTATCTCCAAATAATTCATTTTCCTGATAAAACTCTGTTGCGCACTTTCAGAGCTTGGATTCAACCAAAGATTACCTACTAGCTGTGGAATCTCAGGCAAGTTGCTTAACTCTGTGCCTCAGTTTCTTCCTCTGCAGATAGTGATACCAGCACCTACTCACTTCGTAATGTTGTGGGGAAGATTAGAGATGTATGTAAACGTGCTTAGCCTTTCCTAAGGCACAGACGCTGCTCAATAAATGTTAGTTCTTATTATCATTCACTCTTACTGACCTTTGGCTATGTGCTCATTATGGAAAACTTTTGAACAGTAGATACTTAGGGAAAAAAATGTCAAAACCATACAACTACATTTAAGAGTGGTGAATGACAGTGATGTTAAATTTCCTGAAAGTATGTATGAAAAGTAGCAGCTCCCTGACAGAACATACATTTTTAGAACCGAAACCTTATGGTAGAATGGAAAGAACATCGGAGAGGCAAAGTCTTCAGTTCTAACTCTGGCTATGACCTTGTCTAACTGTATGGCTTTCAGCAGTCCAACCACCCACTCTGGAGCTCGATTTCTTCATCTGGCTGGGCTTGAAAAATCTCTAAGATCCTTTGCAGCTGCAGAATTCTTTACTGCATGTAATAAAAATTACCCTAGCTTGCTTATCACCTTGCCTTTCATTGTTTTGTTAATGTTTGTTTTGTTAACTTTGTTAACAAATGTTTGGAATTGAGTCATAAACATTCGTAAAGACAGCGCAATGAAAGAATTGATATCAGATTTGCAAATAATCCAAGATGAAGTTTTAAGAAAGAGAGTAGAGGAAAATAGATTCACATGGAAATCTTTTTGATATTTTAATTCTCCAGTTATTTCAGTAAGTTATTCTGTGGGAAACGTGCCTGGTAGAATCATATACGTTCGACGGAAATCTAGGAAATTGTTTTCCTAGAAAACAATAGGCTGATGGTGAAATAAAATGCCACTCTCTTTTCTCTCATCAGGTTGATCCTTAAATAAAATAAAAATCTATCCCGTAAAGGGCTTTCATGAAGAAATTAAAAAGAGGAAATTTCAAGTAATAGAGAAACTAGGAGTTGTACACTGGAGAAGCCACCTAAAATAACTGGAGTAAGACAAAAAGAGTGAATACATCTGGAAGAAATTTTACTTAGTATGGTATTTTTGCCCACTTTTTGGTCATAAAGGCCGCTAAGGAAGAAAGAATATAGTTTTCTAGAGAAAGAACGAGTGTAATGTAAAAATGGAAGCCACAGTTTCTGAAATTCAAGTCGAAAGCAAGGATGAGAAGAGACCCACAGAAGTTAGTCCTCAAGATGAGCGGCAGGAGGAAAAAGCATCAGTGCTTTGCTTCAAGAGAAGAAAGAAAGCAGCCAAAGAGATGAAGCCCAAAGCTAGCTCTAAAGCTGCTGGTGCAGCAAGAACGGGTCTCCCAGAGGCGGGAGCTTCTGATCAGCCCCAGGCCCCAGTGGGGGCCTGGGCGTCAATCAAACGTCTTGTAACGCACAGGAAAAGGTCAGAAGCTTCAAAGCAGCAAAAGCCCTTTGAGGCTAAAGTCCAACCTGAAATCAGTGCTGAGGATGCTGATCTTTCTAGGAAAAAGGCAAAATCCAGACTCAAGATTCCCTGCATAAAATTCTCAAAAGGAGAGAAAAGAAGTAATCATTCCAAAATTATAGAAGACTCCGACTGCAGCCTCAGAGTCCAGGGAGAGGCTGAACGTTTGGATACGGAAGCTCCAACCCAATCCGATGACCAGGCAACCACGCCCAAGTTGCCCCAGGATGTGAGTAAAGCTGTCTCACAGAAAGGGGGCGATGAGGTCTGTGAGCCAAACGTGAGCCACAGCACAACGGCACCTGGGGAAAAAGTGATTGCAGTAGAACTTGGGTTAGACACTGGGCATTCTGCCATTCACACAGGAACGCTAGTCATTGAACGAGATACTGAAACAACTGAGGAAAAACAACGCGTTCAACCCCAGCAAGCAAGCCCACTTGAACCTTCAGAAACACAACAGCAACTGCCGGTGGCTTCTGATGTCCCTCCCTCACCTGCAGTCCCAGATCAGCAAATTGTGGAAGAAGCCAAAAGCAATATCCTAGAAAGTGGACCAAATTGGAAACAGCACGAAAGTGGAGAGATGGTTGCTGAAGAGAGTGAGCCAAAAGATACTGAACTGAGCCAGGAATCAGAGCTTAGAGGAAATGAGGTCACTGCAGAGAAACCAAAACCAGAAGAAAGCAAAAGAATGGAGCCAATCGCTATTATTATTACAGACACTGAAATCAGTGAATTTGATGTTAAGAAATCTAAAAATGTCCCTAAGCAATTCTTAATTTCAATTGAAAATGAGCAAATAGGGGTTTTTGCTAATGATAGTGGTTTTGAGGGTAGAACTTCAGAACAATACGAAACACTCTTAAAAGAAACGGCTTCTTCTCTTGTCAAGAATGCTATTCAGTTGTCTATAGAACAGCTGATTAATGAAATGGCCTCTGATGATAATAAAATAAACAATCTTCTGCAGTGACTTAATTTCCAAATCATGGGAGGAAAAGAAAAAAAGCTTAATGCTGGCTGAATTATTTTACATACTTGCGGCATTTCTTTTTCAGTAACAAATGAGGGATTTATCATCTGTGGAATTTAAAGGTACAGTTCTGATCCAGAAGTGCTAAAGAATTACGTTTATAAAACCCTTTCTCCCCCTGAGATGTAGTCACTTCTGGATCAGAGGAAGCC
The DNA here is from genome assembly GCF_024362965.1 of Panthera pardus. Taxonomy (NCBI): domain Eukaryota; kingdom Metazoa; phylum Chordata; class Mammalia; order Carnivora; family Felidae; genus Panthera; species Panthera pardus. Next base: position 102,805,271 of record NW_026526810.1, read on the forward strand.
CATACAGATTGCAATGCACAGTGACATACAGGGAGGTGTGAAAATGACACGTGGAGATTGGGGTACTTGGGGGAAGGAAGCTGTATTAATTGAGCACTTATGGGATGACATAAACTCTTTACTGTTCTCTGATGTCACAAAGCCTGGTTTCCCTTTGATAGTTCGATCCTGTGTATAGGTTAACATCACATTCGATTTTCAAAGCTTCCCCCCCACCCCCACAGTGCACTTTTATGTTTAAAATGGTGAAGAAGGTGAGCTATTTTTGTGAATGTGTGATTTATAGTTGTTACACTCATAGGCAGTAGTCTTACCTCAAAAAAATATTGCCTTTTCTTAGTTTCAGCAGAATGTGCGTATTTGAATTAAACATGAGTGTTTTTCTAGTCCTGCTTAAATACTGTACACAAGCCATTCACAATTTACTTCAGACAGACAAATAATTACCAAGTGCAAAGGTGTAGAAACAGGCAGGGCATCTTCGCTCTCCATCTTCTGCCTCCAGCAGACCTGTATAAATCCATTTCTGCATGGGGTCGTCTACTGAAAAGCTTAAAAACAAAACCTGAAAAGCTAAGCAACAGCAACAGCAGCAACAAAAAGTGAGATCATTGTTTTCCATCCAGGGGAAGGCACACTGCCCGAGTAACAAATTATCACAGATAACATAGGATTCATCTTGCAGGATTGCTTCTCTAGAGCCCGTATTCATCAACCTCTCCTCGAAGAGGGAACGTGAATTCAAAGCCTGCCTGGCAGTGAAAGTACTAGGAAATCATAATAACCTGGTGAAAATATTGTCCATTCTTGACCAAGAAGGAGCCAAGTACATAGTTGAATAGAAAAAGTAAAAAGTTACTGCTAAAGCACATTGAATTTTAAATGTCAGTATTCTCTCATTGTGCCTCTGTGTTGAGATACCAGTAACAAACATTTTACGTGGATTTTGAAAAATAACTTTTTCATCAGTATTTCCAGTCCAGCTAATCCCTTACAGAAAAAATGAACTTAATGTAACCATAAGGGCTTGTTTGCATTTTATTCGGTTATTTAAATCACCGATCTCATTAATAATTACCATATTTTTTGAAAAAGTAATTACATTTCAATCTTTCCTTGTGTGAAATGGCCATAATACTACAATACACTTCCCTACCTCACAGGTAAAGGTTCAAACTGTAGAGTCCCCCACTGTCTAAGGGGCGGCATTACTCTGAAAGTGGATGAAGTATGAAGAGCTCTCCATTTGAGTTGTAAGGTATTTGTTAAAGAATATTTGTACATTCTTGGGGAAAAGAGTGTACATTGGATGATTGTAAATGATCTAGGTGACTTCCAGCATTATTACGTATAGAAAGTATGTGCTAATTTGTCCTATAGAACCTTCTTTGTTTCTTGCTGTGAGTACATCTTGAGACCTCTGGCAGAAAAACCTAATCTGACTTTGGAACTGAACCAAATAATGGATATTATTAGCAAGATTCTTTCCTGAGGTGCAAAATTATCCCCCCAGACTTTCCTACCTTCATGCCTATAACCTTGGGACCAGAAACCCACAAAAATCCTTCAATTTAGCAATGTGAGCGTGGATTTTCAAAACACATGACCCAAGAAATGAATTTCTTTTAGTGTACAATTTTTAAACATTTAAAAAAGACTGCTAAGTCATTCTCCCTAAAACTACTCTTTTTCATTCACTCTCTGTGGTGCTAATGGACTTGGATGGCTACCAGCAAATACCAGATCATATTTAAAAGTGAACAATTGTCAAAAACCTGATCAAAGTTGGTGCATTTTAACTGTTTTGAAGAATCCTGTCTTCACTTACTGCCAGAATGGCTCAAGCCAATATACTTGCATTGTAAACTTTTTAGTAATCTCTCATGAATGAGCACAGAGCACAGCACTTACCAGTGATTGAAAATATTTTGGAAGGCTTAAGCATATTTATTTGGGAGTTTTAAAAACAGATACAAGATAAATATGTGTAATTATTTTTGTTAAAATAGCACTTTCTCTAGTCCTAGGTTTCTACTTTTTTTTTTCCACTATGGTTTGATATATATTTTTGGTTAGAATGTATTATAATTGATTGTTTCTGTGGTAAGATGTGTAACTCCACTTGCATTCATCTTAATTGGTTTTTCCTTAATCTTTCCTACTCAGAATATCTGGGGAGTTAAATAAGTAGGATTCCAGTTTGAAAAAGGAATCCAGAAATTAATTGGTCTCCATCTAAATATACCTGCCACATGGCCAAATCCTATTAAAAGGAATTCTAAGGTGATCCAAACTGTATTGTTGTAGACACAAGCAGGAGTCACATAACTTGGAAGTCTCTTATAAAATATGTTTCATTTCAATAGTGTTTATTTTAAGCAATTCGACTTTATATGCGAGACATTAAATGAATTTAAGTAGGTTCCTATTCAATTCATATCCATTTGACATGATTAAAATGATCATTTAAAAGGCAATTCAATGACACTACATTAATTTTCACTTAAACGTGCTGTGGTATAAATGCTGCTTTTAATGAACACTTATTAATTAGTTGGGATTCAGTTTGTCTTTGAGTTTAGGATTTTACAAGGTGGGTTGGTTTATTGGATGCTTGTTAATTTTTTCGGCAAATTATCTTCCCCCTTCTAAGAGTCCAGTATTATTCACTTCGCTTTACAACCCAGTGAATATGAAAACCCTCTTCTATTTTCTCTAGCACTATTCACTTAACATTTTCTCAAAGTACTTTATAGGGTATAAAAATAGTACTGGGTAATATCTAAGTGAAGGTAGCAGAAAACAAAAGAACTTTCAAACAGAAATTATGTTCCCTGCCTCCTCCTCCACCTCAAAGAATAATAAGCATGTGGCACAAATGGAGTTCTTCAGAAAAGCTGTCTGCATAATTTTCTTTCAAGGCAATTTCAAGGCATTTGACAGCACGAAGTTTGTGATGATCTTAATTGGTCTACTATTTAGTGGAGTCTAAGAAACTCTGATTTATTTCTGAGAGATTATCTTATTTCACGAGTATCTGTGAAAAGCCTTACTGCTAAAGTCCATTAGTCATGGGAGGGCACCAGTCAAATCTGGCTTTTGCATGCAATCCAGAGTTAACTTCATAAATGTTTAACTTCAAGTTGCCTTATTTTTTATAGTTATGAGTTCATTTGTGGGGGTGGGGGCTTTCCAGCAGAATTTTTAAAATAATTGTTAGGCTTTAGAACCCCATTGTTTGGAAAGATCCTTTTAATCTCAACTTTATTCAGATATGTAAAGTCTTTCTAATTTCATCTGATACTCAATACATCAGGGGTTGACTTTTCTGCCTGCCATTTCTGAAAAAAAATTTTTTTTAAGTCCTCATTTATGGTTTCAGGTTCTTTAGGTTCAAATTCCTATGATGTTTCATCCTGTAACATAAAGTTTCTTATTATGCAGAATTCAATCAATAGTACATTTTATGATACATTTTTGAAAAAAAGTTCTTGCAATCCTTATTTAGTTACAAAAATTAAACAGAAGGAAGCTCCATGAAATTTAGATGTCCTGATTAAATTCAGTTTGGTTCAACATGTGTTGGGTATAACATATGCCCAACACTGTTTGGTGAAGAAGACGGGCTCCCAGCCCTTCAAGAGCTCAAGCCAGGCAACAGCAACCACAGGAACTGGGGCAGGGATTAGGGCAAAGAGCCACAGGCAATGCAGCACCGTGAGTGCCATAGAGGGGAGAATAAAGAGACACTGGTTAACTTGCCCAGTGTGGGGAGGCGGTCATCTAAATACAGGGACAGTTTGAAAGCATTCAGTTCCTAAATAGTTACACAGTTATATTCATTATGATTTGTGAACAGGTGCAGAAAAAAGCCTGCATAATGTTACATATTTATAGTAGTTCTTTGTCTGTAAAAATGTTAAGTGGATGAGCTATTATGAAAGTAAAAGTTCCATTTTGTATTTCTCATTAAAATTAGTACTATAGGACTGTGGATCAGATGCTAATATTAAAGAAATACTCTGTAGAAAAAAGGTTTTAACCTGAATTAATATATGTACTGACTATTAATATAGAATAAATGTTATATTGGCTCATGTTTATTTTATTTACCTAAATCTTTTAAGAGAAATGTGGTATATTATATTTATTTCCTAAAAGTATAAAGATCACACTGATGAAAACTATTGAGTTAACATTACCAAGAGTTCTACTTTGCTAGTTGGGTGTTGGACAGATTTTACAATGATCTGCCCAAAAGAGCTCACCTGCAGGGGCTCCTTGGTGGCTCACAGTTGGTTAAGCGGTTAAGCGCCTGACTCTTGGTTTCAGCTCAGGTCATGATCTCACAGTTCATGTGTTCGAGCCCTGTATCAGGCTCCGTGCTGATAGTGTGGAACCTGCTTGGGATTTTCTCACTCTCTGACCCTTCCCTGCTCATGTGTTCTATAAATAAGGAAACGATCAAACAGACTTAAAGAAGATTCCACCTACAGCAAAGAGAAACACAAACACCTCAAACTTGAATTCAATATCAGCGAACTATCCATCTAAAGGGCATTTCTGACTTTGATGCCATCTATAAATTTGGCAAAAAGTCCACTTGTTTTCACCATCTCCTGCTATACTCATTAGTTGTTTTTCTACATTATATTAACCTAATAATTGTTAGTAATCTTTATGGTTTTCCAAATAATTAAGCAATCTTGATATGAAAATGCTTAAATTATTCAGATGTTGCTGCTAAAGCTGGGTGTTTCACAAGTTCTGTGTTTACAGACACTGATTTTATTTCCCTAACATTGACAACCCTGTTTTTCTTAAGCACAGCACAATGGTAATAATTGGACTTCTATTACAGATTGTCTTTTCTAAATCTCAGGACCAGTTTAAAGTCGATTGTGTCTGGGGCACCTGGCTGGCTCAGTCAGTAGAGCATGTGACTCTTGATCTCAGGGCTGTGAGTTTGAGTCCCACGTTGGGTGTAGAGGTTACTTAAAAAAGAAAATAGAGTGGATAGCGTCCTAAAACCAAAATGTGTGCCAAAGTAAAATGTCTTACTAGTGAACAGACCCCGTATATAGGGTATTTCTGCAGGATTTAAAAATTCTTATTAAATCACAATTCTGTTGTAAAAGAAAGATACACCACCTTTTGCAAGACTTGTTTTCACAGGCAATCCTGTGAATCGTTTTTTAGACCCACCATTACTGCTGAAGTCTGGAGTGAGTTCCTACTTTCCCCACCCTCCCCCCGAGAAGCTTGAGATCATGAGGGGTTGAGTTTCTGAGAGTGAGTACAGACAGTCCCCAACTTAGGTTGTTCAACTAATGATTTTTTTACTTCATTGGGACAGTGAGGGCCAAGGGCCTTTTTCTTTTTTTTTTAAGTAGGCTTCACACCCGACATGGAGCCCAACACGGGGCTTTGAACTCATGATCCTGCAGTCAAGAGTTGGACGCTTGGCCAATTGAGCCACCCAGGTGCCCTGATTTTTTGACTTCATGATCGTGTGAAAGCGTTCAGTAGAAACCATGCTTGGAAGTTTGCATTTCGATCTTTCCTAGACTAACACTAGTGTGATACTCTGGCAGCAGCCACAATTCACATTCAACCATGTGATCATGAGGGTCAATAACTGATACACTCAAACCATTCTGTACCCATACAACCATTGTTTTTCACCTTCAGTACAGTATTCAATACATTACATGAAGTATTCAGTACTTTATTATAAAATAGGCTTTCTGTTAGATGATTTTTCCAAAGTAGGCTAATGTAAGAGTTCTGAGCTATGTTTAAGGTAGCCAGGCTAAGCTCTGCTGTTCGGTGGGTTAAGTGTATTAAATGCATTTTCAACTTACGATGTTTTCAATTTACAATGGGTTTATTAGGACGTAACCCCGCCATAGACTGAGGAAGATTCTATGCGTTTGTACATGAGCACACTACACATCCTCAGAAAATCCTCAGCAAAGCTGGGCACAGGTGCCATGAATAATTAAAGACAACCTAGGTAAGTGGAGAATGGTGTGGTGGCTCCCAGACTAGAAAAGTCCCAAACTGAAACTCGTCTCTGTAGGGGCGCCTGGGTGGCTCAGTCGGTTGAGCGGCCAGCTCTTGGTTCTGGCTTAGGTCATGATCTCAGGGTTGTGGGATCAACCCCTGTGTTGAGCTCCACACTGACAGTGCAGAACCTGCTTGGGATTCCCTCTCTCCCTCTCTGCCCTTCCCCCACTTATGCGCTCATGCACTCTCTCAAAATAAACTTAAAAAAAAAATTGTCTCTGTAAATTCCAGCTCATAACAGCAATGGTGGTGGTGTTCAACAGTTTCTGCACATTAGCAAGACAAGATGCACTTTCCCTGTTGACTCATTTTGTGCCTAAACTCAGATCGGACTTTCAGCCTTGATTTTTTTATTGCAGTGCAATTATGGGGCAAGGATTCAGCTTTTCACAGCTCTACTTGTGGCCGTGAAACCCAGACCTTCCACTTCTGCACTCGGGGAGATGGGGAACACAGGGTGACACAAAAAGCAGATGGCGTCATTTGTATACTTGTACTCGAATCCTTTATTCCCAAATCCCTCCTGTGACATCCATACCTTCAGGACACAGGAAGTTCTAGTCAGTATGCCTACAAGTGGGTCTCCGGGCCACATCTGTGATGATCAGTCAGTCACAACTACTGCAGCTACAGGCATGCACCCTCAGATCAATCAGATAGCCTCATATACAAATTACAATGCACAGCTTCCATGTGGAACAACCATTTATGGCATAAAAATGTAGAATATTGACTATTTAAAGACATCATCCCAAACCGTAGTATTTCCATCCTCCTGATCAGAACTAGTTAGAACTTATCCTTGTACTCTGGGTAAGGCTGAGATGTACAGAATGCCAAAACAATAGGTCACCACGCAATTCCAGTGAAAAAAGTCACTAGGCTAAGCTAGGACGTTCGATGGGTTAGGTGTATTAAATGTATTTTATAATCTTCTATCCAGATATGCCACAAACAGCCTTATCGGCAATTTCACTGATTTCATAGTGAATTTGCTTAGAATTATCGTTTTAGTTTTATGGGTTTCTTCTATACCCTGAATGTCTGGCTGATGTGTTTTTTTCTGATCTGCGGAGGTTTAACAGTGAATAATAATCATTATATACAGTAAAATCCACTCTGTGCACAGTTCTACAGATTTTGACAAGCATATAGTTGTGTCACCTAGGGAGTCTTTTTTTCTTATTCTGATTTCATTATTTTTTTATACCACATGTGTATTTTAGTTTAATTTCCTGACTGCATAAGTGGAAACTGCTACTTGCTGCAGACACTCAAAATAAGGGCTTCTTAAACCCTATGTTTAAACCAGGAAGGAAAAGCAAGGCTGTCATGCACGGCTGTGCAAACTGCACAGCTCAACTGCAGTCATGGCAGGGAGTGGCGCCCCCTAGCGTCTATTGTGCATGATCATGGCCATACGTGGTGGCTCTGAATATAGCCACCAGTTTGAGAGATCTGCAAAACTGTGATGGTGTTAACAGTGAAACAGGAGATGTTTAAAATAAAAAAGGAGGCTTCCATTTATATGCCTTTCCTCCCACATTTTAAAAGATTGTGATGGAAAGAGAAGACGAGAACCACTGAGCTCATAGCACCAGACTTTGCACATATGTGTAAGAAGGGCGATGTTGCAAAATGAGAAACAGTCCAGTTAAAAAAAAACAAAAAACAAAAAACTTGGAGACTGCTGGATTCTCTGGTCTGCATTTTAAAACCTTTTCTCTTACCTTTTTAAATGTTATGTCCTTCTTCTAAAGAACCACCATAGATTCTTTGGATGTTTCTCCCTACAAGGCACTTAGAACAACAAAAAAATTTCCTTAATTAGATATTTACCTACATATGGTTTGGACTAAGTACCATATGGCTCCCACTACAGAAAAATGTGGCAAGGCTAAACTCACAAGACCTCATTCTTCCAGGGCCTATTTGGTCCGCAGGAATCTAACATGGACCTTCCAGAAATTCAGACAGACCAAACAAGGAGTAACAGCTACAGCTGACGACGGCCTCCTTCTTAGGCCCTCTTCCCACACAAGCCCCTCCCACAGTTCCCAGGAGAGCAAGGACCAGTTCAGGTGTGCAGACAACCCTCCCCAAGGTCCTGCTATTCCTTCAGATTTCTGGCGTGAAAGGACACCATAGTTGTCTAATAGCTTAGAGGAAGATACTTTATTATTTTGATACAATATCACCAAGTTGTTTCAATGAAAAAAGTTTCAACACCGTCTAAACGATGAAAGATAGTTTATCTGAGAGGAGGGGGGTTCATTCTCCAAATTGGCTACTCAGCTGTAAAATGAATTTAAGAGAAGCATTTAGTGATTAGATACAAAGTTCTAGGGTAATAATAACAACACTGCAAGCTGAAATGATGGAGGGAAAAAGAGGGCACACTGCACTCACTCAGCATTGGAAGGCAAAAAGAGTTGAAGGCAAAAGAACTCTATTAAAGAAGGTCTCAGTTTACTCAGAAAATGGAACTGGTTGGAAGGAAGGGAGGGAAGAAAGGTAATAAACACCCGCTTAGGGGTGCCTGGCTGGCTCTGTCGGAAGAGATGTGACTTGATCTGGTGGTCATGAGTTCCAGCCTCACGCTGGGTGTAGAGATTACTTAAAATAAACAAAACAAAAAACCCCACCAACTTAGAAAATCAGTTGTTGAACCATAGTTAAAAAGGCAATTCCAGGGGTGCCTGGGTGGTGGCTCAGGCGGTTGAGCGTCTAACTTTGGCTCAGGTCATGATCTCACAGTTCATGGGTTCCAGCCCCAGGTCAGGCTCTGTGCTGACAGCTCAGACCCTGGAGCCTGCTTCCGATTCTGTGTCTCCCTCTCTCTCTGTCTCTCTCTCCCTCTGTCTCAAAAATAAATAAACATTAAAAAAAATAAAAAGGAAATTCCAGAAAATTATAGGCCAATCTCACAGGATGTCAATGTAAGGAAACAGGAGGCAAGAAGCAAAGGAATATTTACTCATATGTCCCTGGATTTATCTCTTGACCAGGCAGGCCACCAAAAACTGAGTCTGACGTCTGGTTAGAAAAGCAAATGTTGATGGGGAATAAAATGCCAAGGACTTAATGTTAAAGACTTAGAAGAATCCTCAGATGAGCTCAATGTAACAGTCACAGTGTTATATTTAAAAAACCCATCTGTTGCAATATTTACACGTAAATTGGAAGCTTCTTGATTAAAGAGGGACGTCAAAATACAGAGGTACCCAACATATTATAGAATTCTAGGAAAATTCTTATTAGTCATGACTAAATGAGACCCAGCAGTAGCTAACTAAGTACTAAATAGTGAATTAAACAAATAGTGATGCCAGATTTGAGTGTCATATAAAATGGATTTCTAAAAGATACACGGGTGCCACCTTTTGGCCAGATTAAAAATTTACACAAATTATAACCCACGATCACATGTTAATTTCACAAAGAGACCGTGTTAGACATGGTTGTTTAATTCAAACATTATGTGAATAGATTTTAAACTGCCTTGTTGCTTAATACAGCTGATTTTTAATCACATTTTTTTATTTTTTAAGACCTGGGATAGAAGATAATGCAAAGAGAGTTTAATTCTGAACTAACGCAATTCATACTTGGTAAGTATTCCTTTAGTTCTTGACAACCATCACAAAACTTATTTTAAGCTTTTAGACCAGGATTAGTCGACTTCAGCACTGTTGATGTTTTGGGCTAGATAGTTCTTTATTTGAGGTGGAGGTGGGGGCTGCCTCCTGCATTGTGAGATGTTTAGCAGCATCCTTGGCCTCTACCCACTAGATGCCAGTAGCAACTATCCCCTCCCCAGCCCAACCCAGTTGTGACAACCAAAAACATCTCTACATTGTGAAATGTCCCCAGGGAAAGGGGGATCACCCTGTGTATGGTTAACTTGCAGTGTCAACTGGCCACAGGTGCACAGATATTTGGGCAAACATTATTCTGAGTGTGTCTGTGAAGGTGTCTTTGGATGAAATAAACATTTGAATCCGTAGACTGAGTAAAGCAGACTGCGCTCCCTAAAGTGAGTGGCCCTCATCCAGCTGAAGACTGAATAGAACAAAAAGGCTGACCCTTTGAGAGTAAAGGCAACTTCTCCTGCCTATTAATCTGGGACATTGGTCTTTTTCTGCCTTTGTGGATCTCAAGCCTGCTGGCTTTTGGACTGGAATGATACCATCGGCTTTCCTGGGTCTCCAGCTCGCCAACTGTAGATCTTGGAACATCTCAGCCTCCATATTTGTGAGTCAATTCTTTATAATCAATCAACCTCTCTCTCTCTCTCTCTCTCTGTACTACACGCTATTGGTTGTTTCTCTGGAGAACCCTGAGTAATACATGCTGGTTGAGAACCACTGTTGTACATTAGGTTACTAGAGAAAACACAGGAAACAGGGAAGAAAGAAAGAAGCAAAGCAGGGAACTACTGGGCAATGGCTAGACGTTACCTTTCTTTCCAGAGATGGCAGTTGGAAAGCATTTGATTGGGACACCAATCTTCTATTAACACAGGTTATGGTTGATAAGACCTGGGTTCACTGATGCATTTTTGCATTACACATCCAAGATGGTCCCTGGCACAGAGACTTACTTACCCCAGTGCTAGGATGACAACACTTGGCAGACACTGCTGTAAAATAAGAACAGTCGATAAGCCGCACTTAAAAAAGGTTTTGTTTATGAGCAAGTCACATTAATTTATTGGTCGTGATAAAATACATGAAATCCACTGTTTTCATTCCAAATAGAGGATACAAAACTTTCTAAGTTAATGTGTCGGAAGCAAACTCACGGTGCGTAAGGTGGGAAGAGTTTAACCATACAATGTACTATTCTCTGTGGTCTCCTGAATTTGCCATGTGTTACTTGTATGTGGAGGATTTCTTCTATGGGCCTTTCTTCTTGCACAAGTGTTTGAATTCCAAGTTTCTTTGAAACTATTTTAAGTTCATATTTGATCTACGCTGACTAAATGACTTTATTTGGCACAAAATGGAAGAGCCAATGGCAGTTAATGTCAGATGCGTCGGAGCAGTTGTCTACTAAGCAGTCGAGCGTGGCACAGAAACATGCTGCAGCACAACGGGTTCTTCCAGGTCTTGAAGACAAAAATCGCAGTTGGTGATTCCTTGTATTTAAGACATCCAGGCTTGGGGCCGTATAATCTCACCAGTTTTCAAAAAGTCCAACCATACAAACATAGAAGTACAGCAGAGAACAATCATTTACAGATTTCACTCTTAGGAATTTAAAAATTAATTATAATCAAATCCCTTAGAGCTACATTTAACGTAAAACATACAAAGACACAGATTACATTATGAAAACTCTTCGTGTGGCTTATTTTACCTCAATTACTACTAAAAAATGACACTTATCAAGGATCTGGGTTACAACACTAAGAATTTGCCTGGGCAGATAAACATTAATGGAATTATACCATTTTCCAGACTATCTTTTTCCATGATTAATAGGTATTTCCTTCAGTTTAAAGTGAGGCCTTTCCAATGTTACTTTAATAGAACATAATGAATAACTATGTTATTATCCCCACTCTATTTCTTGTCTCCATGTACTTTTTAGATGACCTACAGCAAAGAAACGAAAATGGTATTTTCTCCATTGCTTTTGTTCTTTTTTTCCATGTGTAAACAATATGTTTGGGGTAACTTTCCATGAAGCTGAAATTGGCAAGGTTTTATTCCCAATAATGCCAATGAATGAATATCCCCCTTCCTAAAGTCTAAAGAGAAATACTACTGATTAAACTACAATAGAAATGGAATTCTGGCAACGTTGCCGTTTCTAGAGTATTTCTAAAAAATAAAAGGAAGAACTGTGTCAAAAAATTATTGAATATTAAATAGTATATGACTGCTTCTAAGACATTCTAGAGTTTACAGGTTGGAATACTGAAGTTAATAGGTTTTGCTATAGAATATATGTAGTTTTCTTTATATGGCTGGTTTTTATTAATAATATTAAGAGAACTTAACACAATTCCTCACAACACCCCTGTGAGGTAGGGATTGTTTATGTCCACTTTACAAGTGAGAAATCAGAAAAACAGAGCAAGAAATAATAATCTCAAGATATAGAAATCAAGAAATTTTGGTTTTCTTATAAGGCAAACTGCACTTATGAGTACCAGAGTTCTGACAATATGCTAATAGGGACAAATACTGAAACAAGTCTGTTTTTCTCCAGAAAACAACTATATGTAGGCTGTGGAAAGAAGAGAGAATCCTAAGTTGATCCAAGAAGAAAATGTCTGCTTAGTATTTGCCTCATACATTAATTAAGGTGCATCTAGCATTTCCAGTTTTAAGAGCTTGGTAATCATGCAAACCACATTATATGGTTAAGATTACAGCTCATTTTACAGATGATGAGGTCAAAACTAAAGGGTTTAGCTGAAAGAACCTTTTATATATATATATATACAAAGTAGATTCTCTTAGTAAGGAATCAAGTCTTAAAAAAATACACTCAGGGCACAGTATTAATTATACGTGTAACAGTTATTTTTAGAATATGCCTGTTGAATGAATGAAAAAAATTAAACAGGGGTCAGTTCCCACACCACTATTCACTGATTCTCTGCAACCCACCTTTTGGGACTTTTTTCCTATAAAATGGAGTTAACATTTTCCCACTTCCTAAAATAGAATATTATGAAGACTAAAAGAAAGAACATTTGCTCTGAATTTCTAACATTAAAAGGAACTAAATGAATGAGAATAAAAATACAATTAACCATTATGTTCTTAACGTCTAATAAGTATAAATATATTTCAGCTTTAAATTAATGTCCGCCGTGGCCAATCAGCCACAAGCAAACACAATTTCTCCAGACTCTGCCCTGAACTGCTACCCTACACCTCAACTCATATGCACCCGCAGTCCCACCCTTCAGCTACGCACTTCTTGTGTCAAGGACTAATGACTGAGCAAGAAGAAAACAGAGAAGGAAGAAATCAGAAAAACTGTCATCCTAGTGAGAAAAATAAAATTTCACTTGAAGAAGGCCGAGGAGTATATCATGAGTAGCCTAAAATACATGAAATCGATGTTAAGATGTGTGTTCACCCTATGAGATGAAATCTTTGAGGGCAGAAAAGTTTGAATCATTGTTTAAGTGACTTAAGTTTAAGATTAGATGAAGTTCTCACCCCCAAGAGCAACACATTTGTTTTTAGCCACTCCCAATGTAACTGCTACTATAAAAACAGCTAGTTAGATTTTATTCTCAACACATAACAATCTTGACCCCAGGAAGTTTTAGTCATTTGTCTGAGGGAGAAACGCTACTGCCTTAGACAATGCCCAGTAGTTTCTTCATTCAGCCTTCAAGAATAACTTACCACTTCATAAGTCACCTAAACTCAGTGTTTACCCAGAGAAAACCTTTGTGCCCTTAGAATGGGCTGGATTACTCTTTCAGCTCCCTTCTGACTCCACTCTGATGCTGTCAGGAGATGTCTTCAGAAGGATGCAGTCAATAAAGGAGCTCAGAGTTTCTGTATACAGTTAAATTGTAAGCCTCACAAGCCAGATTTATTAAAATGTCTGTGAGGCTTTGAATTTAACAGGGCAGCACACACAAAAAAGATGAGGCTGTTTTAAAGCCTCTCTGCTTTGTTATTCTTGACTAATCTTTGAAATTTAAACATTTCAGAAACAATTTAGATCTATCCTTTGTGGTGAAGTTTGACCAGCTATTCTCCAGCTACATAAAGCAGGACAATCTATCATTTAGCCCATCAGTTTTAATTTTTCTGGTGTTTTAGCTTTGTAAGTTTCACTGTTATAAAAGGGAGCTAAGGTTATTCACAAAGGGAAAGCTATCATGGACTTTAGACATAGTTCTAGGACACTGTGTGTACTGTTAGTTTTATGGACCAGAAACAAATGAAAACTGTGTCACTGAAAAACTACTTCTTCAAGTGATAGAAAATTAACATCAACTTAGGCAGCCTAGAAAATCCTCGGGCGCTGAGGGTAGAAAGACAATTTGTATTTTATCATTTTCCTCTCTAAGCTGATGTAAATTTCTGGTCATAAAAAAAATCTCAAATTTCTCTTAAGATCCTTAAGAAAACGTTCTAGATTAAGGTAACAACATTGGTGTTAGTCAAGGCAGTTCTGTCTGAAGCTCTGTTTATCTAGGTGTATGAACATTTCTGTTTCTCTGCTTAGGATTTTGTTTTACTGTTTGAATCTCCTCCATTTCTCTCTTTTCACTAAAATATTTTTCATTAACAATGAGGTATGCTCAATGTGAAAAAATAAATAAAAGCCATGCAAGATGCTGCAGAGCTAATAAGTAAAAAGTGATTTTAAAACTACTCATGATTTATTATAGCTATGCCTTAAAACAAAATTTTTATACATTATATAGTTATGCATTAGAAATAACTTTAACTCCCTATGTGGAAGAAAATATTATTATTGTTTTTTATTATTTTTAAATCTTTAATGTTTATTTATTATTGAGAGACAGAGCGTGAGTGGGGGAGGAGCAGAGAGAGGGAGACAAAGAATGTGAAGCAGGCTCCAGGCTCCGAGCTGTCAGCACAGAGCCCATGTGGGGCTCGAACTCAGAATGGCAAGATCATGACCTGAGCAGAAGTTGGATACTCAACCAACTGAGCCCCCCCAGCGCCCCAGAAAATATTTTAAATAGTCTTTACAATGGCTTATTCATGTGAAAAATTAGCCAAAACTGATAGTCTAGAGTATTCTTTAAAAAATTTCATTTACTTCATTTTCAATTTGGTTTTACTGATTCTACTTAGAAATTCTATAAATATTTACTCTAAAGTTCCATAATTCTTACACTGATTTCTGATTGCGTAATTGCGATTTATGAACGGTTCACGGCTCTACTTGAAGGTTACATTTTAATAGCCATGTGTATAACATACCTTACAATAAGACCTAATATATACCACCTTAAAGCTATGGATAAATGGCAAAGAAAACAGCGAACAGACGTTGAGGAGGAAGAGAGTTTATGAATAAAAAAATGCATGTGGATTTTTTTTCAGAATTGGTATAAAAATTATGGAGGAGAAAGCGCTACTCCACAAGGATAGTGTCCACACTTTCTTGTGTGAGCTCTGACTCTAAGGCACAGGATGAATCTAACTGTTCTTGCGACAAGCAAGAACTTCTCAGGGGGACATCAGACCAGCTGTCACAGTACGGCTGAAATCTCTGGGCTACCGCATTACTGAACCTTTGGCATCGGTTGTATCTGGAAGATTTACCTTTGTGTATATACATATGTTCCAGCAGTTGGCTTTTTCGGAGAAATTTATGACCACAGATGGAACAGCTGATTTTTCTTTTCCTTGAAAAAGAAAAATTACAGTTTAATTCTACTGGCTCTGAGTCTTTGGAGATCAGAGACACTTGGCTGATCTGCAGAGGCTCGGTGGTACCCTGGTTTGAGTGGTCAGGCTGCTGCTCATTCTCCTTGACAATGAAGGAGCTAACCCTGCGGCATTCAAGAGCCTCACTGTTTTCATTAAGCGGATGCACTTCACCAAGGTCGTTGCTTTCCAGAATGGAAGCAGGGACACCAAACGGGAGGGATCCGGACACGTGGGTATGGAGATGTTGTCTTAGGTTACTACGGGAATCAAAACGTTCCCCACAGTAATGGCATAAGTGTATTTTGATACCGCTTTCGGTGAAAGTGGGGCCTGTCACCTCCGCTGAGGGTGAGGGATGGCTCTGGGAGATCACAGACTCTGGGTCACATCTCTCCTGCTTGATGGACACTGGGGGCTTCTGGTGTTCCTCCAAGGCCTGGGCAGCAGGACGGGCCCTCTGCTGATCGGCAGTGCCATCATCCAGCCCAATAGCGAGAGAGAGCTGCAGCTGGGGGTGGTCGCCCTGCGCAGCAGCCCTGTTGCCACTGTTACTGGCAGGAGCTTCTTTGACCTCCAGCCCCGGTTTGACAGCTGTTTTTTGGGTTGTTGAGATCTGAATGCCATACAGATTGGAGGACTGCACAGTCTCTGGTGAGAACACCTGATTCATTTCAGTCGCAATGTGAGAAAGGTAGTCGGCGTGAAGAAATCGAATCCCTTCCTCCAGGCGACTATGATCCACAATCTGTTTTGGCCCTTTCCCCGTGTACATAATGTGCAGCAAATAGCTGAATATGTCAGGTTGGATATCAGTTGGTTGTATTTTTATGCATTCACTGTTAAAAACAAAAAACAGAACCGCACAAAATGAAATGACCAGCTGGCCTTTTGGGTAGCAGCATACAGTCTAAGGCTAACGTGATTTCTTCCCAAGAAGTTCAAACTTAGCAATCTGCCTTGATGAAACATATCAACGGAAAGTTAAACTTTCACTATACACCAGCTCTGTGGCCCAGCAACAAGTCTTCATGTCTTCAACCTACCGCCTAAAGTTAAGAAACACACACAGATGTTCTGATGAGTTCAACATTTAGTGACTCCTAAGTGATATGCCCTATACAAGCTGCCAGGGAGTAGAAACGTGATGAATAAAACAGGTCCCTTGCTGTTAAGGAACTTACCAGTCTTTTGAATATATAATCAAAAGAACTGAGAATGGGGACCCAAAGGACACCTGCATGCCAGTCTTCACTGCAGCATTATTCACACTAGCCAAAAGGTGGAAGCAATGCGAGTGTCCAGCAACAGGTGCCTGGATAAACAAAATGTGGCCTGTCCATACAGCGGACTATTACTCAGCCAGAGACAGGAATGAAGCTCTGACACCTGCTACAACATGGATGAACCTGGAAAACGTCTGGTAGGTGAACTAAGCCAGACACAGAAGGACACATTTTGTAGGATGCCACTTATAAAAAATATCTAGAGCAGGCAAATTCATGGAGACGGAAAGTAGATTAGAGGTTACCAGCAGTTTGGGCCGGGAGAGATGGGGAGCTATTGCTTAATGGGCACAGAGTTGCTGTTTTGGGTGATGAAAAGTTTTGGAAATGACAGCAGTGATGGTTGCACAACGCTGCTGAAAATGGTTCAAATGGCAAACTTTATGTTATATATATTTTACCAAAATAAAAAATATTAAAAATTTTAAAAGGATCTATTGAAATTGGCAATATTTAGAATTTCAATTATACTAATCCCAGGGGCACCTGGGGGGCTCAGTCGGTTGAGCATCCGACTTCGGCTCAGGTCATGATGTCGTGGCTCGTGGGTTCGAGCCCTGCATCAGGCTCCATGCTGACAGCTCACAGCCTGGAGGCTGCTTAGTTCCTGTGTCTCACTCTCTCTCTACCCTCCCCTGCTCGCACTCTCTCTCACACACTCTCTCTCTCTCTCTCTCTCATAAATAAATAAATAAATAAATAAATAAATAAATAAATAAATAACTAGCACTAATCTTATTTTGGCTTCCTAACTATATTAACACATCTAGTCTTTACATCACAAATGAATACAGGCATAACTTTGAAAAACTTCAAAATAACCCCAAGCCCAATTTTTAGATATGAATCTAGAATTCAGATAATAGGTGGAAATAATGAGTGAACAAGAAATTGGGAAACACCCTGCAAGATGAGGATAAACAGAACCTGAGGGAAGTGCTGGATGTCAAGGATCAACAGAACCAGTCAACGGACTTACCTTCTCTGAAGCAAAACTTTGTGAATGCTTCACAGTGCACTGGGTGTCAGTAAGTATAGCGACAATCCGTTTCTTTAGTCCCCGTATCTCGGGATTGCCTCCTGGGTTTCACTCTTAGCTCTCACCCACCCACTTCCAGGGTCTGTGGCAGGGCTTTTTTATATCGGTACAGAGCTCTGTTAACTGAGGATTTTTAGTTGCTCAATAGAGATACCAGACAGCAGGCCTGACACCTTTGCATCTCTTGGATTTAGTTCAGCGTGCATGGTGCCTGGCACACAACAGGCGCTTTGGGAGCTGAACCAACTCACAGCTCTTAGAGGAGACTGATGTGAAGGTACTGTTTCTAAGCCAGTTTCGACACTGACCCTAACTATGACACGTCCTCCCCTCCAACCTCCTCCCTCCTTGTGCCATGCATTCCAGTCATTCTGACGTACTCCGTTTCCTCAACGTACTAGCCTGGTTCATATCTGCCTATGTTTCTGTGCACTTTTCCCTCTGCCTGCAACGTACCTTCCTGCATTCCTCTACAACATCCGGAAAACTCCTCCTGATCCTTCAAGATACAGGGCCTCAATAAAGCCTATTCCAACCTCCTCAAAATAGAGCTGCTGACACTCCACTCTACCTTCTACAACACTTCTATTATAGACGTATCACGTTAATTATTGATAGCAGTAGCTAACAGTGCAAAGCTCCGTTCCAAGCATTTTAATATTATTAATCCATTTAAATCTCAACACCATGGGGTGAGTACACATACAATGCCAGTGTCTTACACAGAAGGAAACTGAGGCACAGACAGATCAATTACACTGCGATTATTTTCTTTACGTGCACTATCTATGAGACTATTAACCCCTTGAGGGCAGGGAGCATAATTAGCCTGTTACTGGGGTCTAGCACAGTGCTGACATTAAGTACCTGATAAATACTTGAATGAATGAATGGGTAAATAAAAATGTGTAATTGAGGCTAGACTCCTAGTATTTCATGCACGGTCCTTTAAAAAAACATAGAGAATTCTATCCCTTTCAATCGAGGATGGATTAAAGCTATTCTTTAAGAGCTCAGAATCTGAATACCACTTTCCTGCCCTCTTCCTACATACCCATCATGTTGGGATAACCTAAATTCAAAACATCAAAGCACTTTTTGAAAATAGTATTTGAAACAAATGACTTTTGAACTATAGTATAGAATATAAGATGGGTAGAACTATGACATTAAGGCCTTGCTATGAAAGTGCTACAGAACAGGTATCAAAAACTTAGTGGGTTAGAACACAGATCTTTAAAAACATGTATCTGCATTTGAGTGTAACTTATTGGGGGGCTATAATCCTGGATGGACCAATTATTTACTTCAACCTCAGTCTTCTTTTCTCTAAAATAGTGTGGATGAGAGGCACCTGGCTGGCTCAGTCGATTAAGCATCTGCCTCTTGAGTTCGGCTCAGGTCATGATCTCACAGTTCATGAGTTCAAGTCCCACATTGGGATCTGTGCTAATGGTGTGGAATCTGCTTGGGATTCTGTCTCCCTTGCTCTCTGCCCGCAATCCCCACCCCCACCCCCACACTGTGTTCTGCTTCTCTCTCCCTCAAGAATAAATAAACAAACTAAAATAAAATAGTGTGCATAACAGTAGAATGTACATTAGGTAAATACTTAGTGCTTGGGTATGGGATAAGCCTCCAATAACTTTTAGCTATTACTGTTTTCATTTTTACCTTCCACCATGGATCCTACACACAGAGATGAATTACTGGATGTGTAAAAAAAAAAAAATACATAACTTTTTTATTTCTTAAGGTGACCCCATGACAAAGAATCCCCCAAATGATGTTACAATAAGGTTTAGCTATATCACAATATTTAAAATTCTTCTGATTTACAAAAGCACATCCTTACCTTGTTTGGTGAATAAATATCATCTTGAAATAGTTAGAAAAAGCAGCAAGCACTGCTCTGTGGGCTTTGAAGTAAACGTCTCCAATAGCAACTGTGCAATCACACAGAAAACCAAATTCTCGCTGCATGTTCAGCTGCTGCAGGAGGACAAGGCTATGGCTACCTGTGTCCATTGTGGCTCTGAGAAAAAGCACAATTTTTGTTTGATTTTTTTTTTTTTTTTTTACAAAATTAGCTACAGTTCACACACATCTAGAGTACAAGGACACCTAAATTTAAACGAGATTATTCAATAGTTTTTAATACTGTTAATTTCACCCCAAACCTCCTAGCTAACATGAAATCCCCTCCTTATGAAAATACCAATTCTTCGAAAACGGTAAAATATGGTCTTTTTCATTTGGTAAGAAGGTGGCTTGGTATGAGTGACACAGAAGCAAAAGGAAGGCTGTCCTTTTTTAATCTATCTGACCTCAACGTTACCAGTCCGTCCTGTTTCCTCACTGGAAAATGGGATTGAGATGCTGACCCATTCCTCAGAGCTAAATGAGTGAGGTTATGTGACAACCACCTTGTGATGGAAACTGCTATTCAAATGTTAACCATAACTGTTAATAACTTAACAGTGTCCTGGCTGGGCTAGAGGTGTTACTGCTCCTTAGGAATCCTCTATGTGGTCAGGGGACACTGGCCTCCTGACTATCATACAATGTTTGGGAAATGTGTCAGTCACAGTACATTCAGGAGCACTTAAAATAGATACTAAGCCACATCCCCTGATTTACATGGGGCCTGGAACCCTATGGGAAAGAGCCTATACCCTGATATTGACTGGATTCAGACATACATACAAGTATGGAGGCTCCTGAAGAAACAATACAGAATGGGACCACTGGTCCTGGGAAAAATCACGCATGAGAAAGAACACGCAGAAGAATTCTGCCAGCAAGGGAGAGCAGTGTGAGCAGCAAGGGTACTGAGTGCTGTCGTTATGCGTAGGTGGGAGGCCCCGCTTCACCACCTCCTCCCCAACCGTGTAGACAGCCACCAGTGTTTTAAGGAGAAGGCGGCCGGGTACGAAGGTCATCACTGGCAAGCTGGGGAAAACCTTCTCTAAAAGAGCAATTTCTGCGAAAGAGAATGAAGTTTCCTCACTAGCCAGAGACCAAAGTCAAAGAGGTCAGCGTTGAAAGTGTGGGGTTAGCTGTCTGGAGATTGGCCGCAGCTTGGGCAGCAGACAGCTGAGTGATCAATTATATAATAGAACCAGCTAACACTTAACGGTGTTTCCTTTCCCTTAGGAACTTTCTACTCATTTAATTCTCAATACAACTCTACAAGAAAGGGAGTAAGCAATGCACCTTACAGATGAAGAAACTGAATCAGTGCAGAATAAACGGACTCAAGTCATATTGCTAGTAAGTGGGAGAGCAGGGGATTCAAACCCAGGTACTGGGCTCCCGAGCCCAAATGTCCTCCCTTTCCACCTTTCAGAGGGAACATGACCGACAAACTGGAGATGCTTAGGGAATGGTCAGGTTATACATCAAGACACACAGGGAAGCCTTGGGGCACCTGGGTGGCTCAGTCAGTTAAGCTTCTGACTCTTGGTTTCGGCTCAGGTCGTGATCTCCCGGTTTGTAAGTTTGAGCCCCGCATCGGGCTCTGCACTGACAGTGTGGAGCCTGCTCAGGATTCTCTCTCTCTCCCTCTCTCTCTCTCTCTCTCTCAAAATAAACTTTAAAAGAAAAAATTATGAAGTAGTTCAGATGGACAAATAGGCACAGAGAGCAATGGGACAAACACGCAGCCACCCAGCCCTGAGCACATAAGGTAAACGTTACAAACATGGCAGAGACCCCCTGCCATCTCTCCCTCGTTTGCACTACCTCCTACCTTGCCTCTGAAGGCAGTCATCATCCTGACTTTGGTGTTTATGACTGTCTTGTAACAGCATTATGTTCTTGCTGCATCTGTACATATCCCTTAAGAAGGGAGAGTACTATTTTGCATGTTTTAAAAATGTATGTAAATAATAGCATACTTCAGGAATCCTGCAATTTGCTGCTTTTAGTTCTACATTCATAAATTGCTTTTTAAAATTCTACTTACTCACACGTAAGTTTCTCCTAAGCCTCCCCCAATTAAAAAATAAATGAAAACAAAACTCTTACTCCTTGCCATCTCATTTTAAAAGCCTGTAAGCAGTAATGAAATAAGGAAAATAACAGAACCTACAGAGACCCGAACCTCAATAAAAATCCAAATTGTAAGTATTGTTCCAAAAGGCCATTTGACTAAAAGTCACTACTTATCGTATTTGCTACATTACCCAGAATCCTGAACTCCACCAATTTAGAGAGAGATTTAAACACCAAAATAAAACTGGGTATACTGAAGATTTCACCATGTGAAAAACATGTGTCTTAGATTCAATGAATGGTTCAAAGTGAAGTAGCTTAAACTAGCCTTACAAATTGTTTAAAGCAAAACAAAACCTCAGATCATAAACATTTTCACCAGATCTATATCTATCTGTCTATATATAGTGCAGTAGTATAATGAGCTATTGAACCACATGGAAATGAGAAAGGGCACACTAAAAAGCCACATATACAAAAATGTTGTGGTTAATCGTCTATGAGTAACAGTTAAATTCTTCACTTACTGAACACATTTTTTTTGAAGAGAAACTTAATAAAGAAAAAATTATTTGAAAGCACGCATTACACAAGGCCCAGGGATAGAAAAAAAATTACACAGATACTGCAATCAAGAAGACTGCAGGCTAATAGGTGAGACAAAACATAAAACATAATAATTATGATATAAAGTAAAAGTGATAAATGTCCTAAGAGCAGTTCAGAGAACACGTTATGGGGGGGGGGGGGGGGGGCAGGGACAACAGCAGGTGACTCAATGGAAAATAAGCCATTATTTAGATGGACAGGCAGAGGATGAACATAGCATTCCAGGCAGAAAAAAATAGGATGAATAGAATTACAGGGAAGAGTGTGAATATACAGGTAACTGAAGAATTCAGTCGGGCATAGAAAAAACAAAAGTAAGTGACTAACGAGATGTGGTTAGCTCACACAGGGTACCAATTGTAAAACTGAAAGGTACTCCAGTTGTGTTTGAGATGAACTGTTAAGACGTTTTTGCTGGAGGGAGAACACATAGTAGTTAAAGCTCAGACCCTGGAATTAGACAGCTTGGATTAAAATTTCAATTCTGTCATTTAGCTGTATGATCTTGAGAAGATATTTAACTTTCTGGTCTTTGGTTTTACTTGTAAACTATGGATGGATAATTACAGTATCTATCTATCTCACAGGTTGTTATATAGATTTAATACGATAATGCATATAAGCACTTAAAAGTAGTGGGGCCCATAATACCAAGTATCATCATCATCATCATCAGGCCTGTTAGTCAAACTGCTCTAGTAACAATACATAAAAAAGATTAGCAAGGGAAAGGTATGGAGAAATAAAGACCAGCAAGGAGTCTGCTGTAATATCCAAGTAATGGCAGTGGGAATGAAGGAATAAAAAAAGACGCACCAGACGCAGAACTGACATGACCTGGCAGCAGACTAGAAGTGATAAGCCACAGAGAATATCAAGTCAAAGGTGAGTCTCAGAATTCCAGCTTGGGTCACTGGAAGAATTCGTTCCTCCCTTCAGGTAGTATTTGCAGAATAACTGTCAGGTGTCAATACAAAGGCAGGGTCCCAGAATGCTGGGGAAGAGGCACAGAAGCTGTCTTAATAAAAGAGAAGTTTCATTTTGGACATAGTTCAAGGTGTTCACGCTAGGACATCTGAGTAGAAACGCTTGGTGATCAATGAGACAACATGAGGACTGGGGCTCTGGAGATCAGGGCTAGACAGAGAGAGAAGGGCCTCAGTAATTACACAACCGAAGCCACCAGGAGTGGATGGGACTACTGAGTGAAATAAGAGGGAAAAAAAGCTAAGAATGAATCCTTGAACAACACAGAAAAGACACAAGAAGAAGAAAAGGAGAAATAAAATATATTTTCTTATATAAGGGAATGGTGAAGGAAAGGCAAGAGCCTTGGCTGGGGGAGCCCAACAGCCTCCATTTTCCATGGTGGAAAATGCTGCGGACAAACGTGAGGATGAGGCCTATTACAAATGCCCCAAGTGTGGGGACCAAGAGGTTTCTGGTGACCTTTGACAATGGGAAAGCAGCAAGAGCAAAATATCTCACTGCAAGAGGATGTTAGAAAGCACACGTCATAAGTAGGTACAGATAGGATAGGGCACTGAGAATAGGCAGCTTCAGCTTGGAGAAGACTTCCAGCCTGAAGAGGGGTGGAGTCTCTAGAAGCCAGAAGGAACACAAGCAGAAGTCTTAAGTGTAGTAGTCAGCCACAGAGAAGAGAGGGATTTCTTTCTGATGGTGGCAAGGAGATGATGAGGTGAGGGGAGAATGTGAGAGTAGTCTGTAGATGGCTTTGATTTACAATATTATGAAGTTAGTCCATATGCAAAGGGAAGAGCTGAATTTAGGCCTTGAAAGAAACCTAGAGTAATAATCCCTGATGCTAACATATAGTGATGAAGTTCATACAGAACTTTCACATAAAACAATCTCTTTTTCTCTTTTAGGTGTGATACTTTCTATTAACCTGTCTTCAAATTCATGGACTCTTGTCATTTCTGTTAAACTCATTCAGTGAATTTTTAATTTCAGATATATTTCCAGGTCTAAAATTTTCATCTCATTCCTTTTTAGTGTCTGGTTCTCTGCTGAGATTTCCCATTTCTTTGCCCATTACCACTTTACTTTATGTTCTTGAGCATAGTTATAATAGCTACTTTAAATCTTCTCTGCCAGGGGTGCCTGGGTGGCTTGGTCAGTTAAGTGTTTGGCTCAGGTCATGATCTCACAGTTTGTGAGTTCGAGCCCAGCGTCAGGCTCTGCGCTATTGGTTCAGAGCCTGGAGCCTGCTTCAGATTCTGTGTCTCCCTCTCTCTGCCCCTCCCCTCCCCTGCTTGTGCCCCGTGTCTCTCTCTCAAAAATAAACATTAAATCTTCTCTGCCAAATCCAACCTCTGGGTCATCTTGGAATCAATCTTCATTAATTAGGGTGATAGTTTTCTGTTTCATTTTGGACAATATCCTAGACATTGTGATTACTGCAGTAAAGACTCTAGATTCTGTAATATTCTTCCAAAACACATTGATGTTTTTGCTTTGTTGTTATAATTAACTTGGTTGGACTTAAACTCCAAATTCTGCCTGCCCTCTGGTTCAGTGTTTTTAGCAGTAGGTGTGCTGAATGGGGGTTGCTCCACATATATCTAAGTTTAGGGATTGGCAAGAGATTCAAGCTGAGTAATATACAGTATTTGGGGTCCTCCCAGCATCCTTTCTGGAATTTTCCTTTTCTTCCCAGCTGTGTGATCACCCTGAACTCTGTCCTCTTTTCTTCAAGCAAGCAAGATTACAGGTTATTAACCTAATTTTAGCCATCTCCTCATGTCACCAACAGGAGTCTTCTCTCAGGATAAAAGCCATAGAAATGGAAATGTGCCCACTGCTGTTCCCTTCTCCCAAGTATAGACCTTATTCCAGTTTCTGCCTGATTTTTGTCACTTTCAAATGCCATCTGGTAGTTTCTAAAGCTTTTTTTCAAGTTCATACAGTTGACCCTTGAACATTGGTTTGAGCTGCACAGGTCCACTTATATGTGGATTTTTTTCCATAAACACAGTACTGCACATGTATTTTCTCTGACCTATGATTTTTTTTTTTTTTTAAAGTAAGCTCCAGGCCCAACATGGGGCTTCAACTCAGAACCCCGAGATCAAGAGTCGAACGCTCTACTGACTGAGCTAGCCAAGCGCCCCTTCCTTATGATTTTAGTAAGTTTTCTTTTCTCTACCTTATTATAATATAGCATATTATACATATAAAAAATGTGTTAGTTGACTGTTTATGCTATCAGTAAAGCTTCCAGTCAACAATAGGCTCTTAGCAGTTAAGCTGAGGGTAGGGAGTCAAGTTATATGCAGATTTTCAACTGTAGAGGGGTTGGTACCCCTAATCCCCACTCAGTGCAAGGGTCAAATGTAGTTTTTATTTCAGAATTGTCCCAACAGGAACTACTCAGCCATTATCACCCTTCATCAGTTCTAAATAGTCCTGGACTCAAGATCCACTTACACTCTTAAACACTATTAAGGACTGCAAAAGGCTGTTGTTTATGTGGATTATATTTATCAATATTTGCCATATAAAAAATTAAAAGTGAGACTTTTTTTTGAGAGACATAATGTGTTAGCATGTGAGCAAGGGAGGGGCAGAGGGGGGGACGGGGAGAGAGGGGGAGGAGGGAGGGAGGGAGGGAGAGAGAGGGAGAGAGAGAGAGAGAGAGAGAGAGAGAGAGAGAGAGAGAGAGAGAATCCCAAGCAGGCTCCATGCTCAGTGCAGAGTCCAACGTGGGGCTCAATCCTATGACCCTGGGATCATGACCTAAGCCAACATCAAGAGTCAGATGCTCAACTGATTGAGCCACACAGGTGCCCCAAAAGGGAGACATTTAAAAATTTTTAATTCATTTAAAATAACAGTAAGCCCATTATATATTAACATAAAATATACTTTTTCTAAAAAAATAACTACATATATTTTTTAAGTGGAAGGGTAACATTGTTTTACAGTTAACAATCTTCTGATGCCTGGCTCTAAAAAATACAGCTGGGTTCATTGCTTCTCCGTTCACATAATCTGTTGCCACATTAAAAAAAAAAAATGTTTATTTATTGGGACGCCTGTGTGGCTCAGTTGGTTGATTGTCCGACTTTGGCTCAGGTCATAATCTCAGGATTTGTTGAGTTTGAGCCCTGTGTTGGGCTCTGTGCTGACAGCTCAGAGGCTGGAGCCTGCTTCAGATTCTGTGTTTCTCTCTCTCTCTCTGACCCTCCCCTACTTGCGCCCTGTGTCTTTCAAAAATAAATAAACGTTTAAAAAAAAAAGTTTATTTATTTTGAGAGAGAGAATCCCAAGCAGGCCGTGTGCTCTGAGGTCAGAGCCCTACTCAGGGCTCAATCTCCTAAACTGTCAGATCATGACCTGAGAAGAAATCGAGTCGGTTGCTTAACCAACTGAGCCACCCAGGTGCCCCTGCCACATGTTGTTTCGATTCAAGCATAGTAAGATATTTCAGCCTTGCAAAAGCAAGCTCCTTGTAGATCCTGAAAAGGTTTCCGGAACCTCTGGGGGTCCTTGCACCATAATTTGAGAATCTCTGCCCTATGCTATCTTTTTTTGATCCTATGAGGTAGTAGAGCAGGTACTATATTGGTTCCATTTTATGGTTGAGGAAGCACAGGCTTAGGGAAGGCAGGAAAGGTACCCGACGTCAGGCAATTAGCCATTAACTGACAGTACTTCAGGTCTGACTTTACTTTTATTTTTTTGTTAAAGTTAATTAGTTACTCAAGGACAATTCCTTTTTTTTTTTTTAATGTTTATTATTTATTTTTGAGAGCAAGAGAGACAAAGCCCGAGCCGGGGAGGGGCAGAGAAAGAGGAAGACACAGAATCTGAAGCAGGCTCCAGCCATGAGCGGTCAGCAGAGCCCAATATAGGGCTCAAACCCATGAACTGGGGGATTATGCCCTGAGCTGAAGTCAGACGCTCAACCAACTGAGCCACACAGGCACCCTTCAAGTCTGACTTTAAACTCATGCCCTTTCTTTAAAATCCCCATGTAAAACTTTTAACATACATACTGATGCAGATTTTGCAAATATATTGAATTGAATAAGGGGGAAATTTTTCCAAGTGTATAAAATGAAAAAAACTCAGATCTGTTAAAAAAAAAAAAACAAAAACAAACCACAACTTACATACATAATAGGCTCATTCAAACTTGTTTGCATAATAATAGACCTTTGATGTTTCAAGGCAACACAACCAGATTTTATCTCATGTCAGTATAGCCAATCCACCACAGAGTTATTAAAAACATTTGCTAATGCAACCTACTTTGCAAATTATTAGCTAAACTTTTCATATAGCCTTTGCTCATTATTTCTTTGACCATCAATTCTATTTTCTCTACTATGTGGAACAGCCAAAGCTTTCTATGCATGCAGAAAGATCTTAGAAGTTACATTTAAGAATTTCCGGTGGAGGGGCAGCTGGGTGGCTCAGTTGGTTGTGTCCAACTCTTGACTTGGCTCAAGCCCTGCATAGGGCTCTGTGCTGGGCATGGAGCCTGCTTAAGATTCTCTCCCTCCCTCCCTCTGGGAGGGAAAAAAAAAGTTAAGAAAAAACGAATTTGGGGTGGCAATTTTAAGATGTGAGAGAGGTTGCAGAAAAATAATTTTATACATTTTATTAAATTGACAAATACCATAGTCAAAATGAAAGAGTACTTCATCTTAAGATGCTTTATTATCAAAGTGGTATTTATACTGTAATAATAAAATCAGTATTGATATTTAAGAAAAACTACAAAATCTTATTTACTAACTCAATTGCAGTAACTCTGGATTAGCTCAAACTAAGTAAACTAGAACAGCTTTATACCAGTATCTATTTTTGTTTAATAAAAAGTTAGCTGACATTTAACATCTTTTAGTTTTTACTTATTTTATATTATTTATTCTCATTTATTTAAATATTTATTGTATTAGACTGGACTCTCAGATCTATGGTAGCCAGACGATAGACGATATCCTTGAATACACAGCTTTTCATTCTCTCAGGCTGTATGAATCTTTAATAAAAAAGAGACATAGGTATAAGACATCTGTTGCTGTAGAAAATAAACAGTCTTAGATATTTTCTCTGTGGTTCCTACCATTGTGACTTTATTATTAATTATAATTAATAGACAAAGAGAAAAGTTGGCAGAGGAATGTGTACAGCTTTTTTGAGATACTTACTCATGGCTATAAATACAAAGATAAAAGCAGATATATTCAAAGTGCCAAGTGATAACAGACTTTATACAATGGTTTTAATTTTTCAATGGTACTTTCACATGACTGTGGAGGTGTAACAGTTTATAATCTAGAGAAGGAATGTTTGCAGAGATCATTTTATCATGGAACAGTAGCTCTTATCACTGACTGTACTGTAAAACTTAAAATGCAGGGGCTGTACTGATGCCTGCTTTCCACTCCACGCTAACCCAAAGACAATTGCTGTGAGGCTCAGATCCTTTTTTAAAAAGCTCTTCAGGTAGTTCTAATATGATGCCTCAGTTAAGAACCACTGTATTAGAAGGGAACCAAGCAACCCGAAGAGAATATTTCACTCTATAATTTCAGAGTAAAAGAAGCAATTTTACAAGAAGTTCTCAAAATGTGGGAATTATACCAATTATGTTAAATGAAAAATCAACTATTGTACTTCTAATGTTAAACAAAAAAATTAGCCAGATCCTAAGAAACAAAAGTGCTCCCAAACTAGTAGAATGGGCACTGGGGGCAGAGGAGGAACACATCATTTCCAGACTTCTTCTAAAGAAGTATTTAGGAAAAAGAGGTATGTCCTCTCAGACGCCATTATGCCTATTTTCATAATATCTGAAAATGATACGGAAATCACAAATCTGAAAATACTGAGATAAAACGTACAGTAATTCTAGGATCTGCTTATGAAAATCACTAAAAATATTAGAAAAGAGAGTAAGAAGCAGACGTGGTAGAAGACACAGGAAGAGCAGTTATGCTCTAGAAACCTTTAACGGAACAGGGAGACGTTAGTTTGGGGCCTCCTGCCTGTTGCCAGACCCAGCCAGCCTACTACATCTCTAACCCCCATCTAACCAACATGTGGGATGCCTGATAAAGCCGCAGCACCAGGCAAACATGAATGCTAATACTGGTGAATGCAAACAGCTAGTGGACCTTAAAAAAATCAGAACCCTGTGAAGGAAAATAAACGGTCTTCTTAGTCCACTAAAAAAATAATGACTGCATTTCTGAAAGAAAAAAAAAAGCTACTCAAAGGACAGCAGAAAGCTGGAAAACGACAATGCTAGTACAGATCTAGAATACAGTATAAACAAGAATAATTATTACTTCTGAATATAGGTGAACCAGTACTTCCTTTGCTACAGAACGTTCCACAAACATGTTATCCACATGGGTTAATTTTGCTTAAAGTGCCTAGAGTTTTTCACAAGGAACCAAAAGTCATTATATGACTGATAAGTACAGGGAAGAAATGAATTAGAAAAATTTCAAAAATAACTAACAATACTATAAACATTTTTTTCTTCAATTAAGATTTAAAAAGGGGTGTGTGGGAGGCTCAGTCGGTCAAGCGTCCAACTTCAGCCCAGGTCATGATCTCACGGGTTCAGGTTCGTGAGTTCAAGCCACGCATGGGGCTCTGTGCTGACAGCTGGGAGCCTGGAGCCTGCTTCGAATTCTGTGTGCCACTCTCTTTTACCCTCCCCCACAACAAGTAAACATGAAAAACATTTTTTTTAAAGATTAAAAAAAAAATTCCCACTGGCAAAGGGAAAGCAGATGTGTGAATAAATTACTAATCCTAAAACTGATGTTTGTTTCAAATACTTTCCTCTTACTCCACTCGCCCTAAACAAGTTCAAGTAGCAATCTTTAGTATCCTAGAAAAAATAATACTGTTCTAGTTAAAGTAGCTACTATTATAATGAGTAAATACTATATGCAAGGCCTTGTGCTAAGTGCTCTATGTACATTCTCCCTTTTAGTCCTCACCTTGACTATGCGTTATTTTAATTTCCGTTTTACAGATGAAGAAAAACCTAGACTTAGTACCCACAACTAGCAGATAGTATAAAGTGGGTATCAAGAGCTAGGTCTGATTCCATAACCTGCGCTGATAACTATCAACTGGAATAGTACTTTTCTTAGCATTCTTCTCTCAAAAGACTGACGTTCGCATGCAATTTGGAATAAATAAGCAAAAACGGAGCACAGGAAGTGGTGTACGAGTACTTTATAATTTATCAAGATAAGAGCACCTGCACTGCTTTTTTAAGACGAGGAAAAAAAAAAAAAAACAACCCTGCAATAATCTAAAACCCCAACTCTGTTCTGGCCCTATTATGACAAAAAAAAAGACAAGTTTTTCTGTAACAAGATGGTCAAGCACCACCTATGGGCCATAGTAAATAAATCACTTTGGTTCAGTGGTGGGGAGGGCATTATGCAACACTTCCCAGCACTGCCTTTGCCAGGATATTTTACGGCCAAGACTCTTGGGCCCCTCCTCCCCAGCTAGACAGCCTGGCTCCTGCCCATTCCCCTCAGGAGATAGGGTGGAAGCACACAGCTCCATTTTCTAAGGCAAAGAGGGCAGCTGAAAGTCCTGCTCAGCCTCTCTGGGCAACCACAGGCGCCAATAAATCAGCCACAGGCGATTCTCTCATCCTTTTCCTGGCTTGAAGTCGTAGCAAGATACAATGCACAAGAGCACTGACTGGACTTGTGAGATAAGTGATCTGGCCTTGAATTCTGCTGTAAATGACAGTATCACAGAAGACAGGTAAATCCTCTAAGTCTGTTTCCTCGCTTGTAACATAGAAACACTACTACCTCCTTTTTTATTAAGTACTCACAATTCATCTATGAAAGTGGCTAGCCACTGCTGGTGCTCAGTAAACAGCGAACAAGCTGAGGAGAATCCATTTCCACTGCTTCCAAATAAGACATTCAGGGAAGGGCTGGGCAAAAAGGTATAGCACGTCATGTGACGCCCCTCCCTGCTTTGTCGCTAACCATCCTTGTGACCTTCCACGGTTTCCCGCAACCTCCCAGCTATCAGAACTAATCTATTCCAAACAAACAAACAAACAAAACCAAAATGAATCTATTACACGTGCTATCCCAGTATCCTGCGCCCTATTAAGGGACTGTTTTCTGATCATGGATAGTTTACCCTTAACCAAAACACATCCAGATTGTTTGCTAAACAGATCTTTGATGCCTTAACCTAAGGAAGCAACCAATGCTGCAAACATTGGTTATTCTTGCAGATAATACGGCTGAATTTTGGAGACAGGCTTTGAGCCCCAAAGTACATCATAGGGAGTCTATTTCACCTAGAGATAATGCCAACCCCATTCCTTAAAATAACAGAGCCATCACACAATGGCCAAGCCTGGTTTCTCAATAATCTGAATCAAGGCAAGTATATCCCCTCTGGCAGACAGTCTCTACAGTGAGTGGGTTAAACCAGCACTGTGCTCCTAGTGTGGTGGAGAGCCCAATAATCAAGGCCTAGAGCCCTACGGTCCAGTTACTCAAAAGATGTAGGGCTTCTATCAAGCTACACGTTCTTTAGGCCGGGTGTCTTTGATTGTAAAATGAGAGGGATGAACTGGATTTCCTCTAAGGCCCCTTGCAGCTTTAAAATGTCATTCCAACGTATACCTTACACGCTTGACAAAATCCTGTGAGAATCAACAGTTTTGCCAAAAGACCCGAGTCTCAAGAGAACGAATACCAAATATAATTCCCCGGGGGAACCGGGCGTTACTTTAGGAAACACATTAGCTACTATCAAGTTCCAAGTACAGCTCTAGGTGCTGCCTAAGCAGCTTGATTTTTCCAAATAACAAGTGCTAGGTAAGCAGTGAATGATGGGGCAAACTTTTAAAAGAAAAACTGGATTTACTCAGAATGAAATCAATATAATCCGAAAAAAGGAAGAAATGAATTATGAAGGGGGGAGGAACTTCCTGCCCTAGAAACGGGGTAATCACAAACAGGGGTGGGGGAGGGAGAGGACAGTGGCCGAAGCGTCTCGCAGTTTGCACCACGAGACCCGCCCACTTGCGAGAAGGGTCCGCGCGGCCGCCCGGGGAACGCCGCAGGCCTGCTGGCGGGGGTTCCCACGCGGGGTCAGGCCCCGACAGCCACCTTCTGCGGGCAGCGAAAGGTGCTTCTGGGCATCCTCGGCCCAGCGCTCCCTCGCGGTTGCCATTTTCCTCCTGTGCCCTGATTGACATGTCAAACGGACCAGAACACCCCTCTCCCCAGCTACTTGCATCTGTCCCACGACCGGCGCAGCTGCAGGCCGCCGCCCCGGGCGGCTCGCGGCGGGAGGGACTGAGCCCGGAGCAGCCCACAGGGGCCGGGCCGCGTCGCTTACCCAGACGCCGCCGCGGCGGCCAGCCGGCTCCACCGTGCGGGAGGGGCGGCTCCCGCGCCGCGCACGTCACGCGGCGGCGCCGGCTCACGCACCCCACGGTCCGCTCTCGCGCGGCTTCCCGCGCCGGCCGCCCCGCGATGGGCCCACGTGACCGCGCGCCTGGTAGCCGGGGAACGAGGAGAGCGGGGGCAGAAGAGTGCGTGCGTACGTGCGCGCCCGCCCGCCTGCCTACTCAAGAGGCTAGGCGGGGGCCGGCCCGCGCTCTGGGCACCTCCGCCACGGTCCTGAGTCGTGACTCTGTAGGCGGAAGCGTGGAGATGAGCTTGAGCGTCACAGGCTCCCCACACACAACCGCGTGACCCGGGGACTTTCCCCAGGGTGTGCAGAAGCACAGCACTACCTCAGTTCGGGGGTGGGGGTGGGGGAGGATGCGCCCGCGTGTTCGCGGGAAGAGGGGTGGGGGCGCGGGGCCAAGGAGGCCGAGCCGCTGGAGCCTGAGGGGGGGTGCGGGGGGAGGCGGGCTGGGCGGGGTGGGGCATGGCGGGGGAAGTGACTCAAGGCCAGAGGCGGACAGGCCCATGGCAGGCGGAGTGGGGGGAGCGCGGGGAATGGGTGACCCCGGACCGACTGGCGGCGCACGGGACAGGGCGAGGGTGCCGGCGCCCCCAGAACGCCGGGGACGAACCGCGCGGGGAGGCCCAGCTGCTGAGCCCTCCGGGACAGGGGTCTGACATCTGGACGGAGTGGGAAAACAGCATCCTGCCCTTGGGGAGTCGGGAGGAGCCCAGTCCCATCCAGCTGTGCAAACAGGAGGAGGAGGAGGTCCCAAGCCTACCCTTGGGAGAGGGGCTAGAGGGGTGGTAAAGCCGCCGCCGCCGCGCCGGCCCCCGCGGTGCGGGTTGCGCCAGCCTCCCCGGAGCCCGACGCAGAAACTTGTTGCAAACAAACAGGCGACCGCGGGTGCCCCTAGCAGCCAGCGGCGGAGTGGGTGGGCGGGCGAGAGGGAGGGGAAGGCTGGCGGACGCCGCAGCGAACTGGTGGGCAGACCCGGAGTCGCCGCGTAAGCGGGGCCGGCTCAGTGCGGTGCGGCAGGCGCGGCTGTGCGGCAGCGGAAGTCCTTTGTTGCAGCACAGTCCCTGGCAGAGCCAGAGCCTCTCCGCGCAGCCCAGCCCGAACGCCGCGCGCCGCCGCCACTGCAGCTCGCGGCCCCTTCGCCTCCGCCCGCCTTTCCCGTGGCTGATTTGCCTTAAACTCCCTAAAACCTCCGCAGCCCCGGTTCCTGCTGCGGCCGGTGAGTATCTGCCAGTTGTGGGGCTATTTGCGCAACTTTGGCCCGGGTGGGAGGACGCGGGCCGCCGGCCTGGCGGAGTGCGGTGCCGGAGCGGTGCCGACCCGTGCGGGGATCCCGAGCGCTGAGGACGCGCCGCGAGGACCCGGCGACGGGCGGCTGCCGGGCCGCCTGCTCGATCCCGCCGTTCGCCCGCGCGCCTCGTCCGGGACCTGCGGCCTCCCTGGGTCGGAGGCGAAGCCCCAGCGGAGACTAGTTCCCAAATTAGTTACCTTCTTTTCCCTTTCTTTCTCTGCCTTTATTTTTTCTTGGGGGGGGGGAGGGGAGGGGAGGTGTAGACGGGAGGCGGGAGGACCCGGTTGATTGACGTGCCCAGAGCCCGCTTCTCTCAACTTACAGCTGCGGCTCCTCGGCGGGTGGGAGGGGAAGTGTCCCGGAGCCCGAGGCCGCAGACTTGGGCGCGCTCCGAGGGAGGAGGCGTAAGAGCCGTGCAAATTCTTGCCACGCTCTTTTCCACCCCCTCTTGCCGGCACACACGCTTTTTGTTCAGTAAAAAAGTAGTGGGTCTCGGGTTTGGGAATTTTCAATGGAAAAGATGTGTTTCCTGGGAAGAAAGTGCTTTCGATTCCAGTGGTGGGCGCTTGCTAGAAGTTCTGTTAGTGTTCTGTAAATGTGTTGGGTGTAGATCGGGAGTCGTTACCACTAAAATATGTAGGCTTGGGTCTGAGCTCAGCCACACTCTCAGCCTCCCTTTTTTACCTAAGCAACGTGTCCGTATGATCTGAAAGGTTGACATGACCTTTTCCAAATTGGGAGCGTCGGGGAGATGTTGATGAAAGTCCTTGATGTTTTCTGGGGACAGTAGGGCATTTGTATGTGTGTAATAATACTCCTAAATCGAGCTCCAGCGTGGTAGGTACGCGCAGATTCTCCATTGGCCTAAGTATATTTCCATACAGCATGTCTCAAGGCAGGAAAACTATTACAGGAACAATTTTCTCCAACCCAAGGACTGGTTCCAGGCTTTTTCAGGCGACTTAGAATCAGTTTCCGAGTTGAAGTTCAAGTCACTTTGGAGCAGAATTGGTGAAGGATGCAGGTCTCATGTTAACTTCAAAGCAATCACCACCTTCTTAGAAACGAAGAAATTAGATTCTATGAAATTTTATCAGTGCAAGTGGATATGATGGGAGAATTGGGAGACAAAAACATGAAGGTTGAATGATAGCTGGCCATTCCAACCTCAAAACTTTTACTTTTGGTTAACTTGCTGGATATCTAATAAAGTCTCAGTAATAACTGAATGGCTTTGGGAGCTAGATAGGGGCTTCCTCATCTCAGAAAATTGAAGCATAGTGGATGTGAAACTATTTTCAAAGATTAATAAAGACAGTCTCATGTAGAGCCTTTACTTTTAACATCTTATATTCATTTTAGGAGATTTCTCCATTATGACCAAGTTATCACAGTATAGAATAACTCAAGTTGAGTAGCCTTTTCTGAAGCCTTTCTATTCTTCCCACTCCAATGTGATGGCCTATTTTGGGGAAGTAGTGGGGGAGCCCTGGTGCCTCACTGTCAGAGGAAAAGAAACCATATTTAACCAGGACCTCAGCAGGGCATGAACACAGTCTCAGCCACTTGCTCTTGACCTTGTGTTTTGATTTCACATTAACGGCTAGATTTTTGTACTGTTTCCTTATTCTCTTCTTTTGCCAGGCTCTGGGGATGATAAGTTCATGGAGCTTTTTCAGAGTGTCTCTGTGTTCCTTGCAGCAGCATTTCATATCCTAATGTGCAAGAGAAAAGAAATGCCTGCTTTCAGGCCTCTCCTCCTCCAGCCAGGAAAGTGCTAAGCCTTTCCTATTAACCTTCTAGGCCAAGGGGGAGGAAACCCTGTGGGATACAAATGTAGAAAAGTGTCCATAGATTTTTATTTTTAAGCTGTAATCTGTTTTCTAAAAGAACTGAGGTATGTTTGAAAAACATCTGTTTGAGAGGGCTCTTTGGTCTGTATAGGATGTTTTCTCCTGTTGTTTTTTCTTGTGCTAATGTATTTTGCCCTGAAATATTGGCATTGTTATTCTTATGTACTTTCATGTGAACCAAATTAAATGTGATTCGTGCCTATTTTTTTCTCAAAATGGAAATACTTATTATAAAATCCATGCTGTTTGTAAAAATTCAGCCAATACTAAAGTACATAAAATACAAAAACAAAAATCATTTTGATTCCCACTCCCCAGAGATAATCACTGTTAACAGTCAATTCCTTGTTTAAAACAAGAGAAGGCAACATTTGATCATAACTGTGCTGTTGTGTGTGCTTCAGAACCCTGCCTAAGGATGGCCTGTGATGATTCATGGCCTTATGTTCTCTGTTCACTACTCAGGTTGGTGAGAATTGGCTAGGTGGAGAAAAAGGGAATGTTTCGCATTGGACTGGTTTAAAATTCTATGATCAAGTAACAGACGTGAGCGTTTAAATATAACAGGGCTGCTATTTTAGGTTTGTCCTTACGAAGTACTTACTGTACTGTGGTAAGCTAGTTCTCACACTTTTTTCATGCTGATGTTGATGTCCAGCTTTTGATGCGTTGGTTTATACTGGCCAAACTCATTAAAAAAATAAAACAAAACCAAAAGCCTCATATTTGTAGAGAGTTTCATAATTTTGTAGTTGGGAAGGAGTGGCTGAATTTGCCGTGAAGACCACTGCCAGGATGTTCCTGTGCTGATATGGCGAGAGGGGTTCCTCTTGAATAGTACCTAGAGGTAGCATGCCAAACATCAAGGAAAGAGAATTAGAACAAAGAAGGGGATTCATGACTACAGTTTTTAGATGTGGCATGGAAGGAGATGGTACATATTTAATATAGATTCTAACTTCTGTTTGTGGCTTGTATGGTAACTACAGGAGCTCTTAGTCAAAGCCCAGAGTCATTTATGACTTAGCCTGGCATAGTCAAGAAGAATGCATGTGAAGTAGCTGATGATGCTCTGAAAACAAAGCCCCAAAGTAGTACATAGAAGTTTAATTACACCATTGGTTATTTAATAGTGTTGGGGACACTGGTCTTTTTACACTACTTTGAGTGTAAAATCATTTTCAGGGGTACCTGGGTGGCTCAGTCGGTTAAGCATCAGATTCTTGATTTTGGCTCAGGTCATGATTTCACAGTTCATGAAGTTGAGCCCTGCCTCAGGCTCTGTGCTAACAGCACAAGCCAAGTGGGATTCTCTCCCTCCCGATCTCTCTGCCCCTCCCCGACTCCCACTCATGTGTGCATACTTGCGCTCTCAAAATAAGTAAATACACATTAAAAAATCGTTTTCCAAATAAAATTGGGAAATTGAAGCATTAAAGCACCAACCAGATTTTCCATTTATTGTCTATGTGAGATACACATAATCCCTTTTAGAGCTAACTAAAGAGCTCCATCCCCACTGTATGTCTTTAGTTTTGGGGGGGGGGGGGTTGCTCTGATGGACGGTGGGAGTCAGCAGATGGAAGAGGAGATGCGGAAGGGGCACGGCGTTCTGCCTACAATGTGGGGCTATGTGAGAGTGGGTGACTGGGAGGCTTAGCATGTTCCAAAGGGGCACTTCAGTTAATAGTCATTGCCATGGAGAGAGTGTTGTCTGGTTTATTTATTAAAAAAAATTTTTTTTAGCATTTATTTATTATTGAGAGACAGAGAGACAGAATGTGAGCAGGGGAAGGGTAGAGAGAGGGAGAGGCATAGAATCTGAAGTAGGCTCCAGGCCCTGAGCTGTCAGCACAGAGCCCGACGCGGGGCTCAAACTCACAAACTGCAAGATCATGAACGGAGCTGAAGTCGGTCGCTCAACCACCAGAGCCACCCAGGCGCCCCGAGTGTTGTCTGGTTTATAAAAGCTGAAACTTAGGGCCCCGAAGCAAGAGTTCAGAGTTTGAGTCCCACATCCTACTTACAAGGTGAGCACCTGAATATCAACCATTAACATTCAGAAAATGAGGATAATAACAATACCTATCTCAGGATTGTTGTGAGAATCAGTTGTATGATGTATGGGAAATTGCTTTGTAAATTTTTGACCACTATATAAATGCTGCCATGACTGAAATAATACAAAAAATTGGACACCTGGCTGGTTCAGTTCATGGAGCATGTGACTCTTGATCTCCAGGTCATGAGTTTAAGCCCCATGATTGTAGAAATCACTAACAACAACAACAACATTGAAGAAATTACTAACAACAACAACCACAAATTGATAGGCAAAATGAAATTTACCTTCTTCAACATATTCAATCAAGACTGATCGAATATTAACTAAATGCCAGGCAATCCTTAGGGCTCGGGATACAGTGATGACGAAGACAATGCCTTGATCTCGAGCTTACAGCAAAACAAAATTATATAATTGTAATTGTAATCCCTGCCAAGAGAGTGTGTTGGACACAGCATCCTATAGTTGTAGATAGGGGCTGTTTTAGAACAGAGGGCATCTGCATTTTGCATTACCCTAGGATCAGGAAAAAAATTCCCAAAAGAGTGAGTGGACATCAAAAAGGTTCTAAGCAAAGGGAATCACATATATGAAAGCACGAAGGCCTTTGCTGTGGTAGGTCCTTTGGGATGAAGGGGAATCTTAAAGCTTAAATAGATTTAATGCTTAAAAAGGGAGTTAAGCTTCTTAGAATGAACATAGTTTTTATGATACTTTTTTTATTGGTTTCATTTCATGGACTTTTAATTAGATAAGAGTGAACCTTTCAGGGTTTTGGTTGGACTTAAACAAGAAAAATGGGGTTATAAGTGGAAAAATTGGAGACAATACAGTTTGAAAAGTTGGGTGGATCTGCAGGGGGGAGGAAGCCCGGCCAGTACTTCCCATTGTTCTAGAACTGCCTCTCTTGCTGCTCATTCAGCAGCACTTAGTGAATACTTACTGTGTTGCACAGAAACAAGCTAACGGCCTTGTCTTCAGGTTGCTCCTCCCAATCTAGTGGGGAGACCTTCCGACCGACGCACAGATAACTGCGGTAGCCAGTTCTTATTTAGCATTTACTCTGTGACAGCCACTGCCTTGTGATAACTCTAAACACTAGGAAGGATTATCATCCCTTCTCAGATGAGAGAATTGAGGTACAGATTGCTTACGGACATGTTCAAGGTCACACACCTAATAAGTGGCAGAGCCGGAATTTGGACCCAGGCGATCTGGTTAGTCTGTGCTTTTTAACACCTACTTTATGTTGCTGTTCTGATGATTAAAACATAGCGTAATAAGTGCAAAATAAGGAGATGATACAGAGTAATATCAAAACCTAAAATAGCGGGAGAGGGAGGTGTTACAGAAGGCTTTCTGGAGGAGGTGATACACTGTTAGATATGTGGGAGGTTCAGGCAGAAGAACCAATCAATCAGCATGAGTAAAAATGAAGGTAAGAAATACATTCAAGAGGAGTGGGGGGACAAGCAGTTTTGTGCTGCTTGAGAATGGAGTTTGAAGCAAGAAGTAGCCAAACATAAGACTAGATGGGTGGGCATGGACGGCTCAGTATGCTTCGCTAAGGAGTTTTTTACTTTTTAGCCTGAGGATATGTGAAGGAAGGCATAGATGGTACGATTTGTGTTCTTTATGAATCGTTTGTTGTAATAACTCAGGAGTGATGACAGAGACCTCAGGAGGGCAGGGAAGGTAGGGATGGAATAGAGGAGTAGATTTGAGAAACAGAAAATTGGTGAGATTCGACAGTTGACTGTTAAGGGTGGGAGAAGTCCCAGGTGACTGGCAAGTAGCCTGGGTGATTGGTGCATGGCAGTGCCTGCTGAGACAGAGAATACAAGGGGGAGGGGCAGATTTAGGTGGGTCCCCAAAGTCACAGAGGTACAGATATAAGTTCTAAAAAATGAACCCTAAAATTACCAAGAATACCAATGCCACGTGCAAAAAAGTGACTTCCTGGTAAAAGCTGCCTTTTGCTGAGAAGCCTGTTGTTCACACAGTGCCCTCTAGTGGTCGGAAGATGCCATGTTGCCTCTTTAAGATGAACAGATCAAAATGTAGAGATGGCCTGGAGTAAATACTTTTCCTCTTCTACTTCTGGAGGGAGAGAGAAGTATTCCAGAAGCCACTATGTTCCCTTTGCTTTCTGTGTGGACAAATTTATTTCCTAGACCTAGGAACAACTCACTTACTCAGAAGTTAGTTGGTTGGCTACCTCACTTATCCAGTGCCCTGGCCAGAAACAAGAGTAATGGCAATTTGTTGCCTATGAGCAATCAAAATAGATGAAACATCAGGTCATGATCTCACGGTTCATGAGTTCAAACCCCATGTCGGGCTCTGTGCTGACAGCTCAGAGCCTGGAGCCTGCTTCGGATTCTGTGTCTCCCTCTCTCTGCCCCTCACCCACTTGCACTCTATTTCTCTCAAAAATAAGTAAAAACATTAAAAAATAAAACAGATGAAACAAAGTGCAGGAACTAAACCCTTATCTTACAGAACATTTCCCTTAGGTCCTCTCAGAAAATTAAATTATGTAGATTCAGTTTCAATGAGTTTTTGTCTAATTTCTTAACCCCTAACGGGTTGCAATGGTGGGCAGCAGGAGATCAGCACCCGTTTTAGAAGTGATAGCTGTTGGCTTGACAAGCAAGACAGAATACTAACCAGCCAGCAAACCACAACCTCCAAAAGCACAACAGTTTGAGGCCATTTTGTGTAGGTGCAAACAACCCTTGCCAGTTTGAACAGCTGTGTTTTAGCAAAACACAACTGATGCAGAGCATAGGGCAGAGAGGTAGTTGGTGTTGCACTCAGGGTTGCAGAACAGTAGGAAGAGCGCTGGACCAGGATTGAGGAGATGGGGACCTTTGCTGTCAGCCACTACAACTGGAGGTGATCTTGAGTATGTCTCTTAACCTCTTAGGGCCTCACTTTGCTTTCTCATGTGTAAAGCATCAGGTT
Source organism: Panthera pardus (assembly GCF_024362965.1). Classification (NCBI taxonomy): domain Eukaryota; kingdom Metazoa; phylum Chordata; class Mammalia; order Carnivora; family Felidae; genus Panthera; species Panthera pardus. The sequence continues at coordinate 102,846,296 of NW_026526810.1, forward strand.
GAACGTGATCGCTTTGTAAAATTCTATGAAGTGTGTTCACAATGATGACATTAATACTTAAGAAAAATTGTTCTGTGCCTGACTGAAAAGACAAGAAGAAATTGTCATCTCTGATTTATTTAAAACAAATTTTTTTTAAGTTTATTTATTTTTGAGAGAGGCAGAGCATGAGCGGGGGAAGGGCAGAGAGAGAGAGGGAGACACAGAATCTGAAGCAGGCCCCAGCCCCCGAGCTGTCAGCACAGAGCCCAGTGTGGGGCTCGAACTCACGGACCATCAGATCATGACATGAGCCGAAGTCGGTCACTTCGCTTGACCGACTGAAGCCACGCAGGCGCCCCTGGTCTCTAATTTGTATGAGAATCCCGTAAGGAGTATGATTATCCCTATTCTATAGATGAGAAAAGCAGGTTTAGAGAGGTAAAGGTGTTTCCTCATAGCTAAATAAGTGGTAGAGTGGGTATCCCAACCTATTGGTGTCTGCTTCCTGGGCTCTTACTTAATACTTTCATTTACCAAGCATGCATTAAGTACCAACTATGTGGGACGTGTGTGCTGGGCACAGGGAGCATGAGAGCCTTGAAGTCTCATCCTTAGCCTTTCGGGTTCAGTGTAGTGGGCATTGCTGTATGGTACCTCTGTTAGTGTAAATGATAAAAGTCATGCTCTGGCACTGTTGGGACTAATGTAAAGCGCCATTAGGGTTTTAAAAGACTTTAGGGTGTGAACACAGAACTGACTCACCATTTATAGCATTGTTTCTATGGGAATATGTGTTTCAAGTTCCAAAGAACTAACTTAAAAATAAAGTTTTGGAACATAACCCAGTTACAATTTCAGAACTTCCTGTGCTAAGTACTGAATTTACAGTCTAATAGCCAGCCAGAATGCCTGTTCTAAAAAGTGAATAAAATTGTCTAAACTTGATCGTGTCTGTCATGTAAGTGCCTTGAAGTGAAACTTTTTACCTTTGCGAGCATCTACAAAACTGGTTCTGCCTGGAAATTTCAAGAAAACCTAAAGAACTTCATTCAGTTTAAATTTAGAGATTGGACTCTATACCCTGGAAAATGGTATTCCAAGAAAGGATTTCACCAGGGTGACCTTATTTTTTACAGGTGGCAAAATCATAGAGGCCACGATCTCAGGCTCAAGAGTCACATTGCCTGTGTTCTCATCTCACCAGGTCCTCTGTGGCCTTACAGAAGTTATATAACGTTGTGCACACACACACACACACTCTTAGACTAGAGCCTGACCATCGATAGGAGCGCTTAGCAAGTGTTGGCTATTCCTATCGTTGTTGTGTTACACTTGTCATTCACTGTACCTTCAAAACCTCCATTTGCCAGTTTGGTGAAGTGTGCCTGTCTTCCGTCCCATTACATCTTCATGCTTTCGTGTGTGCTGCTCTGTATCCCTCTCCAATTATTTACATCCACCCTTGTGCAGATGCCTGCAATGCCTCTCATCTTATTCTCTATTTTTCTCTGTTCTACTCACTCATCAGGTCCTCACTCAAAGCTTCCACCTTTCCTAACGCCCGCTGTCGTAGTACAATCATGCTTTTATTCCCCCCTCCAACTCTTGCTGAACTTTATTCAGTTTGATTTAGTAATTATTCTCAAATTGTTTCTTGTTTTAAAATTTAACCCCTCATTTGTAATTAGTTCTATGTTGACCCTCCTTTTCCACCCTTTACCTCGATGCGTTATGCAATGTTAGGAATGTCGTAGATGTTCAATACACTCTTGATACCCTGCTTTATTAACATGAGAGAGCCCTTTTCATTTCATTTCAGGATTTTTAAAAGGATAGTCTATAACCCTCAAAGTAAATCCCTATAGATATATCCAATCATAGAAGACACGGAAATAGGTATGAGGAAATGAATGTATATACCTAAATGACCTTTGAGATCCAGAGGTAATTGTTAGTAGTTGAGAGATGGGGGCACTGAATCGAGAGTCTGATGCCAGACTCTGCTGCAGATTCTCACTGAGGCAATGCACGCTGTCCCCGGGGAGGCCTCCGTGGCCTATGGCACACATTACAAAAAGATGATTTGCTTTACAGAAGGAGTCGCTCCAAAATTAAGTGACTTTTTCAATCACTTTATTTTTTTAATTAATTAATTTTGGGGGAGGCGGAGAGAGAGCAGGAGCAAGCAAGAGTGAGGGGGAGGCAGAGGGAGAGAGAGAATCTTACGCAGTCTCCACGCCCAGTGCGGAGCTCAATGTGGGACTCAGTCTCACAAGATTGAGATCGTGACCTGAGCCGAAACCAAGAGTCGGACCCTTAACTGACTGAGCCACCCAGGTGCCCCTTCATTCAGTTTATATGCTTATTTATAGGGTCTTCAGTTATCACATGACTAAGGCGGAAGCAAAAGAAACTTTCGGCAAAACTTTTTTCCCAGTTTAAGAGATTTAATGATGAAGGAAAAGTATTTCTGATACCTTCCTATGTCAGTGAGAAATTTACTGAAATAGCTTGCACAGTATAATTTAGGGGACACGTCTACTAGGTAAGACTAGATGCACGTATACAGCTAAAACAACATTACAGATGGAGTTCAGATGTGGGTAGTCACTTGTTGTGCAAGAGTGCCTGGCCAGTAAATCCTGTGTGAGGGACTCATGCCCAGTCCTTGCTGAGTGTTCTTTGCAGAAGGGCACTTAGTGCCCTTTACGAGTGGTTCGTACCCCTTTGAGTGGTCATATGTCCTTGTTCTGTAATCCTAATCCTAGTACCTACTTTACCACAGTTAACTGTCCCCTTGATATACTGTTTAACAGTCAGAGATCTTTGCTGTTCTATGAAATAAGAATGTTGGATCAGATTAGAAGTCTGTAAACTCTAAAAATCTGTGAATATCTAAATTAATATGCTTACTGTGCTTGGTGGCTGTTTTTGAATTTGAGATGAAACTTTCAAACTAAAAATTTTAAAATCCAGCGTAAAATGTGTCGCATCACCTAACTTCTTTCTTTTCCTGGAGAACTGCATGCACACAGATCTCCATCTGGCTTAGAACTCTTGACTTTGGATCACATTTGAAGTTGTGCTCTCAGTCCCAGCCCTTGACTTCTAGCTGTAATAAATTTGTTTCACTAGTGATATAGCTAGTATATAATATAAGCAATCACAGATTCAGTTATAAAGGCAAGAAGAGCTAAACGCTCTTGCACTGTTGATGGGAATGCAAATTGGTGCAGCCACTGTGGAAGACAGATGGAGGTTCCTCAAAATGTTAAAAACTGAACTACCCTATAATCCAGTAATCACATCACTGGATATTTACACACACAAAATAAAAACACTAATTCAAAATGATTCATGAACCCCCAAGTTTATAGCAGCATTATTGACAATAGCCAAGATATGGGGCAGCCCAAGTATCCATTGATTGATCAATGGATGAAGGCGATGTGGTATATATACACAAAGGAATAGTATTCAGCCATAAAGAATGAACTCTTGCCATTTGCAATGATGTGGATGGAGCTAGAGAGTATAATGCTAAGCAAAATAAGTCAGAGAAAGACAAATACCATATGATTTTATTTATATGTGGCATTTAAGAAACAACACAAGTGGGAAAAGGGCAGGGGGGGAAAGACACACAAACCAAGAAACAGACTGTCAATTATAGAGAACAAACGTTACCAGAAGGGAGGCGGATGGGGGGGATGAGTGATAGGTGATGGGGATTAAGGAGTGCACTTGTGATGAGCATTGGGTGATGTATGGAATATTGAGTCACTACATTGTACACCTGAAACTAATATTACACTGTATGCTAACTATACTGGAATTAAAATTAAAACTTACAAAAATAAATAAAAATAAGAACAGCTAAGATATAAGCAATCCTTTTATTTAAAACGTTTGCAAGCTTTACTATAATATAAAGTTAACTAAGTTTTAGTAGCATTATTAATATCAAAAAAACCGAAAGGAGAAAACTTATTTTGGAATTTGAATAAAATTGTTTTTAATGAATTAAATTTACTGTAAATGAATGTAAAAAAATATTTTCAAAAAGGGGGTGCCTGGGTGGGTCATTCAATTGAGGGTCTGACTCTTGATTTTGGCTCAGGTCATGATCCCAGGGTCATGGGATTGAGTCTCGTGTTGGGCTCCATGCTGAGCATGGAGACTGCTGGAGATTCTCCCTCTCTCTCTCTCTCTCTCTCTCTCTGCCCCTCTCCCCTGCTCACTTTCTCTCTCTGTCTCAAAAAAAAAAAAAAAATCAGGGCACCTGGGTGGCTCAGTCGGTTAAGCATCCAGCTTTGGCTCAGGTCATGATTTTGCGGTTTGTGAGTTCAAGCCCCACATGAGGCTCTCTGCTGTCAGCATGGAGCCTGCTTCAGGTCCTCTGTCTCCCTCTCTCTTTGCCTCTCCCCCGCTCTCTCTCCCTCTGTCTCAAAAATGAATAAACATAAGAAAATTAAAAGAATAAGTGAATGAGTTTTTAAATTTTTAATGCAAAAAGTATTCTCAAGAGATAGATAACAAGCTAAAAGTCTCACAAGAATTTAGATCCTTCACCCCAGATTCCATGCCCCACCTCTCTTCTTTTTTTGTTTTTTTGTTTTTTGGTGTTGTTTTGTTGGTGTTATTAAGCCTTCTCAAAGCTTTTCTGTGTAATAAGTGAGGTGTAATAAGAACAAAGTTATGGGTACTAATATGTGAAGGATTGTTATTAAAAGTTACTCTACTTTTGGGGTGCCTGGGTGGCTCAGTTTGTTAAGCATCCGACTCTTCGTTTTGGCTCAGGTCATGATCTCATGGTTCGTGGGTTCGAGCCCTCCATCAGGCTCTGTGCTGACAGGGCAGAGCCTGCTCGGGATTCTCTCTCTCTCTCTCCCTCTCTCTCTACCCCTCCCCCACTCATGCTGTCTCTGTCTCTCTCTCTCTCTCTAAAATTTTTTTTTAAAGTTACTCTACTTTTTAAAGTTAGTTTTACTCAGAATGTGGATATTTGCATAATAATATTGATGAAACTACAATTCTAGGTCAGCCTAGAAACTGTAGTCTTAGCATGAATTTTGTTTGGCCTTGAGCTCTCTGAGGGGAAGGTAGGAATGTGAAGTGAAGACAGTGGGGTTCATACCCATGCCTTTCTGACCCAGAGTCCTGTGTTCTCTCCACAAGAGCATGATGCTCTCTTCCATAGAGAAGGTACTTTACTGAATACGTGTTGAAGTCACTAGTGTAGAAAAAGCCAAAATTCTCAACAATGTATCCCTGAGATTGCAGAATACCTGTGCTATTGCCGATTCTCAGTACTTTATATAGTGCCTGGTGCCCCAGAGCACTCAAGGAATATTTGTTGCATTGACAAATGTGCGTTCAAATGCTGTTGGTGCTCTTGTTCTAGTGTAGTGTTTATATTAACACAGATGCATTTTTACTAACTTCACTGAATCTGATTTTCTCTGGAGAGGTGCCCATCATATTGGTCTTGGATGTACTTGCAACAGTTTTGGTTGCTGGCCGTAAAACTGCTTTCCATTTAGGGGCGCCTGGGTGGCTCAGTCGGTTGAGCGTCCGACTTCTGCTCAGGTCATGATCTCACGGTTCTTGGGTTCGAGCCCCACGTCGGGCTCTGTGCTGCCAGCTCAGAGCCTGGAGCCTGCTTTGGATTCCGTGTCTCCCTCTCTGACCCTCACCTGCTCATGGTCTGTCTCTCTCTCAAAAATAAATAAACATTTAAAAAGAATTAAAAAAAAAAACAAAAACCTGCTTTCCATTTAGATTAGAAGAGGTCTTGGAACTTTTCAGCTCTTTTTTTTTTTTTTTTAAGTTTATTTATTTATTTATTTAGAGGAAAAGAGAGCACAAGCAGGGAAGGCGCGGCGGGGGGGGGGGGGGGGCAGGGGGTGCAGAGAGAGAATCCTAAGCAGGCTCCTCGCTCTCAGGGCAGAGCCCAATGCCGAGCTCAACCCCACGAACCATCAGATCCTGACCTGGGCCGAAATCAAGAGTCGGACGCTTAACCAAGGGAGCCACCCAGGTGCCCCTAATGTCTTTATGTCATTATATTAAGCACAGGATATGAAAAACCTGCACGTCTTCACAGATTAACTGCTGGCGTTCCTCCTACTAGACTACTGTTTGGAAGGAAACCTTAAGGTTAGCTGACTAGTCAAACTTAGCTCCTGCTACTTAGAATATGCATGACCACCACCACCACTGCCGTGTTACTTCCGTTAGTTATCACCCATCAAGAACTTTACACATTGTTTCTATGAATCCTTGTATGTGATATGTTATTTGACGTATTATCCCCACTTTGAAAGTTCGGGAAATTTGGGGCCAGTGAGGGTAAATAAGTTACCAAAGGCGGCGAAGCTAGATTGGAACTCAGCTCTCTCTGACGCAGAGCCTGTGTTCTTTTCCTTGTACCGTCCTGTCCCGTCCCGTCCTCATCGACATTTCATCCCTCTTCTGTGCAGGGCATTCGTTATCATCCGGAAGAGTTTGTTTCATTTTTTAACAACTCTTATTAGGAGATTTGTTTTGAGATAACATCTATCCTTCTGCCCCTTTCTCTTTATTTTTCATTAAAGTTCTCTATGAATCCTACAAAATGACTATAGACCTAGAAATCTCATCCTATGGTGCTGCCACTCTGGAAAACAGTATGGACTTTCCTCAAAAAAATTAAAAATAGAACTACCCTACGACCCAGCAATTGCACCACTAGGTATTTATCCAAAGGATACAGGATTGCTGATTCGAAGGGGCACATGCACCCCAATGTTTAGAGCAGCACTATCGACAATAGCCAAAGTATGGAAAGAGCCCAAATGTCCATGGACTGATGAATGGATAAAGAAGATGTGGCATATATATATATATATATATATATATATATATATATATATATAATAAATATATATTGTGTGTATACATATAGGGTGTGTATACACACACACACACACACACAATGGAATATAACTTGGCAATCAAAAAGAAGGAAATCTTGTCATTTGCAACAATGCGGATGGAATTAGACTATATTACGCTAAGTGGAATAAGTCAGAGAAGACAATTATATGATTTCATTCATATGTGGAATTTAAGAAACACAATAGATGAACATGGGGAACACAGGGAAGCAAAAATAAGATAAAAACATAGAGGGAGACAAGCCATAAAAGACCCTTAAATACACAGAACAAACTGAGGGTTGATGGGGGTGTGCAATATGGGTGATGGGCATTGAGGAGGGCACTTGTTGGGATGAGCACTGGGCGTTATATGTAGGTGATGAATCACTAAATTCTCTTCCTGAAATCATTGTTACACTATATGTAGCTAACTTGGATTTAAATAAAAAAATAGAGAGAGAACAAACTGAAGGTTGGTGGAGGTGTGGTGGGTAGGGGGATGGGCTAAATGGGCGATGAGCATTAAGGAGGGCACTTGTTGGGATGAGCACTGGGTGTTAAGTGTAAATAATGAATCATTAAATTCTACTCCTGAAACCAGTACTATGCTATATGTTAACTAGCTTGACTTTAAATTAAAAAATAAAAATAAATAAATAAGTCTAAGAAGCTGTGAGTTCAATAAAGTTAAAGCTTCTTTACAAAAAAAAACTCATCCTATAAAAAATGGGCTTGGGGTCAACATGTGTGTGTGTGTGTGTGTGTGTGTGTGTGTGTGTGTGTTGTTTCTCACCCTTTGAATAAGAGATTGTTTTTGGATTTGTTTTATATAATTGTTATTGTTACAAATTTCATATCCTTTGTTTATTTACTTGACTTTCCATCCTGGAAACTTACTCATTTTCTCCTACAGTCTTCGTTCATTAATTTAATTTTTAAAGGCCACACGACAGTGAATTTTAATTTTAGGTAGTAGATTTACCTGGGTTCACTTGCAACTCCCTTACTACCAGACATTTCAAATTATAAATAACATGTTGATGGATATCTTTGTGCATATATTCCTTTTTGTATTTAGGTACATACTAAGCATGCTTCCTCATTGGTTATAGATACCTGACTTATAGAAGGTTGAAATATTGTGCCTATTGACATGCTTGATTTGGCTTACAAAAAAGTACAATGGTTGCAATTTTAAGAAGGCGCTAGTCCTCATGATAAGCCACCGTCTTTTTTTTTTTTTTTTTTTTAATTTTTTTTAACGTTTATTTATTTTTGAGACAGAGAGAGACAGAGCATGAACGGGGGAGGGTCAGAGAGAGGGAGACACAGAATCTGAAACAGGCTCCAGGCTCTGAGCTGTCAGCACAGAGCCCGATGCGGGGCTCGAACTCACGGACCGCGAGATCATGACCTGAGCCGAAGTCGGCCGCTTAACCGACTGAGCCACCCAGGCGCCCCAAGCCACCGTCTTTTTACTAGACTCACTAGATGCATATCCCTGACTAAGCAACTCTGTGTCATTAGGCAGGAAGAACAGGAAGAAGGAGGAGGGATGGGTCTTTAGGTAGTGGGGAAAAGGGGTATGTGATCGAGATATGATCTGTGAAGAACAGATAAAAAGCAAGTGGAAATAAACTGTAGATACCTCTTAATTACCATTGCAAGGATTGAAGGGTTTGGGGACTGGAGAGTGAACATTTAATGTCTCTGAACAGCTTGTTAAATGTTCTTTTTATGCTCAGGTTGTATAGGAACTTGTTTTTAAGTAGAAGATAGTGAAGTTTATGTATACAGATTAAAAATTGAGGCTATGGATTGAGCGTCCGACTCTTGATTTCGGCCCAGGTCATGATCTCACAGTCATGGGATTGAGCCCTCCTGTCAGGCTCTGCACTGAGCTTGGAGCCTTCTTAAGTTTCTCTTTCTCTCCCTCTGCCCCGCTCCGCTCCCCTGCTTGTGTGCACTCTCCGCTCCCCCCCAACTCCCCGCCCCCATTAAAAAAAAAAATTGAGGCTAAAATTGGATCTTATTTTAGTTTTATAATATAATGGATAGGGCTTCTAGTGCTTTTAATGTTTTTCTCTCCTTTACCCAAGGTCGACTCACTACATTAATAATATTTATAGTGGGGGGGGGCCTGGGTGGCTCAGTCAGTTGAGCATCCAACTTCGGCTCAGGTCATGATCTCGCTGTCCATGAGTTCAAGCCCCCCATCAAGCTCTGTGCTGACAGCTCAGAGTCTGGAGCCTGCCTCAGATTCTGTGTCTCCTCTTCTCTCTGCCCCTCTCCCACTCATGCTCTGTCTCTGTCTCTCAATAATAAATAAATATTTAAAAAAAAATTTTTTTTAACCTACAAAAATAAATGGCCAATAAATGGCCAATTTTGTATCACCTATAGCCCCCCCACCCACCTCACTGGATTTTTTTCAAGCGTAGTTTAGGGTACATCACGTCATCTATAAATACGTTAGCGTGTTTATTTAAAAGATAGGGACTCTTTTAACACAACCAAAATACATTCAACACACTTAAATATGAGCAGTGATTCCTTAATACCCGTTACCTAAGTTTTTAATACTCTGTAGTTTAGTTTATGAACTTTCAGTTTAAGTTGTTATTTTATTTACTTTCATTGTTTGTATCCGTCAGGTACTTTTAAACTTTTTCCTTTCAAATCTAGTAAATGTTATTCCCAACATAGTTTGAGGAAACCAAAGTGATGGTTTTTGTTTTTGATACCTTAGCTTGGGTTTCCTTTTTTAACAAAATATTTATTTTGAGAGAGACAGAGCACGAGCATGTGAGTGGGGAAGGGCCAGAGAGAGAGAGAGAGAGAGAGAGAGAGAGAGAGAATCCCAAGCAGGCTCCGCGCTGAGGGCTTCGATCCCACGAACCATGAGATAATGACCTGAGCCAAAATCAAGAGTCAGATGCTCATCCGACTGAGCCACCCAGGTGCCCCCATTGTGCTTCTTAAAATCAAAGTGGGAAGCTTGAATAAATGGCTATCTTCATCTTCAAATTTAAAAAAGCATTCAGGTATATATTATTGAGTTTTCCTACACTGGAATGGAAAACTATGTATACCTTTGTTATAATAGCAAAGTCACACAAGTCACAAAGTGTGATCAAAATTACCCTTCAGGTGCTTTCTAAAGATACCTCGTCTGACTTTACTATTTTTGTTTTACATAGGTCTCTAATTAATAGAAGATGGCAAAGCCCAGCCACAGCAGCTACGTCCTTCAGCAGCTAAACAACCAAAGGGAATGGGGTTTTCTCTGTGACTGTTGTATTGCAATCGATGACATTTACTTCCAAGCACACAAAGCAGTTCTGGCTGCCTGTAGCTCCTATTTTAGAATGTTTTTCATGAACCATCAGCACAGTACTGCGCAACTGAATCTCAGCAACATGAAAATTAGCGCCGAGTGTTTTGATCTCATTCTGCAGTTTATGTATTTAGGCAAAATCATGACTGCTCCCTCTAGTTTTGAGCAGTTTAAAGTGGCAATGAACTATCTACAGCTGTACAATGTTCCTGACTGCTTAGAAGACATACAGGATGCAGATTGTTCCAGTTCCAAGTGTTCATCTTCTGCTTCTAGCAAACAGAACAGCAAAATGATCTTTGGGGTAAGAATGTACGAAGACACAGTGGCTAGAAATGGCAGTGAGGCCAATAGGTGGTGTGCAGAACCCAGTTCAACCGTAAATACACCACATAACAGAGAGCCCGATGAAGAGTCTTTACAGTTAGGAAATTTTCCGGAACCACTGTTTGATGTCTGTAAAAAAAGTTCGGTGTCCAAATTATCTACTCCAAAAGAACGCGTGTCACGACGCTTTGGACGGAGTTTTACCTGTGACAGCTGTGGATTTGGCTTTAGCTGTGAAAAGTTATTAGATGAGCATGTGCTAACCTGTACTAACAGACATTCGTACCAAAACACAAGATCCTACCACAGAATAGTGGATCTTAGAGATGGAAAAGACAGTAATATCAAAGCTGAGTTTGGCGAAAAGGATTCTTCTAAAACATTTTCTACGCAGACGGACAAATACCGAGGAGACCCGAGCCAGGCGGCCGAGGATTCGACTTCAACCCCTGGAAGCAGAAAAAGTAGCACCGTGGAGTCTGAGCTAGCCGGCGAAGAAAAAAGCAGAGCTGCCGAAAGGAAAAGAATCATTATCAAGATGGAGCCAGAAGATATTCCTACAGACGAACTGAAAGACTTTAACATCATTAAAGTTACTGATAAAGACTGTAACGAATCCACTGACAACGACGAATTAGAAGATGAACCTGAAGAGCCATTTTATAGATACTATGTTGAAGAAGAGATCGGTATTAAAAAAAGTGGTAGGAAAACTCTAAAACCTCGGATGTCAATAAGTGCTGAAGAAAAAGGAGGTTTAGAAAGTATGAGGCCCCCTAACAACAGCAGTCCGGTACAAGAGGATACCGAAAATGCGTCTTGTGAGCTGTGCGGACTCACAATCACCGAGGAGGACCTGTCATCCCATTACTTAGCCAAACACATTGAAAATATCTGTGCGTGTGGTAAATGCGGACAGATCCTTGTTAAGGGCAGACAGCTTCAGGAACACGCGCAGAGATGTGGAGAACCCCAAGATCTGACAATGAATGGCTTAGGAAATGCCGAGGAGAAAATGGACATGGAAGAGAATCCTGATGAGCAGTCAGAAATAAGAGATATGTTTGTTGAAATGTTGGATGATTTCAGGGACAATCATTTCCAGATAAACAGTATCCAAAAAAAGCAGTTATTTAAACACTCTGCCTGTCCTTTCCGATGTCCGAATTGTGGCCAGCGTTTTGAAACTGAGAACCTAGTGGTTGAACATATGTCTAGCTGCCTAGACCAAGATGTGTTTAAGAGTGCCATCATGGAAGAAAACGAGAGAGATCACAGACGAAAGCATTTCTGTAATCTGTGTGGAAAAGGATTTTATCAGCGGTGCCACTTAAGAGAACACTACACTGTTCACACCAAGGAAAAACAGTTTGTCTGTCAGACATGCGGAAAGCAGTTTTTAAGAGAGCGTCAGTTGCGACTGCACAATGATATGCACAAAGGCATGGCCAGGTATGTCTGTTCCATTTGTGATCAAGGAAACTTCAGAAAACATGACCATGTGCGGCATATGATTTCTCATTTATCTGCCGGTGAGACTATATGCCAGGTCTGCTTTCAGATATTCCCAAATAATGAACAGTTGGAACAGCACATGGATGTTCATCTGTATACATGTGGAATATGTGGAGCCAAATTTAATTTGAGGAAAGATATGAGATCACATTATAATGCCAAGCATTTGAAAAGAACATAAGTGATTTTCTACCGTACTCACGTTTAGTTGATAGCAGACAAAACACCAAAGCAAAGGATATGAGCTATTTAGAAATTGATTTTATAAGATGAATTGTTGGAGAAAGATCTCAAGGCCCTTTTACCTTTAATATTTTTGTTTAGGATCTTAAGTATCTACATTTTAGATGTTATTAAATGTTTATCATTTTTGTTATTTCTTCATAGAATTCTTTGATTTTAGTTTGTTTTAGCTATGGTTAAAATTACTTTTCAATGTAGACTACAAGTGGTTGTTACCCCTTCAATGACTATTAAACTTTAGTTTTTTTATCATAAGGTGATGACTTTACTATTTCTATGTGGGTTTTTTTTTTTTTTTTTTTTTTTTTTTGTGAGGTTATCCTGTGAAATTTTAAATCCAACATCATTGGCCATTTGTGTTTATTTAAAAAAACTTTTTAAAGTAATTCTTGGAAACTATCTCATTTGCTATTAGCTTTTTTTTTTTTTTTTTGTAAGTTGAACAGTGATTTAGCTACTGTTTATTCCCCCCCTTTTTTTTTTATCAATGAAATCCATATTCTTTAATTGACATGCTTGTTAGGCAGGCTAGGTGCATTGACTCTAAACTTGAAGGTTGACATGGGCTCAAACTTGGCCTAAAAAGATTGATGGACCTAAGGAAATTCCTATAAATGAATATTTCCTATAATTGATAAAATATTATCATTTAATAATCACATTTAAAACTTATATTAAGTGTAAAATCCAATGACTTTACCCCACTTGAGAAATTAGTGGGGACATGTCATTTTGTTTTGTGATATTAAATTTAACTATGATAGTTAATTAAAAAGACATATCTTGTATTCATTTAAAATAATTTAAAATATTCTGATTTCTAAAGTGTATTAGTTTATCAATTATTTTTGTTTATAAATAAACTTTAATAGCTCTCTAGGAATATGACATCTAAAGGAAAATGATTTTTCATCTTTAAAATTACATACTTTTGGAACTTAACTTTGAGATTTGAGAAAGCTGCCATGTATATTGATAAATCAAATAAAATAAAGAAATCAATTACAAACCTGGTTGTTCTATAAAAGTAGAGTGTGCAAAAAAATGTCTTGTGTTTTATACTAAGATTTGGAGGAAATGTGTTGTGGCAAATTGCAGTTTATCGCCATGCTTTATTACTATTTTTTTCTGTAAAGGACTGCAAAATTTGAGGACTATAAAATAATCACAGAGCATATAAGTAGAAATAGCTTATCATTTTTAGTTAAAGGAGTATCATTGTTAGTTGTTGCTGGCACAGGGTCTACATTGAATTACATGGGAATTAAAACACTGGCACAGCCGACACACCAATAACCACATCTACCGAATAGAATGCCTTTTAATGTGAATTACTTGCATTGTCATACCCTTCTCATAACGCAAGGGATTTTAAGTGACGTCTGTATTTAAACATATAATTCTGTAATTATGCACAGTAACTTAACAGCATTGCTCTTTTTGCTTACATCAGATTTTTAAGCTATGCAAGTCCTATTTTTCTATACAATTTGCATACGAGGAAAAATTGCCAAGAGAATTGAGACACTGACTAACACAGATCTAGCTGAAAGAGAAGGAAGTACTGGAGCACAGTGTGAGCTCGGAGATTTGTGGGGATACAAGTAAGAATAGGATAAGTAAGAAGAGGGACAGTGCAGGTGGCATGTGGTATTAAAATAATGGGAAATAGAGACGGGGGAAATACACTAATAGATAAACAGGAAGTTAGGAATTTTTTTTTTTTTTTTTAAAGCCACATAGCAGAAAAAGCAGGAAAAGTGATTCAGCTGAGTCTTGGACACAGTAGTTTATCAAGGAATTAAATCTGGAGTGCCACTTGAAATATGGTGTATATATTACTGATAAGAACCTGATAAAAGCTCTGTAACAAACCCAGAGACCGTCAGAGGGTTGCGTAACGAGATAAGATAAACTCAACAAATTTCCAAACTATTGATAGAGTATCTCAGTGAACATAATTTTTAGGGGGAATCACTTTTTTCCATGATCTTCACCAATATCGATTGCAGTGGCTTCCCACCATTAAAGAATAGGGTGGTTTCTAAATACTCCCGTGCTGTAAAAAAGGATTGTCTATTCCATTAGGAAAAGGGAGCGTTAATTTAATGTTTTGACATGGACCGACAGCCAACAATTTGCAAGCAAATATATAAACATTGAACATAATGTCTAACTTTACATAACTGAGAAGTTTATGGTTTCTCGAAGCCCCACCTCACCATGTGTCCTTCCAGTTCCATATTACTCAGAACAACTTTTGTTTTGTTTTGGAACCAGCTATAGGGCAGCACAGGCTCCTGTGGGTATAATGTACAAATTTTCCTCATTAAGGCAGAGAGTACATTTAAAAGCTACTTGCCTCTTACAGTTAAGGGGAATGAAAAATGGCTGACACCTCTCTCCAACCCAGTTTCCTCTGACTTCCTTCCTTTCCTGGGGTTACAGAGCTGTAACTCCTTGCTATTGCTTCTTGCCCTCCGTGCTGTGAAGGCAATGAATCGAGGTTGTGGAAGCTACCTTCTCCTCCTGCCTTTTACAACTTATGTAATTAGGCTCCGAATCCAAAAATGAAGGGAAAATCTAGACAGATAATCTGTGGAATCTTGTGTCTCATAACAGAGTCTTGCTTTTAAAGGGCTTTGTTCTTCAGCAAGAAATCTTAGAGAAATTGAGTCCGTGCCTATCAAAGCTTGTCACCGGTTACGGTGACAACTTGGATGTTTATAATTCTGTAATAAGCACCACTAAGAATCTCAGATTAACGAAGCACAACAGGGTGGCAGTGCAGTAGGACTCAGAAATCTGACTTAATCTCACCCATATTTTTAAAGTAAAACTATTGAGGCAAATGACTCTCATGGCGTAAAATGGTACAAGGCTAGTTTAATGTATGAGGTTCGAATGTGGACAAAACTTAGAAGAAAGAACAGGGATTCTAGGGGCTAGTTATAGAACTAAAAGAATTAAAATAAGGACAAACTTTGCTAGGGCAGTCAGAGCACCAATCAAAAGGAAAACTAATAGACTGATGTGAAAAATCGTATTTAAGTGCTGTAGTTGAAAACAAAAACACGAACGAGATGTAGGAGTTGAATAAAATATAAACATTTGGGATTGTCTTAGGTGAGAGTAGAGATTGAAGTACTTTGGTAGGTTAAAATAATACTGATACATTAAAATAATTACAGCTATAAAATGCCTAGTGAAACAATTGCTGTGAACATGCCAAGGATATGCCTAAATGCTTGAGATAATATACTCAGTTTTCTATTCTAAAAAAGTAGGAAGAGAAGCTAGTGACGGTTGGCAACTTTCTCCCTGGTTAAACAATACTTGTTCCTCTATACCACAAGTTAAGGAACTTCCATATATACTAGATCTCTGGAAAAATCCCCCCTCATAATCAGTTTAACAGTTAAAGTAAACATAAAACTTGTCATTGTTAACAAAAAGGTGAATGAGTACCAACCAAAAGAAAACCCAAATGTGTATCGGTACACGTTGTTGGGAGTAAAGAAGTGTGGCGTGTTTCTTGATTTTTAATGGGTTTTGTGAGTTAAAATTAATTTGTTTTCCATGAATCTACTTGATCAGTTCCTCATCTTTCCTCACCGGGCCCCACCTCCTTTGTAACCAATGTTTGTCTGTGATAAATGCCAGCGTTCCTCAGGCAGCGTAGCAGTACAATGCCTAGTCCCCCAGGGTGCCAAAAAGCTCTGTGGGGACATATCCTTGGGGAATGCCCCCCATCTCCTTGATATTTGAGGTGTAGGGAACGGGATGACAGGATGCATGCCAGCAAAGTGAAGCAAGTAGGGTGCTGTTGGGTGTTTAAGAGCATGAAGATGCCGCCCAGATTAGGAAGCCCTTGATCCATCCATCCTAGAGCTCTCCCTTAGTAATCCTGGCATCCATTTACTTAACGCTCTTTATGCTCCGCCAAGTGCTTTACGTGCACAATTTTAATTAAGCCTCACAGCCTTATGAGGTAAGTATTCTTTCGATTTTCCAGATGGGGCACTGAGGTTCACAGAGACTTGAGTATTTTTCCCAAGATCACACAGAAATTAACCACAAGAGCTAGAATTGAGCCTAGACCTATTTGATTTCTACATGCCTGTACTTAACCACTCAGCCACATACCTCACCTACCAAGAAGTACAAAGGAGGCCCTTTTCAGCCTAGGAACACGTGTGATAAAGCTCCTATGAAACTCTGTGCTCCATGTTGCATCTGTGATCTGCTGTGCCTGGTAAGGTACCTAATGAATGCATTGAATAATGTGGAAACATATCAGTTGGACACGAAACTTTTTATTTGAATGGGTCACATTCAGAGTGATGTTTTAGAAATAAATCCTGACTATTGACATGTTTTAATTTTCCTTTATTTAAACTTAAACCTTTAGTGGTATAATCAGCCATTTGGGAAGACCCATTGTAAGTGCCCAAGTAAAATTTAATTTGAATTCCACTTCTGTACTTCTACTGTAACTTTTTCCCCTTCTACTTTCCCTATTCCTGACCTTTATGTTTTCATCTCCAAGCAGTCACCATTTTATTGGTTATGAGACTGATGAGTTGAATAATTCCAGCCATTTGAAAGTATTCCCAAGAAAAGCCAGGACCCCAGAATAACTAGTGTCCTCTTTTTGCCTTAACAGATGATGTGGATAAGAAAATTTTCATGTCTTTGGCTAAAAAACAAAATTCTTAATTGGCATATTGTGATTGGTTTGATTACAGAGTGATGTAAGTTGGCCTAAAATCAAAAGTTGGTTATTCTCTTTATAGTTCAATTTACCAAAAATATTAGTGTAAACTTATAAACACAGTCTTACTCATAAAAGAAATGAAAGACAGTTTCAGGAAACAACAGCTGTTTTTGCACGCTAACCTAGCAGCAAGCTTAAAAAAAAAAAAAAAAAAGAACAGTTAATGGTTTAAGTGAAACCATCCCCCTCCCAATCTAATCTGATTTTAACTTGATAACATCTATTGCCTGATTTCTAAAAGCTATACAATAGGTTTTACTACTACTGTATTAAATGTACTACTTTAATGGTCTTTCTACCATCTGCCAAATGTTATTTTTTGAGTGAAGAGAATAAGATGGTGAAGACTCATGGATGATGCCTTTATAATTACTCAGGTGGCCCACTTTCATTGCCTTCTAGCAAACTCAAGCACATACTACTTGGTAACAGATCAGAAGAGTCTTATACTAAAACCAGATGAAATGTAGCTACTTATAAATTTATATGCTGGCAAGAAGCAAAGATGCAAGGATTTAAAATGCAAGGCCTTTTATGTCTGTGAGTACTGGTAAATACAAACTAAATGATAATAGCTTGTAAACATGCTAGTTTTGAACCAGTTTATTGCCGCTTACGTATTTATATTCAGGTGCTTAGTTGACTTTGTCATTAAGAAGCTTAAATCGTTTCCTTATATCCAGGAGAACCAAATCATTGAGGTCCATTGGTAGTGACAGAATTGTTCATCCTTTCTATCAAAATCTACCACAGATCACTAGGGGGCAGGAAGCCATTAGAATTTCTCATTACGTTACTCATTTGTTGACAAAAAAGGTGGTGTAAACATTGTAGTGCAGTACTTGGCTCTGAATCGAATGTATCAATATACTCATCATCATTGTGACCAAGTAAGACGTCACAGGAAACTCTCAGGCCGGGGGATGACAAATATGTAAAAGACATTTCCTTTCAGAATCAGGAATATTAACAATTTTATGTGAGAAAACTTGCATGACTCTCTGTACTTACCTGTGTGGGAAAGGAATGGTTTAAAGAGGACAGCCTAGGAAGCCCCCACTTAAGCTTTATTTCAGAAGTTACTGTGTTGTTTTTATTGTACTTAATACCAGTCAGAATCAGCAAAGCTCATTTTTGGATGACAGAAATAGAATTCCATCCAGATTATGAAGGCCATCTTTTCTTTCAAATGCTTATGCATTCCCTGATGTGGGAGAAAATATTTTAAGAGACAATCTCTTTTTTTAAAAAAAAAAATAGGGTAAAGCATTGTTGCAAAAAATACAATTCTACCCAGAATCACTGAGGCAGTTTAGGAGAGTTGTGAACTGAGGAATTTGAAGGAAAGCTCCTTCTCAGCGTTCATGTGTGTACTTTATTTTTGTTTGCAGAGTGTGCAACATTTAATATTTGAAGAAAACAATGTCAGTGTGATGGCTGAAGGCACTCAGTAAAGAGAACATGAACTTTTAAATTTGTTAGATAGATCTTCCAATCAGAGATTTGCCATTAACAAGTTAAAATGCATCGCGTGGCACCTGGCTGGCTCAGTCAGTACAGCATGTGGTGCTTGATGTCGGAGTCGTGAGTTCGAATCCCGCCTTGGGTGTAGAATTTACTTACATAAATAAACTTTAAAAAAAAAGGTTAAAGCACATTGTAAAATTATTTGATTTGAATGAAGAAAGAACTCTTAACTGCTTCCTTTCTCCCTACTTTCCTCTACCTGGCTGACCTCTTACTCTTCATGTTGTGTGTGTCCTACCCATTCTAGCTTAAATCACAAGAAAAAAGGTGCCCCTAAAGTTGAAGAATTGTATTAGTAATAAGAACACCTTGTATTTGAAGGGTTCAATGAGTTACATTAAGGAAGAAATTAAATAAATTTAAGTCCCAGGAACTATGCTTTTGCTTCCATTCTTTGTTCTCGTAATATTATGCTGGCCTAGTACCCCAAGCCATGAAATTCTGACCTAAGAATTATGTTGTATCTTGTAGAGCAGTCAACTTGTAATATTATTTTTCTTGAGTTTTGTCTTTTTCTGTGTGGCAGTGGTGAAATAGGGCCTTCTAAACCTCTGGAGAAGTGAGATCTGAATTTGGAGAGGACATGGGGAAGAATCAATCTTCAACAGATAATCTTTAAGTCCAGACCCAGGAATATCAGATCTGAAGTGACACCATCTTTTCTGTCTTCCTGACAAACCTCATCAATCCCAAAGGTTCCAGTTTCAAGGATCCAAGAAAACTCAGTAAAGATCACTTTGGAATCACTTTGCTGTGACAAAATTGATTCACGGTGACTCTCCTAGTATTTGTGGAAAATCTGCTAAAGTAACAGAATATTCATATGGCATCAGTGGTTAAAGCTACACTAAAATGAGACTTTATATGCTAATTATCTTCCATGGTCCCTTCTAAAATAAAAGGGGTTGCTAGGCTACTATAAATATATTAGAAAGAGATAATAACGTATCTGTGTAAACACATATAATCCTAAAATTAAAATAATCTCAATCACAGTTTACATATTATGAAATGTAGTTAGACAATTAAAAAAATTACACTCCAAAATCTACAGTTTAGAGTGTAAATAAAGAGATGTCGGTACAGAGAAAAAAACAATGAGACCAATTTTTTAACAAGAAAAGATAATCTACTTTTTACTCGTTGTAATGTAACATTTGCCCTTCCTCCTTTTTCACTGTATATACTCGTCACAAACTTGATTATTAATATTAATGAAGCTCCCTTTAAGCCTGTTAACTCAAAGGAAAACCAAAGTGGTTATTACTTCAATAGTAGATTTTCATAAATCACAGACAACAAAAAGAATGTATCTTAAGACACATTATTTTCTTCTGAATTTAGCAATATAACCTAATAAGGTAGAATGAGTTTCTGTTAAATATTTATTCTCAGTATTAACATATAATACCATATTTCTCAGCTTTCAAATTTCAAGATAAAATTTAACTAAGTATTGAGTGAAACGATTGATGTGTTTGAAAAAAAAACAAAACAAAACACCTTTCACCGGGAAATGAAATGTTTGAGGAGATTTTAACCTGGCTTCAAATACTTTGTTTTATATATATATATATATATATATATATATATATATATATGCTCATACACACGTTTCTTAACCATATGAATCTTACAGCCATACTATTTCCTTATTGTGAGATACTCATAGTTTTATTTTTGTTTAACTGTCTATCCAATTCATTATTTATTATTATTGTTTCTTATGCAATATCCTGATGTTATATATTTCCAGAAATGCTTATTTTGCTTTTATGCCTATTTCTTCAAATGTTTTAGTAAAGAATTACACAAAGAAATCTAACTTAGAGTATATATAATAGTATATGCAAAAGTTAAGTCATTTAAAATCTCTAGCTATAAAGTGGGATGAAAACTTGAATATTCCTTCTAATAATTAGACTAACAAAAACTTAGATAAAATTAATTAGAATGAAAGTTAATTAGAATGTGGTAGTGGGTATAGGGGCCTGAAGGGATAGGAGAAATAAAGACTTCGAGTTCATACGAATTCAACTGCTTTAAGAGAAATAAGTTTAGACAAGTGTTAGATTCTAAAAAACAAAAACAAAGTAAAAAACTATAGCTAATCTCTTGGGAAGCATATGAACCTGCAGACTTATAACAAGTAGGAAACAGACAAGATAAAAGATTACCTGTAATTAAAGGTGCCAGAGCGATACAGTAGAGACTCAACAAATAATGACTGTAGAAGTAGATTTAGAAAAGAAACATGGCTTAAATTTTGACTGTACTAAACTATAACTGTAATGAATTACAATAATTACAAGTGATATAAATGCATTCTATAATGTGATTATTTTCTGTATGTTAGTATGAAATGGAGTTACTGAGTTACATGGAAAATTTTTGTTACATATCTTAATCCGTTGCTTTTACCTAATAAAATTTCCTCCTCTATGTTCAGAAGTTAAACTGTCTGTATATTACTTTTATTTATACAGTATTTCTTCAACCTGGCTCTTTTACAGAATTACTTGTCTGAAAAATTATTATCAACCCCATCCATTCCCTAATACAAAAATAATAAAATATCGGAGACAGCTAATTATTGTGTTCCTGAGCAGCTTAAGAAGTGCACAAAGCAGGGACACCGGGCTGGCTCAGTCTGTAGAGCATGCGACTCTTGAGCTCAAGGTTGTGAGTTAGAGCCCCAGGTTGCAGGTAGAGATTACTTAAAATCTTAAAAAAAAAAAAAAAAAAAAAAGCATGCAAAGCAAAACTACAAAAAGTTCTTATTGCCAAATCCTGGATTATTTTATATAGAATGATTAGAAAAGTACTATCTTATGGTAAACATACTATCTTATGGAAAACACAGATGGCAAAAAATCAATTAGGTTTCCTCATAATATAAAAAGGAATAACAGGGGTGCCTGGGTGGCTTGGTCGGTTGAGCGTCCAACTCTTGATTTCGGCCCAGGTCATGATCCCACGGTCATGGGATGGAGCTCCTCACTGAGCATGGAGCCTGCTTAAAATTCTCTCTTTCTCCCTCTGCCCTTCTCCCCGCTCGTGCTCTCTCTCTCCCTAAAATAAAAAAAGAAATAATCATTTATAAAAAAATGCACTGACATAGTATTTAGTTCTTTCAGAGGGTTAATTTTCAAAATGACAATTTATTCAGAGAAATAACTTCCTTACCAATATAATTCATTTTGTCTATGTTCAGCTTAAGAGATGAAAGTTGCACCCATCCCCCAAAGTGATCGGCAAAGTGTATTCTCTTCATTGCAGTCCAGTTCCCAAAGATGATTGCCATAATTGCACAGAATCTAGTTAAGTATTAACAATTACGACAATATTGGGTCAGTCAGACTATTCCACAAGATTCTATCCTCAAAGCTAGCACTGTACAGAACTGAAGTAAGGCCCAGTTAGTGTTATTGTCACAGATTCACTTCTTTTCTGGAAAAGACTCTCTTCCAGGTGCAGGTCTTAGCTTTCCATACCAGGACGTGTCCTCCTCCAGACCACAGTGTATCTGCAGTTTAATTGTAACTTTTAAAGACTCAGGTTTTTAAGACTAAAAGAGCAAATGGTGAAATTTTTCCTATAGTGACAGGTGATTGGATAAAAATTTGGGGACAGGGTACTTCCAATGAAGTATAAAATGGAAGTATTTATAGAGATTTTGTTTTGTTTTTTAATGTTTATTTATTCTTGAGAGAGGGAGAGAGACATAGGGCAAGCAGGGGAGGGGCAGAGAGAGAGAGAGAGAGACAGAGACAGAGACAGAGAGAGAGAGACAGAATCTGAAGCAGGCTCCAGGCTCCAAGCTGTCAGCTCAAACTCAAACTTCCCAAAACCATGAGGTCATGACCTGAGCCGAAGTCAGACTGAGCCACCCAGGCGCCCCTATAGAGATCTTAAATAACCAGTTCAGCTCCACTTTGCTCGTAGGCCCTCAAATTACAGGCTGCTACTTACTACACTTTCTCTTCAGGCCAACATTAACTCCTCAAAACAATCCACAACCTTTATGAAAGTCGTGTCTGGGTAGGGATTGAGAGGATTCCAGAAAATCCATAAGCTTCCCCCCCCCCCCCCCCCACCGGTAATTCTGGAAAAATTTCTTCTTATTCAGTCTCCTTAGGGCAGGCTTGACTACCCAGGTACATAGTTCTAGACTTAATCTTACCCATCTTTGTATCTCTAGTACAAGTATTTTCAGATGTGAATTTGTTTCAATTTTTGGTCCTGGTAGTATTATTTAGTACAGAAATGTAAGAGAGAGGCAGAGAATCTTCTTCTTATATGGGAAAAAAAATGAAGTTATTATTTCCCAGTTTTTGGTTAAATAATGTGCCTCAGGCCGCTCTTCATAAACACTGAGCTAGTGAATCACTACTGTGTTCCAGGTATTCTTCTGGGTGGTGGGGATTATTAATTAGAGGGTTTGACATATGTTGAAGCTCTTGTTTTTTCCAGACTGTGTAGAATTTCAGTTTTTGGATTTTAAAAATATTTGAAACACCCCAGTATTTATAATCTGCCAAAGAGATTTTTCCCTTGTTGAAAATCAGTAATGATTTCTATGTAAATAGTAAACTACCAAACTTTGTTTCAATTGAATGTTAATAGTCAAGCTTTAAAAATCCTTGTAAAATTACAGGAAAATTTAGAAAAATTATTGACAATCCTACCATCTAGAGATAATCAATTTTGATTCATTTTCAATATATGTAAGATTATCCTACATACAGAATAGGATACAAAAGTCTTAGATCTTATTTTCCCGTTTAACTATACCAGGAACATTTTCCTATGTCATTAAAAATTCTTGTGCACAATTTTATGGTTACGTAATAATTCATCATAGGAATGTATTACACTTCATGTAATCATTTTCTTATTGTCAGATATTTAAGCCATTTCCTTTTTATTATTGTTGTTATTACAAATAATATGCCTGTATGTTCTATTATTTCCTTAAGATTAACCCTACAAAGAGTAATGCTAAATGAAGGGTATGATCATATTTAAGGTAAAGAAAAAAATCTTGTCACATTGCCCTCCAGAAAGAGTGTACTAATTTATATTCCCACCAGCAGCATTTACCTGTTTGGCTGCATCAATGCTGGCATTGATGAATATTATTTGATTATAAATTTGCAAATTTGATCATTTTTAATGGGCTACATTTTAAATGAATTATGAGCCACAATCATCAAAGAGAAAGGAACAAATTTAAAAAATCAATACAAATAAGGAACAATATAAAAATTCCGAGAACAGTCAATATATGACAATGTTCTAGGACTACAAATGTTTACTTCATATAAAATCAAAATGCAAACACTACGTCTATTTGGGAAAAACTCAGATGCCATTTCAAGTATAAAACATAGGGACATCCAGCTGGTTCAGCTGGTAGAGCATGTGATTTGATCACAGGGACCTGAGTTCAAGCCCCATGTTGGGAGTAGAATTTACTTGAAAAAAAGTATAAAACATCGATATACTAGGTAAGAAGAGCAGAAAAAGTATATATAAATACTGAAAATACAGATAAAACTGCTATTGTAGTTTTGGAAAGCAGTGTTAAAGATGAATGTGGAGTTAGACTGCAGGATTTATTTATAATAACTATGCATAGAGTACATAGTTACTATACAAAAGAACCTCTCTCTTCCTGAAGCTGCAATTTTAGTGCTTGTAAGAACTAGCATGTTTATTTTTTGCAGCCTTGCTTTGCTTGAAGGAAGTGTATGAGGGCTGTCTGAACACGAGAGATCTGATGAGTTTGTTTCTCACTGTTCTTTCTGCTTTCACAGTTGTAGCTGAGATCCTGTCTCTAAATCACACTGTATCATCAGTTCTACAAAGAATTTGTATTGCTTTCCAGCCCCCTAATTCCCCTCTCCCCTTTTAATTACATAAAAGGCAAAAATTTCCAAGAATAAAATCAAGAGGTCTGTACTCACAATTCAAGGCAACTTTAATAGAAACTTTTTGGTTTTATTTTGTTTCCCTAATATTTTCTTCAAAAGGTTTCCTAGTCCCAAATCAACTTCTTTCATAGAAAAAGAGATGGGAATTGTGGTTAAAACCAGTGTCTTATGTAACCAATGAGACTAACAAATAGCAAATGTATTTTTTAAAATTGGAAATGACATACACAAGTAGATAAAAGAAAGGAATATTCATTGACTGATTTTATAGGGTTCTGTCAGCATTACTTTTTGGTCACGGATAGCTACGTGTGTTTTGTTTTGTTCTGTTTTGGTTTTTTTGGCAAAAACTCCTCTCCAGCGTTGTCTCACCCAAATCTGAAAGGGGCTCTATACTACCAGCCTCCTTCAAAACCTGGATCCCCCTTCCCATGGCCTCAGGAAAAAAAATCATGACAGGTAAAGCTCCTAAATGTATCCTGTCCACCCGAAGAGACTATTTGGTGCTTGTGTCCCTCTCCTTATAGTGACACTAATCTTCTGTCCAGAACTTGTATTTGCCTCAGCATACGCTGCTCATAACTCCGCCCATGCCACAACGCATGGAAAGAAGGCCCTCCCTCCTTTCTTTGCTGGCAAACTTGAGCGCCTGGCTCAGCGGTGTCATCGCTTCCAGGAAGCCCTCACCAACACACCCTGCGCTGTTCGGATGTTCCCCTACTTTGTGTTCCCATAGCACTTCTCTCAAATTACGTTTATCTTTTTATTAGAGCCTTAACTTCATAAAAACAGCCCATTTCATTTGTCTTTTTACTCTCACATAATAGGTATCTGTTAAAGCTCGTTGAATGTCTCCAGCTTTCCCCCCTAATGTGAAGTGTTACCGCTGTTTTCGTGACAGCAATGTGGTTACGGTCTTCCTTCGAGAGTCCAAATATAGGGGTCTGCTTCTACCTCCTATCAGCTGGTGCCAGATAGTACTTCCAGACCCATTCTCAAATTCCTCTTAAACATAATAGAATGAATTACATTCCTTTTTCATCTACCTACTCTGAGGGTTTAGGTCTCTAATGTAACGTCAGCATAGCTAAAGAAAACAATTTCAGTTGAGCTGGGTCATAAACAAAACTCGGTCATAAACACCAGCGCAAGCTCACGCTGGGGATGAGAGAATCTTGGGGGGCGTCAGCCTAAGTTACTTAGTGGTGCTTCAACGTGCAGGTTTTGATTAATTTATAGATTTTTCCGGTGAAGAACTCAAATTGGGGAATAAAGCACTTAAAACGGAAAATAAGGAAAGCAGTGGAGAGAACCGGGAGACGAAATCAGGGAGCTCTAAGAGGCAGGACAAGCAGGAAAAATGGAGAGCGAGGTGGAGAAAGTTTAAACCCTGGGAGGACGACTCGCAGCCGCTTCCCGATCTCCAATTGCGCAGGCCGCCCGCGCGCGGGCAGAAAAACCGTCGGCCTCTCAGGTCGCACCGGCGGGCTACTGCTGTCCCGCCCGCTAGGCGGTTTTTATCGAGCGCTCACACCCACAGAGACGCTGCGAAGCACGCGAAGTAAAATTCCAGGAGGCCGACGTCCCGTCTCAGGAACTTCAAAGCCTTTTCTTTTTGTCCCCGCCGGAGGAAGCCGCCCTCACGCCCAGGCCACGCCAACTCCCAGTCCCTTCCGTTTGAACGGCGCAGGAGGAAAAAAAAAAAACCAAACCCGGCTCTGGACCTAGTTTCTTAGAGCAACCAACTCCGAAGGAACTGCCCCCACCCCAGCGTGTTAGATTGGTTGGGATACTCGGCTTTGAGACGCATTTAAGGTCTTAGGAACTGAGCGAAGCGCTCAGGTGGCTCTGCTCTCCCGACTCCGCTTCCGCGTCTCCTCCTTGCGCCACGCCCCAGCTTTCCCTTCCCCACCCACTCGGGAGTCCGAGATGCTCATTGGTTGCATGCCCTGCCAATCCAGCGGACGTTGACGAATCCCGCCTTAGGAAAGGCAAAAAACAAACTAAAGCGCCTACACCTGGCCGGGGGGCGCGAGCCTAACGCTCCTAAGCTGGTGGCTGCGCGCGTGGAAGGGCGGCTGGAGGCCGCTGGGGAGACCAGGTCCGGGGGCTTCATTTGCATAACGGCCGCCCCCGCCTCTGAGCGCCGGCCGGGGTCCCGCCCCTCACCCAACTAGAAATCTGTTGGGCTACGGACGGGTCACTCCGACCCAGGCAAGCCTGTGGCGGGCGGTCCTGGGAGCCGATTGGCTCCGGTAGTTTCCAGAAGGCGGCAGGGAGGCGGCTATAAGAGCAGGCAGCCGAGCAAGGGGAGTGGGAGACGGTGTCTGCGCTCGCGGTGTCTAGTGCGAGGCGACCGTTAGTTGACGCCGCAGGTTTTCTGTCCTAGGTGTTGTCGCCTAACGTCGCTTGCCTATCTTTCAGTCAGGATGTCTGCCCGCGGCCCGGCTATCGGCATCGACCTGGGCACCACCTACTCGTGCGTGGGGGTCTTCCAACATGGCAAGGTGGAGATCATCGCCAACGACCAGGGCAACCGCACCACCCCCAGCTACGTGGCCTTCACCGACACCGAGCGCCTCATCGGCGACGCCGCCAAGAACCAGGTGGCCATGAATCCCACCAACACCATCTTCGACGCCAAGAGGCTGATCGGACGGAAGTTCGAGGACTCCACGGTGCAGTCGGACATGAAACATTGGCCGTTCAGGGTGGTGAGCGAGGGAGGAAAGCCCAAAGTGCAGGTGGAGTACAAGGGAGAGATCAAGACCTTCTTCCCGGAGGAGATCTCCTCCATGGTCCTCACTAAGATGAAGGAGATCGCCGAAGCCTACCTGGGAGGCAAGGTGCAGAGCGCGGTCATCACGGTCCCGGCCTATTTCAATGACTCGCAGCGCCAGGCCACCAAGGACGCGGGCACCATCACGGGCCTCAACGTGCTGCGCATCATTAATGAGCCCACCGCGGCGGCCATTGCCTACGGCCTGGACAAGAAGGGCTGCGCCGGCGGCGAGAAGAACGTGCTCATCTTTGACCTGGGCGGCGGCACCTTCGACGTGTCCATCCTGACCATCGAGGACGGCATCTTCGAAGTGAAGTCCACGGCCGGCGACACCCACCTGGGCGGCGAGGACTTCGACAACCGCATGGTGAGCCACCTGGCGGAGGAGTTCAAGCGCAAGCACAAGAAGGACATTGGGCCCAACAAGCGCGCTGTGCGGCGACTGCGTACCGCCTGCGAGCGCGCCAAGCGCACCTTGAGCTCGTCTACGCAGGCGAGCATTGAGATCGACTCGCTGTACGAGGGCGTGGACTTCTACACGTCCATCACCCGCGCCCGCTTCGAGGAGCTCAACGCTGACCTGTTCCGCGGAACCCTGGAGCCGGTGGAGAAGGCGCTGCGTGACGCCAAGCTAGACAAAGGCCAGATCCAGGAGATCGTGCTGGTGGGCGGCTCCACCCGCATCCCCAAGATCCAGAAGCTGCTGCAGGATTTCTTCAACGGCAAGGAGCTGAACAAGAGCATCAACCCCGACGAGGCGGTGGCCTACGGGGCCGCGGTGCAGGCGGCCATTCTCATCGGGGACAAGTCAGAGAACGTGCAGGACCTCCTGCTGCTCGACGTGACCCCGTTGTCGCTGGGCATTGAGACGGCTGGCGGCGTCATGACCCCGCTCATCAAGAGAAACACCACGATCCCTACCAAGCAGACGCAGACCTTCACCACCTACTCTGACAACCAGAGCAGCGTGCTGGTGCAGGTGTACGAGGGCGAACGGGCCATGACCAAGGACAATAACCTGCTGGGCAAGTTCGACCTGACCGGGATTCCCCCCGCGCCCCGCGGGGTCCCCCAGATCGAGGTAACCTTCGACATCGACGCCAACGGCATCCTCAACGTCACCGCCGCTGACAAGAGCACCGGTAAAGAAAACAAAATCACCATTACCAACGACAAGGGTCGTCTGAGCAAGGACGACATTGACCGGATGGTGCAGGAAGCGGAGCGGTACAAGTCGGAAGATGAGGCCAATCGTGACCGGGTCGCCGCCAAAAATGCGGTAGAGTCCTATACCTACAACATCAAGCAGACGGTGGAAGACGAGAAGCTGAGGGGCAAGATTAGCGAGCAGGACAAAAACAAGATCCTCGACAAGTGTCAGGAGGTGATCAACTGGCTCGACAGAAACCAGATGGCGGAGAAAGATGAGTATGAACACAAGCAGAAAGAGCTCGAAAGAGTGTGCAACCCCATCATCAGCAAACTTTACCAAGGCGGTCCTGGCGGCGGCGGCAGCGGCGGCGGTTCTGGAGCCTCCGGGGGACCGACCATCGAGGAAGTGGACTAAGCTTGCACTCGAGTCAGCGTAAACCTCTTTTCCTTTCTCTTTTTTTTCTTCTGTTTCTTTCCCCCCTTTGAAATGCCTTTGTGCCAAGTCTGAGGTCTGTTGCTGGAAGTCTTTAGCCCGTGTATGCATATAAAAGGAAGGGTGCAACAACTTAGTTTAACTATAAAAGGTTAGTTCTACAGTTTGATTTTTAAAACCTTTATTTGAGGTTTCTCTTTAATGCATTTTGGGTGTTTGCTGACTTGAGCATTTTTGAGTAGCTTAGTTTGTGCATGGAGATTTATTTGAAATGAGAAACCTGAAGTTTGCACACAAGTTCTGTGGAAGCTTGGTAACAATAAAACATATAGAAGCTTGAATTGTTTATTTTTATGTACTACTTTAAGATTAAAATGAGCGTTTAGTAACGTTAAGGACAGGCATACTTTTTGCAAACAAATGCATAAATACAAATTTAAAGTAAAGCTGAAATCGATGTCAAAATTACTGTCTTGGAGTTTTTACTTTTCCCTTCTTACAGTTTTAAACATGTTGGTCTTTAGGAGATTAGTATGAGGTGAAGTGTGTCTAAGTCAGTCTTGTCTAATTCTCAGATGAGATTCCTGCTTTGAATTACCAATAATTTAAGAGGAGAAGATCTGGGTAAACTTTCTCCCTCCTTTTAATAAAGAAACCAGACAGGTCTGGTGTACCCAGTGTATCCAGACTCCTTAGGCTTGGCTTAAGTGTTCAAGTAAAAATCCACCGGAATATTCCAGCAGAATACAAACTATATTCTGGGGTTAAGTATAAAGTAAACACTGGGGCAGGAGTTGTCCTCTGACAATAGCCTTAGTATGGAACAAGTTGCTTTTTGTGCATGCAGGTGCCTGAAACAAGAGCCAGCAGAGCAGACTTCAAAGCCACTTAATATTAGAGTCCAATGTAGTCAAACTTGTTTTTAACCTTAATTTTCTAGTGAAACAGCTTAACTTGTGAGCTAATAAGGCTGTGTTTTCAATAGTTACCATTACTTGGGGGATAGAGGGAGATAAAGATTTTTTTTTTTTTTTCTGATTTGAGAATCCTAATGCTTTTGCAATACCTGCCTTAACTCACTAGAATAGAGTTCTTTTCTAAAAGAGAAAAGTGCAAGATAGTCCTGTGTTTTGTTAATACACAACATATCCATTTTCTCATATATTTGATTTGAGATTGTTACAGATAAGAATATTGTAACCCTTTGGGATCCACTATCCTGGGCTTAAGCTTTAAAATCCACATCCGTAGGAGAAGGGGGTTCATGTTTGTATTTTTTAGCGGAATGACACTTCTGCTTTGTTCTGATTTACTCTCTTTAAGGGGAACTTGGGAGACATTCTGTAAATCTGATTGGAAAGCACAGTTAACCTAATGTGTTCATCACATATAGACACTTCGATATCTCTTTTCAAGTGATGTAGATTTGCTCCATGTTGTTCATAAGATAACAGTGAATTATAGAAGCTACGTTTTTAGTAGTGGACCCTTCTGTATCATGTGGAGAGATTAATATTTTAAATAATATAAAAACTAGAGAACAAATTAGCCTAAAAATGTTGAGCTTTATAATAAGCCTGACCTACAAGAGCTGACTCGTATGTACATTAAGTTTTATTTTTTAATTTTTTCAGCAAAGTCATTTGAGTGGATGGGAGTGAAATAAAAAGGCAATATTGAAATTGTCTCAAAATAAACAAAAAATATTTAAGGAAATTGCTCTTTACACTGAAAAGCTGGTAACTCAGGTATTTTAATGCTAATGCCACATTGGTGGAAAGTTTTCAGCAAAGAGGCATTAAGAGTGTTTAATTAACTACAGATAGCATCACATAAATATTTGACAAATTACCTTAGTACTAACAGAATCAGGTGAATACTAGCATTAGAGTGATGTTTAACATGAATTTTTTCCAACATAATGCTCATTCTATTAACCTTTTCTTAGTCCTTTATTTGTTGAAAGCACTTATCCCTTGCTCTAACTTCAAAATATAATGGAATCTTTTTGTAAGTGCAAAAGGGCAATTTGGTAATAGTATGTTTCATTTTAGACCTTTCTTTAGAAATTAGTTTCTAAAGTATCAGAGAAAATGACCAATGGTAGTCTCTTTGACTATCCTATGGCGTGGCCTCTGGTAACTTGCCATAACACAAATATCAGTATGCAGATACTGCATTTTCTGTTATTCTGAAAAGTAATTTGCAAAACCCCCAGCCTTCTTGAGTGTTTTTAATTTTGTCTTCTCAAATTTATCTAGATCTGAATATTGCAAAGATAAAGGCACCAAACTAGCCATTCAGTGTTTCCATGGGTCATTTGAAACCGGTAACTGGATAACTCCTGGGAACTCCTTAGCAGATGTTAGATCAGCCATAGTCAAATGACAATGGAAAAAGTACTTGATGTTGGATGAGGCTAAATTACAGTTTAAGGAATAATTAGCATCACTTCAACTTGAAAGTAGTGTTACACTAGGGACTAGTCATGTCTAAGGCTAATGCAGTACATACAGAATGCTAAGGGATTAAAAACATTTCTCAGATGGGCACTTAAATCCTTACCTGAATGTCTGACTAATATAGTTCCTGTTTTGAGGCAGTAAGTCTAAACACCTGTCAAAATAAGACCTAGCAGGTTGTTTACAGGATTTGAGACCCAGAAATTTCAAAACAAGCTTACTGTAAATTTTTTATTGCATTAGTTTGATGTATATAGTGGTAATTAATGGTTGTTCATGAGGAGATTTTTTTTTTAAGTTTATTTTTGAGGAGGGGTGGAGGGGCAGAGAGAGAGAATTCCAAGTAGGCTCCATGCTCAGCACAAAGCTTGAGGAGAGGCTGGATCCCACGACCGACCACGAGATCATAACCCTGAGATCACAACCTGAGCTGAAATCAAGAGTTGGATGCTTAACCAACTGAGCCACCCAGGCACCCTCATGAGGAGGTATTAATGCTGCTCACATCTTTAAACTTAGCATGCATAATAGGATATTTAATGTATCACCTGTATGATATATCAGGGAGATTTAATGAGAATTTCTTTATCCTATGAATTGAATGTAGTTTATCATGTGCTGTGAGGCATATTCCCCTTGATTTTGAACACTGGAATTAAAGTTTTAAAGAATCTCAAATCCATACATCACAAGACAATTGCTAAGGCAGTATGTATGTTTAGGTTAAGGAACAACAACCTAAACCTAGTTTAGGTTAGGTTAAGGAATATTCAGTTGCTTCTGTATAATGTCTAAATAGAAATGAGAAAACGGTTTTGAAGGATTATCCTTAAGCATTAAAATTAGATACAGAAAAGTTGATACATTCCTTAAAAATTATGGATCTTAGAAAAAGAGCCCAATATTTATTCTTGAGATAGCTCTCGGAATACTTCAGGGTATATGCATTTCTGAGATTTAATAGGGTGATGTTTAGTGTTGAAATGTCTTTCCCTTAGAACAAATTAAGAAGCCATAGGTTCTTTTCCTCTTTCAGTTTAGGTTGTTTGTGAATTGAAGATTGAGGAAATAAGCAACCAAAAATGGAGTTGATCTTCAAATACTGGAATTGCTATTTTCTTACATGTTAGTTTTTATTTAATGTCTATTTTTGAGAGAGAGCATGCGAGCACAAGTGGAAGAGGGGCAGAAAGAGAGAGAGAGACAGAATCTGAAGCAGTCTCCAGGCTCTGAGCTGTCAGTGCAGAGCCCAAGGCGGAGCTCAAACAAACTGTGAGATCATGACCTCAGCTGAAGTTGGATGCTTAACCAACTGAGCCACCCAGGTGTCCCAAAAATCTTTTTTTTTTTTTTTTTTTTTAGAGGAAGGGAGAGGGGCAGAAGGAGAGAGGGAGAATCCTAAGCAGGCTCCATACTCAGTGCAGAGCCCAAATTGGGGCTCGATCCCACGACCCTAGGATCAAGACCTGAGCTGAAATCAAGAGTCTGTTGCTCAGCTGACTGAGCCATCCGGGCACCCCTCACATGTTAGTTTTTAAAGGTAGAATTATAATACTTTGAAAATCTCTCCATTATGACTTTTTCATATATAAGCATACATTATATTCAGTTAATGTCTTTGGCCTAAAATCTGCGATCAGCAATTTAGTTCTATCTTACATGCTCTTAGTTACATGACCTTGAGAAGTTTCTCTTCATTAGGCAAACAAAACAAAACAATTTCTCTCACAGGACACTTGAAACTGTTAAATATTTAGAATAGTACCTTTATCCCTACTTTATAACATCATGAATTGTTTTTTTAAAGGGAAAACTTTTTGTCATGTTCCTTTTATGTAGATCATTGGAGTTCTCAACTCTTATTTTTTACCTTAATTTTGTACATTAGACAGCTTGAAGTTAATCTATGGTGAAGTATAAAAGGTCTTTGGTTTTCTGTTTGCATTTCTTCATTCACTGGGATAAACTGAAGAGGCTGACTGAAGTGTGGTCTTCCTGATAATGGTTGTGAGGTGAATGGATTCTACCCAGAGTCCTTGGTGTTTCTCAGACCTCTGTGGAGCTTCAGCTCATTTCTCCCTGTCCTCCCCACCCCAAGTGATATACATTGTTAGATGAAAAACTCTTAGTGACTGGGGTTTTCTTACTCCTATTTCAAGTGAGCCATTCACCATGTATAATAGGCCAGTCCTGAGGCCACAGCCTCAAAGCCCCACTGCCAGTGGATAGGTGGGTTTCCATATCATCTGAACAGCAGTGGACTGGAGTGGAACATGAATCTAGCTGATTACAGTTTTATACCACCGGAACCAGTGATTATGTGTTATCAAGTAGACTGGGAGGGCGAGGTAAGGGGAAGCAGTGGGATGGCTACTGCCATACGTTTTAAATTTATGGGAGTAAAGTTACCAACTATTTACTGAGGAACTCTTAACCGTATTAGGCTACGGGGATAAAACAAAGGCAGAATATATTAGGCATTCTCAATAATGTAGTGATATCTAGCATTGCTTACATCAGTGTTGGAAGGGAAAAAAAAATACCAACGTCTGCGTATCTACTCGGTTGCAAGAAGGAATTAGAAGACACATGATTTGAAAAGTGAAAAGCGGACACGTGAAAATGTTATTGAATACTCATGGACGCGAAGCAAGTTTTCTTAGAGCAACACTAATTTTGAGTTCGGAAGGGCGGTGCTTTATACACATTCCTCCTTAAAAATCCTCCTAATTCCTGATTTGGGTATCTTCGGACAGAGGTTCAGAGTTGCCTTGCCCTGGGTCAACACATCTAGTTATGCAGTAGAACCAAGTTAAGAAACCTGATTTCCACGCATCCTTCCCTGAACCTCCCCCACACCCCCATCGACTTAATCCCAACCTGGATTTGAAATTTAGTGCTAGTAAATCGGGACAAAGGGATCTTCCCTATGAAACGGGATCTTGGTATTCCAATTACGAACGAAGACAATTCAGTGCTTTGCCTCACAGCTGGAAGGCCAGGTAGAATCGACCCCTGCAGAAATAACCCCTGGGCAGCTACACCACGGATACGCCAAAAAGGCGCCACAGCAAAGGTAGAAAGTACACGGAGCCCCGCGAGGGCCAGACCGGGCGGAGGCGCCTCCCGCACCGCGTGCGCAGCCTCGCAGCGCCGCGGCCCTCTGCCCGCCCGCTGCGTCCGCTGAGCCCGCGGCGGAAGCAGGGTCCCCGCCCCCTCCGCCCTCCGCCCTGCGGCCTCGGTTGCCCAGCACGAGCGCGCAGTTGCCTGGGCGACAGTGAGGGGCTGGCTGGGAGAGGCCATGCATCAGGTGACGGTGCCGGAGCTTTATTCCCGGAGGAAGCGGGCAGAGGGACAGGGGGCTTCCTCGCCGGAGGTAAGCGCAGCCTTCCTTGGTCGCCCCCACTCCCGAGGCAGGGGCAGGCCGGCCCTGCCTCCTCCTCCCGGCCCGCAGCTCCCGGGGCGCCCTCCACCCCGACTCAGCTCCGGCCGAGCGGCACTCAGAGATGTGGGCAGCTGTGCCTACGAAACCCAAACTATGGAGGTGTACTCGGCCAAAGGGCAGAATTGAATCCTGGCTCCTCACCGGGATATTTAGATGTTTATGAAAGTTCCACCTCACCACCTCTAATTTGTTGGTTGCAAAAGAAATAGCCTTCCTGCGCAGGAAGCTGTCCTGCTCGGGGGGGTGCGATCCGCGGAAAGAAAAGGCTGGTGGGTTGGAAGCTACCACTACTGAAAAAGTAAGCTGGTTCTTTGCCTACTTCCTCTGGGCGGGGTCGGTTCGAGCAGGTTCCCCTGCCTGTTATGAGTGTCTTAACTTCTCCTCTGTTGAGGCTGCCCTGGGCATCAGTTTATTGTGGTCTGAGTCGCACTTCCTCGGTCAGTTGCTATGATGAGCCTTGCGACAGTAGTGCAGGCTAAGTGAAGTTTCCTTCCTTCCCTTCCTTTTCCTCCTCTTTCCCTTATTTCTCTCTTCTTTCTTTTCTACCGAAACTACATCTGAAAACAAGATGGGTAAAATCCTGGCTTCAAGATAAAAACAAACCAACCCCACAACACTTGAAGATACTACATCTTTATTGAATAAAGAGCGGCTAGTGGGAATTGTTAAAAGCTCATTATGCCATGTGTATTGTAAATTGAGTTTTTAATTATATTTGCTGCAATCATTTCATTTTACAGCAATTGGGATTACGATTAGGGATGTGGTACTGGAAAGATGAAACCAGAACTCTTGAATTCAGAAGGTAAATTTTATTAAAACTTTATTGTAGCTTTTATAAAAATTGCATGTGCCCGGAGTAAAAAAAAAAAAAAAAAATTCAAGCAATACAGAAGAATATAATGAGCAAAATAAATACCTGCTGAAATCCAACCATCTAGAGAAAACCATTTTGGTGAGCAGCCGTCCAGATATCATTTTCTGATAAATTTATCAGCTGCTTCCTATGGACCAGACACTGTGCTAATCAGTTTGCCAACCGTTTCAAAAAGCTGCATGTTCATCCAGTTTTACAGATGAAGAAACTGAAGTCAAAGGGTTAAGCAATTGGAGGAAAACTAAGTGACTTGGCCAAATCACACAGCTCACAGGTGACTAAGATGATTGAAATCTAGGTCTGTTTGGCTCAGGGTACATACTCTTAACTGCTTTATAAAATTGCCTCTTTGAGTTATAGAAATATAATTGTACATTAACGGGACCGTATTATACTTGCTGCGCAATAGACAGCCAATTCTACAAGGTAAAATTATTAAATTAGAAAAAAATCTCCATTGAGAAAATACTGACTCTATTAAGTGCATAACTAAACTAATAATACTAGCCACTGTCTGCCGTGCTGTGTGCCTATTATGTGCCCGACATTTGCATGTTTTCTGATTCTTAAACAGCCATGGAAAGTGAGCATTATTATCTCCATTTTAGAGGTGAAGAAATAAGGCTCAGGAGACTGAGCAATTGAACCAAAGTCCTACAGCCAGTAAGTAGCAAAATTGACATTTTGAACCACAGTTTATCTGATGCCAGAGCCCTTCCCGCCATAGACAGTGTCTCCCTCCTTTAGACTGTAAGCCCCTCAGTGGCAGGAACTGTCTTATTCATCTTTGTGTCCCTTGAAGGAGCTGTCTGTAGAACTTCACAGAGTAGGCCCTCACCAGATGTTTATTGAATATTTCAATACACCAACTAGATTCAAGTAGAGGAAGGCTAGAGGCAGGGGACCAGTTTAAAAGCTAGCTGTGGGAGGTTTACAGATAGCTGCCCAGGTACGAAACCATGAGTCGGCACGAAGTCCATGTTAGGAGGAATAGAGAGAAGGGTACAGGAGCAAGAAATACTTAAGAGGTGGAACTGACAGGATTTTGGATAGAATGGATAAGATGTGAAGGGAGAGGGAGAGGAGGTGCTTAGGCTGACTGCCAGTGTCTCTCTTGGGTGATGGGGTGGCTGCGATTGCCCTTCTTCTGTATACAGAATAACAGACAAAACTGTAATGTGCCTGAGGTTACTATGACACGTTCACATGCACATGTCTCTTAGGCTGTTGGACAAATGGGGCTGGAGGTCAGGAGAGGCTAAGCAGATGTAGTTTATAGTTACATCATAGGTAAAACGACATTTGATGGCAATTAAACAATAATTTAAAAAATCAAATTTTACATTTTATAGAATGTTTGTTTCGGTATTGCTGAGTAGTTTGTCATTTCCAAAGTGGTGATCTCAGTTTTTTTGTCTGCAAATATGTCACAAAATTCTGTTGTCTAGCTCCCAAAATATCACACTCAGTGAGTGTGAGATAGACAGTGAGAAGGACAGAAAGAGCTTTGGGATTAGCCCGCCACGATAATGGAGTCAAAATACAAGTTAAATACATGTTACAACACCAGATAATGTGGGTAGAAATTTTAAGTGCCAAAATGTTCTTTTCTCAATCTTCATGTATATTTAAAGGCCATCTCAGTCCTCTCTTTTTTGATGAACGTGGACCATACTTTGTACTTACTGACATTCTTTGTAAATGAAATTAATTTGCAGTATATTTCAAACTGATTTTCAGTGTGACTGGTAACTCCGATAACTAAAATCCTTGCAAGTCTGATTTTGCTAGTTTTTTTTTTCTTACAGCGTTATTAAAGTTTTTTTAGGTAAATGTAACATTTGAAACTTTTTGTATGGGAAGAGAGGTGCCTGGGTGTGTCAGTTGGTTAAGCATCTGACTGTTGATTTTGGCTCGGGTTGTAATCTCATGGTTCATGGGCTTGAGCCCCATGTAACGCTCTGCTCTGACAGTATGGAGATTGCTTGGGATTCTCTCTCTCCCTCTCTCTCTGCCCCTTCCCTGCTTGCTCTCTCTGTCTCTCTCTCAAAATACCTAAATAAACACTAAAACAATTTTTTTTAACTTTTTTTAAATGTTTATTTTTGAAAGAGAGCAGGACAGAGCACGAGGCGGGGCAGGGGGCAGAGAGAGATGGAGACACATGACCCAAAGCAGGCTCCAGGCTCTGAACTGTCAGCACAAAGCCCGACGTGGGGCTCAAACTCAAGAGGTGCGAGGTCATGACCTGAGCTGAAGTCCCACGCTCAACCGACTGAGCCACCCAGGTGCCCCCAAAAAACTTTTTGTAATGGAAGATTTCAAGGATATACAAAAGTGGGAGAAGGGTATAATGAACTCCAACATTCCCATGATGCAACATGAACAGTCACCAAATTAAGATCCACTTCAGGGGCGCCTGGGTGGCGCAGTCGGTTAAGCGTCCGACTTCAGCCAGGTCACGATCTCGCGGTCCGTGAGTTTGAGCCCCGCGTCAGGCTCTGGGCTGATGGCTCGGAGCCTGGAGCCTGTTTCCGATTCTGTGTCTCCCTCTCTCTCTGCCCCTCCCCCGTTCATGCTCTGTCTCTCTCTGTCCCAAAAATAAAAATAAAAAAACGGTGAAAACATTTAAAAAAAAAAAAAGAAAGAAAAAAAAAAAGATCCACTTCATATCATCCACACCCATCTACTCCACCTCTTGATTATTTTTAAGCAAATTCCAGACATCGTATCATTTCATCTATAAATATCTCAGTCTTTATCTCAAAAAATAAGCACTCTCTTAAAAAATAAACCTTACTGTTTATGCATTTACAAATGGAAATGGTAATTTCTTTATATCATCATATATTCAATTTGCATTCAGGTATCTACTCTTCTCAACCTTTCAGTTCCTGGTTTCTTTCCTGAATGAGTGGCACTGGAAATCTTTTTTTAAAATTAATTAATTAATTAATTTTTAAATTTACATCCAAGTTAGTTAGCATATAGTACAACAAGGATTTCAGGAGTAGATTCCAGTGATTCATCCCCTAGGTATAACAGCCAGTGCTCATCCCAACAAGTGTCTTCCTTAATGCTCCTTACCCATTTAGCCTATCCCCCCTCCTACAACCCCTCCAGCAACCCTCTGTTCTCTATATTTAAGAGTCTCTTTTGCCTTGTCCCCCTCTCTGTTTTCATTTTATTTTTGCTTCCCTTCCCTTATGTTCATCTGTTTTGTATCTTAAAGTCCTCATATGAGTGAAATCATGTGATATTTGTCTTTCTCTGACCGATTTCACTTAGCATAATACCCTCTAGTTCCATCCACATAGTTGCAAATGGCAAGAGTTCGTTCTTTTTGATTGCTGAGTAATACTCCATCACACACACACACACACACACACACACACACACACACACACCACATCTTCTTTATCCATTCCTACACCAATGGACATTTGGGCTCTTTCCATACTTTGGCTATTGTTGATAGTGCTGCTATAAACATGGGGGTGCATGTGTCCCTTGGAAACAGCACACCTGTATCCCTTGGATAAATATCTAGTAGTGCGATTGCTGGGTTGTAAGGTAGTTCTATTTTTAATTTTTTGAGGAACCACCATACTGTTTTCCAGAGTGGCTGCACCGGCTTGCATTCCCACCAGCCGTGCAAAAGAGATCCTCTTTCTCCGTATCCTCACCAACATCTGTTGTTGCCTGAGTTGTTAATGTTAGCCATTCTGACAGGTGTGAGGTGATATCTCATTGTGGTTTTGATTTGTATTTCCCTGATGATGAGTGATGTTGAGCATTTTTTTCATATGTCGGTTGGCCATCTGGATGTCTTTGGAGAAGTGTCTATTCATGTCTTTTGTCCATTTCTTCACTAGATTATTTGTTTTTTGGGTGTTGAGTTTGATAAGTTCTCTATAGATTTTGGATCCTAACCCTTTTTCTGATACGTCCTTTGCAAATATCTTCTCCCATTCCGTTGGTTGCCTTTTACTTTTGCTGATTGTTTCCTTCTCTGTGCGGAAGCTTTTTATTTTGATGAGGTCCCAATAGTTCATTTTTGCTTTGGTTTCTCTAGCAACATGGAGATGTGTTGAGTAAGAAGTTGCTGCAGCTGAGGTCAAAGAGTTTTTTGCCTGCTTTCTCCTCTAGGATTTTGATGGCTTCCTGTCTTATGTTTAGGTCTTTCATCCATTTTGAGTTTATTTTTGTGTATGGTGTAAGAAAGTGGTCCAGGTTCATTTTTCTGCATGTTGCTGTCCAGTTTTCCCAGCATCATTTGGGGAAGAGACTGTCTTTATTCCATTGGATATTCTTTCCTGCTTTGTCAAAGGTTAGTTGGCCATACGTTTGTGGGTCCATTTCTGGGTTCTCTATTTTGTTCCATTGATCTGAGTGTCTGTTTTTGTGCAAGTACCATCCTGTCTTGAGGATTACAGCTTTGTAATACAGCTTGAAGTCCAGGATTGTGATGCCTCCAGCTTTGGTTTTCTTTTTCAGGATTGCTTTAGCTATTCAGGGTCTTTTGTGGTTCCATACAAATTTAGGATTGTTTGTTCTAGCTCTGTGAAGAATGCTGGTGTTATTTTGATAGGGATTGCATTGAATATGTAGATTGCTTTGGGTAGTATTGACATTTTAACAATATTTGTTCTTCCAATCCAGGAGCATGGAATATTTTTCATTTTTTTGTGTGTGTGTTGTCTTCAGGTTTTTCATAAACTTTCCATAGTTGTTTTTTTTTTTTTTTTTTTTTTTTTTGTCCATAGTTTTCAATGTATAGATTTTTCACCTCTTTGGGTAAGTTTATTCCTAGGTATTTTATGGGTTTTGGTGCAATTATAAATGGGATTGATTCCTTGATTTCTCTTTCTGTTGCTTCATTATTGGTGTATAGGAATGCAACTGATTTCTGTGTATTGATTTTATATCCTGGGACTTTGCAGAATTCATGGATCAGTTCTAGCAGGTTTTGGTGGAATCTTGGGTTTTCTATATAGAGTATCGTGTCATCTGTGAAGAGTGAAAGTTTGACTTCTTCCTGTGGCATTGGAAATCTTACCCTTCAGAGAAGACCTTGCTGTCTCTGTCACTGGCAGTAGCCCGAGAGGGATAACTGTATCAGAATAAAACAGGATATCCATAACCTCCACACAAGAAATGGACACACAGTAATGGGTAGGGAAAGGATGATCATTATTTCTTTTTTTTTTTTTTTTTTTTTTTTTTTTTTTTGAGAGAGAGAGAGAGAGCACGCAAATGCACGAGTAGGGGTGGGGGTGGTAGAGGGAGAGAGAAGGAAATCTTAAACAGGACTTGATCCCACAGCTCTGGAATCATGACTTGAGCTGAAATCAAGAGAGGGACGCTCAACTGACTGAGCCACCCAGGTGCCCTAGGCATTATTTCTTAATAGGCAGTTAAGGAAGAGACCTCAAAGAGTGGTTTGCAGGAAGACTTGGGTTCAAATCCTAGCTCTCCCACTTGCTAGGTGATTATCATTTGTCAGGTTACTTAGCCTCGCTAATTATCGGTTCCCTTGTCTATAAAATGAAATCATAATGCCTTGTGAGGAGTAAATGAGGGTATTGCATAATTCATCAGCATGCATGCCCATTGCTTATTTCTTTTTTTAATTTTTTTTTAACGTTTATTTATTTTTGAGACAGAGAGAGACAGAGCATGAACAGGGGAGGGTCAGAGAGAGGGAGACACAGAATCTGAAACAGGCTCCAGGCTCCAAGCTGTCAGCACAGAGCCCGACGCGGGGCTCGAACTCACGGACTGTGAGATCGTGACCTGAGCCCAAGTCGGCTGCTCAACCGACTGAGCCACCCAGGTACCCCCATTGCTTATTTCTTAAAGAGGGAATAACTTTCTTCACAGGCCACCTCTGGGTTGTCCCATGAGGCAGGCTTCTCCCTGACTTAGTGTCAGCAGTCCTACCCCTTCTACTCACAGCTGGGAGAGAACCAGCAGCTTGCTTGCATGAGTCTTTGCCAAGGTCATTGACTCCCCTGAGGACATACAGCTGAGGAAACTATACCTCCAGAAGCCTGAACTTCTCTCATCTTTCATAATGGCCTGAGAGAAGAGTCTAATAACCAACTGAGGAGCTCTAATTTGTGTGGAAGCCAAGAGTGGTCTAACCCTCTGCATTTTAGTGGTGGGTTCTAGGGGAAAATAAGATTTTTTTTTCCTCACTTATTTCAGGGCAAAGGGAAATGACATGATTATGTTGTAATATTAGAAATGTAACAAAATGTGGTCTGAGAAAGGCGCAGATTCTAACGGGGTTGCCAGGTGGAGACCGCGGGAGGGCACAGAATGAGCTCAGACTGCTGTTTGGCAGCCAATCAGAGGTACAATTCAAAGGACAGCTTTTAGTTATTACTAGTGACACTTCCTAGTGATTTCAAATGCACTGTGAGCGTAGGCTGCCTGTAGAGCTACAGCAGGGCCCTCAAGAGAGAGAAATCCTTCCCACTAGCTGAGGTAGAGAATGACTTCAGTCAAGTGAAATGCCACTCAGACAAGCGTGAAGTAGGGAAGGCATGTCCGAAGGTCAGAGAATAAGGACTAGAGGTTTAGCAGTACATGTCAGACTATTGGCTAAGGACAGGCACTCAGTGTCTTATTTTAAGGTGCTCTCATCTCAAATCATCTCAGGCAAATAGGGCAGGACGCTTTGAATTATAGGGATAAGACTGAGAAAAGGGCAGGAGACAGCAGTTTTATTGGGTATATCTATCTTCTCTTCTAGAGAGAAGAGAAACCCTGGGAGGGCTGGTGACCTGTGACTTCCTTAGCGTGGGGTAGGAAAGTTAACAGCCAATGGCTTGTAAGTGGCGAAAACCATGTGATGATCCAAGGAAAAATGTGAAAAAAACTTTGTGTCCTTGTTTAGGATGGTTATATGAAAGAAGGAGGTACTAATCTGCACAAGGCATCTAGCAAGGAGAAACGGCTTTAAGGAGCCATTAGAAAATGTCAGGATATTTGGGGGATTTGATTATTTTGTTAAAGACTGTCTAAATGGTCTGTCGGGGCGCCTGGGTGGCATAGTCGGTTAAGCGTCCGACTTCGGCCAGGTCACGATCTCGCGGTCCGTGAGTTCGAGCCCCGCGTCAGGCTCTGGGCTGATGGCTCGGAGCCTGGAGCCTGTTTCCGATTCTGTGTCTCCCTCTCTCTCTGCCCCTCCCCCATTCATGCTCTGTCTCTCTCTGTCCCAAAAATAAATAAAAAACGTTGAAAAAAATAAATAAATGGTCTGTCAATATAACATATCAACCATATAGTGTTTCTTTATATGTGCCTCTATCAACTTTTTCTTAGTTATGCAGGTAATAAGTCAATATGTTCTTGTTTAAAAACTCGAATAATATGGAAGTATACAGATTGGAAGGTAGATCTCTTCGTCACCATTTCACCTCTCTGCCCCTTCTGATCCCCTGTCTCTTTCTGGCAGTAGCCACCATCAACATTTGATATTCTTCCATTTCTTTTTACCCACCCACGCCCTCAGTAGTTCAGCATACCTTCCCAGCATACCCAATCCTTGCAGACCGCGGATAAGAGGAGCACCAGAAATAATGAAAACCTTAGAAATCGTCCACTGACCAGCTCAGTACCAATTGTCTTTTTTTTTTTTAAGTTTGTTTGTTTATTTATTTACTTATTTATTTTGAGAGAGTCACAGTGTAAGTGGGGGAGGAGCAGAGACGGAGGGAGAGAGAGAATCACAAGCAGACTCCATGCTGCCAGCACAGAGCCTGACATGGAGCTTGAACTCACGAACCCGTGAAATCATGACCTGAGCCGAAACCTAGAGTCTGACGCTTAACGAACTGTGCCACCCAGGCGCCCCTGGTGCCAATTATCTTTAAAAAAAAAAAAAAGTTGAAAAATGCAAAGAATCATTCCCTTGTGGGGACACGATGTATATGCTTTTAGGAATTAACCTCTTCTACAACCCGAACACTGCTAGGAGGTTGGCAGAAACTCCGGGAAGAAGACAGAGTCAAACAGATTAACTTTATTATTGCCATGGAGAGGTATTTCTGTAAAATAATTACTTTGTGAGTAACATCAATCCCAGAAAATTTTCAGATGAAGTTGTTTTATAACTGTTGCATCAAAAAACAAAACAAAAACACCCAACTGTTAAAAAACACACACAAAACTGTTGTGTCCACAGGGAGATAAAGAAAATATATATGATTGATATCCATCTTTAGAGAATGAGTAAAGTCTGGGTGAATGTGCTTCTATTACTACACCTACACGTAAGCAGAAAGACAAGAAACTGTGGGCAGAGATTAGGCTTCTGGGTTGTGTTATTGTGGCATTGTTTCAGGCGGAAAAATAAAAATCGTAATCCACGGTGGGTTTCCAAACCAGTGTATTTGGTAGACCCCACAATTCTCTGAGAAAATGCACGCTCTATAAGGCAGGAACCACATCCTGCTGGTCTACAAAACGTTTTTCTGGGTGGGGAGGGGGGTGGCACC
Organism: Panthera pardus; assembly: GCF_024362965.1. NCBI lineage: Eukaryota > Metazoa > Chordata > Mammalia > Carnivora > Felidae > Panthera > Panthera pardus. The sequence continues at coordinate 102,890,518 of NW_026526810.1, forward strand.
TGGGTAGCTCAGCCAGTTGAGCATCTGACTTTGGCTCAGGTCATGATCTCGGAGTTTGTGAGTTCGAGCCTGCATTGGGCTCTGTGCTGATAGTTGGGAGCTTGGAGCCTGCTTCGGATTCTGTGTCTGCCTCTCTCTGTGCCCCTCCCCTACTCATGCTGTCTCCCTCCCTCTCTCTCTCTCTCTCTCTCTCTCTCTCTCAAAAATAAATAAACATTAAAAATTTTTTTAAAAATGTTTTTCTGGGTTTTTCTATTCAGCATTTGCTGATATTCCTAAGGGTCTGTGCATTGACTCTAACAGGCACCATTTTCTTTTCTTTTCTTTTTAAAAATAAATTTTTAAAAAATGTTTTATTTATTTTTGACACAGAGAGCATGAGCAGGCGAGGGGCAGAGAGAGAGGGAGACACAGAATCCGAAGCAGGCTCCAGGCTCCGAGCTGTCTGCACAGAGCCCGACGCGAGGCTCGAACTCACAGACCGCGAGATCATGACCTGAGTCGAAGTCGGACGCTCAACTGACTGAGCCACCCAGGCGCCCCACCATTTTATTTTCAATGTCAGAGCAATGTGTGACGGAGTGTGGCCTCATAGTATATGTTTGTTGCTCCGTCGTGGTCCCTTGTTAGCCCCATTACTGCTTAGTAAATGTTTGTACAACTATAGAGTTTAAGACACCCTGAGTTAAGTAAAGGGTCCCGATACCTACCAAGAGATAGTCAAGGCCCTTACAAGAGTCCACAGCAGTGACAACTGAGATGCTGCTCGGGAGGCCGGATTGCCTGGTAGGTAAGCACATGGCTCTGAGGCTAGAGATCCTGGGCCCCAATCCAGGCTCTGACACATGCTAAGTGATCTTGGTCAAGCTACTTACCTCTTTCTGAGCTTCAGTTTTTCTCATGTGTAAAAATGGCTATACGAGTAATATTAGAGTAATCATACTAGTAATCATAGAATTGCTGTGAGGACTAAGATTGTGCCTAAAAGCACTTGGTGCACAAGTGCTCAATAAATAAAAACATCTCTCCAAACTTACTGTGAGCTTTCTGTTTCTTGTGAAGTTACTACAACATCTTCAGAATGAAATGTTTCGTGTATGGTGGTATTCTGGAGGCTGCTGATACATAGAGGCTGAATATAAAGTCTGAAATGTTCATCTTTTTTTCTAGATGGTTGTTCCATATGTAAATACACGAATTGAGGACCTCTGTGCCCAAGATTCTCCTCACTCTCCACTCATGACATATGCTAGTCCTGAGATGCCATGAGTTACTGTTGTGATAGCATCAGTCTTCATGGGAAGGTTCGGTTCCTAATTTTCTCATTTCTATTACAGTTTTACACCTGCAGTGGAACTCAAGGAAAAAGGAAAGAAAGGCAAAGCAATACACTTTGCTGAAATTGATGGTCCGGCTTCAGACAGGTACCTTCACTTCCCAACTGTGGCAGTGCTGCTGATAGCACCTCTTAGCAGAATGACTCAAGTGTTTACAAACTCTAAGAAAATGTCATTCCCATTATCTGAGGTTGAAATGCAGATACCCGTTAAGGAAAGAACATGCCCTATTTGACAATTGTGGGAGGAGTTATACCAGCCCCTGTAAATGTATCCCGGTGATAATTTGGCTCTTAGCAAATTTTCAACATTTTATACTTAAACAAATTTTTTTTTACTTTATTTTAGAGAAAGAGTGTGCATAGGAGTGAGCAGGGGAGAGGCAGAGGGAGAGAAGGAGAGAATCTCAAACAGGTGTCATGCCCAGTGTGGAGCCCAACACGGGGCTCAATCCCATGACTCTGGGATCATGACTTGGGCCCCCACCAATAGTCGGACACTCAACTGACTGAGCCACACAGGCGCCCCTATACTTTTTTCTTTTTTTTAATCTGAATATGGTAGCTCCACCATAAATACATGATCTTAATAGATGATCTAAATGATCTGTTTTGGATGGAATTGGCATTTACATTTTCTATCAGGTAGTGTGCATTTCTCCTAACCCTAGCATGGTAAATATAATGTTTAATAAAATGCATTCCAAAATTCTCCTACATTAAACCAAACCCATTTTTGGGTTTTGACGTTCAGGCTCTCCTTACTTGATAGTAAAAGCCTCATGCATCTCAGGATCAATTACATACAGTTGAAATCTTTCAAGTCACTGCTAGAGACTGTTACATTCCAAAACAGGTTGACGGATAAAAAGCTTGCTTCAAGAGACGATAAGTCACTTAAAGCCTTAGAGAAGCGAGGTCAGCAGGGCAACGTGACGCTCCATGATGCTAAATGTGAGTAGCTGGTTCATCATCCACACATATCGTATGGGGGGTGAACCTCTGAGGCCGCCCTCTGTCCCTCTGTCCCTCTTTCAATTGTCCATCTTTGCTCCTTTCAGTTGTTGCTTTGTTTTTACTACAAGATAATGAGATGCAGCGGATCTGTTCCTTTACAACATTCATGAGGTATGTAGTGCTCATGAGAAGTTTTATATCTTTCATCCTTAGTTCAAAGTAATTCCGCCTGATAAATGGCGAACAAATCTGGTTTTTGGAGAAAGGGCATGGGACTGGCTCTGTGCAAGCCATCCCCTCAGACTGAGACCAAAGCGATGAGGCCGGAAGTCACAACAGCCCAAAATAAAGCCCTAGGGCAAGGAGAATGGATAGCATGTTATGAAGAGTCCCATAGAGACTACATTATGTTTATATAATAGTAAGAGGGTATACTCGTTTACTAAAGACCCATTTTCTCCGTTTTTGGAGCCCCAGCAAATACTAGGTGTGTGACTCTGGGTGAAGCTTCTTGACCTTTCTAAGCCTGTTTCTTCACATATGAAATCGGAAGTCGTTGTGTCTCCCTGTGCCTGTGGGTGGAGGGTGCTTCTCAGGGTGCCGCACTTGAGCGTGCTCAGTGAGAAGTTCCCAACGATTGGCAGCCCTCCCAGGTTCCCTTACATTTAGTGAAGGCTGTTTGTGGCAAACACCTTAGGCTTTATTCCACAACAGGGGCACACTCCTCCCGACGACGACAGGGCAAGCTGGGAGCACTAGGGAGTCAGTGTCCCTTCGGTCAGTGCTGTGCGAGGAGGGAGTGTTGGTAGAAAAAGATCCTAACTTTCATCCGTCAAGATAACTCTGAGAAGTTTTCCCCGCCAGGACTGAACTACATTTGTCCACGGGGATAACCAACTTGTTAACCACCCCCTTTGTGGGCTTCCTTCCCTTTCCTGTCTCACTTCCCTACCCCACAACTGATGTTTCCTGTGCGCACATCCCACGTCTTTGTCTCAGAGTCTGTTTCTGGGAGAACCCACCCTAGGACAGGGACATATTAATGTCGTGGGAAAAAAATCTGCAGTGCTCACGTTCATCCTGTTGTCAAGGTATAGTTGAAGAAAGAATGTCAGTAAGAATTTCCACTTGCTAGAAAGAAAGTAGCAAAAATCTTGTAAGAGTATTTAGAAAGAAGACAAAGGCTTCTAATTTTTCCTTGTAGGACTGCCTTTGCTGCATGCATCCCACAGTAGTTTTTAAACAAATCAGATTGTGAATCAATGCAACCTTTTCCTCGAGCAAAACCATGAAACTTTAATATGCTCTACACTATGCCCTAGCAGTTTCACTCCGAGGAAGTTACTCAGAAATGTGGCCATCAGGCCAATTACTGCAGCAGTATTGATAACATTTCTAAAAGACCTACATATCCATCAATAGAGGACTACTTAAGTAAATTGTGAGTTATAGAATATTTTACCCAGCTGTTTAAGAGAATGAGGAAAATCGATCCATAGTATCAAGGAAAGAGGTCCATGCTAAGCAGGTAAGTGACAAAAGCAAGTTGCAAAGACTTGTGTGTACAGCGTTATCTTCTTTGCTACCAAAGAAAAATTTAAGGCATATATTCATGCGTGTGTATGTAGGTGTGTTGGTGGGGGAAGACCTTCTATGTAATTGTCTATGCTTTGGAAAGTGTAGAAAGGATTCAGGCCACTCTTAGCAGCGGCTGCCACTTGGAAGTAGGATGCTAGCAAGGGAGGAGAGGACTTTTTACTTTACACATTTGTGTACATTTTTTAAAGAATGGGAAAATATTATTTGTATAATAAAAACTTATTAAAAGTGAAAAGTAATTAATAAACAAAACTATAGTTTAGCGTGTGACCTCCCAAAAAGTTTTGGTTACAAAAATCCGATTTCTTACATCTTCAATAGTATAGTAGACAGAATTTTTAAGTTTTTTTGTTTGTTTGTGTTTTTTGAGAGAGAAAGAGCGTACTATGCAACTAGGGGAGGGACAGAGAGAAAGAGGGAGAGAGAGAATCCTAAGCAGGCTCCTTGCTGATCAGAATGGGATCCGATCTCAGGAACCATGAGACCATGACCTGAGCTGAAATCAAGAGTTGGACCCAGGTGCCTCAGTAGATAGAATTTTATTTTATTTATTTATTAAAAAAATTTTTTAAAATATTTATTTATTTTTGAGACAGAGAGAGACAGAGCATGAATGGGGGAGGGTCAGAGAGAGGGGGAGACACATAATCCAAAGCAGCCTCCAGGCTCTGAGCTGTCAGCACAGAGCCCGACGCGGGGTTCAAACTCATGGACCATGAGATTGTGACCTGAGCTGAAGTCAGATGCTCAACCAACTGAGCCACCCAGGTGCCCCAGTAGATAGAATTTTAAATGGTAAATTAGTTGTGTAATAGGCATGATAACATGTACTTCTATTTATTCTTATGTCATGTGCCCATGTATTTTTATGAGAAGTTTTATATTTGAAATATGTCAGCATTCATTTCTTTCTTTCTTTCTTCTTTCTTTCTTTCTTTCTTTCTTTCTTTCTTTCTTTCTTTCTTTCTTTCTTTCTTTCTTTTTTAACTCTCCCCATAGGAATAAGAATCTTGACAATTTCCTCATGGCATTATTGTACTATTTATCTCATTACTTGGAAAAAATAGCCCTGGAAAAGAAACCCAAAAGCTGTATGGTGTAAGTAGGACTTTGCAGTGCGCTGTAAAGTTTTATCATTGCCAGTAATAAAACTGACTTTTTTCTTTCAAGCTTTTATTTAAATTAAAGTTAGTTAACATACAGTGTAGTATTGGTTTCAGGAGCAGAATTTAGTGATTCATTACTTACATATAACACCCAGTGCTCATCACAGGTGCCCTCCTTAATGCCTATTATCTGTTTGGCCCATCCCCTCACCTCCCTTCCAGCAACCCTCGGTTTGTTCTCTTTAGTTAAGAGTCTCTTATGGTTTGCCTCCCTCACTGTTTTTCTCTTATTTTATTTTTCCTTTCCTCCCCCGTATGTTCATCTGTTTTGTTTCTTAAATTCCACATATGAGTGAAATCTTACAGTATTTGTCTTTCTCTGTCTTATTTCGCTTAGCATAATACACTCTGGCTCCATCCACATCATTGCAAAAGGCAAGATTTCATTCTTTTTGGTGGCTGAGTAATAGAGATGATGGAAATTTTTTAATTTTTGGAGTATGCTAAAATATTTACATGGGAGGAGTTCATTAGTTTTTAAAGCTCACTGAATAATTCAAATAGTTATTCTAACAACAAAATATTCCAGATAGTATAGACCAGCACTGCCCAGTAGAAATATAAAGAGAGCCACATATGTAATTTAAAATTTTTTCAGTAGCTAGATTTAAGAAACATAAAAGATAAAGGCGGGGGTGCCTGGCTGGTTCAGTCAGTAGAGCATACAACTCTTGATCTCAGTGTCATGAGTTTGAATCCCATGTTGGACTTAGAGAGTACTTACAAATAAAAAAATCTTAAAAAAGATAAAGGTGAAATTAAGTTTAATAATGTATTTCATTTAATGCAGTGACTCAAAAATGTCATTGAGACATGTAGTCAGTGTTATTGTATGTTATTGTATGTTATTGATGACATACTTTGCTTTTTTTTTTTTTTTTTGTAGTAAATCTTTGAAATCTGACACTTACTTCCTCAGTTCAGATTAACCACAGTTAGTGCTTAGTAGCCACACGTGGCTCATGGCTACCATGTTGGACAGGGCAGATACAGATATTTGGTTTTATGCTTTTTATGCTTAAAACCTGCTTTATGCTTAAAAGCCCTCCTGCTAGGGCTTTTGTAAGCATCTAATGAAAAAAACTAAGAATTAAGAAAATTAATAGATATGACCAAAATTATATTCCATATTACAGAAGAAAACAAGATTTCTTAGGCTACGTAGGAAGAATTTCACTGCTTTAGGCAGAGGTGGCTCAGAGCTGTATGGGGCAAGAATCTGGGAACTCAGAGTCCGGAGCAGAACAATGCCTCTCAGGCTTGGTGACCTTTTGCAAACCGTGGAACTTTCCAAGTGCCCAGGCTGCCCTCCCCAGTATGTGTGGAATCAACCCAATGATTTAGCTGTTAGAAATGCTGTTAGAGTCATCAATTTGTTGCTGTGGAATGTTTTTAAAATGCAAAATCCTTGTGTACAACCAAGCAGTTTGAAAACCATTTTATGGATAGATAAATATATCTGTACAGCAGTTTTGTAAAAAACCAAATAAATAATTCAGACACTGCTGGCCCGGTAAAGCCATCAAAATATACCACATCCGTGTTATTTCAAGGCTGCTTTCACTGCAGAGTGGCCAGAGCTCACGAAGGGTTTCTGTGGTGGCAAGCAAAAGGGCTCAGCTAGCTGTAGGCTCAGAAGGTTTGAGGGGTCTTATCGTCCCCCCAAAAGAACTTATTAGACTGTGGTAGCACATTCACTTATATTTTATATGGTGTTTTCTAATTCTGAGAGTTATTGCTGCTCTGGCAGAGACCTTTGTTTCATTTCTTCATTTTAGAAATAGATTAACAGAGAAATAAGGTCTCTTGGGTTTTTTTTTAAATACACTAAAACATATTAGAGTACAGTGGTATAAGGTAGACTTTTTTTAGAAGGAATCGGTTACAGAATGACAGAAAAAATCCAAGTCTTAAAATGATTGGTTCCATGGGGTGCCTGGGTGGCTCAGTCAGTTAAGTGTCTGACTTCACCTCAGGTCATGGTCTCACAGATCTTGAGTTTGAGCCTCGCATCAGGCTCTGTGCTGACAGCTCAGTCTGGAACCTGCTTTGGATTCTGTGTCTTCTTCTCTCTCTGCCTTTCCCCTGCTCTCTCTCTCTCCCTCAAAAATAAATAAACATTAAAAAAAAAAATAAATTGCTTCTATGGTGTGATTCTGAAATAATTAGAATAACTTTTCACTTTCAGGCCTCCAGTAATTAGTTTACTTACTATAGTAGAAATATGGATTGTATTGAAATATCTGGACTTAAATAACTTTAAGAAAAAAATTGATTTTGGTCAAATTAGTGAGGTATAATAGGGATAATGGTAGTATCCACTTTATAGAGTTATCATCCAGATTACATGAGATATTATCATCCAGATTACATGAGATAATGCATATTATTTTAAACCAGAGGCTGCCACGTAGGAGAAAAGCCTTCAGCCTGTGAGGGGAGAGCTGAAAGGGCTACAAAGACATCCTTTGGAGGATTTAGACGACTAAAAGTCCCGATTCCAGAGGAAGGAGCCTTTTCCCCATTTTACAGATGAAGAAGCCAAGGCTCAGAGAGGTTAAGCGGCTGGCTGGAGACGACATGGCTCGTTGGTAGTGGAGCTGAGATGGGAGCCCAGATCTAACTCCCAGGCCTGTGCCTAAGCCACTGTGCGGTGTGTCCACACCCCCTACCAGTCAGCTAAGCTCTCTTTTGCAGAGTTTATCCGTTTACACTTAGGATTTGTGACTTCTGAGCAAAGGCAAAATTATGTAATTTTTGTTTTTCATTTTTTTAAAGTTTGAGAGAGAGCGAGCAGGGGGGGAGGGGCAGAGAGAGAGAGAGAGAGAGAGAGAGAGAGAGAGAGAATCCCAAGTAGGCTCTGGGCTGTTAGTAGGGCTCAAACTCACGAACTGCGAGATCATGACCTGAGCCGAAATCAAGAGTCAGACAGTTAACTGATGGAAGCACCCAGGCGCCCCCGAATTCTATAGTTTTTAGAACATTGTAAGTATTTTTCAAGTTATTACAATCTTCATAATTATAATTTTTAATGGTGGCATAACTTTCCATCAAGCTAATGTGTGTTATTGACTGATTGACTTACGAGGCGGTATAACACATATACTGGTTAAGGGTATGACTTTGGTGCTGGCATAAATCCTAGGGGACTCATATGTTAATAAATGTCAAGTCCTTAAGTGGCACCTGGCTGTATTACTACAGTCTGCATTATTACTACTTTTTCCCTTCCATTTTATAGATTTTTGGGATTTGCCAGTTTTCCTAATAGACAAATAGATAATAATTGAATGATTATTGAATGTCTTCATGCATTAGATTTCCCCCCTTAATTTTGGATAATTTTTAAAGCTTATTTATTTATTTTGAGAGAGAAAGAGCGTGCGTGTGGGAAGGGCAGAGAGAGGGAGAGACAGAGAATTCCAAGCAGCCTCTGCACTGCCAGCACAGAGCCTGATGCAGGGTCCGAACCCACAAACCATGAGGTCATGACCTGAGCCAAGATCAAGATTCAGATACTCAACTGACTGAGCCACCCAGGCACCCCTGGATAATTTTTTTAAGAAGGATAAATTTCCCAGAGAGGTCATTGGACCCAAGGTTATGATCAATTGTATGGTGTATGAAATTATCAATTTTTTTCCCAAAGGATTGTACCTGGGCTTGTTTTAAATGCCAGGCTCTACGCAGACCTGCTAAGTCAGGATCTTGGAGAGGGCGTGGCATTAGGAATCCGCACTTTCAGCAAGTATCCCAGGCAATTCTTACATATATTTTGCTTTGGAACCATTGGCCTAAAAGTTTTCAAGGCATTTTTTTTGTTGTTTTGTTTTCAACAGCAAAAGAGGCATGTTAGCTACTGGCAGCTCTGGAAAAGTCGGGGGGAAAAGGGTTGGGCTGGGAGGCTGCTGAAGGAAGCAGGGAGGTGGGCATAGTCATGGCCATTGAGGTGCAAGCGGGTGTGGGTGTAGGTGTTTGGATTATTTGAAATTGGGGCATTTCAAGTTGGAACTCACTTTATTCCAGAAACTCATTTTATTCCAGTGAGTCACAAGCCTTCTCATCACATGTGATAACGTGCTGTGCTTTGAAATATCTCTATTATCCTTTTTTTTAAAAAAAATTTTTTTTCTTTAACGTTTATTTTTGAGACAGAGAGAGACAGAGCATGAACGGGGGAGGGTCAGAGAGAGAGGGCGACACAGAATCCGAAACAGGCTCCAGGCTCTGAGCTGTCAGCACAGAGCCCGACGCGGGGCTCGAACTCACGGACCGCGAGATCATGACCCGAGCCAAAATCGGCCGCCTAACCGACTGAGCCACCCAGGCACCCCTCTCTATTATCCTTAAACCCCTTCCTCCACAGCATATCCTCATGTGGTCAGTCAGGCTCGTAGTTAACATCAGAAGGGGCAGTAATTCGTCCCTGTTGTTTAGGGTGCATTTCATTGGGTTTAAATCTTTCCGAAAATGAAAAGGCAGATAAAAAGCCAGTGACACTGCACTTTTCAATAGCAATCATTGGAATGTGTTGTGAGTAATGTTGTTTCGTACTATACTGTACTGCACAAACTTCTAAAATTAGGCTCCAGACATGCTGTAACAGGTTGTCTTTTGGAATGTTCATTTGCAATTCAATTGGAACTGGGGCAGTGTTTTCACAGGGAAGCGAGGCTGTTATAATTGATGCCAAAGCTCCCAGATTAGTGGTCCACACATGCTTCCTCAGCAAACGCAGAACTCAGAGTAGGGAAGCGTTGAGTGGTTCAAACACTGAGCCTTTACACTTCCTTGTAACATCAGGAACCCAGGGGAGGCTGCCCTGGGAGAGTCTCCAGTAGCTCTTTCAGCAAAACTGCAGGAAAATGCGCTGCCAGCTGCCTCAGAAACCAGTATAGGTAATTTGTTAGTTGGGCTGCTGGGCTATTTGGTATAAATTAGGACTGCCTGTATGTAACGTTAGAAATACATAGCATAAAGAATCTATAAAAATGAAAATTCACCATGAACCTGAGATGCTAATTACAATGATAACTATCAAAGCCCTCCCTCTGCCATAGCTCACATCAGCTAAATGAAAAGGTAAGTGACATGTGTTGACTCACTTGTTACTTCTTTCAAAACAGTTCACACTTCTGACTGTTCGCTGATTACTGTTGGCATTTGCCAACATTAATCCAAATGATTGTTTTCTTTTTAGGGGCCTTGTAGAGAAGAAGGAGATGGAATTGGTTATAAGGAAGTTAGAAGCAGCGCAGAATTACCTGGCACAGAAGTACTGCGTCCTTGTCCTGGGTTTGGCAATGCCTGATAAGCATCACATGTGCTGCGGGAAGTAAGTGCACATTTACGATTTCAGGAGGTCTCTACGTGTGTGCATATCCATACCCTTGAGACCCTTACATTTGACTTCTGGAGCCCTTGCAAAAGTTTCCTTCCCTGTTGTACAGAATAATTGGGCTCAGGTGAGACTCTGCCCCAAACACACGTGATGTCTCGTTTGAGAAAGCCAAGTGAGTATGCGAAGAACCTCAGAATTGACACTGCTTAGGTTTAAAAGACTTTTCTCTCAGCATATACTGGCTCAGTAGAATCTTGCTCTCAACCTGGAAGGCTTCCTGTGGCCGGCCCGGGTCCCCATGGTGATGAGCCAGTGTCCCAGGGGGCCCTGGGTGTGTCCCCTTCCGCTGCTCATTTTGTAGCAATAGTAGTGGGTGCAAGCTAGTAAGGTGGGGGTTATAAGATGATGCTGTTTGTGGGGAGTTGATCTTTGCCTTAGAAGGACAGTTTATATATTACTGTAATTAAAATTTATCTTTTAAAGTTTATATTGAGAGTGTGTGTGTGTGTGTGCATGTGCACATGCACAGGCAGGGGAGGGGCAGAGAGAGAATTCCAAGCAGGCTCCACACTGTCAGTGCGGAGCCTGGCTTGGGGCTCCATCTCATGAACCATGTGATAATGATCTGAGCAGATTCAAGAGTCAGAAGCTTAACTGACTGAGACACCCAAGCACCCCTCTGTAATTAAAATTTAAAAGCGTCTTATTACAGGAGAGTTGGGAGGCATTGGAGGGAAAACTCTGATCCTTAAACACTGACCCCCTCCCCCCAAATCTCCTCCTCTGAGCAGTTTCACAACAGGCTCGAGGGCCATGCCACGGCCGTGGCCCGAACTCTTATTTTTAACTTTATAGGCAAAGAACACAATTCATGGTTTCTCTCCGCATTCTCCACGTTTTCAAGATACAGATATTTCTATATGCTTTGTTCATGTTCTGTATTTTCTGTGTCCCTTATTCTCTTATTCTGCTTACATAATTTCACCTACCACTTTGAATAGCCACTATAGTTACTCTACTGTGTAATACGCCAGTTTGTTTCACCATTCCTTCTGTGCATGCTTATTATGTGGTTTCAGTTTTTCTGCCTTGTGATATTTCTGCATTGGATATCTTTACATAAACTACTTTGTCCATTTGGGCTATTTATTTATGGCTTATTGCCCAGAATGTATTTACCTAGAAGGCATGGACAGTTTCCTAGCTCTTGTTACATATTGCCAGATGTTCTCCAAAAAGGTTAAACCATTTTGTATCACCATCAGCAGCAAGCGTACCTAGCTCTATTAGTTTGATTTTTTTGATAGCTTGCAGTTGTATAAAAAGCTTACAGCTATTTGACTTTTGAATATCTTTCATGAGTTTGGAGTCTGTGCTCTTTTTCTGTATAAAATAACTTATTGCATGATTATTATATTTGTTAAAATTAATTATTGCCGCATTTAGTGTTAACCATTTATCAAGTAGAAACTGGGTATTTGTATAATTTATGTTTCATGTAGCAAGGATTTCCTATTTGTTTTTCTAGTTTGTTGCTTTCCTTTTGATGTTTATGTGTTTACACATTATGAAAATGTTAAGAATTTTTGTTTATTTGAACATTTATACCTTGTTTCTTTTTTTAAATTTCTTTTTAAAAAATTAATTAATTAATTAATTTATTTATTTTTTTAATTTTTTTTTCCCAACGTTTTTTATTTATTTTTGGGACAGAGAGAGACAGAGCATGAACGGGGGAGGGGCAGAGAGAGAGGGAGACACAGAATCGGAAACAGGCTCCAGGCTCCTAGCCATCAGCCCAGAGCCTGACACGGGGCTCGAACTCACGGACCGCGAGATCGTGACCTGGCTGAAGTCGGACGCTTAACCGACTGCGCCACCCAGGCGCCCCTTAATTTATTTTTTTAATCTACATCCAAGTTTGTTAGCATATACTGCAACAATGATTTCAGGAGTAGATTCCTTAATGCCCTTTACCCATTTAGCCCATCCCCCCCCCCCACAACCCCTCCAGTAACCCTCTGTTTGTTCTCCATATTTAAGAATCTCTTATATTTTGTCCCCCTCCCTGTTTTTATATTATTTTTGCTTCCCTTCCCTTGTGTTCATCTGTTCTGTATCTTAAAGTCCTCATATGAGTGAGGTCATGTGATATTTGTCTTTCTCTGACTAGTTTTGCTTAGCATATAATACCCTCAAGTTCCATCCACATAGTTGCAAATGGCAAGATTTCATTCTTTTTGATTGCCGAGTAATACTCCATTTTGTGTGTGTGTGTGTGTGTGTGTGTGTGTGTGTGTGTGTATATTTGTGTGTGTGTGTATATATATATATATATATATTACATCTTCTCTATCCATTCATAAACCAATGGACATTTGGGCTCTTTCCATACTTTGACTACTGTTGATAGTGCTGCTGTAAACATTGGGGTGCATGTGCCCCTTTGAAACAGCACACCTGTATCCCTTGGGTAAATACCTAGTAGTGCAATTGCTGGGTCATAGGGTAGTTCTATTTTTAATTTTTTGAGGAACCTCCAGACTGTTTTCCAGAGTGGCTGCTCCAGCTTGCATTCCCACTAAGAATGCAAAAGAGATCCTCTTTCTCCACATCCACGCTAACATCTGTTGTTGCCTGAGTTGTTAATGTTAGCCATACTGACAGGTGTGAGGTGGTATCTCATTGTGGTTTTGATTTCTATTTCCCTGATGATCAGTGACGTGGAGCATTTTTTCATGTGTTGGTTAGCCATCTGAATGTCTTTGGAGAAGTGTCTATTCATGTCTTTTTCCATTTCTTCACTGGATTATTTGTTTTTTGGGTGTTGAGTTTTATAAGTTCTCTATAGATTTTGGATACTAACCCTTTATCTGATATATCATTTGCAAATATCTTCTCCCTTTCTGTCGGTTGCCTTTTAGTTTTGCTGATTGTTTCCTTCTCTGTGCGGAAGCTTTTTATTTTGATGAGGTCCCAGTAGTTCATTTTTGCTTTGGTTTCCCTTGCCTCTGGAGACGTGTTGAGTAAGAAGTTGCTGTGGCCAAGGTCAAAGAGGTTTTTGCCTGCTTTCTCCTCTAGGATTTTGATGGCTTCCTGTCTTACATTTAGATCTTTCATCCATTTTGAGTTTATTTTTGTGTATGGTGTAAGAAAGTGGTCCAGGTTCATTCTTCTGCATGTCGCTGTCCAGTTTTCCCAGCACCATTTGCTGAAGAAACTGTCTTTATTCCATTGGATATTCTTTCCTGCTTTGTCAAAGACTAGTTGGCCATACGTTTGTGGATCCATTTCTGGGTTCTCTATATTGTTCCATTGATCTGATTGTCTGTTTTTGTGATATATTTTTTTAACAAATGTTTTAAATGTTTATTTTTGAGAGAGAGACAGAGACAGAGAGAGCAGGGCAGGGGCAGAGAGAGAGGGGGACAGAGGATCTGAAGCGGGCTCTGTGCTGACAGCAGGGAGCCTGATGTGGGATTTGAACACACAAACCTGAGCTGAAGTCAGACACGTGACCAACTGAGATACCCAGACGCCCTTGTTTCTGATGCTATTCAAAAGTCATATAAGTTCATCATCAGCTTTCCAATTTCCTTTTCAATCACTTGTAAAATTTCTTTTTCTCATCATTACTCTAATTTCTTCTGTCTGCAAATTGTCATTTCAAATTGAGAAAACTAGACTTTGTGATTTGTATTAGTCAGCTCGGCTGCCATAACAAATTACCACAGACTGAATGCCTTAAACATCAGAAATTTTATTTTCTCATAGTTCTGAAGCTTGGAAGTCCGAGATCAGGAGGCCAGCCTTGTCGAGTTCTGGTGAGGGCCCCCTTACTTGGCTTGCAGACAGCTGCCTTCTCACTGGGCCCTTGTTGGTGGTCACTGGGCCCTTGTTGGTGGAAAGAGAAAGCCCTGGTCTCTCCTTCTTTCCTTTTTTTTTTTTTAACATTTATTTATTTTCGAGACAGAGAGAGACAAAGTATGAACGGGGGAGGGTCAGGGAGAGGGAGACACAGAATCTGAAACAGACTCCAGGCTCTGAGCTGTCAGCACAGAGCCCGACTCGGGGCTTGAACTCACGGACCTCGAGATCATGACCTGAGCCGAAGTCAGCCGCTTAACCGGCTGAGCCACCCAGGCGCCCCAGCCTTCTTTCCTTTTTTAAATGTTTATTTACTTTTGAGAGAGAGAGAGCAGAGGAGGGGCAGAGAGAGGGAGATAGGATTGGAAACCAGAAACGGGCCCTATGCTGATAGCAGAGAGCCCAGAGAGCCCCATATAGGGCTTGATCTCACAAGGCCTGAGCTGAAGTCAGATGCTTAACCAACTGAGTCCCCAGGTGCCTCCTTTTTTCTTGACACTAATCCCATCATGGGGATTCTACCCTCATGATGTCATCTGAACCTAATTACTAAGACCCTACCTCTAAATGCTATCACAATGGGGGTTGTTAAGGCTTCAACATATGAATTTGGGGGTGGGGCTGGGAGACACAAACCTTCAGTCCACAACAAAGTTAAAAAAACACCTACTCTAAAAAAATAATTGAATTGCCAATATTTAATGTTTACTCTTTAAAAGCACATGTGCATGCAGTAAGACTAATTTTGAGATTAAAAAAACCCAAACTATAAATAATTATATCATAATTAGAGATTTTATCATATCTTTTAGTTCTGTGGATATAGAATCTACACTTAAGTTATTTTTTTTAAGATAAATTCTCTCTTTTTTTTAATGTTTAATTTTGAGAGAGAGAGAGAGAGAGAGAGAGAGTGAGCAGGAGAGGGGCAGAGAGAGATGGAGACACGGAATCTGAAGCAGGATCCAGGCTCTGAGCTGTCAGCACAGAGCCCAATGTGGGGCTCAAAATCACAAACTGCGAGGTCATGACCTGAGCCGAAGTCAGATGGTTGACTCAACCACCCAGGCATCCCAAGTTGTTATACTTGGAATGGTACATTTTTATTACAATCTAATTTTTATACAAACTTTAAAAGAACTCATTATGTTTGAAAGATAGTGATTGCCTTAGTTTACTACGAGTTAATCACCAGGAGGTGCTGGTCTTTTTGCAACATCACCTGCTTTTCTCCTGCCTGCCAGATAGCAGTTTGGAGAAGAATCCATTTAGAGCTTACCACCTACCATTCACATAACAGATTCCATACAGGTCAAAGAGGCAAACAAAGGATATTGAGGAAAACAGATTATAAGCATGTCTTTGCCAGTAAAAGTTGTTAATTGGCCATGGGTGTTGATTATATCCTCCAGTGGAGTTTTTATTGTTCTTTGGCTATTTTTTTATTTTTTATTTTTTTAATGTTTATTTATTATTGAGAAACAGAGAGACAGAGCATGAGCAGGGGAGGGGCAGAGAGAGGAGGAGACACAGAATCGGAAGCAGGCTCCAGGCTCTGAGCTCTTAGCACAGAGCCTGATGCAGGGCTTGAATTCACAAACCGGAGATCATGACCTGAGCCAAAGACGGGCTTAACTGACTGATCCACCCAGGCGACCCTTTGGCTGTTTTTATGTAGAAGATGAGGACAGTTTTTGCCAGTTAAGAGTGATTTTAACATATCTTTATTTCACTTCCAATGTGAATAAGTTAATATTCTCATGAGAACATCTTCATGTGTATTTTCTGACTTTTTTTGTCTAATATATGCACACTTAATACTGGACTAGGACATCTTACACTATTTGTCTCTGGAGTTAAATTAAAGACTTCAGAGGAACCAGCAATTTGGGGGCTGTTAATTTTGTGCTTTCATGTTTCTTGAGAAGTAGGAGGACATGCCTTTCTATTCTAAATACATCTGTAAAATCCTGATATCGAGCAGGCTTTGGCACGATTTTGATGAACATATTCAGTAAAAGATCTCTGTTTTCCAAGATAGATAAGAAAACCTCTCTCTATGTGGCTCCCGCCATAGAATTAGACGTATTCTTTGGTTATGGCCAATTTGGGCTCCACCCCCATCTGTACCCTAGGATTTCCACCTCCCTCCTTTGCAGCTGGCACCTCATGGCTGACCAGAGAGGCTGGTGTGCAGATGAGCATAAGGAGAAAGGGGTTCATTAAAGCTCAGTGTATAAATCATCCTTAAGCCCCATTCCCTATTCCCACCCCCCCAGTCACATGCAGTAGGGCCTCTTTCCCCTCCCCCCAAATACATTCCTTTTATATTTCTCTTCCTTTGTGCAGACTAACCCTTGACCCTCCTTTAAACCCAGTTTCACCCAAAGCAGCACGGGGAATGGGAACATAACATGACATAAGTGGGAATCATAACTTTTCTTCTCTGGGGACCGGAACCCTTTAGGTTTGGCCCTAGGCTTTTTTTTTTTTTTTTTTTTTCCAGGAATGACTAAAAATATGATCTATTTTCTTCATTTTGGCTTAGTGCTAAGAGTCTAATGTAGCAAGAAGGAATAAGAAAGCATGCTAATAGGCCACTGAAAATCTGTGGATTTATCGCCAAGCTGGCTTTCCCCTCTTTCCTTTGGAGCCTGCCCTCGCAGGTGAAATGTGCAGCATTTTTGCTGACTAGCTTGGTAGCAATTTGCCACATGTGGCTGTTGAGCCCTTGGAATGTAGCTGGCCCATATTTAAAGGTGCCATAAATGTAAAACATACACTGTACAGAAAAGTCTAAAAATGGATGAAATACCTCATTAATCATTCTAAAATATTGATTACATATTAAAATGATAATATTTGAGGGTTTGGATACAATAAATGTATTGTTAAAATTAATTACACATGTTTCTTTTTACTGTGGCTACCAGAAATTTTAAAATTACATTTGTGGGGGCACCTGGGTGGCTCAGTCAGTTGAGTGTCTGACTCTTGATTTCGGCTCAGGTCATGATCCAGGGTCGTGGGATTGAGCCCCGTATTGGGCTTCATGTTGAGTGTGGAGCCTGCTTAAGATATCTCTCCCTCTCCCTCTCCCTCTCTCTCTCTCTCTGTCTCTCTCTCTCTCTGTCTCTCTCTCTCTCTCTCTGTCTCTCTCTCGCTCAGTCGGTTAAGTGTCTGGCTCAGGTTATGATCTCATGGTTCATGAGTTCGAGCCCTGCATTGGGCTCTGTGCTGACGACTCAGAGCCTGGAGCCTGCTTCAGATTCTGTGTCCCCCCACTCTCTCTTCCCTTCCCCTGCTCATGCTCTGTCTCTCTCTCTCTCTCTCTCTCAAAAATAAATAAACATTAAAAGAATTTTTTTTAGACCCTATTTCAATTTGAGGATTTGGAGTGTTTAAATTTGTTATTTATACTCAGTAAAATTTGAAATTTATAATCAATTTATAATTATTATGTACCTAACATAAAAATTATGAAATAAAATTGAAAAGAAAAACGACTCAAAATTCACTAAGAGATGAATTTGCAGATCAAACTAGGAGGTTCCCAAATGTGCTCATTTTCTGCCTCCATTTCCTGGACTCATTTCAGGTTTATATGCGGAGCTAAATCAGAATGGTAAGAAGAAGCCTGTTATATTTTGTACTTGATTTCCACACTGTAGGCTACATTAGTTTGCTTTAGGCTTTAAGGGAGAAGAAGTCCCAGTTTTATGGCAACTTGAGGGGAAGGAGAAGAGGTTCATGGTACCTTCTCTTCTAACGTTTAAAAAGAGAAGAAGAAAAGAAAAGAGGGGAAAGTGTGTGTTTCCTGTGCAATCTCTGTGTCATTTCAAAACCTCACTAAGATGGTGCTGGTTTGAGTTGTACAAACGCAAGTGCTGCTCTCAGTCTTCTCCCAGAAGGCAAGCTGACTTGGTATTCCAGAAACTGAGTTTGGTTGGTTTGTCTGCAGGGTGTCTGGTTTCAGCTGGCAGAGGCCGTGGAAGCAGGGAAATGCCACATGAGCACTCCTGTCAGGTGAGGGCCTCAGGTGGCACAGAAGGACGCTGAGGCTTGTCCCGAAAGCTTGTGCTGGGCTCTGTAGTTTAACGTTTTTATTCTGCAAAATATTCTAAAGGAAAAGCTTTTTTCTCTAGCATTCTGGTTACAGGGACAGTTGTGGAGCTGTGACAGGCCCAAGTTCTAGTACAGACTCTGTCCCTAATTAAATATGTCTTTGGACTTCAGTCTCCTCAGCTGTAAAGTGAGAATGATAATGCTGACTACACCACAGGGATCTTATGAGGGCTAAATATGATCATTTAAATGGTTTAGCATAATGCTTGCCACATAGTCCGTACTTCGTACTCGCTCACTGTGTTTATTGCCTTAGCTCCTTGTTGAAGACTTGCACGTGAGGAAACCAGTGTGTGAATGAAGATGCTGCAGGAGGGGAGGGGTCCACCCTGGTAAAAGCTGAACCACTTCTTCAGTGTTTCCCTCAAATAGAGGGCTAACGTAGGCTCGCACAGATCATGCAGTCCCTGTGAGAAGGCTGGAGGTCCTGAGGGGTTTGGGTCTTCTGGCCCAGACCACCAGAGTTCAGGACGGTTCTTGAAAGTCTGATAACAAGGGCCAATCCTTGGAGTCTCCGGCTCTGAAAGCAAGAAGCAGAAGCGAGACCAGAATCAGCCTTGGAGTGCCTGGGTCTAGCATCGGCCCCCTTGAGGGATCAAGTGATTGAAGGTGCACGGCCCTTCTCCATCAGTTCTCCAGTCCTCTGCCGGCCATGCCTGCTGTCCTCAGGCTGGGAATCAGAACTAGAATGGCCCATCTTAGGGAGGGGGCCAAGCTCAGTAAGCGTGCCCGTGTCAGTACAGTATCCTTAACACTGAATTTGTGTTACAAGGACTCCTGAGCAGATGCCTGCCTTTGGGAGACAAGGCTCAGCGTGCATACTGCATCTAGAAGGAAGAGCACACTGCCGTCCCAGTCGACTAGACATTTTTGAAAATATTTTTTTATCATCTTCTTTTTGTTTAAGATTTGATTCTTTGTCTTTTTCTCCATTTTAGCTTTACCCTCTAGTTCTTTATTTCCCTACCTAGTAACACCCCGTGTTACCTCCTTACCACCTTCCCGCTCTCGGAGAGCTTACTCCCGGACGCTCACATCACCAAAAAAACGTTCATTTCCTGCTGTCTGTCTTGTTTATCCTGAATTTGCATTGGGTGTTGATCTGGATAACCTGAGAAGCTGAAGAAAAAGATAACTGGGATTCATCAATGCCTTTTGATAGCATTTATGCGGCTAAATAGCCTTGGGGTCACAGGTATTGATCCTTTTGAAGATAGGGGCTTGCCCAGATCGCTGAAAGATTGAACTTCCCTCTCCACGTATAGTTGTGATTTTTTGTATTGCAGGGAGAAAAGATCAGATACACAGAAAGACTGGAAATTCTTTGAGGTGAGTCAGTTACCTTTTGGGGCTTTTCTGTCTTATATGAAACATGAAGTAGACCAAGAACCAATAGCCATGTGTCAGGCACTTATTTTTAGTGAATATCTTTTCTTCAAAGGATGCTAACAAGCTGTATGGCATCTCTTAAATTTTCCTCCTGCAAAGGTGAGTACATGTGTAATTTGCCACCACTTTTCAGGAATGTGCAGAAATTGGGTTATCTGGGTTTGTGTCTGCTTAGCAATGTTCTATAGACAGGTGAGAGTTCCTACCACCATAGCTGTGCACTGTGATTCTTGTCTGTTTTCTCTTGTAGTCCTTTTACACTTTCTGTACATATGTAGCTTGGATTGTGTTCCGACGTCAACACTTCACAGAGATTGAGGAAGAAATAGGAAGGCTCTTTCGTACCAATATGTTCAACATTCCTCGGAGGAAGCGTGAGGAGGAGGAATCAGGAGGGGAAAAGAAACACATGACTTTTGTACAATTCAGGTATGACATTTTGACTTTCCAAAGCTCGAGAACATTTCTAGAAAACTGGATGATGTAACCTAAATGTTACCTCTTCCCACCCAGGAGAATGATGGCGAAACGCCCAGCAATTAAAAAAGCCATTAACATGCGCTCTCCAGTCATGTCTACTCTGCTGCCATCTCTCAGAGAAAAAGCTCAGAATATCTTTGAGAAAAAGTATCATCAAGGAGTCGTCAAACTCCCGGCCCCGATGCAAGAGCACATGGAAAGTCTGGACTCTGTGCTCATGCCAAAGTAAGTGGTCCAAGGAGAGAGAAGGGAGAGCCCTGGGTTGTGTGCTAGGTTGGGCTGGGAGGGGCAGGGGTTTTAGATGCCGTGCCAAGGCCAGAAAGTTGAACGAAGATGAAAGCACCACCTTCCTACCCACCCCCTCCCCTCTCTACCTGCTTCCTTTCCCAGGCAGCTCTCGGTACACCCATCTAGACTAGAAAACATTGCTAGAAAGTTATGCTAGCCTTCAAATAGTTCTCATTTGGAGGAGGGAGTAGCAAACTCCATAAGCTGAGGGTTTTCCATTAGAAGACATATCTCTGGTAAGTGTGAAGAGAACCATTACAAAATCTTACTGTGGGCTGCTTTTGGACCCCTATTTAAAATCAGTGGTAGTTCATGGAAACGGAAAACTTCTATGTGTGTGTGTAATATGTGCATGTGTGTACGTATGTGTGTAGCTTACACACAAGCACACAACCACAGCCATACACCTCATTCTTTGGCCACACTGCTTCAGCTATACCAATAATTCTTTTCACAGAGTTGGCATCTTGGGGGAGCCTCGATGTCAGTTCAACCCCCAAACCCTCCTCCCCCTTGTACCAGAAGAAAACAAAAGAATGTCTGGGATACATTCTTCCCTGATAGAAAGAAATAACACGAGGATCCAGGATACACTGGACTTAGTCACGAGAACATTGTCCTCTCAAACAACATTCCCTAAATAACCTGGTACATTCCAGTTCTGTAATTAAGTCCCTGCATTTGAAGTAAACTACTTCAACTTAATCACTTTATATAGGACTAATATTTATTATTATTACGCTTTTTAAATTGTTCAAATTATTTTGTTAAAAGTTCAACAGTGGACTATTAAAAGAAATTTCAGAAAGCTCTTGGAAAGCTCATTTTCCTATATTTACTAGTTTGCTTTGTTATTTAGTTACTTCCTTGGCTTCTATGTGACTATTTAGAGTAACGTATTAGAACATTTAACCAGTGTTCTAGTAGACTAGTGAAGAGACAGTCTGTTTAGGGGGCGCCTGGGTGGCTCAGTTGGTTGAGCATCCGACTTCAACTCATGTCACGATCTTGCAGTTCATGAGTTCAAGCCCAACGTTGGGCTTGCTGCTGTCAGTGCAGAGCCTGCTTCGGCTCCTCTGTCTCCCTTTCTCTCGCCACTCCCCTGCTTGTGCTCTCTCAAAAATAAATAAAACACCTAAAAAAATAAACATTCTGTTTATTTGTTTCTAAGTTCATTTTTACTTTATGAGAGTATCTGGTACATTTGAAAATGAAATTTTATAAGGGAAATAAAATGTTTTTAAAATTAAATCTCGATGGCTATATTATTTTTCACGTTGAGATATAAAGTATATCTTGTTCATTTCAAAGCCTTTTAACATATACGTTTCATTCATTCTTTCGTTTACTCATTTGACAACAAATATGTATTGAGCCTCTGCTCTAAGTGTGCCTGGATGGCTTAGTTGGTTAAGCGTCCAACTTCGGCTTAGGTCATGAACTCACAGTTCATGGATCCGAGGCCTATGTTGGGCTCTGTGCTGACAGCTCAGAGCCTGGAGCCTGCTTAGGATTCTGTTTCCCTCTCTCTCCGCCCCTCCCCAGTTCTCACTCAGTCTCTCTCTGTCTCTCAAAAATAAACATTAAAAAAAAAAAAAAAGCCTCTGCTCCATCCAAAACCTTGTGGTGGGTTATGTAGGGAAAAGGGATCATCAAGACAGAGACCATATCCTCAGGTCTGGATGGTAGAGAAGATAAATAAAATACACACCTGCTCACAAGACAATTTTAAATGTATTAGAGGCCATGAAAGAGATAAAAACCAAGTGCCCTAAGAGGACCGAGCAGAAGAACAATCACTTCTAGGGGGACTGGGAGCATTCCAACTCAAATTTGGCTTTGCAGGGATTGGGTGACACTAAAGGGGGACTTCCAGTCAAGAAAGAACGTGTGCAAGGACACAGAGATGAAAAAGTGTGCCCTGTGAGGAAAGGCAAGAGCACAGTGGAGCAGAATGCAAAGGACAGCTAAATGTCCACTAGGGAGTGAGTTGGATGTTATCTGGCAGACGACGATTAGAAATCACTCGGGAAAGCACTCCACTATGTGGAATACAGAGCCACTGGTTCTATGTTACCATTTTAAAGTCCTGTAGGAGTTTCACCTGTTAAAACAACTGGATTGAATTAACCTTTCTGTGGTCACAAAGTTTATCCTCAAGCTTCAAAATCCTCCTCGGGCGCCTGGGTGGCTCCGTTGGTTAAGCATCTGACTCTTCATTTCAGCTCAGGTCATGACCTCTCAGGTTCGTGAGATCGAGCCCTGCATTGGGCTCTGTGCTGACAGCATGGAGCCTGCTTGGGATTCTCTCTCTCCTTCTCTCTCTGCCCCTCCTCCACTTGCACATGTGCTCTCTCTTGCTCTCTCAAAATAAACATTAAAAAAAAATCCTCCTGTTAGCCTTTAGCTAAAAATGCGTTCATTTCACAGAGAAAACTGGACACCTTCCCCAGATTTAATATCAAGAGCAGAGGCACATCAACTCCAGCCTACGGCTAATGCAGGATGGCTTCAACATACCCTCTGTCTTCATGCTGTTATTCTTTACCATCCAAGTCAATTCTGGTGACGACTCCCATTAAAACTGCAAAGTTTTTATCAAAATCGCGGGCTATGAACTAACTTTTGTTGGACTTTTACGTAGAGAATTTGGTTATAATACACTCCATCATGACAAGTTTCTATCTAGAATATGTTGACATGGTTTTATTTTTGGTTTTTATTTTTTTATATTTAAAAATGTTTAAACATTTTTTAATGTTTATTTTTGAGAGAGAGACAGACACAGAGACACAGAGTGTGAGCAGGGGAGGAGAAGAGAGAGGGAGACACAGAATCCAAAGCAGGCTCCAGGCTCTGAGCTGTCAGCACAGAGCCTGACATGAGGCTCGAACTCATGAACCGGCAGATCATGACCTGAGCTGAAGTCAGACACTTAACTGACTGAGCCACCCAGGTGCCCCTAGTTTTTGATATTTTAAAATAAAACCTGGGAATTATGAGACTTTTATAACTATCTTTCCTAGGGTGTTAGGCTTTTCTCTACCTCCCTTCTGAACAACGAGGCTTTGGTGTACATCATTTATCAATTCCTTCATTTGTTTACTCATTTTTTCATTCCATAGTTGGTATATCCCCACTCTGTGCTGGGCACCATGTTTGGTGCTAGGAATTCAGTGTGGAAAAAATATAGCCAGCTCTGACTTGGAACCAACAAGTCTTGGGGAGAGACAGACGGGAAACATACTCAGATATTGAACTAATCAAGTGGGGATGAATACCGCACAAGAGAAAAAGAATGCCAAGAGTGTGTAACCAGAGACTTGCTGGTATGTGAGAAACGGGCAGGGGAAGGAGAAGTCATCCCTGAGGAAGTAAGACTCGAAGACACACGGGATCAGAGCAGTGGGAAGCGAGGAGGGGAGTACTCCTAACTGTATTAGTTACCTATTGCTGTGAAACAAATTACCCCAAAACATAGTGGCTTAAAAGAGTAACATTTATTGTCTCACAGTTTCTGTGGATCAGGGATCTGGGTTTTTCATATATGACCTCTCATGTTGAGACATGTTCCCTCTAGACCTACTTTGCAGAGGGCTTTTCATGAATGGATGCTGTACTTTGTCAAATGCTTTTTCTGTGTCTATTGAAATTATCATATGGTTTTTATTCTTTCTCTATTATTGATGTGCTGTATCACATCGACTGATTTTTGAGTATTGAACCACCTTTGCAACCCAGGAATAAATATCATTTGATTGTGATAAGTGAGTTTTTAAATGTATTGTTGGATTTGGTTTGGTACTATTTTGTTGAGGATTTATGCATCTGTGTTCATTATAGATATTGGCCTGTAGTTCTCTCTCTCTCTCTCTCTCTCTCTCTCTCTCTCTCTCTCTCTCTTGTGGTATCTTTATCTGATTTTGATATCAGGGTAATGCTGGCCTCATAAAATGAATTTGGAAGTTTTCCTTCTTTTTCTATTTTTTGGAATACTTTGAGAAGAATAGGTATTAACTCTTCTTTAAATGTTTCGTAGAATTTGCCTTTGAAGCCATCTGGTCCTGGACTTTTGTTTGTTGGGAGATTGTTGAATACTGGTTCAATTTCTTTGCTGGTAATCAGACTGTTCAAATTTTCTATTTTGTCCTGTTTCAGTTTTGGTAGGTTGTACGTTTCTAGGAATTTATCCATTTCTTCTCGGTTGTCTCAAATTTGTTGGCATATAGTTTTTCACAATATTCTCTTGTAATTGTTTGTATTTCTGTGGTGTTGGTTGTTATTTCTCCTCTCATTTGTGATTTTATTTATTTGGGATGTTTCTCTTTTTTTCTTGATAAGCCTGACCAGAAGTTTATCAATTTTAATGACCTTTTTTCAAAGAACCAGTTCCTGGTTTCATTGATCTAGTTTATTGTTTGTTTGTTTGTTTGTTTGTTTGTTTTAGTTTCCATATCATTTATTTCTGCTCTAATCTTTATTATTTCCTTCCTCCTGCTTGTTTTAAGTTTTGTTTGTTCTTTTTATAGCTCCTTTAGGTGTAAGGTTAGGTTGTTTGAGATTTTTCTAGCTTCTTGAGATAAGCCTGTATTGCTATAAAGTCTCTATTGGAACCACTTTTGCTGTATCCCAAACGTTTTGAAACATTGTGTTTTCATTTTCATTTGTTTCCATGTACTTTTTAATTCTTTTTTATTTCTTGGTTTACTCATTCATTGTTTAGTTACATGCTATTTATGTCTATGTATTTGTGGTCTTTCCAGATTTTTTCTTGTGGTTGACTTCTAGTTTCATAGTGTTGTAGTCAGAAAAGATGCATGGTATGACTTTGATCTTTTTTAATTTGTTGAGGCTTGTTTTGTGGCCTAATATGTGATCTATTCTGGAGAATGTTCCATGTGCACTTGAAAAGAATGTGTATTCTGTTTTAGGATGGAATGTTCTGAATATGTGTGTTAAATCCATCTGATTCAGTGTGTCATTCAAAGCCATTTTTTCCAGGGCACCTGGGTGGCTCAGTCAGTTAAGCATCTGACTCCTGGTCTCAGTTCAGGTCATGATTTCTCAGTTCATGGGTTTGAGCCCCATGTCGGGCTCCACACTGACAATGCAGAGCCTACTCATGATTCTCTCTCTGTCCCTCTCTCTCTGCCTCTCCCCTGCTCTCTCTCTCTCTCTCTTTAAAAATAAATAAAACTTTGAAAAAAAAAAGAAAAAGAAAACAAAGCCATTATTTCCTTGTTGATTTTGTTTAAATGGTCTGTCCATTGATGTAAGTGGGGTGTTAAAATCCCCTACTACTGTTGTATTATCGATTAGTTTCTTTACGTTTTTTTTAAAGTTTATTTATTTTGAGAGAGGGAGAGCACATGTGCGTTCACGAGGAGAAGAGAGAAAGGGAGAAGATTGAATCCCAAGCAGATCTCTGTTGAATAAATATTTATAATTGTTACATCTTCTTGTTGGATTGTCCCCCTTATTAGATAGTGTCCTTCTTCGACTCTTGTTATAGTCTTCGTTTTAAAGTCTATTTTGTCCAATATAAGTATTGGTACTCTGGCTTTCTTTTGACATCCATTTGCATGATAAATGTTTCTCCACCCTCTCACTTTCAATCTGCAGGTGTCCTTAGGTCTAAAATTAGTCTTTTGTAGGCAGCAAATAGATGGGTCTTGTGTTTTATCCATTCTGTTGCCCTGTGTTTTTTTATTGGAGCATTTAGTCCATTTACATTCAAAGTAATTATCAATAGATATGTATTTATTGCTATTTTATTACTTTCTGAAGATTGTCTCTGACCCTTTCTTGTCTTCTTTCATGGTTTGCTGGCTTTCTTTAGTGATATATTTTATTTTCTTTCTCTTTATTCTTTGCATATTTATTAGTGGTTTTTGATTTGTGGTTACCATTAGGTTTGTTTATAACTTCCTCTGCACGTAGCAGCCTATATTATTAATTTGATGGTCATTTAAGGTTGAGCCCATTCTTTACTCCTCTCCTCCCACATTTTAGGTATATAGTGTCATATTTTATATTCTTTTATTTTGTGAGTTCCTTGAATGATTTTTTAAATAGAATATTCATTTTTACTGCTTTTGTGTTTCCGACCTTCAAACTGCCATTTTTGGTCTTTCCTTTCCACTCAAAAAGTCCCCTTTAGTTTTTCTTGCAGGGCTGGTTTAATGGTCATAAACTCCTTTAGTTTTTGTTTGTCTGGGAAACCATCTCTCCTTTTATTCTAAATGATAGCCTTGCTGGATAGAGTGTTGTTGTTGTTGTTTTTATTTTATTTTTTAATGTTTGTTTATTTTTGAGAGAGAGCCAGAGCGTGAGCCAGGGAGGGGCAGAGAGAGAGGGAGACACAGAATCTGAAGCAGACTCCAGGCTCTGAGTGGTCAGCATAGAGCCTGACTTGGGGCTTGAACCCACGAACTGTGAGTTCTTTCTCTTTAGAGAGATCATGACCTGAGCCGAAGTTGGATGCTTAACCAACTGAGCCACCCAAGTGTGCATGTATAGAGTATTCTTAGCTGCAGGTTTTTCCCATTCATCACTTTGAATATATCATGCCTCCTTTCTGGCTTGGAAAGTTTCTACTGAAAAATCTGCTGACAGCTTTATGGGGTTTCCTTTGTATATAACTGTCTTTATCTTGCTGCTTTTAATATTTTTTTTAAAGTTTATTTATTGTGAGAGAGAGACAGAAAGAGCATGAGAGTAGGGGAGGGACAGAGAAAGGGAGAGAGAGAGAAAATCTCAAGCAGGCCCTGTGTTGTCAGTGCAGAGCCTTACATGGAGCTCAATCCCGCAAATCATGAGGTCATGACCTGAGCTAAAACTAAGAGGCAGACACTTAACTGACTGAGCCACCCAGGTGCCCCAATATTTTTTCCTTATCACTATATTTTGCCATTTTAATTACAATATGTCTTGGCATGGATCTGCTTTTATTGATTTTGTTGGGAATTCTATGTGCTTCCTGGATCTGGATATCTGTTTCCTTCCTCAGATTAGGGAAGTTTTCAGGTATTACTTCTTCAAATAAATTCTCTGTCCCCTTTTCTCTCTCTTCTCCTTCTGGGACTCCTATAATACAAATGTTATTACATTTGATGGAGTCACTGGGTTTCCTAAGTCTATTCTTGTTTTGCATAATTCTTTTTTCTGTCTTTTGTTCAGCTTGATTACTTTCCATTACTCTGTCTTTGGGGTCACTAATTCAGTCCTCTGCTTCTTCTAGCCTGCTGTTCATTCCATCAAGCAAATTCTCAAATAATCAAATTTTTAAACGGGTAAAGAATTTGAACAGATATTATTCCAAGGAAGATATGAAATTGGCCATAAGCACATGAAAAAATGCTGAACAATCTTAGTCATTATGGAAATGCAAATCAAAACCACAATGAAATACCATTTCGTACCCACTAAGATAGCTATAAGCAAAAAGCCAGACAAAAACAAGTGTTGATGAGGATCTGGAGTAATTAGAACCTTCACAACATTGCTGGTGGGGATGTAAAATGATGCAGCCACTTTGGAAGAAAGGTTGTCTGTTCCTCAAAAAGTTAAGTATAGAATCACCTTATGACCTAGCAATTCTACTCTTAGACATATACCCAAGAGAATTGAAAACAGATGTTTCATAAACACATGTACACAAATGTTCATAGAAATACCATTCATAATAGATTTAAAAAAATGGAACAACCCACATGTCTAACAGTTGATGAATGGGTAAACAATATGTGGTATATCCATACAATGGAATATTATGCAGCCATGAAGAATGAAGCACTAATTCATGCTACAATGTGAATAAAGCTTAAAAAATCATGCTATATGAAAGAAACCAGACACAAAAAGCCACATATCTGTGATTCCAATGGTGTGAAATGTCTAGAATAGGGAAATCCATAAAGACAAGGTAGATTAGTGGTTGCCAGAGGCTGAGGAGAGGAGGGAATGGTGAGTGACTGCTAACAGGCACAGGATTTGATTTGGGGTTGATAAAAATGTGCATCAGATAGTGTTAATGGTTATACATGATGAATATACTATCCCCGAATTGTACACTTCATTTATTTATTTATTTATTTAATTTTTTTTCAATATATGAAGTTTATTGTCAAATTGGCTTCCATACAACACCCAGTGCTCATCCCAAAAGGTGCCCTCCTCAATACCCATCACCCACCCTCCCCTGCCTCCCACCCCCCATCAACCCTCAGTTTGTTCTCAGTTTTTAAGAGTCTCTTATGCTTTGGCTCTTTCCCACTCTAACCTTTTTTTTTTTTTCCTTCCCCTCCCCCTGAATTGTACACTTTAAAAGAGTGAATTTTATAGTGACTTATATCTCAATTTAAAGAAAAAGAAGGAAATTATGAGAAACTGCCACATGATGACTAAATGTAATGTAATATAGGGGCGCCTGGGTGGCTCAGTCGGTTAAACGTCCGACTTCGGCTCAGGTCACGATCTCACGGTCTGTGAGTTCAAGCCCCGCGTCGGGCTCTGTGCTGACAGCTCAGAGCCTGGAGCCTGCTTCACATTCTGTGTCTCCCTCTCTCTGCCCCTCCCTCACTCATGCTCTGTCTCTGTCTCTCTCTGTCAAAAATTAATAAACATTAAAAAAAATTTAAATGTAATGTAATATCTTGGAAAGAATCCTGAAATAGAAAAAGGACATTAGGAAGAGATTAAGGAAATCTTACTAAGGTGTGGATTGTAGTTAATAGTAATGTATCAGTATTGGTTCATTAATTGTGGCAAATATATCATACTAATGTAAGATGTTAATAATAGGGAAACCGGGTGTAAGGTATACAGGAATTCTCTATGTTATCTTTGCAATTTTTCTTTAAATTTAAAATTGTCCTAAAATAAAAATTTGATTTAAAAAATGTTCGGCAGATACCTCTGTAGGATTCTGATACGTGGGCACAGAGATGAACAACATGCTGTCCTCTATGCAAGTTGCTCTCTGGGCATCAGGGGAAAGATAAGACAAATACAGGTTCGAAAAGGACACTGGGTGTCAGAAATCAAGAAAAACAGTGCACTAGAGCTTAAGGGAGAGAGCCCATCAGGTGGAGGCAGTGAGAGGTGGGCACGGAGATGGGTCTTGAAGACGTAAGGGGTCTGGATAGGCAGACAGGGGTGGAGCGTACCAGGGAATACTTCCAGGGGTTCTCACGGCGCTCAGACCTGGAAACTGCGGGGCCATGAGGCCTTGTATCTTTGAGCTGGACCACGGGGTTGGTTCAGGAATAGTGAGGACTTCTTTACACAGAAAGATGAGGTCTTGTTGCTTAGCCTTCTGCTGATGACTGCAGAATTCTTTTCTGTTTGGTCTTTGTTTTAAAGCTGCCTGCTCCAGGGATCTAGAGCATCTGAAACATCACTATTGCAGGATTCAGCCTGCCCAACCCTATCATCCTATTTTGGACTTCGTTTATGGCATTCTGATCGCCCAGCTGATTTTTATGCAAAGTAAGAAGAATAAATTTGACTCCTCCGGGGCCATTTTCATTCACCCCTCCTGCCTCTGAACAAGTTTCAGGTTGCAGAAAGCAAGCAGTTTCAGGGAACAGAGAGCACAGGGTGAACTGTCCCCTGTTGCATTTGCAGATTGTCTCCAGAGCGGCCTGTGTCTTGCAGCGGGCTCATGTTGTTCTTTGTTTCTGAGTTTGGGCACATGCTGGTGGCTTTCTCTCTGGGGGTGACACCTGAGGCAGTCCAGGTGAGCTGTGCCAAGGGCCTTAGTGTCCAAGACCTCTTCCTTTGCACCCTGGCCTTCCTCCTCCTCCTTGTACAGAAGGATTTGTTCTCATTTCCTTTACTTCTCCTACCTCTAACCCAGCTGCCTAAGCCGAGAAAAGAGAGAATGCCCTGGGCCGAGGGCCTCAGCCCTCACCCTGAGAAGTCAGGCCACACTGAAACCTGGCACAAGAGTGGCCACCCGAGCCTAGGACCTTGAGGGGGCTCACCTCTCCTGCCTTCACTGGCCAGCGTCAGAACACTGGAACTATTTAAAATCAAAATTTTAGCTATTTTAAATCAAAATCTATTTGTGGATGCCCCATATCAGTCCATACTTCTTAGAAATGCTTTGTAATGACATCAGCCCTCCTCCCCTAATGTACACAAGTAAACCTTGTTTGGTGTAAAACAAAAACCCTTAGAAAACACAAAGAAACACAAAACCTTAGAAAAGCACAGAGAGGAGGAAAAAAAAAACCTTATCGCCAATGTTTCGTGAATCCGCTTCCAGTCATCCGTGTGCACACACGCACAGACAAAAACCGGGTCGTGCCGTGTGCTGTTGTCCTCACCCCGCCTTCTTCCCGTGGTAATGCGTGGTGCACATTCTCCTACAGCAGCCAATACTCAGCTGAAATATTTTTTTTAAATGTTTATTTCGAGACAGCATGAGCAGGGTAGGGGCAGAGAGAGGGAGAGAAAGAATCCCAAGAAGGCTGCGTGCTCAGTGCAGAGCCTGATGCAGAGTTCAACCCCATGACCATGAGATCATGACCTGAGCCGAAATCAAGAGTTGGACGCTTGACTGACTGAGCCAGCCAGGTGCCCCTGAAATACGATTTTCATTGCCTTGTAGTATTCTGTGGTATGAACCTGTCATTGTATCCTTGCCCAATCCCTTATGTTATTTTATACGTACTTTATCACTCAAACTGATGGTGGTTTTCTCAGGATAAAGCCCAGCAATGATATTGCTGCATCAAAGAGCACACTCATCCTCCAGACCTTATTATTACCCAATCTCCTCCGGGAAGGCTGGTCCCAAAGCACACGACCTCCATCTCTGTGTGAGAATCCTCACTGGGGCATTATCATTTCTTTGAATCATTGCGAATTCTATGGCAGTGAAAGATAGATTTGTATGTTCATTCTAGTTTATACTTCCAAATAAGAGTAGGGGTGAATACCTCTTCACATCGCATCTCCTTTCCTGATTTATCACAGGAATCATAATATAAGAAATGACTGTTTCTTGGAGTAAATGCATTTCCCAGCCCAAGGTACTATATTAAGGTATTACAGATAATAAAAGTAACAGCGCCTTGTTATAAATTCTGGGTGAAGGCCAATGGTCTCTCAGTGTTTCTTCTTAATTGATAAAATTCAGTTGTCCGTCTTTTAGCTCAGAATCTTAAAATGCTTTCCAGATCCCAGGTAAACTTGTTAAAACACTTTTTAGGTACTTGTTTGTAGGAGTTCTAATCTGCCTCAGCAACTCCTGACCCTCCGGCCTCACCTCCAGTCTGGGAGTGATGAGAGCAAACCAGTCTGAACTCAGGTACCTGGTTATTTACCTAACTCATACACTTTGCTTATTTTTTTATTATTGGACTCTATTTTGATCTTTGTATTATTGATTTGTCATTCTTTGAAGAAATTGCAAATGGCCCTATGAAGAAACCAGGTTACAGAAAAGCTGAATATAGTGAGATCCCGTGTGTCTAAAACACACATATATTTATAGAAAGTCTGGAAGGAAATAACTAAATTATTAACAATTCTGCCTGAGAAGTAGGATTGTGAATGATTTTTTTTTTTTAAGTTTATTTATTTATTTTGAGAGAGACAGAGTGCCAGTGAGGGAGGAGAAGAGAGAGAGGGAGGCAGAGAATCCCAGGCAGGGCTCCACACTGTCAGCATGGAGCCTGATGCAGGGCCCGAACCCGTGAAACCATCGAGATCATGACTTGAGCTGAAACCAAGAGTCAGACGCTTAACTGACTGAGCCACCCAGGCACCCCATGAATGATTTTTCTTTAAACGTTTTTGCTTACGTGTACTTTCTATTTTTTTACAATAGATTAAAAAATAGCGTCCCCAATGTCTTGCATAGTGGTGACATCTAACACCCACCCCCATCGGGCAGCACAAAGAGACATCAAAAGACGTCAAAAGATGAGCAAACGATGTGAGTAGGTAATTAGCCACAGAAGGAGAAGCACAAATGGCCAATATGAAGAGGTATTTGTTCTCACTACTCATTGGATGTCTAGATTAGAACATATGATTCCATTTTCACCTATAGAATTAGCAAAGATTTCAAGAAATGACAATGTCTAATGTTGGCAGGAGGCTGGAGAAGTAGGCATTCTCACACACTGACGGGGAATATACTCTGGAAATCAATTTGGCAGGAACATATTACTTTTTGAACATGTCTGTGTACTTGTATATGCATTTAGGGCTGATTCAAATGTCAGTTTCCTTCATGTCAATCTGTGGTGATTTGAGACTTAATGAGGGGTGGAGCTATATCATTTCATCCAGCCCTGTGACCAGAGAGATACTTCAGAAGTGCTTTGGAGGGTGATTATGATATTGATAAATAGTTTAGCACCCTGAATGTACAAGCAGTCGTCAGTCATTGACGGAAAGCCTACTCAGCAGTCAGTGCCTTGCTAGATCTATGAAGGATTCAAGAAGAATAAGGTGGGGTTCCTGTTCTCACAGCTGAACTCCAGAGTCAGGACAAAGCTCAGTCCAAAATGGGGAAGTGTGCAGGTAAGCTCGATTGTGAAGTAGAAACTTAAGGGCTCAGCAATCCGCCAGCTCATAATCATCCTTGCAGAAATAGCGAGGACCCTGGGGAGGAGGAGCTCCTGTTTCATTTTCCCTGCTCACTCCATCTTCCTCCCGCACTGATGCTTTGGTGAACACTTACCACGCAGCACGGCGGTTGCATCTGAGTTTGCCTTGTTTCCCTGGCAGGCAGTGAACTCTTTCAAGTGTAGCCCAGGGCAACCCAGATAGTTGATGAGGGAAAGTTTCTGTGTCGAAATATTCCAGGTGATAAATGTAGAAGGAATGATAGCGTTAGAATCTTACTATCTTGCAAAACGTCCGTGGAATAGTGGGTCTAGGCACTGATTGCCGGTGGTGGTTAACATTGTGAGGGACATCTAGTCATCAAGTGCCGCCAATGGGAATATGAAACACTACCTATGAAACGTTCTTGCATGGGTGCCTGGGTGGCTCAGTTGGTTAAGCGTCCCACTTCAGCTCAAGTCATGATCTCATGGTTCATGTGTTAGAGCCCCGTATCAGGCTCTGCACTGACAGCACAGAGCCTGGAGCCTGCTTCGGATTCTGTGTCTCCCTCTCTCTCTCTCTCTCTCTCTGCCCCACCCCTGATTGTGCTCTCTCTCTCAAAAATAAATGTAAAGAAAGAAAGAAAGAAAGAAAGAAAGAAAGAAAGAAAGAAAGATTCCTGCCAAACCGCTCTCCCCAAACCCCCCCAAAAAAACAAAACCCAAATCAGATTGAGCCTCTAAATCTAACATTTAATTTATGGGAAATTCAGGGGAGGAGCAACATGTTAAATAATACTAGAGGAATTCAATCAGAAAAATCCCAAATGGGGGAACTCTATGGAAAAATGTACCTTATTCTTCAACAAGTAACAAGGAGGAAGAAAGGAGGGAAGAGGAAACTTTAGGTTAAAACTTTAGGCATATCAGTCAAATGCAGTATGTGGACCTTGCTTGGATCCTGATTTAAACAAACCAATTATTAAATATATATATATATTAAATTATTAAATTAAATTAAATTAAATTAAATATATTAAATTAAATATAATTAATTTATTAATTATAAATCAATATTTATAAATTATAAATAAATTTATTTTAAATTTATTTTAAATTTATAAAAAATAAAATAAAATATAAATTATATTAAATTAAATATATATTAAATTATTAAATTAAATTAAATTAAATATATTAAATTAAATTATTAAATATATATATATATATATATATATATATATATATATATATATAATCATGGCAATTTACTACTAAGGGGGCTATCTGATATTAAGGAATTATTGGTGAATCTGTCAGACCTAACAATGTTGCTGTGGTTTTGTAAGCCCTCCACCACCCCGCTTTTTAGAGGCATAAACTTAAATATTTACAGATGGAAAAAAGAAGAAAGGCTGGAGATGGAAAGGGAGATGAGAATAAATGAATAGGTATTAATTCTCCTGAACTACCGGATGTGGTTGCAGGTTGACTGGGGAGTGTGACACCCTCTTCCCCGATCCTTTCCCTTTGCCACAAGCTCCGACTAAAGCATGCCTGAGACTGTCAACTGAACAAAATGTGCCCTCGAGAAAAAGAACACACTAGCAAAATGCAGTACTTCCATCACGTGCAGAAAACTGGAATCCGCCTCAGACCGTGCCCGCGGCGGCGGTCAGGCCTCCCGCGGATCCGGCTGATAGCACACTTCCTGCTTCAGGGACTGTGTTCTTTTGTGTGGCTTTTCTGAGCCCACCGCCTGCATAAATCTGCTGCTTTCTACCCAGACACTGTTGCTTCACTTGGAAATAATTATCTCCTTCTCCACATGCACCCTGTTCCCTTCACCCACATCCCTTATCATGCCATGATAATCACACACTGAAGCAGATGTAAAAGGCACAAACGGAGCATTTGCTTGACGACTCGAGAGCCTTGTGTCATTGCACACAAAGAAGAAAGTGAGGAGGAGCCCTATCTGCCATCGCAGGACTCACACTGGAACATGTACCCATTAAAGAACAATTGAGTGGATTTTTTAGAGCTAGAATTTTTTTCCCCCATTAGTTCTCGCAGCAAACCAGGAAGAGTGGTAGTTATAGTTGCTGGCTTTTCAAGCCAGGACCCTAAGATACAGAGCTGTTGTTACCAGTCTAGAATTATGTTTGTCTTATGAAATCGTTTGTGAATCCACAAATAATTACTGTGCACCTGCTGGGCCAGGTTCTGAGAATATTACTCCCATTACGAGGTAGACATGGTCTGTGCTTCTCCACATGGCTGGAGCTTCTCTGGGCAGAGGGTGGAACGAGAGGGAGTTAGCAGGGACTGACTAGATGGTTTGAGCTTTGTAGGTTGTAGGGATTTTGTCTAATTGGATGGGAATCCGGTGGAGGCTTGTAGTCAAAGGAATGACACGATCCAATTTATGTTTGAAAAGATTATTCTGGTTCCTGTGTGGAAGATGGGCTGAGGTTAGGGTTGGAGGGATGGAGAATAGAGGCTGGAGGTCAATTAGAGATTACAGAGGTGGCCCAGGAGAGGGAAGGTGGTAAGCTGGACTAGGGATGGATTCTGGAGAAGGTAGAGTTGGCAGGATTTGCTGATGGATTGGCTGTTGGGGAAGAGAAGAAAGAGAGCAAGGAAGTCTCTAAAGTTTTTGGCCTGAGCAATTGGGTGTTTGGTATTTCCATAGGGCAGAATGGATGAAAAACAGGTTGAAGGAGAAATCTTCATTTCTATTTTTAGACTGTTAACTTTGAGACATCAATCAGTCATCCCTGTGGAGATGAGTTGGCATTTAGATAGAGAGATCTGGAGTTCTGGGGAGAGACCTGAGGTGGAAATACAGATTTGGGAGCCAATGGCTCTCGGATTGGTTAAGATTACCTAAGGAGACTGAAGATACAGAAGACAAAGGACACTCTACATGTAAGAGGGGGCAGGGGAGGAGCAAACAAAACGCAGCAAATCCCTTACATGCTCCAGCAGCTCACCCCGCCTTCAGAATGTGCCACAAGCCAGTGAGGTATGAAGAAACACATGACGGAGAGAAGTCATGGCAGACAAGAGAAAAGAGCCTGCCATGAAGTAGGGGTGGCAGCTGGGCAGAAATGCTGCAGGACGAACTGGTACGATAATAACAGAGGTGACTGCCAGGGTTGGGAACATAGAGGTCAACTGTGCGGGCTCCAAGTGTGGCGCCCCCTTGATGAGGGCTGAGTAGTGAAAGGCTGGCAAGAAAGTGGAGACCAAGCCTCTGGCAGAGTTTGTCGTGAAGGGAAAGGAAGAAATGGCGCAGGAGCTAGGGGAAGATATGCTGTCAAGGAGGTGAAGCTTTAGTGTTGGGTTGTTTGGATCTTTGGCTTTTAGGGATCCGAGGTAATAGAACGAGTCTGTGCTGACACAGGGCAAACTGATGATTCAGGAGAGAGAGAAGGCATACTTGTAGAGAGCTGAGAACCGAAGGTTGGGAAGCGTAGGTTGGGGGTTGCCCTTAGAGAGAAGAGACATCTGTCATCACAGCAGGGAAAGCAGAAGGTGTGACATTCTTTCTCCAAGTCTCTTTGACGCTCAGAGGCCCCTTGTGTGTGCACCACTTGAGCAAGGCCTGCTCTCTGAATTGTCAGTAGAGGAAACCAGAGACCAAAAATTAGCCCAGAGGAGTGCATATAGCTAATGATGGACTTTCAGACACCACACTGGAAAGACATAGCTGGGCTGTGAAGAGTGTCTTGTTGGTTTCCCTGAAGCCACAATTTTTGGGTGATCATCTACGCCATTTAGGTATAAGACTGGCCATGGAAGTTGCATCATTTTTTCCCATAGGATCCCTTAACCAAGTCATGAGTCCTCAAGCATTAAAAGGAATAGCACCTGAGCCCTGAGCTGGCTTCACCTCTGTAGATCTTTTTTTTTTTTTTTTTTTTTTTCTGTAGATCTTTTTATTTTTTTATTAAAAAAATTTTTTAATTAGTTTTCTTCATTTTTGAGAGGCAGAGAGAGAGCACATGTGGGGGAGGGGCAGAGAGAGAGGGAGACACAGAATCCGAAGCGGGCTCCAGGCTCTGAGCTGTCAGCACAGAGCCCAATGCGGGGCCTGAACTCACGAACTATGAGATCATGACCTGAGCCGAAGTCAGATGCTCAGCCGACGAAGCCACTCAGGCGCCCCACCTGTAGATTTTATTTTGTGCCCTGGGGTTGTATTTTAAGACTAAGTTCATCGCCCTTTTAGAATTGACTCCCAGGGGAAAGATTGTGTCTCCCAAAAATTTACCGTAATTACTTTCATGAGGAAACAAGAATATTTGACCAATCGTGGTTTCCTTTTTCTTTTCCTACAAGAACTCTCAGAAATAAATGTAATGCTTGATCACAAGAACTTAGAGTTTTGACCTCTTAGGTTTTTATTTTCTATTTTTATATCTTTTCTTTTGTTTCATTTTTTATTATTTTTTTTTACTTTGAAATAATAGCAGATTCACATGCAGTTTTAAGAAATAATACCAAAGGATCCTGTGAACTCTTTGCCTGGTTTCTCCCAATGGTGACATCTTACAAGACTATAGTACAGTTTCACAACCAGATATTGATATTGATTCAGTCAAGATACAGAACATTCCATCTCTCCAAGAATGCATGATGCTGCCCTTTTATAGCCACTCTCTTCTGTCCCCACCGTCTCCTTAACCTTTGGTAATTGCTAACCTGTTCTCCATTTCTATAGTTTCGTCATTTCAAGAATGTTATATACATTATGTAACTTTTGGGGATTGGCTTTTTTTCACTCAACATAGTTTTCTGGAAATTCATTCAAGTTGTTGCATGTATCAGTGATTTGCTCCTTTGTGGATGAGTAGTACTCTGTGACGTGGATGTAACACAGTTTATTTAATTCATCCTTTGAAGGGCATCTGGGTCATTTCCAGTTTGGAGACTATCACCAATAA
Organism: Panthera pardus; assembly: GCF_024362965.1. Taxonomy (NCBI): domain Eukaryota; kingdom Metazoa; phylum Chordata; class Mammalia; order Carnivora; family Felidae; genus Panthera; species Panthera pardus. The sequence continues at coordinate 102,928,584 of NW_026526810.1, forward strand.
GGCTGCTACAAACATTCATGTACAGATTTTGATGTGAATGTGAGTTTTCACTTTTCTGAGCTTCTATCTTTTCTAGTGAGTTGTATTAGGTCTTTTTCTGTGAATGAATAGTATATAATCATCAATAAACAAAGGCCATCTACTTTCTTCTTTGTGATTGCTATTAGCATGCTATTACCCTCTATCTTCACAGCTTCCCAGTCTCTGACTCCTCTCATGGGCTGGAAAAAAGCAGATGAAAGTTGGAAGAGTTACGTAGCATGTTTGTGGGTCAAGTGGAGCCTGGGTTCTGGTATATGGTCTCAACTCCTGGCTTTTATATGAAAGCTGCTGCAGTTCTTAAGATACAGTTTATTTTTATTCTTCTCTCCAGGATTCTGGACTCTAGCAACCATGTTGGTTTCAAGTGGCTTGTGTAGAACAGGCTCAGAGATGTGGTTCGGCTTTCTTTCATGTATGTAGGCAATCAAAAGTCCTAAAGGAGATGGAAGCACAGTTGACCCCCTAGCCCCACTTCAGGCTGGGTGTAAGATTTGAAATTAAGATAATCACTTCATGGAACCACGGTTTATACCATCTCTGCTGAAAAGAATGCTGGATTCAAAGAAAGAGACAGAATGAATCCACCATGAAACCCAACCCAATATTTTTGTTGAAGCCACGTCTGATAGACCATCGATGGAGGAATGAAGGATGGGAAACCACGTGCACCAGTTCATTTTCTAGAACGGTCTAAAGTGACGCATACAGGGGTGCCTGGGTGGCTCAGTCAGTTATGGGTCTGATTCTTGATCTCAGTTCCGGTCTTGATCTTGGGGTCATGAGTTTGAGCCCTGTGTTGCACTCTGCGCTGGGTGCGAAGCCTACTTAATAAATAATAGGTAAATAAATAATAAAGTGACACATACAGCTAGATATGGCCCTCACTCTGCTGTACTAGCATAATATCTAGAAGCCAAATTTTATTTGCTCATTTATTTCACTCAACGCTCTGCTCACTGGGTGCCCGGTTCGGGTGGGGGCTGGAAACTGAGGAATTAAGATGTTCTTCCTAAGTTCAAGGAGCTCACCGTCCAGTGGGAGAGGCAGATAAATGTTTAGATAGTCATGACATGATGCACCAAGTGCTATTCTAAAGTTTGCAAGTAGCAGTGGTGACAGCAGCAGCCTCCAGTGATGAGGGGGTGGCGTCAGCATTGGGTGCAGGAATGTGGCCTTGCCTGTGGTTGTGACTAATCGTCTGCCCTCCCTTTATTCTTGTCTGTTTTCTAAGCTTTCCTGATAATTCTACCCAGTATATTCCCAGTAAATTATCTGTCTACTTAAATCAACCAGACAGTGTTGATGGAGAGATAGGCCACTGGTCTCAGATTCCTAGGAAAACTTCCAGAATTGTTTTTTGTGTGTATGTAAATGCAGCACGAAGCCTTACGTGGTATAAAATGTTGAAATACTTCCATGTCAGTTGGTAAATAGACACTGGCTCTACCCCCATGGGACCCCAAACTCCCTGGTCCCTCCCTTCATTCCCTGTCCCCTATGATCTGTCATCTCAAGGGGTTACACCAGGCAGAGGTGCTCTGGTGGCATTCTTCCTGATTGACAGGTGCTTCTGGTGAAGCACTGAATGTATACAGTATACACATATAGGTGGATGTATGTAAGTATGTGGAAGGTGTATATTCATGACAAATTCATCCCAATGGGGTGAATCCTACTACACACACATACTACTACACATTCTGTATGGCTAATGTGAGATCTTTCCATATCAGCACTTGTAGCCTTTTCAAATGGCTCTTTGGCAATCCATTCCGTGGATTTAACCATAAATGATTTAATCAGTTTGGGGAGGTTTCAAAAAATAGAGATGCCCTGCCCTCATTTCTTAACACCAACTTCAAGATGAAGATTCAGGAAGTCTAGGAAAGGGTTGACTCTGTGAATTTTCCAAACTTTCCAGGTGGTTCTGATTATCGGCCAGGTCTGGGATTTTTTTGGCAGAAGCAATGCATCAGTTCACCCTACAAATATGGAAAGCCCACAAAAAGCCATGAAGCTTCATTTTTTTAAAGAAGGTCTACCTTCTCCTCTCTGGGACACAAGATATAAAATAAACAATATAAAAACCTGTGTTGAAAGGCTTCCAATACTTCAGTTCATCATTGCCCTGGCTTGCTACCAGACTGTAAATTTTCTCTGGTTAGCAATAACTAAAAGGAATGCCATTCTGGAAGCAAGATGAGGGGCAGAGACCTCTCAGTAAGTTCCAGATATCGAGGCCAAGCTTTTGCTTCTTCCAAAGAACACTGCTGTCCCTCCTGTATTTAGAATAAATTCAACTTTGATTGTCCTCCAGGAACTGAGCAGTGGCCAAACATCAGTATTTCTTCAGATTTGGAAATGAATTTTGATTGTTTCTTCATAAGTCGGCATAATGCTTAGATAATCAACTGCAGTTCTTGGCAAAGATTAAAATGTGAACTCAGTTCACCACTCCCAGACTATCTGGAAACCAGGAAAGTATATTTATGGGAAAAGAGGTTTATATAAATACTTTCTTCAGTGACCCACATGATGGAGTTGAGAATAAATATCTTGCTTTTGGTGGATGATACCAAATTAGGTGGAGCTGGCAACATCCCAACACTGAGAACTAAACTCAATATGACCCTTTTAGATTGGCCTTGACAAAAAAAAAAAAAAATGATTCGCACCATAAATACAAGATGAGAAATGGCTCACAAGCACTATAGTAAAAAATAAAATGTTACAGAGTTTCAAAGTTAACAGCTGGTTTGTAACTCCAAAATTAGTCAGCAATAGGGAAAATATTGGGAAAACAAAAGAACATAATGCTGGAATGTTAATGTGGAGAAGATAAGCACAATTTCTGAATACTTTCCCACATATGGCCTTCGTAGGGCCTTAGCTAGAGAACACGCCTATCCAGTTAGGGCCTTCATAATTTGGGAAGACTATCTAAAAACAATTCAGTGGGCCCTGAGAACTGTGGGTGGCTGAGATGACCAGGGGTGGGGTGGAGAATCTCTAAGAGACATTTTAAGCTAAATGGAATTAGTAAACATATCAGAAAGAGAACTCAAAAACGGCCTAAAAACTATCTTCTAATATTCATGGTGTGATTATAAAGAGAGTGTTGAATATCTTTTTCTCTCTTCCACAGAGGGCACACCTGGAAATCAAGAGGTGAATATTAATAATTCAGATTAAGCTAGGTCTAAGGATGAGTTTGCTTGAAGTAGATTAGTGGGCCGGTGTGTCGTAGCTGGAGAGCACAGAGCATGGTCTCTGGAGCCAGACTGCCCGGGTTCACATCCCGTTCCACCACTTACTCCCTGTGAGGCCTTGGGCAGGCCTTACTTTCCCTCAAGCTACCTCACTTGTCCATGTGAGTAGTGGGGAAGCCAAGAGCGTCAGCCTTATAACATCATGGGAAGGATGGCATGAGATGATTATGCAAAGCCCCGAGAAGTGTGTGGTTATTGGCTGATGACTATGGATAGGAAAACTTCGAGAACAGGCTCCTGGAAGTGATTCTTGAGTCTCTTCTTAGGCATTTGAAAGACTATCTCAAACTAATGGTTAAATCCGTAGTGCTAATTCGAGTCAACTCTGTGAAGGACACATGGTTTAGTCATAATTTCAAAATTGCCTCATTCTATCACATTCTTATCTCACAAAATTATTAACCTTATATACCCAGCGGTGTCTGCCTTGCACACAATATACATAGTCAATCACATATTCAGTCAGGATTACAAGCCTGAATATGTTCATGAGAATATTTGCTCCTTAATCTTTTGATATTGCAGAAACATTAGCAAATAGTCTTCATAACAAATCATAAAATACGTTCCTCCCTGAATTTTGTCTCAATGAACCAGTTTAATTCAATTTAATTAAATTCCATTCAGTTTAAGTAACCATTATTGAAGACCTGTGTTAGGCCCTTAGAAAGACTAGTAATGCTTGTCTCCTGCCTTTAGAGACTGCATAGTCTACCAAGAAAAGGGTGAAAGAAAAACAGTTCATTTTAATATCGTGTGATAGATGGCACATTTCGGGTGCCAACTGCTATGTAGAAGCATAGAGCCTGACTGATGACTTTTGCCTGGGAATCACCAAAGGCTCACAGAAGCTCAGACATTGAACTGAACTTCGAAGAAAGTGGGGAGGTGAGAGCGTTTCTTGAGGTGAAGCTGAGAGGAGATCTAGGAGTGACAGCTTCTGTCAGGTCCAGGGACCGCACTTGGCACGCAGAGTGAGGAACATGGTGGCATGAGGAAGAGGAGGCATGGTGAGGGGACAGGAGCTGTTGCTCCAGGAGCTGATAGCACTGAGCGACACTTCCTGGCTCTGCTGGCACCCTGCCCTGCCTCGGGGTCCATCAGTGGCCAATCGTGGGAATGGACGGGGTGGCCTCTCCCAGTTCCTCTCCTGCCCTCTGTGTTGGGAAGAAATTCATGTAACTTGTAGGGACTTGTCCATATCCTGAATAGAGGAAAAAAAGTCCACATTTCAACATTGTGGTCTCAGGGAAGTAATGCCCCTCTTTATATATAAGGAAGAGTTGAACAAACACTGGATTTAGAGTCAGGTTCTAGGCTTGGGTTCAGATCCCAGCTCTGGGGACATCAGGTTGGCTCAGTCAGAAGAACACGCAGTTATTGATCTTAGGGTTGTGAGTTTGAGCCCCATATTGGGTGTAGAGATTACTTAAAAATAAAATCTTAAAAAAAAAAATCCCAGCTCTGTCATGTAACTGTCTATTCTGGGTAGGCCGTTCATTGGCACTCAAGTTTTTCTGGACAAGGGCTTAATATGTTCAGCTCAGAGGACCCTGATAAGGATGAGATGAGAGAGTGCATATGAAAGCAGCCAGCTTAAAGTAGATGTTCCATTGACATTTGAGTGATTTTTTGATATTGTTACTGTTTTTATTTTGCCTAAGTAATGTTGGCATAGAGCTATGACATTTCCAAATGATCATGAACATGAAGCAGTATTAGGGGCAACAAGAACTCTGAGGCTAAGGGCTTAAGCTGCACCTCCTCCACTGAAAACTCAGAGTAAGAATCATATGTGTGTGTGTATGTGTTTATCTGTCTGTCTATCATCTATCTATCATCTATTTTTAACCATTCTTACACATTTGGACCAAATCATTTTCAAAACAGTAAATAGTAAATGCCAGAGTAAGACATCTTATCTGTGATAAATGGAGTAGAAGGAACTTTTTCCTCCAACTCTGTTTCTTTTTTTTTTTAAGTTTATTTGTGTGTGTGTGTGTGTGAGAGAGAGAGAGAGATAGAGTGCGAATGGAGGAGGGGCCGAGAGAGAGAGAGAGAGAGAGAGAGAGAGAGAGAGAGGGAGACACAGAATCTGAAGCAGGCTCCAGGCTCTGAGCTGTCAGCACAGAGCCCGATGCGGGGCTCAAGCTCACAGACCATGAGATCACGACCTGAGCCAAAGTCGAAAGCTCAATGGACTGAGCCACCTGGGTGCCCCTCCTCAACTCTGTTTCTAAGGATTCTGGTAATATCTGCCCAAATCACAGAAGTATGTTAGAAGAAGGCACTCATTCAGTTTATTTCTATGTTTCAAATTGGTGCAAGTATAGAACACTCTATGGTAAAGTGGGAAAATTTAAGAAACCCCACCCACGCCCTGGATGTTTTTGTGAAACTTTCCATAATAAGAACAATAAGGAGAAATAGTAGGGGCCCCCGGGTGTCTCAGTTGATTAAGCATCTGACTTTGGCTCAGGTCATGATCTTGTGGTTCATGAGTTCAAGCCCTGCATTGGGCTCTGCACTGACAGTGCAGAGTCTACTTGGGATTCTCTCTCTCCTCCTCTCTGTGTCCCTCCCCCACTTGCACTCTCTATTTGTCTCAAAATAATAAATAAATAAATAAATTTAAAAAAGAAAAGAGAGCAAGGTGGGTGGTGGTGGAGAACACAGACGTCCTTGAAGATCCGGGCTTAGAGTAGGTTAGGGGACCTCTTTTAATCTCCCTTCAGACATTGGGGTTGTTTTCTCACTGATGTTTTCCTAAATAATAAGAAGGCAGTTCTGTTATAAATCAGTCCTTGGGGTTACAAGGAGGGCAGCCGTGGTGCCACTGACCAAGTCAGTCCCCACCCAGCAGGCTCAGGATCCTGAGGAGACAAAGCTGCATATATGTTCCTGAGCACCAGCTTGTCTCTGGACATGGCCAATGGCCCCAGCATCATTAACAGGAAGTCTTTATTTTCAAGGCTGGGCAGGAGACAGGCAGCTGGACAAGGAGTGTTCAGTGCTTTGCTATGGTACAAGGTCAAGGCCTTTTTCAAATCAAATGACAAATGACAGATCGTCCTTTGTCCATCCATTGCTGAGTGACACCCGAGGCCCCAGGAGGAATAGTTGGTGCCCGTCATGAGACGCCAGGCCCTCATCACATGCTTGTGTCAGACTCTAAACTAAGAGGCGATGAGCCGGCCTTGCGGTCCTGCTCCTGATGTCTGGCCAATGTCTCTGCTTTCACCCTGTTCTCTTCTTTGATATCTGGTTTCACAGATGCCAAATACAAACCTCATTGATTCAGCATTTGGGATCACTGGACCTGAACAAACTGAAGTTTTCCCTTGCAACACCTTTAGTGAAGGATTTGATTAAGCAAGCAACATAAAAAGTTGTTAGAGGAAAGGGAGATTTAACCCCTTACAATAATAAATGTATTAAAAACAACTTTAAGTAGGGTTGGTATGTTAGCCTTTGGTGGTAGATAGGTTTTCTATTTTGGCCCTTTTCCATTTGGTTGGCATGATGTTATGTCTGAGTTTATTTAAAATAGTGCTGGAGCGCCTGGGTGGCTCAGTCGGTTGAGCAACCAACTTTGGCTTGGGTCATAATCTCACGGTTTGTGAGTTCGAGCCCCGCATCGGGCTCTGTGCTGACAGCTCAGAGCCTGGAGCCTGCTTCCAATTCTGTGTCTCCCTCTCTCTCTCTGCCCCTCCCCCACTCATGCTCTGTCTCTGTCTCAGAAATAAATAAACATTAAAAAATAAATAAATAAAATAATAAAACAGTGCTGTGGTTGATTAGCAATGTCTCTCTGGGCTCATGAAGGATATCAGAAGTGGTAGGAAATAGGCTGGGTATTTGCTTCCTTGGTAGCATTCAAACCTCTTTTAGAAACAGCTGTGTGAAGAAAACAAATAAAATTAAAGCAAATGACATTAATTAAGCATTTGTTATGTTTTAGACCTATGCTAGCTATCATAATTATTTTTTTCATTTGATTCTCATTGTACTCTGAAAATTAGTAATGATTATTTCAATCTTACAAATGGGGAAGTTGAGTCCTATAGTTGACAAAAGTCACATAGCCAGTTAGTGGAGCCACATTACAGATGAAGGTTTGTTTGACTCCAAAGTCTATGCTCTTTCAGTTAAAATAAAAAGGACCTCTAGTTAGCAATACATTAAGAGACTCAGTACAGGGTGCCTGAGTGGCTCAGTAGGTTAAGCTGACTCAGTTTCAGCTCAGGTCATGATCTTGTGGCTTAATGGGTTCAGGCCCCACATTGGGCTCTGCACTGACAGTGTGGAATCTGCTTGGGATTCTCTCTCTCTCTCTCTCTCTCTCTCCCTCTCTCTCTACTCTCCCCCACCTGCACTGTCTCTGTCTCTCTCAAAAATAAATAAACTTTAAAAAAAAAAGACTCAGTACATTAAAAGGTTTCAGTATTTATGGCAACACTTTCAATTTAAAAAGTTTAAGTGGAGGGAGCACCTGGCTGGCTCAGTTGGAGGAGCATGTGACTCTGGATCTTGGGGTTGTGAGTTTGAGCCCTGTGTTGGGGGTAGAGCTTACTTAAAAAAAAAAGAGAGAATAAATAAATAAATAAATAAATAAATAAATAAATTTAAGTGGAGGTAAAATGGAATAATAAAAAAATACTAAATGAATTCAAAAGAAGACAGGGAAAGAGTAAAAAGAAAGAAAAGATGTGACAAATGGAAAACAACTAGCAAGAAGGTAGATTGAAATCCAACATATCCATAACTACATTAAATGTAAATAGCCTAAACCACCCCTAATAAAAGGGAGAGATTATCAGGTTGAATAAAAAAGGCTAGACCCAACTAGATGCTGCCTATAAGAAACACACTTGAAATATAAAGACACAAATAAATTATAAGTAGAAAGATGGAGAAGGATAAATCATGCTAACAGTAAATCACAAGAATGCTGGAGTGGACTTTAAATACAAGGAGTATTACTGGCAATAAAGAAGTCCATTATATAATGATAAAAGAATAATTTTACCAAGAAGACATAACAATCCTAAATATAAATGTACCTAATAACAGAGCTTCAAAATATCTGAGATAAAAAAAATGATAGAAATGGAAGAAGAAATGGAGAAATTCATAATTATAGTTGAAGATTTCAACACTTTTCCCTCAGGAAGATGGAGTGAGTAGACAAAGCAGATGGTAGAATAGTAAGTTTAGAGAACACTTGAACAGCACTAGTAACCAACTTGACCTAACTGACATTTATAGCACATTCCACCTGACAGTAAATACCCATTCTTTTCAAGTGCACACAAAGTGTGCCCCACTAATAATCTGGACCATAAAACAAACCTTAGCAAATTTAAGAGAATTGAAATCAAAGTATGCTTTCTAACCACAATGGAATCATAAACTAGAAGTCAATAAACTAGAAGGGATATCTGGAAAATCCCTTAATATTTAGAAATGAAACAACACACTTAAATATCCGAAGGGTCAAAGAAGAGATCACAAGGGAAATTAGAAAATATTTTGAGTTGAATGAAATAGTCTAAAGTGCTGACATTTTACAAAGTCCACCTGGTCTGAATTAGTGTGATCTGCCTCCAGGTTTTAAGGCGATGTGCCACTGGGACAATTTTATTAAAACACAGGAGCAAGGACACTGCAGTCTCATCAGTCCCTAAAATGAAAAGCAGATGGGTAATGTCTATACAAGGCCCTCCCCTCCTGCTCCCCATCTTCCTGTATTCCTGGTTCTGCCCTGGTTGCAGATCCCAGGTGAACACATCCCCAACAGAATTTGACTCCAGACACCATACTAGTGTTGTTTCCTTCTGGGGGAGCATCTTGCCTATGTTAAGATCACTGTGCAGTGAACCAAGAGGCAGGAGGCTCTCTCCTCAATAAGGAGTCAGCTGTCTTAGTGGCTCTGGGTTTAAATGCCTTTAAATAACAGCACCAAGCATGTGTCCTGCCTCTTGCAACCTTCCGGAGAGAACCAGAGGCCTGTGTGAAATTCATTTCTTCATCATAGGAACTGACGCACGGGACTTAGACAACAAGCAAAATCAACTGAGGTGTGGGGATATGTAGATTCCATGCCACTAACTGTAATCATAACACATAGGTACTGCTTACTCCGGCATTGTCGCTTTGAACCTTACGCAACCCCATGAAGTAGGTCCATTCTGCAGAGGAGAGACTAAGGCCGGTAAGTGGCAGAGCTGGAAGATGGAATCCAGTCTGTTTGCTCTAGTAGCTGAGGACTCTAAGAGGCTTCATACTAACATACACAGTCTCAATGCCCACAAGGAGCCCTGACAGAAGCCTTATCATCAAATGGGGAAAAGGATGATGGGGGTGTGTCAGTACCCGTACAGAGGAATCAACAGAGACCCAGAGAGGTCAAATGACTTACCCATGGTTGTTAGGCTATTGATGGCAGATCTCAAGCTAGGACTCAGCCCTTCTAATCCCCAGACCAGTGCCCTTTGTTCTACACAGGCCGTCTCCCTCACCAGGGTGCCCCAGGAGGATCATTCATTGTTCTTCTATCCTGGTGTATATACTTTCCAAAGCTGCAGTGCGACCAGCTGTAGATGAAGATGTGGATATAATGAACAGAGCAGAGGTAATATTAGTGGGCACTCTTCTGAGAGCTGCTTGCTGTGGGAGAAGGGGAAAGGACTGGGAATTACTGGGCTGTGTGGATCCATATAATATGAATCTGGTCAGAGAGGCTCAGGTCACACATGAGCTCTCTGAGCCTCTATTTCCTTGTCTACAAAATTGGGGTTAATAGTGCTAATGACCTCATGAAGTCACTGTGAATATTAAATATTAGAGCTAATGCACATAAGGCACTCAATCCAGTGCGTGGCGCATAGAAAGTGTCAAGGCGACTTTGGCACACATTTTCCAAGTGTTGCTTCTTCAGTCTGCCTAGGAATTGCTTGAGTGTACCCTCCTATAACTATAAAAATGGAAAAAAAAAAGTTGTTTTTCTCTTCCTTTCTTACCATCTTGAGAGTGATGGTTTCTACCTGTGAGTCTTCCTCAGGTGCTCACCTACCTGCCTGGGGCTTTGAGACATTTGCCTGTCAAGTCCTGTCCTAACAGTCCAACTCAGAACCTCTCTTTTCTTTGAACACACACCACCCAGCTTTTAGGAAGTTCCTCCCTGGATCCAGAGAGGGTGTGTCTAGCAATGCATTCTTTCCAAAGCCCAGAAATGGGAGGATTCTATGAGAACACTTTGTAGAATATGTATATATATATTTGACAGGGGAGGATGAGAGTGCCTGAAAAAAAGAGCCTGTTATTTCACTTCTGAGTTTTGTACATTCCGCTTCTTCTGGAGAGGGTTAGGGCTCCACTTGACATTTTGAGAGATAGCATCTCTACAGTTTGCTCTGAGATCTGTAGGGAATTATCTCCAAGGTCTGGACCCCTTCCACTGGAAGAATCCAAAGCTGCCCACTGGGCAGATTGAAATGCTAGAATCTCTTCTCCTGGCACCAAAATGCCCAGAAATGAGCTCTTGATAGTAGGTATTAAGAGTCCTAAATACATTTTTTTCTCTGCTCTGATTCTTTTTATTTTTCCAAATGAAAATACCTTTTTTATTTTTTATTTTTAAATGTTTATTTATTTTTGAGACAGACAGAGACAGAATGTGAGTGGGTTAGGGGCAGTGAGAGAGAGGGAGACACAGAATCCGAAGCAGGTTCCAGGCTCCGAGCTGTCAGCACAGAGCCCGACGCTGGGCTTGAACTCACGAGCTGTGAGATCATGACCTGAGCTGAAGTCGGATGCTCAACCAACTGAGCCACCCAAGCACCCCAAGGTAGATTTTTAAAAATTGACTTTATTTGGAGGTGTGGTTTGGCTATCTCAAAGTGGTAAATTTACAGATGATTTTGTTCTTTTTCACTACCATTAGAAAGAATTACTTAAGTAATTTGTCCTAAGGAAGTAACCACTTATTCTGACAAAGATGTTTTCACAGCATTATTTATGGAGAAAACTACAAACAACCTACATGTTCACCAATAGGGAATTACTAAACAGAAGTACAGTTCCCCTATATAATGATATATAATACATCCACAAAGAGTGACGTTTATAAAGAATCTTTAATATCATGGGTAACACTCATGATAGAATGTGAAATAAAAAAAAAAAAACAGTCTATGTAAAAAAGGCAAAAACAAAACCCAAAACCAGTATATGTAATGACACAATCAAATGGCTACAAGTGTTCATGAGCGTGTGGAGGGACTGGAACGATCATATCCTACCGGTGGGACTATAAAACAGTACAAATACTTTGAAGAACGCTTTGACTTTTTAAAATGTATACATTTTAAAGTAAAGTTTTATTCATTTATTTTGAGAGAGAAAGCACGCAGGGGAGGGGCAGAGAGGGAGGGAGAGAGGAAGAATCCCAAGCCAGCTCTGTGCCGTTAGAGCAGAGCCCGACATGAGGCTCCATCCCACGAGCTGTGAGATCATGACCTGAGCCCAAATCAAGAGTCAGATGCCTAACTGACTGAGCCACCCGGGCGCCCCTAAAATGTATAAATTGAATATATAAACTTAAATGATTATTTAAAATAAGACCTTATGATCCAGCAACTTTACTCCTAGATATTTACTCGAGAGAAATGAAGACATATATCCACACGAAGACCTGTACATAGAAGCTTTATTCATAGTAGCCCCAAACTGAAAACCATCCAAATACCTATCAACAGGTGAATGTTGATAAACTGTGATGTATCCGTACAATGGAATAAACAGTGCTACTTAATCAAGAGGAATGAATACTTAGACCTGCAAAAATGTGGATGAACCTCAAAAACACTATGCTGAGTGAAAGAAGGCAACACAAAAGAATACATACCATATGATTTCATTTATATGAACACTAGAAAAACAAATCTATGATGACAGATAGCTGATGGGTGGTTTCCTGGAGCTGGGGATTGAGGGAACTGACTGGGAAAGGGCCCAGAGAACTTTTTGGGGTAATGGAAATATGTTGTATCTTGATTGTGGTAGGGGTTCTAGAAGTGCATGAAGAAATATTCATTGCCAGTATTTACAATATGATTAAATAAAAGATGTGTGTGTGTGTGTGTGTGTGTGTGTGTGTGTGTGCATGTGCACACAGATGTATACCAGATATAACATCATAGGATCTCAACTTTTAAAATAAAAAGGGGTGGGGAGCACCTGGGTGGCTCAGTCGGTTAAGAATCCAACTCTTGATTTCGGCTGAGGTCGTGATCTCATGATCGAGATTGTGAGATCTCATGGGATCGAGCCCCATGTCAGCTCTGCACTTGGCAGCAAGAAGCCTGCTTGGGATTCTGTTTCTCTCTGCCCCTCCCCTGCTCGCACCAACACTTTCTCTATCTCTCTCAAAATGGATAAACTTAAAAAATAAATCAATAAAGATAAAAGTAGAAAGGAGGGCAGGGAGAATACTGGAAGCATATTTACAGCAAGGGAGTGGTGGCTAACTCTGATTTGTGCAATTATAAGAGATTAAAAGATTATTTAAAACAATTTTTAGTGTTTATTTATTTTTGAGAGAGAGCACAAGTGGGGGAGGGGTAGAGACAGAGAGGGAGACACAGAATCTGAAACAGGCTCCAGGCTCTGAGCTGTCAGCACAGAGCCCAGTACAGGGTTCAAACTCGGGAACAGTGAGATCATGACCTGAGGCGACGTCGGACATTTAACTGACTGAGCCACCCAGGTGCCCCTGAAAGATTATTTTAACCAAAAAGATTATTTAGCTGGGTGGCCCAGTTGGTTAAGCATTGGATTTCGGCCTGGGTCATGATCCCAGGGGCATGGGATCAAGTCCCCTATAGGCTCTGTGCTGAGCGTGGAGCCTGCTTGGGATTCTCTCTCTCCCTCTGCCCCTCTCCTCTGCTCTCTTTCTCTCTAAAATTAAAAAAAAAAAAAAGATGAAGGATTGTTTTAATAATTTTCTGGGTTTTTCTAGATCTTGTCCCATGAACAAATATTAATATAAACGTTAGCAAATACATAAAAATAATTGTTGAAATTATTATTTAAATGAATTGCTTAATTTTTTGCATCTTTAAATATATTCAATCAGTTATATCTCAATACAGCTGGGAAAGAAAATTCAAAGACTTTGTGGTGACATATGTCTGTAGAGAACTAAAAAAGAGACAGCAGGCATGTTGTTCTCTAGCTTACTAGCTATCTTTACCAAGTCGGTGAACTGCATGCCAACCATAGCATGTGAGGAAGTAACTCCTATAATGCTGAGTAACACATCTCAGTATGGGCACCTCCTAAAAATTTAAAGGGTTTACACGAAGTAAGCGGATTTTGCACAAATGTCCTATCGAGATCATTGGCACTCACTATGGGCAAGGCTTTATTCCACGATCTTCACGGAGGTGGAGCTAATGAGACCTCCGGTTGGTCCTTTGGAGACCCTAACCTCAAAGGGGCTCTGTGGGTGGTCCTCATTCCCGGACCTGGGCCACCCAGTCACATGGGCGTAAGGGATGGACACCCTGGAGTGTTACTCTGTGGGGTGCATTACCCTGGGAAGGACTCCTTTTTGGAGAGACACTCCCAAAGCTGTCATCCCCAATGGCCATTTCCCTCCTTTGAGTCCATTTCCCCTCCAAAATTGTGGGAACCACAACTTCCTCCTCTTGGGTACCTCCCACTCCCTAAGCTCCTGTACATGAAGGTACCCAAGTACTAACTTTCACCAAAGTAGGTCATTTTGATTTAGTTGATTTGGTGGGGTGAAGGGAAAGAAGCCATCTCCCTTAAGAGAGGGTGCCAACGCCAGGGCTAAGGGAGAGAGTGGCAACCATGATCCTAAACTTCTCACAGGGTCAGAAATCCCTGGATGCTTCTGTACAGTTCTGGGGAAAGATTATGAAGTTGGCCACACTGTCCGCTGGCCCAGGTCAGAGAAGGTGCTTCCTCATTCTCTTCCTGCCTGCGAGCACCTCTTCATCCAGGAGATCCATTTTCTCCCAGACTGGTTTCGCCACCAGAACACGTTCCGTGGCTTAGCTTCTGTTCATAAACAGCTAGCCGTTCTGGTTGAAACCTGGTGCATCTTGCTCAAATGACCTTCACAGTGGCTCCCTATGTGTTTCTAGACCATGCTCTTTGGCCTTATTCTAACTTCTCCACAGAGTAGAGAGCCGAGAAATCTTGGCATCACTGTGCCTCATAGACTTGCCACCCACCACAGGAAGTGGCTGTGGCACTGAGAAACCAGGCTGGCCCTGCCCACAACACATAATTACTGGGTTGATCTTTGGATGGTCCGAGCCAGTGCCAAGTCTCTTGTACTTGCAGGAGCCAGGACATAACCCCCCGTCCTTTCTTCCAAAACAAACCCAAGGAGCATTTATTCTCTCTGCTGATTTCCTTTGATGAGGTTTTCCAGGGCCTGATGGATGACTCTGTTCCCTCACCTTGGCCTCTAATTACTACCCACACTTGCTTCCGTCTGTTGTGGTTTCTGAGCTAGGAATGGAAGTGTACTTGGATGTTTTATCATCGCTTTGGAACACACGCCGAGAAAAGCAGTGTTCCCTGTAATTTCCACTCCTCTGGATTTCTCTTCAGCCTTGGTTTTTGCTGAAACAGCACATGAGCCAAAGAACAGACAAGGTATGGGCACCTTCCCAAAGTGCCAGCTACCTCCCTGTCTTATCGAGAGTGAAATCAAATGATGGAGCAAGTTTTCACCTTGAATCAGTCATCGATCAGCAAGGAGGTGTGCCCTTACACACCCTGTCAGGGAGCCAGAGGGTGAGGGAGTTTCCCAGAGGTAGAGGCACGCCCTCTGCCCCCAAGGAGTTCGCCTTGTAGACTGTGCACTCAAGGGTATTCTCCATGCAGACCCCAGTGGCCAAAACTGAACAGATCCAGTTCTCAACCCAGGAGAAGACGCAGCGGCAACACGTGATTGAATGTGCTGCGTGTGCAGTGACAGCTCTACACATCCACAGCAACTTAAGGTCACCGTGGACTGGAGGGTTCTGGGAAGGTGACTTAGAAGAGGCTCCTTAAACTGAATCTTAAAAATCAAGGAAGCGTTATTCAGGGGGAAAGGGAGGGAAGAAAGTAAAGGGGCTCCACACTGCGTAAAAGTAAGGGCAAACCCAGTACGTCCAGGCACCTATGCTGTGACCCCCTCCTTTACTCTGATTTCCTTCCGGGCTTTCTCCTTCAACCGGTTTAATAGAATAAGAGAATCCTCTTAGGCTGCAGCCCTATACCTCCAAATCAAGAGGTGATCTGGACCCTGGAAGGTGAAGAAGCCTCTAAATTCCAGCCTCCCCACATCCACCCCAAGTAACCCAATGCACGTATATAAAGTCACTGAAGTGAAAATAGCTGATTACGGAAGCTGCAGGGGTGTGTGGAAGAGGGTGTTAGACCGATGGTGCCCAGGGTTAGTTGGGTGGAAGGTGAGCACGTGCGGGAGACCCAGAAAGGGCTGCTGAAGACCCTGTCGCATTGTGTAAGGAGGTCCGATGGCTTCACAGCTGTGTTTGTCTTGTAGGGTGGATAGAGGGGCAACTGGAAGGAAGGACTCAAGGGTTGGTCTGACTCACCTTCTGGGCTCTGCACGGAGCCTTCATAATCTGAGATTTTCTTTGTGGTGAGAGATGATACTTGCCATCCCTTCCACAGCTACAGGGGATTTCATAGTCAAAAATCTGTGCCTGTAAGGAAGATACCAGGAAAGACGTATGTGGTGAGCCCTGTGACCTTGGGCCCCTGGTCAGTCTCAGCGCCTCTGAAGTATGTCCCTGCAAGTGACCTCCAGTGTCCCAGTTGCCACCAACCCAGAGCCAGCTCTCGCCTCAGCTCCTGGCTTCCCCACCCTGCGCTCCTGGCAGCACTTTCTCCCCCTGATCCCCATGCCGCCGACAGCAGCCCAGGCGAGACAACAGCGTCCTGGACCTGCCCAGGCTCTTCCCCCGGGTCAGCACCCGGGAGGAGGGAGGTGGGGGAAGCAGCGGCCCAGGAAGTGGGAACAATGAACCCAGAGGAGGACACCAGGAGGCCTGTGCCTGACACAGTGGCCCCGGGACTGTTAACCTGCCTGGGAGCTGGCGGTATTTTGGTTTGAGTGTGGGAGTAGTTTTTTTGTTGCTATCCGTGTATTTATTCATCAGTGTTGGAACTCCAAGAGGGCATGTCTGTACTGTTCACCACAGTCTTCTAGCAAGAGGCATCATGATGGTGCTGCCGAGAGGAGGTCCCCACGAAGGTTCTGTCCGTGAGAAGAGAACACGAGCACCTGTAGGAGGTTCTGCTGTTTTGTTTCCTGCTGTATCCTCCCTGCTTGCCACATAGTAGACACTAAATAAATACTTGTTTATTGAATTAATTGCTTAAAAATCATGAGATCAAAGCCGGAAGCTTTAAAAAAAAATGTTCTATTTATTTATTTTGAGAGAGAGAGAGAGAGAGAGAGAGAGAGAGAGAGAGAGAGAGAATCCCAAGCAGGCTCAGTGCTGTCAGTACAGGGCTCCACAGGGGCTTGAACTCACCAATCGTGAGATCATGACCTGAGTGGACGGGAACAGTCCGACGCTTAACGGACTGAGCCACCCAGGTGCCCCAAGGCTGGAGGCCTTTTTTCAAGGTTGTAATCTGGGGAGAGCTGGGACAGAAATTTTGCAGAGCCTGAATTCAAGATCCATCCATCCATTTATTGAATACCTACTGTGTGCTACACACTGTGATAGATGTTTGAGGTACAGAAATGAATTAGATATGATCTGTCTTCAGGAGGGTCACAGGAGATTTGAAACAAATTAATGGCAAAAAAAAAAAAAAATGCTGCTGGAATTAGGTAGAAACAGAGGAAGTCTGTAGAAGGGGATTGAAGCATAGTCCTGGCCTCCAAGAGATGTTTTATAAAGAAGATTCTCCCAGCCTAAATTTCCTGATCTGTAATGGGGGGATAATACTCTCTTCTGTTTACTCCAGGGGTTGTCGTGAGGAGTAAATGAGCTAATGTGGGAACATGGCTCGGCACAGGGAAAGGCACGCAGGGGCACAGGGTGCAGGGGGTCCCCAAGGAAGAACAACAGGTTTCATGCAGGGAGGAGGTGCTCACAAAAGACTTCTCAGATGGGGCGCCTGGGTGGCTCAGTCGGTTGAGCGTCTGACTTCGGCTCAGGTCATGATCTCGTGGTCTGTGAGTTCGAGCCCCGCGTCGGGCTCTGTGCTGACAGCTCGGAGCCTGGAGCCTGTTTGAGATTCTGTGTCTCCCTCTCTCTCTGACCCTCCCCTGTTCATGCTTCCCAGCAAATAAAGGGGTCCCAGGAGGCCATGGAAGGGGTGCTTAATACAGGAATCACCCTGACCTCTGACGCCCGCCCCTCAACACACAATGCCCATCAACTGGAAGGCTCTGCTCTTTTCCAAGGAGCTCTGTGGTGTCAGCTGTGCATGTAGGGCCTTCTAAGGCATGATTACCAGGATGCGCTTCACCTACATCTGCAGGCACACAGAAGATTTACCCACACAGTTCAGCTGGGGGTGATCTCTTGGAACTGTCAGTCTGCCTGAAGGATGGGCCAAAGACCACCTAACTCTGCTCTGTTCTAAGCGCTTTATCTGTACTAACTCATTTCACCCTCAGAAAAACAAGCCAGCGAGGTAGGTGCGATTACTGGCCCCAGGCTCGAATTGAGAGTGCAGGGGCACAGAGAGGTTAAGTCATTTGCTTGAGGCCACACAGCTGGGACACGGTGGAAGTAGGCTTCGAACCCAGGCAGTCTGGTCCAGAGTTGGAGCTGTTAGCCACCACTCTAGTTACAAACACAAGGAGGGGTGGAGAATCACAGTCCTTACTGTTTCTATGGGTGTAAAAACCACTTAAGTTTGTTTCGGCAGGAGTATCAGAGACCTACAGTTCTAGGGTCTAACCCTCAGTTCTAGGGTCCTGGAGACTAAAACTCTGAAGACTACAGACTCTTCCCAGGAAAGCACACGGTTGCGTATGTAATTCTGGGGGTTTGTGGGTCTCCTGAAGCCTCTCCAAACACCCCTTACAAGACTGTGAATTGGGGGTTGACAGGGCCAAGATTTCCTATTTGGCCTGGAGATGGGGGTGGGGCTGGGGGTGGGCGTGGGGTTTGCTGGAGACACCAAGCCCGAGGCAGACTCCGGCTGCCCGGCTTAGTGCTCTGGGGATGAAAGCATTCATTTCAAACTCTGAATCATCCGGTGCCATTTCTTCACACATTTCTGCAAGAAAAGAAGGCTTTATTTGGAATGATTCACCAACATATAAATCAAGAGACATGCAAACCAGACTTAAAGGAGCTACAGAAACTTACAAAGCCTAGAAACTATGAAAACAAACTATTTCCAGTGTTCCCATCGCAAGGCATGTAAACTCAACTCCGGAGAAAAGAACAAATGAAATCAACTCACTTTTCAAGAGGCTACAATCCTAGCTAATATAATACACAGCTATCTTCTTCTTTGAAAATTGAATCGAGGGAACACATGAATAGGATTAAGAAGTAAAAAAAAAAAAAAACACCCCAAATCGGAAAATCCAGCAATGAAAAGCAACAGCTGTGACTCTTCGCACCTTGAGTCCCAGAGCCTAAAGGTAACTAATTTACCCGCTCTGTTTTTTACTGCTTCTGGGAGTTACCCCTTCTCTCTAAATGATATGCTTGAATTCTGTTGTTCTGCTGTCATAGCAATGGTTTAGATTATGTCACCAGCTCTACGACACCCCCTTCCCATTTATGTATATGTAAACTACTACTTCTCCTCTGCTGCATTCATTGGTTAACATTATAACTCTGGAAAATATATACTTAAATCTCTTGATCTTGCTCATTCAACTGTTGACAGTCTCTGTTTCCCTGCTTTACAGATGAGGAAATGGGAGGCTTAGACAGATCATTGCTCGCCCAGGGCCACATAGTTGGTTAAGTGGCGGATCTGGTTACAAGCCCTGCTCAGCCCCCGAGCGCTGAGCGCTGCCGTGACTTGTTGTGGTCCCAGAACCACTGTGCTTGGCACCTATCACCGAAGTGGGGCCACCTGCTATTTTTATACCTGTTACTCTGTAAAGAGAGCAGTCTTCCCAAGGATTCAGCTCCGCCAGCTAGTAAAAATACCCTGTTGGTCAGCGGAGGGGGGTTGTTTACAGAGTGGATTTCAGAGTGCCGTGATTTGGTCCTGGAGGTTGGGGCCCATCTCAGTTTCCTCATTCTCTTGCTGCAGGGAAGCCGGACTAGAAATGGTTCGGTAGAAGCCAGCTCAGAGGTTCCCTGCTCAGCACTGTGAATCTTCGATAGTGGCAAAAGAGAACACAGATACTGAGGTCAGTAGCTACTTGTTCAGGGTCCCAACCAAGTCTGGGAACACAGGGGTGGTCTCACTGGGTATCTCCCTCCTCAGTGGAGCTGTGAAAGACTGGGTTTGTTTTCATCGCTTCTCGATGGTTTCAATCCCAAATCAGACCAGGGCACACCTGATAACAGTTGTTTCTCAAGCTTTTTGTGGTTCATCTGCTACTTTATCAGAACAAAGACACCCGTGTCAGCATCTATGCAATAGCATGCTGGTAAAATCCAGCGGGCACTCCTGGAAGGGGGTGGTGGTGCTGAAGCATTTGCCAGTTTCCAGGGTGTAAATGCTGCCACCATAGTCGATTTCAAGCTACCAGCATGACTTCACTGAACATGAAATAGGCAAGAAATGCACAGTAGCAATTCATTATAAAGTTATTTATATAAAGTTATAAAGGCAATAGATACAAACAACCTCTAAAGCACAGATAATCAGGGTTTTTTTTTTAACGTTTATTTATTTTTGAGAGAGAGACAGAGGGTAAGCAAGGGAGGGGCAGAGAGAGAGGGAGACACAGAATCAGAAGCAGGTTCCAGGCTCCCGGCTCCTGGCTCCAGGCTCCCAGCTGTCAGCACAGAGCCCGATGCGGGGCTTGAGCTCACAGACCATGAGATCATGACCTGAGCCGAAGTCGGATGCTCAACCGACTGACCCACGCAGGCACCCCAGAAGCACAGGTAATCATAAACTAGAGTGAGACTGATGAAATTTGAAGTGGGGTTCATGAGTGAAAAGCTAAGAAAGAATTCTTGAGACTTGTTTTGGTGCAAAAAGGTGATTTTTATGACAGGACCTGTGGGCAGAAAGAGCGGCATGGGATTGTGAAGAGTGACTGATCATACGCTTTTTAATTAGTGGGGGTTAGGGATTGCATAAGTCTCTAAGGAATTTGGAAGCAAGGCTTTCGGGACCTTGACAGGCTAGCAACTGTTAAGGTTAATTTCAGTCTTTAATGAAACAGACACATTAAGGAAGTAAGGCAGCCATGAGTTCCTTGAGGAAAGTCACGCTCTGCATGTTTCAGGCGTCGATCAGTGGGCTACAAGCTGTAAGGAAATTTCATTTAAGCTACTTTCTCTTGCCTTTGTTTCCCTCACCAAAATAATTAGGAAATGTTGATTTTTGAACACAGGGATACCTTAGAGATAGTGTGGGTTTGGTTCCCGACCACTGAAATAAAGCGAGTATCACAATATCGTGAGTCAAATGAATTTTTTTGGTTTCCCAGTGCATATAAAAGTTATGTTTACACTATACTGTAGTCTATTAAGTGTGCAACAGCACCATGTATAAAAAAAACAATGTACATACCTTAATTTAAAGATATTTTATTGGGCATAAAACAAATATCCAAAGAAGACACATGACTAACAGACACATGAAAAAATGCTCAACATCACTCATCATCAGGGAAATACAAATCAAAACCACAATGAGATACCACCTCACCCCTGTCAGAATGGCTAACATTAACAACTCAGGAAACAACAGATGTTGGCAAGGATGCGGAGAAAGAGGATCTCTTTTGCACTGCTGGTGGGAATGCAAACTGGTGCAGCCACTCTGGAAAATAGTATGGAAGTTCCTCAAAAAATGAAAAATAGCACTACCCTATGACCCAGCAATTGCACTACTAGGCATTTATCCAGGGGATACAGGTGTGCTGTTTCGAAGGGACTCATGCACCCCCATGTTTGTAGCAGTACTATCAACAATAGCCAAAGTACGGAAAGAGCCCAAATGTCCATCGATGGATGAATGGATAAAGAAGAAGTGGTATATATATACACTGGAGTACTACACGGCAATCAAAAAGAATGAAATCTTGCCATTTGCAGCTATGTGGATGGAACTAGAGGGTATTATGCAGAGCAAAATTAGTCAGAGAAAGACAAATATCATATGACTTCACTCATAGTGTAGAATTTAAGATACAAAACAGATGAACACAAGGGAAGGGAAGCAAAAATACTATAAAAACAGGGAGGAGGACAAAATGTAAGAAACTCTTAAATATGGAGAACAAACTGAGGGTTGCTGGAGGGGTTATGGAAAGGGGGATGGGCTAAATGGGTAAGGGGCATTAAGGAGGACACTTGTTGGGATGAGTACTAGGTATTATATGTAGGGGATGAATCACTGGAATCTACTCCTGAAATCATTATTGCACTATATGCCAACTAACTTGGATGTAAATTAACAAATAAAAAATAAGAAAAATAGATAAATAAATAAATAAATAAATAAATAAAAATACTTTATTGGGGCACCTGGGTGGCTCAGTCGGTTAAGCATCTGACTTTGGCTCAGGTCATGACCTCAGGGTTCATGAGTTTGAGCCCCACATGACTCTGCTCTGATAACTCAGAGCCTGGAGCCTACTTCGGATTCATTCTCTCTCTCTCTCTCTCTCTCTCTTTCTCTCCCCTGCTTGTGCTGTCTCTCTCAAAAATAAGTAAATAAACATTTTAAAAATTATAAAAAATACTTTATTGCTAAAAATAAAAATACTTTATTGCTAAAAAATGCTAACCATCATCTGAGCTTTCAGTGAATCATACTGATTATCGGTCACCATAACAAATACGATAATAATGACAAACTTTGAAATCTTGCAAGAATTACTAACATGTGGCACAGAGATAGGAAGTGAACAAATGTAGTTGGAAAAATGCTGCTGATAGACTTGCTCAGTGTAAGGTTGCCACGAACCTTCAATTTGTAAGAAAACGTAATGTATCTGCCAAGCTACGCTTCTATTTATTACTTTTTGAGAACTCTACAATTTATTTCACTGTGTTTGTAATTTAATTTTTTTTATTAAAAAATTTTAATGTTTATTTATTTTTGAAAGAGAGACATAAAATTTTAAAATGTTTAAAAATTTTACAAAAAAGGGGGGTACCTGGGTGGCTCAGTCGGTTGGGCGTCAGACTTTGGCTCAGATTGTGATCTCACAGTCCATGAGTTCGAGTCCCACATCGGGATTTTTGCTGACAGCTCAGAGCCTAGAGCCTGCTTTGGATTCTGTGTCTCCCTCCCTGCCCCTCCCCTGCTCATGCTCTGTCTCTGTCTCAAAAATAAATAAAAAGATTTAAAAAAAAGAAAAAAGAAAGAGAGACAGAACGTGAGTAGGGGAGAGGCAGAGAGAGAGGGAGACACAGACTCCGAAGCAGGCTCCAGGCTCTGAGCTGTCAGCACAGAGCCCAACATGGGGCTCAAACCCATGGACCACAAGATCATGACCTGAGCCAAAGTCAGATGCTCAACCAACTGAGCCACCCAGGCACCCCTGTAATTTAATTTTAAATAATGCCTGTATTTAACAACTGGCTCCTAAGCTTCCTGAAAATTCAAAATCTTGTGAGCTTGCCCAGACCGCTCCAGTGGGTCACTGCCCCCGTACAACTTATGAAGCTGCTGCCCGGGCCTAAGCCGGGAGCAAGGAGGCTGGGATTTAGTATAAGACTATAATATCATAAGTGACCAGACTGGAAAACATAAAATATCCAGGAGGCTGGGCTCTGGTGGCCCAGAAACAAAGGAACAGGAGGCCAAAATCTCTGAGAGATTGAGTGGAGCTGGGTGGAAATCTTAGTATACTCAGATGTACAGAAAAGGGCAACATTCCTTGTGATCGTTCTTACCTTCCTCTACGGACTCTATTTCCTCTGGTGGGTGCAGAGACTTCCACTTGTCTCTTTGAAAGGGAATTCAAAAGACCTCATTTTCTTTTAGTTTAGAATAATCTCTCCAGGCTCGCTCAGCCCCTCTTGGCTATAGATCTAGTCTTTCAGATTTCTCCCCACACACCTTGGGCCTTTAGGAAAGATGGTGTATTAATTTGCTGGCATTGCTGTAACAAAGGACCACAGTCTGAGTAGCTGAAACAATAGAAATTGATCGTCTCTCAGTTCTGGAAGCTGGAGGTCCAAAGTCAAGGTGTTAGTAGGGTTGATTATGTCTCCCAGTTTCCCATTTTATATAAGGGTACAAGTCATGAACTAGGGACTCATCCTATTCAATATGACCTCATCTTAATTCTATCTGCACCAATCTGATTTCCAAATAAGGCCACATTGTGAGGTACTAGGGGTGTGATACTGCGATTTCTGGTAAGAAGTTTATATTTGGCCTTTGTCCTATTTCTGACACAGAGCTCCTAAAACTCTGGGTATTTCCCAAGTGATGAGAGCAATAAAGGTGTCCTCTGTTGTGTTAATTAAGTTAACCTTGGACCACACCTAAGGATGGGGCTGGTTGCCAGCGAAGCCAACCTTGTGATTTGAGGGCTGGAACTTTCAGTCTGCACCCCCCCCCCCCCCGCCCCCATTTTTGGCACTAGGAGCAGGGCTGCAGGGTGACTCAATTGCCAATGGCCAATGATATAATCCATTGTGTCTATGTAAAGAAGCCTGTGTAAAAACCCAAAAGGATGGAGTTCACAGTGCGTTCAGGACGGTGTGATTCAAGGGCAGTGGCATGCTCAGCCAGGGCATGGGAGCCTTGTGCCCTTTGCTCATACCTCACCGTATGCGTGTCTTCCATCAATAAAATGTTTCCCTGAGTTCTGTGAGCCACTGTAGCAAATTAATCAAATCCAAAAGCGGGGGGTGGGGTGGTGTGTGTGTGGGAGGTCACTGGAACCTCCAATAAGAAGCACGGGTGATAACCTGGGCTTACAATTGGCATCTGAAGTATCGGAGGGAGGGCAGTCTAGTAGGACCGAGCCCTTTACCTGTGGAACCTGATGTTATTATCGCTGGGTAGACAGCGTCAGAACTGAGTTAAATTGTGGGACCCCCAGCTGGTGTCGGAGAATTGCTTGGTGGTGTGTGAAAAACCCCTCTCGCCACACTGAGATTGGGTGCAGAAATCTTATTAAAGGGTTAGGAATTCAACATATAAATTTGGTGGGGGACGCAATTCAACCCATAACAAATGATATTTTGTGGCAGGAGCGTCCGAGTGGGAATGGCTATGCACGTGTCCTCATGAGGGTGGTGGGTCTGGGAGCCATCCTCCTCGTCCTTCCTGGTCTTCTCTGTAGGGTGGCTGGTTTGATCTGGTTTTTGAATATCCAGTGCCTGCCAAGTGCTCACTCAGGTGAAGCTGGTCTCAGCAGGCTCTTTGGCTCCCGCATCAATTGTCCTTCTGGTCATTTGGTTCTTAACATTCTGTGGCCTCTCACCCTCCCTCAACTTTCCGTGCTCTACTGGTTCCAAGTAAGTACTTACAGAGAACTGCAGAGTTTAGGGCTCCGTGAGAGCCTCTTGCAGCCCACCTACCTCTTCACCATCATCAGCCTTGGCCACCCAGGTTGGATGCGGACTTTCCCTAAGGTGCCCGAGGAAAGAAGGAATAGCCCACTGCTCTGGGAGTCTCCAAGACTGACCCAACAGGGTCCCAAGCCCAAATAGAGAGTGGGACATGTCCCCCTTCCTCACACTATTTGCTTCTCTTCCTCTTCTTTCTCCCACTTTCTCACACTGGAAATGTGATCTGCTTCTCCCCTAGATGAATGAATATTTAAGTTCTCTCTCCCTATGGCTTGGAGTAAAAGTCAACATATAAAACTCTAAGCAACACTTTTTTTGAATATGTACATATTTGATATATGTGTATATCATACATATGTTTATGATTTTATATATGTGATACTATACTAATGTATTATGTGTTTTATAAAACATATCCCACAATAGGTCTTTTATCTAAAAATTTTAAAAAATTAAAAAAATATTTTTTTAATCTTTATTTATTTTTGAGCGAGAGACAGAGTGTGAGCAGGAGAGGACCAGAGAGAGAAGGAGACACAGAATCCGAAGCAGGCTCCAGGCTCTGAGCTGTCAGCACAGAGCCTGATGGGGGGCTCGAACCCACAAACTGCAAGATCATGACCTGAGCCAAAGTCAGATGCTTAACTGACTGAGCCACCCAGCGCCCCTAAAAAAATTTGTTTTAGTTTTATTCATTTTTTGAGAGAGGGAGAGAGACAGAGCATGACCGGGGGAGGGAAAGAGAGAGAGGAAAACACAGAATCCAAAGCGGGCTCCAGGAGAGCTGTCAGCACAGAGCCTGATGCGAGGCTCAAACCCACAAACCACAAGATCATGACCTGAGCCGAAGTCAGGTGCTTAAAAGACTGAACCATCCAGGTGCCCCCCACCATAGGCATTCTAAAGGATAAGATAAAAACGAAAATAGAAGTGTTAATATTTTTTCCTTCACCCGATGTGTTGGCACACCCCACTTTTGAGGCCACTGTTCACTACTGTTGTCTTGCAAGGGATTAAAAAAAAAAAAAGAATTTGGCAGGCCAAAGCTGAGCAATGACCTGGTTGTTCTCTTTGGCATCTCCCTTTCCCTGAAGCATGGAAACCTGTTGATTAAATGGGTGGAGAGCCACAGAACACCATGATTTAATCGGAAAGAAAACACACCAGTTTAATATATATTCACAAGTATCATCCCCATTACATGGGAACCATGCCACAGGCTGGCCCTGATCCCCAAGGTCTGAGAACAAAACAGGCTGCCTCTGTGGGGCACACAACATTCCCTTTGTCACCACTGGAAGACCGATGGGTTCATGCCTGTTGTCCCCTGTGCTCTCTGGAGCATGTGTGTATATGTGTGTGCATGTGTGTGTGTGTGTGTGTATACGCACACAGGGGGTGGGAGCTGCCAGGAGGTGGATGTGGAGGAAGGCAAGGAATGGAAAGTTCTATGTGCTGGGAATTTAAAAGGACACAGAATCTGAGTCAGGGCTTAGCAGTGCTGCTCACGCATCCCAGAGGCTAACCAGATCTCCCTTTTGAGTAGTACGTTGCATTGTGCAGAAGTCGCTAAGAACGAATACTGGTCCTGATCTAGTGAGAGGAAGGTAAAATCCTTCTCAGTATAGCATCTGAAAATCCAGGAGGTCAGGAGAATGCTTCACAGGTTTCCTCTGCTCTCTGAAACCTCTTGGAGGCAGAAGTGGCCTCAAGTGAAGAAATGGTTGCCATTAACCAGGCGCCCCAGAGTGGCCTTTTCTAAAAACAAAATGTATATGGAAAAAATTTTGAGCATTTCTGGACCCAAAAAATAACCTTTACCAGGCCTTTCTGATACCGTAGGACACATCTTGCTAACGGATGCACAAAATAAATCGACATAAAGCCCAGATGCTCACAGACCCAGTTCAAAGTTCTGGCAGCTTGATGCTGAGAGGTGGAGGGGGGGATGGGGGGGGGCTGTTGCTGCAAAACAAATGCTGAATGTTATTTTTGCTTTTTGTCACAAAAGCAAAAATCATCTTTGGATTTCTTTCAGTTAGTGAAAACAGGTACTAATGTCAGTCTTTTGTAAACGCGAAATAGAAGAACACAGATTTTTCAAAAGCAGGAGATACCTGTGTGAGACTTCTGTCCTTTTATTTAAATAAAGACTTGCAACTGATATTTTGGGAACTTTGGAGACTTCCAGTAGCTGGTCACCTCCCCCTGATTTGTGATGTTGGCATAACTGCGTTGTGGTCAGGTAGAAGGGGCAGGGAATTCTGGATCTGGACTTGCATTCTGGATTGAATCCTGGCTAGTGCTTATGAGTTTAGGGACCGTGGGCAAGTAAACTTTGCGAAACCGCGGTTTCCTGTTGATAAAACAGCCCAATACTAAACAACATGACGTATACAAAGTGTCTGTTGCCCACACGGCACATAGGGGGCCTTTAACAAACCGGATAAAAGTTAGCTAATATTAGGTAAAGGCTAGACTTATTAAAAGTTTTCCTCCCAGATTTCCTAGCCTGCCTCAGGCTTGTCCCTCCAACCAAAACCTCTGAGGTGTTAAAGTGGCCTGTTTTAATGTCTTATTTTTTATTTTTGAAAGAGAGAGTGCACAGGAGAGAAGCAGAGAGAGAAGGAAACAGAGGATCTGAAGCAGGCTCTGCACTGAGAACAGAGAGCCCAACGCGCGGCTCGAACTCACGAACTGTGAGATCATGACCTGAGCTAAAGTTGGACACTTACCCAACTGAGCCACCCAGATGCCCCAGAGTGGCCTTTTCTAAACACAAAATTTCTAGAAATATTTAGCTTTATTAAAAAAAAAAAAAAAATATATATATATGTGTGTGTGTGTGTGTGTGTGTGTGTGTATATATAGGCACACTCCACCCCCCAACATGGGGCTCAAAATCTATGAGCCCAAAATCAACAGTCACAGGCTCTACCAACCCAGCTGGCCAGGTACCCCAATATTCAGCTCTCTGATTAACTTTTCAGTGAACATAACTTTGCACAGTATTTTACAAATGTCTTACATTATCAGTAGGAAACACCAGAGAGTTTCTTCACGTGTGCATGTATACAGTCCCATCCATTCCCCTGAAGCAGCCCCTCTCCCCTTCTGTAGTGTTTATACCCCAGTTTGATGCCCCCCCCCCCCCGGCTTTACACTTGTAGTAGTAGGAAGCTCTGGAAAACCTGACCATTTTCAAAATCAAAAGAGGTGGATTTCCAACACGGAGACTTCAGGCTGTGTGACAGATGGTAAAAGGAAATATTTATGTGAAGGCTGTGGGCGGGAGAGGAGACACTTGTTACTGTTGAACTTGTAGTAGCTGCCAGCTGGACAAGCAACACAAACCCTCCGTCAGCCCTGAAATGTCTTCCTCACGGCCAACAGCCGCTCCTGTAGTCGCTTCTTCGGGCACTAGTTTTTCTGACGGTATCCTTCAGGGTCCCCCCCTTGGAAGTGTGCCTGCTTCTCCCAGGAGAGTGGCAGCTGAGAGTGACCGAGGTGCTTGCAGAGCTGACTCGCCTGTTTCGCAGCGCAGGTCGTCATGGAGATGGGGCAGCACGCGGGGGGTGGAGGGGGGCAGGTGGGGGAAGTGGACGATTGGAAATAATACCCCCACGGGTGTTTCTGGAAGGACAGATCCCTGGGGAGCATCACAGTGAGGAGAAAGGGAGGCACATCCTCTTACTTCTACCATGTTCACGAAAGCCTGCGTTGCGTATTTTTACTAAAATGTTGCAAACATAAACTGTAGGAAAAGACAATACAAAAAAAAAAGTATGACACAGGCAGGTGGAATGGTTTTTCTGACCCCACAAATTTGTCTGCAGGCCCCTTGCCAGGCTCTCAGTGCAGACCCCGGCGGGTTCCGCCACTGTGGAAAACACTGCCACCTGCTGGGCCCTTTGAGAATGTCAGCTGACCCTGTGTGTCAAAACTACTCCCAGGCTTTCCGGGTGCCCTGGGTGTCCGCCCGTCATCCACCATCCTGGTTCTCCCGAAAAACAAAACAAACACCCTTAACACGCATGCACACCCGGAATTCTGGCTAGAATGTGCCCAGAAGAACTACAGTCGACACGGTGGAGGAGAAAGGCTACAAGGATTTTTTTCTTGGGCCCCCAGAGGCCACTTTGTCTTGGGCATTTCTAGCCCCTGCTTCTGGCCTTTGAATTTTAATTTGAACTACTGATCGAGGTTCAGATGGGATTTACCAGCATATGGGGGGAAAAAAACCTTAGAAATATACTGAGGGGCACCTGGGTGGCTCAGTTGGTTGAGTGACTTCACCTCGGGTCATGATCTCGCTTCACCTCAGGTTCATGAGTTCCAGCTCCACAAGGGGCTCTGTGCTGACAGTGCAGAACCTGCTTGGGATTCTCTCTCCCTCTCTCTCTGCCCCTCCCTGCTCACTCTCTCTCTCCGTCTCAAAATAAATAAATAAAAACATTAAAAAAAAAAAAAGAAATATGTTGAAACAAAACAGAAAATGGAAAGACTGTCTAGAGAAAAGCCCTTGTGCCAAGGGGCTGGAGTGAGAGTGGAGCAGGGGCCGTGAGAGGTGTAGCAAGCCTCTGTTAGGAAACTCTCAGCCAAACATCTGCCAAGGAGCCAGGGAGAGAAGAGCAGAGGAGGGGAGACAGTGAGAATAAAGTTCCATGGAGCTGGGAAATGACCTCTTGAACCGTTCTTCCTTCCACAAATGCTTTCTCTGTGCCAGACTTGGGGTGAAACGGGAAGCAATAGCCAGATGCGACTTCCTTGGAAGGGTTACCCAGAGCCAGGGACTGCTCCTCGGAGGTTCAAAGTCTTGCAGGATTGTATCTGAGCCCCAGACCTTCATAGGCTTCAGCAAACATCCTCCTGGCATATGTGACAAAGGGCAGCACCCCATTCCCGCTCAAGTTTCTCCGTTGGTCACAGTAGTGTAATCTGCACAAGACATGTGCATGCTGTTTAGGGGGAGACAGAGTTTTGGAGCATCCTGGCTTCAGAATCCATTAACCTAAACATTGTCAGACGTGTACGCAGAACAAATGGAATTGTGTTATGGGTAAAATATAAAACAAGAGCATATCTGATCACCACAAAAGCAGTTAACTGTATCTTGCATTCATTGCGCACAGCCTCAAGACCCGCCCCCCCCCCCCCCCCAAATTTAACCAATCAGGACTCAGCCATGCCCAGCACCAGCCGTCAGAGTTCAGTGACTGAATCACCGGCTTAGCCACTGCCATTTTATAAGCAAATTAAATTAATTGAGAAAGCAAATCATTTGTGTCTGGTAATGACAATTAAGCAAAGCATGAGTTCACAACATTATGAGAGTGAAAATTTTGAACCAGATCATTCAAAGATGAAGCAACTTGCTGACTTTAGCCTTGGGTAGCTATAATAAAAATGAGGCATGGGGTAGGGCATATTGTCTGCAAGTTCCTTAGGAGGTAGGTGGTGTGTGCTTTATTTCTACGCCAATCTAAAATCATAGAAACATTGGCATAGTTAGGATAATCTTTATGTACACTGTGGGGCAGGATTCCACCATGCAATTTCAAGGCAATATTTTATATGTGTTTTATGATCACTTTGGGGCCATGTGATTATCCAAAGTAACAGACTGTAACTATTAATGCAGTCTTTTTTCCAACTAGAGCATGCTGAAAGACCTCTTAAGTTATAAATTAGCTAAACACTGTCTTATGATGGATGGAGAACTTCAGAGTTCCTTGCAGCATAGTGAGATGGCAGGGTAAATCCATGAATGTTAAAATCTCAATGTAGTATAATGGAAGAGTTTGCTGTGTTCCCTAAAAATTCTTTTTAAAAAAAATTTTTTTTTTTACTGTTTATTTTTTATTTTTGAGACAGAGACAGAGCATGAACAGGGGAGGGGCAGAGAGAGAGAGGAGACACAGAATCTGAAACGGGCTCCAGGCTCTGAGCTGTCAGAACAGAGCCCGACGTGGGGCTCGAACCCATGAACTGTGAGATCATGACCTGAGCTGAAGCCGGACGCTTAACCAACTGAGCCACCCAGGCGCCCCCCCTAAAAATTCTTTAGTTTTCACCCTGGGCACTCCCTGGCCATATGACTGAGTTCTGGCCAATAAACTGTAAGTGAGAGAGGCCAAAATAGTTAAGGTCAACATCACTGAATAGAGAGTCAGTATACAAAAGTCAGCTTCATTTCGTTATACTAGCAACAAACAATTTGAAAGTGAAATTTCAAAAAACAGTTCCATTATCAATAATACCAAAAAAATATCACCTGGGAATAAATGTAACAAGAGATGTGCAAAACCTGTGTACAGAAAACTATAAAACATTACCAAAAGAAATTAAGGGATAAAATAAAGGAGTTATATACCATGTTCATGGATTGAAAAAAAATTTGTGCAGCTGTTAACTCTCCTCAATGTTATATATAGAGCCAATTAAATTCCTGACAAAATCCCCACAGACTTAAATGTGTGCATGTAAAACTAATAAGGAAATTCTGAAATGCCAAGTGCCAAGAATAGCAAAGATAATCTTGAGGAAGAATGAAGATGCAAATTACTGATTTTTAAGCTACCATAATCAAAACTATGCAGTATCATGAAAGGATAGAAAATTGACCAAAATAATAAAATAGAGTCCCCCAATGACCCCCACATATATAATCACCCGATCTGCAACAAAGGTACATTGCAGTACAGCAGGGAAAGGGTGGTCTTTTTCAGTAAATGGTGCTGATACAAGGGGTATTCAAATGGGAACCCCTACATCATACCAAACACAAAAGTAAATCATGGCTAAATTAGGGACCTAAATGTGAAAGGTAAAACAATAAAACTTCGAAAAGATAACAAAGGAGGATAGAAGAATATATTCATGACGTTGGGATAGGCAAAGATTACTTTACCATTTAAGAAAAGAACGATACTCCACATTTCATTAAAATTTAAAACTTGTATTTATTAAAAAAACACAAGGCAACAAAACTGCAAGCCACAGAGTGTGAGAATATAATTGCAATTCATAAAATGACAAAAAAAATCATATCCTGAATAATAAAAAGGACTACCGAGAAGAAAAATAAGCCAAAGACTTGAATGGAAAATTCTCAAAAGAGAATCTTGAAGTGGCCAATGAGCCTTTTAAAAGGTGCTCAATAACATTAGTCATTAGAAACATGCAAATTAAGACTACAAGGAGAAAAATCAATCAACCAATCAATCCACAAGGAGATACCACTACACTCAACAGAGTGGCTAAATGAGACAGATGGACAATACCAAATGCTTGCAGGGATATGGAACCACTGGATGTCTCCTGCAATGGTGGTGGACATGTACATTTGCATAGACACTTTGGAAAAGTATTTGGCAACATCCACTGAAGTTTTCTATACGCATGCTCTCCAACTCAGCAATTCTACTGCTAGGTGCATACCCAACAGAAACGTGTAGATATATGCACCTGAAGACACATTCATAATAGCTTTGTTGATAATAGTCCAAAACTGAAAATAATCCAAATGCCCATCAGCAGAGTGGATAAATGGTGGCATATTCACATAATAGAATATTATACAGCAACAAAAGAGAATGAACTATTGTTTCAAGGCACGATATGGATGACTCTCACAGACAGGCTATTGTACAAAAGAAGTGGGTGTGCCTTGTCTGTGCTCCCTTTTCTCATCTGCCAACTGAATAACAAGGACTCCAAGGACTTAAAAGAGGGTGGAACCACAAAATAGAGCTTAGGGAACCCTGAATCATCACGTGAATGCTTGGCTGGCCAGGACTACCCATTTTGTATTGTGACATGAGTGAAAATAACTTTTTGTGTTAAGTCACTGAGAACTGGGGGTTACTCTTTTTCAGCAGCCAGCATGACTTATCCTCGGTGGCACATGGTGCAATACAGAATTAAGCGGTAACAGGTGATACCACCAGAATGTGCTAGAGAAGCTCATAGATAAAGGGGCCACCAGGAGCTGGTGTTGTCGGGTGGTGTCAGGAAAGGCCTCTCCCCTTTTACAAATGGAGGGTGGGGATTGGGTAACTCAAGGGAGAAATCCTTCCAGGTAGGGGCAGAGGCTTGGGGGCTAATGCTGATGGAGGGTAGATGGAGAGCATCCTGTTCCTGCATGCGGAAGTTGGTCAGGGGCAGCTTTGGCAGGTGCCCCTGTCGTCCACTGAAGGATCTTGGAAGAGAAAGGTCAACAGCTGTTCTTTCCTCGGTAGATCTGCGGCCCACCATTTGAAATGACATATTCAACCTACACGGTCAGGGCAGTTTCAAGCGAGATGTATGTAATTCCTTTCCTCTGACCACATGCTCCGTTGTCTTCTGTTTTGTAATCATCTACTTTCAAGAGAATTTAGGGAGCCTGATGAATAGCTTAACATTTCTTTCCTTGAACTCCCAGAGGTTCTGACCAGATTCCAACTTCCAGTCAACGTTCCCAGCCCTTCACCAGAGTTGTCTGGTAATTTTCTAATCCTCCCTGGGACATGCCTATTTCCTGCTGAGAGATAAGCAAACAACAATGCTCCCCAAAGGGTAGTATGCCTCAGCCATGAGGCCTTGGATCTCCATTTTAGGAAAAGTGTTCACACGGTTGTAAAGCTCTGAGAGGAGATGGGCCTGTGAGTCTCCCAGGAAAGAATATGAGAACCCACCACAAGGATTTCGCTGCATTCCTCAGCAGTATGGAGCTGTCTAGGAAGTTCATTTTGATTCAAAAATATACCAAAGTGAAAGTGTGTGTATGAGCGGGTGTGTGAAACAGATCTGAGAAAAAGACAGCAAAAGTAAAGGAGGTGGGGGAGATAAGAAGAGAGGTCAAAGGCAAATAGTTTTCTTTCCTCGCAAAAAGACCTCTTCGATGCACTTAATGTTAATTTTATTATGGAAATATTCAAACAAAAAAAAAATACAGAGAAATAGTGTAATGAACTGCTATGTACCTGTCTTCTGATTTCAATAATGTCAACATTTTGTCAATCTTTTTCACCTATCTGCTCTTCTCCTATTTTTTGCACTACAGCTGGAATTGGCAAACTATGACCCCATGGGCCACATCCAACTTGTCTCTTGTTTTTATAAATAAAGTTTTATTGGAACACAGCCCCACCCTTATGTGTGTGCATTATCTATACCTGTTTTCCCATCACAGAAAGGCTGAGTAGTTGTGACTGAGATCATGCGGCCTAGGACGTCTGAAATATTTGCTATCGGTGGCTCAGTGGGTTAAGCGTCCGACTCCAGCTCAGGTCACGATCTTACGGTTTGGGGGTTTGGGCCCCACATGGGGCTCTGTGCTGACAGCTCAGAGCCTGGAGCCTGCTTCGGATTCTGTGTCTCCCCCTCTCTCTCTGCCCCTCCCCCGCTTGTGCTCTGTCTCTCTCTCTCTCTCTCTCAAAAATAAATAAAATGTAAAAAAAAATTTTTTTTATTTTAAATATTTGCTATCTGACCTATTGCAGAAAAAATTTGCCAGGCTCCACACTAGAGTATTTCAAAGCAAATACTAGACATCATATCACCTGTAAATGCTTCAATATGAATATCTAAAAATAAGAGCTTTGGGGCACCTGGGTGGCTCAGTTGGTTAAGCATCTGACTCTTGATTTCAGCTCAGGTCATGATTTCACAGTTCCTGAGTTAGAGTCCCACATCAGGCTCTGCATCGACAGTGTGGAGCCTGCCTGGGATTCTCTGTGTCCCCCTCTCAAAAATAAATAAACATTAAAAAAATAAAAATAAAGATAAGAGCTTTATTAAAGCTCAATAATAGAATTATCATATCTAAAAAAATTAACACTCAATTTCATCTAATACCTGATTCCTATTTAAAATTCCTTTATTGGGGCGCCTGGGTGGCTCAGTCGGTTAAGCAGCCGACTTCAGCTCAGGTCACGATCTCGCGGTCCGTGAGTTCGAGCCCCGCGTCGGACTCTGGGCTGATGGCTCAGAGCCTGGAGCCTGCTTCCGACTCTGTGTCTCCCTCTCTCTCTGCCCCTTCCCCGTTCATGCTCTGTCTCTCTCTGTCTCAAAAATAAATAAAACGTTAAAAAAATTTTTTTAAATTCCTTTATTATTGGGGTGCCTGGATGGCTCAGTCGGTTGAGTGTCCAACTCTTGATTTCAGCCCAGGTCATGATCTCACGGTTCGTGGGATCAAGCCCTGGAGCCTGCTCGTGCTTTCTCTCTCTTTCAAAATAAATAAATAAACATAAAAAAATAAATAAAGTTTCTTTATTATCTTAAAAACATGTTTTTACAATTGCCTTTTTCAAATCTAAATAAGGCTCACACATTGCACTTGGTTAATATGTCTCTTAAGTATCTCTTTTTTTTGAGAGAGAGAGAAAAAGAGAGGGCACAAGCGAGCGAGGGACAGAGAGAGAATGCCGGGGCGGGGGGGGGGGGGGGGGGGTTGGGCAGAGGGAGTGAGAGAGAGAGAAAGAAGCGGGGCTCATCCAAAACGGTGCTCATGCTCACCCGAAGTAGGACTTCAGATCACCCAATGTGGGACTCAAACTCATGACCTAAGCTGAAGTTCGATGCTTACTGACCGAGCCGCTCAGTCACCCTGTCTCTTAGGTATCTCTTAATCCACTTTCATTTCTCCCTTACCACCCCTTGTTCCACCTTCTTTTAATGACATTTATTTGTTGAAGGCACCAGGTCATTTGTCCTATGGGATCCCCACATTCTGGGTATGGCTGGTGGTATCCTCACTTGTATCATTGAACATGATCAGAGTGCGTTTTTGTGTCTGAGGATGTGAGGTGACGTGGAGGACTTCCCATTGCCTTTCCACGGTTGGGGTGTGGAAAAATGTGGAATGAGAAATCAGTCTGATTAGATCCAGTTCTTCCCATCTGGGATGTAAAGGAGAATGTCAGTTATAGTTACATTTAGGGGTCTTGTAATGTAACCCAGACCCAGGAAGGAATCGAATGTTCCTTAACTGCACTCTGTTGGAGCTTGTGTTGCCCAAGTGGTGAGAATAAAATTGTATTAATCCAAGGAACAACAGTAGAGTAATAAAAGTAAGAAACACAATGCTATCTACAGCAATGCACCATTTATAAAAGTTAAAAGTCTAAAAGAAATCAAAACAGTTCTATCTGCTTGACAAGGACCCGGGGCTCCTGAAGGACCCACAATGAACCCTAGAGTGGGTGCCTACAGGGAGGAGGCGGGAAAGGGAGAGACCAGTGACAAGGAAGAGGAGAGACCAAGCAAGAGAGGAGTGGGTAGTGTACTGACCCTTAGGGGTGGTTGCCCTGAACTAGAGAGAATGATTAATTCAACTCTGCACCAAACAAACTAACCCTGAGGGGTTCTTTTCCTTATGGGAGATTCAACTGTGTAGTTGCCAAGAGAAACCAATGCTCATTTTGGA
This sequence comes from Panthera pardus, assembly GCF_024362965.1. Lineage (NCBI taxonomy): Eukaryota > Metazoa > Chordata > Mammalia > Carnivora > Felidae > Panthera > Panthera pardus. The sequence continues at coordinate 102,965,012 of NW_026526810.1, forward strand.
GTCACCTGCCAGTTGTTTTTGAAAAGTGGTGATGGGGGCGCCTGGGTGGCTCAGTCTGTTAAGTGTCTGACTTTTGCTCAGGTCATGATCTTGAGATTTGTGAGTTCAAGCCCAGCGTGGGGCTCTGTGCTCACAGCTCAGAGCCTGGAGCCTGCTTTGGATTCTGTGTGTGTGTGTGTCTCTCTCTATCTGTCCCTTCCCCCATCTCAAAAATAAAGAAACATTAAAAAATTTTTTGATTAAAAAAAAAAAGGAAAGAGAAATGATGAATTACCCTCATTCAGTGGGCTGGGCAGAGCCCCCAGTGGGAGGCAGAATGAGCCCTGGGGCAGGACACATAGAAAAGACAAGTTGCCTGCAAAGAAGGGAATGTGGAGTACAAAGAAGTTGAGAGAAAGCAACACCACAGGACAACCTTCTTTTGAAGGCCTAGGTCTGCAGCTGTTATTATGGGTTGAATTGTGTCCTTAACCCCCAGCATCTCAGAATATGACCTTATTTGGAGAGGGGGACTTTACAGAGGCAGTCAAGTTAATATAAGGTCCTCAGGAGATTTCTAGTCCAATAGGACTGGAATCCTTATAAAATGGAGAGATTTGAGACATGAACATAAGGAGAACACGATGCGAAATTGTAGTTTTGCTGCCACAAGCCAAGCACCTGGGACAGAGGCCTGGGACAGATCCTTCCCTCCAGGCTTCAGGGGAGCAGGGCCCTGTGGACACCCTGACTTTGGACTTCTAGCCTCCAGAACTGGGACACAACACATTTCTGTGCTTCTGAGTCACTCATCTGTGGTACTTTGTTGTCATAGCTCTGGGAAACTACTTACTCCAGTAACACTTTTCCCCTGTGTTGTGTGAGGGAGTGACAGCACTGTATAGTTAGGACCTTTGCGCGTCCCATGGTTTCCTGCTCTTCAAAGAACCAGCTGACCTTCCGCCGGAGACTGAGGCACCTCCTTGGCAGCCTGAGGAAGATGTGCAGGCAGTTCACAAGCAGAGAACTCTGTCAGGCACTCTGCCGGGACACTGGCCAAGTGCCACATCCTGTGAGGATGGGTCAGTTTCTAGACCCCATCATCAAAGGTTATTGGCGGTGACAAGAACTCATGGGGCTGTCAGCAGAGAAGATTCCTCTGGTCACAAAAAGAGCAGTTGTCTGATTGCCCACCTCGAAGTTTTAAGGGATGATGAGGTAGGAAGGAGGGAGGCTGCCAGACTTGTGTTATGTAAAATTAGAACACTCGACCCCAGAGTGTCTTGTCCTAGAATTCTCACAGCTGGACTTACAAAGCTGGAGAATAGTCAGGAGGTTATGAATCTGTGTGTGTGTGTGTTTTTGTGTGTGTGCTTATGTGGGAGAGACTTTTGGCAAATAAAGACAGACATCAGGATGCAGGGAAGGGCAACTCACAGGAAAACCTTCAGAGAAGTTTAGAAGGAAATATGGTAAAGAAGGTGCAAAAGTCATGACCTCTCACCCTTGAACTAGCGTCTAAGGAAGGAGCACACTGAACGAGTCAAAGAAGGTCGTGCAGATGGACCCCATTCTGGAGACAGCAAGCTCCTCAGAGGCAGGGACCATGACCTTGAATGGCTGGGATTACTGGGTCCACTGCTAGAGGTCAGACTAGGATGCCTAGGCAGGTCTAGAAACTCAAGGACATCCAGAATTTGTTGTTTTGATCTGCCACCATCACCCCTTTACCCACCTCCCCACTGCTTTGAAGGTAGGGGCATGCTTCCTTTTGGCAAGCTCCAGATGATTCTGGGGGAGCTGCCTAGCACAGTCCCCTGCCTTCCCCTCTATACAGCCCAAGAGGTGGGCATGAAACCCAAGCCCAGCCAATCAGAGCCCTTCCTGGGAGTTTCGTCTTCTTCTTTTTCAAAAAGAATTTTTTTGAATATTTATTTATTTTTTGAGAGACACAGCATGAACAGGGGTGGAACAAAGAGGGAGGCCCAGAATCCGAAGCAGGCTTCAGGCTCTCAGCTGTCAGCATAGAGCCTAATATGGCGCTCAAGCCCACGGACTGTGAGATCATGACCTGAGCAAAAGCCAGACGCTTAACCAACTGAGTCACTCAGGCGCCCCTGGGAGTTATGGTCTTCTAAAGCAGATGTCCTTTTCTTCCTTAGTGATGCCAAACTGGCATGATGTGAGCCTAGAGCTGCCTGCAGCCATGTTGAGCCTGGCCCAGCAACCAAGTCTGGGGCACTACAGGGCAGTAAGAACCCTGATAACAACATACAGGTCACTAAATGGTCCCTGGCCAACGTATGGGACATATGGCCAACATAAGTCTGAGACCTAAGGAGAAAGAGGGCTATGAGTAAAAACAAATTATTTCCATAAACTCTCTATACAACTGTAGGGGAAGGGCAGCACATTGGGGAGGAAAAAGCATCTTTCTGCCACGTCATCACAGAGCAGCTCCTCCCTTTGGTCCAGTGAGTTCCTCAGAAGCAATACTCAGAAAGTAGGGGCAGTGTCTGGTGGGAAGACTTTGGTGCTTGGCCGTGGGCACTGACCCCTGGTGGCAACATGGTGCCTGGCAGGACACGGTGGTATCTCGGAAACCATCAGCAACACCCATGAGAGACAGCAAAACAGCACCGGGGAGATTCATAAACACATGGGAGACCTATCCCCCTTCTCCCAATTCACAAACATACTTTTCGTTTTCCTATTAGGGGTAGTGGGAATGGTTAATTGACAGAAGATCTCAGGTCCAGGTCTTGCTTCACCAGAAGAGGCAAGAGCAGTGAGGTCCAACTGATGCTCTTGCCATGTTCTCTCTTGTATTTATGGGTTGGGGTGGCCTGGGAAATTCAGGCACATTTGGGTACCCCCAAACAGCCAGGCCACCTTGTAGCCAGTGTTTAGCTGCACCACTTGCCCCTGACGCCCAGAGATTTAAAAATAACAGTAAGTGTTTGTTATGTCACGTAGGTCGAGTAGTTGGGAGTGGCTTAGTTGAGTGGTTCTGGCTCGGGGATCTCTCAGGATGTGGCAGCGAGCTGTTGGCCAGGGTTATAGGATCTACTTCCTCCCTGAAGCTTGAGGATCCACTTCTAGAAGGGTCACTCATGTGGCTGGCAAATTATGTTGGCTGTTGGCAGCAGGGGTGGGGTTGGGTGGGATGCGGTTTTCCCACACGGACTTTATTATAGGATTGCTTGAGCATCCTCACAACATGATAGGTGACCGACCTGACAGCAAGTGATCCAATAGAATCAGGTAGAAGCTGCGGTGTCTTTCAGGATATAGCCTCAGATGTTCCCCTCCTTCCTTTCTGCAATACCCTATCGTGACACAGCTTGCCCCTACTCAGTGTGGGAGGGGACCCCTCAAGGGCATGGATACCAGCAGGCAGGGCTTCTTGGAAGCTGGCTACTGCAGCCTGTCTCAGCATGGAACCATATTCAAAAGGAGCACCAAGTTCACCTCCCAAAGCACTGGGGTCTTCACTGAAGTCTCTAGAAGCAGCAAGGGAGAAGGAATTACATTGCAGAGTGCCCAGTGGCAGTTGTAAAGTTCCTCTTCAGGCGTCTCTGTCTCCAGAGTCACACTTCATCACAGCAGCTACTCTCCAAGATCTCCCTTCTCCCAACTTACTCAAATCTTTGTATCCCTTCTGTCCGCCCCACCCCACCCTGCCTCAGTTGTATAGATCAAGCCAACCTCTCTCAATTCTTAGGTCTCCCCTCTACCTTGAAGCTCAGGAGCCAGGTAGGCAGTCATAGATACTCTTGGGTGGGGCACAGAAGGTGGACAAAGAGGGAAGGCAGGGAAGAAGGACATGTTAACATCTCAGATCTATATCACATTGATGCCCTAAGTGCCCAGTACAGTGCCTACAACATGGTAGGTGCTCAATAAATGTTGGGAATTAACGGATGGTGGTAATATGCAAATTCTAAGTGAAAATGCTAGTATTTAGTGGTAATATTATAGCAACAAGTTTCCACATAGAACGCAAAAGTGGGGCACCTGGGTGGCTCAGTGGGTTCAGCATCCGACTCTTGGTTTTGGCTCAGGTCATGATCTCATGGTTCATGAGTTCAAGCCCTGGCACTGGGCTCCACACTGACAGTGCAGAGCCTGCTTGAGATTCTCTCTCTTCCTCTCTCTCCGCCCCTCCCCTGCTCACTCTCTCTGTCTCTAAATAAATAAATAAACAAAATGTTTAAAAAAGAACACTAAAGTGATATGGTACTATCTTGTTTAAAAATGTTCATGAGGGGTGCCTGGGTGGCTCAGTCGGTTGAGCATCCGACTTCGGCTCAGATCATGATCTCGCGGTCCGTGAGTTCGAGCCCCACGTCGGGCTCTGTGCTGACGGCTCAGAGCCTGGAGCCTGTTTCAGATTCTGTGTCTCCCTCTCTCTCTGACCCTCCCCCGTTCATGCCTTGTCTCTCTCTGTCTCAAAAATAAATAAACTTTAAAAAAAAATTAAAAATGTTCATGAGAGGTATGCCTGGTTGGCTCAGTCAGCAGAGTATGCGACTCTTGATTTCAGGGTTGTAAGTTTGAACACCACACTGGGTGTAGAGATTACTTAAAAAGAAAATCTTTCTTTTTTTTAAAATTTTTTAACGTTTATTTATTTTTGAGACAGAGAGAGACAGAGTATGAACAGGGGAGGGGCAGAGAGAGAGGGAGACACAGAATCCGAAATGGGCTCCAGGCTCTGAGCTGTCAGCACAGAGCCCGATGCGGGGCTTGAACTCACGGACTGTGAGATCATGACCTGAGCCGAAGTCGGATGCTCAACCGACTGAGCCACCCAGGCGCCCCAAGAAAATCTTTAAAAAATGTTCATGATAAGAACATGTAGCGTTGCTTTTCTGTATATGCATTTTTTTGTGTTCTCCTCTGAATAAGCTTCTTGAAAGTAGGATCTGTGTTTTGTTTATCACTGTGTCCCCAAAGCCTGGCAGTGCCTGGCTTACATAGGCAAGAGTTTATTAACACTTAGAATGTATGCAAGACACTTCTCCAAGGCCAATACATATATTAATTCACTTAATTCTGATAGTGACCTAATGAGGTAGGTTATAGTATTATCATCCCCATTTTTCATAAGAGAAAATGAGGCACAAGGAGTTTACATAGCTTGCTGGAGGGCACAGATCAAGAGCTAGGGTTTGGACCAGGGCAATCTTGCTCTACGGTCTGTGACCACCCTCTCTACGACATCTATAGGGTTTGTGGAATTGACTTCAAGTTGAATAAGGAGATCTGCTAGACCTCTCCCAGGGAAAGCCTGTAAATTTATATAAGACACATCTAGAAAAACACAGAAGTCCTGAAACCACCAGTGTGCTTTAAGATGGCTCATGGAGAGAAGAGAGGAAGTTGCAATGCTTCTGAAGGTAGTTGTTTTAGTGAAAGATGAAATACGTCTGAAAAATCAATAAGCACAAGGCAGTGAAAATGCTCTGTATGATACTAAAATGATGGATACGTGTCATGATGCATTTGTCCAAACCCATAGAATGTACAGCACCAAGACTGAAACCTCATGTAAACTTTGGGCTTTGGGTGATAGGGTCGTCACTTGTAACAAATGTGTAATTCTGGTGAGGGATGTGTAATTGATGATGCGGGACACTGTGCCCGTGTGACGCCAGGGGGTAACTGGAAATCTTTATACTTTCCTCTTAATTTTGTTGTGAATTCAAAGTTGTTCTTAAAATATTTGCAAATGACATATAGGACAAAGGGCTAGTATCCAAAATCTATAAAGAGCTCACCAAACTCCACACCCGAAAAACAAATAATCCAGTGAAGAAATGGGCAGAAAACATGAATAGACACTTCTCTAAAGAAGACATCCAGATGGCCAACAGGCACATGAAAAGATGCTCAACGTCGCTCCTCATCAGGGAAATACAAATCAAAACCACACTCAGATATCACCTCACGCCAGTCAGAGTGGTCAAAATGAATAAATCAGGAGACTATAGATGTTGGTGAGGATGTGGAGAAACGGGAATCCTCTTGCACTGTTGGTGGGAATGCAAATTAGTGCAGCCACGCTGGAAAACAGTGTGGAAGTTCCTCAAAAAATTAAAAATAGACCTACCCTATGACCCAGCAGTAGCACTGCTAGGAATTTACCCAAGGGATACAGGAGTACTGATGCATAGGGGCACTTGTACCCCAATGTTTATAGCAGCACTCTCAACAATAGCCAAATTATGGAAAGAGCCTAAATGTCCATCAACTGATGAATGGATAAAGAAATTGTGGTTTATATACACAATGGAGTACTATGTGGCAATGAGAAAGAATGAAATATGGCCCTTTGTAGCAACGTGGATGGAACTGGAGAGTGTGATGCTAAGTGAAATAAGCCATACAGAGAAAGACAGATACCATATGGTTTCACTCTTATGTGGATCCTGAGAAACTTAACAGAAACCCGTGGGGGAGGGGAAGGAAAAAAAAAAAAAAAAGAGGTTAGAGTGGGAGAGAGCCAAAGCATAAGAGACTCTTAAAAAAACTGAGAACAAACTGAGGGTTGATGGGGGGTGGGAGGGAGGGGAGGGTGGGTGATGGGTATTGAGGAGGGCACCTTTTGGGATGAGCACTGGGTGTTGTATGGAAACCAATTTGACAATAAACTTCATATATTGAAAAAAAAAGTTCTTTTTTTTTTTAATTTTTTTTTTTTTAACATTTATTTATTTTTGAGACAGAGAGAGAGCATGAACGGGGGAGGGTCAGAGAGAGAGGGAGACACAGAATCTGAAACAGGCTCCAGGCTCTGAGCCGTCAGCACAGAGCCCGACGCGGGGCTCGAACTCACGGACTGTGAGATCATGACCTGGGCCGAAGTCGGACGCTCAACCGACTGAGCCACCCAGGCGCCCCCAAAAAAAGTTGTTCTTAAAAAGAAAGTTTAGGTGTGCCTGGGTGGCTCAGTCAGTTAAGCCTCCAGCTCTTGATTGCGGCTGAGGTTATGATCTCAAGATTCGTGGGTTCGAGCCCCACGATGGGCTCTGTGGTGACAGCATGGAGCCTGCTTGGGATTCTCTCTCCTGTCTCTGCCCTCCCCTGCTTATGCTCTCTCTCCAAATGAATAAACTCAGAACAAAAAAAGTTAAAAAAATATCAGCAGGAAAAAGAAATCAATAGCCATGAAATCAATAGTCCAGTTTCACCACCACCCCCTTCCCCATGCTGTGGACAGAGCGGGGTGAATATTTGGCTGGTGCTGGGTCCATCGCAAGGTATTGTTCTGGTCATCACAAAGCTCTGGTGTGTTGGATTCATGTTCAGTTTCATCTGGAAATTACTGTTTGAGTGAAAAATTTTAAAATCGCCATGGAAACCAGGAAGCAACACTCCTATTGAGGAACCAACAAATGGAAAGTTTTATAAAATAAGTAACACGGCTTGTGCTTCAGCACTGGGATTTGCAGCGTCTCCCCCATGGTACACAGTTAATGTCCACTTTGTTTAGTACCGCATAAGAGTAATTTTAGCCTTCAGAATTTTGAAACTGCATAATTATTGGGGAAGTTCAAGAAGAATGAGAACATAATAATTTCCCATGTAAGTAAGGAATTTGCAGAGCTGAAGCAAAGGAAAGCAGAGTTATGGAAATAAGAGGCGGTGTAGCACCTCCTCTGGGCTGGGAGGATCTGGGCTGGCATTGGGAAACATGGCTTTGAATTTCAGTTCTGCTATTTACACACTTGGCCTTTCCCCAGAGCACTGAACCTCTCTGAGTGTTGCTTTCCTCCTCTGGAAGTTGAGAGGGTTGTCCCAGATGGTCCTTAAGGAACCACCCAGCCCTAGGTCTGAAGCCAGGGGAAATGTGGTGTGGCTAAGGCAATGGGGCCAACTTCCATACAGTTCATGTACATGGTGAAACCCACGTTTCTGCCCACTTGGGGCAGCCGAATCATCTGCGAAGGAAACAGCTTCGAACGTGGCAGCACATCCCAGGAGGGGAGAAGACTTGAGCGTGTGCTTGGGGGGGCAGATTCCACCATGCCCAAGCCCCAACCAGTCTTCCCTTCACCCTGGTTCTTTGAACTCTTTCTCCCTCTTTATTATATGTATTTTTTCCTGAACATCTCAAATCCCTTTACGGAACAGAATGGGAGCAGAAACAGATTCATTAAAAACAATCTTCAAAAATGAGTTGCTTCAAACTATCACGGCAGTATCATATGACCCGGCAATGGCACCTCTGGGGATCTATCCAGAAGAACTGAAAGCAGAGACTTGAACAGATAACCTACACACCCATGCTCACAGCTGTGTTATTCACAATAGCCAAAAGGTGCAAACAACCCAAATGATGTCCGTCAACAGATGAATGGACAACAAAGCATATATAATGGAATAGGATTCAGCCACAAAACAAGAATGAGAGTTTGATACGTGCTGAGACTTGTATAGACCTTGAAACCGTGATGTCAGAGGAAATAAGCCAGACAAGGAAGGGCAAATAGTGTCTGATTCCACTTACGTGAGATACTGAGAATAGGCCAATTCGTAGAGACAAAAAGTGGAGGGGAGGTTTCCAGGGGCTGACAGGCAAGGAGAAAGGGGAGTTATGGGTTAGCAGGAGTAGAGTTTCTATGGAAAATGATGAAGACATTTTGGGTATAGATAGAAACGATGGCTACCCAGCACTGGGGGGGGGGGGGAGAGTATTTAGTGCCACTGAACATACATTCATCTGTGGTTAAAATGATAAATATTATGGGGCACCTGGGTGGCTCAGTCAGCTAAGCATCTGACTCTTGATTTCAGCTCAGATCATGCTCTCACATTCGTGAGGTCGAGCCCCATGTCAGTCTCTGTGCTGACAGTGCGGATGGAACCTAGTTGGGAATTGTCTCTCGCACACTCTCTCTCTGCCTCTACCCTGCTCGCATTCTTTTTCTGTCTCAAAATAAATAAATAAACTAAAAAAATGATAGATATCGTGTTATGTATGTACAACCACAATAAGAACTTTATTTTTTTGTTTCTTTTTTAATGTTTTACAGTAGGCTCCATGCCCAACCTGGCACTCAGATTGACGACCCTGAGATCAAGAGTCACATGCTCTATTGACTGAGCCAGCCAGGTGACCCAATAAAAACATTTTTTAAATGTTTGTTTATTTATTTTTGTGAGAGAGTGCGAGTCAGGGAGGGTCAGAGAGAGAGAGAGAGAGAGAGAGAGAGAGAGAGACAGAGAATCCGAAGCAGGCTCTGCCCTGTCAGCACAGAGCCTGATGTGGGGTTCGAACTCACAAACCACAAGACCGTGACCTGAGCCGAAGTCAGGCACTCAACTGACTGAGCCACCCAGGCACCCCCCCAATAAAAACATTTTTTAAGGAAGGAGTTGCTTTTTGTGCTTCTGTTAAAAATTTTATTTTTTGTATATAAATGGGCTCTCCATGAAGTGAGAAAACGAAAAGAAAGGCAGCTGCTTAAAAATGAAACCTGACTGGAAATCGTAATACCTGAAACGTGTGTGTGCTACTGTTTGTGTGGGTTTGGAAAGATGTAAGGACGTGGATTTTAGAAAGGGGCAGAGAAAGTCAGAAAGACAAAGGGAAAACCAAAGACCTAGTGGAGGGAGCAACTTTCTCACCCAGCAGGTCACGGTCTCCAGACTCCTCAGATTACACAACACCCAGTTTGCTCCTGACTCAGCAGCTGTGTCTCTAATCCTTCCCCCGGAGAAGCTTGGTCCATATTCTTCCAGAGTTTTTCTGCTCCTCTCATCCATGATAGCTCTTCAAATAGGTATATTTCTTCCCCAGACACTAGACTCTGAAGAGAATTGGTAGTGACTTCGTGTCTCTGCTTAGCATCACCGTTGCTCAAGCAGGGGTGCAAGCAGGGGAGGGGCAGAAAGAGAGGGAGACAGAGAAGCCAAAACAGGCTCCAGGCTCTGAGCTGTCATCACAGAGCCCGATGCGGGGCTTGAACTCATGAGCTGTGAGATCATGACCTGAGCTGAAGTCGGACACTCAACCGACTGAGCCACCCAGGCGCCCCTGAATAGCAGTGACTCCTTAAATGTGCCCAGTGCCTGACAGCTTAGGGAACACTCTGGTAGGCTGTGCCCCCTGAATGTCAGCTCTGTGGGGTCTGTTTTGTCCTCTGCTGAATTCCCAGCCCAGGAGTAGTCGTGCCACACAGGAGGCACACAATCAGTATTGCCTGAATCCATGACTTGGGGTTGTCGCATTTAGTCCTCAGGACAAGGCTGTGAGGTACTTTTTCTCCTCATTTTACAGATGAGAAAACTGAGTCTCAGCAAGCCTGAGGAATTTACCCAAAGATCTGGGATTATTCGCACGGGTTATTTGGCTACAAGTCCACCGACAAACAGGTACATCAAAATAAATTGTACTTTTATTTTTTTCCATTGTTTCATTTTCATTCAAGTGGGTTTTTATTTAAGATGTAGAAGTCATAAGTTTTATATCCTCAGGCTTGATGTGTATTAGTTTTTAGCTTACTTTTTAAACAGCCATGCAGGTATATGAAACAAATACTTTGAGCCTTTGGGACGACGCTATTGTCTCCTGTTATTCCCCTGTCCTTCTGCCCATTTTTTCCTCGCCTCACGTTTTCCTTCCCTCTCCTTTTGTCCTCATCTGGCACGTAGCTCTCTGCTCTTCCAGCGATTTGAGAAAGCCCCTGTGGGGCCTCACCCTCCTCTCCAAATGGCTGTGAAATAATTCCTTCCAACCGCTCAAGTCTGCTCTCTAGGGGGAGTTCTGACAAACGTAACCTCTTCCGTCCCAACACCTTCCAGCAATATTGTTGTTCCCTTTCTAGAATGGCTGGCCCACTGGCCAAAATGGGATTTGTTGAGCTGAGGGGAGTTCCAGGCTCTTATGGTCTTTCTTCCCAGTATATGACTCCAAGTCCAGGGTTAAAAGTCCCTCTCTGCTGATTAGTAATGGGACAAATTGATGTCGTATGCCTCCTAATAGGATGCCCTGAAAAGAGCACAGTACTATTTTTTGTGGGATTCCTGCCCCAAACATATAAACCTCGAGGAAGCATCAGACAAACTCAAACTGAGGGGCATGGCCTGTGCTCTTCAAAAATGTCAAGCTCTAGAAAGATGAGGAGGGTCTAAGGGACTGTTCTAGATTGGAATAGACGAAAGGAACATGACCACTGAATGCAACTGGGATCCCAGTTTGGATGCTGGACCCAGACGTGACATAATTAGGATAACCGGCAAAATTTGAATGGGGTCTGTGGGTTAGATGGTATTACTGAATCAGTGTCAATGTCCTGATGTCATGGATGCACAGCACTTACGTAGGAGTCTGTCTTGGATGTGGGGAACACGCCCTCAGGTATTAAGTGGGGGGAACAGTCCCTCTGCCTTTGAATGCAGGATAATAGCAAAGTGGGTAAGAGGACAGGCTTTGAAATACAATCCATCTGACTCACATTGCAGGCTGGGTCTGTGCCCCCACCTGCCAAGTGTAGCAAATACCGTACCTACTTCACAGAGTATTTTAAGAATTTGATGCGATCATGTGCGTAAAGAGTGTAGCCTTGTGCCTGGCACACAGCAAGCCCTCCATAAACTCTAGCTATCTTTATTGCCTGCACGCGTTTCAAGGGGATGAACAACTTCAATCGTAGTGAATGCTGGCTTTCCAGCTTTGTGGCTGGGCCCCCTCCCTGGTTCCCTCCTGGCTGCTCTGCTTTGAGAACATGTCACCGTCATCATGGGCATTATTGTTGTCCTTGGGCCCAGCCACTGGTCAGAAGTATTTTCTTTGGCCTAAATGCAGATTCCCAAGTTAAGTGCTAAGGTCTGAAGGAAAGCTCCAGCCCCGAGCCCTCTCTTCACAATCTGGGCTTCCCATTCTTGCAGCGGCATGCTGGGGCCTGCTTCTATCTCTTTCTGAACAGCCAGGGTCTTGATTGAATTTCCTCTGGACCTCCAGAGGGCATGACTCTGGATCCGGAGGTGATCCATCTAAATGTCCTTGTTTCGGAAGACCTGGAAAGCAGCTAGTTGGCCATCAGTTTCCCTTGAATGTAGGCAGGCTCGGATTAGAGGTGCACAGGGTGGCCAGACCCCTGACGGTCTGGGTGTGTACTAGCTGAGACAGGAAGTAGCATCTTTCCAGGCCAGATATCGGAGGGTGTGATTTGGGCCCTGCTCTGCCTTATCACCTAAAGCACCTGTTCAGGAAATCACCAAAGGCTGGTGTGTCCCTAGAGTAGGTAGGGTGTGCTCAATTTTCATAGGTTTGACAGCAAAGGCTTCATTATCATTTTAATCTTCGCCCTCTTTAGGGACCCTGCCTTTCAAGTATCAAATCATTTCAATAAAAAATTTGGGGGGACACCTGGGTGGCTCAGTGGGTTAAGCAACCAACTCTTGGCTTTGGCTCAGGTCATGATCTCGCGGTTTGTGAGATGAGCCCTGAGTCTGGCTCTGAGCTGAACACCACACCTGCTTCAGATTCTCTCTCTGCCCACCCTGCTCATTCTCTCTAAAAATAAATAAATAAACTTAAAAAAATTGTTTGCACTAAGTCTTGAAGCAAAATTACTTCGTCATTTATTATCTCAAGATTTCTACTGATTAGCAATTGAGACCAAAGACAGTGATGACCAATACAGCTATTCTCTGCTCTATGATGTCCAAGGCTTCAGATTATGGTTGTTGATGAAGGCTGGGGACTGGAGTCATTCAGAGGCTCCTTTACTTGCATGTACGCTGATTGAGGCTCGTTGCCAGCTAGGGGCCTTTTGGCAGGAACATCCATATATGGCTTCTCCATGTGGCCCGGGCTTCCTCACAACATGGTGGCTTTTTTTCCAAGCCAAGTGCCCAGAGGAAAAGAGAAAGAGAGGTGAAGGCTCTGTTGCCTTTTATGACCTAGTGTATTAGAGTTCTTGAGACAAATAGAATGAATAAGAACCAAATCTGTAATTCCAAAATGCAAGTTCAAAATCCGCAAAGTGGCCAGCAGGCTGGAGACCCAAAGAGCCAATGCTGTAGTTCAAGCCCAAAGGCCACTGGTTGCAGAATTCCCCCTTGCCTGGGGGACATCGGTATTTTGTTCTATTTGAGTCTTCAACTGATTGGATGAGGCTCACCTACATTATGGAGAGAAATCTGCTTTACTCAAAGTCTACGGTCTTAAATGTTAATCTCATCCCAAAACCTCATCACAGAAACATCAAGAATAATGCTTGACCAAATATCTGGGCACTGTGATCCAGCCAGGTTGACACACAAAATTAACCATCCCACCTAGTTCCAAAAGTCACACAGCATTACTTCTACCGCAGTCTATTGAGCAAGGCAGTTACAAAGGTCCACCCAAGTACAACAGGAAGGAACATAACATTCCACCCCCTCAGCTGCAGCCCCCTGACCCTGCTCCAAGCTCAACAGAGGAATATCAGGGTCATGTTATAAGAAGAGCAGGTGGAATGGGGTATATATTGGTGCGGCATCTGGAAAATACAAATGTCATCAACATCTAACTGTAATATAAGAGAAAAGGAAACCAGGGGTGCCTGGGTGGCTCAGTCGGTTAAACGTCTGACTTCAGCTCAGGTCATGATCTCGCGGTTCATGGGTTCAAGCCTGCTTCGGATTCTGTGTCTCCCTCTCTCTCTGCCCCTCCCCCACTTGTGCTTTGTCTCTCTCAAAAATAAACATTTAAAAAATTTTTAAAAAGACAGAAAAGGAAACCAACTTAAAATATGTCTTTCAATTAAAATTTTTTTTTTTTTTTACTTTAGAGAGAGAGAGAGAGAGAGAGAGAGAATGAGCAGGGGAGGGGCAGAGAGGGAGACAGAATCCACAGCAGGCTCCAGGCTCTGAGCTGTCAGCACAGAGCCCGATGCGGGGCTCGAACTCATGAGCTGTGAGATCATGACCTGAGCCGAAGTCGGACGCTTAACCGATCGAGCCACCCTGGTGCCCCTGAAATATGTCTTTCAAAATGTAAGTTCTTGGGCGTGGCTGAACTAGAAGTTATAGTGGAGACGTCACATGCCCTGTATACAACACCACCGAAGTTGCAGACTGCCATTGGTCTGTTGTTTGGGAAACTCAAAAAACACCAGTGGAGTTGCTGTAGGTAGTATGATTTTCCAAAATGGGGAGGACTGTAAAATTCTACACAAAAGAAAGTACAGTTTTCCCTCTGTTTACATAGTAGTTGCTTTCCCGGGAGGAGGTAGCTAGTTATGCTGAGCATGTGAGAGTAGACAACAAAACACAGTGTGTTCATGTGTAAAGTGGAGTTAAGTTTCAAGGCTCAAAGCACCACATAGTGGATTGTTTTACCTATAGAAATGCCTCATGGAACATTGAAACATCGTGTGGGATATAGGATGGTTCCCACAGAGCTTTCCAGCACATTGGCGGAAGACGGATTTCTCCCTACTAAAAGCCAATGGTGCCCTTCCCAGCCCTCAGAAAAACAAAAAAGCCTCCACGGATTTCTAAGACACATCCTGGAAGGTAGTAATACCCCTATTGACAACCCAGTGCTATAAAGGAAGAGAACAGAGAAATTCCGAAGATTCCTATGGAGAAAACAAGGAAAAAGTGTGGGGAGTACAGAAATGAACCGATCAGGGTTAAAACAGAAGATAGAAGGCAAAAAGCCCCGCGCAACATCTGATGGGTGGGGCCACTCTGTGTGCGTGTTACCGGGGGGATTGTTCAATCCATCCCAGAGACCCCAGTGGAGGCCCCACCCTGCTCCTTTAGGGTTCCACCATCAGCCGGGATCAGAGAAGAGCCCCTTTTCAGGTGTCCACCATCATCTGCATCGAGGGCCCCTAAGTTTGTAGGACATTACTCACACTGGAGGTGAAGCGTGGGGAAAAGGAGCTGAAGGGCCATACGGTGTTCTCTTTTGGATCACTACACCCCAATAGTTGGGCCTCTCTTCGTTTAAGGATGAAAGAAAAATCTTAGGCCTTACTGGGACTATCTGATAAAAACTAGAAACTTCAAAGTGGCCTCATTTCTTTTTTAAATGAGGCTTCATTCAGGAAGCTCTATGTTACACCTAACGTATCTTTTAAACTTCTACCGCTGGGCCTTTGCACCCACCGTCTGCCCTGTTGGAATGCCATTTCCCCAGCTGGAAGCTTGTGTATCACCTGTCCCACTACCTTCATGAAGTCTGGAGTTCTGAGCCGAGCCCAAGGAGAATTTTCTTCTTCTTCCTCCCTGGCATGACTCTGTCTCTTATGGCTTGGACACTCATCAGACTCACATGTGCTGCATCTTTTATGAGGCTCTTTTCTCTCACTAGTTACTTTCTTAAGGGCAGTGACTAATGTGGATGCTTATGTTTCTTTGTATCTCCCCACACCACCTAGCCCAGTGCCTCCATCAAAGTATAAATATTTTGGATTAATTCCATAGGAATAAAACTTTGTAAATTCTCCCACTTGAAATATGTCAACTTTACCTCCTGAGGTCAAATCAAGCTTTCACCTCACTGGGAATTCATTGCTGACATTTCCAGGACTTCTCTTCTTCCTGTGAGAAGCCGAACAATTAGCCACTGCTTTAGACAATAGGGCATTGATTTTGCCTAAGTGAATATTGGAAATAGCTTCCAGGAAGAGAAAGCTGCAACGGTCTGAGTCGGGAAGGCAGTGGGCAGGTGAAGAAGGCAGTGCATCCATCAGCTGTGGCCTTAAGGAGGCGTGGCCTCGAATCCCTTCCAAGGAGGAAGCCAGTGTGAGAGTCTCTTCAACTTCTGGAAGGGAGCTGTCAAGAATTATCATCCTCAGACTTTGTAACCTGCTCCCTGCTCACATTTCCAAGTCTAAGTATCTCTGTGAATCATTTCAGACACGGGGGGTGCACCTGTGTGTAGTTTTCACTAATCGCCCCCCCAATGGTAAGAACTTTCAGAAATCTACTGAACTACGAGAACTTCATTTTAGTTTATCGGGAGGGTTTTTTGTTTCGTTTTTGCTTGTTTTCTGGCTTTGTTTGTTTTAGTATCACAGGCCCTGGATTTGATGTTTCAAGAGGGTCCGTGATCTTGTCCTGTGACCTCGTTCAACCCTCAGGTTAGGGATCCCTGTGTTACAGTCTCTTGGCAGCCTGAACTTTCCCTCTTGGCATTTCTAAAAGTGTGTTAAAAAAACAATCTGTTTTTTTAAGGTTGTTTGTTTATTTTGATTTTTTAATGTTTATTTTTGAGAGAGAGAGAGAGAGAGGATGCAAGTGGGGGAGGGGCAGACAGAGGGGGACAGAGGCTCTGAAGCAGGCTCCTAGCTGACAGCACAGAGCCCAATGCAGGGCTCAAACTCACCAACTGTGAGATCATAACCTGAGCCAAAGTCGGACACTTAAGCAACTGAGCCACCCAGGCGCCCCCCAAAAACAATCTATTTTCTAATTATTTGTTTAATGCCTTCTTTTGCTGAGCTGTATGCTCCATGCAGGCAGGTGGCCAGGTCTGTTCACCATGGCGTTGTTGGTTCCTAGCACAGCAGCATAGTGGGGCTCAGTGAATATGTGTCGAGTGGGGAAATAGTCTGGAAGTTCCTCAAACAGTTAAACATAGACTTACCGAATAACCTGGCAATTCCACTCCTAGGTATATACCCAAGAGAATTGAAAACATATGTCCATACAGTAACTTGTACATGAATGTTCACGACAGCATTATTCATAACAGCCCCAAAATTGAAACAAGCCACATGTCCATCAACTCATGCGTGGATGAATAAAATGTATTCATACATCCATACAATGGAATATGCAATAAAAGAGAATGAAGTACTGATAGGCACTGCAACATGGGTGCAACACAAGGCCTTGAAAACACTGTGCTAAGTGAGAGAAACCAGACACAAAAGGCCGCATAGTGTGTGATTTCAGTTACGAAATGTCCAGAATAGGTAAATTGTAAAGATATAAAAGGTTTGTAAAGATACAAAAACCCGTATGAGGGTTTTTGTTATGATGGAAATGCTTTGGAACTAGAGAGCGGTTGGGGCGCCTGGGGGGCTCAGTGGGTTGAGCGTCCAACTTGGCTCAGGTCATGATCTCTTGGTTCATGGGTTCGAGCCCCACGTCGGGCTCTATGCCGACAGCTCGGAGCCTGAAGCCTGCTTCAGATTCTGTGTCTCCCTCTCTCTCTCTGCCCCACCCCTGCTTACTCTCTCTCTCAAAAATAAAGAAATATTTAAAAAAAATTTTTTTTAATGGTGATGGTTGCATAACATAGGAAGTATACTATATAACACTAAATCGTGAATTTAACGTTATGTGAATTATAACTCGATTTTTTAAAAATATTGTCATAAAAAGAACACTATGTATTGGGTGCCTAGATGGCTCAGTGACTTTGGTTCAGGTCATGATCTCACGGTTCGCGAGTTCGAGTCTCACATCAGGTGAGCACAAGCCCCGCTTTGCATGAGCCCTGCTTTTCTCTCCCCCACCCCACCCCCGTGCCCCTCTTGGAATTCTCTCTCTCTCTGCCCCTTGCTCACTTGTGCCCTTTCTCTCCCTCAAAGCAAACAAACAAAAACCCCCAAAAAACTATATATATGATTGTATTAAAAAACTATACATATACATATATATATGGGTGGGGGGAGAGAGGGAGAGAGAGAATGATTCACTGCTGAGAAAGACACAAACTCAGGGTGAACCAGAGCTGGTCCACCTCTAGGCCTTTCTGGATTTTCCTGCTAGCCATGGTGCGTAAGAAAAGCTGGGCTCTAAAAGTTGAGCTGTTGGCACTCTGCGTGAGAAAAGGGCGTGGCTGTGATTCGTCTGTGCTTTGGCTGCCAGCACTCTTACTGGATGGGGTCCATCACCGACATTTTTATCAACTTCAAGAGAGGAAGTTTAGAGAGGCAGGCTATCACCCTATTTTCTCGAAACTGACTTCTGAGGCATGTCAGATTCACAAAAACATCCTAGATGTCGAGGCCAAGCACATCGTCTTAATCGTATGGGGAGAGGGACAGGTGGTGAATACTCAAGTTAGAATTTTGATGTATTTTACTGTAGGAGATACATCAGTACTGTAGGAAATACTGTAGGAAATTTGGAAGTTTACGAAAGAGGAGAAAAAAACAAAACCAGTTGGTGTTACCTGGGGCCATGTTTTGGTGCTGTCATGAACCCAGAAAAATGAGCATTGTCTCCCATTCAAACCCTGGTGGAATGGGCGTAGACAGGGGAACAGACACTCCCTGTGTTAATATATTCAAGGGCCGTCAGCAGTTTGGCTGTACAAGAGGACTTTTGGGGGTTTGTCCTTGCAGATGTATCTCCTCTGAGCGAGAATGGAGGACTGACCCTTCAACAGGTCCTCCTTATCGGGAAGCACAGAAGTCCTGAGAAACACCAATTTGGAAGAGAGAGAAACTGTTTTTGCAGGAGAGAGGCACATGCTATTGGGCCTACAATTACCCTCATCACCAGGTCCTGGCCAGGGCCTCTTGGAGGTCAAGACAGACCCACGGTTACATTTATTTATTTATTTGTTTGTTTGTTTGTTAATAATTTTTTAATGTTTATTTATTTCTGAGACAGAGAGAGACAGAGCATGAGCAGGGGAGGGGCAGAGAGAGACAGAGACACAGAATCGGTAGCAGGCTCCAGGCTCTGAGCCGTCAGCACAAAGCCCGACGCAGGGCTTGAACTCACAAACCGTGAGATCATGACCTGAGCCGAAGTCGGTCGCTCAACCGACTGAGCCACCCAGGCGCCCCTACATGTATTTTTTTAAAGGTCCTAGTCTAGGGGCACCTGGCTGGCTCAGCCCACAGAGCATGTGACTCTTCATCTCAGGGTCATGAGTTCAAGTCCCATGTTGGGTGTAGAGCTTACTTAAAAAATAAATAAAAAATAAAACCCCACGTATATGAAAATGTGAAAAAATGCACCTCCCTCCCCCGCCAAAAAAAAAGTTTATTGAGAAGTGTGTTGCATTTAAAATGTTTACCTTTGACACACTCATGCTTTTACCACAGAAAATTAAAGGTAATTGTGCTTTTGCAAAAGGCTCTTTCGGGACACAACTGAAACACATTACATGAAGTGCTCTAGAGGCAGTGATGGAATGTGGGTTGGGAGCTCTACCCTGAAGGTCGCCTTCTTTCAATCCTGTCATCTGGAGATAATGTCAAAAGCCAGAGTGGGGGGCCCTTTGGGGATTGTGAGGCCAGAACCCCTCTGTCCCCCCTTGACCCCTGAGTCAGCCCCACAGGCCCCTGCCACTGCTGCTGTTCTCTTGGGTTGGAGGCAGCGCAGTCTCGGAAGCCGTGCTCTTGTGCCAAAGCCAGTTCTTATCAAGACCTTTCTCGGGGCACCTGGGTGGCTCAGTCGGTTAAGCGTCCCACTTCGGCTCAGGTCATGGTCTCACAACTGTGAGACCGTGGGTTCGAGCCCCGCGTCAGGCTCTGTGCTGACAGCTCGGAGCCTGGAGCCTGCTTCGGATTCTGTGTCTCCCTCACTCTGCCCCTCCCCCACTCACGCTCCGTCTCTCAAAAATAAATAAATATTAAAAAAAATAAAATGATGAAGACCTTTGTCTTCAGTCAATAAGCAATTTGCTCTTTAGACCTTAGTTCTCTTCCTGGCCAATCCCGTATGCTTGTTTGCTGCCACCTTGCCCTGCTTGGATGTTTTTGTCGATTTAATTTTTGTTTAATTTTGGTCAGCAGCAGCAGCCTATTACAAGGGCAAGGGCAATAATCATTCACTCTTCAGCTGCAAGAGACGCAAGTGTT
Organism: Panthera pardus; assembly: GCF_024362965.1. Taxonomy (NCBI): domain Eukaryota; kingdom Metazoa; phylum Chordata; class Mammalia; order Carnivora; family Felidae; genus Panthera; species Panthera pardus. Next base: position 102,984,772 of record NW_026526810.1, read on the forward strand.
AAGCAGGGCCACTCTCTGGCCCTCCTAGGTCTTGCTTGTTGAGCTGGCTCCTGTGAAACACATCGGTGAGGCCTTGGCCTGCTCTAGGCCCCTCATGCGTCTCTCTTCCGGCGGCCTCAAACCCAGATGGGCTACCCTGCGGGGACTCGGGAATGGCACTGTGAGCCCAGGGACCCAGTAAAGACTCACCTTGAGAAATGTGGGAAAGGTAAGTTTGGCTTCACTGGAAGCCCTTTAAACATGGGCGAGAGAACACGTAACATAGCAGATCATTACAGAGGTCAGCTGGAGTTCCCTGAAGGACTCCCTTGGATGCTAATTGTCTGTGTGGAGTACTGGTTGTGAATTACCTTGCCACTTCCCAACGGTGGCAGTCAGGGAACATTCCAGAATCCCCATCATGTACCAGATATTCCTATAAGACTTTTCATGGCATCGTCTCATTTCATCTTCACCACAACCCTACAAGACAAACCCTATTCTTATGCCCATTTTACAGATGAGTAAACGAAGAGTAGAATGGGTAACTTGCCCCAAATCACATCACTGATGAGTAGCAGAGCTAGGATTTGAAGACTGGTCCGTCTGATCCCAGAGTTCAGGATCTCAGAGCCCATTACTTTTCCAAATCAACTTTACTTTCCTCAGGGCCTTTGTGGGAACAGGAAGCCAACTTTGCACTGCAGGTAGCAGTGAAAAGAAGGATCCTACAGCGTGGCTGTGAGTACAAACAGCAGAGACACGCAAAGCTCTGGACCTTTGCTGCGAGCGGTGGGCAGGACGCAGGCCTCTGCTCTTGTGGAGACCAACCTCCTGAGCAGGTCACCCAAGGCTTCCCTGTAGCCTCTTGACAGGGGGCCGAGGTCTGGCAGAGACAGAAAGAGACTCAGGCATCTTGAAGCAGGAAGGAAACTTGATGAGTATTCACCCTCTCATGTTACAGGCAGGGAAACTGAGGTTAGCAGTTTCCTTAAGCAAAGCGCTCCTGCCTGCAAGCATAACCTGGGTCTCCTGGCTTGCATACCAGTTACAAAATGGGCCGCTTGCTAAATTAGGAAGCCAAGGCTCTGAGAGGTGATGTAATTGACCGAAGGCAGGGACCCATACTCAACTCCCTCGGAGTCTGCTACATGCTGAAGTCATAGTGGGCTGTGGTAGGAAGGCATTCTTCCCACCCTTGTCAGATGAATGAATCATATGCATCTGCGGTTCCCCAAAACTTGCCTGAGCATAAGAATCATATGGGGGCAGGTGTTAAAAATGAAAGCTCCAGTCTGACTGTGGGTCCCACCCTTGATATATTGTTCTCGCAAAATCCCTAACCTGTTATCACCAGCTTTTCATAAACTAAAGGGTGTTCTTTTCAGATTTGTTTCTTGCAGGCCCGGACCTGTTGGGATTTTGAGCACACTTCTTAAAACACTGCCTTCCTACCTTTATTCTCAGTAAGGCAGGTTGCGTCCTCTAGGCGGCAGAAATGAGCCACTTGTTCTTTCTTTGGGGCTGAGCCTTCAAAATTCCCAGAAATTTAAGGAGAAAATAAATACCCAAAGGTGTTGAAAGGAGGCAGATCTTACAACATACTTTTCTCACTAGGTTGAAATGTCCTCTAAGAGACAGAATATTGGTAAGAACTCAGGTTCTGAATTCAAACAGACCCAAATTCATGCATCAAATGTACAGCATGGTGACTGCAGTTCACAGTACTGTACTTGTGAAATGTGCTAAGAGAATAGATCTTAAATGTTCACACACACACACACACACACACACACACACACACACACCACAAGGTAACTATGTGAGATAATAAATGCATCAACTAACCATATTGTGGTAATCACTTCACAATAAATATGTATATCAAATCATCACATTGTATACCTTAAATGCCCACAATATTATTTGTCAGTTATATCCCAATAAAGCTAGAAAAAAAAAAAATAAATAAAAAACAGCCCCAAGTTCATATTCATTCAATCATCTGTCTTTGTGATCCCAGCAGGCTATTTAAATTCATCAAACCTCAGTTTCCTGTCCTGTAAAATGGGAATAATAATACCAGCTTAATAGTATTGTTTTGAGCCTTTTATTGCAATTACTAAAAAAATATTTGCTGTTATTATTACCTCAACTGTTACTGTTGCTCTCCGAATGGCATATGATTATTAAGTCTAGCAGAAAGGTAGGCTCCTCTTTCTTCAACAGTTGGCTAAAGCTCTCTAAAGAGGCATTCAGCGGATTCTTTTCCAGCCTCTGTCCTAGGATGACATTTCACATCCTGGAAACCCATAATATGAACAACACAGAGTCCACACTGGATGGAAGGAAATGTGTTGACTTCCTTAATAAAATCAAATCCGCTTCCTCTGAGGTTGGCTCCGGATGCCGGGAGTATCTCCCCATGGGAAGGATGGCAGGATCTCTTGGCTCTGTATCCCAAGATCCACCTCCCCCTGGAGATTTCTCCCTAATCTCACTGGTGACCCCACAGGTAAGGAAAGCTGCAACCCTTCCCCACCCTGTGAGAATTTCACCTCCAGTGTCAGCCTTGGAGGACCTGGGTTTGATTTCACTGAGGGTGTCAGTAAGTTTCTTTACCCCGAGACTTGACGATTCTCTTCTTTTTAGCTTCACCTGAACTAGCTTGCGATTTCAGGATCCTTAGTTCCTAACTGGAAAGAATAATAACGCTCATAGAGGCTACCATTTTTTGAACCGTTCTTATGCACCAAGTGCCTATGGATTCTCTCATTCCATCTCCACTGCAGCCCAGTGGGTTAGTTCTGGTGACCACCCTCATTCTGCAGATGGAGAAACTGAGGCACTGGGCAGTTAGGTGATTTGCTCAAAGCCTCAAGGGTGATCAGAAAAGGAGCTTAGGTCTAGAACTCCACAGTTTGACTCCAGAGCTGGACTCCAAATCACATGGCAGTGAAGGGAGTTGAATGAACATAGAACCTGCTGTCCCACCCCTCCTGTCCCCTGGAGCAGTGATAAAACCTGAGATCCTTAATTGTACCAGTTTCAGCTAAAGGCTCAACTATAGCCTGGGCTCCCTCTGGCCACCTCGGAGTCAGGTGAAGGTGTCAGTGACATCAGGGAAGAGAGCCAGCCTCCCACAGCACCCTCTATTCCGACATTTCCTCTTTCCCACCTGCTTCCGCCCTCCTCTCCCACAGCAAGTGCCCTTCCTGCTCGAAACACAGGGGACACTCAGTTTTCTGGGCATGACCCTTTACGAAGGCTTGTGGCAGATGAAGAAGGGGTGTGAGGCACACTCAGCTAGCAGATGTCCAGCCCAGGTGGGCAGAGGGCCACCTCTGAGGTCTTCTCTTGCCAGACAAATCGAGTCCAGCCCCTAAGCATGGACACTGTTCCCTCTCACCTAACCTTTCACCTCATTTTTTCACCCTTGTGGAGGCAATGCTCCACAGGGCAGGTAAAGACACCGTCCCCGCCCTGGAGACTCAGAATCTGTCGCCATCACCCTGAGGTGAGGAGGAAATTGCAGTGTTGAGGTTTCTTGCTTCTTCCTTACTGAGAGAGAAGAACCCAACTGTCAACAAACCCCAAAGAATGAACCAAATGGTGCTGGGAGGTTACTGGGCACCAGGGCCCCAGGTGTGGCAACAAAGGTCATGAGATATGCCAGGCACAGAAAGCGAAGTGACAAAGGACAGAGGGTAAAGAGAGGAGAAAGTCTGAGAAGGGGGACGCTTGAGGGTCAAAGGAGTGAGGCCAGTGTGGGTGGACTCCCCAGGTACCCAGGCTGCAGGGCAGGTAGGACCTGAGGTGAGGAGGGGAGAAGAGAATTGGAAGGAGGCATCTGAAGATGGGGATCTGTGTCCCAAGAGGCAAAAAACAAACAAACAAACAAACAAACAAACAAAACCCAAACCACCTTTAAAAGAATAGCAAACATTCCAGAGAAGCAAGAGGCCTAGCATGCTAAATACGCAGACCCGCTGACCCTGGGGGGGTGGGGGCTTGCACAGGGGGTGTGGTTGCACAAAGGGTCCAGTGGTGGGTGGGGAAGCTGCAGAGATTGCTGCTGGTCTGGATTTGTCCATATAAAGCAATTTGCAGAGAAGGCAGCGTGGGAGAAGAGGAGGAAGCCGAGGTAGTTAAGGAGATATGTTTAAAAGTTTAGTACAAAGGCTACATAGTATGTGGTTCCATTTATACAACATTCTGGAAAAGGCAAAATTATGAGGCAGAAAACAGATCGGCGGTTGCCAGGGGCTAAGGGTGAAAGGATGTGATTGTGCAAAGGGCTATGAGGGACTTTTAGGGGGTGATGGAACTGTTCTGGATCTTAATTGAGGTGATGACTACACAACTGTATACATCTGTCAAAACTCACAGAATGTACACTTTATTTTATTTTATTTTTTATTTGAGAGAGAGAGAGCGCATGAGTCAGGGAGAGGGGCAGAGGGAGAGAGAAAGAATCTTAAGCAGGCTTCGTGTTCAGAGTGGAGCTTGACAAGGGGTTCGATCCCACAACCCTGGGATCATGACCTGAGCTGAAATCAAGAGTCTGACAACTCAACGGGACGCCCAGACTACTGAGCCACCCAGGCGCCCCAAATTGGGGGAGGTGTCAGAATTACATATTACAACTGCATTTAAAAAAAGAAAAATTTAGCGTCTTCATTTTTAAAAAAAATTTTTTTTAACGTTTATTCATTTTTGAGACAGAGAGAGACAGAGCATGAATGGGGGAAGGTCAGAGAGAGAGGGAGACACAGAATCTGAAACAGGCTCCAGGCTCTGAGCTGTCGGCACAGAGCCCGACGCGACGCTGGAACTCACGGACCGTGAGTGAGATCGTGACCTGAGCCGAAGTTGGACGCCCAACCGACTGAGCCACCCAGGCACCCTGCGTCTTCATTTTTTAGAACCAATATAAACTTCTTTGCAAATTCTCTTTCCCATTAAGATTCCATGGGAGCATTTAAACTTGCCAACTAAAGGAAAACCAGCCTCTTCTACTTTAAAATAGCTTCATTGAGGGGGCGCCTGGGTGGCTCAGTTGGTAAAGCGTTCAACTTTGGTTCAGGTCATGATCTCACAGCTTGTGGGTTCGAGCCCCACGTCGGGCTCTGTGCTGACAGCTCCGAGCCTGGAGCTGCTTCTGATTCTGTGTCTTCCTCCCTCCGCCCCTCCCCCACTTGTGCTCTGTTTCTCAAAAATGAATAAACATTAAAAAAATTAAAAGTAAAATAAAATAGCTACATTGACGTAGTTCAGCCCCTTTTGGATACATATGCGGTCCAGTCCCTGCCCACACTGTTACCTGCTCTCCAGGTGTACCCCTGCTTCTCCTCTCCCTGCGCCCCTACCTTGTGTGTGGATCTGGGGCAATGGCAGAGGGTAGCTGGTCTGTTGGTCTGGATGCTGGACCTGGTGGTGTCCTCAGTGGCCTCTACAGAGCTGTCCTTCACCCACCTGGTCTCCTGGCATCCACGGTGAGGCCCTGGCTGCTGGGGCCTCATGGTGCAATGGGCTCATTGGTCCTGTCTCAGCTCTGCTGGTTCTGTCCATACAAACCTGCCCCTGCTCCATGTCACTGCATGTTTTCCATTTCCCAAGGCCGGTCCACAGGCTCTCAACCCTCCACACCCTTCATTCCCTAGCAGCTCCAGAAACTTCTGGGTTTCTCCTGGGCCACACTCCAGGCAAGGGGAATTAGGATGGAGCAGGGAGGACATCTAAAGACTCTTCCAGACTAAACATACCATATAGTTGCCTCTGCTTTGCTGTAGCTGTCCCAGATAGACTTAGGGATACATGGCAAGGGTGACTGTCCCAGGGCTCCATTCAGGGAGTGGGGCACAAGCTGTTTCTGTTTCTGGCATGCTCTCAACCTCTGGGGAGGTTTTCCACTCTTCCCCATACTTCCATCAAGGTTTGACATGAGTGGGAGATCATGGACACCTGGTCTCCCCATCACCCCTCCTCCAAATACCAAAAGGATCTGTACTTCCTCTTTATGTTTTTCAGAGACTTCCTTTTTATCGTATCTTTCTCCTTTCCTGCTCTTTGGATTTTACTCTAGATGGTATCCACCTTTCTCTTTCCCTAGAACAATAAGCCTCATGGTGCAGGGAGAGAATGTAGCTTAATGATAATGGAAATGCCTTGGAAAGTGTTTCAAAAATGGTACCTCCATTACTATAGGATCTTGGGAATGAAGCAGCCATTTCCAAGGGAGTGCTTTTGCTGGCATGTTGAGAAACTGTCTTTAAAATGATACAGGTTTTCTAAAAATGGTGGAATTCTCATCCGTTCGGGTACACAGCATATTCTTCGCCTTTGAGACTCCTCCTAGACTACTTCCATTACACCCAGTGCTATCACTGTATGTTCTTTTCCTTAAACGGGAAGAAGTCTTATCTCCGTCCTCTCTCCCATTCCCACCGCTGCCTTAGTTCAGGCCCTAGTATTTCTCACCTGGATTGTAGGAACGGTTTTCTGATTGATTTCTTTTTACCCCCAGACTTGTTACCTGCTTTCCTCTACCCATCCTTGCCACTGGCATGATCTTTCCAAACACATATCAGACTGTGTTGTTCTTCTGCTTAGGACCCTTCTGTTGGGCCCCCATGCCTCTATGACCTGGCCCCTGCTCTTCACTCAAGATTCACCTCCTTTTCTTGTGAACAAAATCTCTACTCCACTCCCAGCAAACCACGTGTGGTGGACTGGCTGTGCTGTGTTCGTCCCTACCTCTGTGCCTTTGCACATGCTGCTCCCTCTGGTGGGAGTGTCCCTCTTCACCTTCTTACCGTGCAACATTCAGCTCAAAGATCTCCTTCTCGTTGAAGCCTTACTTGTCCCTCCAAGCAAGACTCTATGGTTTGAGTCATCACGATGCGAACTTGCCTCTGTTAGGACACTTACCTCAAAGAATTGCATTGTAGCACCAGGCTGTGAGCTTTTGGGGGCCAGTGATGGGCTGTAGCAATCTCTCTTTCCCCAGAATGTAGCACATTGCTTGACCCAAGCCAGTGGAATGAATGAATAATGACCAGCATCAGCCATGGAGTGGGAAAAGACCTTGAAGGTCACTGGGTTCAATGTTTCCATTTTCCAGATGAGTCCCAGAGAACTTAAATCACTAGGTTGACCTCACACAGGTAATTATTACATAACTAAACCTTGTCTGGGGCATCTGGCTGGCTCAGTTGATGGAGTATGCTACCCTTGATCTTGGGGTTGTCAGTTTGAGCCCCACGTTGGGTGTAGAGATTGCTTAATAAATAAAATCTTTTGTTTTAAAGTTCATTTATTTTTCTTAGTAATCTTTACACCCAATGCGGGGCTCAAACTCATGACCCCAAGATCAAGAGTCACATGTTCCTCCAACTGAGCCAGCCAAGTGCCCCAAAAATAAAATCCTAAAAAAAAACCCAAAACAAAAAAAATCCCAACAAAACCTGGTCCTTTGACTCCAGGTACAGAGCTCTTTCTACTCTCTACAGGGCCTCTAGACACAGGAGAGGGGAGTAGTGGGGGTCAGGGTGTAGGCAGGGGTCAGTGAGAAGACACCAGAAGCAAAATAACTCCGAGCTGGTATAACTTATTCTCAAGCAGGAAAATGGGTCAACCCCACAAAGGGGTTTTGTAAAACCCTCTCACCTGTGCGACTGGAGTGATGTACACAATATCAGCATGAGCAGCTGGCCTCTGAAGTTACAATAACAATGCTGTGGAGGAAATTTAAATAGAAGCCTTGCTTGTTCACTACTGATTTGTTTGAGGCCCGGCCAGCGTATCTGGCCCGATTACACCACCACCATCACAGGGATTTTATCGCTTTATGTCTTTAAAAACAAAACTTAGATTTTATGATTTTATAAAAGCAGCCATGTGTACTAAACTCTCACCTTGTTTATTCCTGGGGCTTTGGGGTCACAGGCTAGGGTGGAACCTTTGATCTTCAGCTTTCTTATGGCACGCTTTAGGGCCAGTCACTTCACTGCTCAGCAGCACCTCAGCTTTCATGTTTGTAAAGATGGAGGTCACGCTAGTGCTCTGCATGGTTGTCATGGGGACGAGAAGAAGGCACTAGAGAAGCAGCCCACAGAGTGGATAAAGCCTGGCCCTGGAGCCAGAGTGCCTGGGTTGGAATTTTGGTTGCACACCTTGCAAGGCGTGTGACCTCAGACATGTTAATTATCTTCTCTGAAACTCAGTTTCATCTCCTCATAGTTAGTGTCCCCGTGGCACTCGGACAGTGCCCAGTTAATGAAAATGGCTGAGCGCAGTGCCGGGCACATAATAGGTGGTCATTCTTTTCTCCTTCCCTCCCAGAGGGAGCCATTTCTGCATCCATCTGACGGATGCACAGGACCCTGGCCTGTCGCACCCTGTATCATCTTGTGATAAATCTGGAGAAGCCAAGCATTCTTCTGAGTTGCGCCAAAGACATGTAAACTTTTTCTTTATTGGTCCCTAGAATCACCACAGGTTGACCCACCCGACCCCGTATATGGAGCCTGCTCTCCCCTCACGCCCTGGTTTGCATGTCAGGGATAACAAGTACAAGCCCAGTCCAGGTCTGGCCCCTATTCCCAGGTCTAGAACAGTGTGGTCTCCTGTCTGGCTTGACTCAGGGTGCTTTGTTCAGTTCTGTGGCCTGGACTCTAGCTCCTGAAACCTCTCTGAGGCCTGCTTGGACCTGTTTTTTTCTTGTGTTTATTATTCTCAGCTCACTTGCTAGCCTCTCAACTCTGCATGCCAGACCCAGTCACCTTCTCCATTTGGACACACCCCAGCCTCTGGGAGGGGAGGCCAGCCCTCTCCGCCCACCACCTCCCACCCCCCCCTGCAGCTCTGAAGCTCGCAGAGGGAGGTGGGAGGGGTAGGGGCCAGACTCTGAACTGGGAAGAGGAGGAGCCTGAATCCCACCACTGGTGAGAAGTTGAAAACAAAGACGGTAAAGGTCTACAGGTCCTGCTTCTGTGTCTCTTGGAAGCGCCTTTGTCTTGTGGCAGTTCCAGGCCCGGGATCCCAGAAATAGAAGAGACGTTACAGCTCCTTGAGGCCCACTCTAGCCTCATCCGGAGCAAGAGGCCACATTATGGCATTCAAGACAGGTGGCCCTCTAGGCCCTGTGTGCGTGTGCTCTGTAATAGAGCACTCACTACCTCTGCGCCCTGCCCATGTTATTGCTGAGCCCCTGCACCAGCTGGAAATGCATGTGGCTTCCGGAACTTTGACCCAGTGTTCCTAGTCCCTTTCCTGTACGATGGTCGATTTGAGCAGTTATCCTACTCCATCCCCCTACCATCCTCCACTTCTCCAGGCTAAACACCCTCATGATAGCTCACGTAACATGGTTTCCAGACCCCTCCCCATTCACTGGGCTTCTTTCATGTCCACAGAAAAGCAACTGTAACAATAACAGCAAGAGGCACCTGGGTGGCTCAGTCGGTTGAGCACCCAGTTTTGGCTCAGGTCATGGTCTCACAGAACGTGGGTTCGAGCCCTGCGTCGGGCTCTGTGCTGATAGCTTGGAGCCTGGACACAGCCTGGATTCTGTGTCTCTATCTCTCTCTGCCCCTTCCCCTCACACTCTTTTTCACTGTCCCTCATAAAAAATAAAATAAAATAACAGCAGAGCCAGCAAATATTTAGGGACCTATTATGTGGTGGGCATCTCAGCAGGTTCAGTGTGTATGGTGGGGGGCGTGGGGGAGCACACAGGTATCACTGGTCCTCAGGGAGCCGACCATATTGGTGAGAAGGAGACAGCTTGCCCTCACGTTTGCAGGCCAGTGGGGGGCCACCCGCCATATACCTAATATTAAAAGTCTAACAGTTGGGGGGTGATAGCTAAAGGATATGAAGTTTCATTTTGAGGTGATGAGATGTTCAAAAATGACCGCAGTGAAGGTCGTACATATCTGTGAACATACCAAAAGCCACTGAGGGGCACCTGGTGGCACAATCAGTTGAACATCCGACTCTTGATTTCTGCTCAAGTCATGATCTCATGGTTGAGCTCTACTGAGCATGGACCCTGCTTGAGATTCTCTCTCTCTCTCTGTCTCTCTCTCCCACCCCCACCCTGCTCCTTAGCCCCACTCATGGGCACACACACACACACTCTCTCTCTCTCTCTCTAGATCTATCTATCTATCTACCTACCTACCTATCGAGAGAGATATACATACATATATACACAAAACATTGAAGTCTTGACCTCAAATGGGAGAATTGTATAGAGTGTGATTTACATCTTAATCAAGCTGTTGAAGATTTTAAAAAGTTTAACAGTTAACTAAAATATATTCTATCTTCCTATCATGAAAGTATTCCTTCATAATGACCCAGAAAGCCAGATTTGAAGATAAGAGTTGTCAGAGTCCTTAGAGTTCTGCACGGGAATATGGCAGCACAGGGAGAGCTGGTCTGGTCTCCGTCTTCCTACACCCAGCTCTGTCCTGTACCCTCAGAGAGCTCAAGCATGCCGTTGGACTCTAGTTCTTGAGTTCCAGCTCCATCCACAGCCCCCCACCCCTCGGCCACCCTTAGGAGTAGGGGTGTGCACTTTGGTGGTAGGGTCTGAGTTGGGAAGTCGGATCCAAGGAAGACATCATCACAGGCCCAAGTGGGCTAGTGACCTTTTGACCAGGGAATTCAAGAGCACGGTCCAGAGCAGTGCTCTACAATAGAACATTCTCTGTATTGGAAATGCTCCATATCTGTACTGTCAGATATGGTGGTCACTATCTTCAGGTGGCAATTGAGCCCTTGAAATGTGGCTAGTGCACCTGAGGAATTGAATTTTTAATTAAAAATGTTTAGTTAAGTAACCCTGAAATCTAAATTTCGCATGCAGCTAGTGCTACCATATTAGGTAGCAGACGTCTAGAAAACGGTGGAGTGGGGGTGGCTCTGAATGGACGTGTCCTGTTGACTCTGTTGACTTCATCCCATGGGCGGGGGGGGGGGGGTGGTCCTGGAGGAGGATCAGAGCGGGGCTCCCAGGGCTCAGGAAGATACTAGAGAGGGAAATGAGATTTGTTCTCAAAAGGAAACTGCCTTATGAGGCTGCTTATTCCTGGCCAGCCGAGCTCTCTGGATCTCTGAGGAGAGAGAAGCAGATGGCTGTGGGTCGAGGGAGGGTGGGTGGCCTGAGGGCACCCCCAGACAAGTCCTCCTGAGATCTTCACAGGGACCTATTTCACGCAAGAGGCCTGCTTTGGTAGCTCAGGCCTGCTAGTACTGTGGGTCTTGGCAGAGAGAGAAGGCTCTGTTATTTTTTCTGCGGAGGCCATGTGAACGGGGCAGGCCATGTACATAGTTTCCATGGCATAATCTGACTATAAAGCCCTGTGTGTCTGTGGGGGAGGGATGAGGAGAGGCCCTCAGCCTGGCCTCAGTCAGGACTGGGCATGGGCCCAGGAGGCACATTCCCTCCCGATTCCTGCAGGGTCCTGAGCAATGAGGCAGGGAGGGCTGTGCCTGGCTGGCCTGAACCTTTGGAAGCTCATCTGGCCGCTGACTGGGGTGAGGGTGTTGGCTCTTCCAGACGCCTGGATGTGAGGTAGAGGAAAGATAATCTCCCGAGAACTGGGCCGGGTTGAGGCTCAGGAAGAACACAGGATGTAAATTCATGGGGAGGCAAAGCAGAGGCAGGCAAAGGAGAAGCCTCCTCGCCTCCACTTGGCTACCAGCTCCCTCCTGCAAAACAGAAGCTCCCTGCAGGCTGGCCTGGCCGGCCCCGAAACCGGGTAATTTGCCTACGGGGGTTCTGGGCAGGTTCACTAAGCACCTTTCGCTCCTGGAGAAGGGACACCTCTCAAGAGGCCGCCTTGCTAGCTGCAGAAAGCTGGGACTTCTCAGACAGGAGTCAGGGACGCAGAGCATGGAACAACATTTATTAAGCAACTATTAGGTACTAGGCTTTGTGCTAAGCATTTTGCATTTTTAATTTCACTTGAGACCATATAGATTAATAATCCTCATAATAGCTAATCATTCTTGGGTGCCTATCAAAGTACCAGATTTCCATTTACTGAATGCTCACAAGCCCCCTGTCTAGGGGGTGAGGGGAGCTACTGTCTCACCTGTAATTTTTTTTGCTTTGCCTTGTGTCACTTAGCCAGGAAATGTGCCAGTCGGGATTTGAACATAGACTCTCTGACCCCACATCCCCTGCTCTTAACCGTTGATTTTCCCAACACACGTTCTGAATGTAGGTTTTGTGAGGCTCCCCCTGGGAGCCTTCAAAATGGTCCCTCAGCTCTGAATGATCCAGTTTGTCCCAGACCTCTTGCTTTCCTTGTCTGCCCTGGCTCCATGGGGTCTTGAAGCTTGGAGTCTCAAAGGCGCCCTGTCCCGGGAGAGTGGCCGTCCCTTTGCCTGCTCTGGGTTTGTTGTGACGTGCAGGGCGGCAGCCCCAGGCCATGGAGGTTGCCCGAGACAATCCCCCCTTTCTGAGGGTGCATCTCAGGCTGCAGCCGGTGCACACAATACCCTCTGTCTCCAGCAGGGCAGAAAGGCGCATTATTGCAGTTGGGTGACTGGGGCTCTGCTGGAGTGATGTCTGTGGTCTGCACGTCCCCCACCCTGTGCCTCCCCTCTCCAGCGGGTCACCCGAGCCTGGGTGGGGAGAGGGTGAGGGGAGCTCAGGGCCTGAGAGTTCCTTCCTCTTGAGGCTCCTGCCTTGCCTCCATGTCAGATATGTCCCCTCCTCCTCCGTCGCCTCCTGTGGGCCCTTCCCCGGACCCACGTCTCACACTTCTAAGTCTTCGAGTGCTCAAAGTTAGATTTTTCTGGAAAGCACACGACACCGTGCCTGGTACAATAGGCTCTCCCCAAATATGACTTTCTCTACTGTTTTCCTTTTCTGGCTTCTCATGTTTGGACTTTCTGTGCAGGTTGGAGAAAATTTCGTCATCAGGAATTTTGACAGAGACCCTGAAAAACAAGTGTGTTCTTAATTGCAATAATAGCCCTGGCAGGTGCCAAGCACTGGGCCAAACCCGAACCTCATGACAGCTCTAGAAGGGCTGTGCTCCTGCCAGGCCCATGTTAAGTGTAAGAAATGAAGGCTCAGAGGACTCGACTGTCTTTTTTTTTTTTTTTTTTAATGTTTACTTATTTTTGAGAGAGAGACAGAGCATGAGTGGGGGAGGGGCAGAGAGAGGGAGAGACGCAGAATCTGAAGCGGGCTCCAGGCTCTGAGCTGTCAGCACACAGCCTGACGTGGGGCTCAAACTCATGAACCTCGAGATCCTGACCTGAGATGAAGTCAACTGCTTAACCAACTGAGCCACCCAGGTGCCCCTCAGTTGTCTTGACCAAAGGGGCAAAACTAGTAAATGCCACAGCTGGAAGTCAAACTCGGGTCTCAGGTTAAGTACACGTGCTTGGTCATCATGTTCCAGTGACCGTCTTAGTTTCCCAGGCCTGCCGTAACAGAGCACCCAAAACTGGGTGGCCCAGAACAACAGACATTTATTGTCTCCTGCTTCTGGAGGCTAGGAGTCTGAGATCAAGATGTTGATAGGGTTGGTTCCTTTTGAGGGCTGTGAGGGAGAGTCTGTTCCATGCCTCTTGCCTAGTTTCTGGTAGTTTGCTGGCAATCTTTAGTGCTCCTTGGCTTGTAGATGCATCATCCTGTCTCTGCCAGATCTTCACGTGGTGTCCTCCTGTGCGCATGTCGGTGTCTGTAACCAAATTTCCCCGTTGTTAGCATACCAGTTGTGTTGGATTATGTCTGCCAAGATCTTATTTCCAAATAAAGTCACATTGACAGGTACTGAGGGTTAGGACTTCAACATCTTTGGGGGGACAAAATTCAGCCCATAACAGTGCCCTTCCCTGGAGACCCAGGTTTTTTTAAGACCATCAAGAGGAGATGATGTTTCCCTCAGCTCCAGGGGCAAGAAAATCTCTTGTCAGGACCCCTTTCACTTGCTCACATAGTTTACACACACACACACACACACACACACACACACACACACACACACACACACACACACAGTGGCAGCAATGGTCAGGATAGAGGCTGGACTGCCACATCAACATCTGGACCCAATGCAGTCAGTCTGGCACATCTGGCCAAGCCGAGGCATGGAGGGTGCCAGGTGCTCCGGCGGGATGGGGAGGAAGCAGCCAGCAGTGCAATCACTCAGCCCTCAGGGCGCCGAAGTTTGCACACAGCCACACCAAACCTGTTCTTAGAACATCCCCCTTTCCCTCCAGTCCCTCCACCCTTCCCAGACTCATCCCCCTCTCCCCTCTCCTCCCCTCCCCGGCCTCATGCCCTCCCTGCAGTCTGACCAGGGTGGAGGCAGGGGGCCTGTCTGTCTCTGCAGCTCTAGCTTTGGGCGCGGGAGTGACAACTTACGGGGCATGGAGGGCAGAGGGAAGCAGCTTGCCAGCTGCGACGTGCATGGACTCTCTCAGCTGTACCTCCAGCTGCACCCAAGTTATCCCACCCGCTTAGTGACTGTCCCTGCTGGGTCTCACCCGGTTAGGTGGGCCCAGATGGAATGTTGGGATAGGGATGTTGCTTCCTGGGTCCCTGGCTTGAGGAGTGCAGTGGAGACTTGCAGCCCCCCGGGGCGTGGTAGCTCCTGTAGCCATCTGGCCGGCTGCCGTGGGGCCTTCTCTCCCAGCCTCTCCCCTCAGCTCCACCCAGACTGGCCCAGCCCCTGCCCTGCCTTCCCCTCCCGCTCCCCACAGAGGCTCCCATTCAACGGTCCCCTCAGCTTTCTGCCCACCTCAGTGACTGGTTTCCCCCCCATCACGCCTCCCGGGCCTCCGTACAATCACTCACACACATGTGGCTTTACACGGTCGCACGTACACACATTCACATACAACCACACGCTCTTTACACACTCATAAGTGTTCACACAGTCACACTCACACACAACCACACGCTTTCCACAGTCACTCACACACATGTTCACACGTTCACACACACACTTTACAAGTCACACACAGTCACATGCTCACACACTCACACAAGGCTTGCACGCTCACGTATGTGCACACATTCACACATGCCCACATACACCCATAATAGTCTCTTATACACACACACACACACACACACACACACAGCCTCATACAAGCTCCCAGAACCTCCCTGTTTAGGACTCTGCTGTGCCTAAGCAGGGCCTTCCTTGAGTCGGCTCTTTAGTGGGCTTACAAATGGCCCCCCTGGGATAAAGCACCCATTGCTGGGAGAAGGAAAACTAGACAGGAAGCAGTTGGGCCCGGAGCAGTTGAGACGGAAGCACAGGGGCTCGAAGCCGGCCTGAATTTCCTGTTAAATCCCAGCTCCCCTATTTTATGTCTGTGGGAACTGAGGTATGTGCTTTATTTCTCCAAGTCTCAACTGTCTCATTTGGAAAATGGGGATTATGTTATGTGTTTCACGGAGTTGTGCTAAAACTACAAAATGGATTTGAAAGATATAGCCTGACATACAAGAGGCATTTGTTATTATTTATTCAAAAATGTACTTGTAGGGGTGCCTAGGTGGCTCACTCGGTTAAGGGTTCAAGTCTTGGTTTCGGCTCAGGTCATGATCTCGCCGTTCATGGGTTCAAGCCCTGAGTCCAGCTCTGCACGGTGCGGAGCCTGCTTGGGATTCCCCCCCGGCCCTCTCTCTCTGGCCCTCCCCAACTTGTAGTCTCTTTCTCTCTCTCAAATAAATAAATAACATAAATAATTTAAAAAATAAAAGTGTAATTGTATTTACATTTACAAATAAGTTACAGTTACGTGATTTAAAATTCAAAAGGCAGAGAAGGGTACGCAGTGATGTTTCCCTTCTACCGGGTCCCCAAACCGCACCCCCCCCCCGCCTTCTTTCCCACAACCGATGTTACCAGGTTCTTATGTTTCTTTCCAGAAACATTTTTATATAATGAGTAACCATGCATGCACATATTATTTTTTCTTCCTTTCTTCCACAAACACTGTTCTGAGTCTTACTTCCCTCAGTTTTGACAATATATCTTGGAGAGTGTTTCATATCAGTACATAAAGGGCTTCCTCTCTGGTTTATGGCTGCATCAGATTCCACCATATGGAAGTACCACCACCTACTAACTACATCTCAATGGATGGGACATTTAGGTTGTTTCCAGCCTTTTGCTATTTCAAACAAAGCTGCAGTGAAAAATCTTGTATAGACATCATTTCCCACAGGTCTGAGGGATATCCATTAGTACTGTAAATACTGTTGGGGCACCTGGGTGGCTCGGTCAGTTGAGGGTCCAGCTTCAACTCCTGGCCTGTGAGTTCAAGCCCCACGTCAGGCTCTGTGCTGACAGCTCGGAGCCTGGAGCCTGTTTTGGATTCTGTGTCTCCCTCTCTCTCTCTCCCTCTCTCTCTCTCTCTCTCTCTCTCTCTCTCTCTGCCCTTCCCCAATTGTGCTCTGTCTCTGTCTCTCTCTCTCTCTCTCTCTCAAAAATAAATAAATAAATAAATAAATAAACATTAAAAAAATTTTTTTTTAATTTTTTTAAAATTTTTATTTTTGAGACAGAGAGAGACAGAGCATGAACAGGGGAGGGGCAGAGAGAGAGGGAGACACAGAATCTGAAACAGGCTCCAGGCTCCGAGCTGTCAGCACAGAGCCCGACACGGGGCTCGAACTCACGGACAGTGAGATCATGACCTGAGCCGAAGTCGGACACTCAACCGACCAAGCCACCCAGGTGCCCCTAAATTTTTTTTTTTAAAAGAATATTGTAAATACTGCCAAATGGACACCAAAAAGCCACTTTTCCTGGCAGGTGGGTCACTCCTTCTCTTAATAGGGAACCTTGGGCTGCAAGAAGTCTGATACACTATGCTACATGCACGCCATAAAGCAACCCAGAAGACCCTTGCACTGGCCAAAGAGGCAATCCTTTCCTTTTAATTCTTAACGTTTCAAATGGATTCAACCCACATGTAACGAGCTAACACTGCCCGGATGCACAAGGACTGTGAAAAATAAGTTCTAGATCTGCTGGGGAGAAGGGCATTTGCAAACCAAAGAGCATAGGGCTCATGCTCCATTCCGTCAGCACACGTTGGCTGGACACACACACAACCCGCTGTGTACTGTGCTGGGGATAAGACATGTGGAGACAAGACGGGGCAGGCCCTGCCCTCAGGGAGCTTGCAGCATATGGTGGAGTCAGACACGAAGCAAATCATTCTTGCGCCAGCTAGGACGGAAAAACGGGGAGTGGAGAGAGCGTTCCTCAGTTTAGGCCAACCCCAGAATTTTGAGACAGGCAGGGCCCCCCCCCCCCCCCTTGACTTCTTTTCCAATGCCCCTTCAGGTTTTCCCTGGAGCCACCCGGGAGCCTCAGCCTTCTTTCCCTGGTTATCTTTCTATCTGTCCCCTCCTTTCCCGTACTGGCTCGGGGCAGGTGGAGGCCTGGGCCTGGGTTGGGAGGTGGAACAGCTGGAGCCATGGTGGTACCTCAGGTTCCTCCACTGCTACCTGACACCAGCCTCCCAGGCCTGGGAGAGCTGCTTGGGTCACCGGTGAGAGTGGGAGCTATAACGTGAGGGGAGCTCAGCCGTCACCCACTCCAGTTTCTAGGGAGGGCGGGCTCAGGCCACAGCATCTGTTCGGGGCCGCGCTTATCAGAGCCAACTCGGGCTCGCCCTTCCGGACACACAGGAAAGCGGCTATCTGATAAGACTGGATGGCACCTAGCTGTCAGCCACTTAGTGTGGCAGCCCTCCCAGAAATATTTGCATATTAGATGACACCACGTTGAAGGCTTTGCTTAATGCAAAGGAGCGAATTGCTAATTATAGAGGTCGTGCAGGCTGGCTGGTGGGAAGATTTTATTTGGGTGGATCACAGGGGACCTTCCCATTTTGGCAACAGTTTAGTTCCTTTAGGATGGTGGACTCCATGATCTCTGCCCTTATTTGATTGTTGTTTTAACTGTGAGGAATCCGCAAAAAATGACACATTTGCTCAAGTGTGGGAACGCATCATGTTCCGCGCCCTCCTATGCACCAAACACCCAACCAGCTGTCCTCCGCGCCTTTTCGAAGGTCCTCTCCATTGTGACAGCGGACCCACGGGGTGCTTAATGTAGCGTTGCCACACTGAGATAACCATACCCACAGAGTCACAATTATGTAAGCGTGGTGGGTTAGTTTTCAACTTCTGGAATCAATCGACTGTGAAAGAGAAAGATGGAATTAAATGCTATCAACCGCAACAATATAAATGTAGAAATACAGCTGGCAGAAGTTGGGGGCCGAAGGGGACATCTCTGTGGAAAGCCAGGTGATGAACGCATTTCACTGAGCAAGGAGACTGCGGAACATGGACCCAACCAAAAACCAAGCGAGCTTTAAGCACGCTGTTTAAAGTTACAACGATAGGGGTGCCTGGGTGGCTCCGTTGGTTGAGCGTCTGACCCTTGATTTCGGCTTAAAAACACGTGACTAAATTTACCATCTTAACTACTGTTAATGTACCGTCCAGCAGTGTTAACCATATTCACATTTGTGAATTGGTTAGATTTGTGCAACAAATCCCTAGAGCTTTTTCGTCTTGCAGAACTAACTCTATAATCATCGAACAACTCCTTACTTCTCCAGCCCCACAGCCCCTGGCAACCACCATGCTACTTTCTGTATCTATGAATTTCACTTAACTTTAGATACCGCATGTAAATGGAAGCATGCAACATTTGTGTCATTTCACTTGGCATAATGTCTTCAAGGTCCATCCACATTGTATCATGTAACATGATTTCCTTCTTCTTTAGAGGTTGAATAATACTCCATTGTGTATATAGACCACATTTTCTTTTCTTTCTTTCTTTTTTTTTTTTGTTTTTAGACCACATTTTCTTTATCCATTTTTCTATGGATGAACATTTGAGTTGTTTCCACCTCTTGGGTATTGCAAATAATGTTGCAATGAATATGCATGCAAGCTTAATTTATATTTTAAAAAAGGACACCCCAAATAGATGCGGAAACTATGGCCAGAAAAGGCCCAGAATTTGTTTCAAGTCCCTCCTGGGCCAGAGCAAGCCCAGGGCTTCCTGCCTTCACCCTCCTGACAGCTGGTCAAGGTCTGACTTCTGGGGATGGTCTGTAAGCTGGAGGAAGCGTGAAGCGGAGTCATGGAATAGCATGGAAAGTGCACAGAAAGGAGCCAACTTGGCATAAGCCTGGCATGTAGTCCACTTTGCCATCCATCCACCTCTGCTGGTGCTCCTGCAGCCCTGCCTGAATCTACCCAGTGCCCTGGCCTGGCTTCTGGTAGCTGGGCAAAGCTGTGATCTGAGTTCAGTGGGAAGACAAGTCTCCACCTGATTAACTGTCTGCCTTTCCCACCAGCTCATTTTCTCCTTTTGGTCTTGGGCCTGTGCCTTGCTGTTAATTTGCAGGGCTCATTTAGGTCTCTTCTGGGTTATCAGGACTCTTTCACCTAGTCCCTGACTGTCCTGCTAGCCCAGATCCCTTTCTAGGCTGGAGGCTGTGGGTGGGGCCATGTCACTCTGCTGGCTAGCTTGGATGGTTTCCTACTGTGTTAGGTGACAGATTGTTCTTGGACAGGAAATTATTTAAGTTCAGCTTTTCCTCTGATGATCTGCAAAGCATTCAGTCAACACATGTGGAACTGAAAACCCTTAGGGACCTGACCATTAATGGGGTCCTCAGGCATAGCATGAGATACTTTCCATAGTGGGGGAAGAGTCGTGGGATATGGGGTCTCCCATATCATGGGGGGAGGGTGTTCCCTATGGGTCTATTGCGAGGTGTGGAAGTTACTTCCTTCCTCACTGGATTGTGGCTTTGGAGCCACCTGGTAGCCTCAGATGACCTTTTAGGAGGTTCTTTTCAGAGGCAGTGGCTCTCAGGGGGAGAGGCTAGGTGACAGTTGCCAGAGTTCAGGCAACTGATGTCTGTGTCTAGGAAGGAGGCTGACACCAGGGGTCTTCCTCATTTCCCAATTCTGCGCCATCTGCCTTTCCTGACGTAGATCGTTCACTGGGATGTTCCATTCCAAGTTATCCTGCCTTTTTCCCTTCCAAGCCCTGGAGGTGCATGGAGGAAGGATGTTCTCTAAGACTTAGTATCTAGTCCATAGCCACTAGCCAGAGGTGGCCATAGAAATGTAAACTCATTTCAATTAAATAAAATCAAAAATTCAATTTCTCAGTTGCACTAGCCACACCGTAAGTGCTCAGTAGCCTTATGTGGCTCCCATAATGGGAATTGCAGATACAGAATACTTCCGTGAATACAGAAAGGTCTTTTGGACAGCACTGCCCTAGGTCTCCTCTCGCTTTCTTCCTCTATGATTCTGATCCGAAGTGACTGGTAGCTGCTGCTCCCTTATCCTGGGGCCTCCAGAGCATGCTGCCTACTGAGAATTCAAAAGCAGAGAATGAGCAGTGTAGAAATGCCTTCAATTCCCACCCAATATTGAGTCCAGGGCAGCCTTAGGCTCTGAGATTTTGCTCTTCCTGAGTATGACACCTACTGTGTCCTTGCTGTACAGTCCTACAGTCCTGAAGCTGCCACCCAAGCCCTTTAAGTGAGTTCTGACCTGCAGCAAGGATTGTTCTGCTCATCATCAAATCCATTTCTTGAATTTTCCATGGTATAAAGGCATACCAGCGTAACCCAGTCTTCTGAGCTAGACCCCGCTCCTGAAACACCTACATCCCTTTGGATGTTTATCCAGTTACTAATCCTGCTGCAGTGTCCTGTGATAGATACCTGTTGTCCCTACACAAGCCTTCCTAGCAATTAACCATTTGTTTTCCTATGAAAAGAGTCTAGCTATTAGGGATGGGAAGAAGTGGGGACATGTCTCTACCTGTGAAGTCCATAACAGGGAACGGGGTTTTCCAGAACAATGTAGCACAGCCTTGCCTTCTCCCCCATACTGTCCTTTCAGCCTTTTGGGGGCACCCCAAACAGCACAGGTATTCCCCACAGGACAGCCAACTTTGGGACTCTGTCAGTGAACCTCTTTTACCTCGTTTGTCAGGGATCCAGACAAGGGGGTATGAAGAGGGAATAGGAGGGAAACTTCTACTCTTTCCACTGGGGTTGATAACCTCAGAGAATGTGAATCTCAGGCCCTGGACAGCCATTTCCCTGCCTTGCCATGAGAGCCAGCCTATAAAGTGGTTCTTAGTAGAGTAGAAAAAGGGAGAGAAAACAGAGCCGTAAAATAATATCAGAGCCCCTAGAGGCAGCTGTGCCCTGACCATCTTGCAAGCTAACGTACTTCCATCCCTGGATTTTCTAGTTCTAAGAGACAAAGCCCCTTCTACTTAAGTTAGTGTTGAGTCTCTGTCACTTGCAACCAAAAGAATTCTTACTAATACAGAGTCATTAGGTCTGAATATCTGGGAGGAAGAAGTCTCTGCCTGATGATCAAGTTCAGGTCTTGGCCAAGACACCTGAAAAGAATGACCAGACTGCAATACCAGTGCACCCGAGATGGCTCACCCGAGATGTGCCAGCGTCACACACAGACCAATCCTGACCATAGGTTCGCCTTCCCAGCACTGTCTTCTGCCCCTCATATTTCCTCTCCTTTTCAGCCCCCCGAAATCCTCTCTGTCTCTCAAGACTCTAGTTAGAGGCCTCCTCCTCCAAGAAGTCTTTCCTCATTACTCTAGCCTCTAGCATGCATAAGTTCTCTGCTCTCTGGCTTTTAGTGCCATGTAGAATTACCAAAAAAATAGCGAACTTATACTGTGTCTGCTTCCATTGTCTACAATGGCATTTTAAAGATCTTACTGTTAAACGTCTGCAGTTTATCCCCTCTCCCACCTGGTTGAGGTCAGAGATGGGGTCTGATGCTTTTATGTCCTTGACAGGAGCCAACATAATGCCTGGCACATTAACAGAACTGCCATGAATGTGGATTAGAAACTTGTGGGAACAAGTGTGGGAGCTATAGGAGTCAGGTCTGTGTGCAGCTCTTCTCAGTGGGAAATAAACATCCACTCGTGTGCCGGGGGGTCGGGGCTGCATCCCCCTAGTAAGTTCTGTGGTCTCCTCACATCAGGGAGGGAGGATGGAGGGAAAAGAGGAGGAAGTGAGAATGTAGATCTTTGCTTAATGGCTGAGACCTCCCAGGGAAGGGTCCCTAGGACATATGGGTTAGTGGAGACTAGAAGTGACTCTGTGCCTCAGACTTCTCTCAGCTTCTCTCTCCCGGGGGAGGAGAGCAGACCCAGAGGGTGGGTGCAGGTGAGGAAGGGCACAGGGGGAATTGAGTCCTCTCTGGAAATGCTTTCAGAATTGGCTCAGGGGCCACATGGAAGAAACTGGTGTCCTTACCCCACTGTCATTCCTCATTCTGTCATAGCTCCATTTTAATGCAGCTAGAGATTACATTTTTCCACCAGACTTGAGTTTGAATGGCATTTGGCTATTTCCCAAACATCCTACCCCAACATTTGAGGCCCAGTATTTGCCAATACTGAAGCCATTAAAGTAATTTAAAG
Source organism: Panthera pardus (assembly GCF_024362965.1). Classification (NCBI taxonomy): domain Eukaryota; kingdom Metazoa; phylum Chordata; class Mammalia; order Carnivora; family Felidae; genus Panthera; species Panthera pardus. The sequence goes on from NW_026526810.1 coordinate 103,007,268, forward strand.
GCTTTTTGAGTGATGAGACGATCTTCAACATAAGCACATATCCTTATTCTTTAAAAGCCAACACTATTTGAATATGTCTCTTCTGGGTCATTTGTAAAAAGGGAGAGAATCTCTTTCCTCTGTTCAGCTGTGGTAATAGTCCCATCTAAGAACACAGAAGATACCACACAGTTAGGCCCTCGACTATTCTCTAATTGTTTTCTGGCTCTTCTCTTTAAAAAAGATTTTTTAAAAATGTTTGTTTATTTTTGAGAGACAGAGACAGAGACAGAGCATGAGTAGGGGAGGGGCAGAGAGAGAGAGAGACACACAGAATCTGAAGCAGACTCTAGGCTCTGAGCTGTCAGCACAGAGCCTGACATGGGGCTCAAACTCACAAGCCATGAGATCATGACCTGAGTTGAAGTGAGATGCTTACCCAACTGAGCCACCCAGGTGGCCCTGAGAACCAGGAGTGCTGTGGTCAGGAGAAGATCAGTGTCCCAACTCACACATTCAGGCAGAGAGCAAATTCAACCTTTCTTCATTTCTGTGTTCTGTGCAAGCCCTCAATGAATTGAAGGATGCCCACCTAATCCACAATCCACTTTACTCAGTTGACCCATTCAAATGCTAGTCTCTTCTGGAAACACTCTCATCCTAGACACACCCAGAAATAATGTTTAACCAGATGTCTGGGCATCATATGATCCAGTCAAGTTGACCTATAACCTTAACTATCACACACCCTAACACTTATTAAACATATCCCGGGCAGGTGCTAAGTTCTTTACTGGTTTTATTTCATTCTTAGAGATATATATGAAAATTGCATAAAGAAAAAATACTTATGTTAGGTGACTTCTAGGGTCTCTTTCTTTTTCTTTTTTAAAATTTTATTTTAGAGAGAGATTGAGAGAGAGAGTGCATGAGTGGAGGAAAGGGGGAGAGGGGCAGAGGAAGAAAGAGAGAGAATCCCAAGCAGGCTCCATGTTGAGCATGGAAGCTGACATGGGACTTGATCCCATAACCCTGGGATCATGACCTGAGCTGAAATCAAGAGTCAGAGGCTCAACCGACTGAGTCACGCAGGCCCATAGGGTCTCTTCCAGTTGTAAGATTCTTTGACTTGAAATGGCATTAGGGAAACTAGGATGCTGAGGTGGGGCTTGGGAACCTAACACTTAGAAGCAAAAATACAAATAACATTATAAACTACCTCTTTCTGTGGACTAGGAACCATGTGTTCCTTACAAATGTTTTCTCACTTATTCCTGGAAAACACCCTATGAGATACGTATTACTACTCACCCCATTTTCAGATGAGGAAACTGAGACAATGAGAGATTAAATGGCTTGACCAAACAGCAGTATTCAGGTATGTTGACTCCAAAACATGTGCTCTTAACCACCATGCTTCCAGAGAGACTGCAAAACCCTCCTTATCTGGTCTGGATGCCCGAGAATGTGCCTTTCCATGAGGTCACAGGGATGTAGGTGAGCTGGGGGAGGGAGCCGGCAGGAGTGTTGTCATAGGAACAGCAAATTCCACTGTGAGGACTGGTAGCATGCAGGCAGCTGGACTGAAGAAGGTTCTGGAAATAATTCTGCAGGAGTCTCTGAGCCCAGGAGGAAGCCGACTCTCTACTCCCTCCAGCAGGACTTGGTAAACCGCAGCTTTGCTTCCTGTCTCTCCAGGGGCAGGCAGGACAGGGTGTTCTCTGAGTTCTATTCCTGGGGGATAGGCGGCAGAGCCATGATTAGGACTACAGAGTCTGTGCTTGCCAGGTCCTGCCTTACCTTTCAGAGCCAGCTAGCTTGAGAGGTCACCAGTATTTAGAGACTTTTGCTCCCCCCCCCCCCCCCCCCCCGCCATCATCTTATGACCTTGAACACATTCCTCCTTTTCTCCCAATCACTTGATATACCAGCCCCTGGAACAGGTCTGTAACTTACTTGTGAGCCTAGCAGGCTTTCCAGTCAGTTGCGAGGCAATTCACAGCAGTTTGGTTCAGAAGAGCAGGGAGGGGACATTTCTTTCCTTGGGTTTAATTTACTCAAGTTGCTCCCATCTGTTGGAGTCTGATTGCTCCTTGGGAGCCAGGTAAGGTATTTTGGTTGTACAAGTTTCGGCTGCAGAGGGGCCTGGGAACATGTCCTGGGTCTGCTGCTAAGAGCTACATAACCTGGGGCATGTGACTTGACCTGACGCTTGATGTTCTCACCTGTAAAATGGGAGAGAACTATTGCCTCAAAGGATGGTTGGGAGGAAGGAATGAGAATACTCACGGAGCACTTGGCACTGCTCCTGGCACAATACTAACCCCCTAATCTTCCTAGCAGGATGAGGACAACCACAGGCCTCAGATAAGTGTATTTGGATTATGGAGTCAGGGGGTAGGAAGCCAGATTTTTCTCCCTAGTCAATCAAGCTTGGAGGTGAAGAGGAAAGAGAGCTAGTCGCTGAATGATCCAGTTTGGGATTCCTTAGGATGACAGAATCCAAGGTTTTCGGGACTGGAAGAAGCCCTGACAACCCTCTCGGGCTGAGAAGAGTGCAGTCATGTAGCAGGAGGGTGAAGAGGACAGTGAGCCAGGGTGGTCTCCACAAACCACCGCCTGTGAAGGTAGGCGAGGTTTCCATGGGGGGGTGGGGGGGGGGCTGGCAGCCACGAATAAGATAGGACTGTGTGGGCTCTGTGAGCCTGGTCACTGTTCGTGCGGAGGAACGATTATTCCTTCCACCCCTGGATCAGTTCCTCATTTCTCCTGGGGGAGATGCTGGTGACTTAGAAAAATAGAGGGGACTGGGTCCCAGTTGCCCTAATCTGGTTATAACCAACCCATGCTTCCTGCAGGGGCTGGCACAGAAGCCAAAGAAAGAGTATGCTGACCTGGGCCCCACTGGTTTCTTGGAACAACTGCTCTGTACTCTTTGGGCAAGATGGAGAAGCCAGGGCTGAGTCTACCGACAGGTCCCTGTCTAGAAGGAAAACATCAACAACCAAAATTACAGTTAGGAAGAACTGCTTCCATCTGCAAGTAACTGGGCAATTACCTCCTAATTAAGCTCTCATTAATTTGTTTTCCGAGCATTACAGTATCGTACTTCGTAGGTGCACCCCGCCCCACTTGTCACCGAGGTGTTGAGGATGAAGCATTTCACATGAATCAAGGTGGAACTCTTTCATCTGATTACATGTCATAGCCTGATTTGTTCCAACATCGTGAGGTCTTAAGAGTCATACCTTTTTATCTTTGGAGCATTGGCTTTGCAGGGTTTCTTCTATTTCAAGTCCTGGGTTTGGGGAAGGAGGGGAGGAAGAGGAAGGGCCAGGAGGGGAAAAGACAAAAGGTAGAATTCAGATCACTTTTCCCACATGTGGTCTATACATCTGAGTCACTTGCTATTGAAATGCAGATTCCTAGGGGTGGCTTCAGTCCTGCGTCAGAAAGTTCCCAGATGATTCTTATGAATGCCCAGGTCTGAAAATCTCAGCTAGAAGCAGACAGTCCTATGGTATATTAACACAGATAAAGAAGTACACAGACAACTCACAACACCATTTCAGCTAATAGTTTCTGAACTCACCCCAGAAAATCTTTCACTTTAGCATTAAGCTGGGGAAAGCTTGACTGTTCCATGTTTATACCTCATCCATCTTACAGGTGATGGTGCAAATAGAAAAACATCTGGCACAAAGGCGGAAAATCCAAGAAGGGACAGTGTGTAAATCAACCCCTAGACCCTTAAAGGCTGATATCTTAGTGCCAGCTCTCTGGTCTCAGGTGTCGTAAATGCTGACTTACAGCTCCTTTATCTGCCGATAACGAAGGTGAACATAAGTGGATCTCCAGAAATGGTTCGCAAGCAGCTCCCAGGTTCTTGAAAAACCACAAGTGATTGGCAAATGTTTCTGTTGCAGACACAAACTCAAACAAACAGCTCATTTCCTTCAAGAGCTCTTCACAGCAGTGGCTGGGAGCCTGAAGGTAGGGGCGGGGGGGGGGGGGGTGGGGGGGAAGGAAGTCTTCCTCTCCCTGGGTGGGGGGGAAGGAAGTCTTCCTCTCCCTTCCCCCACACCTTCTTCCCCTTTCTGATGTCAGATTTTTTTCTGACAATACGGGGTTTAGACTTGGGGAAAGAAGCAATTAATAAAGAACTTCAGGACAGGGATTTCAGTTCTCCCCCCTACTCAACCCCCAGGCCTTTGCCCTCTCAGCGTGAGTTACAGACCTTCCATTTTATTCATTTCAGGAAGCCTGGGGGCCACAAGGCTCTGAATCACTGTCTTGTAAGGGCATCGTGTTACATTGAATTTCATTCAGTGTTCTCCGAGAAAATACAGAGCTGGGTCCTGCCTACCAAAGATTCTTGCAATCTGATAGAATTCTATCTGATAGATTCTGATTACAGGCAGTCTGGTAATTCTGGAACAGGTGGTAGGAGTTCACACTTTTTAAAATAAAAATAACAGTTTTGTTGAGATATATTGCACATACCCCACAGTTCACCCACTTAAAGTATACAATTTAATGTCTTTTTTTTTGGTCTAATCACTATTTTTAGTGTCTGTAGCACTCCTAAAAGAAACGCCGAACCCGTTAGCAACTATTCCCCATCTTTTTCCAACTTCCCTCCACCCCTACTCCAGCTCTAAGGCAGCCACGAATCTACTTTCTGTCTGTATAGATTTGCTTATTTTGGACAGTTCATATAAATGGAATTGTACGTATATGGGTTTTGGTGGCTGGCTTCTTTCACTTAGCGTAATGATTTCAAAGTTCATTCATGTTGTAGCACCAACCACTACCTCATTCCTTTTTATGACTGAATAATATTCCATTGTACAGATACACATTTTATCCATTCATCATCAACTGATGGACATTTGGGTTGTGCCTACCTTCTGGCTATTGCGTAGTGCTTCTATAAACATTCGTGTGCAAGGTTTTGTATGGACACACTTGGGTACATACAGTAAAACCTTGGATTGCGAGTAACTTGTTCTGCCAGTGTGCTGCAAGATGAACAAACATTTCTAATAAATTTTAACTTGATAAACAAGCCATGTCTTGCAATATGAGTAGTACGTGACGCCCAACGTCACATGATCACAACTGAGCCAATGGTTCTTGAAATTCGCTTTGATATACAAGTGCTTTTGATTACAAGCAGGTTTCTGGAACAAATTATGCTCGCAAACCAAGGTTTTACTTGTATATACCTAGGAGTGGAATTGCTGAGTCATGGGTTCACTGTTTGATCTTTTATGTATGAGAGTTCTAATTTTTCCATATCCTCATTAATCCTAATTATTATATGTGTTTTTGATTTTAGCCATTCTAATGGGTATATAGTGAAATTTCATTTAAAAAAGTTTCTTTGAAAGATTTTATTTTTTTATGTGATCTCTGTACCCAACTCGGGGCTCAAACTCATGACCCCAATATCAAGAGTTGCACGCTCCACTGGCTGAGCCAGCCAGGTGCCCCTTAAAATTTTTTTAATGTTTATTTTTTTAAGCAAGGTCTACACCCAATGTGGGGCTTGGACTCACTACCTGAGAGATCAAGAGTTGGCTCACGGACTGAGCTACCCAGGCACCCCTCATTGTTTTTTTGATTCCATTTCCATGGTGGTTAATGTTGTTGAGTAGCTTTTCATGCACTTATTGGCCATTTCTATATCTTTTTTGGAGAAATGTCGATTTGATTTTTTGCCCATTTTTATTTTACTTAAATGAGAGAGAGAGAGAGCATGCATGTGCACTCGAGCAGGGAAGGGGCAGAGAGAGAGGGAGAGAGAGAGAGAGAGAGAGCAAATCCCAAATAGGCTCTGCACTGTCAGTGCAGAGACCAACTAAGGGCTCAATCTCACACATGAGATCATGACATGAGCCGAAATCAACAGATGCTTAACCAACTGAGCCACCCAAGTGCCCCTTGCTCATTTTTAAATTGGGTTTTGTTTTTTTTTTATTGAGTTGTAGGAATTCTTTATATATTCTAGGTAAATCTCTTATCAGACAAGTGATTTGCAACAATTTCCTCTCATTTTTTGGGGTTGTCTTTTTACTTTCTCGATGACCCTTGAGGCATAGAAGTTTTAGATTTTGATGACATTTAATTCGTCTTTTATTTTGTTGCTTGTGGCTCACACTTTGAGAAACATTACTAAAATGCAACTTGAAACTCTGGAAGCTTTGAGACCTCAAAGCTTGGCTGGGCTTTTTAGGTCACCTTGGAGGGGATTTCCTCCCCCCCATCCCAGCCACCCAGGTTCCTCCTCTGAGCTGGACACAGAGAGCCTCAGGGGACCTTTATCGTGTTTACATCCCCTCCCTCTCCTGAGGTCTACCACAATGGAGCAGCTGAAATGACAGTTTGGAAATGTCCTTTATTGTGAAAACTCAATGGTCTTTGTCTCTGGGATTTGAAATTTTGATGCTGATGTTGGCAGCCAAGAGTTAGGAAGGAGCGGGGGAAGGGTCCGGGAGAACTACCCCATCCACTGATCTCCATAGTGAGTCATTTCAATCGTCTGTGCTGTCTTGGTTTTCTCACCCATAAAATGGGGGAGAACACCTCCATCTCCCCATCTCTGTGGGGATACTGTGATGATGAATTAATCTGTATTCGTTAGAACACTTTGAGATCTTGGATTAAAGGCATTACTGAAGCACAAGGTATTATTATAATAATAAATGATTTAATAGTAGGGAGGGTGCAGCTACTAAAGCAAGAATCTGAAGGGGCAGGAAGTAGGGAGGCTCTAATTGGTGGAGTCTGGGCCCAGACACAGGTCTTTATCCTTAGAGGTGAGATTGTCTGATTTCTCACAAACTGGGTTATTTCATCTGAATTCAGCACTGCATGACAGAGTACTTCCTATATGACTTCTGCCATGAGGAAAGATTACAGTTTTTTTGTTTTAGGAAAAAAGTTATGTATATCAAAACAATTAGAAGCAATGCAAGACATTATAATGAAGTTCTGAATTGAATATAACAGGTGTCAAAAAGAAGGCAGAAAAGATGGTGAAGATCAGCTTTCCCCAGGTCTGTCGCACACTAGCTGTGTGGCCGACCTTGCCTCAGCTTCTTCGGTGACTACAGTTGTTTGTATAAAGGACTTAGAGTTAGTAAGCACTCAAATGTTGGACCTATCTGGGATCTTGTCAGACTCTGCTTTTGCTGGTTATGTAATCTTGGTCAAGTTGCTATAGATACCTCTGATCCTCAGTTATCCTGTCTGTAAACTGGGGATAAGGATACTTAGTAGCTCACAAGGTAACTGTGAGGATAGAGGAAGGCAATGTCAACAGCATAGCACCACTCCCTACAAATGGTAAGCCTCCACTAAATGAGTCATTATTACTGTCATTGACACTCTTCGCTGTCCTGGCTAAGGCGTGAGGAGTGCACTCAGTAATGGCTTAGCGAAGTCAAAGGCCTTCTTTGGACGCTGGAATTTGAGGTGGGCAGGACGGGATTGGTATGATTCAGGTGATCAGAGAAGAAAGGATCAAAGAAAGGCAGAAGCATGAGGAAGGACTGCCCCCTGGAAGGCAGGACGGGACTTGGGCTTCTCACGGGAGCCTGGCCGGCTGTACCTGGTAGAGCCGCGGCGGCTGTTTACCCCCAAACTCCTTCCGCAATCTCGGCTTTCACCTTCCCAGTCCGCGAATGTAGGGCTCTGCAAGCTTGGAGCAGACCCTCCCTCCCCGAGGCATGTGGGTCCGGCTTCCGGGGCCGGTCAGGCCCAGCGCTTACCCTTTTCCCGGCCGTCTGGAGCCGAGAGCCCCGCAATCTACACCCCACCCTCTGCCAGGATCCTGTTTCAAAGTCACCTGAAAGCCATTTCCTTCCGCTCCCGCCATCTCAACTCCCCTCCCCTCCCTGTAAATCACCTGGAGTTTGCATTTGCCTGGAGCTTTTTTTTTTTTTAAAGCTTGTTTTCTTTTTGACGAGAACTTTACTTGTCGTTTACTATACACATTTGTCTACACAGAACCTAGTGATTCTGTATCAGTGTCCCATTCCTTCTCCCTAGGAACTGGTGATAATGCCTACCCAGTGGGACCTCTGCTGGGGTCCCACCCTGGGCTTCTCTCCTGCCTTGTGCTGGACAGCATCTTTTGTCTATCTTTCTTGATGAATTATTTTGCGTTTTAAAATTTATGATCTTGCTCAAAATCTAGCCTGTCCTTATTGAGAGCCCCCCCCCCCCCAGGTGTGTGCCTTTCCATACCCATAAGATTACATAAAGACATAAAAACGGAAGGAGACGGGTTCTCTGTCTTCGTTTCACGAAAACGTGGTTCTCTATTACACAGGTTTCCGCATCTTGTTTTACCCACCGAGTTTTGGTGGACTCCCGCCAAGTTACCAGTTTCTTCATCTCGTCAGCTTCTCAGAGGCTTGGATTTACATTTGTAAAGGGTCACAGGGACCGAGCTGCGGTGAGGCATTCTTGACGTGCCTTTCGGACTCCAAACGGCCGAGGTGACCTGCTCCAGCAGGATCGAGACCCCCGATGCCGATCACAACTAATGTCCTACTAGAAAGCCCCCTTTCCTGTCCGCACAATGAGGGATGTTTGGCTATGACACCGGGGTGACCCCCACCACGTGCGTCATTGAATCTACGAACATCTAGGCGGCCGGGGAGCCGCTCGCGTGGGGCGGGACGGTCACCGTCCGGACGGCGCGCTCGCCCCACCTGCGGGGTTAATCATTAGCGGCGCACGATCCCCTTTACCCCGGGCTCCAGCTCGCCGCGTCGCGAAGTTTCCCCGGGTCCCCGCGGAGCCGCCAATTGCTGGATTCCAGCGGCGGGCCCGAGTCTCCACCCACTGGAAAAATTCCTGGCCCGCTCCTCCCTCTCTCCTCCCTCCCGCCGCAGCTCCGGCTGCGCTCGCCCGGCCCCGACTTCCTGCCGGGCGCTGGGAAGGCGCGCGCGGGCTGGGGTCCCCGGGGGCCGCGCCTGCAGCGGGCCGCGTCCCGGGCAGCCGAGGGGCTGGGCAGTGGGCGGGAGCGGCGGGCAGCCTCAGCCACTGCCGAGAGCGACTTTCAAACTCGCGCCCGCGTCGCGGCCGCACCTGGGCAGCCTCTCGCGCCGAGCGTGCCGGACCCAGCGGGGCGGCGACCGTGCGGTGAGTGGCCCTCGATTCTCCCCTCTCCCTCCGCCAGTGGCAGCGCCTACAGCCCCTCCGAGACCCCCTCCTCCCCACTCCCGGGCCCTCGCTCCAGCCCCCCGCGGGGTGAGGACTCGGGGCGGCTGAGGAGGGCCCGGGGCCGCGTTGGCGCCTTCCAAGGCGACCTCCCGGCAGAGGACCGGAGCGCGGGAGGCTCGTGCACGGAGACATTTTCTGTCCTGTAGCCCCCACCCCGGAAACAAAAGGAGCGAGCGCGCCAGGTGGCTCCGGGAGGCCCCGTTTGAAAGTGGGGAAGCCCGCGAGGTTGCGCCCACCGGCTCCCCCTGCGCGCTCGGTCGCCCTAGGGCTGGCCCTTGCCTCGGACTGTGGGCCCCGGGCCGGGTGGACCCTTTTGCGGAATGACCCCAACCTCTGGTCCAGGGAGCCCAAGGGGCGCCAGCAGCCTGTTCCGGGTTGGTGCCACACGGTGCTCGCTCTTGGGAATCTCTCCTCCTGTACTGAAGGGATTAGAGGGGGTGCCAGAAATGAGGTGTCGGGAGCCGAAGGCATAGAAGCCACTGGCTGCCACTGTCTACCTCGACCTCACCCACTCCTGAAATCTGTTTGGTTAATTTTCTCTCTTCTCAGCTCTTTGGTTTGGAAAGCTAGGATAAGACGTGCAAACTTGAAATTTCAGGACATTTTTCGGTAGCTACTTTTACTCCTTGGCGCTGCTTTTGAAAACAAAAGGAAGAACGGAGTGGGAAATGTGCTGGTAGGAGGCTGGAGAGGTGTGGCCCCGGGGTGGGGGTGGGGAGGCGGTCTCAGTGGCCACGGCAAGGGTTTCATTCTTGAGGCCATTTGCTAAAGTGTTGGCTGATGAAGGAGGCTGTCTTCTGCTCCGGAGCCCCTCGTGAGGCGACTCAGACTGCATCATACTACATTGAACCCTAGACTGGGGGTTCCCAGAGTCTCCCCAGCCCTGCCTCTTCATGCAGCCCAATCACATCGACCTTGCTTAAGAAATAGTAAGTAGGGAGAGTAATGACAGCCCAGGAGGACTTCCCCTTTGAGCACATCGCTTGCTTTTCTTTTTGGAAAGTGCCTTTCTAGCACCTTCCTTGCTGGACTGAGAGTGGAATCCTGATTGACTTCAGCTGGGAATGACTTCATTCCAACCATCCCCAGCAGAAAACCTAGAGAGTAAGAATCAAAGGAAGATGTACCCCTTCTGTTATTCATCCCTTCCCGTGATCCTGGGGTGCCTCATCTCGTCCTTCTAAGCCTGCTGTTAATACTCCTGCTGCTGAACCCTTTCCCTTCCCTGAGGGCAGGGCAACCTCTTGGCTCCCTGGATATCCTGCTCTGGGTAAACCAAGTCCTAGAAGCAGAGGGAGTGCTTTAAAAGCTGTTTTGCGGGGCTTTTCCACTGCCTTTTAGTAGACGTGGGCTATTAAGGAGAGTGGAAAGAGCACTAGCCTTGGAGTCCACTTGATCTTAGCCAAGGCCGACAAGCGATGGCCTTGGAGTCCAGCACAGGATTTTGCTTGAGTTTTAATCCTGGCTCTACTGCATAGCATTAAAGATTGGTAAAGTCGCTTGAGCTGGAAGGCACCTCTGACTAGCCTGCTCTATCTACACATGAAGGCAGTAGAGCCCAGAGATGTGAGGTGGTTTGAGCCTTATCCCTGTTGGCCAAATAGGGGCTAGAACTCAGATTTCCTTCTCTGGCTAATCCATGCTTTCTCCAACATGACCTGGGCATGTCACACATCTTTCAGACTCCCGTTTCCACTGGAGTAAAGTGGGGTACTTGCCTGCGTTTCCTATAGAGGCTGTGGTAAGGATCAGATGAAGCCAGAGACGTGGAAAGTGCTCCATGAGCTCCTATACAAAATAAAGAGCTCCCTGTGACTGGGAGGAACTCTCAAGAGCTTTACAGTTACTGGATATGTCCCATATGTGCCATAGGAGATGGCAGATACCAGGATCCTATGGTGGAAGTTTACATCCGTGGCCTGTGATATCAGCTCCAGGGTAAACATTTGGCTTACCAAATCCACAGCTAACCCAGGGTCACTGTGTTTACACAGGAGGAGGCCAAAGGCCATGGCCTGAGTGATGACCAGGGCTGTAGGGGAACAGGGACTGTGTTCCAGACTTGTGGCTGGCCCCTTCACCTCCCCCCGCCCCCTCCCACCCAGAACTTTGTGAAGGCTCTGGCTCCAAGCCTGGAGGGGTTGCCACAAGCCCAGGCCCCAGTGCTGACTTTGGAGGGTTAATTGTGGCGCCATCTAGCTATTCTCTGTTGTGTTGGGGGTTGAGGGGACTCTTGGCTTTGGGAGGGTGTTGCCTTTGCAGCTGCACTGAGGGGCCTCTTCAGCTCCTCATTTGCCTCCCTCCCCCCACCCCAGGCTGCCCTTCTGGCCCAGGCCTCTGCTCTGTGCCGCCTCTCGCCTCTCTGGCCAGCTGCGTGTCCATAGGCCTTTGTTCCAGGGCTGCCTGCCTGCCCTCCCCAGCAGAAGCCCTCGGGCTGGGGCCTTGGCAGCTGGAAATCACTACTGCCAGCAGGAAAGGCTTTACTGGAGTCCACAGGGGACCTGGCAGACCTTCATTTCCTCTTAATTGGACTCCTCTTAGGGCTCCTAACTTGCTCTCTTTTTCTCATCTCACTTCTTCCCCTGAATGGATGGATCATCCTCTTTTTCTTCTTCCAGTTAGGCTTCTTAAGGTGTATTTTAAAGTATTCATTTATTCAACATTTATTTGGCACCTACTGTATATGAATATAGATGCAGGGGACACACCAGTGAACAAAGGATAACAAAAATCCTTGACCTCGTGGCACTGACTTCTAGTGGGGGAAGCCAACAGTAAAGCAAGGTAGAAAGTGAATAGAAAGCATGTCAGCGATAAGCAGAAACATGTGATAGGGAAGGTGGATGCACATTGCCGTGGAAGGGGTGAGATGGCATTTTTAGATGGGGTGGCCTGGGAAGCCTCCTGAACAAGGATATTTGAGATAATGCCTGAGGGAAGTATTTCCCTTTGTCTCTTTGCTTGAAACCCAGTTAAGCAACCCACTGTGGAACTGAGGGGCAGGGTTTGGAATTGGGTGCACCTGGATTTGGATCCCAGCTTTCCAGCTTGCTAGCCCTGCGGTGCTAACCTCTAAGTCTATGTTTCTCACCTGTAAAATGGCATTAGTCATCATTCCTACCACGTACGGTATTGTGTGACCATGAACAATGAGAACCAATGTTCAGTGCTTCGCACAGCCTACAGAGGTGTTCAATACATGATAATCTTATTATTTCTCCAAACAAATTGTGCAGGGGTAGTCCAAGATATTAAATGCCATCGCCAAGGACTCTGGATGAAAGGCTTTGCATTTCAAGTGTTAGGCAGGGGTGGGGAATTGGAGGGAGGTAAAAACAGAAACCTTGGTTAGCGCAGGCTTTCTCGTTAGTGAGACTTTTCTACCCTATCCTAGGTTCCCGATGGGCTGGACTCCCAGGTGTGTGCCTCTTTCCCAGGCAACGGGTGAGCTGGGGGTAGCCCCGGCCCTCCCTTGCTCTGGAAATCCCCCTGCTTTTAAACAGCCCTGATGAATCACACCGTGGTCCTTGGCCTCTCCACCCTGCCTCACAGCTGGGAAGGCTATCCGCCCCTCTCCCAGGGTCCTGTAGATAACTTATGTTCCAAGAGGGAGTGAAAGGGGTGGGGAAGATGAGGGAGGGGGAGGGGAGGGGAGGCCTGGGCAGATTGCGTAGGTGGCAAGAGGATTGTGAAGGGGGCTTATCTTGGGTTCTGCCTGGACTCTAACTGTTCAGCTCTGTGCTGCATCCGCCCGGCTAGTCTGAGGAGTCTCTTTTAGCTGGAACCACGGACCTCAAAGGGAGGGGCCTGATCTAAGACTGCTGTCAAAGCTGTGGTGAGCGGTTTCCTGGGGGCCCTGCCCTGGCTCAGGAAGCAGGGATGGGCTGTGGGGGGTGAGGCCCAGGGAAGTGGTCATCAGCCAGACCACACCCCCTGAGGGCCCTGTGGCACACGCAGGACAGCAGGCAGGCCCTGTGGTGACGGGGTTTTCTGGGCCTGCCAATTGGTGCCTAGAGACTGCATAAGGCTGGTTATAATCTGGCCTCAGAGAAAGTTGCAAACAGGCATTTTTGTGATTTGGGGTGGCCATAAGTCAGGAGAAGGAAAACCGGGCAGGGCCCTGTACCCCATGATCAGAAGGAGGTGCATCTGGAGATGCTAGCAGCCGCTCTGGGGGTTAGCTGCCTGGGATGAAGGCCTGTCTTGTGAACTGGGTCTCTCTGCTCTCTGCTCCTCATTTTGATTAGAAGCTCTCTGAGGAGAGAGTGCTTGATTCATCTTTGTTCCTGTATAACAGAACCCTATAAAGTGTAATCAACAGGGTGTGATGAGCTTGTGCCGAGGTCCCGTCCTGAGCATAATCTGGGCTTGGTGGTCTCATTTGCTCCTGGTTTTGTTCCATGGGATTTGGGAGAAGAAGGCAGCGGCGGGGGTCAGGGCCCACCTGGGTAGGCTGTTGCCATCTGGGAACACAGGCAAAGGGAGAGCCGGACTTTTTATGGTTCTCTTGCTGGCCTTTGGGGAGGGAGCCCTGGTTTAAGCTCGGGAAATGGGTTTTTAAGGACTCTCACTCTGCTTCCTGCTGAGCAGATTGTGGGGCTGGACACAGGTCCTGACGAAGGTTCCAGTGGGCGCAATGGTGGCCGTCCATGCAACCTTTTGGGAAACACAGTTTGAGAGTCCTTGAAGTTGCTGATTATTGCTGGGGTCCGGCTAAGAATAGAGGGAGGGATGCCGGAGGAGTAAAGTCTAGTTCTTACTGTGTAACAGCATCTCAAGAGGAGAGCTGGAACTACAGGTATTGGAAGCTCTCAAAAATTCATATCCTTTACTCCCCAGGCTGCAAGACTGTGTGTGTGTGTGTGTGTGCGCGTGCGTGCGTGCGTGCGTAAATTGGAGGTTCTTGAGCAACATTTGGCAAGTGTTGACAAGAAAAGGGAACCAGTATTCATGTAGCCTCTCTCTGTCCTGCACATTGCTACATCCCAATTCCTGCACATTGCTTCCTGCGTCGTAGGATTCCAATAAACACTTGCTGTATAAGTGAACATAAGTAAATATTTGCTGCTGTGTAATGAAACCTTAGGAATTAAAGAAATTTTCACATTCTTCACAAATGTTCTATTCCTGTCTAAAAATGCCTAGGATATTTGGGGAGGTTAACCTGTGGTTAGCTGCTGTGACGGAGGGGCAGGCAGCTCTGTATTCCCGCAGCCTGGAAAAGTGGAAGGGTGCTGACTGGAGTCCCTGGGACCAGTCCTGCCAGGCCCGTGGCAGGATTTGCCCCCATGCAAAGTGGACAGAAGGGGTGCTTGTGGTTTTGAGTATAGTTCATCCCATGATATGTCCCATAATATCCCACAGAAGGCAGTGGGTCCCCTCTAGTGTGCTCCTCAGGACTTGTCCTACCTGTGGTCCTGCTTATCTGCATATAGTCAAGACCTCTAATCAGCCAGGACTCCATTCCTACGTTTTTCTTCACACCAGCCCCCTCAGACTCTGTTTAACTTTTATGTATATGTTGTGTCATCCCGTTTCCAAGCCGACAGCTGAAAGGAAGCAGCAAAGGAAAGGCTGTAAAGAGACCAGCATAGAGAGGAAAAATGACCACGGAGCAACTGGGAGTTGACAGTAAGAGTGGACAGAGGTCGGAACGGCAGGAAGGGCAAGTACCTGCGTAAGAGCTGGGATCTCCTTAGGAGGAATGACCCTTAGGCAGGTGGTCATCATTTTGATAAGTGATGCTCTGCTGGTAATTGTGACCTTGAGTCGTCCAGAAAAGGTTAAATGATGTTCCCTTGACTGTTTCGGAAGGCATGCAAGGAAGCGTGTACCATTTTTAAAAGATTCCCAACCAGATTGACTACAACTTTTAAAAGTGTTGATACTTGAGTAAGAATATCACTACTCCTCTGGACAAGGCAGAATAAGTGGTGTTACCCACTGCCACAGATAAGGAAACGCAGTCCACCCAAGGTTGGAAATGTGTCCAGGAGCACTCAGCCAAGACTTGGCAGCGATGAGATTTGAATTTTTGAGTGACCCTGGGGCACAGGTGCACCGCTTTATCCAAGACTTTTTTCAAACTCTCTTGAGTTTTTTGGCTTTTTGGACAGCCCTCTCCTCAGGGGGTCCATCCGGCTAGTCAAGTAAAGCAGGTCCAGCCCTAATTCAGCTGCGCCCAGATGGCCTGCCAGGTATCCCAAAGGGCACTCGTCTTAGAAACAAGAATGCTTTCAGTACAGTTACAATTTAAGCATCCGCCTGGGTGCCACACAGCACTTTCAGAGGCCAGAAAATGACAGGGAGGAAGGAGCTGCAGTTTCAAACATCCCAGGCCTCTTTCCGAGGGAAGCTTTGTTCCTTTGTTTTGGTTCTGGATGCTGCTGAAAGGTGCTTCCGTGTGTGGCCTTGGTGCCGGTTGTTCTAGTCAGTCTTCAGGTGATGGGCCCGCCCCTGCCTAGGAACCCTGACCCAGCCTCGCTGTGTTCCCACTGTGCAGACCCGGCAAGTGGTAATTGTATCGTCCTTACCTCTCTCATTTATTGCGGAGATAGAATGTTACAGATGCAATCTCTTGGGGAAGTGTTCTTCCCTCCTTCCCCAGAAGTAAAATTCTCCCGACTATGATGTTTATTATTCCTTTGCATGTTTTTATACTTTACACTGTTGTCTATAAGTAGCATATGGTATTGTGTTGTTTTAATTTTGACCTATATAGCATCACGTTCAATGTGTTCTCCTTGAACTTGAATTTTTTATCCAACATTGTTACCTAGATTTATCCATGTGTGTTTTTTTTTATTAATGTTTATCTTGTTGAGAGAGCAAGCAGGGATGGGCAGAGAGAGAGGGAGAGAGAAATCCCAAGTAGGATCAATGCTGTTATTGCAGAGCCCCACGCGGGGCTCAGTCTCACAAACCGTGAAATCGTGACCTGAGTGGAAACCAAGAGTTGGACTTTAACCGATTGAGCCACCCAGGCACTCCCGTATTGGTATATTTAAATCTCATTTATTCATTCATCGCTTGTGTGGTATCTGTTGTAGAACTGTATCACCTTGCACTTACTGATGGACATTTTTTTCACCACTGCAAATAATACCGTGTTGAACATGCATGTCAGTCTTCTCTCCCAAGTACGTCAGCAGTGCGATTACTGGGTCATAAGTTGTGCTTTTCAAGATACTGTGAAACTGTCCCCAAATGATTTGTAAACAACTTATATTCTTACCAGAAATAGGAGAACTCCTATTTCGCCAACTTTTTTTTTTTTTTGTCTTTCAATCTTGTAGGTATGAGATGGTATTTTAAAATTATTTTTAAAAAGTGTTTTCTTTTTTTTCTTTTTCTTTTTTTTTTCATGTTTATTTAGAGAGAGAGAGAGAGAGTGCATACGTGGGCACACATGATTGCATATGGGGGAGGGGCAGAGAGAGGGGGAGAAAGAGAGTCCCAAGCAGGTTCCTTGCTGTCAGTGTAGAGCCCAACGTGGGCCTGGATCCCAGGAACCAGGAGATCGTGACCTGAACTGATATCGATTCAGATGTCCAACCAACTGAGCCACCCAAGTGCCCCAATAAAAGGGTTTTTAAAATTAACACTTTGGGGTGCCCGGGCGGCTCAGTTGGTTAGGCGTCTGGCTCTTGATGTTGGCTCAGGTCATGATCTCACGATTGATGGGATCAAACCCCTATTTGGGCTCTATCCTGACAGCGAGGAACCTGCTTGGGATTCTCTCTCCCCCTTTCTCTCTATCCTTCTTGCACACACTCGCTCTCTCAAAAGAAATAAAATTTACACTTTGATTACAGGTAGGGATGGACACTTTTCCTGTTTATTGGCCAATCATGTTATTATATGAGTCTTTGCCCTTTACGTTAAAAAATCTTTGTATTTAACTGGATAATATATCCGCATGATTCAAACTGCAAAAGAGAACACAGTGAAAAGTTTCCCATGCGTACCCCCCACGCCTCTCCCACGTGCTATCGGCTCTTGTAGACTTTTCCAGAGTTTTAATTGCCATTGTCTTTTAGGAGTTAAAAGATATATATGTTAAATAACTAATCTTTGGTATATTATATTCGTTACATAGAGCTGCGGGTTGTCTTAACTTTATTAATAATGTCAGTTTTCATAAGGAAGTTTTAATTTTAATGTCAGATTTACCAATCTTTTGTTTATACTTTCTGTCTCTTGTTCAAAAAATCCTCTCCTGCTCTGATTTTATAAATATATTATTTTAAATTTAAGTTTTGCTTCCCGTGCTTACATTTTAAATTCATTTTAAATTTTATATGAAATTGGATCTCAACTCTGGCTCCACACTAAAGCCTTATGAGGAGCTTTAAAAAGAAAGTACTGATGATGTCTGAGTATCACCTCAGATAAGACCAATAAAATAATATCTTGGGGCACCTGGGTGGCTCAGTCAGTTGAGCTTTTGACTTCGGCTCAGGTCATAATCTCACAGCCTGTGAGTTTGAGCCCTGCCTCGGGTTCTGTGCTGAGAGCTTGGAGCCTGGAGCCTGCTTCAGATTCTGGGTCTCCCTCTCTGTCTGCCCCTCCCCCCGCTTGCTCTGTCTGTCTCAAAAATAAATAAAAACATTAAAAAAACAAAAATAAAAATATCTTGGGGTGGGGCCCAGGCATGATTATGAAATGCCCTAGGTGACTTATGTCCAGGCAAGGTAGAGAACAATTCAACCTTGTAAGATCAAACTGATTTTCTTTTTCCAGAGGAGTAGCCAAATTTTCCAGTACGAGTTATTGAAGAGTCTATACTTTTCCCACTGACTTGTTACTTTTAAGATTCTATTGACTGATTTATAACTTTATTGAGACATTTCACATATCTTAAAATTCATCTATGTAAGGTGGTTAGTAGTTTTTAGTATGTTCACAGAGTTGTACAACCATTACCACTGTCCAATCCTAAAACAGTTTATGCCCCCTCAAAAAGAAACCCTATACCTATTAGCAGTCATTTCCATTTTTTCCCATCCCTCATCCCCAGGCAACCACAAATCTCCTTTCTCTCTCTATGCATTTGCCTATTCTGGATATTTCACATAAATGAGTTCATAAAAATGTATTTTATTATGACTAGCTTGATGTTTTCAAGAGTCATCCATGTTGTGGAATGTTATCGGATCTTCATTTTTTTTATTGCCAAATAATATTCCATTGTATGGATATACTGCATTTTGTTTATCATTTCATCGGTTGATGGACGTTTGAGCTGTTTCTGTATTTTGGCTGTTATGAATAACACCCTGTGAATGGTTATGTTCACCTTTTGTATGGACATATATTTTCAGTTCTCTTTAGTATATACCTAGGAGTAGAATTGCTGGGCCATATGGTAACTCTTTAGCTTTTTGAGAAACAGCTTGATTGTTTTCCAAATGAGCTGGACTCTTTTCCATTCTTACCAGGAGGGTGCAAAGGTTCTAATTTCTCCACATGATCGCTAATACTTGTTGAACATTGTTTTTATTTTAGCCATCCTAGTGGTTATGAAGTGGTATTAGCTATGGTTTTGATTGCATTTCCTTAATGCTTTATGATGTGGAGCATATTTTCATGTGGTTATTGGCCTTATGTATATCTTCTTTAGAGAAATGTCTATTCAAATCTTTGCCCATTTATAAATTGAGTTTTATTGTTGTTGTTGTAAGGGTTCCTTACATATTCTAGGTATGAGTCCGTTGTCCAGTATATGATTTACAACTGTTTTGTATTTTTTCCCATTTTGGAATTTGTTTTTTCTCTTTTCTTTTTTTTTTTCACTTTCTTGAGAGTGCCCTTTGGAACACTATAGTTTTTAATTTTGGTAAAGTCCAGTATATCAGTTTTATTTGTTTGTTTTGGTGCCTGTGCTTTTGATACTTAAGAAACCATTGCTCACCCAAGTTCAGCAAGATTTCCTCCTATGTTTTCTTCTAAAATTTTATTGTTTCGGGTCTTACATTTAGATCTGTGATACGTCTTGCCTTAGTTTTTGTGTATGGTGTAAACCAGATGTCCGGATTCATTCTTTCGCATGTGAATACCCAGTTGTCCTAGTATTACTTGTTGAAAGTCTCTTCCTGTCGAATTGTCTTAGTACCCTTGATGAAAATCATTTGGCTCTAAATGTGAGGTTTTATTTCTGTACTCTCAATTCTATTAATCTATGTCTGCCTTTATGCCAGTATAGCCAGTCTTAGTAAGTGTAGCTTTGTAGTTAGTTTTGAAATCAGGAACTGTGAGTCTTCCAATTTTGGTCTTTTCCAAGATTGTTTTGGTTATTCTGGGTCTCTTGCTTTTCCAGAGGAATTTTAGGATCAGCTTGTCAATTTCTGCAAAAATCCAGCTGAGATTTTCACAGAGATTGTGTTGAGCCTGTACATAGATTTGGGGAGTATTGCCAGCTTAGCAATGTTAAATGTTCTGATGCATTAGAACATGAGTTGTCTTTCCGTTTATTCAGATCTTCTTTAATTCTTTCAACAGTGTTTTGTGGTTTCCAGTACACAAGTCTTGCATTTTCCTTGTTACATATATTCCAAACCACTTTATGCTTTTTGCTATTATAAATGGTATTGTTTCATTTCTTCATTTCATTTTTGGATTGTTCACTGCCAATGTATAGGACTAGAATTGATTTTTATGTGTTGATCTTATATTCTGCTGTGTTGCTGAACTCTTTCATTAGTAGTAATGGTTTTACAGTGGATTTCTTAGGGTTTTCTATGTACAAGATTGTGTCATCTGTGAACAGAGATAGCTTTACTTCTTCCTTTTTTTAGTCTGAATGTCTTTTATTTCTTTTTCCTGCTTAATTGCCCTGATTACAACTCTAGTACAGTGTTGAATCGAAATGGCATGAGGGGACATCCTCGTCTTGTTCTGATCCTAGGGGAAGAGCAGTCAGTCTTTCTCCATTAAGTACCAAGTACCTATAGGTTTTTTGTAGATGCTCTTTGTAAGGATGGGAATGTTCTTTATTAATTAATTTTCTTTATTAATTAATAACTTTATTAATATCTTGACTTTTGGATGTTAACCCAATCTTGTATTTCTGGGATAAATCATATGGTCATAGTGTATACTCTTTTATGTGTTACTGGATTCAATTTGTTAGTATTTTGTTGAGGATTCTTGCATCTTTATTTATTAGGGATTTTAAACTATAGTTTTCTTGTGATGTCTGGTCTTAATATTGGAGTAATATGACCTCTAGAATGAGTTGGGAAGTGTTCCTTCCTCTTTTATTTCTGAAAGAGTTCGTAAAGAATTGGTATTAATTCTTCTTTAAGGTTTGGTAGAATTCATCAGTGGGGCCCTCTAGTCCTGGGCTTTTCTTTATTGAGAATTTTAAAATTACTAGTCAGTCTCTTTACTTGTGAACAGTTCTTGTCAGATTTTCTATTTCTTCCTGAGTCAGTCATTGATTTGTGTCACTTAGGAATTCGTTTGTCTAAGTTATCTAATTTATTGGCATATAGTTGTTTGTGGTATTTCCTTATAATCCTTGAAGATATTTATTTTCCGTCTTCAGTGTTCTCCATTTATACTATGCACGATATAGCTAAATGTAGCCGCCTTTTATTTTATTATTATTAAAAAAAATTTTTTTTAATATTTATTTTTGAGAGAGACAGAGACAGCATGTGAGTGGGTTAGGGGCAGAGAGAGAGGGAGACGCAGAAGTAGAAGCAGGCTCCAGGCTCTGAGCTGTCAGCACAGAGCCCGACGTGGGGCTCGAACTCACGAACTGTGAGATCATGACCTGAGCAGAAGTCTGACGCTCAACTGACTGAGCCACCCAGGCGCCCCTGTAGCCTTCTTTTAAATTTAACTTGTGTGTGCTTTCAATCAGAGGACAAATGTCTACCTTCTGTTCTGGAAAATTCATGTATGTTCCATCGTTGAAAATTGCCTCTCTCCCATTTTCCTTTTTGTTCTGGAACTTTCTGGATCTCTCTGTTCATATTTTCTATCTTCTCTTTTTGCACTGAAATCAGGATGACTTACTCAGGTTTGTTGTTTTTTTTTTTTTTTTTTTCTTTGCATGTCACTAATTCTCTAGCTGTGTTTAATTTTCTGTTTAACCTACCTATTGGGTTTTATTTATTTTTTTAAAGATTTTTTAAAGTGTTTTAAAATTTTTTATTTTTATTTTTTAAATATTTATTTATCTTGAGAAAGAGGGAGAGAGAGACAGAGACAGTGGGGAGGGTCTGAGAGAAAGAGGGAGGGAGAAAATCCCAAGCAGGCTCTGCCTTGTCAGCAAGAGGCTCAGTCTCATGAACTGTGAGATCATGACCTGAGTTGAAACCAAGAGTCCTATGCTAAACCCACCTAGCCACCCAGGCACCCCAGGATTTTTCTTTCAATTTTAAGTAATCTCTACAGCCAATGTGGGGTTTGAACTTACAACCCTGAAATCAAGAGTCGCATGCTCTACTGACTGAGCCAGCCCGAATGTATTGGGTTTTAAATTTCAATATCGTATATTTCATTTCTGTTTAGTACTTTTTCAAAGTCTTGCTCAGAGTTTTCTTTTCTTTTAGCTCTTGGAGTACCAATTTGTTCCATCTTTTTATTCCCTTGTGATGGCTGTTTGTTGTAGGGTTAGTAATGTTCATACTCTGCTCCTCGTCAGTGGTTGCAAAGAGTCGGATGCTTAAAAGTATATTTGGGAAGTCTGCACTTACTGGTGATGATGAGCTCTGGGACATATGAAATGTGTGGGTCGGTGGCTGAGGTGGAGTGGAGGAAAGGATTGTTGGGAGGCTCTTCCCCCAGAACTTTGCGGTGTGATTTCTTCTTACACAGGACTCCGCCCCAGAGTCCCCTCCTCCGAGCCTTCCCAGGCCTCTTGACCAAACAACGCCCCCATCCCCCACTCACACTCTTTTCCCTGCTTTATCTTCTTCATGACATTTATCACTACCCAGAAATATATTAGTCATTTGCCTACCATTTGTGTCCTTCCCACTGGGAGCGTAAGCTCCTTGATAGCAAGGCTTTGCCTTACGTATTGCCATGTTCTCAGGACCTGGCACACAGTTTATATTGCCACTAAATGTGAGTGAGTTTGAGTAATCCTGTTTTCAGACAGGAAGTCCTCTCAGCCTGGACGCTGCAGCTTTCAGCTGGGTTGGGTCTGACCAGGCAGCAGAGACGAGGTGAACAGCTTGGTTTTCCATTCCCCAACCTTTTTCTGGGCCTCCTCTAGGGAAGGTCTTTTTCTCCCGTAAGAGCTCGGAAAATACCAGCCACCCGTGTGCTTCATTGTGGCCTTTTTCTGGCATATGCTTGCACACCTGCCAAAATCAGTAGTAGGCATTTGAGTGCCAGAAGACCTGGGGGGAAAAGGGTACCCCCCACCCCCACCCCAAGATCTGGTCCGTAACTGCAGGAGGCTGTAACTGAGTTAAGAGGACAGAGCATTCACAGAAGACTCTTTAGGGTACTTGCCACTCACTGAGCTGCTGTGCGGATGAGTACCCCTCACTGTGACGGGGTGGAGAAGGGCAGCCAGTGCGCTCGGTCCTTGGGCCATCCCTCAACGGGCACAGAAACCGTTCCTGGAAGCTTCTAGGAGGGAGTTATGAATTCCCAGGTGACTCCATTTTGCCCTCTTTCTGCGGTTGCCCCTCAGTGTAGGAACTTGTTCTGAGCAAAGTGCCTGAGGGCGTTCCCACAAGGTGGGCTCGAGGGGTGTCATCTGCATCTCTTAAGGCCCCACCTGAGGCCACTTCGAGGAATGGCGAAGAGCTCTGGAAGCAGGATTCCAGGAAACCCTGGCTTTCCCCTCTTCCCTCCCTGTTGGGCCTTGGGTAAAGGAGCCCATGGCTCTGGACCTTGAGGTTGTTGTGAGGAGACTACACAGAGGTTTTGTTCAGCACAATGCCTGGTTCACCCCAATAATGTGCCAGTTGGTGTTCCAATCTGGCATTTCGGGAGCCACTCAGTTTCCTGATCTGTAAAATGGATAATAATGCCTGCTGCCCACCTGCCTCTTCCCTGTGCTCCTGGCTGTTGTAAGGACAAGGGTTAATATCCTCAGGCTTTGAGGGCCTGGGGTGGGGGAGGAGCCACATAAATGGAGTATTGTTGTGCTGGTGAATGATCTGGCTTTGTTCAAGTGTCTTCAGTATTTGACTTCCTGCAGTTAGTGTCCCCTTGTGTTTAATTGCTTAGATATTTGCATGTCCTCAGCCGGGCAGTGCATACCTGCCAGACTGTGGCCTGGGTCCTCACCCCGCTGGGGCCTGCTGAATTAGGGTGAGAAGCCTCATTTCCTCCGTCGGGGGGCCCCCCAGGCATCAGGAATGAAAGAAATGCAGAAAGTATGACCCACACGCAGAACTGGTTC
This sequence comes from Panthera pardus, assembly GCF_024362965.1. Lineage (NCBI taxonomy): Eukaryota > Metazoa > Chordata > Mammalia > Carnivora > Felidae > Panthera > Panthera pardus. Next base: position 103,030,858 of record NW_026526810.1, read on the forward strand.
TGAATAGGACGTTTATTGAAGAGCTTTTGCAGGAGGCGGCGGGCACTTTAATTCCCGAGGCTGTTGGTGGCAGCTCGCTGCTCGCCCCAAGCCTGTTAACCGCTCGGCTGCCGGGGCTGGGAGGGCGCAGCTCCCGGGCCCCAGGTGGCCCTCTCGGTGCTCCGATGGGAGCCCTTTTGAGGAAGGCGGTAGGTACCTGGCTGAGGCCAGGCCAGGGGGTACAAGGGGGCCTGACTCTCAGCTCTGGGCCTCCAGGCCTTTACAAACTACCCCGTGAAAGCTGGCCAGCCTCAGGTTTGGGGGCAAAAGGTAGGTTTCTCCCCTGGAGGTTCAGAAACCGAGGAACCCCATGTAGGTGTCGGAGAGCTGGGGTTTTTTTTGTTGATTTTTTTTTATCCTACCCTGGCTTCTAGTGGATTTGTCAACTGTGGCTGGGTAAGAGCAAGAGAGTCCCGTGTTCCTGTTTTAGAGGTGACTGTAGATGGTTCTCCTGGGGGTTTCGGAGGGCCTTTTGATTTCTGAACATTCAGAGTTGGCTGGTTAGAGAAGGGGCCGCAGTGTTGGAGCGACCCAGCACAAAAGCGCTTCAGCGCTGGGAAAAGCAGAGTTAATCTCCCACTTCTTCCTGAAGTTTCTTTTTCCCAGAATCCACGGAGGGTGGTTATTTTGGATAAAATCAAGTGGTGGCAGGTCAGCAAGTGAAAGGAAGTTCTCCCCCACCCTGTGTCCTCCCGGATGGACACTGCCAGGCAGGGGCTGTGCCCACCACTTCTGGATCTCCGGGCCACAGGAGCAGGGAGTTCAGGGAGCAGATTGCCACCCTGACTTGACTATGTTTTTAAATGTTGAGTCAAGGCCTTGCTTTTCCAGGAGCGGGACTGTGCTGCCCGGCCTGTGTTGCACCGTGCCACGTGCATCCCCTCACCCCAGAATCGTGACTTTGGTGACAGCCGCCCCTCCTGTCTGCATTCTGGTCTCCTAACCTCTCAGCTAAGGGAGACAGCTCCTTTCCTCCCACCTGGGAACTGGTTGGATGAGTTTCTTGGGCCTCCTTGGTTGAGGCCTCTTAGAAGGGAAGGGGCCAGGGGGGTGGAGACAGGTGCTGTGGGGTGGAGAGGGGCCCTCCTGGACTCTGGGAGAGGGATCCAGGAAGGGAAATGTATAAGGCCTTGCTGTCTAAAGGGCTTGGCTGCCTTTGAGAGTCGCCATTTGTTGTGAGAGCCTATACAGTCTGCCTTATAGAAGAAAATCCACTTTCTTAACTTCTCTGGGTCAGGCACCAGGCCCAAGATCAGCGTCCTGGGCAAAGAAGGAGGGGTATTGGAGCATTTTTGCTGTAGTGCCTGAGAGACGGGGAAGGCCAGAGTGGTTTGATGGATGGAAGCAGTTCACTAAGCGGTGTGGTGGGGAGCACTGCTGCTCACATTTACACACTTTTCTGGGTCTGGATGGTCATGCTCAGAAGTAGAGAGGAAGTTGCATTTGGGGTAGCCACCCTGTTGGCAGGTTGCCCCCTGATTCTAATTTGCTTAGGGCGGGAACGTGAGAATTTGGGGAAGGGAAAAAGTCCTCAGGTGATGAGATGTATTCTGATCAGTCCCCAGCCCAGGAGAGAGCCTTTGGCCTGGAACCCCAATGGGACATTCTCTTCTGGTTAAGCCCCCATCTCTCAGTTTTCTTGGTTTCAGAAGCTTCTAATTTACACGAAGCTTTGTGTCTTCACCTTTACTGGGATCCTCCTTTCTGCCCCCTTCACAAGGGTTGGAATGGGTCCTGTTCTTTCTAGCAGATGCTTCCCTGGGTCCTTCTCTTTTTCTCCTCCCTGAAGCTCTCTACGAATAGTCAGCAACTTCTTGGGCCTCTGGATTCTTCCTGAACACTCTTTGGCTATATGGACCCCTGCTCCCATAGTCCCACGTGGGGTTTGTCGCTTTTTGGGGCATATTCTCACACCTCATCTCCCAGAGCCCTTCCCTTACTGTTCCGGTAGTTGTTCTTCCAGGCATGGCTCGGGTGTGTCCTTTCCCGCCATTGCCGATGCCTACAGTCTCTCCCATTCCTGCCAGCCTGGCCTCTTGCTGCCAGCCACCCCAGGTCCTTGGGACGTCCATATCCTTTTGGGACTCAACTCTTCCATGCTGCTGCCTTTGCGTCAAGGGCCCTCACATCCCTTCACCTGCCAAGTAAAAGCTTATTCATCATTCAAGGCTCAGCTGAACTATCACCTCCTTTAAAGCTGCCCAGGTCACCCAGGTGGCACTAGTTATTCCCTCTTCCTGTGGGCACAGTTTATGTATTTGTACTTCTGTACCAGCCCTCAAGGCATTGCTTTGTGGATAATTTGTGTAATTTTTCCTTCTAGAATTGGTTCCTCAAAGACAGGGACAAGGTCTTCTTCATTTCAGTATCCCTAGGGCCTAGCATCATGCTCAGAAGTGTGGAATGAATTCCCAAAACTAGAGACAGTCTTGAACTCCCATGCTGCTCATGACCCCATTCTCTACCTCCTTTTGTTATTGATGGGCTTGTCTTGTTTCTCTTGATAGAGTATCCGCTCTTGAGAGCAGGCTGTGTGTGTGATTCATCTCTGTGTCTCCCACAAGGCTGCCACAATGTCTTTGTGCAAAGTGAGTGCTTGAAAATACTTGTCCAGTGAATTCTGAAGCTCACGACTTAGGAAGGGCAAGGACTGTTATCTCTAAATGAGAGGGTAGACACTGGCACAGATCGCTCACTGCCTTACTCCTTATCTGTCATCCAGCTTATTGGGGGCAGAGCTGGGGCTGGTTTTGAGCAGTGCTGGCTGGAGTCCCTGGGCTCATACACTTTCTGCTGCTATGCCCCTCTTTGATATTCTCTGTGATTTAGGAAATGGGTGAATAGCAAGGCTCTTCCCACTACCTGATGGTTTTATGTCCTTCCCATGCCCACCTTGGTGCTGGATTTTATTTTATTGTTTTTTTTAAACCCAAGGACTAGTGAGGCACCTGGGTGGCTCAGACATCCGACTCTCGACTTTGGCTCAAGTCATGATCCCACGTTTTGTGGGTTCGAGCCCCGCATTGGGCTCAGCTCTCATAGTCAGAGCCTGCTTGGGATTTTTATTCTCTCTCCCTCTCTCTCTCTCTCTCTCTCTCTCTCCCTCCTCTGCTCTCGTGCTCTCTCTCAAAAATAAATAAATAAAAACTTAAAAAGAAAGAACCAACTCAGGGACTAGTGTCAAGGATGATTTTTATTGATCTCCTACTTGTGCTTTTGCTACCTTACATTTCCTTAAATTCTGTTCCTGCTCAGGCTTGTTACTACCCTCCATAGCTCTGTTCCTCTTTAGCTCCCTGGTAGCACATGCCGTCTCTCCCTGTAGAACCCTGAGGAATGTGCCTTGCCTGCTAGAGCAAAGGACTCTGACTCACTTACACTTCATCTTCTGGTTTGTCCTTTCTGTTGGGCATGGATATCAGACTGTTTTCCTTTCCAGCTGAATTGCTTTCTGTTTTTTCATGTAAGATCATGGTTCAAATCGATGTTGGGATTATAAACGATGAATGGTTGGTGGGGGAGGATTAGGTCATGCTAGTTCACCAAGTTTAACACTTTCATCTTTATTATTAATTTGGGATGTGGGTAAACATTTTAGGCACAAATGGGAAAAAAATCTCTTGTCCCAGTGCTTGTGGAACAAACTTTATCAATCCTTGTCATCCTGCCATTTATAGTGGGCTTACTGTGTGTCAGATGTACAAATTGGTTTTTGTATCATCTCAGCCTTGGAGACCAGTGAGGTTGGTGCTATTGTTCTCATTTTGCAGATGAGGAACTTGAAGCTGTAAGCCCTTGGGGAGGGCAGGTGGCTTGCCCAAGGCCACACGGGGCCTGTGAAGGAGCAGCTGGCTTTCAGACCGGGTCTGCCTGACTCCAAAGCCTGTGAATCCATTTAGCACGTGTAACCTCTGCTCCATGGACTTCCATGCACACGTGCACTTGCATATTCTCTCTTCTCTGCTGGGGACGCAGAGGGACCTAACGGGACCCCCTCTGTTCCCACTTGGTTCCTCCTGAGATTCTCCAATGCCTTTGAACCTGATGCCACAGTAAATGCTGTGACTGTTGAAGGCGTAGCTCTTATTTCCTCCCCTCCCCCACCCCAGCCTGGAGGCCTGAAGTCAAGCAGTCCCTGCAGCGTGGGGGGTGGGGGGTGGGGAGTGTAGGGACAGCAAGGTGGCTAATTTGCCGGGCTGGGTTCCTGACTTTTGCCAGTAGGCAGTGGAGGTCCTGTGAGCCTTTTTGGCCTAGTGAGGAGAGTGTGGGGCCTTTGGGACACTGAATCTATCCATGATTTGTAGCACCAGCTTTAGCTGCTCCATCTTCTGGGGACATTGTGTCATTTCCCTTAGTGACAGGCTGTGCTGGGAGCCAAGTTGACCTACCCTGGCTGTAAGCAATAGCAATTTTTTTAAAAAGTATTATTTATTTATTTCAAGAGAGAGGGAGCGGGAGAGGGAGAGAGAGAATGAATGTGAGCGAGGGAGGGGCAGAGACAGGATGAGAGAGAGAGAATCTCATGACTTGAGCCAAAATCAAGGGTCAGGGATGCTTAACCAGCTGAGCCACCCAGGCGCCCCAGGAATGCAATTTCTAATCAGCAGTAATTGCTCTCATCTGCCTTTCATATATATGTATATGAGACTTCCTGGGAGGAAGCTTTTCCTGCAATATTTGTAGGGGGACCTTATTGTACTCCCTTCTTCAAATTCCAGAGTGGTTCCTTGGCCACTTTTCCCTTCCTCTCAATTTTTTTTGTGACTGGTCACTTGATATGTGGCATGATGGCAGGGCAGCTGTGCCCCTGCTCTAGGCCCTTGTCTGGGGCCAAGTGGGACAGGACTGCTGGGGTGAATGAGCAGTCACTGCTCCTGGTACCTCTCGGCAGATTGGAAACTTGCTGGCCGTGACTAATGTGGAAACTCATTAGTCTAAGAGGAACTGGCTCAGGCCTCGGTTTTGACCAGTTTATCTTTCACCTACTGTGGGAATGGTGAGGGGTGCTTTAGCACAATAGTGCAGGTGTTTATTGAGCACCTAGTATGTGCATTGCTCTCTGAAGGGGAAGGAAGGGCACAGGAAAGAAGGCCCAGCCCCCCTGGGTTTTACTGTCTAGTCCAGAAGAAAAGCATGCACTTACGGACCCCAAGGACCAGCACTTTAAGTGATACTCTGGGTCATTAGAGTTCAAAGAAGTGTGTATGTATTAGTGTCCTGTGGCTGCTCTAACAAACCCCACAAACTTAGTTGCTTGAAACAGCACGTATTTATTATCTTACAGTTCTGGAGGTCAGAACTGAATCTGGGTCAACGGGGCTGTGTTCCTTGTGGAGGCTCCGGTGGGGGGAGGATTGGTTTCCTCACCCTTTCCGGCCTCCTGAGGCTGCCTACATCCTTTGGCTTGTGGATCCTTTCCTCTCTCTGCAAAGCTGGCAGCCTGGCAGTCTTCCAGCCTCTTTCTGTCTGTCCCTCTGCTGTTCTTGGCACATCAGCGTCTGAATCCTGCATCCCTCTGGTAAGGATCCCTGTGATCACATCAGGCCCACCCCGGTAACCTGGGGTAGTCTCCCCGTCTCAGGAGCCTCGACTTGATCACGTTTCAGAGTCTCTTTTGCTGTATAAAGCAACATCAGTAGGTTCCTTATAGCCAATGATTAGGATGTGGATATACTTTGAAGGGGGGCACAGCCTACAGTTGTGTGTGTGTTGAAGGGGCTGGAAGTGGTTGAGGAGGCCCTTCTGAAGGAGGTGATTTGACTGAGTTTGTGTAGGGGGAGAGGGTCCGGGATGCGATATCAGGTATGGGAAACAACAGGAGCAAATGTTGGGGTTGCGGGGTGGTGGGAACAGTGAGTGAGGTGTGGTCTTCCCACTGAGATGAAATGCCAAGGGCTGTCTTTCCCCTCCACGGCCAGGCTGAGGAGGTTTTCTGGATTTCAGTCTGTAAGCCCGCATTTCCTCCCAGAATTCAGGTGGGAGGGCTTCATTGGCAGCCGCTCTCCCTTTCCTTCCCAGCAGCTGAAGTCCTGCTTTAAGGACCCAGCCACATTTGATGGCCCCTGCTGTTCTGGGGTGGTGGGAAAAGGAATTCACTAGGGAAAATAAATTCATGAGGGGAAATGAATTTGAGCCAGCTGGCCCAGGTTTGTGACCCAGAAACCCTGGTCGCTCTGTTTGCATGGCCTCTGTGACAGTCACGTTGCTCACATTAACACATCGAACCCAGTTACTCCCCAGGGAGCCTCCCGTTGTCCTTTCTTAGGGTGCTTTGGGCCCCTGAGTCTCCGGGGAGGGTTGGGCGGGGCCTGAGTAAGGAAGCTGCTCTGGAAAGGGGCAAAGAGCCAGACCCTCTCAGGGATCCTCCTGTCCTCGGGAAAGCCTCTAGGGCTGTGCTGAGAGGTGTCCTCCCGCTGGCGTGGCCGAGGGGGAGCGGCAAGAAGAGACAGGCAAGAGCCGGGCGTGGGGTGGCGCGGAGCTGTGGGCGACAGCACGGCTGAGTGAGCTCAGCTCCTGTTTGAGATCTCTGAGGAAGTTCACCTTGCTCCTGCCGTGTTTGTCTGGAGAAGCCTTAGCTACTCTCTGTTGCTTCCTTCTGGTACCCTCTCTGAGGAGCTCCTGACAGGGGAGTTGGGGCGTTGTTCCGGGGAAGGTCAAGGGCTCCTGACAGGTTCTGAGAGCCTTTGGAGTGTGTAGGAAGCCCCTGGGGAGGTGGGTGTGCAGGGGATTTGGGAGCAGTTGCCTTTGGGAGAGCGCCCTGCTCCTTTCCTGCCCGCCTCTAGGGCAGGTGTGTCGGGCTTCCGCTTCTTGGGCGTGGGGTGAAGGGCGGCAGGTGAAAGGATGACATCAGCCTCCTCCTCCGCACCTGGGCCCAGCCTGACTGAAGCAAAATGTTTTCTGAGGCGTCTCCAGAGCTGGCCCGCGCAGAGGGCTGTCCAGCGGGTGCCCCTCTCCCTCTCCTGCCTTCTCAGCCCGCAGGTCAAGGAGGGAGGGCCAGAGGGGATGTTGCTGAGTCCTGGGGGTTCCCCAGGACCAGAAAAGGAGAGGTTCTCCAGAAGGTTCCCGGTGAGTGCCTCGCTGTAGGACCATCATTTCTGAAGTTGGCGGGGCAGGGTGGGGGGGTGGGGGTTGGCAAGATGATGTCACTTTTGCCTCAGTGACCAGAGGCTTGAGGACAGAACATGGGGGCTAATTGTGGGTTTTGTCATTTTTTCTGTTGGAGGCAGGGGTGTGGGTTCGGTTGGGGGCCTGGTGCTGAAGCCTGGTGAGGAGGAGGAGGTGTGGGACTTGACCCCCGTTCAGCTGTGCTGGGAGTCCTAGAGGCCTGCTGCAGCCTGCCTCCCTGCCTGGGGAAGGTCCTCAGCAGGCGGAGTTGATAACCTGGAGAGGTGTGGGTGGAGGAAGGGTGTGGATTGTTAAATTTAGAGAACGTTAAAAAAAAAAAAGAAAAATGAATCTCCATTCCTCTAGTGCCTCTGCCTCCCCCCTCCCCAAAATGTATGTCTGAGCCACTTCTTGGGTCCGTCAAAAAGAAAGGCTTAGGGGACCGTCACAGGTGTGGGACTGGAGAGAGAGTTTTCCAGAAGACTGATTCATTGATTGATGATTGGACTGACTCATGTTGAGGGATGGAACAGGTCACGGCTGGGGGACACTTAGGGGAACTGGAGACTGGGCGTGGTAGGGGGCGGTGGGTGTGGGCATCTGGCTTGGGGGTTTGGCTGCTCTCTGTCACCTCCTTCTCTAGGCTCCCACTTCCCCAGCAGACTGTGTCTTCCAGATGAGTTTGAAGACCTGGGTCTAATCTTGGCTTTGAGGTGACTCTTAACAGTTTGGGGCGATACTCAGGGAAGAGGAAGGAAGGAGAGGTTGCCTCTGCCCAGGGGTATGTGGGCAGTCCTTCTGCCGTCTCTTTGGGAGTCCGAACCACACACACAGTATTGGTTGGGATCAGGCTTTTAGGACCAGAGTGTACTCACACTCTACTAACAGCCCCCCTGTACTCCGCCTGGTTTGCTCTCACGGCCCCACATTCTTGTCATCCTCCCTTTTTGGGTCTTTAAGTTGTTTTCCAGCAAGCTTCCTGTCCTGGACAGCCTTGTGATCCTGGGGCTCCTGGTCCCTGCGGAGCTTGTCTCATGCAAGGAATTATAGTCCGATCCTGGTGACCTCAAGCTTTTCCGCTTCTCCGTGACCTGCTCTCCTTTGACTTGGAATCTGTATTTTACCACATTGTTCCAACTGGAGGGTACGGGCCAGAGGTCACATAGTAGCGGGGTCTAGAAATAGCCGGAAGGAATCTTTAACTTTCATTCCTTTACCTCCATGGCCTTTGTTAGGATAAATGAAGTATGGCGGTAAAACAAGTCTTTATAAGCCCCCCACCCACGGTTTATGGTGAAGCAAAGCCAATGCATTCAGGTCTGTGACTAATTGTGGCCCTGGCTTGTGTAAAATCCATTAGGGAGGCAGCAGCTGGGGCAGGGGGGCTTAAACACTGGAGCCTGTGTGCCTGAATTCAAATCCAGGAGCTACCACATGCTACCTTGTGGCCTCAAGTTTCTGTGTCTGTAAAATGGAGGTAGTAATGGTGCTGACCTTGTAGAGTTGTTAGGAGATGGAAGTGACTTGTTTCTGTAGCACTTAGAACGCTTCAGCTCTTGGCTGGTATGCTTTGTCTCAGCCCCAGGGGGACTCCTGGGCATGGGCATGACTTTGAGAATGGGAGCTTGGTTTGCAGGCAGATGACTACGTTCAACCAGAGGAAATTTCTCCAAGGAGAAAAGATGCTTTCGTTTCTGTGTTCACAGGGCAATGGGGTCTCTAAAGAGTGACCCTCAGAAGGCACCCCTTAGAGATTAATCTCCCTGAGAGAGTGTGTTGTGGGGGGAGGGGGGCTGTGGCTAATCTACTTTAAAACTGACCTGGCTGGCTGTGAAATCCATCAGGGACTTGGGCCTTTGCCATTTAGCATCCCCTTAGGGGCCAACTGACCCCAGGTTTGATCTGGGAAAGGTCTTAGGCCGTGAGTTTCTGCCCCATTATTCCAGCTGCTACCGACTGACTGTGGGGAGTGGGGAAGGGGGGGTGGGAGGGTGCCTGACAGTGCAGCAGGCTTTGAAGGACACCAGAGTCCCACAGGACTGAGGGTTAAGGGCTGGGGCGGAGTTTGGATCTGTGTCTTTCTTTGTGCTGAAATGACACAGCGTTACCCTGCGGGCTGGTTCTGTAGAAAGGCCTAGTTGGTTAATTTTAAAGGCTCTTTTGAGGAGGGAGGAAAAAGGAGCAATGTTGCATTTCCCAAGGGGCTTTCCTCGGCGATGCTCAGAGTTTCACCAAGATGAGCTTGTTAATTAATCCTCCCTTGTTGTGCCTGGAAGGGAGGGAGAAGGCTGGAATGGCCTCAGCGCTGCCACTGTGTCCTTACCTGCACAATGAGAGGCTCCTTCCTATAGATTGCAGAGGAGGTGACACCCCTCCCCCTGCCCAAGCTGAGACCTTCTGTGGCAAAGTGCTGTGCTGGAGAGGGTCCTTGCTGGGCTCTTGATTTTCAGCTCAGGAGAAGCACTGGTTTGTTCATCATTTTCCCTTTGCCAGATCACCTTTAAGGCCCCTGAGCTTAGGTCACTTACAGTCTAGAGGAGGGGATCTCACACTAGTCACAGTCACACAGGGGGTGTAAGGGTAATCCTGGGGTTCTGTAGGAGTAGGTAGAAGGGGGCCTCCAGGTTTGTATTCTGGGGAGGTTTCTAGAAAGAGGGCTGGCTTCTAATCTGAAACCTGAGGATTGGGTATAAGTGACACAGGTTGGGGGGTGGCATGACGTGGGGTAGATGGAGAGGAAATAATGTCCAGGCAAATAGAACATTTGCAAAAGCAAGAGCTTAGGGCTACTTGTTCCAGGTTGGGGCAGAGGCACAGAAAAGCAGGGGGAAATTCAAGGTTACCGGAGTGAGGCCACCTTCTAGATCCTTCTCATAGCTGTGAAGAGCTCTAGGCTGTGGTCTAGTAATTTCTGAGCCCTAAAACTAGGGGTGAAGGCTTTGGGTTATTGGTAATGAGAGTGATGTTCTAGAACTTTGTTCCTGTGGAAACAGAAATACACGTTCTGGGAAGTGGTGCTGGCGAGCTGCAGTCTTCTGGGGTTGGAGTGGAATGTTCCTCTCCTTCCCAGAGGCCATAGCCCCTCCCAGACTTACTGCTCCAGGTTGGCCTACCTGTGAACAGTACCACCTGCTCAGGAATAAAGTCCACCCGGGGCTGTATTTGCCTTACCTGGGAGCAGTTTCCTGCTTGCTGGCCTTCCTGACTTAGCTGTGCTAAAGGGAATTTAGGGAGACTCATCGGTGGCTCAGCCTTGGGGCATTTCCTGGGCGCTGGGAGCTGGGGTGAGTCAGGGCCTGTGCCAGGTGCTGGGGGTTGGGGAGCCTTCGTACTATCTCCTCTGCCTTCCCTGTCAGTATCCAGAAGGTTTCAGATTCATGGTGAAGTCGCTCGTGACCCAGAGATGGAATCCCGAGGAGATTCTTACTCTCTGGCGTGTGTGTTGTCTTAGGTTATAAGAGCAAGATCTTTACCTGCCCTTGCTGGTGACCCCAGCACAGGTCCCGACAAGTGGGCACTTGGGAAGTGCTTTTTGACAATTGCTGTTATCATCACTGTTCTGATGAGTTATGGAGCCCTTGCTTTGTGCCAGGCACCGCGCTCAGACCTGTACGTGTTAGCAGGTCCCTGCATCCTCGTGGACACAGCCCTTGGGTAGGTGCTGAGATGCTGAGGTTTTGAGAGGCTGGGAGCTTTGCCAGGGCAGTGGGGCCGGGCTTGGGATTCCATCCGAATGCACCCTCACTGCTGCTATGGTGGAGATGTCCTCTCTGCTTTTCTGGGGATTGGGTTTCTGAGCCCTTTATTGTCCTTGGATGTGGTTTGCCCATCCTCACCCTGGGAAAGCTTGGAGCCAGGAAGGCATGTTACCTAGGCCTCCTTGTGCCTGTTGGCAGATTCCGAGGGAAAGGACCCCCTCCACATTCAGAGCTGTTGTTTTTAACATTGTGGTGAAATACACAGACATAACATTTCCATTGTAACCATTTTTAAGTGTGTGGTGTTTCAGTGGCATTAAGTACATTCCCAGTGTTGCTCATCTGTCACCACCATCATCCCCCGGACTTGATTACGTCGCAAAATGGAAACTCCGTACCCATTAAATACTAACTCGGCATTCCCTCCTCCCCCAGCAGCCACCCGTTTCCCTTCAGTTTCTGTGAAGATTCCAAGGTTCAATTCTTTGTCTGTCCCACCCAGAATCTCTCTGGAGTGCCCTCTCCAGGCAGCGATGCCAGGATGCCTGTCTCTGCCTCTCTCCGCCAAGAGCGCAGCCAGGAGCGGCCAGTGAGCCTGACCTCCACCACCTCCTCGTCGGGTTCATCCCGTGACAGCCGCGGTGCCATGGAGGATCCCAGTGGCTCCGAGGCTTCTGCTGAGAACGGGGCAGGCTCCCCGCGCGGCCGGCATCCCCCCAACGGCAACCCCAACTCCAGCGGCTGGCTGAGCGTGAGGGGGCCCCTGTCTCCATTCAGCAGCCGGGCCCCGGCGGCCCCAGCACATAAGCTCAGCTACCTGGGCCGAGTGGTGCGGGAGATCGTGGAGACGGAGCGGATGTATGTGCAGGACCTGCGCAGCATCGTGGAGGTGAGGCCTGCCACCCAAGGGGCTGAGGATGGGAGGGGGCCCGGCCTCTGGCTCCTGGTGGCCCAGCTCTGTTGTAAACCTGCTTCCACCCCTGGAAGGAAACTTCTCCCTGATAGTTGGTTTCAGAAGACCTGCTTCCCATGGAGTAGTGGGGAGGTCTCATGCGGCCTGCTCTGGGGGAGCCTCTGACCGCTCCCACTGCCTTACGACTTTGGGTCACATCAGTAGCCCGGGCCCACAGAATCTCCTGCAGGCCATTAGGGGGCAGGCACTGTTGGTGGGGAGGGGCGGGGACTGCTGTGCTCATGGAAACTGATCACAGTGAGGACACTGGCCTGGATGTTGCCCACCTGTGCCCAGATCCCTGCTCTGTGGTTGCCTGGCTACGGGGTCTCGGGCACCTGCGTAAGCTCCTGAGCCTCGGGTTCCTCACCTGGGACGTGAAGACACACCCACCTCGTAGGGCCATGTTGGTGAGGCATTTCACACTGCGGGCACGCAGGAAGGTGGCTGTGTGGCTGCCACTGAGGACGCCCTCTGCTCGCTGCAGAGGGAACCGTGTATTTGTTTCCAGGGCTGCTGTAATAGATAACCTCAAGCTGCGTGAGTAAAACGCAGACACTTAGTCTATCTTGGTTTAGGAGGCAGAATGCGTTCCACGCCCCTCTCCTGGCTTCTGCCAGGTGGTTGCTGCCTATCCTTTGCGTTCCTCGGCCTGTTGATCTATTATCCCGACCTCTGCCTCCACCTTCCTATCGCTGCCTTCTCTGTGTCCTTTCCTCTTGTGAGGACACCAGTCATTGGAGTTAGGGCCCACCCTAAATCCAGTAGAATATCGTCCTGAGATCCTTGACTCATTACATCTGCAAAGACTCTATTTCCAAGTGAGGTCACCTCCTGAGGTTCTGAATGGATATCAGTTGGGGCGTGGGGAACTATGCAGCCCAGTACGGTAGGCCATGTCTGTGAAGTCACACTGTGGTTGTACAGAAATGGGGTGTGGCTGGAGGAAGTGGGGGGACGGGCTGTACCTGGGGCAGGGTGGAGGATGGGCTCTGATGCCTCCCTCCACGCAGGACTACCTCTTGAAGATCATTGACACGCCTGGGCTGCTGAAGCCAGAACAAGTCAGCGCCCTCTTTGGGAACATAGAAAACATCTATGCACTGAACAGGTATGGAGTGGGACTAACACATACTGCGTTCTGCCTATGAGGCCCATCTTAGGGCCTAGAAGGGCCCTGGATGGGCCTAGTCTCCTGGGCTGTGACATGTGGGCCAGGGGCCTGATCACTGAGGGTGGGTGGGTAGTGGTGCTCTACCCCTGTAAGGTGCTACAGTCAGCTCCCTGTAGGAGAGAGGGGGTGTGGGGTCATGTGCCCTGGGGCTGCTGTGCCTCCTGTCAGGCGGGGGAGACCATCTGAGGTCATGTGCATGTTGGGGCCAGACTGGGCCAGGCCAGCACCCCCTCAGGGAATGGCTGGACTCTGGCATGTGATGCTCTTCTCTCTGTCCCTTTGTGGCCCTTTGTCTCTTCCATCTTTCTCCCCTTCTTGCACATCCCTTAACTTCTTCATCACTTTCTTACTGACCCCATGGGAAACCAGGGCTCCCTGGAGGTGATCTGACCCATTAGGTGAATGAACAGATCAGGCGAAAGGGGAGGCTGAGTGAAGTCTGGCGGGAGGCTACTTCAGGGCAAAGGGGCTCCTTGAAGATATGGCGTGTGCTGCCTGGGCCCACAGATTCCCCAGGGCGAGGGCACTGGTCGGGGGGAGCGTGCTTGACGGGACAGCATTGATAGGACATAGGGCCCTGTGAGATGGCTGAGAGACTTCCTGCAGTGCAAGCTTCAGAAGGCCGGGAGGGCAGGGTGACTTGGGCCAGGTGCTGGTGGGGGTTGGGAAGACAAATGCATGGGAGGAGGTGACAGGGGAGCGTTGTGGTTAGGGTTTCCCATAGCATCCCAACCTGAATCCAAGTTCAGGCTCTGGGACTCCCCCTCTCTCCCTTTCCTGCATCCTTTTGCACCGGGGTGTGTGTGTCGGGGGCCTTTGCTTACTTTGGGAATCCCAGCCCTCTTCTTCCTCCCCCTTTAATCTCAGTCTGTGTGTGTTTGACTCCTTCTGCTTGCAGAGGAGCTGTCTCTCCTCCCAAGGTGGGTACTCGCATCCCCTTTCTCTTGCTTGCTGAGCATGTGGGGCTCCTTTGCTCCCCATCTTTACGGCAGTGCTGAATACTCTGTGGTTGCTGGCCTGCATGGGGCTCACTCTGAGGGGGGAGAAGCCCTGACTCTTTGGCGTGTCACCAGGGCTGGCTGTGTATCTGGGAACCAGGAGGTTGGGGAGGGGACTTGTTGGTAGGTGTGGAGGCTGTGAGCTGTCTGGGGTCTGACGACCACTCCCCCCTCCCCCAGCCAGCTACTCAGAGACCTGGACGGCTGCAATAGTGACCCTGTGGCTGTGGCCAGCTGCTTTGTGGAAAGGGTAAGAAGGGCTGGGTTCTTGCCTCTTGTCCCACCTTGCTGGGGACTCAGAGGCACAGGAACGCCCAGCAGAGGCTTCTGCCAGGGGAAGGAGGGGCGTTCTGGGGTGCCTCAGGTGGGAGGGGCATTCTGGGTTGGAGCCAGGGGCTGCTAGGTGGATGGGGTGTCCCAGGGAGATGGGTACAAGGATGGATCTGCAGGTGTTCAGGGAAAGGGGGGCAGAGTGTACTCTGGGGATCAGGGCCATGTTTTTGGTATTCCCAAGTTTGCAGCCTCCCAGAAATCACTATCTTTGTTCGGTCTCTTCTTAGAGCCAAGAGTTTGATATCTACACCCAGTATTGCAACAACTACCCCAAGTGAGTAATTGGGGTGGAGAGGGGAGGTAGAGTTATTTGGTGGGCCTGGAGCACCACACGCCCCCATCTAGGCCTTCCCAGGCAGTGACGGCCGCCTCCCCCCTCCCAGCTCAGTGGCCGCCCTGACCGAGTGCATGCGGGACAAGCAACAGGCCAAGTTCTTTCGGGACCGGCAGGAGCTGCTACAGCACTCTCTGCCCTTGGGCTCCTACTTGCTGAAGCCCGTCCAGCGCATCCTCAAGTACCACCTGCTGCTCCAGGTAACCCAGAGGTCTTCCTGAGGATGCGGGGCCCAGGGGAGGGGCAGGGCCTGAGTCTGGGCCGCCTGAGCGCCTGTCTCCCGCACAGGAAATTGCCAAACATTTTGATGAAGAAGAAGACGGCTTCGAGGTGGTGGAGGATGCCATTGACACCATGACCTGCGTGGCCTGGTACATCAATGACATGAAGAGGAGGCACGAGCATGCAGTCCGGCTCCAGGTGCTGCAGGGCTGGCGGCTGGAGGGACTCGCAGGGGTGGTGGGGCGAGGTGGGGTGGCGCTTGGGAGAGCGCATGTGGCCGCCTGCTGCGGTGAGCTGAGGGCTCGTTTCCCTGTGGGGTGGGCTTCTCTGTGGGGAGCCCTTGTGGCAGCGTGTGTCTGGCGGATGCAGGTGGTGGCTGTGTCTGCAGGAGTTTTCTGGGGCTCCACGCAGTCCCCAGAGTGTCATGAGCAGCCTGACTCTGGGGCTCCCTGCTTCTCTGCTGCAGGAGATTCAGTCACTGCTCATCAATTGGAAGGGACCAGACCTGACCATCTACGGGGAGCTCGTCCTGGAGGGCACGTTCCGCGTGCACCGTGTGCGCAACGAGAGGACCTTCTTCCTCTTTGACAAAGCTCTGCTCATCACCAAGAAGCGAGGCGATCACTTTGTCTACAAGAGTCATATCCCGGTAACCAGGCTGCTGTCATGTTCTCTGCCCCTCCACTCCTTCTCCACTTCCCCCATTTTAGTGGGCCAATCTCCAGACCCTTTTTTTTTTTTTTTTTTTTTAAAGATTTTGTTTTTGGGGCGCCTGGGTGGCTCAGTCAGTTGAGTGTTGGACTCTTGATTTTGACTCAGGTCATGATCCCGGGGTCGTGGGATGGAGCCCCGAGTTAGGCTCCGCACTGGGCGTGGAGCCTGCTTGGGATTCCCTCTCCCTCTCCCTCTGCTCTCTCTCTTAAAATAAAAATAAATTAATTAAAAAAAAAAAAAGATTTTATCTTGAAGTAATCTCTCCACCAGTGTGGGACTCGAACCTAAAACTCCAAGATCAAGAGTCACATGTTTTACTGACTGAGTCAGCCAGACGCCCCCAGGCTGCACTTCTTGACCTCTTCATGGGCTCCGGGTTGGTGTGGATACAGCTCTATCCTTCTGAGATTACTCTTCTTGCCTCCCCAGATGGTCTCGAGGGGCTGGGGCCCCAGGTCACTCCCACCCCCCCAGTGCCCCTTCTTGTGCTTGACTGCACTCTCTCTCTGCCCCAGTGCTCCTCCCTGATGCTGATCGAAAGCACCAGAGACTCCCTGTGCTTCACCGTCACCCACTACAAGCACAGCAAGCAGCAGTACAACATCCAGGTGAGGGTTGGGAGGCTGGGGACAGACCTGCCTTCTCAGCTCGCTTGGCTCTATTGAGCCTCAGTGTCTCTCTCTGGAAGGTAGAGATCATTGTGGACATCTCTCAGGCTTGTGTTGGGGAGTTAAGATAACCTCACAGAGGCCCCAGCACAGGCCATCTTTCTGCCGCTGCCCCCCCGACAAGCGTGGCCTACGGTGGACGGCTTCAGTCTTGTGATAATAACACCTGGCTCCCTCTCCCTCGGGTCCTTCCAGGCCAAGACAGTGGAGGAGAAACGGAGCTGGACTCACCACATCAAGAGGCTCATCCTGGAGAACCACCACACCACTATCCCCCAGAAGGTGAGTGCCGGGGGGTACCCCACCTAGCCCCTGATGGGCTGCAGGGAGAGGTGATCCTCAGCCAGGGCCAGGGGCCCACCAGTGCCTCACCCTCTGGACGTTGGCTCCACTCGACAGTGGGGATCAGCCTATGCCCTCGACCTCAGCCTAGCACTGCGGGTGTCCCGGTGCAGTAAGAGCCGAGCTGGTGGAGCAAGGGAGGCACAGCACATAGTGAGGTGGTAACAGGGTGTTTCCTTTCCTTCCAGGCCAAGGAAGCCATCTTGGAAATGGACTCCTACTGTAAGTGTGCCCTTTCTGCCTGCTTTGCCCCTAGTTGTGCACATCTCTAGGTCACGTTGCATCCTGGGGAAGCTCTGCCTACTGCTTATATTGCAGGGAGCAGGGAGGATGGGAAAGGGAAGCTCCTTTTGTCAAAGGCTAGGGGTCTGCTGCAAGGTCAAGGGCATGGTCCTGTTGGCAGGTGCGACTCCTAGTGCCTCACATTCCTGGATGGAAGATGGAAGAGAAGGGAGCTCTGGAGGCTTCTGGCCCCTGGAGCTGGGGCGGGCAGCAGAGGTGTGGTCAGGTATAGTCAGAGTCTAGGCCAAGGCTGATTGTGAATCTCGTGTGCAGATCCCAGTCGGTACCGCTGCAGCCCGGAGCGCCTGAAGAAGGCTTGGTCCTCCCAGGACGAAGTGTCCACCCACGTGCGGCAGGGGCGCCGGCAGTCTGGTAAGGGAAGGGCTGTGTGGGCAGAGACGCTTCCTCGGAGGACTCTGGGCCAGGAGGGGGACTGTGTGCAGCAGCATTTGGGGCTGGCTGTCACCTCTCCGGACATCTTGGGAAAGGGCAGGTCCCGGGAGGGTTGCTGGGCACATGTAGAGCACCCCTCCCAGTGCTCCTGCTTCGGGCCCTTCTTGTGCCCCAGGGTTGGGCAGCCCACCTTTTCCCGCACCCTGGGAATGCTGGTTTACTCAGGGCTCGGTGCCCCTTAGCTTTCCCGCGACTGAAACCTTACTCCTTGGCCATTCAGAATCCTGGAGCCCAGCCAGGAGTGACGCTCAGACATCATGGGTGATCCCCAGCCCAGTTCTGGAGCAGAGCAGAGGCAGGACGCGGGGAAAACGAGTTAGATGTCAAGTGGCACCAAATCCAGACAGGAAATATTTACTTTGGGTCTCAGGAAAAGTTCAGTTTTCCTCTGCTGGGTTTTCTTCCATGACTGGGCTTGCTGCTATGTACTTGGAGTTACTGGAATGAATCGTCTGTTGAAAAAGAGAGAGCCTTGCGTTTATTCTTAGCTCTGGGGGTGATAAGTGTGTGTATTCTACGTCTGTTCGTCTGTTTGTACTCTTCAGTCCGAGGCCCAGGGACAGACTTAGCCTCAGCTGGTACCTACCAGACATAGACGAGGTGAGAGTTGGAATGAGAAATGTCTCAGAAACCCCTGGAGAGAAGATTCGGCAGTATGGGCAGCACTGTCCTGGCTTAGATCTCCGTGGTGCACTGGGCTTTGACTGGCTGTGACCCACGGGTCCCCTGAACAACTATGTGGATTGACACGTGGGCTTTGGTTTTCTGGAAGGTGGTACCAAGCGGTCTCTGGAAAGCTTTTGTGATTTTGTTTTGTTATGTGTTCCTCCCAATGGACCTTAAACCCTAGGCAAATTTGCTATGGTTGCAAAAGTTTTACGATGTCGTATTGTTAAAAGCCCCAAACTGAGGGTGTTACTTCGTACGTTTCTGGCCCTTTCGGTTTTCCTTTTTTTCTGTAACGTTCTTCCTGCCCTTCTAGCGTTCCCCTTTAACCTGCCATAGCTTTGCATTGGAAGCTTCTGGATCATGGAGGTGATGATGGTGGTGGTGGTTGAAACAGCAGTACCGCCTGTCATAACATCAGTGTCCAAACTGCAGCTATCAAGGCACTCAGGAAATGAGCTGTTTTAGAGCTAAGTTTCCACAAGACTGAGACTTTAGCCCATGAACACGGACGGAGTCATGTTCTGTTTACTTGTGTTCATACTTTAGTTTCAACCATTATGAAACAAACATCTCTCCTTTTTTTTTTAAATTTGTTTTAATGTTTATTTATTTTTGAGAGAGAGAGAGACAGTGTGCAAGCAGGGGAGGGGCAGAGAGAGAGGGAGACACAGAATCCGAGGCAGGCTCCAGGCTCGGAGCTGTCGGCACAGAGCCCGACGTGAGGTTCAAACACTGGGATCCTGACCGGAGCCGAAGTCATACACGTAACTGACTGAGCCACCCAGGCGCCCCGAAACAAACATCTTTCTAAAACATGCTGCCTGCTCTTGAGCCTTTCAGGGTAGAGGATGCTGACCGCAGTTGAACTTTCCCCTTTCTGGAGACTGCTGCGGCCTGTGAACAGCTAGGGCAGTGGCGTTCGTCGTGTGGTGTCCGTCCTTAACCCGGAGCGTTGGTTCTCGTCTGTGGTAGCGTGCTCGCCTGTAGCTCTTCTCCCCACTTGTGTTGTTTGAAATCAGCTGACTGAACTTGTAAGAAGTGTGGGTAAAGACAGGCCGGCAAGGGGCCCCTGGCCATCTCAGTCGGTGGAGCATGCGACTCTTGATCTTGGGGTCATGAGTTTGAGCCCCATGTTGGGTGTAGAGAGTATTTTATTTTTTTATTAAAATAATTTTTTTTGAGTTTATTTATTTTGAGGGGGAGAAAGAAAGTGTGCGTGACAGGGGCAGAGAGAGAGAGAGAGAGAGACAGAGAGACAGAGAATCCCAAGCAGGCTCCACACTTGTCAGCACGGAGCCTGACGCAGGGCTCGAACTCCTAAATCAAGGGTCGGTCGCTTAACCGACTGAGCCATCCAGGCACCCTGGGTGTAGAGATTACTTTTAAAAAAGTGTTTAAAAAAAAAACAAAAAAGGGGGGAGCAGGAAGTTGCTGAGAGGGAGACACAGGCCCAGTGCTAGCACTGCCGTGACGCATGGAGCCACCTACTCTCTTGCCTCCGGGCCTCCCCCTTCCCGACTGCTGAGCTGGGCAGAGAAGTACACTCTGGATATGGAAGGTGCTGCTGTCATTACTTGTCACTTACGAAATATTCTTGATTACAAGCTTTAAGGTGAAAGAGTAGGGCATTCTACTTTTCTCACTTAAAAAAAACAGTCGGATTAACATTTACTTATGTTGTGCGTGTACCCACACCCACACCTCAGTGGAAAAAACTTCAGTGTGCTCCCCGGAGCACGGAGAGAACAGCTCGGGAACAGCCCGGAGACCTCGGTAGATTTTCCTTCTGCCCCCCAAGTTTATAGTGGGCTGCCCAGTTAACACCAGTGGGGCAAGAACAGTATGGGCTAAGGTCAAGACTGCGTGGAGAGGTCCCTCGACACATGTCCTCTTGTCCCTGCCTGTCTGTCTCAGGTCTGTCTTCAGAAAGGCTGGGGTACACGGTGCTGACACCATCAGCCTAATGGGTGTGTTTTGTATCTTGTTCCCAGAGCCCGGTCAGCCCCTGTTCAGCCGGGCATCACTCCCCAGCGGGCAGCGAGGCTTCACGGAGCCAGGCCTTAAGGGCCGTAGGAAGTCGGGTGCGACCTCTGCTTTCCAGCCAGGGGTGCTGCGAGGGGGCCGGGCCTCGGGTGTCGCTAATGCGCTGATGTGCTTCTTGCAGGGAGGGTGGGGCTTGAGGTAGAGCCAGGCATCTCCAGAGACGTGGCCGGTTGGTCCTAGGAGGCAGCATGGGGCTCTGGCTCCGGAACTGAGGGCCCTGGGCGAGGTGCACTAACGCAGCGATTGTGGGCAGAGCTGCTCCTGGTGCTGGCTGGGGGTGGCCCGGGCCCTGCTTCCCTGTGCGGTAGGTATGGAGCCCCAGAGCTGAATGGCAGCCAAGCTGGAGGGAACTTTGAGCTGGTGGTGTCGGTGGCGCTGTGAGCATGGGACCGGGGCCAGGCCTGTTTCCAGGCCTGCACTGACTGTCCATTCGCTTTCCTTCTCAGAGCCCACCAGACACCTGCTCAGGCAACTCAGTGAGAAAGGTGAGTGTGAGCATGGCCGGGCCTTCCCGGCAAGCTCTCGGGTAGGGGCAGGGAGGTGACACAGGTAGCCTTCTGGGTGGGGGTACTGAGGACAGTTTAGAGGGGACGCTGCCTCCCTTCCTCCTTCCTCCCTGGAGGTGGGCCTCATCCCTTGCTGTCTGGGGAGGGGGCTTGAGTCCTCCCTCCTCACACACTCCTTGCACCCTGTCCTCGGGGAACAGCAGGAGAGAGTGACACACACAGGCCTGTGCCGCTCTGCATCTCCCAGGGCCTCTGCTCTGTCAGTCATTCCTTTGAAAGCCCAGGAGACCGGGTGAGGGTTCTGGGAGTGGGAGCCCTTCCCCAGGGGGCTCCTGGCTTCTGTAAAGAGGCTCTTCCTCCTGCTTACCCATCTCTTCTCCCCTCCCCCTTGCCTGTGTGCTGGGACCCTGTGGTGGCAGCAGGCGGAACAGCGGGAATGAAGGTAAGGCCGATGGGCAGAGAGGACTGGCCTGACGGAGGGGGGTGGGGCTGCCGGGTCCGCGCCCCCGCCCCTTCAGCTCTCACTGTCTTCATGCATTCCATAAATACCTACCGAGCACCTCCTGTGTGCTGGCCTCTGTCTTGAGAGTCACAGAGACGAATAAGCCATGGCCCTTGCCCTGGGGACCCTTCTGTACCCTTTTCCTGGAATGGTACCCTGGTGGTGGCCCAGCCTGGATCTTCTCCATTTTCTCTCTCTGGGGCAGGCAGACCTCGCTGGGTCTTGAGTTCCTGACCAGGCTCCAGGTCCCAGCCTTCCACCTTGAGGAACCCCACCCCCACCCTCACTGGGCCCTGGTGGACACCAGGGGTTGGGTGTTTAAGTGTGGCTTTCTCTGGGTAAAGCCTCCCCACCCCCAGCCGCTGGCAGGAGGAGGGGGCTTGCCCAGAGGCTGGTCACGAGGGGGTCTTGTGCTCTGAACAGCATGCAGGCAGTGCCGGCGCTCTCCTGGACTTTGGGCGGCCTCCTCGTGCTCAGGGCATACAGCCAGAGGCTGAAGGGGCTGCCCGGGAGGAGCAGGAGGAGGAGGAGGAGGAAGAGGAGGAGGAGGAGGAGGTGGTGGAGGAGGAGGAGGAGGAGGAGGAGGAGCAGGCCTTTCAGGTGTCTCTGGAAGACTTGGCAGGGCATGAAGGCAGCGAGAAGGGGGCCAGGCTGGAGCCCCAAGGCTCGGAGGAGGAGGAGGAGGAGGAGGAGGAGAGCCTGGCAGTGGCGGAGCAGGTAGCCGACTTTGCCAGCTCCCTGCTGGCCGCCCTCCACTGCTGGCACTATCGGGCCAACGCTTTACTTTTCTCCCGGGGCGCTATGGTGAGGTGTCTCTTTGATCTCCCCTCCTCCTTGCATGTTCCCTGGCGAGTGCATGCCCATCCGGGAGTTCTCTCCCCTGCCCTCCCACCCCTCCATCCTGTTCCTTCATTCCTGCCATCAGCACCTAACCCCTCGCCTGCTGTCACGCCCCGGTGAGCCCCTGGCATGTGCTGTTCCAGTACTGGGCGTGAACTAGCTTACTCCCCAGTGAGCATGACTAATGGGATGGGGGCGGTGGGGAAGGGGGAGAAGCCAGCACACAGCGGGGCTGGAAGGGGCAGGCGGGTTGGACTTTCCTGAGGCTGCGCACCTGGCAGGGATTTCTGCATCCCCAGACCTTGCAGTTCAGGTTGACTGTGGAATGGCTCAGGTCCCAGGCTGGCTCTCGGTACAGCCCAGCCGCCTTGGGGGCTCAGAAGGTTCTGCCCACGTTGGGCTGCAGAAGGGACGAGCTCCCAGCTGTCCCAGGAGCTGATGATGGCCCTCTGCTTCCTGCAGGAGAAGGGGCGTAGGGAGTCCGAAGGCCCCAAGAGCCGCAGAAGGCCCGGCGGCCGGTCTCCCACTAGTGCTGAGAAGCGCATGAGCTTTGAGTCCACCTCTTCGCTGCCAGAGGTGAGTGGCCAGCAGGCAGAAGGGGGACGGTGCGGGAGTGCCCGGAGCACCTGGTCTGCAGGTGGGGCTTCCAGGCACGGGCTCTCCTGTTGGGCCCGTGGGGACAGATCCCCTCCTCCACACCCCAGGACTCTTTGCCCCTTTAGGAAGCCTGTCTGGCCTGTGAGCGTGTGGTAGTGTGAGCGGGCAGCTCCTTTCTTTGGGCAGGTGCAGACTCTCGTCAAGGGCCATATTCGTGGAAGTGACCAGATTTTAGGTCCCTTCAGCCAGGCCTCCTGGTATAGGGCGTAAGGCCCTGCCCCCGCCAGCATGCCAGACATTTAAGTCACACCTGTGCCCACCTGGGTATTGACATCTGGGCACTTCCTGCTTGTCCGATGTTTTGTTTCTTCCTTCTGTTGCCTGCAACAGCTCAGGTAGAAAGAGGCTGAGAGAAGTTGAGTGACTTGCCTGACATCAGGCAGCTGCTGAGGGGCAGAGCTGAGGTCAGAACCTGTGACTCAGAAGCCCCCCTTCCACTTCCTGGCACGCAGGCCTAAACCATGGGTCCTGCTTTGCAGACTTGGGACTAGAACCATTGGAATCGGGTCTGATTCCTTAGAATGTAGCATGTTTGCTCTTTTTCCCGAAGGTCCCTGTGGAAGGCTGCCTGTACTGGCTGGTTTCATGGTTCAGATCACCTTCAAGGTGGTCAGGAGGAAGTTCTTGAATTTGCTTCCTTCCTTGCCTGTCTGCTGGGCATCTGCAGAGTTGTGCATAGGGCCAGAGGCTGGCTGGTAGGAGCCAGATGCCGGTCTTCACCCTCTGACAGGACTCTAGCATGGGGTCCTGTTGCACTGTGGACCCTCATCCACACAGGAGGTCCTTACCCCTCAGGGAAGGTGGGTCTGAACCCAGAACAACCCCCATGTGGCCTCTAGGGCCTTAGGGAGCTGCCTCTCCATCAGGCATACCCTGTGTTGTATGCTCCCACCTTGTCCCTCTGGTTCCCAGGCAGGCTGCCACTGAGAGGTGCCAACACCACCCAATATGTGTTCTTAGAATTGTCCTTGGGTTTTACGACCCAAGCCCCCTCGCTGCATGATGGCTGGGGGTCATCACCACATTCTTCTCTCTAAGGACCTGTTTCCCCACTCTTGAGTTGTACTCATTCTCATTGCCTTTGGTCCTAAACTGCATGCCCTCTCACTGAACCGAGAGAGCAGGTTGTGCTGTCCGCTTATCCTTTGGATCTCATGAGGGAGGGTTTTGGCTCACATGAGTTCTGTTATCCCAGGTTGAGCCAGACCCTGAGCCTGAGACAGAGCAGGAAGTATTTGCTGCTGTGGAAGGTGCCAGCATCGAGGAGGTGCCCTCAGACATGGAGTCTCCAGAAGTCCTGGAAACACAGCTTGATGCCCACCAGGAGCTGCTGGGGATGGCCCCCCCGGGTGACATGGTGGACTTTGTGGTGGCTGAGAGCACCGAGGACCTTAAGACTCTGAGCAGTGAGGAGGAGGAGGAGGAGGAGGACGTGGGTGCCACGCAGGAGTCCGAGAGCCTCCTGCCGCCCTCTGTGCTGGACCAGGCCAGCATCATTGCCGAGCGCTTCGTCAGCAGCTTCTCTCGGCGGAGCAGCCTGGCCCTGGAGGATGGCAAGGCCAGCGGCTTTGGGAGCCCAAGGCTGACAAGCCGGAGCAGCAGCGTGCTCAGCCTAGAGGGCAGCGAGAAGGGCTCGGCCCGGCGTGGCAGCACCACCGACGCCCTCAGCTCGCAGCCGCCCCCAGAGGTGGACAGTGGTGTGGGCGTGGCCACGGAGAGCAGCCCTTCGGTCAATGGGACGGAGCCCCCGAGTCCAGGCTGCCCTGCAGAGCCCGACAGGTCTTCCTGTAAGAAGAAGGAATCGGCACTCTCCACCCGAGACCGGCTGTTGCTGGACAAGATCAAGAGCTACTATGAGAACGCGGAGCACCATGACGCGGGCTTTAGCATCCGGCGCCGAGAGAGCCTCTCCTACATCCCCAAAGGGCTGGTGAGGAACTCCGTTTCCAGATTCAACAGCCTTCCCAGGCCAGACCCAGAGCCCACGGCTCCGCTGGGGCACAGGAGGCAGGTGGGCTCCCGGCCGGCTTCGTGGGCTATGTTTGACCTCCCAGGCCCCGGCCAGGTGAGCGCTGGGGAGCCGGCTCCTATCACAGATGCTGAGTTCAGGCCGTCTTCAGAAATTGTAAAGATCTGGGAGGGAATGGAGTCTCCCGGGGAGAGCTCTCACAAGGGGCCTGGCCAAGGCCAGGCCAATGGTTTTGACCTGCACGAACCGCTCTTCATCCTGGAGGAGCACGAACTGGGGGCCATCACTGAGGAGTCGGCCGCTGCCTCCCCTGAGAGTGCCTCCCCCACGGAGCGGCCCAGCCCGGCCCACCTGGCCCGGGAGCTGAAGGAGCTCGTGAAGGAGCTGAGTGGCGACGTCCAGGGGGAGCTGGTGGCTCCACTGCACCCGCGCATCGTCCAGCTCTCCCACGTGATGGATGGCCGCGTGAGCGAGCGAGTCAAGAACAAGGTCTACCAGCTGGCCCGCCAGTACAGCCTGCGGATCAAGAGCAAATCTGTGCCAGCCAGGCCACCACTCCAGTGGGGAAAGGCGGCTCCCACCATTCCCTGCCTGCAGGAGGAGGCTGGAGCGCCCTCGGGTGGCAAAGGTACAATGAGGGGGTGGGGGGTGGGCCCTTCCCGCAAATCTGGGGTGGAAGAGCTTTTGAGGAGCAGGTTGGCTCCTGGAGGAAGGTGACCCTGTAGAACCATGACCAAAGAGAGGGCTGGACTCCACACGCAGGGCGGTGCGTGGCCCTGCTGTAACACCCTCACCGCCCTCCCCCAGCCCTTCCTGTGGAGCAGAGACCTGGGGGAAACGTGGCCATGGGCCCGCTCTTCCAGGGGAGGAAGCTCTCGTCTTTTCCTGTGACTCCTGACCCCACGTCCAGCTGCCTTTTCCTCATTCTTCCCATTGCCCTCCGATAAAGGGGCCGTGGATGGTGAATGTGACTTCTCTGCCATCACAACCCAAACCCCAGTAAGCAGCCTTGCCTGGAGTGGGAGCAGAAGGCAGTTCTGAGTCCTCACTTGCCCTCTCCCCTCCCGCCCAGTGGGTCAGTCAGCTCACTCTCTCCCCACAGGTAAGAGAAAGCCGGTGCTGTCCCTCCTCAACGATGAGCAGACGGTGGCCCCGGAGCATAGCCCGCCCAAGCCCTGCTCTCCTCGGCATTGCTCCTTCAGCCCCACCACTGCCAGCCCGAGGACCACCTCGCCTGGGGTCCGGCCCTCCTCTCGAAGCCCCCTCAGCCCCTTCGACACTGAGACCTTCAACTGGCCTGACGTCCGAGAGCTCTGCTCCAAGTACACCTCCCACGACGAGGCATTCCAGGCCGAGGGCGGCCGGCCCCGTGGCCAGCCTGTCAACCGGAGCCGCTCGGTGCCGGAGAACATGGTGGAGCCCCCTCTGGCGGGCAAGGTGGGCCGCTGCTGCAGCGTGGGCGCCAAGAGGGGCCGGGCAGACCCAGAGGCCACCCAGCCCCAGCCCCCTGGGGGATTGCCCCAAAGCAGGCCAGTCGGAGAGGAAGCCCTGTATGTCACCGCGGACCTCACCCTGGAGAACAACGGGCGGGTGATCGTCATGGAGAAGGGGCCTCTGCCCTGCCCCGCTGCGGGGCTGGAGGAGGGCAGTGGGCAGAGACCAAGCTCACCAGCAGCCGCGGTGGGACAGGGCCTGGATTTCCAGGAGTCTGGGATTTCCAGGAGTCCGGAGTATTGGCCAAAGGAAGAGGGTCCCAGGGACCCAGTGGACCCAGGCCAGCAGGGCAGAGTGAGAAACCTGAGGGAGAAATTCCAGGCCTTGAACTCCGTAGGGTGACTCTGAGTCCAAGGAGAGGGAGGAGCCATGTGGCTGCGGGGGGGACGGAGAGGGACCACGGCAGGCTTGCCCTCAGGCCTGGCTCACCCTGCTCACAAGGGCCCCTGGAAGAATGCTCTGGTGTACCCGGCAAGTGTCTTCACCGGGAACCGGCTGGCGCACCTCTGGGCTCGGGGCGACTTTCCACAGGCCCAGTTGAGCCTTTCTTCCCACCGAGGCCAGTGTGACCACTTCCCTTGTATATAGTTCTTCGGTGAGAAGCTGAATATTTAAGCTCTTCTCTTCCCAGGGAGAGCAAGTCGTGCTCAGGCCTCCAGTGTTGGGCTGACCACTGCGGGCTGAGGCGCCCACCCGGAGGAGTTGTGGGGAGGTGGCCTGGGGAGGCTTTCCTCTTTGTGTCTTTCCTTAGGATCCAGGCAGGAACCAGGCCCATAATTTATTGCTTCCCATCCCGCGGTATATTTGTGTGTGCAGGTGAGAGTTTGTGTGTGTTCTTTTGTTGTGGATTCCTCTCCCGTGAAGAGTGTAACGCGCTCAGTTCAGGTACTTTTGTAGGTTGTCTTGCTGATCCTGTGGTTGTCACTAATGTATATACATTTCATTATTTGCCAATGGTTCAATAACCACTGCTGACCAACCGGCCTGTGTGTGGCTCCTCACTGGGCCTCACTGGGGTGGGGACGGTTGATCAAGGCCAGGGATGTCTTAGGGAGGCGGGCTGCGGGGGTTGTTGCTGTCACAGTCACTCATTCGTCATCTGTGCTCACAAAGCATAAGGCACCAGGGTGCTCGCTGGGGAGGCTGGGGCAGCAGCATGTGCAGGAGGGAACTTGTTTTCTGTCTACCCCAGCCTGGCATCCTGTCGGAGGCGGGAGTTGGGGGTGGAGGGACCAGGCCAGGTTTTAGCTTCCTCAAGGACCAAAGTTCAACTAAACAAGGTGGGGGAAATGAATGGAACGTTTTTCTAACAGGCGGAAGTTTCCAACGTCTGGTGCCCTTTTCTCTCCCTCTCTAGTTCCCAAGAGACATCCTAAAAGGCAAGTATTCTAAACTTGGAGCCTAGACATGTCTTGAGGTGGCCTGCAATATTGTGTAAAGAGAGCAAGTGCATTTTTTCTGGGATGGAACCTCAGTTTTCATCCCGTTCTCAAAGGGTCTTTTCTTGAAAGGGCTAGGAATGCCTGCCTGTTTCTAATTGGGCTTTCTTTCTGCCCTTTCTCTGTGGCGCACCAGCCTTGTTTGGCCCTGTTCCTGCAGGCGTGTGTTCCCACAGGTCTTGTGGGTCAGGGCTTCGTGAGCTTCTGATCTCAGAGGACAGACTCGGCCTGAAGGCAGGTGTGCAGAGTCTAAAGAGGCCAAGGGAAGAGGGGAGGCCTCTCCGAAGCAGCAGCAGACAGGGCTAGCCTGTGTTCTACCCATTGTCTTGAATGTTATGCGGTTTCCACAGTTGCTGAGGATAGAGGCGTGTGTTGGGGTATGACGCTCAGTAGCTATAAATTTACTGGAGTGAGAGGATGCCCAGGTTCTGGTCCCAACCTCTTGCCATTAACTAGCTGGGTCACCTGAAACTCTTGCTTTTTCCTTATCTACAAATCGAAGGAAATGGATGATGTACAGCTTGTCAGACTCCCTCAGACTTTTCAGGGGGTAGGGTCTGGGAAGTTGCAGTGAACACCTTCCCCAGGTGATCCGTAACCATCTAGGCGTGATGGTGAGCCCTGAACCAGCTCACTGGTTCTCACTACCAATGAGAATGGTCAGTGGGGCCTTTTGAAAATGGCGATGCCTGTTTCACCCCCCCCCCCCCCACCCCAGACCAAATGACCAAATGAAATTGCCCCTCTGGAGATGAATCGCAGGCCAAGTGAGGGCCAAGATCTCTGTCCAGAGCTCTGTGGGGGAAAGGCTTGCTGAACGCATGAATGAGCAAGCGCTCTCGGTCTCAGGCAAGGCACAGCTCCTGGGTGGTGGCCTAGGCTTTTCCAGGGACAATCCAGAGAATCTGTCCCTTTGTCTCCATGGTGATACCCCCTTGCTCAACTACCCCTCCTTGGTCCAGTTCAGAGGGAAACAAAACCAGTCAAATCAGTGAGAAAGATGGAGCATTATTGATTTATTAGAAAAACTAGTAAATGGGTTTTCTCTGGTTGGTGGAAGCACATTTGAGCAGGTGGAGGACAAGGCCCCGCTGGCCCCAGGGCCAGCCCCAGATCGCGTGGTCTGTGCCCAACAGGGCTGCAGTCGTGTGTAGCTGCCTCCTCCTCCCTTGTGTCCTCCCTGAGCTTGCTTGTCCAAAGGACCAAGTCATATGGTCCTGGATCCCTGTCTGCTCCCACTAAAGGGAGGGGAGAGAGATCCAGGACCAACCCCGGGGACCCTGGTTGCCCTCCAATAGGCAGGAAAGAGAAATGGTGTGGTGGGGACGCTGGGCCTTCCACAAGCTTCCTGTTACTGGTGCTAGTTGTGGGGGCCGGGGGGACGCCTGAGGACCCTCCATACCCACCTCAGCCAATCAGTTCAGGCAGGGGGTGAAGGGGAAAGAGAGAGGGAAGGAGGACTGCCTGACCATGCCCAGAAGGAGCTTCGTGTAAGCTGCCCTGGGGAGGAAGCCTGTTATGCTGGTGTGGACGGGAGCTGTGTCAACCTAGTTTGGGAATACCGTTAAAAGACTGCAAAGTAGAAAACGGAAGGAGGGGAAAAAGAAACCTTGCCAGGGCACCAAGAGCTTAGCCCCAGGTGGCACAGTCTCCCAAAGCTGGGCTCCTCAGTCCTGTTGGTTGAGTGCCTCGGGGCTTGCGTGATGGGAGACGGATGTGTGGGGAGCTGGCAATAGATGGGCCACATGCAGCTGGCTGCCAGTCTGGGGGACCCGGGGTGGTGAAATCCTACCTCTTCCTTTGGGATCCTTCCATTCTTTGGACTATGGAGTCACTTGCCGGAAATGTCTCACCTCAGTTGCAGCTTTGGCACACATGGAGGGGACAGGGTGGTCCTTGGTCTCCCTAAAGATTGGCCCAGGGAGAGGAGGAAGATTCTTGCCACTATCTGCCTTGGAGCAGGACATGCCCTCAGATGCACTAGAGGCCTTCTTCATCACCAGTTGAGTATGGTCACCTCACTGCCTCCTGCCTTGGTTTCCCCAGATGGAGAAAGAGGCTGGTGAATGGTATATACTAGCTTTCCTGTAGATGCAAAGAGGGATGCAGGATTAGATGCAGAGAGGCCAAGTGAAGACCCTGGCTCTAAAGGTGGGGCCACCTGATCTGGGGGTGCTGGGCTCTATTGGAGAACTTCCCTCCTGTTCTTGTCTGCTGAAGTTAGCTTCCCCTTGGCAGGGTGGTATTGATCTCTAAGCTGTGCCTGCACTAGGGGCTCCTGGGAAGGCCCAGTGACTCTGGATGCCTACCCTTGGAGTTGCTACGTGGGCCTCACCCACATCCAGAGGAATCATCTGGGTGTGTCTGAGCCTCCTCATGGGGAAGGTAATGGAACAGCAGCCCCTGGGACTTTTATGGTCTCTTCAGGGGTAACACCTGCTGCCCCCAGCATGACACCTCTTTTGGACCTAACCCCAGTCCGGATGCTGGGCTGGCACTGTATTGCTTTCAGGGTGCTGGAGGAGATCCTTGTTGGAACGAGTGCCCTCTTCCCTCCAGAAGTCTGGCCTTAACAGCATGGGGAAGGCTATCCCTGGGCAAATAGGTTGTTGCAGGCCTCCTTTAGGCTATGCTTTGGGAAGGGGGGAGGGGTGTTGGACGTTGGGTGACCTCTGCACCCATGTGACTTTCCCACGACCCAAGGCCAGGACCTTCAGGAGAAGTGGAGCAAGGGGTGCCATACCTTCAGGGCCCAAACCCGGCATTTGTCCCAGCTGTCCAGGGGTTGTGTTATATGGGAGGTAATACCCAGGTATGGTTTCTTTTGCCACCCCAGAGTGACAGGTCATGAACTTTGCTGTCCGTCCAGCCAGCACCCTCAGATGGTACCAGCTGCAGACAGGACACACTGGGCATTTGGCTTTGGGCTGCTTTGCTGTAGGTGCTGGGGCATCTTTCTTGTATCTAGGAATCTGTACTGTCTCCCTGAGGGGCCCTGGGGCTGAATCGTACTGTGCTGGTTTGGTGGGGAGGGTCCTAGGGTGGAGAGGCAGAGCCCTGGGCAGTGTCCAGGTCTGTCTGTCTCCTTCACCTCTGAGCCTTACGCTGCTCTGTTGTTTTAAGAAGACCAGCTTGAGAGCTTTTACCTCCCTTTTACCACCTGTGGTGGTAGCAGAGGGCACCGGAGGCAGCCTGAGGCCCTTGCATATAAGACCCACCAACCTTGGACTGCACCGTTTTTTTGTTTGTTTTGGTGAGAGAAAGAAGGGGGAAGGGATCAGGTGGCCCTTGAAGTGAGAGTCCCAGTTCTGAGGAAGCCCAGTGGGGAGGAGGCCCATTGTGTCCTCTGGGTCCCCAGGGGCCCCTTGCCTAGAGCTAGAGCCCTGTGTGGTTACCTGAAGCTCCTTCCTCATGCCCCTAAGGGGCAGGTCAGGCGTTTCCAGTGTCCTCTTCTCTTTCCCTGGCTGTGACCAAAGGGGAGGTGGCCCCAAGCAAGATCTGCTTTGGGAGTGGGCAGCGTCTGAGGAACCTCTTCTCTCTTTTCCAGCTTTTATGGGGCTTGGGGGTTGGAGGGCCCTCATACTGGAGGAGGGGTGTGGGAGAGGAAGGCCTGTGCCTGGGAAACCATTTCCTGCCACAGGGGTCCCTGGCCTTCCCCCCGGACCGGGACTGCACGAAGGCGGAGGCAGGCGTCAGCCGGAGGCAGGGATCGCGGCACAGCGGGCCCAGGCCACCGGATCACAGGCGCAGGCAGGCGCAGGCAGCGGGTGGCCCGGGCGGTGGGCTGCGGGGAGGACTGGCCCGGGCTGAGGCCCGAGGCCCCAGGCGCCCCGCCAGTCCCTGCACAGCTCGGTCCTGCTGGCGGGGCTCCAGAGAGGCTACTTCTTTTTGGGGAAGAAGCTGAATCTCTTCTCCTTGTCTTTCTTGCCAAGGCTGGCATCGGGGCCGGTGATGGAGGGCAGGGGCAAGCTCTGGGCCTTCACGCGGATGCTCTGGGATTCGTTGATGGCGGTGCTCACGCCCTGCAGCCAGGACAGCATCTCCTCCTGCAAGGCAGAAGGGTCATGGGCCACAAAGGAGGGGGGTGCCCCTGGGACTTCTGAGGGAGCCACCTGCTGCTTTGTCAGCAGGAGTCTGGGCTAGGCTGCCCTGTACTTACCTCATCCTTGCCATGGAAGAGCCATTCGCTGCCATTGCTCAGCCTAGGACAAAAAAAGGTTTCCTGCCATGTGGCCACCTCTGCCTGGACAGAGGGCTGGCTCATCCCACAGACCTGAGCCTCCCCCTGACCACAACCCTCAGAGGCAGGTAAAAATCTGGACCATCAGCCTCTTTGATTTGACAAATGCTAGGCCTGGAGCTGGTCTCCTACAGGGGCCCCTGTCCAGCCACTGATGCCAAACTAAGCCTGCAGGGAATGGGCATGGGCCAGGAGGGCCTCACCTCAGCTTGAAGACATGCTTCTTCTTCTTATAGTTGGCAGCAATCTCACAGATGGCGTGTCTCAGGGCCAGGGGTTCCTCCCCATGGTAGGGCACCCCCAGGGCCAGGTTCTTGGCGTCCTTGTAGAAGGTCAGTTCGCTGTTCCGGAGAACACAGTACAGGTTGTTCCAGGACCTGTGAAAACAGTCAGGCAGGTCCCCCATGGTCCGGTTATGACAGTTCTGTAATGAATTCTAGCTTTACCATTTTGTAAAAAATTAGTATACTAGGGGCGCCTGGGTGGCCCATTTTGTTGGGCATCTGACTCTTGGTTTTGGCTCAGGGCATGATCTTGCGGTTTCATGGGTTCGAGCCCCACATCAGGCTCTGTGCTGGCGGCATGGAGACTGCTTGGGATTCTCTCTCTCCCCCTCTCTACTCCTCCCCTACTCCTGCTGTCTCAATCTCTCTCAAAATAAACTTACAAAAAAAATAGTAACACATTTTATGGTTAAGAAAGGAAATAAAAATCATCTGCCTGTAATTCCACCATCAAAAGCTACTGTTAACATTTTACATATTCTAGTCTTTTCTATTCACACATTCACATTTTCTTCTATTCACATATATAATGAAAATTGGGTTATACTGAATATTTAATTTCATATCCTGCTTTTATCTATATCCTTTTAAGATTAACACTATATCATGAGTGTTTTCCCATATCCTTCAAATCTTTCCCCAAAATAATTTTGAATGCTATCTGGTATCCCACCATATATACAAATAATCCCTTATTGGTGGGCCTTGTAATTACTGGAAATTCAAACAGTGCAGTTTAAACAGCAATGGGATAAACATTCATGCATAAATGTTTGCTATAGCTCTGATCTTACCTCGAGATAAATTTCTAAAAGTAGAATTATTGAGTCTAAGACCAATAGTGTAAACTTAACCTTGCAAAGCACTTGAGCATCCATTAGCATGTTTGATCCTTACCACACAACTGTGAAGTGAACAGAGCAGGGTTTTGTCGATGGAGATATGCACGGTATACTGCACCAGCACTTTTTAAAGATACATATTTGTGCAAATCAAGACTCAGCTGATGTTTGGGAGATGAGCTCATAAGCTAATGTGTGGGCTGACCTGAGCTCCTTGACTGGCCAATGGGAAACAGGTTGCCTTTTTACCTCTCACAGTAATGAATGCTGGGAAACATTAAGCTTTTCTTATTCCTCCTCCTCTTCCTTCGCCCCCCCCCCCGCCCCTCCCCCCCCCCCCCCCCCCCCCCCCCCCCCCGCCCGCCTCCCAACCCCCATTGCTCTCTTTCTCCTCCCTCCCTCTGGAAGGCAGGAAGGTGAAGAATTTGGGGGCACATGGGGAAGAAGGACTGCAAGTTCAGAGAGAGAACTTGACCTGTACTGTATAAGCTGGCTGCAGAGCCATTTTTACAGAGCCCAGCTTTCTGACACCCAGAGGGAGATCCTCCAGGAAGGGTCAGGGACCTTTCCTCTAGCCCTCACCACCTTCCTTGAGCTTGTAGCCCAAGTAAGGCAGTTGCTGAGATCAGGACCTGGGTCTTATCCTGCCTTAAACAAATGACTTAACTTCTCTGAAATTCTGTTTTTCTATCTGGAAAATAGAATCTTCAATAGCACAGAGCAGTTGTGAAGATTTTTAGCATGGCAGGTGCTCAGTTTCTCCTTTTCTGGTGGACTCTGTATAAACAATAGACTTCTTCAGGGTGGTTGGTCCCCCAAATTCATTTTTGAAATTTGAATTCATTTTTTAGCCTGTCTCCCCAGTACGGGCTCTGTATGCAGCCCTGGAGCCCTGGGAATGTGGCTCCTTCAACCTCTCAAAGCTGTCCTGTGTCCCTGGGACCCTGGAAAGCTCCCCAAAAAACAGAGGCCCCCAGGGACCTTGGGTAGAAGCAGCTCTGGACAGACCGAATTCAAGGACATAACTGCCTCAGGGCCAGGAAAGGGCACAGCCTTCGAATGAGTTCCTCAGGGTCACAGAATTGCTGTATGACAGCACTGGGAGGGACCTCCAGAAGGCATGTATGCCAACCCCATTCTTCTTCCTCTCCTATTTTACAGCGGGGGAAACTGAGGCCCAGATTTGTTAAAAAGTGGGACTTGGTCAAGGATATGTTGTTACTGCCAAGACGTACCTACCTGTTACCCAGCCCTGGATTAAGAAAAACTAGTATTATTGAGAACCTACTCTGTGTCAGGCTCAGTATCTGTACCCAAGAGGCATGCTATCATCATCGTTATCCCTGTTTTGCAAACGGGGAAACGAAGGCTGAGTAACTTGTACGAGGGCGTAGGATTTGAACTCAGGACTGGAACTGAAGATAGGCTTTTCCCATCGTGCCAAGTAGCCCCTAGGCTGGCCCAAAGGGGTGCTCAGACCAGAGACAAAGGGCACCCTCTCTCCCAACACATACCCATGCTGCTGAGGCTCTGTTGGTGGAGAAGTCCTTGGGAACCGCCCCCCCCCCTCCCAGCAGGTGGCCCCTGCCTCATACCTGTTGGATGCCTTCTTATTGGGCCCCTCCAGGTCATGCTTTCGGCCCAGGTAGCCCTCCATCTGCACACTGTACCCGTGGTCCCGCTGGGCTGGCAGCGTTGTAGGTTCGTCACCCTCGCTCAGAGGCGTTGTCCAGGACTTTATAGAGAGGCTCCGTGGTGGGCCTCTCATCCCCACTGGATTTCTCCTCCTGTGGCCCTGGAGGGGGGTGGCGGCTGCAGGTCCTGAGGCCACTGCCTCTCTTCTTCCCCCTGCTCAGGGTCATATGGGAGGAGCACACCTTGCTGGGGGTTCAGACCCAGGGGTGGCTACTGGGCAGGATTGGGAAGTCTGAGGCCCCCTCCTGACCTTGCTTCCTTACTGCTGTGTGCCTCCTGGTTTTCCCTTGATTTGCTGAGCCACCTGGTCTGCTTCTCTTAGACCCCACCCATGCCTCTGGTTCCATTCCCACTCCCTCACCTTTCAACATAGTGACAGGAGGTTCTTAGAATGAGCTGAGGGGCCTAGGTGATGATTTCACTGCTGGGGGTTTCCAATGCAGCTGGCAAAGCCCTGGATCACTGCTGGTTCCAGGCCCCCCACCCCTGCTTCAGCAGAGGTGCTCCGACTCCAACTGAGTTGTATATAGGCTCTGGCAAGATTGCATAAGAAAGGTGCTATTCAACTGGAGCGTTGAATGGGAACTCTGCTGGTACCTGCTCTGGCTAAGGCCCCAGAGCTAAGGGGTCAGGCCCTCAGTCCCCCTACCACCTTACAAAGGGAGAACCTAGATCCTCCCGGGTCAAGGTGCAGGACCAACTGGCCCTGCTCCCACCACTGGACAGGGATTTGTTGGGAGTAGGGCAGTGCTTCCTAACCCTGGTTGCCTTCTACAGTCCCCAACTTCAAAATACACCCTGGAGTGGGGTCAGCACATTGGTATTTCTGAATAAGCTTTTCATGCTCTCTAATGCTGAAGTGGAGAATCCCCAGGTTAGGAGCCATCGCCCCAGGGAAAAGCTATGGCTTTTACCTCTCTGCACTTCCCTTTGTAGGGTGGGGTGCTCCTGCCCCTACCCAGCCCAACGAGGGGCCTCCATGCCCAGGAGAAGGGGAGCCGACCTATACCCCAGCCAACCTATACCAACGCAGAGGCATTGGTGATCTGCCTTTGTGCCCTGTTGCAGAAGAGGGGAGGATGGATGAGGGTAGCAGGGGAGGCAGCCAGCCTCTCCCTGCCAGGTAGGGCACAGAGGAGTGTGTGCCAAATGGGCACCAATGCAGGCAGCCTAGCTTGAGCCATCTGGCCAGGACCCTGTCTCCAAGGCCTGACTATTGGAGACCTCACAGCACCAGGTGGGAAGGGTCCTATGCCACGTCTGGATGCCTGAAGGACCAAGGACATCACCCAGGAGGATCAGAACCTCCCCATGCAGTAGAGACTGCCCCCTTTTTCTACTCCCTACTTCTTGCCCCACAACTGAAGGTGGAGGCCTGGAGTAGCCAGAGAAGAGCAGAGACCCTGTGCTCCCCATTGTGGGTCCTTTAGACCATGGATCAAACCTGAAATAGAGAAATGGAGGATGAGAGAATGTGGACACTACACTGGATAGCAGATTGAAGATTTAAACTGAAACAGACTGGGTAGGCTTTTCAGCAGATGGAAGTGACCAAGGATTGCCTGAGATGGTACGAAGGAATAGAAGGAGAGGCTCAATGGAGAGGTCTGAGGCAGTGATTGGAGGAAAGATAAAGCTGGTCATGTTTGTATTCCATCAAATTAGGACAGTCCAATAAACAGTTTTAAGTTGGCAGTCCAGTAAGATCTCATTTAAATAAAGGATAACATGACTGAAAAGTTTGAAAACCACTAACCTAGTCTACTGCCTTCAATCTACAAGGAAATCTATTCTCAGAGAGGTTAAGTGACTTACCCAAGGTCACACAGCTAACAGGTATCAAAAGAGCATGCACTCCAGAATTAGAAAACCTGAGTTTTTATCACATTGTTAGGTCTTTCATCTTTTCCTTAGAGCCCCTTGAGCGCTGTGACTGGTTCACACTCCTCTTTACACATCTGCAGTACTTGTATGTTCAAGTGTCTGCAGTGAGCTAGCACCAGCCACAGGGATTTAGAGGCCTCAAAGCACTGCCTGGGTCATCTAGCAGGGTAGAAGGGTAAAGTTGGCAGGGATGAGCCTGGGAGCCTGGGTTTGGGCTTTTTCTTTGGACTCAATCAAGCCAACCTCTGACTTGGGTATAAAGGTTGGGAGGCGGATTATTAACGCAGAAGGTAAAGCCTCTTTCCACCCCCTACCTCTCCATCTGGCTGCACTGCTCCCCTTCATCCCGGGCCAGGGTGTTCCCTGAACCTGCCATGGGGTGTCAGAGAAGACCCTCTGCCACATTTGCCTCTCAGCCTCTACCCTCCTAGGACTGGTTTTACTAGGCACTGTCCACATATTCTTCCTATACTTACATTCTCTTAACATTTCTGCACTGTCCTCTGAAAAAAAAAAAAAAAAAAAGGCAGATTTTTCCAGGACTGCCTCCCAACTTAATCTCAACCTTTCTTCTGCTTCCTCCTAATGAGTGCCTGACCCACATCCCCTAGCAGGTACGTACAATTCAGAGGACCTGGCCTGTGTGATCAAAAGTTAAATGGCCAGGTCACAGGTTTGTTTTAGAAAATGGGAGTTTCCAATGTATGCAAACATTTCTTCTGTGCCCTTGACTATTCATGTGGAATAGACTGCCCTGAAGGCCAAGGCTGAGAAGGAGCTGAGGGTGAGGGTGAGGGTGAGGGTGAGGGGTAGAAGTGTCTGGCGGCTGCTGGCTGCCTCCCAGGCCCAGAGCTGGCAGCGCTACTCTTCTGGGCTAAGGAAGGAGCCACAGATGAGAAAGATGGGGCGTGGTTTTGGCCAGAGGGACCTTCCTTTCCCAGGCTCCAGGAGGAAATCTTCATGCTGTCTTCTAAAAGTTGGGGAAGGGAGGGGAGGTGGTGACCGTCGTCCTGCTGCTGCCCCCCAAAACCGTGCCATACTTTCATATGGAGATTCTGCCTTGCCCTACAGGGGAGGGGCTGTGGCCCAGAGCTGGCTACTTGTGTGGCTGTAGGGAGAGGCAGGTTCTGCCGAAGGGCCCTGGAGAGATGGTCTAAGAGTCCCTTCTGTCCTCTGTGTTGTAAGGTGGAAGGCCTGCTGCTTCAGCCCTTAGATCACAAGGAAGATGCACAGATTATAGCTACAGTGCTGAGGGTGCCTAGCCTGGAAACACCACCCACTGGAGCTGGGGACACTCAAAGAGGGGGACTGGAGGAAATTCTAGGTGTCCGGCTGGAGCAGCTGGGGAGTCTAGACTTTAAGTGGAGGTGACAGCCTGCAGGAGAATGGGCCAAGGTGGGGGCTGGGATATAGGAGAGTGCTGCCTGTAGCATGGAGGTTTGGGGAACAGGTGGGTGAAGCAGAGACATCTGAGAGGAGGGCATGTGAGCTGGCTGCTGGGATCATGATGTCAGAGGAGGGCAGGGGGCAGGCAGCATTGGCTGCTGGTAGGGGACATCAGGGGAGGAAAGGCACAGGCAGGAGAGCTTTTAGGATCTCTCAGGATTGCAGTCAAACAGGGAGAGGCCCCGGTTCCTGACGGGCAGGAAATGGCCACCTTTTCAGGGTCTTTTCAGCTTGACTTTTTAGCATATTGCCTTCCTAGGAAGCTGGCTTGGGTAGGGGAAGTAGGCAGAGCCTTGAGGTTCTTCTCCACAAAGGAGGCTCAAGAATGGGAGAAGAAGGGGGACAAGATGGGTACATTTCTGCTCTGGACTAAAGGAGATGGAGGTGTGCTTCCATGCCCGGCCGGGGGTGTAGAAGACAGCAGACAGACAACTAACACTCCAGTCCCCAGGAGAAAAATAACCTGGCCTGTGACCACAGGGTGTTTTGGAGTTTCTAGAAGATGCTCAGTGAGCCCAGATGTATTAACAAGCAAGGAAATGCAAGTGAGGGGGCTTGTCCCTAAAGGAGATACTGATAAGTGAGAACCAGGGTGTGAGGGTGCACCCAGGAAGAGGCCATTCCTCCTTGTGATGCGATCGTCTTGCCTGCTGATCTCACGGCAGGGACTCAGCCCAGAGTGTATACGCAGGGGTATCTAGGGAGAGATGCTCCAGGAAGGCTGGTTTGGGAGGGCTCTGGCAATGGGTGTTAGAATTCACATGGAGGATGCTTCATTTAAGAAGATGAAGGACTGTAGTGAGGGACAGACAAAAAATGAAGACTGGAAATAATCTACTAGGTGCCAGATGTTCTACCTACATTCTCTCTTCCAATCCTCACAGTCTGAGGCAAGTATCATCCCTATCCGATTTTACAGATTCGGAAAAGTGGGGTCAGGGAGGAGTAACTTGTTCAGCCACACATCTAGTGAGCGAGGAGTTGAAGCAGAGCTGTCTGGTCCCTTCCTCCTACGGAATCCTGCTGCAGAAGGGGCGGGGTACTGTTGCTCCAGAGGAGAGCACCTACCAATGTGGTTCCTGCTCTACATTTGTAAGACGAGTCAGAAAACACCTGAACGGGCCAGAAGAGGGGCTTGGTGCTGGACGACACCTACTGCTGGATGCCTTAGGCAACCAAGTCGAGCTTCAACTGGGGTGGGGGTAAGCTGGCCACTTCTGCAGCCGAGAATTGCACTCTCCCCCAGTGTCTGATGTCTGGATGCTTGTCCTCTGGGTAAGGGGAGGGAAGGACTGTGGGCAGGCAGGTTGGGAAGACTGTTCAGAAGACAACTGTTTACAAGAGAAGAAAAAGATTGTTGAGTTGAGAGCAGCCAAAGAAATCAAGAGATGGGAACTCAGGGCGAGCAGAGACAAATGCCTCCAGAGGGAAGGCAGGAGCAGCTGGGGTGGAGAGATGGGATGAGCCCTCAGTCCATCTGAGATGACAACTGGGAAACCAGGGAAGATGACAGGAGGAGCCACCAGGTGAAGTGAGGGGAAAGGAGAGGGGAGTGTGCAGGGTCCCCTCAAACAGGGAGGGGAGGACCTGGTCCACCGCCCTCGTGGATGGGAGGCTTCCTTGGGAGCGGTCTTCACCATTCCTACCACCGGCTCTTCCGGGCCTGCCCTGGAGAAGCTGGTGGCTCCTCCATCCTGCTGTGATTCAGAAAGACTAAAAAGAGTTAGAAGATGCCCCCCCTGCTCCCTCCAGATCTTACACCCAGTGGTCAAGTTGGCAGCTTCAAACCCCTTTTCTGAGATGCCTCCAATGTTAACGGAGTTCCGTCCTGAGTCCATCAGTATCTGGGATGCTCTGAAACACAGCTTGGAAGGAAGAATGCAGAGGCAGCCTTTGGAGCAGCCAGGCCAGGAAGATCACATGTGGCCACAGCATGGAAAGCTGGGCACACCCAGTGGTGGACACAGGTCCAGAAAGAGCCTGGAGTATCAGGGTGCAGTGCCAGACTGTAGGCAGACCCCTCCCCACCGCCCCCCACACCCACTGATTCAGGCATCCTGGGGAGACAGGGCCACGCCCAGGTTTAGGGGAAAACAGAGACCTTTCCAGGTCCCTTCTGCTCATTAGGAACAAATAGGATTCGCACAGGCTGAAAAATGCCTGAAGCAGCAAGCAGTTCCTTTGGGCCTCACGGGGCGGGGAGAAAGGACTGGAACACTTGCTCGGGCAAGAAGAGACACAGCTGCTCCACACATCCCCACATCCCTTCCATCCAAGGACGTGGAGCCTGGCCTCTGGTTGCTGATTACAGCTTCAGGTTGCCTGCCAGGAGGGCTGTTCTGAGGAGAGCTTGGGGGGTGGGGGGTGGGGGTAAGGGCGACAGCTGCTGGAGCCAGCCAGGCACCTTCTGAAAGGTATGCCCACTCAGCTCCTGGGGCACGTCCCTCCCATTTCCAAGCGCTGGTTACTGCCCTCAAGCTACAGCAACCTCTGAAATTCTGGAAGGGAGAGGCGAGGGACCTAGACTCCCCACATTTACCCCTAATGAGATGCCCGTCCTCTCCCAGGCAGCCAGCTGCAGGCAGTCTTGGAAGGTCATGGTAAGAGTGACGTCTGTGAGCTCCACTTGGGTAAGAATCTTTCCTGACAACCTGATGAAGGGACCTGATAATGACCAGCACCCAGCAGTTGCTTTCCAGAGTAGCCTCAAGTTCCAGAGGCTGACAGGGCACGACCACATGGTGAACACTGAAGACTGCCTCTTTCTTGTTGTCACAGCCCTTCAGAGCACCAGTACCTCTCAGGGATGCCATTCACATTGTCACAGCTGTCCCGTTGGGAGAATTCCTCAAGCAGGCCCCAATTCCCACCCCAAAGCCAAGAACTGGATGCCATGCACAGAAGACATCCCAGCACTGTTGGCTGGGACCTTTAAGCCTGGAGTGATCTGAAATGACCTGGATCCTCTGCAGTACCATTTTCCCCCGTGAAATCAATCACAACCTTTCAACAATCAACACCTCCCTGCAGATGCACTGGGGATTCTGAGGCACCCAGGGCCTGGGAGATGAGAATGCTTAGCAAGAACCCCAGGCCCTTCCCACAGCCACCCCCAGGATGAAGGGACACATACAGGCAGGGGGTACTGGGGTGACAGTGCCAGGCACTGAGAGGAAGGGGAACGCTCAGCCTGCTGCCAGGCCCCCATCCAGTGCCCCGGGGCCATCTTCAGGGCATAGACTTTGGCAGGAGCTGAGGCCCAACCCTGCCTCTCTTTCCCAAGCCAAGGACAAAGGCAAATACCCCAGCCCTTTGCCTCTTCTTTCCCATCCAGCCTCATACCAGCTAGCACCTGACAAGCTAACAGGCTCCTTAGAATTAAGGATGGGACCAGAGGAAAGTGGGGAAACCCATCTCTCCCAGCCCCTCCCTTTATTTAAGTATATTGTTGATATACAGGAACGTTCTGGACTTTCTGCAATCCCAAAGAGGGCTTTATAAGGGTGAGGAGACCCGGGACAATTAGGTGGTTTGTATAAAATCATACAGGAAGGTTCTAGCAGCATTAAGGACTAGAACCCAATGTCCTGACTTCCACTCCAGAAGTTTTGGCTTTTGTGATACCTTATTTTTTTCTGCTTGGCCTCACGCACACACTTACATACTTACCTGTATGAAAGGACCAGATTTTTTTTACCAGAACGTGCTCTGATGTGGAAAGGTGGTGAGGGAGGCAATCAATTGTACAATGATGTATTTGAGGAAAAGATGGACGTGGAATGCACTCCAGTCCGTGTGTGTATCTGCGTGTGCTTTTGCAAACACCTGGAAAGGGGGGGTACCGAGCTGGGGCCTGCAGGGTGGCCACCCGTGGTGCGTAGCAGGTGTCTGGTCCACTCCCATCTGTTCCCCCAAGCAGGAAGCCAGCATGCACTAGTGATGGGTTTCACATAAAGCAGCACCACATGGATTGATTCTACAGGGCACCCACACCAGACCACACACATGGGACAGCGTGAGAGCCACCCTAACTCAGGCCCGGCCGGGGAGAAGGCTCAGCACACTGCCAGCCCTTCCTGGGAGAGGCCAGTGGTTTCTGAAAAGGTGTCCCAGCCTGTGTGGGACCCATTTTCCTCTCTTCTCATATCAAAGACCGACTGGGTATCACACCCTCCCTTGGAGTTTTGTAGATCCTCATAAAACCCAACAAAGGGCTCAGAAAGGAGAAGCGGCAGGAAATTTGTTTCCATGAGGCCTCAGGCCTGGTATTCACTTGATTTGCCATCTGGATTCTTCCTGTAGCAAACACAGGCATCCTCCCATTTGACGGAGTGGCTGGCTCTTGGGAAGGGTCTCAGATGTGGGTTCGTTCCCACCTTCCAGAGATACTCAGGTCCAAGCAGGTTTTATTCCCCCAAACCCAGGGACATTCAGGTGTTGGATGGAGGCAGCTCTGACGCACACGTAATTACATTTGCACAGACGTACATGACACAGACAATGGAGTTGCTCAGGTGGCCACAAAGGAGCCCGCAGACCGGGGACACCACTGCACGTAAAGACACACAGGGACGCACAGCCGAAGCACAGGAGGTGC
Organism: Panthera pardus; assembly: GCF_024362965.1. NCBI lineage: Eukaryota > Metazoa > Chordata > Mammalia > Carnivora > Felidae > Panthera > Panthera pardus. Next base: position 103,073,278 of record NW_026526810.1, read on the forward strand.
CGGACAGTCCCAGCCCCAGTGTCCACAGTTCGGGCAGCCCTCAAGTTCTCTCTCCTTCCGGCGGGGGCTGTTTCAGGCAAAAGGGGCTGGGACCAAGTCCGCCAGAGATCCCACATGCGGTGATGGGAGCTTCAGAGGGCACTTCTGGGAAGGACCCTCCATTGGGAGCCCAGGAATGCCCTCTGCTGGACATGAAGGGCTGGTGCAGCTCAGAAAGGGACTCCGGCCAGGCTGGAGGCAGCAGAGGGAGCTCAGAGTGTGGAAGAGTGTGTGAGTGTGAGTGTGTGTGGCTCTCAGGGGTGTGAGAAGGGCTGACAGACCTGACAGGGATTGTGCACAGGAAATAATCACTGTATGTGCATTTTTCTGGGGTGGTGCACGTATCAGAAATTTCCACCTAGAATGCCAATTTCCCTTAAAGGTTCAGGCAAGCTTTACCGGGCAACTAGAGAGGTGGGGTGCATGCATTGGTGAGCCATGCAAGGCACGTGCCGAAGTCTTGTCTTCTTCTCCGCCGCTCCCCAGGGCATTTCTCCAAAACCTAGGTTACAGCCTTACCCGGCTCCCGGTACAGACACCCTGGGTCTTTTCAGCTTATGGACCTATTCCTTCCTGAAGACTTGTGCCCCAAGCCTCCAGCAGCTGGTTTGTCTTGGACCCTCCCAACACCTCCGTCAGCCAGGACTCTGATGCACCTTACTTTCCTACAAGTTTGGGGGACTGGCCCTGTGACCCAGAAGCCCTGGTGCTCTCCTTCAGTCCTGCACAGCTCCTTGAAGTCTGTTCCTGCTTCAGAGCCAGCTCCATATCCAAACTCACTGACTCACAGGCATCAGGCCTGGGAGCAGCAAAGGGAAGGAGGCTCTGTGTAGGAGGGAGGGATCTGCTAGAGGGTGGTTGTCCCCGCTCCACTGCCCTAAATGTCTGTGGCTGGCGCAGGCGGGATCAGATGGTCTATTTGTGCATGTGAGAGAGAGAGAGAGAGAGAGAGAGAGTGTGTGTGTGTGTGTGTGTGTGTGTGTGCACGCGTGTGCGTGTTCAGGGCCTACTGTGTGAAGGATGGACTGAGAGGGAAAATGGGAAAAAGAATGATGTGTAAAAATAAACCTTCCCTGGATAAACTGTTTCCCCTAATGTAGATGGTGATGTATTTATACAATAAAATTTATTAGACTAGATAATACCAAACTAATAGAGTCATATGAGTGGGCGGGCATGTCAGTTTCTTCTGGGTTGAAGGAAGGAGGCCAATTATTCTAGAGATTAAGGAAACCTAAGTTAAAAAGGAAGACTGATCTGAAGGAGGAGTCTGGAAGGCTGGGTGGTGTGCGCCTGTCCTCGCCTTCTGCCTCGGCTGAGCCTAGTAGGGATGAGCAGGTTCTGGCAGCAATGACTCCCAGGAACCAGACAAACCAGACAGGAAACTGACCGGGGATGTCCTCTCGGTGGCTGCGCGATGCGGACCTCGGGGAGCCTCCCCTGCTGTCTCGCCTTCCTCCTCTTGAGGCCTAGAGAGGACACAGCCCCTCTTTAGAAACCACCTCCCTGAGGCCGATGCCTACCCCCAAGGCACACACATCAGCTATCTCCTGGTCCAGGCCTCCTGGCAACAGGCACTTAGCAAGGAGCTGCTTAATCTGAAGAGTTATGGCAGATACTTCAGAAATGGACATGGTCGTGCACAAAATGGCCTCTCAGGCACGTGTGCAGGTGGTGCCCAGAGCAGGGGAGGTGATTCTTCAGCAGCCACTGCTCTCTACCCATTTCTGCCTGTACCCCTAGATTCGAGGGAAACAAAAGCTCCTCTCTGCCTTTAAGCTACAGACACTCCAGATTTCTCTGGCTAGTGGCCCAGGTGTGAGAGGTCACATGTGCACTGTTAAAACATCAGGGGGCCTGTTTCTGATTAAAAAAGTACCCTCCCTCTCCCTTCCCACCCATCCTCCTTGGCAGAATGCTCCTGCTGGGTCTACCGCCTGGCCCTCGCCATACTTACCCAGGCTCCTCCTCAGGTCTCTCTGGGGTCTGGCGTTCTTTTAGCTCAAGCTAGGGGAAGAAAAAGGCCCAGAGTATCAGAGCAGTCACAGAGAAGAGCTTGCCGTTAGACCAACTTTCTCTACAGATGGCTCCCAATACACCTGGTGTTTGTTCCTTTTGAAAATACTTACCCCTTTTGCCTTTCACATTCAAAAGTACTTTCTACCTCTCCCATTTCCTTCCCACTCTCCCCCTTGCCAAGCCTCTTACACTGTCCATGGGTGCCTAATAATGGGCTCAGAGTTCTTGACTTGAGATAACCACCTCCCCCCCAGGGGTGGCTGCTGAGAGCCTCCCAGCGCCCGTTCCCAGCTCACCGTAGTGGGCTTCTCCAGGGCCGCAAAGCGCTCCGCCCAGCTGGCTGTGGATTTCTCAAAGGCTTCATGCCTCTTGATAAGCTTTTCCACACTATCCACCGTGTGTCCAAAGTCCCGGCTGGCCAGGTAGGGCTCCTGGGCGATCAACCACGCTTCGGCCACAGAGGCGTCCCTCGAGAACTGGCACACTTCCAGTACTGCCACGGGGAACAAGCCACAGATACCCCCACAAGGCCCAGGGGCCTGTTAGCACCCAATGGGGGGCTGCTCAGCAGACAGGGAGCTAGTGGTCAGGCAGGAGGCCTGCACAGGTGCCGGTGAATTACGCGGACACCCTGCTCCGTGGTGACCTGCACCAGAAACCACTCTATCCCCACGCCACACCAGGCCCCTTCCTCATCTCTACCCAGAGTTACATTTGAAAAACACGTTAATCAGAACTCGAATTTGAAAACAAAATGTAATTTAGAGGTCTCCTCTTGAGAAGCAGCCTTTTGCCCTGAACACCCTCTCTTCCCAGCCCGTGGCTATTTCACATAATCATGCACAAGCAGCCACGGGCCCTTGTAGGCCTTCCTGGCTTGTGCGTGCCTCCTCCCTGAGTGGCAGGGTTTTCCACCTCTCCTGTCGCCAGCTGAGGAGGACAGAGCTCTTTCTGTGCCTGACACGCCTCAGATCAAACATGCAGGAAGCTCTAGAGCCTTACCCCGTGACCACCCCCTACCCCCAGATTACAGCTCTACAGGGACACCAGCCTGGGACGAGGTGGCAGCACCTTCCCAGCTCAGGTTCTACCCAGACCTGGGCGAGCCCGAGGGCGAGCAGGGAGAAGGCATGCTGGCGGGTGAGAGGTGGGCTTCCAGCAGCCTGTCCACACAGGTCTGTGTGGACCCCAGAACCTTGCAGATGAGTGGTGCTGCAGGGGGCGGGGGCTCATCTCCAGGCAGTGAAAGTCACCCCTCTGTGCCCCTACCTCAGCAGGCATCTGCACCCCCTCCCCCGCAGGTTCTGGGTCCCAGAGGTACTCACACATGCGGAGCCGCTCCCAGCGGGCCTCCCACCTCTCGTTCATCTCCTTCCTCCTGTAGAGCACCTGCTTCAGTTTCTCACTGATCTGGGGGAAGGAAGGGAGAATCACTCAGGCTTTGGGAAACCTTTCCCCTGTCTGGGATGGTATGCAAATGGATCCTGCAAAGCATGCTGGGTTTGGTCACATGGATCTGGCTTCAAGTCTGGCCCTGCCACTTGCCAGCTGTGCAACCCTGGGCAAGTTACTTAACCTCTCTGAGGCACATGTGCCTCACCCTAGGAAATGGGTGTTGCCAATCCCACATGTGTGCATGTCATGGTTGGTTAGGCGGGTTGTGAGACTGCTCTCCACTGCTAAGCTGCCAACCTTGGATGGGTTTGGTGAGGCTCTAATCCCTGGGCCTGCACACAGCCCTGATGCTCCATGAGTGAAAGAAAGAGGAGTCTCCTCAGAGAAACCATGGCCCCCAGCACCTTCCCCAGGAAGCTGTCTGGCCCAGCAAGAGTGAGGGCAAGGACACGGAGGGGCTCATCTTCACCCCACTGTCCTTCTCACCTCCTCCGAGGCCTGGTGCTGCCTCTGCAGCAGGGACTCGCCCAGCTCCAGGCAGGCGCTAAAGTTCTTGCTCCGGGTTTCAATCTCTGCCTTGATGCCCTGGTGATACTTCATGAGCAGCTCCACCGAGGAGACGTCCCTGGGGAAGGGGGGAGGGTCAGGAATCGAGGAGGGAGTTTGGGGGAAGAAGGAAACTCTGGGTGACTCTGGCCTGCCTGATGCCAAGTCCTGACTGGAGAGGGCCACCCCCTGCCTGCCTGAGAGTCTGAACACACTTCCTCCTCTCTCTCTGGGCAGCCTAGCCCCAGCAGGAACACTGATGCCCTGGTGTCTGCCGTTGGTCAGTTGGCATGGGATAGGCGGGGGATTTGGGAACCCCTAAAGAAGCCTGAGAACATTATTTGACAACAAAAAGGAATAAAGTACCGACACATCCTACAACATGGATGAACCTTAGAAAGATTGTGCCAGGTGAAAGAAGCCAATCATGAAAGACCACATAATGTAGAATTCCTTTTCTATGAGCAGTCTAGTATAGGCAAATCTAGAGAGACAGAAAGCAGATTCGTGGTCGCCAGGGGCTGGGGGAGGAGGAAATCATGGGGTGATGACTGCCAAAGAGTACAGGGTCTCTTTTAGGGGTGATGAAAATCTTCTAAACTTGGATTGTAGTGATGGTTGCAAAAAAAACCCCTGGATGGGGCACTTTAAAAGGCTGAATTATATGGTATGTGAGTTACTCCAGGGTAACAATGTTAAATATAAAGGCTTGGCCATCAGGATGGGCACCCTAGGACACAGGGACAGAGGTGGGCTGGTGACCATTGCCTTTCATGGACAATGAGCTCCTTCCTGAGCTCCCCAGCCCAGCACTGGGGGGAAGAGTGCACAGTCTCGGACCTGCCCAGCTTCGGGTACGTGAAGTCCTTTTTTTCACTGACAGCTGTGGTCCTCGCCCTGCCGTCAGATCTGAATGGCAGAGGTCTTCCTCACCACTCTCAGGGCTCCCTTCACTCTGAAGTGCTTGGTCCCCCCCACTAGAAGCTGAGCCACTCAGTTTCTGCCCAGGCCCAGCCTCAGGTGCCCCCACAGTCCAGGACTGTCTCTCCAAGGAGGAGTAGTGCCCCGAGGGCAGCACACTGGTCCGCCAGCCTCTGGGACCAAGTGGCTGAGGAGAGGGGCTGCCTTGAGGACGTCCCCCTTACCTGGGCCTCTCCTGGGTCTCAATCTGCCGGATGATGCCCTCCATCCAGGAGAGGAGGTCTCGGACCATGCTCAAGAAGCGGAATTTGTCTGCCGTGTCCACCAGCTGGGTACGGCGTCCCGCACAGGCGTCGAGCAGTGCTTGCCACGCAGCAGACACCTCCTGCTCCTTGTTCTGGATGGCATCTGCTTTTTCCCCAGCATATGCTGTCTGCAGGCGGGTGGCCACGTCCTGGAACTGCTGTACCTGTGGTCGGGCGAAATTGGACGTTGTTCTCCAGAAAGACGTGTCTTGGGCCTCTGATGGGCAAGGGCAAGGGATCTGTCTCCTCCTGGTCTCCCTCCCCAGGGCTCTTCTAGAAGGCAAGATCTTCAGCCTCCCACCAACACTGGGGGAAAAGGCACCTTGTTTTGGCCTCTATGGACCCATGCCATCCCTGGGGCTTTGAGGAGAATACAGGAGTGGAAGGGACCCTATGCCCTTTGATCTCCCTAGAATTAATGGGAGTAACTATGTGCCAGGCACTGTTCTAAACATTTTCTTATTTATTACTTTCTTAATCTTTACAACCATCTCATGAAAGAGGTACTATTGTGATCCCTGGTTTCGAGACGAGGAAACTGAGGCACAGGGAGGCTTGGTGACTGGCCTGAGGTCATTCACACTAGAAGAGGGGTGCAGACTGGGGGTATGCTCCTGAGTTCCTGTTCTTAACCACTCAGCATGCTGCCTCTCTGAGGAAGGGGCTGTACCGGACCCCCTGTCTGAGGCCAGTCCCAGCACAATGAAGCCTTATTCCTGAGACTTCAGCAGGCTGTGCCCACCTCAGGGGCTCTGGCATCCACAAGGCACAAGAGCCTCACGACAGACCCCATCTCCAGCTGGACAAATTCCTGGGAGGTCCTCTCTTGGGTGAACCAGGGCCCAACCTGCCTTGGCATCCCATCCCTGAACCCTGATGGGTGGGTGCAGGATTCCACAGCTAGCCTCTCTCCCAGTCTCTCTGGAAGGCTGCTGAGGCCCTGGCATTAAGATCCTTTGCTCTCACCCTTTCAATCACATCAAGTTCTGTGGAGCCCTATGGACCTTCAGAGGTGCCTTGGAGGCCTTCCAGTGATGGGAAGAGGGGGGTCTAAGCAGATCTTGGGGTCCCTCCAGCTCCCATAGAGAAAGACCAAACAGCCTGGTGGCTGAGGGCATGGTGTCTACAGCCAGACTGCCAGGATCTGAATCTTGGCTCCACTGTTGATCTATGTGTTCCCAGCCAACTTGTTCACTCTCTCTGTGCCTTGCTTTCCTCATCTATAAAATGCAGATAATGTTAGAAGCTACTTCAGGGGGTGGCAATGAGGATTCAGTGCCTAAATAGATTGCTTATACCCATACTGGTGCTAGAAAAGGAACATACATATATGCTCGCTCGTAACACTGTTATACGACCAGAGAAAGAACATTTTAAGGTATGTTTTGCGTTGGGCTTTTCTGAAGATTCAGTTTGAAGAACTACTTCTGAAGCTAAGGAATGTCTGAAAGCCGCAGCTCCCTGCCTTTTTGCCCCGAGCTGTTGCCTTTCTTAGGAGGTGAAATTTCCTGGTGTCCATTCTAGAGGTTTCACCTCTAGAAGCCAGAGAGGCCTCGACGCCCCCGGGGGCCTGGTCATGGGGAAGATGTGAAAGGCAGGTCCCTGGAGCCTGCAGGTGGGCAGCAAGGGACAGAAGGCACCTGCAAGCCCAGCATCTGCAGCTCCCGCTCAAAGGCAGTGTGCACCCGGTGGAAAGACTCGGCAGTGCTGGCGTCCAGCCCCACGTCCTCGGGCAGCTCACGGTGCTTCTCATCGATGAGGCCCAGGATCTCGGCGCCCGTGTAGAAGTAGCGGTGCAGGTCATGGGAGGCGGCCAGCAGCTGCATGCGCGTGTCGATGAGCTCTAGCAGGTCCGCCCACATCTCGTTCAGCCCATCCTTCCACTCGGCGATGGTGGCCGCTTCGCTGTGGCCTGCGTCGATGAGCCGCTCGATGATGATGTTCACGTTGTCCACCCGTTCCTGCCCAATCGCCCCAGTCTCCCGAGCAAAGTCCCGGAACTTGTCCCGGAGGAGCTGGACATGGGGTAAACGGAAACGTGGTTATGGGGCTCAGGGGTGGGGTGGTGTCATCACCCCAGCTGCAGACTTTCTTGAGTGGCAGCCAGAGCACCTGGAGCCACAGTCCCACACCTGCCCAGGGCAGCCTGAGTCCACAGTGGTGTCTGCATCTCCGGGTAGCAGTGTGTGCGCGTGCGCGTGTGCACCCAGAGTGACCGCTCCTGCAACTATGGCATTCGAGGAAGACAGAGAAAGCAGTTGTGAGTACTCACAGTGACATGGTCAAAGTCTTGCCCCATTTCAAGGGAAGAGGCCATCCGCTCCTTTTCCGTAATCCACTGCTCCAAGTCATCCGCCTCCCTCTTCAGCTGGAACAGGTGGTACATGTTCTCCAGCTTCCGCCTGCGCTCCTCCGCCATGTCCTTCAGCCCTGCATACTGCTTGTCCACCTGCCCCTGAAGCCGGATGATCTGTTCCCTGGAATTCAAAACAAGAAAGCACTCAGAGATGGAGGCAGAGAGCCCAGAGCAGCTAGTGCAGGGGAGCTGATGTACTCCTCCCACCTGTGGCAGGGATACATGGGGAGGGAAGGCAGGAGAAATGACAGCAGCTTTCCCTGGGGAAGTGCTGGGGAGAAAAAAAGAACCATCCCTTAGACCAGAATGCCTCAAGGTGCCTCCCACCATTATCCATCACCCAGGGAAGCTTAGAGAGACAAAAAAGAAGCCCCCCCATATTCCTCCAAGGAGGCTGAAGAAGCAGCACTGTGAGCGGGCTCCAGCACCAGCAGGGAGGGGCCTGTGGTCCCAAGCGCTCAATCCCTGGGGCTCCCCTGAAAGATGCTGCGGTGGATGCTGAAACCCCACAGTGGTGTATGCCCTGTGGGCAGCCGAGGACAGGGCTGAGCCCGGGGTGGGAGGTGCAGCTTGAGGTGTGCAACCCAGTGGGCCCCCATCTGTGCAGAACCAACTAGATGGGTGTCGGTTTTCTACCTTCATGCCCACACAATGATTTTGCTGAGACACTGTGAGATCCTGAAGTATCCTCTGGACCATAAAGAGAAAAGCGAAGTTACTCTTCAGTGTCTCTTAGCATAATCTAACTCTACGAAAGATTAGGTCTCTTGGTTCACCAAGAGGGGAGTTTTGCTATTGCATTTTCTGATCTTTTTGCAAATCAGGCTTTAGTTGGCCCCGTTTGAAGTTACTCACACAAAACCGAAACATGAAATGGAATTGGGCCAATCAGCAGTTTTCTCAAACCCACAGTTTCCATGAAAACTGTTGCTATTTTCCCCAAAACTGTTGCTATTTTCCCACTTGGACCCGCAGGGATCCCGGTTGGTGGGGCCCCGGCCAAGTCGCTCTTGGTGCACACGCACCCCTCAGGGTGGCCTGCAGACAGCAGGCTCTGGGCCCTGGAGGCCAGCTGCTTGATGTTCCTCCCGTACTCCTCCACCGTGTGTTGCTGCCTCAGATGCCGCTTCAGCATCACGATGGCGCCCTCTTCATCCTAGGAGGCAGAGGCTGTCAGGGCACCTGCTCAGGGAGGTGCTCGAGACTGGGGAGGGGAGGGGGGGTAGCCAGGCTCACGGGACCCCCCTTACCCCCCCCCCCCCCCACAAAGAAAACTGTGCATGATTCCTTCCTGTGATTCCTTTCCCACGACATCCTACCTTCCTCTTGGTTCTTTTCTGACTCCTACCCTCCCAGGCCCAGCTCCACCCTTCTGACCCCAGGAGAACTTCCTTAGAGATCCCGCACACCTCATCTCCCATCCCTCCCGTGGCAGTCCGTCAGTACAGAATCCATGGCATGAGAAAGGTGAGGAAATCTTGGGTTAGGTCAAATCTAAGTTGGCAGACAGGGCACCTGACTGCAGTGTGTATGCTGTAGCGGGTATCCTCACACACCCGGAGGTACCAGGTGTGACTGCCCCCCACTGCCCCAGCCTGACCCCCCCAGCCCGGGCCGACCTTCGGGGTCTCGTCGGAGATGATGTAGAGTTCCTGCTCACTGATCCAGGCCTCGGCCTCGCCTGCGTCCAGGTAGTACTGCTGTGCCTCGCTGGCGTCCCGCAGGCGCTGCAGCCTGCCGGCCGCTGCCTCCCGCAGGGTGTCCCACAAGCCCTGCAGGCGCCCCAAGCGCTCCTCGATTTCCTGGCAGTCGACCTCCGCCACCTCCACCAGCCGCTGCCCTCTCTGCAGCACGTCCTCCACCCGTGGCGCATGGCCCAGGATCTCATTCTGCAGGGTCTGTGGGCGGAGGGGAAGGGCTCAGAGGCGGGGCTCTCCCGCCACAAAGGGGGGCCAGGCTTGCACTCTGGCACCTTCCCTGGTGGGCTCCTGCACGGAAAAGCTAGTGCCGAGCAGGTGGTGGCCGTAAAAACTGCCCCTGACCACGTGCCAGGCGCGGCGCTAGGCACCACCCAGCACCCTCCGCCCGCGGTCAGAGAGGAGCACGGAGGGCAGTGAGGAGCCGCTAGGTGACATGTGGGCAAAGAGTGGCAGCGCGGCATTTGAACGTGGCCCTCTCTGCTCCCTGTGCTTCCTGTGTCTCAGCAGAGCTTGCTTCTTAGCTGTACTTGTTGGAGGAAAGGAAAATAATTTTTAAATGGCCTTGATATCTTATTTTAGCATCTCTGGCTCCATGTACAACAGTTGACAGTTATTCCTTGTTCAGATTTTAGGATTTGGGCTCCCCGCCTTCCCATTTCCATGCCTCAAATCTTTTGTGAACTTTGTATTATTTCCTGTTTAAGCATTTAGCCACCAAAATAGCATTCTCCTCTCACTCTGGTGTCTAGGTCACCTTTTTCCTCAGGGGGCCATGACCCACGTGGGACTTCCTTTCTGGGTCCTGGAGCCCCAAGCCTACTTGTTTCTTGTGTGTGGGCTCTTGGCTCCTTACACCTCCTCTCCTCCCTTTGTACAATTTGCCTATGGCCTTTAAAACCACCCAGAGGGCGGGGGCAAGAGCTGTACACACAAGTAGTGCAGTGACTGTCAGCATTTAAAATCTACAGACCCAGCACTATCCACAAGTCACCCAGCTTGCTGAAATGCCTTTTTACCCTTTCGACCCGAAATCTCAATTCTGACAATTTTTTGTGGTCTAATTGAATTCAAACAACCCATGGTGTCAGCTCCGTGTGCCTCTTTACTATTCCTGAGATCTTACGACCTCTGCAAGGGATCCTACAAGGTATTTCGCTCCCTCTTTTTAAGCAATTCCTTTATTGGCTCCCATGCAGTGTGCTCACTTATGATGTATTCTTCGTACCTCACGTGACCAACATGTATTTATTATTTCCTGGGTACAAGGCCTTGTTCTAGGTTCTAGGGACAGCCTGGGAACAAGATAAATAAAACCCCTGCCCTCATAAAGCTTACGCTGTTGTAGAGGGAATAGAAGGTGAGCATGCAAATAAGTGAATAAATGTGGACAATGGGTACCATGAGGAAAATACTGCAATGAGATGAAGAATGTCTACTGATGCGTGCTGACGGTTACCTGAGCTCGGGGTGTCAGAAAGGGCCTTCCTGAGGAGATGGCATGAGTTACGAGAAGGAGGCAACCTCACAAAGACTTGGGGCGTGAGTGTTGCCGGCAAGACGGAAGAGTGAGCATGAAGTCCCTGGGGTGGAAGCAAGGCCTGCACTATCTGTAGGCCAGAGACAGGGCCAGGAAAGCTACAATACTGTGATGAGGAGGGCCAAAGTGATGAGAGGTGACTTTAGAGGAAGGCAGGGGCCAGATCAGGTGGGACAGTGGTTCTTAACCCTGGTTGCACATTGAATAATCTGGGAAGACATACAGAGTCAGGGCCCTATCCCCAGAGACCTTAATTAATTTATCTGACACAGGAACTGGGCATTCTTAGGTTTCAAATTTCCCTCAGGTGATTCTCATGTGCAGCCAAAGTTGAGAACCATTCATACCTTGCAGGATTTGTTCTAGTTGCAATGGACAGCCATTAGAGCAGTGGTTCTCAAGGTGGGATCCCAGACCCATGGCATCATTATCACCCAGGATCTTGATAGATATGCAAATTATGAGGCTCTACTCCCAGAGTCTGAATCAGTAGACCTGAGGTGGATCCCAGTCAACTGTGTTTTAACAAGCCCTCTAGGGGAGTCTGATGCACACTGAACTTTGAGAACCACTGCAATACAGGGAGTGATGAAAGGAGATTTAAACCTTAGCTAGTCTAGTCTAAAGTCGTCTTTACTAGGGCAGCCATGATCTCCCAGGAGACTACTTTTCCCTTCTTGATTAGGGGAACCCCATCCATATTTGTCTTGCTCTTTTCCTGAAATAGCAACCTTCATCCAGGGGAGTTCAGAGTCTTTTGGCAATAACACCAAGGTTAGACAGAGTCAAAATCTTTAGTGTTGCAGGGAGTGATGTTGGCTCATTTTACAGTTGAGGAAACTGAGGCCCCAAGAATACACTCTTCTGTCAGTGTCCTTCTTTTAAATGGAGGTTGTGACGTTAATTGAATCCCCACCTACTACTTTCTGGCCCAAGTCCCTCCCTGTGCCCACTGGAGGCTTTATGACTAGGTTGTGTCAACTGGAAGCAAAGGGTCTGAGAGTTTGAATATAAATCAGACCCCTGCACAGCAGCTGGGCTCTGTGAGCAGATGTCAGCTGCTATTGTTTTGAGGAAGTACTATCTGTCCTGACCTTTCTTCCCCAAGGAGCTGCAATACTGACTGGCATTCTGGGACACACTGCTCTTCTCTGGGGTAAGTTCCCAGACTCTCATTGCTCTTGGCTGTGCCTGCCCCCACTCCCTGACCCAGAGAGGAGACCGGGCAGCAGGGGCAACTCTCTGCCCAAGAGTTCGGTCTGTGGCCAGCCCATCTGGACACAGAGACACCCTGAGCCCATGCAGCTGTATCTTCTTCGAAGATACAAGAGCATACTTGTATTCCTGATATAGGAGGAAATATGGCATCTGCTCACTTCCAGGAGTCTCACCAGGGCCACAGAAGTAACTAGGGTCATCAGGCTTAAGAAAGAGCAGAACAGCAAGTGGATGTTGTTCCAAAGGTTCAGATACCAAGTTTAGTGGCTTCCTAATGGGGCTTGAGCCCCACAAATATTCTCATGTGTTGGGAGAAATGGGTCCTACTTACCCTGAGGGCCAGGCTCAGCCCTGGAAGAGGGGCAAGTCATTATTGAGAAAGAAATCAGGAGCTATGGGCTTCCTTTCAGGGAGGCCATGGGATACAGAAGCCTTAAAGCACAATAAACCCTGGGCCAGGGCTTCTGGGTCCTGCACTCATGTATGCTCTGATGGGTCTAAATGCCCCCAAATCCTTAAACATCTGGACATCCCCTGACCAGCCCGGCTCTGCTATGGACTTCCCAGAATTCTCTCTGCCATCACCAAAGCTTCTCTTTTTATGGGGTCTGTGAGCCTCATCGCTACCAACGAGAATAATAATCTGCTGTTGCTGGCTTTCTGCATGTCAAGGCTGGGAGTTCCTCCCTGGGAAGGGCAGGGGCAGGGAGGAGGTGGTGGGTGGTGGGTGGTGGGGGTGGGGGTGGGGGACACTAACCAGGTGAAGCAGGACTCACCTGATTCTTCTTCATGAACAGCTGTACAGTTTGCAGATTCGTGCCATAGTCAGCTGACTGGGCCAGAGGCAGCCTTTCTTCCACCCACAGCTGTAGAGACCAGAAGGCAGGGGCAGCTGATGATGGTCATGGTCAACTTTTCCCCACACACACACCTGGGTCAGACAGAGCTCTTTCCTGCTGTGTCTTCCCGGTTCTTCCCAACGCCCCATGAGGATTTTGCCCCCATTTTATAGATGGGGACAGTTTGATATTATGAGGTTCCAAATGACTTGCTCCTGGTCACACACAGGGCAGGTAACATAGCTGGATTTGAACCCAAGTCTGTCTGCCCCGAAATCCAGAACTGAGTTACCATTCAAAAAGCATTGGTCGAAGGCCTGGGTGGCTCAGTCAGTTAAGCATCCAACTCTTGATCTCAGCTCAGGTCACGATCTCACGGCTTGTGGGATCGAGTCCTGCATTGGGCCCTGTGCTGACAGTATGGAGCCTGCTTGGGATTCTCTCTCTGTCCCTTCCCCTCATGCTCTCTCTCTCAAAAATAAACATTAAAAAAAAAACCCTTAAAAAAAAAAAGCACTGGTTTTACTATCATATTTAATGCAATAATCACATTGGCTTTCTGAGATAAGGAGATGAGGGGACAAGAAATCTTGAAAAACTGCCTAGGGCTGCAGCCAGCCATCCTGCCTCTAGGGGGGGTCTGTACCCACTCACCGTCTCATCCTCTAAGTCCCGGCTGATCTGCAGCTTGGCTCGGGATGACTCCAGCTGCTTCTTCCTCCTCTCCAGGGGCTCCAGGAGGTCCAGGAACCGCTTCTCGATGCTCACGTCTGTGTCTTCTGCCTCCTCTCCCAGTGAGGGCACCTGGGCAAGCAGCTCCCCCAGCTCCTCCTTCCGCACACTCACTTGGTCCTCCACACGCTGGGGCATAAGGGGACAGTGTCAGTACCAAACTTGGCACCTGGATAGCCCCTCATCCTCCTCATCATCCGTATCCCATTCATCTTTAAAGGCCCCACCTCCCCCAGGAAGTCTCCCTGGGTGCCCCCATTCATCCTTCCTGCCTCACAAGCACCTGTCCTATACTTGTGGTGCATGCTTTTATTAACCCCGGATCCCTGTCTTCACTACAAAGGGGTAGGAGATGGGTTATGAACCAGGAGACATTTTTGCTTGATAAAGGCAAGCCCACCTAAGAGGAACAGGAGTACTTACTTTCAGGTTGCACATTTGCTTCCTAAGATCTCCTATTCCAACACTCCCAGTCTACAACCCACTCACGTGCCTTCAGCTTAGCCAGCATCCGGTTGACACTGGTCAGGTCCTTGCCAGGGTCATCGGACCGCAGCTGGTCCTCCATGGCACTGATCCACTTGTTGAGGTCGGCGTGGGTCTGTGAGCGCAGGTAGGAGTTCCTGGCAGCTGAGAGGTGCTGGGTCCTCTCCTGTGTGGTGGCCTGAAGTTCATCCCAGAGCCGGTGCAAATCTTCCAGCCTCTGGGACACCAGGGCCAAATAATGAGGCTTCTCCTCCATCAGCTGCTTTCCTTCCTGTGGGGGAAACAGGAGGGCTCACCCTCTGAGGCCAGGCAGCCTCGGAACAGCCCTGCTCCAAGTGGTTGCCAGGGGTTAACTGAGGTCAGGGAGGCAAAGAATCTGCCTGGAACTCAGGTGAGGCTCATCTCAAAGACTGCACCCCCCCCCCTCCGCCCCGAGTTATTTTCAGGAGAAGGTGTGACAGGGAGGGGTATGTCTGGGGCAAAGGACTCAGGGAGATTGTAGTATGGGGAGTTGCAGACCAGGATCAACTGATGCTAAATTATTTTTTAATTAAAAAAGATTCAAGATCCATCCAGGTACAAGCAGCATGGAAAGGACTCTACCCTCTCTTGATGGTTTTCCCAGAGGCTATGCACTACTAACCGTTGTGATATGTTTTAGTTACTGAGTGTGTCTTACCTGGTTTTCACCTGAATAAATGTACCCTTTTAGGTGAGTACAGTATAATATGACATAGGCCTAGAAATAGATGTTGCTAATAATAGCCAATAGTTACTATATGCCCAGTAAGTGCTAAGGGCTATTCTAAGTGCTTTAATGCTCACCATCCCTTGGCTAGGTATTGTTATTACCCTCATTTTTCAGATGAAGAAACTGAGGCCCAGAGAGGTTGAGGAGTTGGACAGTCTGGCTTGGAGCCTGCACCTTCAACCACCATGGCTTCTTCCTACTTTTTCCTGGACAGCCACAGTAGGGAGGAGTAAATGCAACTGATTCTCAGATCTACCACCAGCTACATTTTGACTTGGGTCCTTGGGCAAGCTTGTTATAGGGGGGACCCCTGGCTCCCCATCTATGAGGGGTTGTCCTGCCCAACCAAATAATGAGGGTCAATGGTCCCCTGAGCCACTCTACTCATCTCATATACTCCTTTGCCCTTGGGAGGGACAGTGCTGGTGTCCTGGTGAGAATAATGGAAGGCAAACAGAGATAACTGGTGTCCTGGCACTAGATGCTGAGGCACCAACTCAGGTTTTCTCACTGTCCTGGACTGTCTCTAGACTCAGGCCACCCAGAGGAGGCACCAATTCTGACCAGACCCTACAAGGCTGGATATACCAGGAGCTCTGAAGGTTTGGCTACTATTTAGAGAAGTTTTTCACTTCCAGGTTCTATACCATCCAGTAAGCTTCAGATAGTGTCTATGCCCTGAGTGAAGCTTATTCAGGTAAGCACATCTGAGCAGAGAGCCCCCCACCACTCACCATTTGCTTTACTTACTGCATCAATGCTATCTAACCATCCTTGGTGGGAAGCCAGGTCTGCCACAAAGGCCTGGTGCTTCAGCCACTTGTTTTGAAGGTTTCTCACTTCATCATAGGAGACATCCTGAGATGTTAGCAGCTTGTCATTGATCCAGAGAGTGAGCTGTGGACAGAAAGCGGGAGTCCAACAATCTCTGAGTGTACCTCTTTGGCCAGGGGCTCAGGGCAGGTCCTGATCTCCACCTCTGGCTGCAGAAGAAGGCCAAGGAGAGGAAGTAGGAATACAGCAGAGTACCACTCTCCAAAGCTCTTGGTTCCTAACTCCCAGCACAGGCAACTTAACCTGTGTTGTCTCAGGGTTAAAACATAAGCACCTGAGTGTCTTCCCTAGTAGACTGTGTGCAGTATGACTCCAGGGATATCTATGCTTCTCTCCATATTTCCAGGACCTAGGACAGGGCCTGGCCTATTACAGGAACTCAGTGAGTGTTTACTGGATGGACAGATAAATCCATCCTTTGGCAGTAGGGTAAGAAATCATTAATAAACACAGAGAAAATGTTATCTGAGGAAGAAGTCAAGGGCAGATCCTATATTTAACAATGAGGGAAGAACCGTGATAAGCATCCAATGTTTCCAAGATGTCCTGGCAGCATACTAAGCCTGGTTGGTGCCAAGGGCAGAGGTAGATGAAAACAAAGTTGTTTGGGCAGGGTGGAAAGGGGTATGAGGATGGGAGCAAAAAAGAAGTCAGAGAAAGCACCATTCCACACAGAAGTCCTGCCCATGGAGGGACTCAGGAGTGTGGCTTACACCAGGCTGAGCAAGGACCTCTGAGTCAGTTTTCCAAATGGGAGGTTTGTTGAAAATGCTGTTCTCTCTCTCTCACCCCTTAAGGTTCTGATTCATCTGGGCCTCAGTGGGGCTCAGGACTTTGCATTTAATGAGGGCCAGGACTGGCTCCATCATTTGCAGGGCCCACTGCAAAATGGAAATGCTCAAAATTATTAAGAATTTCAAGATGGCAACCACAGACCATTAAATCAAGCATGGGGCCCTTCTAAACACAGGTCCTGTATGAATGCACAGGTTGCATGTTCTTGAAGCTGGCCTTGACTAGGGCCCTAGGTGACTTTAATATAGATAGCCCTAGGGCCACTCTTTGAGGAACCCTGCCCTAGACTGCACAAATTAAAAGATGACTTTGTAGATTCAGGGTTAAAAAAAAAAAAAGAAAAAAGAGAATTGTAGAACCAAAGATTCTAGAGGATGACCTATGCTATCAAATACCCAGAGTTTCCCTCATGAAATTCCAGACTCCCAACTTGGAATCCTGTGGGCTTTTTTTTTTTTTAAGTTTATTTACTTATTTTTTAGTAATCTCTACACCCAACGTGGGGCTCAAACCCATGACTCTGAGATCAAGAGCAGCACACTCCTCTGACTGAGCCAGCCTGGTGTACTCCCTGTGGACTTCCTAGGGCACTTTGATCCTAGAATGGAATCTCCTGCAAAGTGACCTGCCTTGCTGCAGCCTCACCTCTTGGCAGTTCTGGAGGAAGTTCTGGAGCTCCAAGTTGTCTCTCAGAGTTGCTGAGGCCTCCTGAGCCTTCTCCTTGTTTTTCCTGTGCCTGGAAGGGAAGCCGGATGCTGCGGTTCACAACATGGCTAAGCCTGGGAATCATGCACAACACCACCAGCCCTACCTGGCTCTGGCCTCATGACCTTGGGGGTGGAGAGTACCTGTCCTCAATCAGCTGCACCTTCTCTAGGATCTTGTCTGAGTAGAGGTTTTTGTCAGCTACCAGCTTGTTTCCAGAGTCCACAGGACTCAAGACCTTATCCTGGTTGTTCTCCATAGACATCAAGAAATCCTCAAACTTCCGGATCCCAGCCTCTGCAGCCTCTAGGGAGTCTGGGGGCTCCAAGTGAGCCAGAGTATATTCCTGTTGAAGCAAGTTTCCAGATAAGGGATGAAGACAAGCTGAGAGGGCAGTGAGGACACTTGCCAAGCAGTAGCACCATGTGCAGCCATATAGGCTACAGCATGAATGGTGACCTGCTGGAGTTGTGCAAGGAAGAGACAACCCCAGGCTTGGCCCCCGGCACCCGAGGAACAGTGTGCCTAAAGCCACATGGAAGGGTAATGGCTCAGGGGAAAATTTACAACTCCAGCCTGTAACTGACCCAAGAAGAAGGCAAAGTTTAGGACACAGGGCTGGAAAAGACACATGATAAGGAACAAAGAGGATTTCCCCCCAATTGGCCAGAGAGAGTCCCCCAAAATTTGTTCTCTGAGAACATTCACAGACTCACCAGTGCTATTGCCCTGAGAGATAACCCCACTTCCCAATCCTGAATGCTTCCCTCTACCTGATTGCTGAGGAGGGCTTCAGCTTGCTTGGCATCTCTCTGGAACTCCTGGAAGCCAAGGCACTGGGCGAGCGAGTGGTTGCGGCTCTCCCACATCCGGCACAGGGCATCCCAGCCTGCATCCAGGCCCTCCAGCCTCTGGGCCAGAAGCAGATACTCCGGGTCCGTCTGATCACGGATCACATTCTCTCCGGATACCCTGACATGCTGGTAGCTCTCTTGGTGCCCATCAATTTCGTCCTTGATGGCCGCATGCTGCTGAAGGAGCTGCTCGGCCTCTGGGAGGGACTCGGGCATGTCCTCGGAGGCCACGGCCTTCTGGGCCATGGACAGCCAGGACTGGAAGTCATCTAGATTCTGCAGGAAGGCCTGCAGCTGGCTGGCTTCACCCAGCGAGGCTTCCTGCTCCTGGAGGGCTTCCTGCAGGTCCTTCCACAGCTGCTCCACACATGCCTGCCGCTGGCCAATGTCCATTCTCTGCTCAGGGTGAGATGCCATCAGCTCCTGCGACTCACGCTCCAGGGCACCCACGCGGGCCTGGATGGCGGCCACGTCGCGCTCCAACCCCGACAGCTTCCGCTGGATGGCAATGACGCCTGCCAGGTCCTGGCCCAGGTCCTTTGTGGACCGGACCACGTGCATCTTGTCCTCAATCCACTTGCTAGTCTCTTCACAGTCCACACAATAGTTACGCACCCGGAGGGCTGAGTTTACTGCCTCCCGCCGCTCTGACACTACTGTCTGGAATGCCAGCCACCTGCCAAGGGGGACACAGAAACCCACTTCCTTAACCCTTCCCACAGGGCATCCCTACCCAGATTCCCAGCAGAGTCTCTCTCCATAGATCTTGCACACCAAAGAAAATCATCTACCCAACAAACTGTGATGAGTAAAATTCATTTATCCAATTTTACCCAAGATAATATAGACTGCCAATCGGATATTTCCATCAGGAGGAGGCGAGATTCCAACCAGAAGTTAAGGAATGACCATGACGCTTAGTTTGGTTATGTAGTTGAATTCTGGGCAAACATATAACCTGCCCAGATTTTTTGCAATGCTGAAAATAATTAGAAACCTTACATTTATCAACTTAAAGGCAATTTCAGGACACAAGGTGCCAGTGGCCCTAAAGGAACCATACAGATGCCTAAGACCATGTTCACAGTGCCCAAGGCCTAAAAAGGTCACCTTGTTTCTTTCTTTTTTTTTTTTTTTTTTTTTTAACGTTTATTTACTTTTGAGACAGAGAGAGACAGAACATGAACGGGGGAGGGTCAGAGAGAGGGAGACACAGAATCTGAAACAGTCTCCAGGCTCTGAGCTGTCAGCACAGAGCCTGACGCGGGGCTTGAACTCACGGACCGCGAGATCATGACCTGAGCTGAAGTCAGCCGCTTAACCGACTGAGCCACCCAGGCGCCCCAAAGGTCACCTTGTTTCTAAAAGAAAAGAGGCCTGGGGTGCCTGGGTGGCTCGGTCAGTTGAACATCTGACTCTTGATTTCAGCTCAGGCCATGATCCCAGGGTCCATGCTGAGTCAGGCTCCATGCTGGGCATGGAGCATGCTTAAGATTCTCTCTCCCCATCTTCCTCTCCCCTTCTCCTACACACACACACACACACACACACACACACACACACACACACACACTCTCTCTCTCTCTCTCTCTCTCTCTCTCTCTCTCTCTCTCTCTCTCAAAAGAAAATAAAAGTGGCCATATGGAGGAGGAGGAGGAAGAGGAAGGGAGAAACTGGGATTATAATTGAGAAATGGATAATATAATCTTGACCTTAAGATGCACTGCCAGAATGAAAATGGGAAATACGCAAAGGTCTGGCAGATGTTCTGGAACCTGGGGTTGGTCTGCAGCCCCCAGTAAGCTTCTTCTAAAGAGCTGGGCATCAGCATGGGCCGAGGCCACCAGAGACCCTTTCCTTGGACCCAAGTTTACTCATTCTGAGTAATATGTAATAAGTAAGTAATATGGAAGCACTTAAGAGTGTGCTGAGTGCTCATTTGCTGAGCTCATCTTTCTTGAATACCCACAGGGTATAATAAGTATTATGTTAGCTGTTGGGAGAACACAGTCATAGTCAGAATGCACCATATGGAGTGTATGATTTAGAGAGAAATTAAGACAAGCTCACAAAATAACTGGTATAAAGTACTATGTACACCAAGCAGAGAGAACTAAGGACACTGTGAGGGTGATGGGGGTGATGGGGGCAGGTTTTGTGGTGGACATCAGAGTTGAATCTCAATGAGCAGCTCTCCAGCACCACCACTGTACTGATCTATCTAAGGATTGGGTCCTGAGTATCTTACTCCTCTTACTCAGAACCTGGGGGAAGGAGGCTGAGCAACTAGGCAAATGGCCTGGGGAGAGGGCAAGGTGGGTACTCCCAAGGTGTGACAACAGCTGCTAAAGAGGGGTGAGAGGTCTGCAAAGAGAAGTGGGAGATAGGCTAGGAGGAACTGGGAATACCAGGACAGAGAAGAGCAAGAGCCCAAAAATTTTGGAGTTTCTCTCCTAGACAGAGAAGTCCCTGATTCCTGGGAAATTCTCTGCCTCCATGCAAGAAGCTCTGTGGTGATTTTCTAGGCCTTTCCTGGTGTGGCCTCACCACAGCCACCAGCAGAGACCACAGAGAGGATGGGCTGGGAATTAAGTCTAGTTGCTCCTGCTTCACTGTCTCTAAGATGGAAGAAGCTGACAGAACCACTCCAGTCAGCCCTGGTGAGGCCAGTCAGAAGTTCAGGTTTGGTCCTGGGCCAAGATCATTAAAAAAAAAAATGGAATTGGGGTGTGTAGATGGCTCAGTCCATTAAGCCTCCAACTTTGGCTCAGGTCATGATCTTGCGGTTCAAGGGTTTGAGCCCCACACTATGCTCTGTGCTGACAGCTCAGAGCCTGGAGTCTGCCTCAGATTCTGTGTCTTCCTCTCTGCCCCTCCCCAGCTCGCTCTCGCTTTCTCTCTCAAAAATCAACATTAAAAAAATGGAATGTATACAGCGTATGAAGGTAATCACTTATTCAGTAAGTGCTTGAATGACTCATATGGGCCAAGCCTGGCAGAAGAGATTTCAGTTGTGTCCCTGTTCACTCATTCACTAAATATTTATCATGCAACTGTCATGTGCCTTTTGCCAGGCACTGTTCTAGGCTCTAGGGACATAGCAATGAACAAAGCAAAGTACTTGCTCTCATTTGAATGAGCAGAGACAGATAAGTAAGTCCATAATTCATCAAGTGGTGATAGGTACAATGAAAAAGTAAAGCAACATAATGAGATAGAGGCAGAGGGGCTGGGTAGGAAGTAGGTAGTGATGTTTTCAACTGGGTGGTCAGTGAAGGCTGTTCCAATAAGCTGAGTCTGAATAATATAAGGGAGTAAGCCGTGTGTGTGTGTGTGTGTGTGTGTGTGTGTGTGTGTGTGTGTGTGGATTTTCGGGCCTTAAATACATAAGGCTTTGTTTTGACATTATTATCATGGTAAGTCCTTCTATCAAAGAATATGGCATACTTCTCTTCCTTTTCAAGTTTTGTTCTGCTTCCTTCACATTCACTTTGCATATTTCTTGTCATTTTATTCTTTACTTTTTTATTTTTTAACATTTATTCATTTTCTTAAAATAATTTTTTTGTTAATGTTTCTGTTATTTATTTTTGAGAGACAGAGACAGAGTACAAGTGGGGGAGGGGCAGAGCGAGAGGGAGACACAGAATCCGAAGCAGGCTCCAAGCTCTGAGCTTTCAGCACAGATCCCGAAGCACAGTTCAAACCCACAAACCGTGAGATCATGACCTGAGCCAAAGTCAGACACTTAACCAACTGAGCCACCCAGGCATCCTGTTACTTATTTTTTTCTAAATATAATTTATTGTCAAGTTAGCTAACATACAGAGTATACAATGTGCTCTTGGTTTTGGGAGTAGATTCCCATGATTCATAACTTGCATACAATACCCAGTGCTCATTCAAACAAGTGCCCTCCTCAATACCCATCACCTATTTTCCCCTCCCCCCACCCCCTTCAACCCTCAATTTATTCTCTGTATTTAAGAGTCTCTTATGGTTTGCCTCACTCTCTGTTTGAAACTATTTTTCCCCCTTTCCCTTCCCCCTGGTCTTCTGTTAAGTTTCTCAAACTCCACATATGAGTGAAAACATAGGATATCTTTCTCTGACTTATTTCACTTAGCATAATACCCTCCAGTTCCATCCATGTTGTTACAAATGGCACGATTTCATTCTTTCTCATTGCCAAGTAGCATTCCATTGTATATATAAACCACATCTTCTTTAGCCATTCATCAGTTGATGGATATTTGGGCTTTTTCCATAATTTGGCTATTATTGACAGTGCTGTTATAAACATCGGGGTACATGTGCCCCTATGCATCAGCACTCCTGTATCCTTTGGATAAACTCCTAGTAGTGGCCAAGTGGATATTTGGAAAGAGAATATTCCGAACAAAGGAAAGCTCAACTATATGCTTGGTGCTCAAAGCACTGTGGGCAGTAAAGATACTGCTCTTCATTTGCTTCTAGTCTAGCAGGAAAGTTCTTCAGGATAAAAGTAATTATAATGGAAGGTAGACTATAAAGCTCTGAACCAGTACAAAGGAGGGAAAGAACGGTTTTCATCTTGGACACTGGGAAAAAGAGGCACCTGAACTGGTCTAAAGGATGGGCCTGATTTGGAATGTAGAGTTGGACGAGAATGCTCTCTGGTAGGGAGAATGGCAGTGGCATGGGGGTAGGCTGTGGGCAGAGGTGAAGAATCACAGTTGTTTAAAAAATACATATTTGAAGAGCTATCACGTGAAAGAAGACTCATAATAAGTTTTTATTTCTCTAAAGGGCAGGGCCAGAACCAAGGTCTACAAATTTCAAGGAAGGAGATTTCCATTCACTAGGAGGTCAGACCTTCTAACCAAGGGAGTTGCCTCCAAATGGGGTGGGCTGCATGGTGAAGGGGTGAGCTACCCACCCCTGTAAGTGTCTGTACAAGAACAGCGGTCTGGAGTAGTCAGCCAGATTAGATGACTTCGCAGGTACGTTTAAACTCTCAGATTTAACGAGAAAACCATCTTACCATTTCACGCCTCAGGTTTTCTCTCACCTAAGGATGGCAAGTGCCTTGACGTATTTCACTTAGGATGGTTCACAGCTTCAGGATTTATGAAGATCATTCTCATGAAGGCAACAGATACATAACTGACAAGTTCTTCCTGTCTTACACGCACACGCACACACACACTTGTACACACACTCTCTCTCTCTCTCACACACACACACACACACACACACACACACACACACACACACCCATTATGTCCAAGCCTAAAGAAGATCAAAAAGTCATCTTCCTCCTCTGCACAAACTTCACATTACAGAGGAATCTCCTGACCGCAGTCTCTGTCATTAGATGCTGAGATAATCGGTCCTGTTCTAGCGACTCTGAAGTATTCCTGTCACCCTCTGCCTCCCACTGGGCCCCCACCAGAGTCTCTATTAGGCTGAGCCCTTTTTTTTTTTTTTTTTTTTTTTTTAGTACAACGGGGTCTTACCTAACTCCACCTCCCAGATTGCTTCAGGCAGAGCAAAGCCCCGACATAAGTGTGGGGAAAGAAACTGGGGCAACAGGGAGGTGGTAAACATGTGGTATTGTGTGTGCAGGGCCCAAGGTAACAAAGGGGAACACAGGCATGCGCTATCCTCAGAGATCCTTGAGGAACTCATGGCAATTATGCCTTGGACAGAAAGCACCCCCTCTCTAAAGGTTCCTTAGGGGCTGTTTTTTGTTCCAGCCACAAAGCGTGCTCAAGGCTTCCTGCTAATTCTCCTGCTCATTCAAGCCAGCCTCATTATAGATGCTGCATTTTGGCACAGGCAGGAGCTCTCTTTTATGGACAGTACTTAAGAGCTCTCAGAAAGCAATTTTTCCTGCCTACGAATGTCTGGGGAAATGTGGCATGAGTGCCTTATGGCCTGATTCTAACTACAAGTGCGCTCAGAACGTTTCTCCATCACACAGGATAAACCCTACCCTGTGTGGTGAGTGCAGCGCTGTCCACCCCTTGTTGCTACAGTCCATGGTCAGAAGGAGACTGTGACTGAGAAAGACAGGAGCTTGGAGGGTACAAACCCAACAGTGCCTAGCAGGAATCCTGACTTTGGGGCCATACCCCAAGGGTGTGTCAGTGGCCCAGAGAAGATGCCCTCAGCCCCCAGCCCTACCCACACCCCACCTGCTGTTCAGGTGGTCCTGGTACCGCTTCACTTCCCCACTGCGAGGGTGGCTGCTGTCTACCAGGCTGTTGGCAGCAAGGTTCACGCCGTCAATCTGTATCATCAACGTCTTCATCTCCTGGTCCAGGATGTCAAACCTGATAGGGACAGAGAAGATGAGGACTGGGGAGGCAGCCTGGGCACTTGGCCTACTGCCCTGTCTCTGGAACCTGGAACTCTCACTTTCTCCTTCCATCTCCTAAATACATGTGACCGGGTAAGGGGGCAGAAAAGAAAAAGTAATGCTGACAGACTCTATTTTCTGATTCATGGGTCCAATTTCATAGTTTGGCATTTCTTGGACCAGGCTAGTAAACAGCTGGTTGCTTACTACATAGGCCATTGGCTCAACGGAGAGGCAGAGGGGAAAGAAGAGGTGTGTATGTTGGGGTGGGGGTGGGGTTGGTCACCTCAAAGAACACCTGCCGTGTCTCCATTGCCACAGCTGCTACTCTTTGGCCCTAATTCCGCTGGCCTTGATACCTTGACCTGAAGGATACCCTCCCCAGGCAGGTGCTCTGTCCCCAGGTAGGAGAAGGGGGAGCCTCTGGGGGCAGGGTGTAGTTATGCAAGCTGACCCTTCTGGGATAAGAGACCAGGTCTCTCCAGCACCCTGGGCCCACCCCAGCACACTCTAGGGAGTGACCTCCTCAACTCTCTAGTTCTGTACTTAAGACACTTGGAGTGCCGTCCAGACTGGGGGCATGCTCCCCCATGCCCGAGCGTGGATAGAATCAGAATACTGGACAGGAGAGTGGCCTTACAGACCAGTGGTTTGCAAACTGGTCCCTGTGGCCATTTGGGGCTCTGTGGCTTAGTGATTGCCATAGAGAGCTAGAGGTGGTGAGGCTCCAACTTCTCACCTCCCCCTTAACCAAACAGTTCTACTTTCCTCTGTGTTATATGTCAGAGGTTCTATATACAATTCATTTGAACAAAGACTGCTGTGGCCGAAAAGTAATTGAGTAACTGGACTAGAAAGATCTCCTGTGTTTTATTTTAAGGAAGGCCCCAGGGGGCAAAGTACACAAAGCCACAGAGCCTGATTAAAACCCATGACTCTGGTGCATGGCCTGAGCAATTAAGGGTATCCCGTCCCCTCTCAGAGAGAGCTCTCCTGATCTAGAGGTTGTTCCTACAGTGCAGGGCCATAGTGCGGGGAGCTGAGGGAGAGAAAGCCAGGCTCTGACCTGTGCTGTGCGACCTCCAGGTCCTCCAGTGTGTCTGGGATTTCCATCTGGGCCAGCCACTTTTCCTTCTCACCCATCCACAGCTCACAGGCATCTGTCTCCCCAAACACCGTATACAGGTCCAGGGCATCCTGCAGCCTCTGCCGACGCAGGTCTGCCTGGGCCACCACCTGCTGGTAGAGCTCCCGAAGGGCCTGCAGCCGGTTGGTCACATCTGGGGAATCCCGAAACTCTTGGGGGAAGTCCTGGGCCTGCTGTTCCAGATGTTCCATCACCCCGCGGCTCTCCTCCAGCTCCTCCAGGAAGTCCTTATGCTTCTTCCCCAGGGCCCGTGTGGCCCCCTCATCCTGTCCCACGTCTTCACCTGAGAGCAGCCGGTGTGCATCTTGCAGCCAGGCCTTTAGGTCGTCAGCATCACCCTGGAACTGGAAGAAGTTCTCAGCATCCTGGAGGTTCTTCTTGCGAAATGCAGCCAGCTCCTTCAGCTGGTCCCACTGTGCAGACACCTCCTTGATTCGGGCCTCAATCTGTGGGTGCCCAAATTGCTTACGTGCGACCATGCCCTCTGCCTCCTGGAAGATCTGCTCCAGGTGGGTGTCCAGCCCTCGGAGCTCATCCTCAAAGGCCTTGTGCTTGCGCTGAAGGATGAGCACACTCGTCAGGTCTTTGCCATAGTCCAGGGAAGAGTAGATCTGCTCCTTCTCCTTGATCCAGCTCTCGGCCTCATCCATCTCCCAGAAGAACTTCCAGAGCCGTTTGGACTGCTCCAACTGGGCCTTCCGTCCAGCTGCCATGTTGCTCAGCTCCTCAAAGCACTGCTCCAGGTGGCTGATACGGTCCTGGATAACCTGGGGGTCGCAAGGCTGGTATCCTGGGAGGAATGAAAGAAGGGAAGGCAAAAGAGGTAAGGGTTTTGTTTGTGGGCAAGCCTTGGATCAGTTGCCAGGCTAGAACCACACAGTCTAGAACCTGCCATCTCACTGGGGCTTTGGAATTGGACACAGAGTTCCCAGTTGCTCAGAGGACAGGCCAAGTTCTTTATAATTAGTTCCCATTAACAATTCAGGAATAAGGTGGGTCAGCTCTTGGTAGAAATGCGTAACACGAAATTCTTTTTTAAAAGGCTCATGCACAGATTTCAAGATGATTCTTCAAGGAGGCATCAGGATCTTAAAGACCCAAAGCTATAATTCTAAATGGTCTCTGCTGTATCTTGAACTAGCAGAGTGAATGGAAGGCAGATGATGCCTTATTGGTGTTTAGGAACACCTTCTGATTCTAGATTACTGAAGCAGTTGCCTGCTGTCTGGAGAATTTTGCTCTCCTTCAAGCTTCTCTTTTGCACCTTAGTTGATGAAAGATGCAGAATTCTAAAGCTGGAGGATTTATCCAAGTTGAGGTGCTAGAACGCTGGGCCAGAGCATAGGGCTCTGGCTTCAGAGATCTCAACAGGGAGACATCCGTGGCCTCACCTTTCCCCTCAGTGAACTGCAGGGTGGCCGCAGTGATGGCCTTCACTTTGTCCCCTTGGATGGCGATGTCAGCTTCCATCAACTTGTGCTTCTGTAGCAAGTCCTCGACCTCCAACAAATGCTTCCCAAACTCAGCAGACAAGAGGTGAGCCTGGCAAAGAGGACAGACCGGGTAGAGGGGAAAAGGAGAGGTGAAGTCACATACCTGCTAGGAGAAGAGACCCCTCCAAAGGAAGCATCCATGGTATGGGGGCCTGGGAGTCAGATGCAGCTGGAAGATGCTTGCTGCTCAGCATGGAAGCTATAGAGGACTTCCTAGTGGAAATGCCTTTCAGAATCATGCATGGAACGTTTTTCAGAAGCTCAAGCCCCACACTCGATCTCCTGCATCTGTCTCAAGGTTTGGGGCCTGGGCATGTGTATTTTTAGAAAGCTCCATGGTTGGTCTGATGTGCATCCTCAGCGAGACCCACTGCAGTGGAGGGAGAGGAGAGTCAGACTTCTTGGTTGCTCCTATGCTGGGAAGTCTGGATTCTAACCAGACTCAAACTGGGATTACTTGGGGCCGGATTCTCCAAGCTCCTGATTCATGTCTATCACTTCTAGGTCCTGTAGGTTGGCACCTGTGCTACCGTAAACCCAAGATGTTTTGATCACCCGAAATACAGTGGACCTGGGTTGGTGACTTGTCTGGAGCAGAGGGAGCCAAGCAGTTGATAGGTGGATGCAGCCAGACACCATACTGCCTCAGTTTCTCCATTTTGGGCCAGGGATATGTTCGGCTGGGAGGCATCTAAGGAAGCACAGCTAACTGCAGGGCCAGTGCTGAGGTAGGGCTGGTGGGGAGGGGTGGGAGGTGGTGGGGGATGGGCAGCCTCCGGGGCCCACCTTGATCTCATCCATCCAGTCAATGCTGTGTAGCATGTCCTGGAAGAGCTTCTGCAGGGCCAGGGTTGTCTCCAGTCGCTGGCGCCGGGCCCTCAGCAGCTCCTGCAGATAGTTCCACAGGCGCAGGATGTTGTCCTTGCGGGCAGTGATGCGCTTCTGGTCATGGTAATTCTCCTTCTCTAGCTCCTGGGCCAGGTCCTCCAGGGCCCTCACCCGCTCCTCGTAAGCAGCTGTGTCGGTCTCGATGGCTTCATGCTTCTTCTTGGCGGCCTCCACGGCTGCCAGGTCATACCCAAAGTTGTCCTGTCCCGTGTGGAGGAAAGCAGGTGGCTCAGTCAGGCTCCCCTTGGCCAGTCCCCAAGCACAGAGAAATGGCGGGTCCCTTCAGAACAACTGTTGGATGGGAAAGCCCGTCCGAGGGGGTGCATTCTGCTGTTTTTCTCAGCCTATCTTATCAAAGCCAAGTTCCAAAGACTAAATGTCTTACAAGAGCCTTTAAAAGAAGCTCATAATTTTATTCACTGTGCCATACACGTGGGTATGCCGTGTCTAAGTGACTGACCGAGCCCTTTTGCAGCCTGCTGGCACTCACTGCCCTGCCTTCAATGGACCTGCCCGATTCTGGGCAGGAAGGAGCTGCTTCTCACTTGGAAGCCATGCAGCTGTAAACAGATGGCTCACCCCCATGCTATCTAGGGTGCACGCACACTCTCCAATTCTCTCAGAATGCTGGCTTTCCCCTTCCTGGACATTTGAGTCCAAGCTCTAAATGGAAAGGAACAGATGCTCTTGTGGAGAATCAGCCCTGGGGTCAATTTTTGGCTAGTGAAATATGACGTGATCCTAGAGGTCAGAGTCCATGGAGAGTTCTTCCTCAAACGTGAATGCCGATTTACCCAGTCATGGGGAGCAGGGCCGCAAGGCCTGTGGAGAGGCTTATCCTGCTGCCACTGATAGGCCAGCTGGGGCTCCAGCCCAGCTCACTGCTGGGGCTCTGGAAAGCTTCTGCCTCCTGCCATCCCCAGTGTGTCCCCCACTACCTGAGCCACGAGGCGCTGGTTTTCATTGAGCCACGTCTCTCTCATGGCGGCCTTTCTGTCAAAGCGCCGGGCCAACTGCTCCAGCTTCTCCTGCCGAATGAGCTCCTCCCTCAGGGCCAGCTCCCGCCGATACTCAGCTTCCTCCAGGCTTTCCCAGGCCTGTGTGAGAAACACAGGAGAACTCTTGGGGCATAGGGGAACACGTAGGTTTGAGGGTTCTGTCTCTTTCACCCAACACGGAGTGATTTCAGGAATCTAGGCAGAGCCTAGACGAAAGTTCAGTCCATCTTTTGGCTACC
The DNA here is from genome assembly GCF_024362965.1 of Panthera pardus. Taxonomy (NCBI): domain Eukaryota; kingdom Metazoa; phylum Chordata; class Mammalia; order Carnivora; family Felidae; genus Panthera; species Panthera pardus. The sequence goes on from NW_026526810.1 coordinate 103,102,418, forward strand.
AAAGACTTGGGGAGCACTGGTCCTGACCTCGCAGTTCCTTCCTCCACTAAACCTGCCTTAGACTCTTGGCCTAATATAATGTTACTCGCCTCTGTGGGTGCTCAGTAAATTCTCACTGACTAAATGGCTACTTTCATTCTGTTAGGATGTCCAAGTGATGCTAAGCCTCCAAACCTCTGAAGTATCAGAAAGCATTTCCCTTCTAATTAGTTCATATTCATCCCATAGTCAGAGAAACTAAGCTATAAAACTGGCTCCAAGAATGGACTCTGGGCATCTGAACAGGGGGCTGAATTAATGGACAGTGAGTGGAGTCGGACCTCTCAGAACGAGGTTCAGAGAGCATTCCTAAACAGCCAACACGTGCAGTTAACAACACTACAGAAAGTGGCTTGGTTTAATCCTGTCCAGTAACCATTCCCTGTGCCCTTATCAGACACTCAGTCAACCCACTGGCAACGTGTAACGAAAACACCGCCATACCCGGTTGATGTCAGACACTAGTTTCCCATCGTGAGGTGTATACACTTTCTGATTGTTGGCTCTCATCCGGGACTGGATGGTAAACAGTAGGACTTCCAGATTACCCTTCTCCTGAAACCTGTTGAGAAAACAGAGGGAGGGAAATTAGTGTCAAGGTCCCCATATTTTTTGCTGAAGTCAAAATGGAACACTGGCATCTTGGAGCTGGGATAGCAAAGCATGTTTTCCTTAAAAACAAAAAGTAAAGAGGATGTGTAGGTTTACTTACCTGTTAAGAAATCTATCATACTCACTAACTGATCTGCTCGGGGTTGAGTCTTTATAACACAAACCAGAAAAAACACAACAGCCACCACAGTGTTTGCTTATCATTTGCTTCTACAGGGGAATGGCTAACTGGAGTATTCCAATAATTCCTGCAGATACCAAGCTTTACCAATTGACACAAAAAAACTCTTCCCTGTTCTGCAAATGATGAAGGCTTCTGACTAGCTCTTTAGTCAGCTTTTTACTGAGTAAGCCAAATAAACCTTAGAAGCCTCATTATCCATGTAAGAACATATTGTACTGAGAGCAACTTTCACTTGAGTACTAATGAACCAGCCCTCTGGACAAGTCCTAAAGGCCAGATGCATCTGAGTGGGGAGGAAAGACTGGGCTCCAGGATGGTAATAGGTATAGGAGATGAAAACTGACAGCGGGGCGAATGTCTGGAACCGAAGGTCTGAGCTCAAGGTAACTGGGTACTTTTACATTTCCGCATGTACACAAGTATCTACCTACTTCTGCATCCTCCACGTAGCAGTAGCAGTCGAAGACTGGCTATAAACAAGGTCCCTACCCTGAGGCAAGCCTGACAGAGCTGACCACTCAGTCACTTTAAGAGGGCTATAGCCCAGAGCACCATCTGCTCAGCCAAGAGACAGCACCCCTGTGGTGTACTGCCTGGTAGATGCACAGGGGATGTTATCTGTACTGGATTTAGGACTTTAAAAGTGGGTTAGTGTCAGGCCAGAAACCAGATGCTTGTTTACAGTACATTCTAGACTCCATGTCTCATCTCTGTTTGAGAGTCATGAATGAAGAGTGTGGGAGGTGAGGGGGAGGAACGAGGCAGAGGGCACCACCAGTGAGCTAGAAATCTGTTTCAGAAGAGCTGGACCAGCTAACAGCAGGTGAGATGGAATGCCCCCGTGTCTGTGCGTACCTGCATGCATGTTTTTATGGGTGTGTCTGTATGTGCACATATGGTTCTGTTTGTGCCTATGTATGCACACATGTGCACAGGCCCTGCATACACTGGGGTGAAGCAGGGGTCTCAAGAGGCAGGCTAAATGCTGTGTTGATGAGCAGTGACAGATGAGAGAGAAACAGGATGTACCTGACGACCAACAGGACCCCACACAGAAAGCTCTGGGGCTGAGAATACAGAGGTCATTATCAGATAGCAAAAGCATGGCTCAGTGCACAGAGGAGAGGAACATTCCAGCACAGGTTCTTTGAAGAGACTCAGAAGTCTGAGATTTCACTCCTGCTCCCCTTCAGGGATCTGGGAAAGTACTTTCTTTGGCTATGAGTTAAGGGTTACTCATCAGTGCCCATTTCCTACAGGCTGATGGCTTGGGAGCAGGGAGGCAGGGTGGGGATGAAGTAGATGACAGATGTGAAGCTCTCTAGTTTCTAGGATATACCTCCTGGATACACTTCTCAAGGCTCAGAGACTGGCTCTACCTTGGCAGTTTCTTAGCACTAATGTCCACCCTCCAAGTGCCAAGGCCCTTACTTGGGTGGCTTCTCCACGGTGCGGTAGGTGCTGAAGGCCTGGAGTTGTTGCTGGACGCCTGTCAGGGAGTTGGCAAACTTGCGGCTGTTCAGGACAGTGATGGTCTGCTCAATCCAGGTGAGCAGGTCAGAGGCCAGCCCACTGTACTTTTCAATCATCTTCTCAGTCTCAATGGCATGGTCAATTACCTAGGGAACCACTTTATTACTTATCCTTATCAGAAGAGCAATGACATCAATGAGGCCACCAATGGGGACCACAATGAAGGTGGTCCTCCTCTCCAAAACTGGAATGTTCCATGTTGGGTTTGTTCCCTGAGCCCAACAGCACTGCTAAGGCAGGAGGAATGGACTGAAAGTAGACTGGAAACATTACTAGGAAGCTAGCTGTGCTAGGGCTCAGGGGCAGCTCCACCCTACCCCTGACCCTGTAAAACACTAGTAAAGCTTGCTGTGCCAGGACAGCAGCTACTAGAAAGACCAAGGTCTCGTTTATTTTAAAATGCATTATTAGGAATCCAGGGTTTCTAGAGGCACTGTCTTCGCTAAATGCCAGACACACAAGAAGAATGAGAAATGTTCTCTGCCCTTGGGGAGCTGTGGACCAGCAGGGGAAAGGAATCTGGCATGAGGGTCCATACAGTGTGATGGGATCCTGATATACCACAGGAGCTAAGAGGCCCAGAACCACAATAAACTAATAAATAAAAGCCCATCGTGTTCCTGTGGAAATGTTCATGAGATTTGGGTGTGCCGGTGGAAGATGGGCTCAGAGCTGCAGGCTAGGACATCTTTCAGGACAGACCATCAAATTGCTTTGGAATTCAGCTTGGGAGCCATTAACTTGGCAATGTTTGGCTTCAGAGGAAGTTGGTGGGGAGTGATCTATAACCCCCCCCCCCCCCCACTGCAGCCAGGGCCTATACACAAAGCTCTTAGAGTAGAAAAGAAGCATCTCGGTGTGACAAACAGGGAAACGGGGGACACTCTGGTTATGAAACGGCTTTGTACCTTGCCGACACGCTTGCCCTCCACTGCCAGCACCTTCATCTTGGAGAAATAGTGATAAAATGCCACCACGTAGGTAATAATGGATTTTTCATCAGGGTTTTCTGTGAAGACATCTGCAAGAGGAAAGGGTGTGCTCGCAGAACCCAAATGGAAGCTGGAAATGTCAGGCTCAGAGGGCTTATCTCCCTGTTCCTATAGCATAAAATTCAACTACAGGACCCAAGTGACAAACAGAGGGGTGAGAATGAAAGAATAAGTGTTTGCAATTTTAGCGAGAGGATCAAATCCATATTAGGACCACAAATGATGAAAGAAGTAAAAAGAAGGATCCAAAGACTACAAGTGGGCCCCCAGTTGGGCCAGGCAAATGTGGGGAACCACCTTGGATCTGAAGAGCAGGCCTGGAGCAGAGCCCTGGCCCAGCCACTGTCCCCTCACTGTGTCCACGTCTGGCCCAGCACCAGGCCTAGACTCCTCCAGGTGCTCTGCCAGTTTGGGGCTCCCTCCAGCCTGAGCACTGGCTCCCATCACTGCCCATCACTGCCCATCACTGCCCATCACTGCAGCGGAGGACTGGAGCAGGTGTAGCTCACCTTCAGGGTCGAGGAGCGGGATGATGCCCAGCTGACGCTCAGCCACATCAAACGCATGCTCAAGGTTGTGTCGTGCATTGGAGTCCTTCAGCTTATCAAAGTCGATCAGGTCAGGCCTGGGGACAAGGCCAGGCTGTTCAAAGGGGAGTGGCCATGGCATCCCCCACCAAGAGGGCTGCCCCAGCACAAAGCAAGGATGCTGGGCAGAAGTCAAAGGAGACAGGAGCAGGAGGGGGCCAGCTGTGAACACTAGTACAAGGGGAGGGGGCAGTGGGCATGACTGAATTTCAGGGAGGCAGGGATGCTGAGGGTGAGAGAAGGCCCAGTGGAGAGAACATTCCTGGGAAGCTTGAACAGGAACCTACACGTTGAGTAAAATGTATCCAAACAGCCCAGGTGTTCTGCATTATTTCCAAAGCCCTCTCCTCCCCCTTACCGGTGTTTGTGTATCAGGGCGTTAAAGGCCAGGCCATCCTTCCAGCTGGAGGTGAAGTTGGTTACATTGACTTGGGGGTAGCTGCATCCAAAAGAAACAGTAAGACCTAAGAAATTGAATCTTTGGGGGTCTCAAAAAGTGTCCACACCTACAAAACTAATACACAAGAGAGAAATGTATCGATCCCTTCTTGAGCCCCTTCAACAACAGACAGCAGTTAAGTCACAAGAAGAGGCTCCTCCATAAGGGGGGCCCAAGAGACTCACACACCCAACAGACCCCAGACAGAGTCCGGCCCAGGCAACTCTGGAAAGGAATGCTGAATTTCAGGCCTCTAAGAATCAGGTCAGGATAAATTTTGAGTCAGTTACCCCAATGCTGTTACAGTTCTGGGTGATGATACGGGTGTTCCCTGGGTATGGCAGTACTTGGGGGAAGTAAGGGCATGGTGGGGAATGTAGTAATGAACTGATTCCCAGGGCATACCCTGCTGTCTTCATCTGACACCATAATAGCAATGCATCCTTGGCCGAGCGTGTCTCACGACCTTCCATTGTTTGGACAACAATGTCCTGAATCTAGGGGTGCAGGAACAAGAGAGGGAGGAATTAGATTTGCATCTGGCTCTGTGCCTTCCTTCTCTCCCTCCCTCTTTCTTCCTTCTTAGCCACCCATCTGCATTGCCAGCCCTGCAGCAACACCACAGCTTAAGGCCCTGCATCCCAGTGGCCCGTTTCTCTGCCTTAGTCAGCAGCACAGGACGGGGATGGCTTCCTCATGTTGGAGGAGACAGCTCTAACCTGATGACTAATGGGGTACTGAGAATAAACAAGATACCCCAAATCCTCCTCTGAGTAACAGTGCCCTACAAGGAACAACATGAATATTGAAAGGGACTGTATGTCTGATTAGTAGCTCCTCTCACCTTTCATTCTCTCCAATTCTGCCATTATTACTGCTTAACTATAAGCACCGACAGAGAGTGAAGTGGGATATCCAAGACCCCTTGGATGAGCTCTTCAGTCTGGGAATTGTGTGCTGTCTTCTTCCTCCCTGCCTTCCCTGCCTCAGGACTAGATTCTTTCTGTCCCATGTGGAAGGCCCTGCTTTCCTTCCCTTGCGCTTTCTCAACTTCCTTACAGATAATGAACCTTGAATTTCAGGGTGGGAAGAGAAAAGTTTCTGATTGAAAAACATAAAATAGATCTTCTGTATTGTTTTTGCAACTTGTGAATCAAACTATTTAAGAAAAACCAAAAAGTTACACATGTCGGGGGAAGGGGACAAAAGCAGATCTTGTGGTCAGATCTCTGCCCAGCTACTAGTTTCCATATTCTCCCTCAAAAGACTACACTGTTGACTGAACAGCTCACCTTGAGCTTCAGTGACCAGGCAATGTAGAGGACGGTCCCTTCTTCCTATAAACATTGTCCCACAAGACAGGTTTCTAGCCTCCCAGAATGTGCATACTCGTACTTCATTCACCATTTTATAAGATTCCTAAGCCCTATCTGGCCCCTTAAGGCTCCCTCCACTCCCTCTGCCCCCTTGGAACCCACCTGGAAGCGAAGGATGATGGTCCAGATGAGGCCCAGGACCAGGCGGTGGTTGCCATCCACAATGTCATGGGAGCCCATGTTTTCCAGGTGCACACGCTGCTCCTTGAGGAACTGCAGGGCTTTGTCCACGTTCTCCAGGCAGTGGATGCGCATCTTCCCCTTCGTGGGCTTTGGCTGAAGGACAGCATTGGCCCCATGGGCATGGAGGGACCTCACGGTCACCCCCAGAGATGGTTGCAGCCTAGACCAGTTCCTGCCATAAGCATCCACCCTCCACCCTCCTGGCCAAACTCCAACCCTCACGCTCACTGCTTGCCACTTTTCAACCCCATCCTTTCAGCAAAGTTCAGAGGCTCCCCCTTCCATGAGCATCCAGAGCTCTGCAATTGGGCTGTGTCAGTACAGTTCCAGGGTCTGAACAAAGCCTTCTGAGTATGTAATAAATGACATTCAAGAGCAGTAACACAACAGATAGTTAATTGAGCACTTACTATGTGCCAGGCACATTTCTAAGAACTATTTACTGTTGGTTGGTGATAAGAGTGGCTTTCTGTTTGGTGACTGATATAACAGGGTCTATGCCAGCATCCAGCCTCCTCCTCCATCCCTGAATGGCCCCAGCCAAAACTTAAGGGGACCACCCCTGAGGAGTAGCCACATCATGTGAAGGGTTCCCAGTGGTAACTCTTTCTAGTTGGCTTTCAATACAGTGTAAAAGGCAGCAGCCTGGAGTTGAAAAGGCAACAGAAGAATGTGGTACCTTTTCATTCAAACCCCAAGGATCTTAGTGCTTCATCAGGCACAGGTATCCTTTTATCCATGGGGGAAACAAGGCAAAGAAGATCCTGACTAATAGGCCCAAGGTCATAATGGAAGTCACTGAACAAAACACGAACCTTCATCTGGTTTTCCCTCAGAGACAACATTACTGCCAGGTGGGTTACAACTGAGAGGACATGTAATAAATTTCCACTTGTAAGAGTGACAGAACACACAGGAAAATATCTTCCATGCTTTCCTCTGGGTTCCAAGAAGGATGCAAATTTCTCCAACTGGGTAATAACCCATCTTAGCCTGCATGAGGCAACAGATGGTAGGTCCACTGCAGGCCAGCGACAGATGCCCAGGCCCCAGGTGGACAAAGTCAAGAGCTCTGCATGGCTTCTGGGAGAAGCATGAAGAGGTAGGAGTGGCCATTAGGCAATGAATTCTGAGTACAGGTCAGAGAACTCAGGAAGCCACATGGACATCTCACATCAGTAAGCAATGAAACCTCCCAAAAGAATAAGGAGAAACCTTGGAAGGCCATGAGAATTGGAGATACCCACAGACTATGTCTTTCCTGAAGAGGGGACACGGCACAACCACATGGTGCAGGGAAAGAGGCCACGACACAGAAAGGGGCTTTACCAGCATCTCTCCAGAGAGCACCTCCAGGAGCTTGATGAGCATCCGTCCATCCCGCAGATCCTTGTAGAGGTCAGTGATGCGACAGGGCACACGAGCCAGGTTTGAGTTCACCCATTTTGTGAAGGTCTTCTTCTGAACCACTTCCCGCTCATCTGAGTGGGGAGAAGAGCCTTGGGTGAGGTGCCCGGGGTGACAGTGTCAGTGTGCAATGTGACAAAGGGCTGAGGGGATTTCTTAATCCCAGGGTCCCCTGATCCCTGGTAGAGGAGGCTGAGGTACCTATTTCATCCCTTTCCTAGGAACATTGGCGGTCAGAGTGTAGCCTTTGGGCAACATGGGTCCATGGACTGGGGCAATGAAGAGATTACTTCTACTACCACATTCTATGCCCAGTGGCTAGGCATGCCTAATTCAGCCACCTGTTTTCCTGTGCCTGGCAGAATGCTCTGTCCCTTTGTACCAGTAAACTCAGATTTCAATGCCAGGTTCACCCGTCTACCCATCCAACAAACATTCCCTGCCTAGAATGGTCTCTCTGGCCCTTCCACTCCACCCCACCCCCTCCACCTAACTCCTATTTGTCCAGAAAGCTTTTGCCAACCCCTTGCCGGGGTTAGGCCTCCCCTTGTGTGCCCCACCCCCTGCATATACATTTCTCATTTAGGTCTTGCTTCACATTCATAGTTGGTGAAAGCCTGTCTCTCCTGCAAGCAAAGTCTGTCTGTCTATCTGGTTAACTTCTACAACCCGAAGGCCTAGCGCCCGCTACACGGTAGATATTCCAGAGCTGTACTGTATTGAGTGCACATTTACTCAGCTCCCGTTGGTGGAGGCTCATGCTAGGCCTGATAATACATAAAAGCAAAACCAACTGCCTGCCCTGAAGAAGATCCTGGTAGGCAGAGAAGAATGGTGAACAAGGCAAGTTGGAATGTATGATCCGCACAAGTTTAGGCATACAGGAGGTTTGGGTTGGGGGCCGTCCATTGCATTATGCTGCCTTTCTCACCCCCAGCATACCAGGCAGAGGTTCTCCCTCTTCAGACCTGAGAAGCTGACAGACATCCCTACTCGAAATCAGCATCAGCCCTAACTAGGCTTCTCGCTGCACCAGTTCAGGAGAGGTACCTCTTGGCACCTCTGTAAACCAGATTCTGGTAACCTGCACAGTTATGGCTGGGAGCCTTGAACAAGATGCTGGAGAGAGAGAAGCTGGGATAGCACAAAGAATGGGGGAGGAGCGGAAGACAGAAGAGTGGAAGAAAAGAGAAAGGGGGAGAAGAGGGAAGGAGGGTGTACCCTTGTTGTTGTCCCTAGTGAACAGTTTGTGACCACAGGCTTCGGGCGTTTCGGTGCAGGAGCTGGCTGGTCTGACAGTTGCAGAGGAAGCCTGGGGAGGGTGGGTGGGGGTTGGGCACAGCCAAGGCAACTCAGAGCAGCCTAGCCAGGAGAGATGTCAGCCCCTGGGGGCAGGCTTAATGTCCGTTCTGCTGAGCCCAAACCGTGGAAAGGTTGGCCTTTTAAATTATTAAATACCTGATTTAACAACAACAAAAAGAGAAGCCCCGCCAGCACGGCCTCAAGGGTATAATTTTGGCGGTTCCGGAGGCTCACAGCATCAAATTCCTTCCTATTGCACTGCTATTTTAGTGTGAGGAACTCAGACACATTATTCACTTATTCATTCATCCAGCCAATGTTTACTGCACAACCACTAGGTGCCAGGCTCTGGGGGAGATGGGGAATCAAGGACAGGAAAGACAGCCCCTTCCTTGAAGCAGACATACTCTGTTATAAATAAGATGGGCTCTGGAGTCCTATATGAAGAATTCAATGGCAGCCATCTAAATAAGACTTCCATGAAGAAGAAAAATACTACTACTGATTCTATGAGTCTCAGATAAATAAAAAATTAAAATGGCATCCATTCATACCAGGCCACTGGGCAAAGTTTCAGGTGAAAAAAACCCTCCTTACTCTTTTGCTGGCAAGTTAAACCACTTTCCTGATTTCAAGGATTGTTCAGTAAAATGTAACTAAAGTTTCAAAGATATATTGGACAAGAAGCAATTGCATTTATTCTGGGGCATGTTTGGGCTCAATAGAACCCGCCATGACCCCGTGATGCCTTCCCTAGAAACCAGAACTGTTTTGTTTTTAACTTTTTAATGTTTCTTCACTTTTGAGAGACAGAGAGAGAGCACGAGCAAGGGAGGGGCAGAGAGAGGCAGAGACATATAATCCGAAGCAGGCTCCAGGCTCTGAACTATCAGCAGAGCCCGATACAGGGCTTGGACCCACGAACCCATGAGATCATGACCTGAGCCGAAGTCAGATGCTTAACCAACTAAGCCACCCAGGTGCCCCTAAACCAGAGCTGTTCTTTAAGGGGCTAGCTCTTCTAACTGACGGAGCTTTGAGCAAGGGCTAAAATTTTTAGCCCCCTTAGAGAGAAGTGTGTCAAAAAACTTAAGTCCTTTCTTCATTTCTCCTTTTCCTGTTTTTAAGGATCCCAAAATTTCATCACATGGGTAACGAGACCCATTTATTTGTGGTTGGCGAAGGGTGAGGAAGTGCTTTTAGCTGGGGACATGGGATTTAATTCTCGGCTGCTGGGCTGGCACATATATTGGAACAGATATATCCTAAATTACCCTTAGGTCTCCCCAGTTTTCAACACACAAATGAAGCCTCGTAGACCCCAAAATGTTGGAGCCACAGGTTTAGAGCTCAGGCAGGCAGCTTCTTGGCTGCTTTTTCCTTGAAGACTGGGGTGAAATTGCCCAGAATCACCAGCACCCTGAAACACTCTGCAGTGTTGAGACATGGGAAGGATTCTGAGAGGCTAATGATGATCATAAGGAGAGAAAGCCCAGGAGTGGGGATTAATTTCCATTAGCTGTTTTGCTCTGGCTGCTCCACGTCGGCATGCTCAGCAAATTTACTCCCAGCATGCCCCAGGTGCCCATCAGAAGCCTTCCAAGTACAGGAGAGGCGGGTGGCCCAGGGCCAGCTGGGCTAGGAACCCCAGTGGTGTGGACAGGCTGGGGCAGTGGCCATGTATTGGGCCTGCTGTCCCCAGGGGGCCTGGGCCATCTTGCATGGACCCTCTGTGGAAAGGAGTCCTCAGCAAGGGCTGGCTAGGGGCCAGACCTCATTTCCAGACCCCTAACCCTTCCAGTGCAGGAAAGGGAACAAGTCTACCAGCATGGTCTGACTCAAAGCCACCAGAGCCTCAGAAAACCCTTGTGCCTTTGCTGCCCTCAAGGGTAGGGCCCTCCATTCCTGTCTGTTCTTCCTCTCCCTTTCCCTCCCAGGATGGGACCATCTTCAGTCCTTCCTACATGTCAGGGCTTCTCCTAGAAAACTCACCTTCTCTGACCAGCTGGCTAGAACAAGTGTCTGGATACTGTGACTGGGTGATCTTTCATTTACATTCCCTTTCCAAAGTTTGGTTTGAGGTCAAACAGACCCACAAAACTCAGACTCAAATATTTGTCCACTAATAAGTGAGTTTATAGTACCTGGCACACAGAAAGCTAGCCTAAATGTTACCATCACTCTTATCGTCACTACTACTACTATTTTTTTAGTTAAAAAAGTTTTTTAATCTTTATTTATAAGAGAGAGAGAAAGAGACAGAGAGACAGAGTGCCAGTGGGGGAGGAACAGAGAGGGAGACACAGAATCCGAAGCAGGCTCCAGGCTCCAAGCTGTCAGCACAAAGCCCGATATGGAGCTTGAACTCACGAACTGTGAGATCATGACCTGAGCCAAGTTGGACGCTTAACTGACTGAGCCACCCAGGCACCTAAGGACAGTTCATTTTAAAATGAACATACAAAAGCTGTCACAAGGTGACACTGGATTAGTTACCAGATAAATGGCACATACAGTAAATGGTCATGGGCCAAAGGGGAGAGAAGTCATTTCTAACTGGAGTAGGCAAGGGGGTTTCTCATAAAGAAAACCTCTTCGGACAGGTAGAGGAGGAGGGGAGCCAGGAAGAGAAGAGGAAGAGAGATATTCCCAGAGAGACATGGAAGGATGGAGTTTGTTCAGGGGCTGCTGACTAGCTACAGGTGAGAAGAAAATGTGTGAGGGGTGCCTGGGTGGTTCAGTTGGTTAAGTGTCCGACTTTGGCTCAGGTCATGAGCTCACGGTTCCTGAGTTCAAGCCCTGTGTTGGGCTCTCTGCTGTCAGCACAGAGCCCGCTTTCAGATCCTCTGTCTCCCCGCTCCCCACCCTCCTGCCTCTCTCCTGCTCATGCTCATCTGCTCTCTCTCTCTCTCTCAAAAATAAACATTAAAAAAAAAGAAGAAAATGTGTGGAAAATAGGTTTTAAAACCGAATATGGAAAGCCTTGAAAGAAAGGCCAAGAAGTTTAGATTTAATCCTAAAAGCAAAAGAAGCCACTGAAGGTATAGGAGGTTCATTTCCTGAATTACTAGTTTGTAAGGCCCTCAATGATAATAATAATAAAAAAAGTGTTTCAACTTAAAATGAAATGTGAAAATTTACATAAAGAAACACCTTTATATATTTTTAAAGGGATTCACAATATGTGCCCCATTTTAAAAAATGCTTATTTATTTTTGCGAGCGAGCAAGCAAGAGAACACGAACAAGCAGAGGAGGGGCAGAGAGAGAGGGAGACAGAGGATCTAAAGCAGGCTTCTTGCTGTCAGCACAGAGCCTGATGCGGGTCTTGAACTCACCAACTGTGAGATCGTGACCTGAGCCGAAGTCAGACACTTAACCGACTGAGCCACCCAGGTGCTCCAAGAACACCTTTTTAAAAGTCTCCTGAGGGGGGCGCCTGCGTGGCCCAGTCGGTTAAGCGACCGACTTCGGCTCGGGTCATGATCTCGCAGTCCATGAGTTTGAGCCCCGCGTCAGGCTCTGTGCTGACAGCTCAGATCCTGGAGCCTGTTTCGGATTCTGTGTCTCCCTCTCTCTGACCCTCCCCCGTTCATGCTCTGTCTCTCTCTGTCTCAAAAATAAATAAACGTTTAAAAAAATTAAAAAAAAAAGTCTCCTGAGGTGCACAAAAGATTTGAACAGGTGGCAAGGCACATCCAAGTCTTGACTAGGAAAACTCAATATGATAACGATGTCAGTTTACTCTAAATTCATTTACATATTGAATATTATTTTAAATATATTTAAATTATATACCTTAAATTTGGGGGGAAACTAGAGAAGCTATGAGAAAATGCACTGGAAAAACAAATAGCTAGGAAAATCCCAAAAAGAAGAGTAACAGACCTTCCCAGGCATTTTTTGTATCAGATAATAAAGCACAGTATAAAGGTACAATGATAAGACTGTGTGCTACTAGCATATGAAAAGACATATCGATGGAACAGAAGTAGTCCCAAGCACAGAGAGGCACTTGATAACTGATAAAGGTAGTTATTTCAAATAGAAAGGGGAAAAAAAAGATTATTGGGTAAGCGGTGTGGAAAAAATTAGATGCCATCCAGGAAAAATTAACTTATATTTATACCTCAATTCCAGGATAATTTCATTCAGATAAAAACTGAAAACGTAAAAATTAAATCATAAAAATACCAAAACCAATCATGGTTGAATGCTTTTGTTTTTGTTTTCTAATGATGCTGGTGTAGAAAAAGTCCTCCTAAATAGGACACAAAATTCAAAAGGTAGCAAATAAAAGATTGAAAGTTCAACTACATTAAAAAAAACCTTCAGTCAAAATTTCTGCTCCTATGAATTAAAATTAAAAAAAAAATTTGTGTGGGTTAGAATACCACAAGCAAAGTCACACAAATGACAAAGGATATTTGTAACTCACATCTTTCAAAGAGCCAATTCCTTTAGGATATAAAGAACATATACAAATTAATGAGGAAAAAGACCAACAATCTAATAGCAAAGTGGACACATGTATGTGAACAAAAAGTTAACAGAAAAACTGTAAAGTGGTCTTTAATGTGTAGAAAATTGTCCAAGCTATTCACAGAAGTACAAATTCAAAGTATAAACATACACATGAAATTTAATAAATGGCCCTTAATTAGTTTGGACAGATTAATTATAAAAGACATTTTTGAGACAACTGGGAAAATTTGAATATTAAGTGGGTTATTAGATTGTATTAGAGTTGATGTTAATTTTATTAAGTCTGCATTTTTGCCAGCACATAGCTGTAAGCTAGAGGTAAAGCTAGGGGTAATAGTAGTATTATAGTTAGGTGGGAAATGTTCTTGTTTTTCAGAGGTGCCTACTAAAGTATTGGGGTAAAATGTCATGGCAATCTTCAATTCACTTTAAAAATATGTCAACCCCTCAAATAGACAAGCAAATATGGTAAAAAAAAAAAAAAATAACAGTTGTTAAGTCTAGGTGAGGATTCGTTATACTTTCATCTCTATTTTTTTGTATGTTTGAAATTTTTCATACTAAAAGTCAAAAAGTACAACGAAAGTCCATCAAGACACTGCTTCATTTATCGGGTGGGCACAGATCAAAAAGTCTGATAAGATCCGGTGTTTGGTTAAGGGTGTGGGGAAAAAACATTCATATGTTGCTAGAGAAGTTATGAGGCAATTTGGCAAGACTGATCAGAATTATATATGCACACACTTTTGAACCCAGTAAATCCACTTCTAGGAATATATCCTCCCGACAAACATATATTTGGGAATTAATCTATATATAAGGTTATTCATTGCATTTTTAAAAATAGTGAAAGACTGGAAACAATGAAAATGTTCACCAATAGGAGACTGGTTAAATTAAAATTGTATGTCCATACAATAGAAAACTTAATTGTTGTAAAAAAAAAAATGAGGCTGTTTATGTATTAATACAAAACAATCTTCAACATATCTTGGGTGGAGGAAAACACATACAGCAATGTGTAGTAAAAAAAAGAAATAAAGGCTGGGAAGAAGAATAGACCGTTTGCTAATATATGCATAAAATACGCCTGGAAAGATGCATGGGAAATTGAGAACACTAATTATGGGAAAAGAACTAGGTATCTGAAGGACCAAGGTGGGAATAAAACATTTTTTGCCCTTTTATACATCTTTTGAGTTTTATCCCCTGGATGTATATGTTATTTATTCAATATAGAAATCTATTTTTCTTTTTCATAAGAAAATATTAAACTTTTTTTTCCTCCTCCTCCAAGATGGCCCAGTTCACTGTGTGTCCTGCTTCAGGGACTTTTCACGAGACAAAAATCACAAGCATGGTTAACCACCTGAGCCACAAGAAAGATGGAAGGGAGAGAGGGAGAAGGTTTATGAGTTGAGGAACACTTCCTACATCCCTTGAGAACAGAGCCCAGGAGGGAGGTCCATGGGTCCTGTGGGCAGGTTTCCCTCTGCCCCCTTGACCACCATGTAGCTACTCTCCCAGGTCTTGCCCTCTGAATATCCCCCACAGGTGTTTTAAAGCACAGACCTCTCCCCTGGGGTCAAGGTTCTTTCCCTTTCTTTCTTGTGTTCTACCTTCTCTAGGCTTCTTCTTGGCTCTTCCTTCTGCTTCCCTCCTCCCTTGGCGACAGCACGCCTGCCACTGGCCCCACCTACTCTGGTACCTGTTTCACTTCCTGACATCATGGGCACCCGGGAAGTTTGTTATCAAATTCCCCAGTGTTTTAAAAATAAAAGCCTATTACACATTGGCTGTTCTTAAGCCACATGGTTTAGTTGAAATAGTTTATCTTGGAACCTCAATTACCCAATTCTAGGCCCATTTATCTATTTCTGCCCTAGTTTCCTATAAAATTCCTTGCGTGCTTCATATCCCTCCCTCTTTTGTCTGTTAAAAATCTGCTGTCAAGACTAGAGAATAGCAGGGTGCCTGGCTGGCTTGGTCGGTAGAGCATGTGACTCTGGATCTCGAGGTTGTGAGTTTGAGCCCCACATTGGGTGTAGAGATTTCTCAAAAATAAAAGAAATCTTAAAAAATAAAAATAAAAAAGAATAGAGAACAGCAACCTAAATATTCAAAACAGGGGATTATATGATAATTTTGGTACATTTGTGAAGATACTAATAAGGTTGTAGAAGACCTTTCAATGGTAGGAAAGGATATTATAATACATATTAAGGAAAAATACAGATTTTAAAATAACACGTATAATATGACCCCAGTCTTGTAGAGCTATATCCATTTAAAAACAAAATCTTAAGCTAGATATTGTTATAGCTGAGTGGTAAGACTGTGGGTGCCTTTTCTTTTTGCTTATCTGTAGTTTCCAAAATTTCTGCAATGAACATGTATTACTTTGATAATAAGAAACAGCAAATATCATGAAGAAAAATCAGATATGAAGCTCATAAATCCTGAGGAATAAATGACTGATGAAATGTTTAAAAATGTGTTGTGTTTTTTTTTTTTTTCCAGAAGCCTGCATTTTTACCAGCATGTAGCCCTAAGGTATAGGTAAAGCTGGTGGTCAGAAAGACAAAAGGGAGAAAAGGCACCATAGGAGGCCCATGGATCACTGGCCTGGGTCTGAAAACAATCATTTAATCCTTTGTAGGTTTACAGCTTGGGATTTCTCCACTTCTCATGTCAGGAAGCCAAGAGCTTAAGGAACCTGAATGAGTGATGCTTTAACTCCCATGAACTTGTGACAACATTGAAGATACAGATGCTAATCCCATGAAGCCTAGCACAGGGGCAGACCCTGAGAGACACATCATAAATGATGCTGGTGGCACAAATTCTACCCTACAGTTTAGCTTGGAGAGGAATTTTTTCTTTCAACCAACCAGCTTTCATCACACTAGCATTGTGAACAGCTAGAGCAGGATTCCCCTACATACAAGATTTAAAACTTAGCTAGCGTTGGTTCTAAGCGAGAACTTTAGGATGCTTACTACATGTCTGCAAAGGCAAGCACAAAGTGCATAAGACTGACTTTAAAAGTGGGCAGAGTTGAACACTAAGATGCTGGTTAACTAGACTGGGGTACGTTAATACAAAGGAAGACTATACAGCCATGAAGATGATAATCTATATGTTTGCATGAAATGATATTCACAATATAGTGCTCAGTGACAAAAATTCTAAGATTACAGTATTATAGATAGCATTTTAATATTATACATATATACACGCAGTCATATTTATAGGCTTGTAAAATATCTATATGGGTCATTAACAATGTCCCCAGTTTTCTCTTTTTTCTCTATTTTTCTAATCTTCTCTATACTAAATATATTTTGTGTAACAAAAATATTTGAAGATATATTTTTTAATGTTTATTTATTTTTTAGAGAGAGAGAGACAGCATGAGCAGAGGAGGGGCAGAGAGAGAGGGAGACACAGAATGTGAAGCAGGCTCAAGGCTCTGAGCTGTTAGCACAGAGCCTGATGTGGGGCTCAAACTCACGGACCATGAGAGCCTGACCTGAGCAGAAGTAGGATGCTTAACTGACTGAGCCATCCAGGTGCCCCTCACCTTATTGTTTTTTAAATAAAATAGGGTCTTTATATATAGTAGGAAAAGAAAACAAGTTATCAGAGGCCAGTTTAAATTTAAAAAAATGTTTTTGAAGAAGGCTAGTTTTGATCTGAGGTTTGAAGATGATCATGGTTTTAGAATGACAGAGAAGAAAGGGGGGGGGGTCTTGCTCAAAGCCCTCAAGATGGAAACTGGCAAATCTGTATGTGTGTGCACACAGGTGTGCAAGTTTGGGGGGTGAGGGTGAAAAGCAATGAACTTCCCCAGAGTAAAGAAGTTGAAGGACAGTCTAGGGAATCTGAACTCTACACTTCAGGTAAAGAAAAGCCTAGAGGTTCTTAAGTAAAGCAACACCTCACTAAAATCTGCTAGAGGACAATGCTTCTAACTTCCCTGTGTAAATGGGATTCAATGAGGAGAGGTCAAGGCACCAGCTTGGAGGCAGCTGCAGAAGTCTCTGCTTGAGGTGACATGGCCCCAGCTGACATGTGAACCATGGAAGTGAAATGACCAGAGCTGATCTGGACAACCACAGAACAAGGGTCTGCTGGCCCACAGCAGGTGAGAATATTCAGAGGCTGTAAGACAGAAGTAAAAAGGAATTCAGGATTTTGATCAAAGAGGCTTAAGAGGCTGGTGGTGGAAGGAAAATGAGAAGAGAGGTCTTGGGTGGGATGCAGAGGAGGAGGCAATGCAGGTCTGAAGGACTTTCAAGAAAGCCCAAGTGCTGTAGCCCCAATGGCACTGGGATGATTTTATGATTTTATTATTATTTCTAAGTTTATTTATTTTTAAGAGAGAGAAAGAGTGTGAGCAGGGAGAGGCAGAGAGGGAGACAGAGGATCTGAAGCAGGTTCCATGCTAACAGTATAGAGTTCAACGTAAGGCTTGAACTCACGAACTGTAAGATCATGACCCGAGGTGAACGCTTAACCGACTGAGCCACCCAGGCACCCCAGCAGCAGGATGATTTCAAATCCCTGGGATTCTGTCCTGGCACTTTCTGCTCTACCTCTCCCCTCATCTGTATAAGTGGCATGGTGATACCTATCCCCTGCTTACTTCAGAGTGGTTAAGGGTCAGTTAGATCATCTGGATAGAAAGCACCAGGTATTGTCATGCATGCAGGTGGTGGTCGCAGGGAGAGATTACATTCACTTAGAACACAAGGCCACAGAAGTTGACATGGTCCAGGACTCAGTTTTAACCTACACTTTATTGAGGAGAGAGAATTTCTGGAGAATCTACTGATTTGCTAAAAATCATTGATTCCCTTTCCCTAAGCCAGGAACCAAAGCTCCGTGGTTCAGGGTGGAAGTATGTGGTCAGCGCTACCATAACAGGAGGCTTCTTCCCAGGCTGCCAGAGGTGGAAAGGCCTTGTGTGCATCATCTGGTTTGAGCCTCTTGTTTTACAGGTGAGGAGCAGAAAAGCGACTTGGCCAAGGTCACCTAACTTGGGAAAGCCCACGATAGCTACAGGAGAGGCCAGAAGAATGATAATGTGAGGATGGACCACTTCTCTCTGTCAATGGCCACCAAGCTGGCTCACACTGCCGTCTTCTCTCTCCCAGACTTTTGCATAGTCTCCCCACAACCTGTTGCCCCCACTGAAGTCAGAGTGACTTTTAAAAACCCAAATGTAAGCATGCCACTTCCCTGTCAGAGCACTTTGATGGGTGTGGGAGTGGCTCCATCCTTCTGGTCCTCTACTGAAGGCCACAGATCCTGTCTTGAGAGCCTACAGCTCTCCCTGCTACAGCTCCCACCCTTTGACCCTTCAACCCTGCCACCCCTTTGCAAATAATCTCCTTAAAAAACTCTTCAGCCACCCCTTTTGAGTTTCCTACTGCTTCCTGCCAGGACCCTGAAGATACCAATGGCCTGTAAGTCCCTGTGATGTGGCTCCTGCCTGCCCCTCCCATCTCCACCCACCCTTCTCCCCATGTGCTCACTCCAACAAGCCCTACTCCTCCTTGGATCAGTTATAGGCTGTAGGTTATATTAGAAACTCCTAATTCTCAACAAATCCTCATGGAATTTATCATAATTTGCCAACATGCATGTATGTCTATATGTACAGAAACACATGTGTTTGTATTTGATCCACTTCCTTCTCGCTAGACTATAAAATGAGATCCCCTGTTGATCTGGTTTCCAGAGTTTGAAGGCTAAAGGGTTTGGAGGCAAAATGCTCCTAGAGACTCAACTGCTACCAGCTTCCTTGCCATTCTCTCTCAGTGACACAATAAAAAAGGAAAATGAACAATTGCTACAGATGCTTGGAAACAACACTCCTGGCACCTCTTCAGTCAAGCAGCATGCAGAGAGCGCCCAGTTGGAGAAGGGGAAAATGGATGCCGGCTGCTCTGGGAGCCATGAGCACAGTAAGGCCTGGTGTCACAGCCTGCCCTTGGGAATGAAGCCAACAGCCCACAGGAATGTCCCAAAGATGGAGGAGGCTATTACCATGGCTCACTCAGACTGCACTGCATGGGGAGGGGAGAGTCTTATTATTAACCTCAGTGTATTAATATTTGAAAAGCATCTTCACAATGATAGATAGCAGTCACCCAGAGAATTGGAACAGCCTTGGTTCTGCAAAGTGTTTTCAAAGAGGAAGAACAGCTTTTATCAAGAGGGAAGAGAGGACAGTGGGAGAAAGTGTTATGTCCTGGGCTGGGGAAACTGCCTTGGACCACGGCACACTGCCTCTCCTGTGGATCTGTCTGCACAGGTAACTAGCAGGTTTATCTGAACAGTGGCCTGTCTCAGGAAAGCGGGTGGGGGTGGAACTCATAATGGCTGACCTCCGAGGAAAAGCTGCTGAGCCAATTATTTTTTTTTCTGACAGTACACTAAAATGATTGTTGCTGATTATACATATTTCCATGAATAGTATGTCTCCCCAATATATAGTTTCTACATAGAACTCCATTTCGTGTTTTGAAATTAGAGAAGAAAACATTAAAAAAAACCCCTCATTAATGATGCCACCTTTGTTCTCACAGGTAGCTTAACAGAGATATTCAGACCATTAACACCTGATGCCTTGGTCTCCAACAGCTACATCTGAACTTGTCAACTTAGTAGGCTGCCAAGAAGCTGCTGAATCCCCACTCCTGTACCTTCCCCACCCTGCCCGCCACATACTGTGGTGAAATCCTGCTCTCTGAAAGAAATCATTCACCCTCTGGACACAAAGCCCTTCTCAGGAAACTGGGACACCTGGAATCAGTGTCATCCTGGTGCCGGTGGAGAAACAGGCCAAGCATGACCTTTTGCCACCAAAGTCAGGAATCAGCCGATACTACCTTCTCTGTGAAGTTTCCAAGGAGCCAACGTGGGTGGGAAGGGAGCGGCAGGGTCTGAAGGCACCTGTCCTAAGGCTCTGATGGAACATCTGCCAGTCACAGAACTTAACCTTGGGGCCTGGGCAAAGTGGGTCTGGAAGATGTTCAAGGTTCAAAATGGCAGCAACTCTGTGCTTCAGAGCACAGGGACATAGCCTGCTATGCACCTGCTGCCCTGTTGTGTCCTCTGAATTGTCTTCAACCAACCTCACCACTTGACCTCATCTCCAATCTAGTAAGAAGGCAAAGACAGAATGCAGAAAGGAAAGGCATTTCTAGTTTGAAGCATCACTTGGATTCTGACTTAAAGGCAAAGCCAGAGTGGGCTACACAATTTTGTGCACTTTGTTTTAAAAGAATGGCTCTGGGGGTGCCTGGGTGACTCAGTTGGTTGAGTGTCGGACTCTTGATTTTGGCTCAGGTCATGAGATTGAGCCCCACGTAGGGCTCTGTGCTGCTAGTGTGGAGCCTGCTTGGGATTCTCCCTCTTTCTCTCTCTCTGCCCCTCCCCTGCTCATACGTGTGCACACTCTCTTGCTCTCTCAAAATAAACATAAAAAAATAAACCAACAAAAAGTGTTCAAAGGATGGCTCTGTGTTAAATGGGCCACAGAAGATGATGAAGGACACATTGAGCCCTCTCCTCACAGATCGTCTCAAGAGTCCCTGCATTGCTCTCTGTACCATGACCTTCCAGATGCCTCTGTGCTCTGAGGAGCTGGAAGTCATGCAGTAGGTGGCACTTGGGATGCCCAGATTTCAACGTGAGTGCATGGGTAAGGCAGGGGAGGCCAGGGCACAAGGTTTTATCTTTTGGGGGCATCTTTCTGTTGCATTCCTCCTCTGCCACTTGGGCCACACCTGCCCCAAGTCACTGGGGTACACAGCCAGGTGCAAGAGGGTACACGTGCAGGCAGAGGACCCTTCTGGGATGAGGAGAGAGAGCACCAAGGGCAGGCATTCTGGCTGGTAAATTCCCTGCAGCCTGCAGTGCTTCATCCCTCATCCAGACAGCCACAAATGTTTACCAAATGGCTCCCAGTATGAAAAGGGGGGAGGACAGGAAAAGGGGTGTGAGTGAAGATGAGGGTGGCTCTAGGAGACACTGGAAGCCTTTCTACCAAAACCTGAAGGCTAGAACTGCTTGGAGGGATTAGAAGGTGAGCTTTTCAACTGCTTCCCTTCCTCTAATCTTTCAAAGCAGGTCCTAAACGTAGGAAGGTACCAAAGGCAGTCATCAAAGCAGAGAACGGCCCCTGTTCAGGAAGAAGCCTCAGGGTGACCCATCACTTAACCTCCTCGAGTGCTGCCAGCTTTAGAGCCTGACACTGAGAGCTAACATCTGCCAGGGACCTACTGGGCAAATATTCCTGCTGGGCCCCCACCCTTTCCCTGGGCACTGCCGAGGTCAAATCCATCCCCTATTTGCAGGAGCCTTCTGCAGCACTTTCCTGCCCACCTCCCCCTTCATTTCAGTCAGGCTGACCCACAGTGTCAAATCCACAGTGATTCATTTGGAGAGAGGTCAGGTATTTGTATACCAATGTGGCAGTTTCCACACGGAATAACCAGATGGTTTGTTTATTTCAGTCCAGGGAGGAAGAGCTGGGAATTATTTGAAAGGCAAAATAGGGAGTATTTCCTCTGGAGCTGAGAGGAAGTTGACTTAAGGGGCAGAAAAAAACGGAGTCCTGTTAACCAACTGCAAGATTTCTAACCACAGGTCACTATGTGGAGAAGGACCCAGAGAAGCCACACCCGGAAGGACATCTAACCAGCCTCATCATCCTTTGGTTTCTTGGTCCTTCCAGGTCACCCAGCTGATGGCAGAGACACAGCTGGGATCTTGGCTGGGCAGCCTTAAAGAGAAAGATCTACACAGCATGGGGCTTCATCCCTGTGGGCACTGGGTCTCTGGAGACCGAGCCAAAAGCCGCAACACAAGCATTAGTGGAGTTTCCCCTGGTCCCTGGCTCCTTCTTCCAACCCTGGCCTTCAGAAACAAAGGAGGGTGGGGTTAAGAAGGAAGAAACTGGCCCTGGAACAGGTCAGGATAACTGGAACTGTGACTGATGATCATGAATGTCTGAAGTTAAAAGAAGGGACAGAAAGATATTACTAAGATTTCCTGTAAATACTAACATTCACCTAGTATTTTATTACTAATAAAAAACTTTCATAAACTTTATCTTACTTGATCTTCACAAGACCCTTGGGAAAGAACTACTGTCCCCATTTTATAAAACAGGAAATTGATTCAACCATCCTCCATACTAGTAGCATTAGAGGGGACAGTAATGCCTTCCTTGCCATCATGTGCTTAGGTGTGGGGGAGTGGCTGTGGAGAATGCAGAAATGATAGGAACTAGAGGTGCTTCTGCTTCCTCAGCCTCTTTGGAAAGGCTGCCAAGGCAGCCCCAAAGACAACACTGAAGAGAAAAACATCCAGAAGTTAAAACTGAGGGAGACAGACAGCCCCTTTCTCTGCTCTGTCTACCCACTAGAACGGGTCCATCTGACCTCTCTACTTTGGACGCTCCCACAGCTTTCGCTTATCCCACAGCTCACTCAGAGTGGACTCTCAGTAAAGTCAGTAGACTGACTTAGGTTTCTGTTTGTTTTTTAAAACCCTGAATGGATCCTAAACTTCCATGGTTACTTGTTAGCCAGATGTTCTAAATTGTTAAGGTCCAGGCATGTAAGTCTATATGCTCGGTGGTCCCCCTCTCCCCTGGGGGTAATTCAGATTCTCTGGTAGACGAGATGCAAACTCTTGGTGAGACACAGGCAGGGCTGTGGAACTTTTTTCTCCAGTAACCTGATCAACTTACTTTCACCAGTTTTCTAACCTGATCAGACCTGGCTGCCATTCATATAGTCCAACTGGATAAAGTTGTACCCCACCTGCTTGTCAAGATCCCATGCACCCTTCAATTCCTGAGGGCCTTCTCCACAAATGAGTCCCCGATTCCTGAGTCTCCTCCTTTGCTCTCTCATTGCTATTTAATTATATGCCTTTCCTACAGTTCTTCTCTAATTGTACTTGTGCTAATTCATTATGAACATTGTTCATTTCCCTAGTGGATCATAAACTACTACTTACAGACAGATACTGTGTTGAATTCATCTCCGTGGTTTTCTCTGTCTGGTCATGGGGTTAGCTTTATACATAGTAGGGGTACAATAAATAACTATTAAAATGGAATTTTCCTCGGTTTCTTAAAAAATAGGGTATCTGTAAAACATATCAAAGGATCCCTGCACAAAGACAGTCCCACTCCTCATACTGTCCTTTGACAAGACATATGGAAAATGGAACCCCTCTCCCTCCACCTCTATCACCAGGGTCAATGTAGTCAGGCCCAGCTGGCACGCAGATAGAAAAAAGGTAAAACCAGACTGGCAAGACAAGGGTTCCTAGTTTGCTTATTTAAAGAGGTTAAGATTACATAAGCAAAGCAAGGAATGAATTAGTGCTATTATCTGTCCTCAAGGGAAACCAAGGAAGGAATTTTTAAGGGTAGGGAATGCAGAGGAGGGGGTGAAGGAAGAAGAAAGGGAGTGTCTCACAAGAACAAGAACACAAAAGCTGATCGCTGAGATGTGAATGGATTCCCCATCATGACAAGGGAATGAGACACCCCATTCCTTTTAGTGTAAGGTAAGCCCAGCTACTCCTAAGGTGAAAGGTCACTATGGTTCCCCTGCTCATGACTCAAGGTTAGCTGAAGTTGGAGGCATCTGAGAGCAGAGTGGAGGGAGAGAAGGTAGAAGAATACTACTAGAAAATTCAGATAGGGCCACTAAGTGATGATGGTACACTGGGAGAATCGCTCCAGAAAGTGCTTATGGGCGAGTCTGGGTTCTTCTTACAAGGTGAAGATGGGGAAAGAAGTCTGATTTGGGTTAATAACTGGTGGAGCAGATGATGGAATCTACCCCCAGCCCTCCCACCCACACGCTATCCCACAGAACTCAAACTTTCTTTATTGGCCAAGGACTTAGTGTCCGAATATAGCTACCCTGGGCCAGGCTCCAGGGAAGCAGTGGTCACAGGGGTTGGCGGGAGAAGAAAAAAAAAAAATCCCAAGAATCATATCCCAGCCAGCAGGGGGAGGACAAACTATTTCTGCTGGAGATTTAAGATCTCCCCCTCCCTCCCCTTCTCTCTCTCTCTCTCTCTGTCACACACACACACACACACACACACACACACACACACACACACACACACACATGCACACACACAGAAATCTACTATGAATCTAAGTAAAAATCTAATTCCAGTTTAAGGATAAGAGGTTTAGTCTAGAAAATCCTGCTTCCTGAGCCAGTGTGGGGAGGATGTTACCTGTTCTCAATGTCCTATCAAATCACACTTTTCTTTTAGGACAACAGAGAGGAGGATGATAATTTCTCTATCCAGAACCAGGCAGGAGATTGAGGTGCATAATGAAGCTGCACACCCCTCTGCCTGGCCATCCAGCCCCTCAGACACTCCTTTGCCCAGACTCTCTCTCAGTTCTCACTTTGGCCACAGGTCACTCAGGACAGAGGCAGAGGGCAGGGCCCACCTGGCACCACCTCCCACCTGGGATGAACTAGGGCATGCCTGGGAGCCTCTGCTCCCTCCCAACAGGGCCAAGTCTCCCTGAGCCACACAGCCATGTCTCCATCACCTCCTGCCAGGGCTCACGCCAATGCACGCAGAAGGCTGGCCACAGGCAGGGAGGGGACTGAACCTTGGGACTATGAGACCGGCTTCTCTAACCCCCATGGCCCCAAATGGTACCTGCCAAGGCCTTGATCCGGGACCTCTCAAAGAGCCTGGCTGAGCTGTTGTCATTATCCAGCTCATCGTCCGGGGCATCCCAGCGGGCATTGATCCGGCTGTACGGTGGCTGGTTGCCCACGTTTTCAAACTCCGTGGCCGATGTCATGTCAGCAGGCTCTCAGCAGTTGTGCCTGCCTCAGTCTTCATGGAAGGGTCCCTAGGGGGGAACAGCAACACAGTCAGAGGGTTAGCTACCTCCCCCTTGGACTTTTTCTCAGGGGAAACTTATTCGGAGCATCCAGCAGGGGTAGGTCCTTGTAGGAGGAGCACACCGTGCCATCTGCCGGGCCATGCTTCCCACCTGGGGTCTCTGGGTTATAGAATATTGCAGCAGCAGCAGTCGCCGCCGCCGCCACACTGTAACGGCGACAGTGGCGGCAGGGATGGAGAGCTGCAAGCAGAAAGGGTCAGGACGGCCAGCAGGTGGAGACGTCAGTCGCAGCAAGCCCGCTTCCTCCAAACCTGCGGCTGAGGCAGCTGTGGAAGCTTGGGAGCTGGAGAGGGGAGGCTCTCCTGGGAGCCAGGGGATGGGCGGGGTGGGGGATGGGGGTGGGGTGGGGAGAAGAGCAGCTCAACCCTGTGGACTGGACCAGGACCAAACCTGGACAGGAAGGAGAGGTGAAAAGTTGGAAGTTGGCTGAGTCCCACTCAAACGTGAATCAGTGGGGAGAGAGATGAACAGGAGATGCCACTGATGCCACCAGCCCCAGCAGCTGTGCTGGGGAAAGTATACTCCTCTCAGAGGCTGCCCAAGATCCCTCCCAGAGCTTTCCCAGCAACAAATATTTAGAAAGCTGAGCTCTTGGTTTTACCTTCTCTGAAGTGCAATCAGGTGCGTGGACAAGGTTGAATCCCAAGACAGACCGAGGCGCCCAGATGAGACTGCTGTCCTATCAAGGCTGTCAGCACGATGGTGGGGGTGGTGGCGAAGGGCTCCCACGGACAGCGGAGCTGTGCGTGTTCATCTATGCAAGGCACATGGGCATCAGGAGCACTGTGTTCTTACTTGCCTGTCATTTATCATGTTTGCTCATTCATTCATGATTGACTAAAATATGTACCAAGACCCAACTAGAGGGCAGACACTATGCGAGGCAATTCTGAGTAAGACAAGAGGTGCCCTGTCCTCATAGAATTTATATTCTGGCCGTAAGGCACCCAGTGAAATAAGCAATTATAGTAAGGTGTGCTGTGTGCCACCGCTGGGAAAGAATAGGGAATTGTGGGGTCTCATGGCAGGGCTGGATGTCAGGATAAGGGAAGCATAAGGTGGTTCCCAAAGGAAGCTCAGAAACATTCCGTGAAGGGATAAAGGGGCAAGTCCAAACAAACGGTATAAAGAGCAAGTGCAGGGTTCTGAAGGTGAGAAAGACCGTGGCAAAATTTAGGAAACTTACAACGTAACTAGAGGGTGAGGGCAGAGTCAGGGAGACAAGGGAGATGGGAGACTAGAGGTGCAAGGCTAGGGCCTGAATGTTGTGGGCTTTTGGAAAATGACTGTCTTTCATTCAGCCTTAATTTCCTCTCCAGTACCTGCCATTCAGGCATCTCCCCAGGGAACTAAAGGGATTCCAAGATCAAGTCTATAAGATAGGACAGGGAGCCCAGAGCCTTCATATCCAAGAGAACAAAATGGGGTGGGGAGGCCATGAGGCAGACAAATGACAAGTGTGGACAACCAGTGAGCTGTGAAGTAAGCCACTTCCTCTATGAATGTGTGCACACTCACACATTCGTATACATACACCCCAGCACACACACCGGTACTGATATCCCACACACACACACAAACAGATGCATGTTTGATGAAGAAATGATGCAAGCTCACCAATCCAAGTGTAAATGCAGTGCTGTCGCCCTTATTTTTCAGACACAGAATCACTCCAGACTCCTTTTTCCCCAGTCCAATTAATCAATCCCACCACATCCCTTCCAGGTAAGACAGGAGCCAGAATTATCCATCTTAATTGCACAAGGAAGAAAACGAAGGCCTAACACAGGATGAGGGCTCCCCAAGGTCATCTAGGGAATTACTGCTATGGCTAGGGCTAACGGCCAGGCTGTAGCCTGATTCCTCCCCTTCTACCAGGCAGATTTTTAGGGAAGCAGATTCGATTTAGGTGAGAGAAGAACATGGCACACGGGGACAGAAGGTATTCCCCAGTGTCCAGGACTTGACAAAGGTGTTTGCTTCTCAGGGAAGGGGAGATATAAGGTGGGGAAGCCAGTCATGACTCCAAACAAAGCATGCCCTGCAATTCCAGGCCTGTGCCCAGGAAGACCCTCATCCCTTACACAGCCTGTCATCTTCCACAAATGGACACACGAGTTCCATGGCTGAGATTTCTCACTCAACTGCTTGGGCAAAGAGAGCTGGGAAGGACTCCATCCCCCCCATGCCTTCCCCCCAACCCCTGCTTCCCTGAAGGGGAGTGACTGCTGGCTCCCAGCTCCAAGCAGGACAGAGACTGACAGGCTGACCACCTCCTGCTGGCCTGCAAGCCTGTCCAGTGGCCCCTGAGAAGGGCCGAGCTGCCAGACGCAGGAGGTGAGGTAAGATCAGATCCCGCTTGCAGGAGGTAACCGGACCCTGGCTCTCCTTCTTGTCTTAGGCTATTTTTAAGAGCGGCTGAGAGAGGCCCAGGCCATGGGCTGGTGGAGGGCGGGGGGGGGGGGTGGGGTGGGGGGGGTGGGGTGGTGGTCAGTGAGATTACCTTTGCCATGGCTCCGTAAATAAGTCTGCCCCAGAAAGATGAGCCTGAGCAGGCACACCAGCAGGCCCAGCATTCAAGACAAGATTGATGGCCCTGGGTGCAGAAGAACAGCCACTAGACAGCAATTCATCCTGCTTAAAAACGCCATGCCTCCTGCCACCGTGGCTCAGAGAAGGGAGCGGTCAGGCAGCGGCTTGGCAGGGAATGTGATAAAACTCACATTTATGTCTAAATACACAAGTCTAGGGTTTGGGGTGAGGGGGTTGTTTTGTTTTTAGGAGGTCAGGTCCTCGAAGGCAACCACCAAGGAAAAAAGATGCAGAAATGAAAGGGAAGCCCTCTTCCTCTTGCCCCATAGCTGTGCCCACCCCGGTGGCCTGCCCAGATGGCGTCCCTTCAGAGCCAAGGGAGGCGGGGGTAGTGTGCTCGGTGGTTTAGCAAGGGGAGAATCTCACAGAATCAGGTGTGAGAGGCAGAAGAGAAGAAAATCTTAAAATGGGAAAGCTACAGATGGTTATTCCAGGAACACAAAAGCAGAAACAAAACCCCAAACAAGGCCTGGAAGGTCATGGAAATGACAAGTTGGTATCTGAGGGGAACCTGAGGGTCAGGTAATCCGGTCACATTTTTTAGGATATAAGTCATCTATGCATCTAGAATGGGCCTCCATTAAGTATGAAAGACAGCAAGCACCTGGCTAACATTAGACCTTAAGCTGCACCTCACCCCACTGCCAGCAAACCCAGGAGAAAGGACATAAGTAGCTCCTTGTCATTTTACTCCCCAGTTCACCCTCAAGTTCCTAAGAAGCTTCTCCCAACCCACCAGACCCTTGTCAAAGCGGAGGTGGGGCTTCTCTGGCCTGTGTGACTCTGCCTGGGAAAGCCCACCTTCCCTGTCCATTTGCCTATCACAGTGGGGCAGGCCTGTCTCCCAATGTGCAGTCCAGAGGCTCGCCCTCACCTGCTGAACTTCTGCCACTAAGGCCAGGTTATATTTTGATCAGCATGGGTTCCTAGAAGACTTGCCCACAGCTCAGAACGGAAAAGCTCATCGGATCGTACAGGGCACTCACTCACAGAAGGAGTGCCTGCTTGGTAAATGGATTTCACAATATCACCGCCACAGCTCATAGCTCCACCCTTCACATTGTGCCCAGGACCTCATCCGCTTCCGAGATCGGGTGTTAGTCTCAGAATCTCAGCCTCACATGCTATGCCCAGGTAATCCCTGGGGCAGCTGGGACCCCAGCAAGTGGCAGCAGTGACAACAGCAGCAGCAGCTGCTTCTCCCCCCGCCTGCAGGGTGCTGCCGGAGCCCTAGCTAGAGCTCGCTTCAGGCTTCCTGCAGCACTGAGCAGGAGGCTGGATGCACTGCCCTTTTCTTCCCCACCCCATCTCCTCTTCCCTGGCTGCTTAGATGAGAAGCAATAAAGCCCAAAGGTCTACTTCAGGAGTGGGAAATGGGGGAGGGGAGAACACAGGGTGATGCTGTTCTTCCTTCACAGGGTCACAAGTCACAGGCTGTTGCAAAGGCTTAGATGGAGTCTTCCTTAAACAGAGAATTTGAACCCATTCTACCTTTAACTTTCCTTCTAGTTTTAAGGTTGGACTTTTCACTTGCTTCCTATTTTGTCCTGCCCCTTGATGCTATGCCAAACCTGCTTTTAACATATTTTGATACTATGGCAATCCAGGTCAGGAGATTAAATCCTGAAGTCTCCCTGGTAACTTTCCTGCCAGTGCATTTACTAAAACAGAACACCCTCCTACTCCATCTGATCATAATCTCACTGCATATTCCCAGATACCTTAAAGAGCAAATACATACTAAAACAGCGTGAGAACCAATGAGACGCCCAGTACAGAGTACACTAAATCTATCTTAAACCTTAATCTCCTCCCACCCCCAAGCTCTAGTCTAGCACCTCCAACTGTCTACCAGATATCACTACCTAAAAATTATAGCTCAGTCTCAATATGGGTAAGTCTGAGAACATGGCTCCTATGACAGAACAGGGGAGTTTCTGGACCATGGGGTGACAGTGAGGCCCAATGAGGTAAGCATGACACCTGTGGGTGACTTTTCCAGCAGAGGGGGACACCATTGGCAGTGCCAGCACCAAGCTGCTTCCCCTCCCCAGAGCACATGCTGCTTTTGCACACTCTGCAGTTCCCATCCTAATCTGCCCTGGCCACCAGTCCATCAGTGGCAGAGTATAGTTAGGTGTTCTAAAAGGGTCAAGATTCCTATACAGGGTTGCCACCTTCAAGGATCCCCATGTACTTGCAATACCCTGGCCATTCGAGTCCACAGCTGTTTGGTAAGGCCTTACCCAGACCCTTCTTCTCCAGCTTCTGTCACTAGGCAGGGACTTTAGGCCCACATGTCACAACTTGTCCACTCTCATCATGGAAAAATCTCCTACTAAGAACTGGCTCCAGTTATGCTGCAGCTGCTGGAATGGGAGTGGGGGTATGGTGGGATCATGATCCCAACAGTTCTTATAGGGATTTGGTTGGAGAACAGGTGCAGCTTAGCACTGATAGAGGGCTGATAGGGCAATCCCTACATCTTAACAGCATCTATCAGCACCTCACATCCTACACAGAGGCAAATGTCCACTGGGAGTGATTAAAGAAGACAGGAGAAATGATACTTTTAGTATACATAGTTTTCAAAGACTATCCTCTACTGGGAATCTTGGGCTCAATATCTATCTACATTTACAGAAAACTGTTACAACCCAGTCCTACCTCTTATCTTTACTAACTCACTTCTTTCAGGATAACTACTGGCTTCCTCTCCCAGAATAAGTAATATTCTATGGTATTTGAATGAAAAGTTGAATGCCCAATTTATTTTCTTCCACAAAGACTTTTCCAGAATACTCACAGTGGCCTCTCTCTTGTTTTTTAATGGTTATTTTTGAGAGCGACAGAGACAGAGAGACAGAGTGTGAGCAGGGGAGGGGCACAGAGAGAGACAGGGAGAGAATCTGAAGCACGCTCCAGGCTCTGAGCTGTCAGCACAAAGCCTGAGGCGGAGCTCGAACTCATGAACCATGAGGTCATGACCTGAGCTAAAGTCAAACACTTAACCCACTGAGCCACCCAGGTGCTGCATGACCTTTCTCTTCTTCAGTGAAAATTGTCAGGGAGGTAGTAAGATCTCAATTTTGGAGGTGGTTAAAAGTAAGTTGAAATAATAGATTTGAAATAATCGTTGAGATATTTCTAATGAAGTAACTGATTCAGAAAAATATAAAAGAATAAAATAATTATATAAGTCAATGGAGAACTATACAATACAATCAAGCTCCCAACGCTTGAATTCACTGATGAATCTTAGTATCATTAAGAATAGGACAGCTAGATACTGGGTGTCTCCTGAGATGATACAATATGAAGAAAATCATGACCATTGACATTCTTGTCAAAAAAGTTAACCTCAATCTGATCAATCCTTAGAGTTAAGTTCCCATTACAGGAATTATAGGAAACCAAAAGACAGGTTAAATGACAACATGAGGAAGCAAGAGACAGACCCACAAGATGGGACATTCTGCAGACAACTGCCTCCACTTCCTCAACAAGTCAATGGCATTAAAACAAACAAAAAAGGAGGTGAAAATAGGAACTGTGTAGATCAAAAGAGACTTAGAGATGTAATAATTAATACAATGTGTACCTCATTTGGATCTTGATTCAAGTGCTACCAAAACACATTTGGGGGACAAACAGGGACATCTGAATTATAGACTCAATATTGGATGATAATCAGAAATTATAGTTAATTATGCTAGGTGTGATCATGGCATTGTGGTTATCTAAGAAAATAAATGTTCTTTAGAGATGCTGAAGAATGTACAGAGGGACAGGTCATGCCATCTGGGATTTACTTAAACATGCTTCAGCAAAGTGGGGAAGAGATGAAGTAGGAAGCCCCTACTAACTGCTGACTTTGAATGATTTACACATGGGGGGGTTCATGACGCTATTCTCTCTACTTTGGTTATATGTATGAAAATTTGTACAATAAAAATGTTCATTTATTATTAAAATTAAATTTTGTCAATTTTATTTAAAACAGTCATATGCCCTAGGTACAACTGGAACATAGAATAAATGTCAACTCCTTTACCATGCCCAGCATGGTCTGGCTTCTGCCTCCCTCTCCAAGCTCATCTCCCCATACTCACTAGATGCAACCTGCAAATCTTTCATTTCTTCCAACCTGCCATTTCTTCCCCAGTTCAGGCTCTGGTGCATGCTATGCCTTTGGTCTGGGATACTTTCTGGACCACCTTTGCATGTTTGGCCCTTCAGGTCTCCTCTTAGATATCATCCCCTTGTGGGAGACCTCCTGAGCACCCTGTCTCAGGTAAATCCTTTGTCAGCTTCAGTCTGTGCATCCTGCTTGACCCCTTCCTAGCACTCATCATAACAGTAATTACTCATACATCTATCGGTCTGTGTTTTTGCTTCCTCCTGCATAGACTATAGGTTCCTCACAGGCACCAGCCATGTCAGTCCTACTCATGATTATATTCCAGTGCTTAGCTTTGTGCTCGGGACACACGGTCATTAAATCAATATTCTCCTCTTAGGGACCTAAGCTCAAGCTCTGGAACCTCTTTAAACCCCTCTGTCCCACCATATTCCCTGATCCAAGCACTACTTATTAGGCACTTATTTATTCATCACCAAAGCCAGTCATTATGCCTCTTTACAGTGTCTTCCTTTTGTCATTCCTTTATGTTCTAAAGCCTCTATTTCACTTCAGGCCCTTATGACTTCCCACCTGGACTTGTGTAATGGTCCATCTCTGTCGAGGCTTGACCCCTTCAATCTATCCGGAATGGCCCTTTTCATGACTACTTGCCTCTACTCTGTAACAAGACCATCACACAGTCTACCAAAGCCCCACACTGTCCAGTGCTGAGCTCATACTTTCTCTTAGGCTAAGTCTGCTCCAGCCAGGAAGGTACACACGTCTCCCAACCCCCACCACTGTGTCAGATGCCTCTACAACTGTATTTGTGCCACACTCCACATGCTGAAATTTAGGCATCTCTCCTCTCTCCTGGCAATTTAAAACAACTTTCAAACATTTAGAAGCACAATATACAACATCGTCTTGGAATCTGAGGTGAGGTCACCTTTCTCCTCCTACCCAACCCCATGGATTATTCACTGCCTGTACATCCAAGTGGAGAGGACAACGGAGATGGGCTCAAGGAATGCTGATGGTGACCTGTGCACAGACTTCCCCTTTTCAGTGCCACATCCTCCTGAATCTCATTGCTATTTTCAAGTGAGGCCAGATCTTCGTTGTCTCGCCTTCTGTCCATCCTTCCAATCTTGGGAGGAAGATGAATCTTTAGTTTTTTTCTCCCATCCATCTTCATTTTAACATGCTCAAGTCTTTCCCATCTTAAAATTTTTTTTTTCAACGTTTTTTATTTATTTTTGGAACAGAGAGAGACAGAGCATGAACGGGGGAGGGGCAGAGAGAGAGGGAGACACAGAATCAGAAACAGGCTCCAGGCTCCGAGCCATCAGCCCAGAGCCTGACGCGGGGCTCGAACTCACGGACTGCAAGATCGTGACCTGGCTGAAGTCGGACGCTTAACCGACTGTGCCACCCAGGCGCCCCAAGTCTTTCCCATCTTAAATAAAACTCTTACTTGCCATATTTTCTCTTCCTCTCAGAGTCAAATTTCCTGACAAATGTGCCAAGAATATGAACAGGTGACTTACGAAAGAGGAAATAAAAAAGACTAAAAGCCTATGACTAGATACTCAAGGTTATTACTGACCCAAAAAATACAGATTAAAGCAAGAAAGAGATCCTATAGGCAAACATTATCAAGCTGAATAATGTGAAGTGTAGATGGTGATATGCAGAGTGGGAACCTTGTACCCTGCTGGTAGGAGTGTGAATTGGCCTAGCCATTCCAGAGGGCATTCTGCCAGTTCTCAGGAGGCAGGTTACATATCTGCAACTCTGTTCCTGGCCTTATAGACCAAAGAAATTCTCGTGCAGGTCTGAAAGGGGTCATGTGCAAGGATGTTCACTGCAATATTGATTATGGGGGGTGAGTGGGCAGGTAGAAATAACCTCTGTGTCCCTTACTGGGGGATGGACAGTAAAATGTAGTGAATGCACACATTGAAGACACATGGCAGCACTGGAGAATCTTAAAAACACAGTGATGGATAAAATAAATAAGAAACATAATGAGATCTATAACACACCACCGGAAAAAAAAATTTTAAATAAATACAAAACAATACATATAAGACCATATTACAAATAAGAGGCAAACTCTTAAACACATGAAAATGGCCACCTCTAGATTGGAATGAGGGGAATGGAGAAGGTAAAAGAAAATAAAAGGAAATCAACACCAAAAAAAAAAACCCCAAACAATCCGATTAAAAAATGGGCGGAGGACGGGAGTAGACATTTTTCCAAAGAAGACATACAGACATATGAAAAGATGCTCAGCATCACTCATCACCAGGGAAATGCAAATCAAAACCACAATGAGAAACCACCTCACACCTGTTAGAATTGCTGAAATCAAGAAAGACAACAAACAAGTGTTGATGAGGATGTGAAGGATGTGGAGGAAACTTGGGCACTGTTGCTAGGAATGTAAACTTGGGCACTGGTGCAGCCACTGCAGAAAACAGTATGGAGGTTCCTTAAAAAATTAAAAATAGAAATGCCATATGATCCAGTAATTACACTATTGGGTATTTACCCAAAGAAAACAAAAACACTAACTCAAAAAGGTATATGGATCCCTATGTTTACTGCAGCATTATTTATAAGAGCCGAGACGTGGAAGCAATCCAAGTATCTATCAATAGACAAATGGATAAAGAAATGTCACACACACACACACACACACACACACACACACACACACACGACTATGAAACAGCCATAAAAAGGATGAGATTGTACCATTTGAGACAACATGGGTGGACCTGGAGGTATTATGCTAAGTGAAATAAGACTGAAAAAGACAAATATCATCTGATTCATCTCATAAATAGAATCTAAAAAAAATGAGTAAACAAGCAAAAAGCAGAATCAGAACTCTAAATACAGAGAATAAACTGGTTGCCAAAGGGGAGGGAGGTGGGGGCTTGAGCAGGATGGATGAAGGGGAGAGGGAGGTAGGCCTCCAGTTACAGAAGGAGTAGGTCACAGGAATTAAGAGCAGAGCGTGGGGAGTGCAGTCAGTGATATTGTGACAGCAAAGTAATGAGACAGATGGTAGCTATACTTATGGTGAACATAGCATAATGTATAAACTTGTCAAATCACTGAGTTGTGCACCCGAAGCTAATGTAACATTGTGTGTCAACTATACTTAAATTAAAAAAAGACTTGTTAAAAAAATAAAAGAAAAAAGAAAAGTCAGTCAATCAACCATGAACCAACCAGGAGAGGGGCGTTTCCCTAGAAAATGAGATGATAAACTGAGATGTATAATAACCTCTGCTCCTAAGGTAAATATAGATATAGTATATTTACATTCATGAGAACTTCCTCATCTATACGACACTCACTCTTCAATTCACTGAAATCTGGTTTCCCCCATTCACTTCATGAAACTATTCTCTCCAAAGGTCACTGACACCTCCCTCTTGTTGATTAAAATCATAGATGCTTTTCAGGTCTTATCTCGACTTCTCAGCAGCATTAAGCTCTGTTAACCATTCAAAAAATTTCCTGAAGTTGCATCCTTATCTTCCAGGACATACTCCTTGTCCTCTCTGAACCTTCTTGTCCTTTCTCCTTGGTCTGCTCGGTGGGTTATTCTTCCTGTATCTCTCACTTGGATGAGATGTTCCCCAGAGTTCAACCCTGGGTCCTCTTCTCCTTCTTCCTCTGTCTACACACTCTTTTAGGCTATTTCGTTCACTCTCATGACATCATGACCTGAATTACCATCTCATGCTAATGGCTTCTGAATCTATCTCCTCAATTACTGTCCATCAATCCAATTGCCTTCTGAACATTCACCCGGAAGACCCACAGGCCCCTTACACTCAACATGATCCCCAGCTGAAAATATGACCATCCCTGTCCCAGTCTTTCCTGTCATGTTTCTCATTCACCAATATCCCAATGGTCCAAACCAAATGCTGGGATCATGTTCTACCCCTCTTTCTTTCCCAGTATCTCACTAACTCATTCCCCTCAATGTCTCTCAAATCTCTATTCTCTGTCTCTACTTCTCCTCCTCACTTCTGGCAACCATCATCTTAAGTCAAATGGTTTCCTTTTGATTTCTTTGGATCTATATTTTCCCTTTTGTCTATTGTATCAATCTACCCTCTATACTATAGCTAGAAATATTATCTTAGAATACAAATATGATGATATCATTTCTATACTTTAATAGCTCTTCTTTATCTTGGAAGAAAGTTTAAAACCCATAAAAAATTGAGGTCAAAGCCCTTCATGATCAGTCCCTTAACTGAACACCATTTCTATCCAAACCTTCTTCCCAACTTCCCCAGTCTTACATCCCCACCATAATGAACTCTATTCGGATCCCTGGCTCTCTCTGGCCATGTTATTTGCACACACTAAGCCCAGAAAACTCTCCCTCTTCTTTGGAATAATTTCTTGTCTTTCAGAACTTATCTTAGTCATCACTTCTTTCAAGAAACTTCCCCATCTCCACCACCATCCCCTGCAGCTGTGGGAGGCAGGGGTGATTCTTCTAGGTTCCCATCACACTCAGGGCTCATGTTCATCAAAGTGCTTAACTACGTTGTAGGATGATAATCTATTTCTCTTCTTTCCCAGTAGACTGTATGCTGCTTGAAGTCAGAGACAATCCCTATTCATTCTTTTTATCCCAATAGCCTAGCATACAGCCAAATGTGTGAAATGAGGCTACTGAATGTTGAAAAAATAGATGAAAACTGAGAAATGTAGAGCACTGCTACTTAAGATGTTAAGGATGGCTCCTGCTGAGGACACACCATTTGGAGGCTCATTTGAAGGTAAAGGTAAAGAGGGGGCTGGGAATGTGGCATGTAGCAGCAGTTGCATGGATTCAAGCCGGGCATCAATGCCCTGATGTTGTCACTGTTGCCCCTGTCTCAACCATACATTCCTGCCATCTCCTCCTTTTTGGCTGGAATGTAGTTGCACAAGGGGTGGACAGTGTCCCAAGCTCCTCCTAATGTCTACAAATCTTGACACTCTTCAGAGTAGCTCTGACTCAACCATGCCTCAATTTCCTCACACAAAACATTGATGAAAGCAGCAGCTTCTCACCCAGAATTCCTCTAGACAGAGAAGTTCTACCCCACTTAGCTGAGAAGTCTTTTATTTATTCTTTCTGGAGTCACAGAAATGTCAGTCACAGAATGGTTTCTATCCATAATCTCCACCACACAAATGAAAAGAGCTATTTTAAAAGTTGAACCTATAAATAATATATAAGATATGGGTGCCAATTTAATTATTCATTCATGTTGGAGCTTTTAAAATAATTAAATAAAAATTAACCTTTTAAAAGGTACTCAGGCCCACAAAGACTCCTGAGGGAATGGATGTTGGCCAGAGAATTGCCCCACCCTTGGCCAGGACACAAGGCTGACACAATGAGACCATCTTCTGGAGACATAAGGGAAGTTGCCTGCAAGGGGCAGCTCTAGTCTTGCAGCAAAGACAGTGCAGCCTCTTCAGGCCAGGCAGAGCCAGTTCTCAATGTGTATAACCTCTTAGGCCTGCAGAGAGAGCACCTCTCAGCCACTATAATCTATTAAGCCCCTTCCCTGGGCTCTGCTGATAGACAAGCACCAGATGCTACATCATGTAGTCATTCTGCTGCCCACAGTCCTCAGGAAAAATGCTTGGCCCTTGGTAGGACTGTGTAGCAAAGCCCAGGGTTAGGACGGGAACCTGTAATTTATTCAGATCTTCATGCAGATTGCTCCATTTAATACCTACCCCCACTCACAACTGTTAAATATTATTGTAATTACTATTTATTGTTTCTATTTTATCAGAAGACCTGAGCTGAAATCCTAACTCCTGAGTTGTGTGTTCTTCTGTAAGTCACTGAACTACTCTGTACCTGTTTCCCCATCTGTAAAATGAGGAAAAGACCCTGTGTTTCTGTGTCAGAGACTGCTTGGGTCTACCAATGTCTGATTTCTACTCTTTCTACAGACAGCTTGGAGGCATCCTCCAGTCACCTTGTGGCTGGGTATGATTGTGTGATTAAATGAGCAGAAGTGACATGCAACACTTCAAGGTCTTAGCCATAAAAATCATCCCATAGTTGTCTTATTCTTTGCTAAATTCCTAGAACCTAGACTACTAGGCCAAGATGGAAGGAGTCTGACTACCTGAACAACTGTGGGGAAGCAAAGCTTCTGCCTCAATTCCACAATTTTTTATTGAATAGCACCCTACAAATGCTTTTATAACCATTTACTCACATATGATGTGAGCAAGAAATAAAATTTTATTTTACAGTTCTTTATTAGAGCTGTTAGGGTATCCTAATTAATATACCCACCACTTATCACAGAAAGCTGTTGTACACATTAAATGAAGTTACACAGGAGTGCCTGGGTGGTTCAGTCGGTTAAGCGTCTGACTCTTGATTTTGGCTCAGGTCATGATCTCATGGTTGGTGAGATCAAGTCCCACATTGGGCTCTGTGCTGGCAGTGCAGAGCCTGCTTGGGATATATTCCCTCTCTCTCTGTCTCTCTCTCTCTCCCTTCTTCTCTCTCTGCCCCTCCCCTGCTTGCATTCTCTCTTTCTCCAAATAAATAAACTTTAAAAATGAAAAAAAAATAAATAAAGTTACATGAAAATGATGTTACAACTGTATAATACCCCAAGGTATTATTACTTACAAGTAATATACAGTATCTCCTTGTATCAGGTTTGTGGGTCTGCTCAATATGCATGCTCTCATAGCAAAAATGAAAGTGTATAGTAGGTGGAGTCTATTGTCATTACCCTATTACTCCTTCTGCAACTCTCTTTCCCTTTCACCCCTGTCTTAAGCATCCATGTTCTCTTAACCTCCCTTGATGCCAGGTACCTCCACTGAGTTGAATGATCTAACTTAATTCCCTATCATTATAAATTCCTCACAGGGAAGCCATTTTCACCTTGGAGGTCCTTGCACTTGGTAGGTACTCATTTAGTACATGTTAATTGGGTGAAACAGATGTATCTACTTTCCCAAGGTGCCAGACTAGCCCTCCCAGGGAACACATCTTAGTAAGGGCCTTATGGAAATGTAATATCTTACCCAAAGGAGGGCTATGAAAGAGACAATTTAGGAGCCAAACCAGGCCAGTGGGTTTTAAATAGTTGGTCAGACAGACTACTCAGCACTTCTAAATCATGCAAGAGAATCGACTGTGTACTGTATCTACAGGAGCCAGATCTGCCAATAGCATCCCTGAAAAGTATAAACTTAACCCAATATAAAATTTGTGCTAGGAGACAGACCCTGGGCTGAGAGAAGGAGCTGTCCAAGGTTAAGGAA
The DNA here is from genome assembly GCF_024362965.1 of Panthera pardus. Lineage (NCBI taxonomy): Eukaryota > Metazoa > Chordata > Mammalia > Carnivora > Felidae > Panthera > Panthera pardus. Next base: position 103,141,598 of record NW_026526810.1, read on the forward strand.
TGTGGAGAGAAGGGGGTCAGCATGAAGCCCATATTTCCTGCCTTCTAGAGTTATACTCAGACCTCTTAACCTCACTGTTGTCCTGGCCATAACCAAGGACTTTGATGAATTTCCAATCCTATTCTAGTATCTTGTATTTGACACAGCATCAAGGCAAGCATTCATAAATAGGTTGACATTATTCATTAATTCCACAATTTTTTATTGAATAGCACCCTACAAAGCTATAAAATACTTAGGTAGAAATAAAATGTGTGCAAAATCTATAGGCTGAAAGTTCAAAACACTGAGGAAAGAAGTTAAAGATCTAAATAAATGGAGAGATATACCATGCCCATTGATTGAAAGATTCAAAATGATTAAGATGTCAATTTTCCCCAAACTGATCTACATATCAATGCAATACCAGGCAAAATCTCCATAGAATTTTTTTGTGTGTGGAAATCAACAAGCTGATTCTAAAATTTCCATGGCAAGACAAAGGAAATAGAACAGCAAAGTCACTTTGAACAAAATGACAAAACTTGAGGACTCACATGACCTGATTTTAAGATTTATCACAAAACTACAGTCATCAAGATAGTATAGTATGACAAAAGGATAGGCCAATAGGTCAATGGAATAAAGTCTAGAAATAGACTGACATATATGGGGAAAATGATTTTTGACAAAGATACAAAAAACATTTAATGGAGAAAGATAGCCTTTTCAACAAATGGTGAACTAGATATCATATGACAAAGAGAATGAATCTTGGTATGAACCATACCTCATAGCACAAACAGAAATTAACCCAAAATGGATTATAGACCTAAGTGGAAAACCTGGACTTCCAGAAAAAAAACTTTTAAAAACAGGAGAAATCTTTGTAATGTTGGGTTACATAAAATATTTTAGGTATAATACCAATAACCCATAAAGAATCGGGTATCCTAAAAGAAAAAAACTGATAAATTTGGTCACCAAAAGTAAAAATGTCTGCTCTTCAAAAGACATTGTTAAGAGAATGAAAACACAAGTTTCAGAATGGGAGAAATTATTTGAAACACATATCTGATAAAGGACTTTTACCTAGAATACATAAAGAACTCTCAATTAAAAAACAAGACCTCAGGGGTGCCTGGGTGGCTCAGGCAGTTGAGCATCTGACTTTGGCTCAGGTCATGATCTCTTGGCTCATGAGTTCAAGCCCTGCATCGGACTCTCTGCTGTCGGTGCAGAGCCTGCTTCAGATCCTCTGTCTCCCTCTCTTCTTTCTCAAAAATAAACAAAAAAATTAAAAAAAAAAACAAGACCTTGATTACAAATGACCAAAAGATTTATACAAATGTTTCATCAAAAAAAGAGATATGGATGGCAAATAAACACACGAAAAGATGCTCAACTTCATTTGTCATTAGGAAAATTCAAATTAAAACCACAATAAGATACTACTACATACCTATTAGAATGTGGTTTTTTAATGCTATTAAAACACCATTGACTATATTCCCTATGCTGTACTGTACTTTTCATCCCTGTGACTTATCCATTCCATAACTGGAAGGCTGTGCCTCACATTCCCCTACACCCATTTTACCAATCTCCCAACCCACCTTCCCTCTGGCAGCCATCAGTTTATTCTCTGTATTTATGGGTCTGTTTCTGTTTTTATTTATTTGTTTTGCTTTTTTTTTTAGATCTCACACATAAGTGAGATCATATGGTATTTGTCTCATTTATTTTACTTAGTACAGTACCCTCTAGATCCATCCATGTTGTCGCAAATGGCACAATCTCATTCTTCTTTATGGCTGAGTGGTATTCCATTGTATACATATACCATTCATCTATCGATGGGTTCTTGGGTTGCTTCCATACCTTGGGTGATGTAAATAATACTATAACAAACTTAAGGGCACATATGTCCTTTCAAATTAGTGTTTTCCTTTTCTTTGGGTAAATACCTATAGTGGAATTACTGGATCACATGGTATTTCTCTTTTTAACTTTTTGAAGGAAACTTCATACTGTTTTCCACAGTGGCTGTACCAGTAGAATGGTTTTTAAAGATAAAAACTGACAATAACAAGTGCTGTTCAGTATGCAGAGCAACTAATCTCTCAAACATTGCTGGTGGGATTGCAAAATAGTACAGACACTTTGAAAAAGAGTTTTTCAGTTTCTCATAAAATTAAATATACATATACCATAAGACCCAGTGATCCTATTTGTAGAAAGGAAGGAAGGAAGGAAGAATAAACTTCTTTATTCATAATGTCCCCAAATTGGAAACAACCTAAATGTTCATTAGCTGGCGAACAGATAAACCAACTGTGGTACATTCACACAATATTCAGTGATAAAAAAGAATTGACATACATATAACATGAATGAATCACAAATGCATTATGCTATGTGAAAGAAGCTGGACTCAAAAGGCTACATACTACATTATTCAATTTATGTGACATTCTGGAAAGGGCAGAATTATAAGGACAGAAAACCAATCAGTGGCTGCCAGGGGTTAGGGTCAGGGAAAGGGACTGACAACAAAGGGCATCAGGGAATTCTTGGGGTGGGGGGTGACTGTGGTGGTGCTTACATACTGCATGCATTTGTTACACTTACAGAAATGGACACGGAAAAGAGTGAATTTTACTGTATGTAAATTATACCTCAATAAACCTAAAAACAAAACATTAAGACTAAAATTATAAACAAATAAAAACACTAAAAGCAATTACTTATTGAGTATGTACCTACTATGTACAGATCTTTGTTATGAACTGCTCTGATAATAATGATGTAAGATGATTATTATAATTTATTTTGAAATGAGAGGTTTTTCCCAAGCGAGGTAGTAGAATGGAGGGTTCAAGCATGGTATAGGCATGGATTCTACCCTCAGGCTGCCTAAGATATGGATATAAATAATCACACAATAAGACAGAATTATCTAAGTGTCAAAAGGGAGGCATAAATAAAATGCCATGGGATTTCAGAGGCAGGACAGAATACTGAATGCTGGAGAAATGAGAGAAGTTTTCAAGGAAGAGATGGCATTTAGTGTGGTGCTGATGACAGGGAGTGATGATTTTATTGTCAGGGTAAACAATGTTTATCAGAAAGTCTTCTCATGCAATTTCTCTTTGATCCTAACAACTCTGAGACAGGGGCAGGGGGAGGGGGGACACTATCACCTTCGTTTCAGTTCAACTAAAACTTAGAGATCAAGTTTCTTATTCACACTTGGGTGGCAAAGTCAAGGCTTGAACTTAGGTCTTCTGAGAGTTTGGCTCATGCTCTGCTCCAAGGTACACCCATCCAGAAGAAAAGCTCTTCCTTCTCATGAGAGAGAGAGAGGGGTGGGGTGGGGGGCTGCTAATGGCCCATTTCCATCTTAGGATGTCTCCAAGAGAGTGGGCCACTTCTAGCCTTTCTGAATATTGAGAATATCCTACAAGGCTAACATGCTTATTTCAGTCTTTGCTGCATGTGGAATGAGAGCCAACAGAGAGGAGATCTTCTGTGACATTTGTTTAAATTCATCGTTTAAAGGTCTCAAAATATCCTTTATAAACACTAAAAAAGCAAAAGTTGAAAGTTACAAAGATAATATTGACTGCTGCAAATGCATGGTCATATACATAACCCTGAAATTGTTTAAGATACAACCCCAGACCTTTAGAGCAAATTAAGTACACTGTGCTCACTCTTAGAGGGGCTCGGTTCTTCAAAAGGAGGCTATTCTAAGAAGCCTCCTTATGACTTGAAGGAGAATACTTGTTCATAAACCTCACCTGGTACAGCCATGACCCACAGAGCCCTTTCTTCATCATTCCCTCATGCATTTGGGAATTCATGTGGCATACATCTCTGAGCTCCTTGCTTTGTGTGCTAACCACTGGGCTAGAGATCATCTTTGTCTAGGGAAGAAACATATCACCAGGGAGATGGCCTCGACATTTTGTTGCTATCTCCAACTTTGTTTTTTGCAAATTTAAAAAATAACAAGAGAGTGCCATTGTGCACATCAAGCTAGTTAACCAAGTATTTCCTGAATGGATACTGTGTAAGTGCTTGTATTGAGATGGTCCTTGTCCTAAAGGAGCTTACAGGTAATGTAAACATTCCACATGGGCACAACTGGAGAAACTTTCTCTTTTCTGTGCTCCAGCTTTCTCACCTGGCTAACAGGGAGTGAATTTCTCCAGCTATAAAGCTGTGGCCATCAAATATTTATCGAGAGCTTCGCTGGTGCCAGGCACTGGATTCACAAATACCATTGCACTGAGTGTTCACAGCAAAGCTGTGACGCAGCCGCTCTCATTGTCCCCATTTTATAGGTAAGGAGACCTAGGCATTTGAGGGATCAGTAGTCCCCCAGTCCTTCAGCCAGTAAAGGAGGGAACCAGGATTCAAACCCAGGCAGTGTGGCTCAGAGCCCCTGCTTGACCAGAGCCCTCTGCAGGAAGGAATGTGGACATAAAAGGAGCAGGGTACTTATAAACAGTGTTTAAATCATCTGAGACAGATTCGTCCACATCCAGCTCAACGCCAGGCAACAAGAACATCAAGAAAGGCAACAGGAAGAAAAGATGATCTATGCTGGGAGGCCAAAGAGGCCCTGTAGGGTCACAGTTAATTTAACCTTGAGATTTCAGAATATGAATACACCAGGTTTCTAGCCTACATCACACATTTCCTCTGGGGATCTCCAAGCACCTTTTCCCCCAAATCATCAGACACACAGAGAAGACAGGGAAGCAAGGTAGGGTAACTTTCCCAGGACAAACAAGTGAAGGAAACTGTTCATATCTAATTCCCCAGCTCCCCTCTTAAGTCCCACTCTATTTTTAAGGTCCCTCCTTAACACAACACACATCTATTTACAGAAGAAGGGAAATTCCAATGTGCACAACTGAAGAGGGTTTCTTGAAGAAGGTTTTCCAAAGTGCTGCAGTTTGATAACACTCTCTCATATCTGTTAAAGAGCGTGGCAAATGTTATCATCTGAAAGCACCTGGAGCAAGGATACCCCAGTTCCCAGCACTGTAAATGGGCTACCCACAAGCTTCCAATGACAGCACATCAGCGCCTCACCCTGTAATCAGTCTGAGCTGCTCTGCTCACAAGGTAACTGCCACCACATTCCTCCCTTAAAGAGGCCTGACTCCAAATAGCTTGGCCAGGGCCAGGGGCAGCAAGAGCTGCCAAGTGCTGGCCATTCCTGGGGAGGCATGTGTGTGGCCAAGGCGATGGACACACAAGCCAGGGTAGGTCATCTGAAAGGTACAGAGAAGTGAGTGGTCATTGCTAAAATAGTCTGCAAGCAACTCCAAAAAGCGTGCCACACCTCAACGTTCCCTAGTCTGTGGTGGCAATACTCCTCCATTCAGCAAGGACTTGAACCAGCTTCCAGAAAGAACCAGAGGGTAGCACACAAGGGATTTAGTGCCAGAAATAGACTAAGGTGACTTTGATCTGGGGAAGAACACCGGGTGGTGTGGCCTAGTGGTTAGGGGCATCTGGGGTTAGACTGCCAGAGATGACTCCAAACTTAGCTGCTCACTAGCCGTATGGCCTTAGGCCATTTATTTCAACTCTAAGCCGCCCTTTATCTATAAAGTGGAGTTAATAATAGCCACCACCTTACAGATTGGTGTTTGGATCAAATGAGATAACGTATTTGGGGTCCTTACCAGAGCACCTGGCACGGAGCACAGCCCTGAATACTTGTATGCCACTAGCACTGTGCCAGGTCTCTTGCTATTTCCACAACTCAGAAGAATGAATCGTTAGCCCCTCTTTATGCATCCAGTTTCTCCAGTAACTGGAGTTAGTCCCCGCTCTGCTCATGGCACTTAAAAGCTGGGGACGTGTAGAAACTGAGAAACTGAGGGATTTTTTAATGATCAGAAATGTTATCCAGTATTGACATGGCATCTACATGGGTACTGGCCATCTTACCCTTTTGGGGTATCTGTGTAGATCCTCTAAATGTCAGATGACAGATTTCTGAGTAAAACAAGCAGCCTGTGCTTTTGCACTTCTCAAGGCTTTTATGGTGCCAGGAGCAGGCATGAGAGAGCAACCATCTCCCATGATGTCCCAGACACATGCGTACAAGAGATACTCAGGGGGAAGGATGCAGAGCAGTCCCACTGTTGCTGCTCAAGATTTGTCGTGTGACACCACCCCCTCCTCTATCTTCCCTCCAGTGGAGGGAGAAATGTCTTTACTCCATTGGGGGGAGACAACAAATTAGTGTCTGAATGTTTGCCACAATTTTTCCACAACAAACAAAGCAGTAACTTCCTTACTTTCTCATTTTTACTTGGTCATAGCCTTGTCACAATCTCTAGCTTCTCATCCTAGGAAAAAAAGGGGTGGGAGTGACCTTCTGCTAAGAGTTAGCATGGGTTTCAGGCTTGTTCCAAGGGCTGCCTTCTGTGGATGAAGGCAGCCAGCTGTCAAGCCAACCCAAGGAGCTGGGCTCTGAGAGAAGAGTGGATTGGGCATGGAGGGGAATGCTGCCTGGCTCATCTTGGCAGCTGACCCTCTACAGCCAGTTGCAAACTCAGATAGTATCAGCATCGATCTTCTTTTCTTCACTTATGCTCATGTGCCCTGACCCAAACCGTTCCACCATCACCACTAGCCTCCCATCCCGGAACAGAACTGTTTTAGCCTAGGCAGGACTATTAATTAGGTGTATTTCCTTTCAGCTAACCTAATATGTTTTGTTGGGTTACTTTTAATTATAAAATTATAAAAGGTCTTCTAGGCCTTTAGAAGATCCCAACCAACAACCAAAAAGGTTGCAGTTGAGATCCAACAACGGCAGAGTATATCTATCCTCAAAATGGTGCATCCAAGCTCAGCAGAGAATCCTTATGTGAGTATGTGATGGCTGTGCTTGCCAAGAGCTGCTCAGCAGGAGTCCCAATGTGAAAAGCACTGGCTAGAAACCCAATCTTCTTTATTTTTACAGTTACCTTTGATCACGAGAGCATGAATGCCCTCAGTCATGAACTGTCCACAGCTATTTCCACCCAAATCCTCTCCCTGCACTCCAGGTGGCCAAACCACTGGCTACTCATCTGTGATGGGATCAGGTCCCAACACACAACAGACATTGTTGTACCTTCAACAACAGACATTTGTGGAATACCATCACAGAAAACAACAAAAAAAACAACAATCATGTCTGTGAGGGCTTAGTTAGTATATAGCAGGCTCTATGCTAAATGCCTGGTACCCGTAGCTCGTTTCATTATCGATATACTCCTACAAGTGATTTTCATTTTCTTCATTTTATAAATGAAGAAACTAAAGCTTATAGAAGTTAAGGAACTTGTCCCAGGTCACAGAACCATGAGCGGCAAGGGGTGAAGCATGACCTATATGTGCCTGCCCCCGATCTGACAGCATAACTTTTGGATGAATTGCTGCTCACGACAATTTTCAACTTTGTTAACGGTCCACTAATTCACATTAACATTTAGCAGGACTTCAACTGAAAAGAAACATGAAGATGCTAGGGTTTTCCATAAATACCTCCCATTTATAAAAGTCGGATTTACTATTCTTCCATTCCCCATCCTATTTCTACCAAAAATAGCCAAACATTTCCAAAATATATCCAAACTGCGTTTTGGGGATCCCACCTAATCTAAGACCTCAGTATTTAGAAAGCCGTCTGGCTCCTGTGTTGCCTTTGAGACCACAACGTGCTATTTCAGAAATTGAGAAGAAACTGCTATTCCTAACAGGCCTGAGCATTTCAGGTCACTAACCCAACCAGAAATAAGACCTGGAAGTCCCAAGTCCTTGAACAGTTGTTCTCACTATGGATAAGAAGTAATACTCCCATGTTAAAAAGAGAGACTGATGAATAGATATACATGGAAAACAAGCAAAACACTCGAAAATGCAAGATCCAAAGCAATCCATAACCAAGCCAGCCCAGGACTGCCATATGAAAGGAACCCCTCGGTCCCCACCCATTATCTGGGCATGACAGCACTGGCCCACTCCCCTTCCTTATCTCTTTTTGTGCCCTACACAGTTTGCTACACCCACTACATGTAGACACCCTTATCAGAAAATATCCACTTAACAAGTGTTTGCCTTTGAACAGAAGTAGATGGTTAGCCCGCCAAATGTCGGTAACTCTGTGTATGCTTAGTGGTATATATATTACGAACACATACATGAAGCTCATGAACACAGAACAGACACTAACTACAGGGCACAAGTCACATATGTCTTTGGGAACTGCCAACTTATTTACAAGCTGTAAATCTGAGCTTGTCAACGAAAACACTTGCCACTCCCCTCCTCCCTATCAACTAGAAATTGAAATGAACAAAAGTTGCTGCTCTGTGAATAATTCACATTCATTCATTCATTCCCTAGATATTTTCTGAGCACAGCGCTATGTTCTTAAATTTAAAATTTTACCAAACTGTAGGATTCTGAAGATGAAAGGTTGTGGTACTAGTCTTAGGAGACAGCAGGATCACCCATCTTACAGACTTACCAAGATGTAACAGCCTTTGACAGTATGAAATTATGAGTTTTTTAGGGATCAGAGCTTCCCATCTGTGCATCTAACATTGTGAAATGATCACATCTGCAACAGGCTTATCAATGGTCTTCATTTTTGAGTCAAATTATTTGTTAGTCCGTTTAAATTTTATCATTTTGGTATGTATGTATGTACGTATGTATTTTTAAGATTTTTATTTTCTTAAAGTAATCTCTACACCCAACATGGGGCTTGAACTTACAACCTCAAGATCAAGAGGTGCACGCTCCACCGACTGAGCCATCCAGGCGCCCCTCATTTTGGTTTTTAATGTGTGTGTGTTGTTTGGTAAGTATATTTCGTGGTCAGGTATTTTGGGCCAATATTGATTCCTAAAATATACATTCTACATTTTATGTATAAAGTAGGCAGACCATGAGGTTGAGATAAAATTTTTAATGGCTTCATGGTTCTTAAAATATTGAACACCACCACTGTAAAGCAATGCTGCGACCACAGCCTAAAGTACCTAGTGAAATACGAGATGCTAACGTCCCGTATCACCTGCTGTGATCAGAATGAAAGCAGAGAACTGTTACTCTTGACTTGTGGTAAGTAACTTGATTATAATGCATCAGGATGACTGGAATTCCCTTCTCCCTACACAGAGAAGCCTGATCTCAACAACAGAACAAAGCCGACATGGTAATTAAAAACCCTGCCCCAGAAGTGGAGTGGGGAGTGAACCTCATTCTCCTTAAACCCTTGGAAACATCAGAAAACACTGGGGTGGGAGAGAAAGAGGGAGTTGTTAAGGACCCTCAAAGCTAGGTACTACAGCTTTGTAGGTACTACCTACTTTGTAGGTATTACAAAGGCTATGTGTACAAGGGTTAGTGGGCCTCGTGCTTTGCAGAGCATGTTTGGCTAAAGCGGTCTAGACAATACACAGCTGCAGAAAGCCTGTGCAGGTATGCGGCTGGGGGGTGGTGTAGGTCCTATGCTCCTGCAAGGGCAGCTGAATGCACAGGTTATATTCGTAGCTGGATGAAAGCACAAGGCAGATAAACGTGTGCACCTGTGTTGTGGCAGCTGATTAATTCAATTAATATTTATTGAGCACCTGCAGGGCTCATGGCAGTGTACTGTAGGAAAAGGAAGTATCCTCTGCCTTCAAAAAATTCATGACCTCATTACAATAAGGCAATGACAGGGAGATGATATAACTGAGCATGCTTAGGTACTGTATGAACCATATACACAAATGGCTTATTTGAATTGGGTTCTCAACATGTCAGAAAGGGCCTTTGTCTCACCGATCTTTCACATGCTTGAATGCTGACAGCAAGAAGTCAACTCAACAGATTCCAATCTCCTCTAGCAGATAAGGTGAAAGGGACATCAAGCACTCCAGCCATAGCTCAGAGCAGAGGAGCCCATGTGTTTGGAGAGAGAAGTACTTGCCAAAAGCATGAATGTCTAAGTCCAGGCTGGTCTGCAGCTAGCCTACTAAGCTTCCAAGAACCAATCACCCACTAGTAGAGCCTCTATCCTGATGTTACTTAACAGCCATAAAAGCTACTTGGTCTGTATGTAGAATCACTTCAGGGTATGATCTCCCTCGTTTTTCACAGGCTTTGCAGCCTTGAGCCTAGTTAGTTTTAGGACAGGTATCCAGTCTTCAAAGCCTCAGAAAGTTAAAACAGAAATTCACTAGAAACAGTGGTCCAACAGACCTGTGAAGAGAGCCCAACTTGGCTGCTGGTCATCACTCCTAAAAAAACATCAAAGGTCAAAATCCTGGCCACATGAGGTATATTCTGTCTGCATGAGGGAAGATGGGCAGAACATATCTGCAGATAGCCCTTTCTCCAGTATAAGGTTTTGCTAAGAGGACCCTAATGTGAACATCTAGAGCAGACTTTTCCAACCTGTGTCCAGAGGGCACTGGGGACTGGGTAGATGAATAGGAAAAGCTTATTCGTCTATCCTTCAGGTACCTTGCCAGGTTGGCGACAGCTCCTTCAAGCCACACTGGCTTTGAGTCAGAATGTCAACTCAGAAGAGGAAATCTGGGGCTGGGAAGGACCACCAAATTCTTAAGCCCAAACAGCAAGAAGAGAGTCTATGATGAAAGCATTTACTTCTATCAGGCAACCGGCCAGCTGGTGGGAAACACTGACCTATTATATTCCCTTCCTTTACAGGCTAGGTTCAAAATAGACCACTTGAAACTCACTACGGAGTTCATGCCTAAGGGGGCATCCCACCGTCTGCTGTTGTATCAACAAGCACAGACTAGCTCTTGAAAAGAAGTGTATCTCATTTCCCTCACTGCAAGCCTCGCCTCTCCATGGTTGAGACAAAGGGAACCACTCTGTAGCACCCTCACACTTCTACTTCGTCCACAGTGTCTAAGCAGTGATCACACACATCCTTTCTCTGCAGAGTGCTTTGATCCCTCTCATCTGTGTCCTCCCATTTATACTGATCAAGAGAAGATATTTAAAACCACTTTTTTTTTAATGTTTATTTATTTTTGAAGGAGACAGAGACATAGTGTGAGTTGGGGGGGCGGGGGCAGAGAGAGAGGGAGACACAGAATCTGAAGCAGGCTCCAGGCTCCGAGCTGTCAGCACAGAGCCCAACCTGGGGCTCAAACCCACAAACCGCGAGATCATGACCTGAGCTGAAGTCATACGCTCAACTGACTGAGCCACCCAGGCGCCCCTTAAAGCCACTCTTAATAGAGGTTTCCATGACATTTTTTTGATGATCTTTTCTGGTGGCTCACAGCATCTCATTTATAAGTTTTATGTTTTGTTTTCATTCTTTAATGCCATTAAAATCTACTTAAAAATAACTAAATGATGGTTCCTCCAATATTACCTTCAATGCAAAGACAGAGCTATAAAAAAAATCACTCTCACTGCTCTTGCCTTTTATTCTTCCAAAAATTTTTAAGAGGAAGGTACAGAAATTTCCTATATGCTCCCTGTCTCCACATATGCATCCTCTTGTCTAAAAAAAATTTTTTTAACATTTATTTATTTTTGAGAGAAAGGAGACAGAGTGTGAGCAGGAGAGGGGCAGAGAGAGAGGGAGACATAGAATCCAAAGCAGGCTCCAGGCTCTGAGCTGTCAGCACCAAACCCGACGTAGGGCTTGAACTCACAAGTGGTGAGACCATGACCTGAGCTGAAGTTGGACACCCAAATGACTGAGCCACCCAGGTGCCCCATTGTTTTATAATACCCCAATACCAAAACCTTCACAGCCTTTTATCGTGGATTCCATTTTATCTTATTTTATACAAGTGAAGAGCTGAGATCAAGAGTTGGATGCTTAACCTACTGAGCCACCCAAGCACCCCTATGGATTCCATTTTAAATTTTCTTTTTTAACATTTATTCATATTTTGAGAGAGAGAGAGACAGAGACAGAGCATGAGTAGGGGGAGGGGCAGAAAGAGAGGGAGACACAGAATCTCTAAGCTGTAAGCAGGGCTCAAACCCACGAACCAGGAGATCATGACCTGAGCCGAAGTTGGACGCTTAACCGATTGAGCCACCCAGGCGCCCCTATGGATTCCATTTTAAAATCATGTTCCTTTTCTTTGCTCTTGTTAACACCTATGCCCAATTCCCCTTATTTCTCTCAAATTAGGAGCTCCCAAATGAGACTCAGCCCTGTGTAAAAGAGCTGGCCAGATGTTTGCAGAGGATGACCTCACTGCTGGCAACGTTTTCAATATTGTTAGTATAGCACTTAGTCATTTTTAGTTCATGGTTTAAATGAGTAGTTAAGACTATGGCACAATAAACCTTCTCTGATATCCAATTTTATCACTATTGTTAATAAGCTAATTATTGTGCATATTATAGTTACTGAATTACAAAACTGCAAGACACCTCCACAAATCATCCACTTATCCACCAAGATGCACACAGTCCAACTGCTTTTACTTTATTTACTACTTTCCAACCTATGATCCATTGAGGCAGCTTTTGGTTTAACTATAGCTTATAGGAGAATTCCAACATTTTGAGAATACATTTTGAAAAGAGAAAAATGGAAAAGGGCTAGTTTTTAATAGCCACACAACACTCTTGACTGATATCATCATGTACATGTTAATCAAGGAAAAAGCCAGTTGATTTTTAATGAGCACCTACTATGTACAGGCACCATGCTAGGTAGGCACTGTGGAAGATACAGTCTCTACACTCACAGAGCTTCTAGTCTAATTTAAGAAACATGATATGGATCATAAACCCTTATCTGCAACAGTTATGAAATCCAAAAAGCTTTGAACACCTAAGAACTTCATAATTCATTTGGTGACATTATCCTGAGGTGAGGCTAATTGATAGTCTTCACTTATCCTTCTTCATGTAAATATCAGTTTTTGCTGTAAAAACAATAGCATGTTTGATTGTAGGATGCCACCCAAACACTGTAATGTTAGATCTACAACATTCTGAATTTTGAACACATTTTCTCTAATAGCTTCAAATAAGCTGACCATGGACCTGAAAATTGACATGAGAGAGGAAACAACGCAAGCCTGTTAACTCCATCCATTGAGTGAGGGATTAGGCATAAGATGGGTTAGCCTATAACTCTCTTAGCTCTCAGTATCTCTAAAAAAATCTACTCTAAGTGACAAATGAGTGTCACAGTTATATCTAAATTAACTTAGTCCCTTGAAAAGAGTTAGGGACAATGGCAACAATATAATTGGAAGTTTGGGCCCCATTTTATTAAAACTTGGACCTAACTCAGTCCAGACATAGTAATATTTGTGCATTTCCTCTTTAGAAGCAGAAGTTTGCTTTTTCATCTGTTGAATGGAACCTTGCTTATTTCAAGTCATTCTCCCCTCCAAGGTCAGGGATTCCTATCTCAGTCACTAGGATTAGAGCCATTCCAAGTATGGGGTCACCCTCAGAGTTAAGTGAGACCTTTGCTGTTTTCATTAACCACCCCTCCACTTTGTGGCCATTGTAATCAGGAGGCCTGGAAGAGGGTCTATGTGGCCAATAACCTCCTGCTCACCTTCAGCAATAAGGAGTAGCCCCCAAGTTCCAGTTTTGACTTGTTTGCAAACTCCTGGTCTAGAGTATTAACCCAGCTCATGCCACGAGAGCTCTACTACTCAGAGACAAAGCTTAACGTAACCTGGGCTCTCTTGGAGCACTCACTCTGCACACAGCAGAGCCTGAAGCCACAGCTGGGTTATTGTACTAGACCAGGAGAAATCAAACAATAGCTGCTACTTTGTTTTTGTACAGCACATGACCTAAGAGAAGATCCTACATTTAAAAAACATTTTTTTAAATGTTTATTTTTGGGAGAGAGAGAGCGTGCGCACGCACCCGCATGAGTGGGGGAGGGGCAGAGAGAGACACACACAGAATCTGAAACAGGCTCCAGGCTCTGAACTATCAGCACAGAGCCCTATGCAGGGCTCAAACCCATGAACTATGAGATCATGACCTGAGCCAAAGTCGGACGCTAAACCAACTGAGCCACCCAGGCGCCCCTGGGAAGAAGGAGAAGATCCTACATTTTTAAAGGAATGTAAAACAAACAGGAATGTGACAGACTGTACAGGCCCACAAAATCAAACATATGTACAGAAAAAGTTTTCTGACCCCTGCTTTCTCACTCCCAAAGTGGCCTGGAAGAAGGATTTAATGTTTGAATGCCCACTAAGTGTCCAATACCATGTGTCAATGCATATGGCAGCAGGAAAGGGCCTCTCTAGACCCTGTCCACACATACCTGTGGATGATTTATTTAGAATCCCACCTTGGAACTCTCCAGCAGGATTTCAGAACAAATTGATTCAACCTCGGATTTATTTTCAAAACAGCCTTTTTCTTATAATAATTTTCTCCCATCACACCAACACAGACAATACCAGCAAACATCTTCAGGCTTCAGACCCCTCACCCAGGGCCCACCCAAACCAGGCTGCATTCAGAGCTCAGGCCTGAGCTGTCACCATAGCATGGGCAAAGGAACTGGTGTCCCCCCCAGCTCCCCTAAGTGAAGGTTCCAAATGTTGGGAGAAGCCAAACAGGTGTAACACCAGCACTTTGTATTTTCTTCTCATTCTTTAGGTACCAGTCTGTATGAAAATGTGAAGTAAACAAAGGTTTTTCTTTTTTTCTTTTTTTCTTTTTTTTTTTTTAATGGAGCCCCTAGCCTTCCCTTTTCCCCAATGGCCTCCTTTCTCAATGATGCCATAATTCTTTCTCTCCCTCCACACCTTTCCTTTCCTCCTGTCAAACTCTGTTCTGAGGGACTAATGACAACCAGAGTTTAATGTGTTTCCACCCTCATTCAATAGCATGGCAGAGAACCAGGTGATTAAGTGTGGTCTTTGAGACACTGGATATAGAAGTATTAAATGTGGGACTAAAGCTGGCCCTGATCTGGTCATCTTTCTGTCTACCTACATGTCATACTCTTAATGAACCTGACCCACCATACTGACCTGGTAATAACCTACTTCCCATAGATATGTCCAGAGAAACCCACTGCTTGCCCTGTTGACCACTTTTGGATTTTTTCCCCCTCTGAGGACAGAGAACTCTCTCAGACTTAGCATGCAACACAAAGAGTTAGATGCCTAGGTTTTTTCATTTTTTGTTTTGTTTTTTTTTTTTTTTTTAAGTAGGGCTTCCTGCCCAGCATGAAGCCCACCACAGGGCTTGAATTCACGACCTTGAGATCAAGACTTGAGCTGAGAATAAGCTTTAGAAAACAGACTGAGCCTCCCAGGTGCCCCTAGATGCATAGCTTTTTAAAGTCCATGTATGTTATCTTTGCTAGTGGAAAGGCCATACGGCGACAGGATTAAGAGCCAGGGCTCTGGAGCAGACTGTTCAAGTTCAAATCCCAGCTCTGTCACTAATTAACTGTGCAACCTTGGGCCTTGGTTTCTTCATCTATAAAGTGAGAATATTAACATTACCAAATTTACAGGGTGGTTGTGAAGATTTACATCTATGAAGCTTCATATATGTACAATACCTAGAACAATGCTTAGCAGTTAGAAAGAGAGCAGGAAATACCCATTAATATCAGTAGTAATAGTAGAAACCTGTCCCTCAATCCCATTGTTTTGAGCTCATCCACACTTTTCTTTAAAAAGCATGATATGTGCCAAGGACTTTGCTAGACATTGGGGTAACAAAGATGATTAAACCTCATCCCTGCCCTCAGGACCTGGCAGGTAAGTATTTGAGACAGTCTAAAAACAGGCTAAGTCCTAATGTGGAGAGAGATAAATAGCCAGGGCCTTCCAGAAGCACAACAGACATGGCCTTCTGCCAAGGTGGGTAGCTAGGAATCAGAATTTAAATCTTATAATAAGAATAGGAATTTTCCAGGCATAGTTGAGGAAGATGGAGAAGAGATAGGCATGACAGGCAGGGGTATTCCAAGTAAGAAGAAAACATATACAAGGCATGAAAGGAAGGAAGGGATAGCCTGAAGTTCATGGGAAACTTCTAGGGGCATGGTGAGGTTTGGGAGACAGACCAAGGACCATATCCCAGTCAGCCTTTATATGTTGTGCTAAAGGAGCTGAGTAGCGGGAAGTCAGTGAAGGGTTCTAAATGTTCGGAATGGCTAGATTTTCCTTCCAGAAAGCTTCCTCTGGCAGGTGTATGAAGGAATCGATTTAAAGAGGAAGGAACACAATTACAAGCAGGGAAAACAATTAGGATGTGATTAAAGTAGCTGAGACAAGAGATGATGTGGGTATGAACTAGGGTTTTGGTAGTCAAGTTGGTAAGGAGTGATCAGGTTACAAAACTATTTAGGACACTGGTGGGCAAGTGGAAATGGCACGTTAGAGGAAGAAAAGGGTCCAGAGTGACTTCTCCATGTTGGGTGACTAAGTGGATGGTGATTCTATCAACCAGGAGGACAACTGCAAGAGCAGGAGGTTTGTAAGAAGGAATGATGATTTCAGTGGGTCAGAAACATGTATCAAGTCCACATGCTGTGATAGCTATAGTGTTAGAAGTTGGGTATGCAATCATGAAGCAAAACGGAGAGGCTCTCTGCTTTCATGGTGATTTCAGTTAGTGGGGAACATAAATAGCCACTGAATCATTACAAATAATTTATAATTTACAAATTGCAAAGTGCTTCAGAGAAGTATGGGTAGTAGACAAAGGGTAACAGGGTAACTTACCTACCCTGGGGGATATGGGAAGTCCTCCAGAGAAAGTGGCCTTTAAATTGATACCTATGGGACAAATAAGATTTAGACAGGCAAAGAATGGGGGAAGAGCATGCATAAGGACAGCAGTAGGAGTCTCAGACATCCTGTGGGATATCCAGGTGGAAACACTTAGCCTGAGGCTAAGTCCTGGGGAAACAGTCTGGAGATATTTAGAGTCATCAGCAATAAATAGGTGGCAGCAAAAACACCAGAAGCAGGCAAGACAGTTCTAAAAAGGGGGGTATAATGAATTTAGCAAAGTTGCAGGATACAAAATCAATGTACAGAAATCAGTTGCATTCTTATACACTAACAATGAAGCAATAGAAAGACAAATAAAGAAACTGATCCCATTCACAATTGCACCAAGAAGCATAAAATACCTAGGGATAAATCTAACCAAAGATGTAAAAGATCTGTATGCTGAAAACTATAGAAAGCTTATGAAGGAAATTGAAGAAGATATAAAGAAATGGAAAAACATTCTGTGCTCATGGATTGGAAGAATAAATATTGTCAAAATGTCAATACTACCCAAAGCTATCTACACATTCAATGCAATCCCAATCAAAATTGCACCAGCATTCTTCTCGAAACTAGAACAAGCAATCCTAAAATTCGTATGGAACCACAAAAGGCCCTGAATAGCCAAAGTAATTTTGAAGAAGACCAAAGCAGGAGGCATCACAATCCCAGACTTTAGCCTCTACTACAAAGCTGTAATCATCAAGACAGCACGGTGTTGGCACAAAAACACATAGACCAATGGAATAGAATAGAAACCCCAGAACTAGACCCACAAACATATGGCCAACTAATCTTTGACAAAGCAGGAAAGAACATCCAATGGAAAAAAGACAGTCTCTTTAACAAATGGTGCTGGGAGAACTGGACAGCAACATGCAGAAGATTGAAACTAGACCACTTTCTCACACCATTCACAAAAATAAAGTCAAAATGGATAAAGGACCTGAATGTGAAACAGGAAACCATCAAAACCCGAGAGGAGAAAGCAGGAAAAGACCTCTCTGACCTCAGCCGTAGCAATTTCTTACTTGACACATCCCCAAAGGCAAGGGAATTGAAAGCAAAAATGAACTACTGGGACCTTATGAAGATAAAAAGCTTCTGCACAGCAAAGGAAACAACCAACAAAACTAAAAGGCAACCAACGGAATGGGAAAAGATATTTGCAAATGACATATCGGACAAAGGGCTAGTATCCAAAATCTATAAAGAGCTCACCAAACTCCACACCCGAAAAACAAATAACCCAGTGAAGAAATGGGCAGAAAACATGAATAGACACTTCTCTAAAGAAGACATCCGGATGGCCAACAGGCACATGAAAAGATGCTCAACGTCGCTCCTCATCAGGGAAATACAAATCAAAACCACACTCAGATATCACCTCACACCAGTCAAAGTGGCCAAAATGAACAAATCAGGAGACTATAGATGCTGGAGAGGATGTGGAGAAATGGGAACCCTCTTGCACTGTTGGTGGGAATGCAAATTGGTGCAGCCACTCTGGAAAACAGTGTGGAGGTTCCTCAAAAAATTAAAAATAGACCTACCCTGTGACCCAGCAATAGCACCGCTAGGAATTTACCCAAGGGATACAGGAGTACTGATGCATAGGGGCACTTGTACCCCAATGTTTACAGCAGCACTCTCAACAACAGCCAAATTATGGAAAGAGCCTAAATGTCCATCAACTGATGAATGGATAAAGAAATTGTGGTTTATATACACAATGGAGTACTACGTAGCAATGAGAAAGAATGAAATATGGCCCTTTGTGGCAACATGGATGGAACTGGAGAGTGTGATGCTAAATGAAATAAGCCATACAGAGAAAGACAGATACCATATGTTTTCACTCTTATGTGGATCCTGAGAAACTTAACAGAAACCCAGGGGGAGGCGAAGAAAAAAAAAAAAAAAAAGAAGAGGTTAGAGTGGGAGAGAGCCAAAGCATAAGAGACTCTTAAAAACTGAGAACTGAGGGTTGATGGGGGGTGGGAGGGAGGGGAGGGTGGGTGATGGGTATTGAGGAGGGCACCTTTTGGGATGAGCACTGGGTGTTGTATGGAAACCAATTTGACAATAAATTTCATATATTGAAAAAAATAAAATAAATTTTAATTTGTTTCTAAAAAAATAAAAATAAAAAAAGGAGTATAGAGGGGCACCTGGGTGGCTCAGTCAGTTGGGCGTCCGACTTCGGCTCAGGTCATGATCTCGCGGTCCTTGAGTTTGAGCCCTGTGTCGGGCTCTGTGCTGACAGCTCAGAGCCTGGAGCCTGTTTCAGATTCTGTGTCTCCCTCTCTCTCTGACCTTCCCCCATTCATGCTCTGTCTCTTTCTGTCTCAAAAATGAATAAATGTTAAAAAAAATTTTTTTTTAAACATAAAAAAATAAAAAATAAAAAAGGGGTATAGAGTGTCCAGAATGAGGCTGCGGACGGACTCTTAGAAACCCTTGGGGTATGCTAGGAAAAAGCAGCCAACAAAGAATAAGGCAAGTCAGGAGATAACCATGTCTGGAAGCCTCAGGGGAAAAAATTTCCAGAAGCAAGGAGCGAACAACAGCCTCTAACACCCCAGATAACTTTAGTTATTCACAAGTGGTGACTGACAGAATAGTTTCTGTGAAGTCCTGGGGCCACAAGCCCAACTGAAGTGGGGCGTGGAATAAATAAGGAAAAGATAATATGTAGCGAGTTCCTTTGAAATTTTTGATGGGGGTTTGACAATAGGTAGACAGAGATGCGGGGCCAGAGGACAGTTTTATCTAATGGGAGAAGCCTGAGTTTGTCTATAGGCTCCAGGAAAACAGCGAGAAAGAAAAGGGATGAAGACTCAAAAGAGGTTGAGACCTCTCACACAGTGGGAATTTAACAGAATTTAACACAGCATTGGGCAAAAACATTCAACAGCTTTCCAGATCCTCGACTGGATATAGCTCTTTCTCTCTCGCCCAGAGGGTACAAGTCTGCAGTCCCTAGATCAGTTCTGCCTCTGCTGGTCTTACAGAATTTCCCCTAGCTTGACCAGGTCCGGAAAGCCACATGGGTGGGAGGAAACGTCCTCAAATTCCCATCCCATCCTCCAGGATGCCAGGAGACTCACTCCCTGCTCCAGGCCAAGGCCTTGCCCCTCATTAATGAGAAAACTGAGAAACTCGGTATTATTTCCTGATGAACAAAACAGCACTACCTCAGCCCAGAAACTTTCCTACAAATGAGTTCTCTGTGATCACAGAGAGCGTGGCAGAGAAGGGCTGCTAATGCCCCTCAGATGGGCCCGGCTCCATGATCACCCCTTTCAGGAAGTGGCGCCTGACTGAGGTCATCCTTGGGGCCCTTGCCCTTAATTTGGGGCAACTCGCCAGAAAGCAGGCACCTCACACAACCACTCTGTGGTCAAATGACAGCGGGGACGCCTGGAACCAGTTGGCTCTGTAGAAGAAAAGGGCAGTCCTGATGCTCCACTAAACAGGCAGAGGGCTTCTCAACCAGCAGAACACTTTGAGGAGTAGTGAATAAACTCAAAAAGCAGTGGCAGCTTGTAAAAAGCTAAGAGAGAGGGAAAGAGTGTGTGTGGGGGGGTGTGTGTGAGAGAGAGAGAGAGACAGACAGACAGACAAGAGTCAATGAGGTACCTATGAGAAGAAGAAAAGTCTGGGCAGTTTTGGGGTGCACTAACATATGGACGCTTGTCTATCACCAAAGGGGAACGCATTGTAAACAGTATTCTTTATGAAATATGAAAATAACATTCTAAAAAGTTATTCTTCATGGCTTGAGATGAAAAAAGAGATTCTAGTAGATAAAATATCTCTATCACAAGACATCATCATCCTTTGTATTCTAACACGTCATAATTAGCTGAAGAGACATGTGAGCTCTTCTTAATAAGTGGCCTCCAACTTGGATTTTCCACACAATTCCTCTTGCAGCCACTGGGACCATAGAACATACAAGCACACACGTACAACATGGCAAGAAACCAGGGGACTGTGGTGAGTGCGTCCCAGTAGAGGGGGAGATTCAACAGCTCCTTTGCCACCATGGCCACCTCAGAGAGAGCTACTTGAACCCTACCCCTTCCTGCCTTCTCTGGCAACACTGTCCTGCAGGGCTGGAGCAGGACCCTGGTAGGACACCTGTGCAGTGCCACTGAGAGAGGCTCGCGGGCCTGGGGCGCCGGGTGGAGCTGCGGAAGCACTGGCCGAAGCCCAGGCTCCGGCCCAAGGAGTGAGCCTGGCAGATGGCAAGGACACACTCAGCCCAGCTGGCCTCAGAGACACCTTGCCTGGTTCAGGGGAGGAAAGAAAAGGAAGCCATGCGCTAATGCTGGGGTCTGTAGCTGCCACCAACTTAAGCAGGCAAAATGCGGTCAAGTCCAGGAGGCGGTCTCTCTAGGCATCCTGCTTTGGGAGCAGACAGGACTGCCGTTGTTTTGCAAGGCAGCTCTCCTAGTGAGAGAAGAGCTTCCTGATGCTCATGTTACAAGTTTGAGCCAAGAGCCCTTCATGAACCTCCTCACCTGGACTCTCCACAGTTGCCACCTGAGAGGGAGGATCCAGTGGGAGGGAGGGCAGAGGCACCGTCAAGTTCTTTCCCTCAGCATCAGACCATCCGACTTTCTCAACACCACTTATTTGCCTCTGAGCCATCTGCTAAGCAAGCTCAGCAGGACACCCCTCAAGAGGCTTAGCCAAGTTCAGCAAGGGAGCAAGAGTTGCTGGGTTTAGAAGGGAAAATTTAGTCCTGCTAACTGGACACTCTGGGCAAGTCATTTCTCTTACTCATAAAACCTTCTTTCATTCGAAAAGAAAGAGATTATACTACCCAACCTTCCCCAAAAGAATTACAAGGGGCAAACTTTGCAAAGAGAATGCCTTTGGTTTTCTAATCCCTCTATCCGGGGCGATAAAAGATTCCCAGAGTTTATTCCTGTTCATACAGGAGTTCAAAACACCTCAAAAGAGAGGGCTCCGCCTAAAGGGCAGGAATCCTCAAGAATTTGTTCCCTTCTGGGCACAGAGGAAGGAAACTTGGCCCCAAGTGTGGGAGAGCCACTGTTGACGGGCTGCAGGAATGATGGCATAAGAGATAAAAAAGTAAGCGGTAGCAGTTGTTGATATGCTGCGGGACCTCGGATAAGTTCACCACCTGTGTGTGCAGGGAACGGGGTTCTGAGTTTTCCTTTGGGACTCAAAGAAAATTTGAGTCTGTGTTCTAATTTCTTTATCATTTGTCCATATGGTCCAGTGCATCGCCTTGAGGGATTAGCACCAGAAACCAGTAAACGAAGGCTAGACCTCAAACAACTCCAGAATGCTGAGTATGAAACCCAAAAATGCAGTGTGCCTCCTGCAAGCAACCAGGGTACAGAGATTTGACAGTGAGGGCACCAGAAAACCACCACCATTGCAATCTATGACAAACCCTCAAGCGAATGGAGAAAAGTCTGTTCTTAGAGACCCTTTGCTGCACGCTTGCAGCAATGATCAAACTACAAACAGCATCCCTCAACTTAGTTGCTAGACTTCACAGAGAAAAAGAATCCAGATTCTGAGAACCATTCGGTGTAAATGAAAACAGCTTTTCTCTGGAAAATACAAATTATTTCTAGCACAAGGGACTCCAAGGAGACATCTAAATTTTTGTCCGAAATTTTTATTATTTAATTTACTATTGCCAAGAACAAGCAATGTTAATGGGAAAAATATTATGTTCAAATTTTCACATTATTATAGGATTCACTTCTTTTTTGAAAAATTTTTTTAATTTTTTGAGAGACAGAGCACAAGCAGGGGAGGGGTAGAGAGACAGAGACAAAGAGTCTGAAGCAGGCTCCAGGCTCTGAGCGGTCAGCACAGAGCTCAACGAGGGGCTTGAACCCACAAACCGTGAGATCATGACCCGAGCCAAAGTCGGATGCTTAACTGACTGAGCCACCCAGGCGCCCCTGATTCATTTCTAATGGGACATTGGATGCATTGATTCTTTGACCCCTTATAACATATGAGATTAGGTAAAAATGAACAAATTAGCTACAGAGAAACCAAGCTATAATCACAATAGTAGCTATCATTTTTGCTTACCTACAGACATCTGACACACATTTGTGTCCAGTCCACAGCACAATCCTATCTGCAAGGTGGGTATCACTATTCCAGGTTTTACCAAGGAAGAAAATGAAGACCTAAAAGACGAAATTACCTGCTGAGACTACACAGCTAGCAAGTGTCGGAACCTGAATTCGAAGCCAGGTCAGGCCGTGGCCAAAGCAGGTCTCTCTCTGCCACACCACAGGGCAGGAGTTTCCACTAGAAATGAAGTCACCTGGCAAGAAATGGAAATGTACTATTCACAGCACAGTGAACAAAGAGTGAGGATAAGTACCAGGTAACATAAGGCAAAGGGGCAGCTGTGTTAAGTTTGGTTTGTATTTAAATCCATTAAAGGGTAGAGTAAGTGATTTGGGGAAGCAGATTTACTATATTTTGCAGATGAGACTACAGGGGAAGCCAGCAGATGTTAACAAGGGCACCATCTAGAGAAACTGGAAACTCGAGCAGGGGATAAAATGAGATCAAAGTCAGGAGCAGTGGGAGGCCCTGCTGGGGGAGGGGAAGGCTTGCTGAGCCTGACACTCACAGGTGACTGGAAGGGAGAGCTAGAGGGGAAGCTGCAACTGGATACCCTCAGTAAGAGAGAGGAAGGAAGGGAGGAAGCAGGGAAAGAGAGAGGGAGGGAGAGGAAGGAAGGAAAGGCAAAAAGCAAAACAAAATGGCAGTGTAATTTGGTCTAAGTATGCTTCATAACAAAAGTTGGTACAGGGGCCCTGCCTGGGAGAAGGCACAGGAGACTTCCCTGGAGAAGTCTTTCCCTATCCTGTCAGGAGAGAATGGAGGGAGTCATGGAGATCAGTTGTCCATCTTCCAACAAACGTGGCCTCATTTTACTAGCCCCCTTAACTCAAACACTCCATCTACCCTGGTAGTTTAAAACTAGCTCCATATTATTGGGTAGAGCAAAAATACACACACACACACACACACACACACACACACACTAACAAACAAACAAACACCAATCTAATTTGGCATCATTTAAAAATTGGTTAAAGAGGGGGCACCTGGGGGGCTCAGTTGGTTAAGTGTCCAACTCTTGATTTCAACTCAGGTCATGATCTTGCAGTTTGTGAGTTCGAGCCCCATTGAGCCTGCTTGGGATTCTCTCTCTCCCTCTCTCTGTCCCTCAATCACACATGCTGTCTACCTTTCTCTCTCAAAATAAACAAACAAACAAGGCACCTGGGTGGCTCAGTTGTTTGGGCATCTGACTTCAACTCAGGTCATGATCTCACAGCTCGTGAGTTCAAGCCCCGCATCAGGCTCTAACAGCTCAGAGCCTGGAGCCTGCTTAGGATTCTGTGTCTCCCTCACTTTCTGCCCCTCCCCAACTTTGTCTGTCTGTCTCAAAAATAGACATTAAAAGAAAACACCTGTGAACTCGTATTTTCCTACCCACCCCCCAAATAAATAAAGGGTTGAACATTCAAAAGGAAACTGAGTTACTCAGGGCACCCTGGGTGGCTCAGTCAGTTAACTGACCAACTCTTGGTTTCGGCTCAGGTCATGATCTCAGGGTTCCTGGGGTCAAACCCCTTGTCCAGGTCTACACTGACAGCCTGGGATTCTCTCTCTCCCTCTGCCCCTCCCCTGCTCACTCTCTGTCTCTCAAAATAAATAACTTAAAACAAATGGTTAAAAAAAGTATATAATGGAATAATTTTGAATGAGGAAAATCCACAAGTGTGTATTGTGGAAAGATGACCTTGTGTATTCCTAAGTAAAACAATGTAAGCTATTAAATAGTATTCAGAATATAAATTTTTGAAAAATAGTAATCATGTGTTTCATTAATATTTGTATTTTTTAAAAGCTGGAAGAGGGGCACCTGGGTGGCTCGGTTAAGCTCGGTTAAGCATCCGACTTCAGCTCAGGTCACGATCTCGCGGTCCGTGAGTTCGAGCCCCGCATCGGGCTCTGGGCTGGTGGCTCAGAGCCTGGAGCCTGCTTCCAATTCTGTGTCTCCCTTTCTCTC
This sequence comes from Panthera pardus, assembly GCF_024362965.1. NCBI lineage: Eukaryota > Metazoa > Chordata > Mammalia > Carnivora > Felidae > Panthera > Panthera pardus. The sequence continues at coordinate 103,166,483 of NW_026526810.1, forward strand.
TGCCCCTCCCCCGTTCATGCTCTCTCTCTGTCTCAAAAATAAATAAACGTTAAAAAAAAAAATTAAAAAAAAATAAAAGCTGGAAGAATATGCATCAAATTATAGCAAAGGATTATCTAGGGAATAATGAAGGTGGGTGATGAGATTTCATTTTCTGTGGTCTGTATTTTGGCAAAACTTTACATTAGGAAAGCTTTGTATTACATTTGTAAATATAAAGGTAAAAGAGAAAAATTTAAGTGTTCCTGAAAAGACTTAGGAGTAAAAAGTTAAGTCTCCCACCTCATCATGATGACAAAAGGTAAAATTGCCAACAACATAAGTCAGATACTTGTCACTTAATAAAATACTTCATACTGCGAGAATCTAAGATAATTGCCACTATGGCCTGATCCTTGGGCTTCTGCCTTTCCCCAAAATGGAGTTTGGGATGACAGGAGCTGAACTTCCTAGCAAAGAGCCCTCCTGTTCATTGGGCGTGAAGGAAATCTCCCAGTGACATGAACCAAGCAAAGAAAGTGCATTCACACCCAGAGAGCTTTCAGGAAACAAGATCCTCTCTTATCACCATCAACAAGGAGACTCATCTTTCACCAACTCATTGAATGAGCCCCTTTGTTTCCCCTACAGGATCATCATATATTCTTTTCCTGCCTCCACAGAAAGTCCAAGTGCCCCAGAATTCAGCCCTGAGAGGCACAGGAGGAGTCCTAGTACAAGCTTGTCCACATTTTCAAGAGAAACAGGACCTGAGAAAAGGGGAGGGGCATGCAGGTGGCTGCAAAAGTGTGAAGGCAAGAATGTTTGCTTTATAACTATGCTTCCAAACTTACATGTGTGTCACATACCTCCTATATCCCATTAAAAAAGAAAAGAGAAAGGATGGAGCCTGCCTCAGGATGTTGTTGCAGGACGGATGTGGTAAGTGTGACGGGATCTTGAGAAATAGGCACTGATGCGTCATCCTCTGTGCCAGGTGCTATTCATGGCATAGAAAACTAACAGTTAACGTAAAATCCCTGTCCTTGAGGAGCGCAGAGACACCCTGCAGACCCACAGAAGTGCAGGACCCCACTGTGCCACCTAGGTGGTAGACTGTTCATCTGTGTCAGGGCACAGGCATGACTGTGCTGATTGGCTACCCTGCCACCTGATACTTTCCAGCCTCCCAGAGACTTCCATCAACCACCAACCCTCTCTTATCCCTTGCTGCCTTCTCACGCCAACCTCCCTTGCAAGGGCTCCTCATCCTCTCAGTCACCAAACCATGCTCTCCATCACCTAAAACTTCTCTCGACCTGTCTCAAACCATCCTTTCCCCACCCAGTTCTCAGACAAGCTCTGCACTCACTGCTTTCTCCTCCACACCACGGCTTCACTCTAATTCCTGATAAATGAGTTTTGACCCTCCACTAAAACTGCTTTCTTGAGGGTCACTTGAATGTCTTACAAGGCTAACAGTCTCTTCTGATCCTTTCCCTGCATCCTTCTCCCACATTAGATGCTATTAACCATCCTTTTCTTGAAGCTGGATTCCCATAGCTTTGGCTTTCCTTGGTTCTTCACCTATACATGTTGTTACATGACCATATCATCCTCTAGATCCTCCACCTCCACCCATACCCTGAATGTAGGCATTACCCAAAGTCAATGTTTGTTCTCTTCCCTCATGCAATCCTCTCTCCTTTCCGTGCTGAGGCTGTCAGATCGACACCCCCAGGCACAGCCACTCCTGGGCTCCACAGTTGCTACAGGAGCTCCACTGAACATGGTCAGCACGGAACTCCTTCTTTGTGCCCCCTCCCCACCCTCAGAGTTGCTCCTTCTTTTAAGACTTAAATCTCAGTAAATTAGCAGCACCAGCCTCCCAGATACCTGAGCTGGAAAACTGTAAATCATATCCAACAGCCTTCTGCCCCTTACTTCAGTGCCACTGGGCACAACACACCCACAAGTGAATTTTAATGACCTCCAAAATGCTTTAAGACTTGAAAAGAAATGATTGGTGCCAATTAAGACTATAAAATCAAAACTAAGGATAATTCCAAAATCCCTTCAAATATCTTTGATGGCAAAAACATTATATTTAATATGGGATATGAGTAATTTTCATATGTCTGGTCCTCTATGTGATAGGGCCCACAAAAAACAATGGGTCGGTCCTATCTCAGACACAAAGTCCAGATACTTTGACTTCTCTGAAGTGCTTGCATTAATCTCCTCCTTACATTCCCATTGTCCTGGTGTAGATCCTCTTAAGCCTTTCACTATATTTCAGCAGGATATCCTAAAACACACCTGACAGCACATCATTCCCTTATTAAGTTTTGATAGTGCCCCCAGGACCTGACATGTAAAGTACAAGCTCTTTCTATGGCATTCAAGGCCTGCTACAACCTACTCCCAACCTACCTCTTGGTCCCTTCCATCACTACATACTCCCACTCATCCTCTGCTGCAGCCACACCAGACTCATCATATCCCACATGCCCCTATTTGCCCCATGAAATGCCCTCTCCCCTACTTGGCCCGTGGAAAACTTATACTTGTCTCAAGGGTCAGTTCACATAGCTGCCCTTCGGTGAAGGTTGCCTTCCCAGGATCCCTGGCCCAAACCAGTCTCAGTTTCCTGGAGACCCTGGAGCAGTGTGCAGCCCCAAGATGGCACCTGCTTCACTCTGCCTTGCACTGCACTCAGTCTCCTGTGTCTGTCCCCATCGCAAAACCATAAACCTCTCCAGAGCAGATAGCTGAGTCTTAGTCTCCTCTGTACTTCCCACACAGCCAAGCACAGAACAGACCATAATGAAGAGCAGCTGCCTTTTGTCGCTCTTCCCCACATCACTGTTTTGGCTCCACCATTACTTGGTCCTCTGTGTCATTGCTGTGTATGGAGTGGACACTTAGCAAGGTCTAAACCAGCAACATTTGGAAACTATGAAAAACCCTTAGCTTCAAACCCACCAGAACCATTCTTCCTAGTGTCCTTGATTTCACACAGTGAGAAAAAGACTTTGGGGTCAAGGGGATTTGGCTTCAAATCTGAAGTCAGGCATTCCTTACGCAAAGGTGGCTTGACTAGCCTCAACCTCCTTACCAGTAAAATGGGAATGACATCTAATTCAATGAACTGTTGTGAGAATTAAATAGGTAAAAGTGTTAAAGTCCCAAGCATGGCAACTGGCATAGGAAAGGCACCCATAAGTAAGGAGCAGCAGGAAACAGAAGCAAGGTGTCAGATGTCACAAACCATGTGACGTTCTCAGAAGTCATTCCCCTTCTTGGATATTCACATGAAATAGAGATTCTTGTGTCAGCATCATGAATTCAGGACTCCAGACTCCATGGTGCTGCTTATACATCTTAATGTTTATTTTGGAAAGAGAGAGACAGAGAGAGAGAGAGACAGAGACAAGTATGAGTTGGGGAGGGGCAGCGAGAGGGAGACACAGAATCTGAAGCAGGCTCCAGGCTCTGAGCTATCAGCACAGAGCCAGACTCAGGGCTTGAACCCAAGAACTGGGAGATCATGACCTGAGCCAAGTTCAGACGCTTAACCTACTGAGCTACCAAGGAGCACCCCCCCGTTTTAATGTTTATTTAGTTTTGAGAGAGAGACAGACACAGACACACACAGACACACACACAACTATGAGTGGGGGAGGGGAAGAGAGAAAGACCTAGAATCTGATGCTTATACATCTTAAAGTCATCACGGAAACAGTAGCAGGAGATACTACACAGCTGTTAAGACTCAAAGAGATCAATCTCCACGGCCTGACACAGAAAGACACCCAAAGTGGTTCATCGTTAAGTGAAAAGGGCAAGTTGCAGCACAGTATGAAATATAAGCCGCAGCAACATGTGTGTGTGTGTGTGTGTGTAGATGTTACATATATATATACACACACACCTACACAAGCACTTGCATACCTATATTTATGTGTATATGTCTGTATGTGCCTAGAGAATCTCTAGAAGGATATATGAGAAGCTGTCAACAGTGGTTACCTCTGGTAACGGGTCTAGGAATGCCATTTACACTCTTCTGTCTAAATTACTTTTTTTATCACTATGTGTTCATGTTAAAATTATTTAAAACCAGTTTTTGACTTATTTTTAATATGAAATTTATTGTCAAATTGGTTTCCATATAACACCCGGTGCTCCTCCCAACAGGTGCCCTCCTCAATACCCATCACCCACTTTCCCCTCCCTCCCACCCCCCATCAACCCTCAATTTGTTCTCAGTTTTTAAGAGTCTTTTATGGTTTGGCTCCCTCCCTCTCTAACCTTTTTTTTCTCCTTCCCCTCCCCCATGGTTTTCTGTTAAGTTTCTCAGGATCCACATAAGAGTGAAAACATATGGTATCTGTCTTTCTCTGTATGACTTATTTCACTTAGCATAACACTCTCCAGTTCCATCCACGTTGCTACAAAAGGCCATATTTCATTCTTTCTCATTGCCACGTAGTATTCCATTGTGTATATAAACCACAATTTCTTAGACCAATGGAATAGAATAGAGACTCCAGAATTAGATCCATAAAACCAGTTTTTAAAATCTGTTAAAAGAGGAGGAGAAGCAGGGGGAAATGGAAGGGTAGAGCCAGGGAGGGACTGGGCTAAGGATCGAACCGAGAGAGAGACCTGGGTTCCAGTTAGACTAACTTTGCAACCTTAGGCAAATCACCTCCCTTCTGCAGATCTCCCTTATTGGTAAAATAGGGGCGTTGAACCAGACATTCCTTGGAGATTTCTAGGTTACTAGATGATGTCTGCAAGGTCCTCTGAGTACATTTTTACCCATAGACCATCTCTCTCTGAGATGTTTTGATGCTTTAAGCATCAGGTTTTTAAAAAGGGAAAAATACATACCCTATTTCATTTTGACCTCCTTCACATTTCAATGAGAAAGCACTCCCACCCTTTTACAGGCAGAGAAACCAAGTATATACTGTAATGATCACTTGCCAAGCAAATACACGGCTCAGTAGACTCTGCTGTTTGCAAAGAATTATGATGCCTGGAGTTTTATAGCTCCCAGTTCATTTGTGCCTCTTCTGCAGAGCAGAGCGGGCTCAAGGCTTATGCAAAACAACCAGAAGGCACTCTGCTGGTGGAAACAGGGTGAGATGTAAAGTGACTTCCTCCAGGTCAGAGCATAAACAAAACTCACTCCCGGCACATTTAGGAAGTAAGTATCGAACCCCTGGGATTGACACCACATCCCTCCCCCACCTGGACTGAAAGCGTCACCTTGAAGATGCATCTCACTGCAGTCACTTTCTGAGCATTTTCTGGGTCAGAAGCAGTGAGAGCAGCTAAACCGAGGCTGCCATCAGAGTTGCTACATTGAGGGCAAAGTACTGAGTTACCTGCTCTACCACGCACCCACCCAACTCATCCAGCAGCCTGCCTGTCGAGTATTTTTCCAGTCTCCTGGGCAAAGTGACTTCACACAGCTTTGAATGCAAACAACCTCATTTGTCCTCACAGGTATGGGTCTCCGCCTTGCAGAGGGTACTGACTTCTTACCCCTTTGGTTCTACCATCGCATCACATCATACTCTCTATGCCTGTAAACACCTTTCATTCTTCTGATAACTTCACACTGTGAGAGACCCTTCTGTCTGATGTCTGGGCAACAAGATTTCTCAGCAGCTGCAGAAAGCACATACAGAATGCACAGAGCACCTTGCAGAGAAAGGCAGAGGCTGATCCACTGACCCTAGAAGCATGAGCCTAGATTAGAAATGAACAAAACCAAGACCATAGCATTGCTAAAATACTACAAAATAAACCATCTGCCAAAATGGAAAGGATTATTCACTCAAAAGGTGTGCAGTCAGGCTAGTAACCAGTCGTCAGCCTGCTGGTAACCTTTGCTGTGGTACCTAGTAATCTGTGAGACAGGATAATAATCACTGGCATCTGTGGAATCATAGAGCTTCTAGAAGCTGCTATTAGTAGACCCCATTCTCACTGTCACCTGTGGGTCAAGTTTGCTGACTGTTGTCTGCTTACCACTGGCTTCATTGTGCACCTTAGAACTCACTAGGGCCTTCAGTTGTCTTGGCTGAGTCCCTTCCTTTGTCTTTCTACACTCAGGTCCCCTGCACAAGGTCTAACTTTGTCCTTTGCCCTTCTTTATCTTGGACACATCTTCCCAAGACCTTTGGAGGGCCTTCCATTCATCAGTTCATCTCAGACCCTCCCCCCGCCCCAACATATTTATAAAAGCCTAGCAGCTCCACTCACTGCCTTTGGAAGTTAAAAACCACTTCCTATCAATCAATGGGCACAGAACACAGTAAAAGAAGAGAGCTGTTGGATCGTGGTGGGAGTGTGTCCATGACAGAGAGTTTTGTTAAAAGAAACAAAAATGCTCTCAAAGGCCTGAGCAAGCAGTATTCTCATGAGTCTTGGTGAAACTCACTTTTTGTCTGGGTAAGGCAAAAATGAGGGCAGAAAACCAACTAATAGTACTGTAACATTTTACAAGGTAGTTTCTACGTTGACATACCTTCGTGACAACAAACAAAAAAGATTACATGCATCCAGAAAAAAAAAAAAAAAAGAAAGAAAAAGAAAACCAACCAAACAAAAAAGAACTTCTATACAGGAACTTTTGGTCTTTTCTCTGAAATGTTTTTCTTAATTCTTCACCATTATAAAACAAATCTTGTGTATATCAGTCTGAAACACCCACTCAAAGAGCCTTTCATAGTTGCTTTCTAAGGGTCAGCCTCAAACATTCACTGAAAAATGAGGTGGGAGTGACTGTATTCTGGATGAATAACTAAATTTTCCTAGCAATAGACATATTCTGATGATGTAAGTTAAAAATCAGCTGTTACTTTTGTGTCCAATAAATGGAAAACAATTGGAGAATACAGAGGTGGGAAGACAGCCTCCACCCAGGTCTCAAACATTCCTCTTCACTCCTTACCCCTACGCCATCAACACTGATTACCTCCCATTAACCCTTCTTCATAATCTTCATAGGTCACCATTTAGAGGATTATTTTCAGTGCTTCTTGAAACTCCCCCTATCACGCAATCAATCCACATTTCTTGAGCTCCATACATGCGCCAGATGCTGCTAGGCACCAGTGTCCACATGGGCACCAGACAAATGTCCCTTCTTCAAGGAACCCATAATGTAGAGGAGAGTCAGACCTGTCCATAATCAACCAGGGAATAATGTGAAAAGTGACACCTTGAGAACTCATAGGAGAGAGTGGATGTCTTCCTGCTTCAGGGAACAGGGAAAGTATCAGAGGGGTTATGTTTGAGTAGGGCCTTGAAAGATATGTGTGACAGTTCACAGCTAAAAAAAAAGGGAGAAAGACATTCCAGGCCTAGAAAATAGTGGAAGCAAAGTCATGGAGGTGAAAACGCACCCTGAAATGACACAGTCACAAGCATCCAATGTACAGTAAATAGAAAGGGAATGAAGCTGGGAGGGATGCCGGGACAGGTTGCCTGACTGTTTAAAATTTATTCTGGGGCAATGAGAACGAACCACTGAGGGTTTTAAAGCAGTTAAATGACTCACATTCATGTTTAAAGATAATTCTTAGATCAAAGTGTAAGATGGTCAGAAAGATAAGAGTCTGAAGGCCAATTATTCAAACATAAGACAGTGAAAATTCAAAGAAACTAATTTGAAAATTTTGGAGGAAAAATGAACAGGCAGCCAACTGGATACAGAAGTGTGAAGAGAAGAAAATCCAAAAAAGTTGCTGAAATTCATACTTGGGACAATAGTGACAATGAAAACCTAGCTATGAAAACAGGTAGAAGAGCAGGTTTGGGGGTGAGGGAGGGAGCCGAGTGGTCCTATTGCTACACAATAAGTTTGAGACATCCTGTTGAACCAAATGAAGACAGCTAGCAGACTGCTACAAAGTAGCAGCCCTTTGTGGGGCTACACATAAGGATTTAGATGCACTTGCAGCCCCAACATTTAAGAGTTGGTAGATGGGGCGCCTGGATGGCTCAGTTGGTTGGGTGGCTGACTTCGGCTCAGGTCATGATCTCGCGGTTTGTGGGTTCGAGCCCCACGTTGGGCTCTGAGCTGACAGCTCGGGGCCTGGAGCCGGCTTCAGATTTTGTGTCTCCCTCTCTCTCTGCCCCTCCCCCATTCGTGCTCTGTCTCTGTCTCTCTCAAAAATAAAATAAAATAAAATAAAATAAAATAAAATAAAATAAAATAAAATAAAATAAAATAAAGAGCTGGTAGAGAAGAAGGAACAAAAGAGAAAGAAAGAAAAGAGAAGGAGGAAAGAAAGAGAAAGAAAGCAAGGCTGTGGTGTAAGCAAGATGGGAGGAGAAAAAGGAGAGCCTGGATCTCAGAAGCCAAGACAGAGTTTACTTTCCAGCCAAGAGTGGTTAACAAAGTCAAATACTGCAGAGAACATGGGATGTGGGTATGGAAGAAGGCTATCTAATTTGACAATATCAGATCTCTTCTAAAGCAGTTTTAGTACAGCTATGGAGAGCTGCCTTAAGACAGCGGGCATACCGTAGAGTACTAATTAGTATCTTCATCTTCAGATGTCAAAGAACTATGTTGGAAGTAGGATTCAGAACATTAATTATTTATTAAAAGCTAATAAGGGGATTCAAGCCTATTAGGTTAAATCATTGCAAATATAGAGCAACATATAAAGGTATACAACTAGTTACCTCTCTAATTTCAGACCACTAAAGATGCAAAATAAAGGGAAAAAAGACACTCTTAGAATTAAGAGCCATGGACTATTGACCTCTGCCCAAATATGGTGGGCACAGTGATTCTAAACAAGCACTCCAGAATAAATACTTCAGGGTTCAAGTCCAGCTTTGATCTTCTCAGTGTAGAATTCTGGGTAAATAAACTTCTTTAAGCCAGATATTTTTCATCTGTCAAATTAGGATAATAAGAGAAATGACAAACACACACAAAGTTCTCAGCCTATCACAGTATGCTGAGACACTTATAAATGTTGACTTATTATAATCATTATAAAAATCTTCATTTCCAAGTACATATGTATATATAACTCAATTATATATAATTTCAAACATTCATTAATTTGTAATCAATAACTTCTTTTAAGGTATATTTATCTTGAGAGAGAGAGTGCACACATGCATGAGTGGGGGAGGGGCAGAGAGGGAGGGAGAGAATATCCCAAGCAGGCTCTGCACTGTCAGTGCAAAACCCAACACAGGGCTCAATCCCATGACCATGAGATCATAACCTGAGCCAAGATCAAGAGCCAGACACTCAACTGACTGAGCTACCCAGGTGCCCCTAATCAAGAACTATTTTTGAGTAACTCCCCTCTGTGTACCAAGCATGGTGCCAGGGAAGAAGGGGGGAAAGAGGGGGGAGGAGGGAAGAGGGGGGAGGAGGGAAGAAGGGGGAGGAGGGAAGAGGGGGGAGGAGGGAAGAGGGGGGAGGAGGGAAGAGGGGGGAGGAGGGAAGAGGGGGGAGGAGGGAGGAGGGGGGAGGAGGGAGGAGGGGGGAGGAGGGAGGAGGGGGGAGGAGGGAGGAGGAGGAGGAGGGAGGTGGGGAGGGAGGAGGGGGGAGGAGGGAGGGGCGGAGCGAGGGGGGGAGGAGGGAGGGGCGGAGCGAGGGGGGGAGGAGACGACCACAGAGACGACCTAGTTCTCCATCACAAGAAGCATAGTCTAATGATATGGGAGGCAAGTTGACCATTAGAAAACAAGATGATCCATCCCATAACAAGGGAAGGAGAACGGTCCTACAAAAACACATGGGAGGAAGCATTCCTGTGCTATGCCAGGACCTGGGAGTGAGAGGGACTGTCAGGTAAGGCTATGAAGAGAAGGCACACTTAGGCATTACAAGGAAGTCTGTAGATACATTTTTAAGGATAATAATATATATTAAGGTGCCATCACAAGCACCAAAAAAATCCCTTAAAAAAAAAAATTTAGAGAAAGAAGAAGCTCTTTGCCCAAGGGCAAACAGCAAGAGAAAAGGAGCTGGAAACAACCCAGGCTCTTGTCATCCAGCTCAAGGAGATATTTTGGTTGAAATACATCATCACATACTATTTACACCCTTCCCCACCTAAGTTTGGGTTACATGTTTTACAAAGCAAATTAAACATCTCCTGCCTGCCCTCTAAAAGTCTAGGATTTAAAAACAGGCACACTAATATACAGACAAATGGAAGAGTTTTGATAACAAACTATCCCCCAAAGACAGTGTTTTCAAATAAACAATTCTCAAGTTCAGTTTGGTTCCAAAGGTGAGGATGTTAATAAATTTTGCCCTTCCCTTTGGAGACCAGGGAGAAATATTAAAATTGCTTGGTTTGGATCCTGAAATAAATTAAAAATAGAATTACGAAATGATCCAACAACAAACTGGAGTATGGATTCCTAAGTATATACCCAAAAGAAGTGAAAGCAGGGTATCAAAGAGATATTTGTATATCCATGTTCATAGCAACATTATTCATAATAGTCAAGGGATGGAAGTGACCTAAGTGTCCAGAGATGGATGAATGGACAAAATGTGAGAAAAACATACAGTGGAATATTATTCAGTTCTTAAAATGGAAATTCTGACACATGCTACAACATGGATGAATCTTGAAAACATTATGTCAACTGAAATAAGCCAGACACAAAAGGGCAAATACTGTAGGGTTCCATTTATAGGAGGTACCTAGACTGGTCAAATTCATAGAGACAGAAAGTCTCTACGGTGGTTGCCAGGTGCTGGGGGTTGAGGGGAGTTAGTATTTAATGGGGACGGAGTTTGAGTTTTAGAAGATGAAAAAAGTTCTGGAGATACACAACAATGTGTACAACGTATATGTACTTATGCCGCTGAACCAAACACTTAAAAAGAGTTAAAGTGGTAAATTTTGTCATAAATATAATACATTTTTTTCTTAATCACATGGTAGCCATGCCCACTAAGTAACTGGATTTCATCATTTAGGAGCAAAGATTTCATCATTTAGGAGCAAATGAAAATACCTTGTTTCTAACATTTAGATACAAGGCCATCTGAAGAGGGGATGACAGCATGAGACCATGCCTCTTAGAAGTTCGATATCCAAAGGAGCAGAGTCCATTTACCATTCCTTGGGAACGGACGCCTACGTAACTCATTGAGAAGGTGCCTTTGTTGCAGCCATTATCGGAGAATTTTTAATTAATATAATCCCTGTGCACCAGAACCACCCCAATAGGGGATGACTGTCAAAGCACACATTCCAAAAATTACTAATTGAACGTCTATGTGAAAAAGCATTATGCAGGGCTTTATGTAAGACCTACAACTGTAATTCATAAATCAGTTCTTGCCTTCAAGAGCTGCCTAGCAAATAATAGACATAAGTTTAATAATAATAATAATAATAATAATAATGATAAATGAAGTCTATGAACATGTTCAATTAAGTAGCACATGTAACTAACTCTAGCAAATTTGTAGAAGGGAGAGATTACTAGGGGCTGGCTGGCGTGTTCCAGAAAGACTGATGGAAACCACTCCAAATCTGGGAGAAATGTTCAGGTCTGAATGAGTCGAAGCAGACAAACCTGGTTCAAAGAAAGGGTTTGTGATGGGAATTGGTAAGAGATAAAAGTAGAAAAAGAGATTGGAGCCAGGTTATGGTTCTTAAAAGTCAACTGTATAAATTTGGATTTCCACCTCTACCTAGAGGGGAACTGCTAGAGGTTTCTAAGAAGGGATATTAGAGGACAAACACAGCTTGTCCGTGCAGGGTGGCTTAGAAGAGGAAGACCCCTAATTGACAGAAAGCTGAGGGCGCCTAGGTGGCTCAGTCAGTTAATCATCCAACTCTTGATTTTGTCTCAGGTCATGATCTCACAGTTGTGAGAGCCCTGTCTTGGGCTCCATGCTGGGCACTTAAACCTGCTTAAGATTTTCAATCTCTATCCCTTTCCTTCTGCCCCTCCCCCACTCGTACAGGCATATGTGAGCACGCGTGTGCTGTCTCTCTTAAAAAAAAAAAAAAAAGCAAGCAACCAAGCAAGCAAGCAAGCTGGACTCCAGGCCTGAGGACTACTAAGTTACTAAGCATATTTCAATTAATTTTTCTCAAAGGATACACAGGAAACTGTTGACATTGGTAACTTTTTAGAAGTAGGACTGGAGGTAAGGGAAGGGAGTCTTTTACTTTTCATCGTATACCCTTGTGCAATGTGGATACACTTCTTAATCATTGGCATGAATTCATTTAAAAGGTTTTTAAAATATGACAACCAGAAAGTGTTAAAAGATGTTGAGGCTCTAAACAACACATTTAAAACGTTTCTAATTATAAAGTGAAACATATTTCCATCTCGTTTGCATTGTATCTTAATCTCTATCACATAGTGAAGATGTTGTGACAATGACCTGAAAGTAACAGCATAAAGTACACAGAACTAACTGTACATCTAAGGCTCTAATTCAAAATAAGCAGATGTCATGAGTCACCCACCATAAAACACCTTCTTTTGGGTGTACTTAAAGGAAAAGTCTGCCTGAGTCCATTCCAAATCAACTCAATTACAACAAAAATAAAGAGTCCACACGACATTTGACAGGATATATCCCATCTCAGTAAATGGCTTTTTCATTCTTAAAGTTGCTCAGGCCAAAAGCAACTGAGTCATCCTTGACTTATTCTTTTTCTCTCATCCTCTATCTCCAAATCCCATGAGCTCTACCTTCAATTCCATCCAGAAGCCAGCTGCATTTCACCACCCCACCACTGTCATGCTGGTCCGTCGTCTCTAACGTGGACCACTACAGTAGCTTTCATTTTACTCCGTTTCCCCTCCTGTCCCCTACAGTCGGTCTTCCACAGGACAGCCAGAAAGATCTTCCTCACAGACAAATCTGAACAAACCACTCCTCCGCCTGCAACTTCTGGTAGCTTCCTATCGCATAGCTAAAACACAAAGTCCTAGGACGGCTGCAAAGCCGGCATGATCCAGACCCCATTTCCTCTCCAACGGTACATCCTGCACTCACTCTTGTCCCTCCTCTCCAGTCACACTGGCTTTCTGCCCTCTCCTTGTATATAGCAGTGACCCCACCTTAGGGCCTTTGCCCTCAATCTCAATCTCTTCCCCCAAACATCCCCATTCCCCTCCCTCGCTTGGCTTGGCTCTCCACACAAATTAAACTTCATCAGAGAAGGCTTTCCCTACCATCCAACCTCAAATAGAACTACCTCTCTTTCTCTTCACGCTGCTTTTCCTTTATAGCAAATTATAATATATACTCATCTGTTTGTCGTTGTAGTTCCCATCTCACCCAACTACTATGTATGCTCCATGACAACAAATTTGGGGTCTGTTTTGCCGTTTTCACTGCTATATCCCCTAGACCTAGAATACGTCTGGCAAATAAAAGAAAGCTCTATAAATATTTATTGAAGTTTAAAGTACAAATCAAAACACCAAGATCACTAAGATCAAAACACCAAAACACTAAGATCACTCCAAAATGAGGCATAAGCATAGTAATGCCCAGCAAATTTGGAGTAAAGAAGTAAAAAATACAGAACTTCAATTGATAGTATTTAAAGCTATCATTTACCTACAGCACGTTGGGAATCCACATACATGCTCAAGATTAATTCATAATAGGGGCGCCTGGGTGGCTCAGTCGGTTGAGCGTCCGACTTCGGCTCAGGTCATGATCTTGCGGTCTGTGAGTTCAAGCCCCGCATCAGGCTCGTGCTGACAGTTCAGAGCCTGGAGCCTGTTTCAGATTCTGTGTCTCCCTCTCTCTCTCTGACCCTCCCCCATTCATGCTGTCTCTCCCTGTCTCAAAATAAATAAACGTTAAAAAAAAAAAATAAAAAAAAAAAAAAAGATTAATTCATAATTTAGGACAGCACCTGTGTACAGGCTAGAGGGTTTCTCTTGAGGTTTTGTACTTAAAGAGAAAATACTGTAACAAGTTTCCTCCTCCCTCTCTCCAACAAACTTAGATGGAAGGTTCTGGAAGAAAGTAAGCAATCACTGTCTCAACCAGAAGGCCCAGAGTATTCAATTATTCCACTGAAGAGAAGATCTGGACAAAGCCCCCGCCTTGGTACTAGGAAATCGGGCAAAGTCAGGTTCCCTCATGAACTACATAAACAAGGTGCTTGGGCAAATCATTATTTGTTTCTAATCCTGTTTTCTCTATTATAATTTATATCTATATATTTATATTTTAATGTTTATTTATTTTTGAGAGAGAGAAATTGAAGCAGGCTCCAGGCTGTCAGCACAGAACCCAACAAGGGGCTCGAACTTAAACCGTGAGATCATGAAATGAGCTGAAGTCGGACACTTAACCAACTGAGCTATCCAGGCACCCCCATTTTCTCTACTGTAAAGCATGAACGATGAGGTCTTCCCTGCTTCTTCACATAGTCATTGTAAAATAAAATAAGAGGATGCATATACAAAGGCATCCTGGAAGCTGAGTGGATTATACATCATCTATGTGACCATCAACTTGTGCTAGCTAATCTCCAGTTCACAATCCCTTTCCCACCACTAGTGAGCTTTGTTAAACAAGCATCTGATCTGGTCCCTCCCCTGCTCAAAAGCCTTCATCGATTTCAACTTGAACCTCTGGCGGTTCAAGCCTCTCCACAAACTGAACCCAAACCATCTTTCCAGTCATATTTTTGGCCGCTTCCTGGCTGTGTCCTACATTCCAGCCACAGGGGACTACTCCCCATCCCCTAACTTACTCATGCGTTATTGCACATCTATGTGGGTGAGGTGCCCTAAGCCCCCACCCCTACTCATTCCTCCTTCTTTCCTTAGAGAAATCCTAGGCACTCTCCCACGTGAATTAGACCCTTTCTGGGGCGCCTGGGTGGCTTAGTCGGTTAAGCCTCTGACTCTTGGTATTGGCTCAGGTCATGATCTCACAGTTCGTGGGTTCGAGCCCTGTGTCAGGCTCTGTGCTGACAATGTGGAGCCTGCGTCAGATCCTCCCTATCCCTCTGCCCCTCCCTGCTCACTTGCTCTCTGTCAAAATACTATATAACAATAATAGTAATAATAATAATGAATTAGACTCTTTCTCCCATGGGCTTTCTCTCAGGTGCCCTGTTGAATCGTTGCTTGTTTGCAAGCATATTTCCCCCACCAGACCAGCAGGTCTCCATCTGATGCCTTTTCATGTCCTCAGCATAGAACAGTGTAATGCACACAGTAGGTACACAATGCTTGCTGTCTCTGAATATTTTCTCAAATGGCTCTCTCAGGCCTTTCCAGCTCTTTCTCTGACTTATGGCTTGGAGGCAGTATTAGGAAAGGGCTTCTTTTACTTTTCTACTCCTGAGGAAATATGCTGGGAGATGCAGCTTGCTGACCACTCCTAGGGGGCTTCCAGAAACAGGCAGGAACTAAGCAGAGGGACAGAATGAAGCTAGGGGTCTCTCTCCAGGCCTCGTAAGTTATATCTCTAAAGTGTGCTTCATTTTATTGGAAGTGCTATGAATTCTCAAATGAGACACACCCTAATACAAATGGAAATGATTTTCAACTTATTCAGTTTCAGATTATACAACTTTCTGTTCCTTTTCATGATGGTGGAAACTCCTGATTGACTATAATTCAAAGCAATTATTGTTCTTCAGCTGCCAAGGTGCCCTGTTATTCTTTTCATAACTATCCTGGATGATCTGAGCCCCTTTCAATGCAAAGTCTATTTTTTTCTAACCCTGTACCTTTTCATTTGCTAAATTTATAGCATTCAAATGAAAGGAAGAAAGGAAGCCCCACTTTTGCCCCCATTGCGAACATGATATATGGGTTTTAATTGCCCTTGTAATTATACCCTTGTCCAGATCTGCACAGGTACAGTATAGAAATTAAACACAGCAAAGCCTGAGAAGGCCTCACTGTGGTAGGAAGACGACAGCTTCGTAATGCTTCCTGCCACCAGGAGAAGGAAACAGAACAACGAAGGTGGTCTGGGAATGTCATAAACTAGCCAGCAATCTCCACTGAGGAAGCATTTTCTGTCTATGACCGCCTCTAAAATTGTGTTAGCTGAAAGGCTGGGGGATCCCCTGGTGGTTTGATGTTCAGCTAAGGCTGGCTGAAAATGGCAGAACTTGGATTGCTTGGCTGTGAATTAAGAAATAAGCACAGCAACAAAGGGAAACATGCTATGACATTTTCTAAATATTTACCAAGGGGAGTTGACAATTCAGTGACTGGAGCCAGATCTGACAGTGAATTCTGACTGCCTCCTACACCCTTGATCACCATCTCCATCTCCAAAACCAGGTGACCTTCACCCCTTGGGGTTGGCAGAAAAAAGAAGCATCTTTGTGATAATCCAGCAAATGCTACGTGATGATTCGGGCACACAGATCACTGCATTTATTCTCCCCCCCCCCCCCCCCCCCGGATTTCTTACCTAGGGTAGAGGAGTAACCAAAGGGCTATCTATATAATCAACTGAGTCAATACAAACTACTTCTAAGATGAAATACTTCTTTCCACAGCAATTTCTGACTAGTGATATCCATATGGTTTCAGAACCCAATATCCATGAACTTCCTTGCCTGTCCTCATTATAAAATGAAATTTCTCATCAGCCCACACAACACAATTATTTTCATTCTTGATCCTCCAAAATCAATTGATAAATGTTAATCTGCAGGTCTGAGGTTATAAGAAAAAATTATGGATAATGAAGAAATGTGCTTTATATCACTTTAAACCTCCTGTTGGTCAGATTTCCTACATTTTAAGGTCTTGGATAGAGAGTATAATTTTGCATTTGATTTTACAATCTGAAATAACGCAGTTCAAGAGCAACTTGGTGATTTGGTTTAGATTAAAACAGGTATCTGACACTCCCAATAATTCCCCAAAGTCCTTTCTTTCCCCCACTGTCCCAGAAATGTTACATATTTATCTTAAGATTTGTACTAGCTCCAGATAGTAATGTACACACCTATCATGTGAAAATGCATACATCTGTACACCTAACAAGCAATGGGGAGATTATGGAACAGTTTAGAGTTTAATGTTCACTAATGTCTTCTCACCTGCTTACCTCCAGTACTTTTTTTTTTTTTTTAAGATTTTACTAAGATGAAAGTAATTGGATATTAAAATGGATGCTCTCACAGTCTCCCTCAAAGGAAAGAATACTTCAGTGGTTTGGTTAGGCAGAACTTCAGGAAATAAACCTAATACTGGTCTTGGGAGAGAGGGAGGAAGGAAATGGGCAAGCAAGAGTAAGAAACATGGAAGGCACATCATAGCCCTACAGAGATGACCAGGTAAACTGCAGTTAGGTCTCCCCTTCAGGCAAGCAGCCACATAAACAGAAGCTGGACTCAGTGACCTCTAAGGTCCCTTCCCACTCCAATAGCGTTTGCCTCGTGAATTTTTTATAGTCATCCTCTGTTCTATCACACTGTCCCCATGCATCATCAAGCCCTCCTGGCCACTTCCTCAACTGAAAGGAAAATCTGGTTTCAAAAAAATCCATGCTTTGACTACTGCCAAGATTTCAGTTCCGTCCTTGAAACAATGACCTGAACATAATGGGCCAGGCTAAACACCTCTGAACAAATAAGTACTCAATACCGTCTTCAGGCAACATTATTTCACCGATAGATGCAGAATTATAACCCGAAGTTTTGAGAGTGAAAGACTGTGAGGCTAACAGGCCATCCTATAATTGAATCTTTCCGACTTGTACTTCTACATCCCCTGCTGAATGCCTAACCTTAAAAAGAGAGTAGGTACCAAACAACAGCGTTTGAATCCGGGCCTCACCTCTCATCAGCTGTGTGATATGAGACAAACTATTTAATCCCAAGCCTGTTTCATGACTTGTAAAATGCTGATGATATAAACTACCTCACAGAGTTACTGTGACAATAGGATAAAAAAACAAGACAAAAAAACACCTCTGAGCATTCATTTGTTCTTTCTCTTCTTCATTCAACAAAGATGAACTGAGTGTCCACTACCAGACAGGCACCAGTGTAGAAAAGATGGAAAAAAATGAAAGCTATTATTACTCTCGTTTACCCAGTTTGTTTTCAGAATTGTGGCAGAAACCGTCAGATTTTGACTTGAGTTCAAAACTTTCATGACTAAAATAGTCATTTTTGGCTTGTCAAATATGATCCCTCATGGGAGTGCACCTACTGCCATACCTTTATGTACCCCAAAGCTAATCATCTAGTAGGTGTTCAGCTAGAGGGACACCCTCAGAACCTTTGGAAGAAGCCACAACCAGAGCAAAAGTGGTATCCTGGTATCCCAGCTCTCAGCTGGGCAAGCCAGTCAGGAAAACTTGATATGCCTGTGCTACAAGACCCGTCCTGGATGCCTGGGGAGATTTCAGGTGCTTTCAATTCCACCAGTGGACTCTGAGCCTTCCGAGAATTTAGGATTAACAGGTCTGGCTCATCCCCAATCTTTGTGACTGGGCCACAGATAAAGCTAAGAGCAACAGCTAAGGGGTATAAAGACCATTTTTCATAATGTAGGGTTTATGTTTTTCAGCTGTGTTTTACTCTAGAATTTGATAAAGTTCTGTATAAATGATCCACCTCTGAGGAGTCCATTGGTTTCAAGGCTGGTAGGCTCTCCAGCGTGAGCCTAACATTCCTTCTCCTAATTAGCCCCAAACCTCCGGGCAAGTACAAGCCTACTGTGTTGGGTGCTGGGCATGCCCTACACTTAAACATTTTGTGCTTACAAAAAAGAGTCTTTAAAGACATTCTGGAATCCAGGCTCCTAGAAAAAGAGTAAAAGTCTGACTCTGGCCTGAAATAGGAAATAATCTGCCCTAGATCACAGGGTGGTCAAAGAGCAAATTCTAGAATCAAATTCAGAACCATCTGTGAACCTGAAGATAGGTTAGTGGACAATATAGAGGTGCCTAAAACTTCTGATTTGCAGACTCCTCTCATTCAGGAGCCACCTGAATCATTTTCCCTAGAAACTGAAGTATAGATCAGAACAACTCAAGGCTATGAGTTTTGGATTGCTATCTCCTATCTGGAGGTAACAGCCTAGGCTCTCCACAGACAGGAGTTATGGTTACACAAATACGGTCACTATCTCTCCACAACCCCCCATCTGATGCACCTAAAAAAAATTTTTTTAAGTGGATTTTCATTTCCCTTCAGCCAGTTTAGCGCGTTATTATCAACTCCTGACGCCTCTAACTGCTCAGTGAAAACAGTGGTTTGGATATTAATAGGCTGTAAATCAAGGCCCTACCTGGAGCTTGTTGTCACGGAAACGGTACTCAAGCCCACAGCAACTTCCCCACCCTCGGAAGTCTGGAAGAGTTAGTGGGAGTTAGGGATGGTTTTAAAGCTCCTGTTATTTCTCCCACTTTCTGCTATATTTTCTCAGGGCCAAGTTGTTGGAGAAAGAGGAACCGGTGAGGCGGGTGAGAGTATAGTGGACAGCAGCAGCTTGGAGAACTCTTTGGGAGAGGAGGTCAGGAGGTCCTTGGAGTATGCCTCGGGCATTCTGCTCTTTCCTCCTTGGGTCTGCACCCAGCCACTCCGCGTCGTTCCCTGCGGCCGGCGGTCGGACCCCCCCCCCCCCCCCCCACTCCGCTGACCCTCCCTGTCCTCCCCACCTGGGCACTGGGCTGTCTGGGGAGCGCGCGGACAAGTTCCTTAGAAGAGAATCTGAGCGGCCCCGGGCTGAGAAGCCCCGCAGCAGGAGGCGGAGGGCACCGCGAAGGTCCGACAAGCTCGAGACAGAATACCTTTTGCCCCCACGCCGGGGTCCGGGAGGATGCGGCCCGAGACTTAAACACGCACCGCCCCCCCCCCCCCCCAACAACCTCTGCCCTCCCAGAGCCCCAGGGCGACGCTCCAGGATCCAGCTCTCCAAAGCAAAGCGCCCCGCTCGGCAAGTGCCTCCGAAGCCCACGCGGATTCCCGCGCCCCAGGGTGTTCGCTGCCGCAGCCGCCAGGGCCTCCCGGGCCCTACGCCCCGCACCTGGGGCTGAGCCCCTACCCGGTCCCCTGGGCCCCGCGCGTCACGCGCCCCCTGGGCCCAGAGCCTCCTCTGCGCTCGCGCCGCGCGCCCCAGCCTCGCGCATCCGCACCCGCACCCAGCCCCCCACCGGCCGCTGGGCCCTCCCGGGACTCACCTGCGCTGGGGCTGTAGCAGCGGCCACCCCGAGCCCAGGGGCGGCGGCGGCGCAGGGGGAAGAGGGCAGCACGGGGCTCCTAGCACAGCAGCCGCCGGGCGCCTGGTGCTCGCCGAGCCGCGGACCCGCCCAGAGATATAAATAACATTATCTGAGGAGGGACATTCCTGCCGGGGGACATCGCTGCTGCCGGGACCAGATAGTCCCGCGGCGGGGGCGGGGAGGCGGGGCCGCAGCCTCCCGCAGCGCCAGGCCCAGCCCCCGCCTTCCCCACCCACTCCCGCACCTGCCAATCAGCCTCCGCGCCCAG
This sequence comes from Panthera pardus, assembly GCF_024362965.1. NCBI lineage: Eukaryota > Metazoa > Chordata > Mammalia > Carnivora > Felidae > Panthera > Panthera pardus. Next base: position 103,186,951 of record NW_026526810.1, read on the forward strand.
GGGCACCTGCCAGGCCTCCGCCCGGCTCTCGCGGCCGGCCTCCGCCTCCTGGCTGGCCGCCTGGGCCCGGGACGCCAGAAGCTCCAGCCGCCCGCAGCGCCCCCATCGTCGTTCACCTCCCCTAACCGCCCGCTACCCCGAGCTCCCTGCGGCGGGAAAAAGGTTTGACTCTGCAGCTCGGGCCTAATTCGTGAGCCCGGAGCAGCAAGCCTGGCCACGAAAATGAGCCCTCCAGCCTTTCCCGCCCTGCGTCCCCACTGTGTACTGTCAGGTTTTTAAAATATATTAAAACACACGCTTAAACCGTAGGGTGGGCGAGGCGGGAGCCCCGACCGTGCGCCCCCGCTGCAGCGGGTTTTGGGAGAGATTGTTCCCCGGGGCTGGTGTTAGAAAGCACGCTCCGGGGCGCACTTCACTTGGCAGGCTGTACGAACAGACTCTGGGAAGGTAGGGATGGGCACTGGTCCGGAGGTCCCCGCCCCCGGCCCGCAGGCTTACTGTCTCTGTTTCTGTCTGCAAACCTGGTGTGGTCGGGGCAGACCCGGCAATGCTGGCGGGGCGCAGCCGACCATCCCACATTGCAAGGACTGAAATCAACAGGCAAACTGCCACGCTAGCCCACCAGCACTTCCTGTCCGGCCCCTCTTTCCAGGCGAGCAGGGTCTTCCTCACTGCAAGCCTGGATGGGGTGGGATGCAGTAGGCCAGAGAAAACACTAGAACCAATGGTGCCAAAGAGAAAAGACAAGGCACCTCCGAGTCACCTCGAGAGAGATTCACAGGAGAAAATGGGCAGCTTGTAAGGCTGTCCGTTTTCCTGACTTTCTTAAGATACAAGGTTATTGTTCAATAACACTTAGTGTACAGCTAACTGTAGCTTTCACCTCTTTTCTCCATCTGCTGTTTCCAGACCAGTTTCTCACTCGGGTAACTCGTAGCAGCCCAGGTACTCCCAAGTATTATGGATGGCAGTGCAGATTAAAAACACGAACATGTAGAAAAGAGTTGTAACTTTGATACTGCCTGCTTTTCTTAACAACGGAACAGTCTTACTCCTGAGTTATTTGCTTGAGAGTATAATTATGCTGTTTTCCAGGATTCGCCAGGAAAAGGGTGTTTAATTGCCAGATGTGCATGCTTAGTTTATATGTTGAACAGATGCAAAGATATTTCACTTCCTGCTGTAGCCACACTTCAGAATGGGCATTTAGATACTGAGATGCTAAGTGGGGCAAACACCACTGATACTACAAAGCCACAGAATCCCCTACCCCCCCCCCCCCCCCCCCCCCCCGCCGCTGGGCCCTTGTTAACCTCAGTTTCTCCAGAGACACTAGTAATATAGGAAAGATGATAGAATATTCATGGTCATCCATTAAATTAGTAGTGATGCCCCCACTTCTGATAACATTTAAGCATCCGTTTGTTTATTACTGAGTTAGAAACAGATCTTTTTCATTTAAAAAATTATTTAAGAACCAAATTCTGGCAAGGGAAACTCAAGAAAAACAGGCCAACTTCAAAAGCTGAGAATATGCTATATCTCAAGTAGAAATCCTTCATCTACTTTGGAAAGAAAAAATGGTGAGAAATTATTTATGTTTTTTAGAAGCCTTGTGTGAATAAACTTATTAAATAAATTCATGATTCCCAAGGATTGCAGCCACATAATAGTATACTACATGAAACAGATAATTCCTTAGCTATAGGTCTGTGGCACTGAAATGAAAAGTTGAACACATATTTCTTTGTAGCCTTAGAATTTATAATTTTCAGCCATAAGAAAAATTATGATAAAAGTACCAAATCGGTGGACAGATTACCCTAGGATTTTACAAACCAGCTCAGCTGCTTTAGTTATCTCCACTTTAGCTGAAAGCTAAATAATTCAATACAACCTCATTTGCTACAGAGCCTGTTATTCTGACAGCATCCCCAAATGCTTTACAGCTAATAGAGTTATAGTGAAATGATAAATCAGAACTGAGGGAGAGAGGAAGTTTAGAAGTACAGAGAGAAAGGGCATTGTCAAAGAAGGGGAAAAAATAGCAAATCCTGGGGAGTGGGAATAAGAAACTGGGGAGAAGAAGGAAAAGCTGAATATAAGGGTTCATAATCAAGGTCATTGTTGTGGGCAACAGGGATTAATTCTGCAGGGATTTTCTGAGAAGAGTATGTAATGCCTGCTGGAATTGTCTTTCTAAAGGATGGGAGATCGGCCCTCATTCTCTTTGGTCAAGGGGCTGCACCCCTTTTAGCCCCATCCATGTTGACACTTCCCAATTCCAAACTGCCCAGCAAGCTCACAATCAGCAATCTGCAAGTATTTGGGCCAGAAGGGAAGGTGTGCATTTGAAGGTCTTGAGCCAGAAGGAAAGTCAGCCAGTAAACGAGAAAGTGAGAGGAAGCACTCAGAATGGCCTACCCAGCTCCAGCTAATATCAATAGGTGAGGCCAAAAGGATGTAAATTTGGACATTAGAGGCATCTGACACAGAGGGAACTTCTGCTTTCTATCTTTATATTCTCCGAATTTTTCACCTTGAGCTTATTATTATTTGATAATTAGTAGAGATAATAAAATAATAGGTAGAGATTAGATCAAGATGGATTAAGCACATGCATTTACCTTTTCTTTCATCCCAAATCTCATAAAAAGCTACCGCTTAGAATAAGAATGTAACAGCACAGGGAAATAAGACAAAGGCTGATCAATTTTCCAAGTGTTTTTAGGAAATCTTGACAGGATCTGATCTAAAGAGAAATAAAATGAGAAAAAGTCAAAACAGGTTCAGGATAAGGAATAGCTTAGAGAAGTTCCAAACAAGAGTCAAAGAATACAAGAAAAGGAGGGGGCCCCAGGACAGAATAATTCATTGAAGAGCCTCCTCTCCCTGCTGGCATTAAATATCAGATGTTTGTGGGACAAATAAGTGAGTGGAGATCCTGGAACCAGAGGGACATAGCCCAGATATCTACTGACCCCCAGAAAGGACAGGAAACCTTCACTCTCTCCTGATAGCATGTTGTACCTTTCCTTCACAGCTCCTGAAGAGAGACTGTGGTAAACAGAATGGGCAGGCAAATGAATTCTCAGATAAAAGATCATCAGACAACCAAAATCACCAAAGATTTTGTCAGGATAGAGGAACCAATACCATGAGAGAGAGGTACTAGACTCAACTAACAGAAGTAATATCAGAGGAAACTAAGCTAATAAAGGACATAGAGATAAATTTTAAATGAATTTAAATGTTACTCAGCAAGATTTGAAAGAATATTGCATCCATGACAAATAAGCAACAAGAAATTTAAAAGTAGTTTCTCAAATTGAAAAATCATTAGGTGATGAGCAAAAGTGACCAAGCTGAAAGTCAGATTAGTAGGAATTCTACTAAACTAGTTGGAATTAGTAGGAATTTCTACAGAAATTCTCCCCAAACACAGAGCCGAAAACAAGGAGACAGAAAGTTTGAAAGAATGGTTGAAAGCCATGGAGGCAAGATCCTTAAAGTCCAATATCCGCCTAGTAGAAGTTATTAAAGGAAAGAGAAAAGAGAGTAAAGGAGATAATTATAATGACAAAGTAGAATGAAATTTCTCAGAATTGAAGAAAATATGAATTTTCATATTATAAAATCCTAAATTTAGAGGAGGATGAAGATTTTAAAATATAGTTTACAGTTTTATGTACAGTTTAAAGTTTATGATTTTATTTATAAAATCTAATAACTGGAATAAAATTAAAAACCCCAAACTGTAACAAACTAGACTAACTTTCTCTGTCTTGAATTCATCTTAAAGCTACTTTTACTGAATCACAGAACAAAGTTATTTGTTTGAAACTTAAAACTACTTTGACTTAAAAATGAACATAAACATCAGAAAGTTACTTACAAAAGGAATTGCCAAACCAAATAAACCTGAACCTACCTGATGTTCCACTCATTCAAATCCTGCTAGCAACAGAGGAATCAGGAGTTTGTGGTAATGCAAACTTCAAAATAGTGCCTAGTGCTGAAAAAAAAATTAGTTCCCTTCTTTATCCTTTCACCAAGAGATGTATTTCATGACACTAAGCTAAAATTTCCATTCCATTTCTGGAAACATCTAGGGGAACCAGGCCCTCCACAACTCCCAAAGACAAAACAGAGGCAGGGCTCTCCCATTCTCCAGTATCATTCTCCTTCAACTCTTCTTCTACATAGTAGCCAAAATACACATTGTAAAAAAGGAACTCTAATCATGTCACTCCATGACTTTAAATCATCCAGGGGCTCCCCATTGCTTACAGAATATCGTGTCCAGTTCCCCAGCACCTAACACAGTGCCTGACTACAAGATATACTTCATAAAATACTGGTGAGTAAACAGGTGAATTAATGAGCAAACAAATCATGGAAACTAAAAGAGAGTTGCAAATGTGGAAATAATCAAAGAAGTAGGTAATTCAAAATCATTTCTATTTGGCATAAAATACATTTACAAGATAGAAGATGAAGGACCAAACTTCCCCATTAGATGCCTCAACCAAATGGTCACTGTAAGGAACCTGAAAGCCTGCAGCAAGTGTGCAAATACCAACATGACCATCCTCTGAAGGAGCAGGTGCCACCAATTTCAAATTTTCCTCCACCAATAACGGAAAGGAGCAGAAGAACAAGGCTTACCTACTGTCATCCACTAGTCCATGGAAGCACTAGCCAGGCTCTGGAATAAATGAGCATCTTTCCTTCTATAGCTGCTCCTGAGCTCTTCCTCCCTTTTCAGGATCAGATTGTTACGTAAGGGATGCCAGATTGTGCAGATGTAATAGCAGGCTTATATTGGGGTATGCTGATGGACTAATAGTGCCAGGAGGTGCTTAATGTTCTTCTACAGTTGCATTGTTTAGGCTGTATGAGTTTGCTAGGGCTTCCATAACAATCACCACGCACTGGGTGGCTTAAACAACAGAAATTTATTTTCTCACAATTCTGGAGGCTAGAAGTCTGGGATCAAGGTGTTGGCAGGGTTGTTTCTTCTAAGGCTTCTCTCTTTGGCTTATAGATGGCCATCTTCTCCCTGTCTTCACATGGTCTTTCCTCTGTGCCTGTGTCCTAATCTCTTCTTATAAGAACACTATCATATTGGATTAGTATGACCTCAGTTTACCTTCATTACCTCTTTAAAGGCTCTGTCTCCAAATATGGCCACTTTCTGTGGTACCAGGGGTCAGGATAGCAACATATGAATTTGGGGGGCACACCATTCAGCCCCATCTTTTCTCACATGAACTGCTTCTGTTAGCCTCCTAACTGCTCTCCATTCTCCAGTATCATTCTCCTTCAACTCTTCTTCCACATAGTAGCCAAAGTACACATTGTAAAAAAGGAAATCTGATCATGTCACTCCATGGCTTTAAATCATCCAGGGGCTCCCCATTGCTTACAGAATATCGTTTTCAGTTTCCTAGCACCTAACACAGTGCCTGACTACAACTTATACTTCATAAAGGCCTGATGAGTAAATAGGTGAATTAATTAGCAAACAAATCATGGAAACTAAAAGAGAGTTGCAATTATGGAAATTGATCAAAGAAGTAGGTAATTCAAAATCATCTCTATTTGGCTTAAAAATACATTATTTGTGATTTTTTTTCGGGAGAACCACTTTCCTTTTGGTGTTTGAGTGAGGTTTTTAAAGTGAATTCACTGAAAAATAATTGGCAATATTTGTGCCTGAATTTCACCAGTTCCTCAGCCACCTTGGCACATTCACACCTAACTTACTGACTATAGGTGACAAATGGAATCTTAAATTAAGTAGGTTTCATGTTCACACCTACCACCAAGTTCACCTAAGGGGGAAGTAGCCTGCTGTCTTCCACTGTCATTCATAATGAGGCACAGCAAACACAATGGTGATGGTTCAGCATGGAATTTTGACTTTGTTGGCTCTACCCTCTCAGTGCCATTTTCAGACCTCATCTTTGGATTAAGGCCACCCTCCAATATGCCAAAGCCTTGAGCTCATAGGATTAAGAACATAGGAAGGTGGATCAAAAAGCATTACAAGAAGTGAGTTGATGTTATTTTGACATTAACAGTCTATCTTGAGTACTCCACAAAGTATATAATCTGTGTGTGGATAATCGACTACCTAAACCTGAAAATGTGTTCTCTTCCTTTATAGATATTTATCAAGCCAGAACTCAAATCAAGAAGAGAAAATACAATATAAAAATGGAGTTTATTGGGGTGCCTGGGTGGCTCAGTTGGTTAAGCATCTGATTCTTGATTTCGGCTCAGGTCATGATCTAGTGGTTTATGAGATCAGGTCCCATCTCAGGCTCTGTGCTGACAGCACAGAGCCTGCTTGGGATTCTCTCTCTGCCTCTCTCTCTCTCCTCCTCTCCTGCTTGCTGATGTGCATGCACATGCTCTCTCTCTCTCTCTCAAAATAAATAAACTTAAAAAAAGAAAAAATAAATAATAAATAATTTGAGTTTGTTAATAAAGAATGATAGCAACAGTTATAGTTCAACCAATTAACAATTTTTTATTTATGTGATAATTATTACCAGCACAAATGGTCTTAATTGCTTTTATTTGTTAGTGAGCAGTTTCCAAATTCAAAATATTTTTTTTTCATAATATTAACCAAGACCCTTGGGAAAATTTCAATAAAGTTTGGAAAGATATTGCAATAAAAGACTACATTACCTCTGCAAATTCATCTCATTTTCCATTCTGTGGGATATCTCTGCAGCTGCTTAACTTCTGTTTGGATATTTCTTCAATGCTTTAAAGTCTACAAGAAACTATGATTCAACTCAAACATGATTTATTTTGTAGAATAACCACTTCTTATCAAAAACATCATTTTTCCTCATTTTCCTTTGTGTAAGGCAAATTCTATTTTTAAAGGATTACTTATCATTTTCTTTCTACCAAATGCCATATAATCATTTTTATTCAATTTCATGAAGTAAATTGCTATCATTATCCTTATTGCTAGATAAAGAAACCAAGATACTCAGAGTTCAAGTAATTTTCCAAAAAAATCACATAGAACTCCAAATCCTTTACTTATTAAAGAGTTATTTATCCAGGAAGCACTATCTCATGGTTTTTGAATTAACACATTCCCATGATATTTAATGTAGATTATCCACAGTATAGACTGATATTTTAAATCAATAACTAAGTCAAGAATTTAGCCCCAAATTATGCTGAGCATGTGCAAACAACAACTCATGTTGCTTATTCTATTCTACCATCATCTTAGTTATCAAAATACGCTTAATGAAGCATACACTCTGGACCTTCCATAGCAGAAACTGAAAGAAGTGAAAGCTGTAGGCCCTCTTTTGGAAGGGTTCCAAAGTTATGCATGAACATCAGTATCCCATATCTGACCCCAACCCCTGCTAAATCTTTCTCAATTTCCACTCCTCACCTCTACCAAATACTGCCAGAAATTGATAAGTAGGAGCTTTCCCCATATGATTTCACGTACTCGAAATCATACTGAATGCCCTCATTCCAAAGATTATAGGAACCTGCAAACTTATTTCACAACTAAGAACAAATGTTAAAATGCAAATAACCTTGGGAAGAGTTAGTTTTTAAGGGACAGCCTTTCAACTACTGGAGTAAGAAAAAGCCAATGCTGTTTAGTAGCATTTTAATAGCTAATACTCTCTGTCTCAAAAATAAATAAACGTTAAAAAAATTTTTTTTTTAAAAAATGGGGCGCCTGGGTGGCTCAGTCGGTTAAGCAGCCGACTTCGGCTCAGGTCATGATCTCGCGGTCCAAGCCCCGCGTCGGGCTCTGTGCTGACAGCTCAGAGCCTGGAGCCTGTTTCGGATTCTGTGTCTCCCTCTCTCTGACTCTCCCCCGTTCATGCTCTGTCTCTTTCTGTCTCAAAAATAAATAAACGTTAAAAATTAAAAAAAAAATAGCTAATCAATTTTTTTAAAAGAAGCTAGCAGGGTGGACTGGAAAAATCAGTAGACATAGTGAAAAGACCTGGATTCTACTCCCCCCTTATCTTCTCTACACCTCAATTTTTCTTTAAAACGACAGCATTGAACTCACTAGTCTTTAAGGCCTCTTTCAGCTTGAGCTCTCTACATTTTACACTTATAGTAAGAACATTCAGGATGTTCACTATAATAGTAATGTTCATTAAAATGAAAAATTGGAAACCAATATCCATCAAAACAGAATTGGTTAAACTAGGTATGGTGTATACACACACACACACACACACACACACACACACACACACACACACATTCTATGTAGTCAGTTAAGTAATGATGTGGTTTTATAAATTTATAGGGAAAGATGTCATGACATACTGCTGAACTTTTTATAAACGTAGGCATCAGATCATCTCTATTTGACTAAGAAATAAGGTATTTTATATCAGAAAGGATACTCCTAAAAATGTTATTTCTAGATGGTAGGATTAAGAGTAATTCTTGGGGCACCTGGGTGGCTCAGTCGGTTAAGTGTCTGACTTCAGCTCAGGTCGTGATCTCAGTTTGTGGGTTTGAGCCCTGCATCAAGCTCTCTGCTGTCAGCTCAGAGCCCGCTTCAGATCCTCTGTCCCCCTCTCTCTCTGCGCTGCTCTCTCTCTCTGCCACTCCCCAGCTCCCCGGCTCTCTCAAAAGTAAACAAATAAACATTAAAAAAATTCCAGGTGCTTATCAAGCCCTTTAAAAAAAAGAGTAATTCTTACTTTCTTCTCTATTTTTCTATAATGTTTGGATATTTTATAAGCAGGAAATATTTTCTTTTTTTTAATACTAAATATAATTTATTATCAGATTGGTTTCCATACAACACCAGTGCTCAACCCAACAGGTGCCCTCCTCGATGCCCATCACCCACTTTCCCCTCTCCCCCACCCTCCATCAACCCTCAGTTTGCTCTCAGTATTTAAGAGTCTCTTATGGTTTGCCTCCTTCCCTCTCTGTAACTAGGAAATATTTTCATAATATTTCAATTTGCGAAAAATACAGTAAAATGTAAATAGCAAATATTATACTCTTCTCTGCGAGCAAGTTTGATAAAGGTGAGGGCCAAGACAAGAACAAAGTAACAATGACCTAAAGAAAAACAATGCCTAAATATTTTCATCAACACTCAGATAATGAAATAAATATGTGCCATGAAAGTAAAGAACTATTCCTGTTACACGAATTGAGCCCAGCTCATCTGTTTTTCTCAGTCATCTCAGTTGTCACCAGTGTTGGGAAGTGGATTTGCCTGACCTGTGCTCACCCCCTCACCAATTTATCCCATGTGCAATGAGAAGATGTGTCAAGCCATCAGACTGGCCATTGGATCTAATTCAAAGCTAACCATCTTATGACAGGATTAATCTCATAACTTTGGGTACTTTACTACCATGCTTTAACTATTTGAGTTTCCTAATGTTGCCTAATCAATCTTGATAATTATCACTTATCACTGAAATTTGAAAAAATGCAGAAGTATTTGAAGATGGATTAAATCAAATCAAATAGGGAATCAGGGGTACCTGGCTGGCTTAGTTGGTCGAGCATGTGATTCTTGATCTTAGGGTCATGAGTTCAAGCCCCACCTTGGGCATGAAGCCTACTTTAAAAAAATTGTAGAGGGGCACCTGGCTGCCTCAATCAGTTAAACATCCGACTGGGTGGCTGAGTCAGTTAAACATCCAACTTCAGCTCAGGTCATGATCTCATGGTCTGTGAGTTTGAGCCCCACGTCAGGCTCTGTGCTGACAGCTCAGAGTCTGGAGCCTGCTTCAGATTCTGTGTCTCCCTCTGTCTCTGCTCCCCCTCCTCCTGCTCGTGCTCTGTCTCTCCCTGTCCCTCAAGGGTGAATAAATGTTAAAAAAATTTTTTTTAAAAACCACTAAAGAGGGGATCATACATAATTCAGCAAAGGAGGAAGAATAAGGTTTCTAAATACAGAACAGCAAATGACAGTTCTGACCCAAGTTGAAAATTGGTAGGAAAACAAAATGTTGCAAGAGATCATAAATTAAATACAGGCCAAGACTGCAGTTGTTGTCATTCAAAAAGCGTGGGGCATGACTACAAGAGCCAGCAGAGATCTCGGCGTGTGATGAGAGATCTGTGAGTCCAAGCAAGTTAAGCCTCGGATGTGCTCTACCTGAGGGAGCCTTCTGCTGCCAACTGAAATTACTGGTTCTGTAGTCTTTGCTTGCCACCAATCGTGTTATGCCTTATATGCTAAAGCTAAATGCCTTAATTCTCCATTTGGGGGTCAATGGCTATATGGGTTAACTATTCAGGAGCTAGGCACCTGGGACAGGAGCTGTGCTCACACGGAAGAGCATTTCTAAAGTTCTCTCCCACAGCAGCTCAGGAAGTCAACTGGTCTGCCTGCTGGAGGTGTTTAAGGACCACAGTGGGAACTGTAAGTGGAATCACTTTAAGTCAAGGACAGCCTATACATAATTAGGGTTAGTATTATTTATGAGTTTATTTATCACCTATTTTATTTATCATATTCTGCTTCCTGAAAGGATTTGGAGGAGGTTCTTGAATTTTATTTACCAGAGCAGCTTCATGCATTAGTTTTCTCTTTCCAACTAGGTTGTATAATGCCTGGTACTTAACAGCATGTCTTCAGTTTCTGTTCTATTGTTCATGGTGCCTGGTATAATGTTGAACAATGACAGACGGGCATGCACAAAAATAATACCGAAGGCTTTGGCAATGAGCAGAAGTACATAGTTACTACTGGTTAGTTTAATTAGTAAAGCCATGTTACAGATTCTAGCTCTTCTGGATCCCACAAAGGACATGGTGATCATAGGGTGACCATATGTCACAGTTTACCTCAGGCTATCCTGGTTTACACCTGTCATCCTGGCAGAATCATTAATTCCCTTGTGCTCTCAAAAGTGTGCACATTACACAACAATCCTATTGATGAGGCATCACTAAGGGGCCTCCTAATAAATTCCAATATACAAAAAGTAATTTGGCTTTAGCAGTAAATGAAAGCTTTGTGGCAAAAGACGACCACAAAGTACAAAGTTAAGGTTACATTATTAACTACTTGCTATTTCCTAAGACAGTTTATATAAGTTTAAGTCAACTCTGCCCTCTACTGTCTTATGACAGTATTATGACATGTTTCAGCTTCATTGATTGAAACTGACTGTATTGGTCCTGTTGATTATTTTAAACTGGTCCTCAAACTTGAACTTCTATATTAGCTTTTAAAAATCTCTACTGCCTATGTTGTACCCCTGATCAACTAAGTCAGAATCTCTGAGGATGATACCCAAGTGACATTTTTTTTTAATGTCCCCAGTCGCTACCAATGTATAGCAAAGGTTGAAAACCATTGCTTAGAATGTCAGATCAAATAGTCTGTTGTGGTTCACTTGTTTTTTTATTCCATAGCCTGGATTATACTATACTCTAATCATATCTGGAGAAGCCTTGGAAATTAGAATTGAAAAGGAAGAGTGCATCAGGACAAATCTACATCACTACTGAGAAAATGGCATTAAAAAAAAAACCCACTCTAAGGGATGGTCTCTTCCTTGGGTATAAAAATATATTTTTAATTATAGTGATGACATGGACAGTACTTACTCAGAAATGAGTCTGTTAGGCCATCAGTTTTGATGCCACGGCTCAACCCTAATTCTCTGTTGATGGAATTATGTGCTGAAGAAGCTCTAAGATAGCCAAGAAAGTTGGACCAGAAGATAGGGGCAAATGAGGTAGAGCCCATTGCATTAAAAGACTGCTTCCTTTTTTGTGAATGTTCAGAGACTTGTTAATGGAGTTTATCATATGGAAAAGCACTGATGTGAAAGCCCAGGAAATCTGCTGGAATAGAAGCTGCACTAATTAGAACATTAACTAAATTAAGTCACTGGGGGTGGGGGGGAGCAAATCCCAAAGGGAATAACAGAAAAAGGAAAAAAGATACAGAAAAATCAATAATCAGCAAGAGACAGAATTTGCAGAAAATTAACTAAGTAGCAGGTTTTAATAATAAGCTAAAAGTTTACTTCCCATTCCCCTTTTCTAAAGTTTACCAGGAAAAGATAATGGATCTCATGTCTGAAACTGGTCTTATTAAAAGAGATTTTATTCTTCTTAAGACAAATTTGGGATGCCTGGGTGGCTCAGTTGGTTGAGTGTCCAACTCTTGATTTTGGCTCAGGTCATGATCCTAGAGTCATGGGATCAAGCCCCATGTTGGGCTCCACGATTATCATGGAGCCTACTTAAGATTCTCTCTCTTTCTCTCCACCTCTGCCCCTTTCCCTAGCTCCCACATGCGCATGCTTTTTCTCTCTCTCTCAAAACAAAACAAAAGAAAGCAAAACCTTTTAACCAAAACTGTGGGATCAGCCAGAGTGCTGGCATGAGAAACAAGGGATCATTTGGGAGTTTTGATAGTGAACATGAGGGTAAAAATCCCCTGTGAAAACAGTGGAGGCCTTCTAATACTAAAAGGAGGGGAGAGGAAGATGCATGTGACAGATGGTGATGTCCTTATACACCACATCTGGGATTGCATCATTCAGTTCTTCAACCCGGCCAAAGGCAATACTCTTAGCTTAAGTAGGGACAAAGTAGAGGTTTGGAAGCAGCATCAGGAATTATTCTAAGTGATTCTATCTGTGCTGGTTTTGTTGTCCATGGAACATCTACTGGTACTTTAAAAAATTCTTTTGAAAGAAATGAATGGAGACAAAGTAAAAATGTTTCCATTTCATAATTCCATATGTATTATCCATATGTATATATGAATTGTTAATAATTCCAAATTTATTATTTCATAAGGCTAGTTCTTACTCTTTCCTGGACAGCAGACCCCTGTGAGTATCTGATAAAGCCTATAGGCCCTCTCCCCAGAAAAAAACTGATATTTTAATACATAATTTTTCATATAGTTCCATCCTACTTTGTTTTTTTTTGTTGTTTTTTTTTTTTTAATTTTTTTAACGTTTATTTATTTTTGAGACAGAGAGAGACAGAGCATGAACGGGGGAGGGGCAGAGAGAGAGGGAGACACAGAATCGGAAGCAGGCTCCAGGCTCTGAGCCATCAGCCCAGAGCCCGACGTGGGGCTCGAACTCACGGACCGCGAGACCGTGACCTGAGCTGAAGTTGGACGCCTAACCGACTGAGCCACCCAGGCGCCCCAGTTCCATCCTACTTTGAAAACACTAGACATACAGATGGCCAACAGTACATGAAAAGGGACTCAACATCAGTAATCATCAGGGAAATGCAAATCAAAACCACAAAGACGTATTACTTCACACCTGTTTGAATGGCTACTATCAAAAAGACAAGAAATAACAAGTGTTGGCGAGGATGTGGGGAAAAAGGAATCCTTGTGCATTGTTGGTGGGAACATAAATTGGTGCAATCACTTTGGAATATAGTATGGAGTTTCCTCAAAAAAAATAAAAATAGAAATACCATATGATCCAGTAATTCCATGTCTGGCTGTCTATCTAAAGAAAATGAAAGGAAGAATTCAAAAAGATATGCACTCCTATGTTCATTACAGCATTACTTACAATACCCAATATATGGAAACAACCTAAATGAATACATAAGGAAAATGTAGTGTATATATATATATATATATATATATATATATATATATATATATATGTGTGTGTGTGTGTGTGTGTGTGTGTGTATATACAATAGAATATTATCCAGTCATTAGAAAAATGACAGCATAGGTGGACCTTCAGGGTATTATGCTAAGTGAAATAAGTCAGAGAAAAATACAATATGATCTCACTTATATGTAGAACCTAAAAACAAACAAATAAAGAAACAAAAACAAGCTCATAGATACAGAGAACAGATTGGTGGTTGCCAGAGGCGGGAAGGTGGGGGTGAAATGGGCCAAGGGAACTAAAAGATACAAATTTCTAGTTATAAAATAAATAAGTCATGGAAATGTAATGCACGGCATGGTGACTGTAGCTAATAATACTGTATTGCATATTTGAAAGTTGCTAAAAGAGTAAATTTTAAATATTCTCATCACAAGAAAAAGAAATTATGTAACTATGTGTGGTGATGGATGTTAACTAGATTTATGGGGTGATCATTTCACAATATATACAAATATCGAATCATGTTGTATACCTGAAACTAATATAAGGCTATATGTCAATTATACCAATTAAAAAAAAAACTTTGACTTATAAAATAACCTTCTGCAAATGGATTAGCTAATGCTAATTATTATATTAGCATTAGCTAATTATTATATACATTATTATAAACATTTATTAAGCATTAGCTAATTATTATATACATTATTATAAACATTTAATAATATATAAATTATTATAAACATTTATTAAGAGCTTATGTACAAAAATCTTTAAGCATTACATACATGTTAGGTTAAACAACACGAAGTTCCTGTCTTCTAGCTACTTATAATCCAACATATAATGTCATTATAGCCGTGTAAAGGACATGCAGTTGCTACACTGAAAAATAAAAACATTCGCATCTTCATAGGAAGGGGTAAGGACATGTTGAGAGGTGGTAGGCAAAAGCAGAGTTTCTTAAGAGTCCATGACTTCTTTTCAATATAGTCAGGGAATTTTTAAAAATGTATTGAATGCCCTCAATACAAGGTATACTACTATGCCCCAAAGGGGATTAAAGATGAGGACTAAGGGGCACCTGGGTGGCTCAGTGGATTGAGGGTTTGACTTTAGCTCAGGTTGTGATCTCACAGCTCATGAGTCTAAGCCACACATGGAGCTTATCGCTCTCTGCTGTCAGAGCAGAGCCCTCTTCAGACCTTCTGTCCCCTCTCTCTGCCCCTCCCCTGCTCACGCTCTCTCTCAAAAATAAACATTAAAAAAAATAATAAATGAGGACCATAAAGTCTTTGTTTTCAAACTGTTTTCACTCCAATAGGGTAGAGATAGCACACAAAGGACTCTAATATAGTGGATTTGGCAAATGCCATGTAAAAATTACAAACAAAATATTTGGGGGAAGGGTTCAGACAGCAAGATCATATTTAACAGCATGTGAAAATGACTCCCATACCTTCTTCTACCTTCCTTTATATGTGAATCCCTTGTTGTTTTCACAGGGAAATTTCATGTGGCCACTCCAGATAGAAGGACCAAGTGATGGTCTCTTTTTCATGCCCGTAAATCAGTTTGAATACGAGGGAATTGTGAGAATTAAGACAGAAAGCGTAAGCCAAAGCTATATTGTGGCCGGCTTTCAAAAGCCAAAGTGAGGAGCCTGTACCTAATTCAGTTCACAATGGGAATTTGTCGAAGGCTTTTAAGTAAGGCAAGATAGGATCAGAACTGTGCTTTGGGAAAATTAATCTGGTGGCAGTGTGTCGGATAGCTGGAGTGGAGAGAGACAGGAGACAGGCTATTACGGTAGTCAGAATAAGAAGTAATTGGGGCCTGAACTAGAATGGTGGTCAAGGAAGTGGAAAGCAGGATGGATGTCAGGCTGGAACATCTGTAGGCCACCAAAGGTTTTTTTTTAACTGGGGGGTTAATAGGGAGATTAGAGAACCCTAAAAAAAAAAAAGTCAGTATTTTAGAGATGTCCTCTCCTAATCAAAATGTCTGTCCCAGCTATAAATGCATATAGTTTCTGCCTGAAACAAAAGGGTCCCCAGCTATGTGGAAGAGATTAGGTGTATTTTTTTTTTCAACGTTTTTTATTTATTTTTGGGACAGAGAGAGACAGAGCATGAACGGGGGAGGGGCAGAGAGAGAGGGAGACACAGAATCGGAAACAGGCTCCAGGGTCTGAGCCATCAGCCCAGAGCCTGACGCGGGGCTCGAACTCACGGACCGCGAGATCGTGACATGGCTGAAGTCGGATGCTTAACCGACTGCGCCACCCAGGCGCCCCGAGATTAGGTGTATTTTAATCACCTGTTGATGACTAACTGTTGAATCCTTTATCAGTTATTTTCCTGTCTATATTTTCTTCCTCCTTTGTTCTAGTAAGCCTCTTGCTTGGAATTCAGAAAAAGAAAGGTACTATGAGCAATTTGAAAAATCAAGATTTATTTTAAGCAAATAAAGTGCCATCTATCTACAGTCTAACACAGAATATAAATTCTTTATCATATCCTTTAAAAAAAATTCTTCCTTAATGCTGGATATTCCTTGACTTTCATCATATTTTTCCCTTCCCTTTACTGACAAATTTCTTATAAGATCAATCTTCATTCATTATATCCCTTGAATCACAATCTTTCCTCCCTTAACTCCTATAATATAGAGCCCACCTCTACAACTACATAAAATCGTACCTTCCAAAGAACCCATGTCACCATCAAAAGCTATGAATTTTTTCAGTTTTAGTCCTCCTTGACTGCTTTCCAAGATTTGGCTCCGCAGATCAACTTCTCAAGCTTGAAACTTTCTTTTTCTTTGATTCTCTTGATTATACACTGTCTGCCCTATCTCCCTTCACCTCTGGAATCTCTCTTTTGCTATCTTTGCAAATTGTATTCCTTCCTACTTTACAAAATGCAATTGCAACCTAAGCCATAATTGTGGGTTATCTGCTATTTATGATCTTATGGTATTTATGATCATTTAGTACTGCACAGAATTCCTAAATCTACATCTCTAGCCATTACCACCTGTCTCAGCTCCAATTTAATATTTCCTTTTGTACATTTCCAAATGATGTCTCAAATCCATCATGTCTGGAGGAGAGTTCATCTATCCCCCCCAAAGCTAACTTCTCTCAACTCCTCCACATTTATCAAAGATACCATCATTTTCTTTGGTACTCAGTTTCTAAATCTCAAGTCATTCTTAATTGTTCCCTCTCCTCACATAGTTAGCCAGTTACCCACTATCAGTCCTGGCTTTGCAAACTCTCTCTAGTCTGTCTCTTCATATCCTTTACTACTGCCACTACTGTAGACTCTTATCACCTCTCTCTTGGGTATTTTCAACACTTTTAGAACTAGTTCTTCTCCCTTCCTCTTTCTTCTCCTTTCCATACATTGAATACTTTAGTTGGGAATATTAATTTTCCAAAACCATTTTGTTGTAAGTATCATTGTCTGCTCAAAACTCTTCAGTTACCTTCAAATCCACTATGGGATAAAGTTTAAACATCTTATTCTGGTATTTGATAGCCTCCAATATCCGTTCCATGCTTGCTTCGATTCTCACATAAATCCTCTCCACAAATTCTCTTCTCCGGCTAAAGTGTTCTTCCCATTGCTCCCCAAATATGACACACTTAGAGCCAACGGTTACACAGTCCAGAGGGCACCATTCACAGAGAACATGACATGGACAGGGTGCCCTGGAGTTGTGCTATGGCTGTCTTTTTTCCCGCATCCATTTTGGTCTTTTTGTTCTTGATATTCTCCTGTAGAATGCCTCTGTCCTACCTCTTCCTTCAAGACCCAGCTCAAGTTCTACCAGCTCCATGAACTCCCTACCACCTATCCTAGCCATTGATAAAAACTCTCTCCCCTTAATTCCTAGACCACAGGTCTGTACATAAGTTGAACATATAATTTATCATCCAAACTATGATGTTTGAGAGTTACAGGGGGCATAAGTACATTGGAACAAGGTATAAACTGGTACTATCTAGGACAAACTGGAGTGTATAATCACTACCTATATATTACTCGTTTGACATCCAGTATGTGTTATGTGGTAGCTTTCGTTTGTTAAATGTATTTAAATGTACATGCTTTATCTTCTCAACACAGTAATTCCTCTGAGAACAAATCATGCCTTCTCCCTCTTTGTTCACCAGGTGCCTGGCCAGTGTCCTGCACATAATAGACACTAAAAATTATTTATTCATCATGATGATATTTTTACTGTTATGTAGGAATGAAACGTAGGTTAGGAGTAAACTTCCAAGAGCAGTAAACTCACCCAATTGTCATTGTGGCAGGAAGACAACATTTTCTATGTCCCTAGAAAGAGATATTGTTATCCCACAATCTCCTCAAGTTTTTGGTGAGGGCTGGGTCACAGTCTCTGGCACATGGCTCTGCCTCGTTACTTATTAATGTCCTCGCTCTCTGTCTTGACAGCATAGCATTGCTCTGCTACGACACCGCACAGAAGAAAGCTGACAACCCAACCAGAGGGTTTATGTAACTCACATCAAAATAAAATTACATCTTCAAAAATGCTGCTGTGACTAAGTAACCTGAAACCAAATATTTGGAAGTTTTGATTTGCTTGACTTATTTTGCTTAATTAACATCTGGCCCCAGCTTAGCATTATCCCTGCTAAACAACCAGTAACCAAAGGAGAAGGAAGAAAGCCTAAAAACAGAAAAAGACAGCAAACAGTCATGATAACTTAGGCTCCAAAAATAAACTAGAACACAAACCAAAAAATGAAAGACATGTGGGAAAGAAAGAATTAGGACAGAATCATCTCTTGGGAGTAAATACTTAACAGAGAGCCATGCTACCAAAGAGCACCAAGTCAAAATCAAATGGGGGGATGAGTGGATGTGGGAAAGCTCCTGGTAGGAAAACTGGTTTGTTCAAACTGCTAATGGGGTAGGCCTTCCTAAAACTCCTTCTACCAAGCTGGTGACTAGAGTTAAGCAGCAGTCATCTATTTTTACACGGAATGATATAGGGAAATTTGCCTTTGAACTACTTGTCGAAAATTTGGCTCTCAGAGTTCATCTATAAACCTTTGGCCTGATGTTTTTGCTTAAGCAAGTCTCTCAGCAGTCTGTGAGCCCCTCATGACATCAGCCGTCTTAATAAACACAAAACCCTATCTAGAGATTTTCTAAATATTCTCCCAAGTTTGATAAAGAACTCCTTAGAAAAAATGACTTCCAAACATTCCCAGAGATGCCTTTCTTCCTTCTGCTTGAGATCTTTTTATACCTATGCCTCTCTGGGATAATTTTTTTAATGTTTATTTATTTTTTGAGAAAGAGAGAGAGAGAGAGCATAAGCAGGGGAGGGGCAGAGAGAGAGAGGGAGACACAGAATCAGAAGCAGGCTCCAGGCTCCTAGCTGTCAGTACAGAGCCTGATGCGGGGCTTGAACTCAAAAACTGTGAGATCATGACCTGAGCCAAAGTCGGGTGCTTAACTGACTGAGCCACCCAAATGCCCCTAGGATAGTTGAATATATGACCTCTTAGAGTTCCCAAACCTTTCATTTGGTTCTTTATATCTTAACTAAAGTCACCATCTGTTTTGGAAATGTAAGCCAGGAATTGGCAACTAATGGTAGATGTGCCCACTGAAGTATATTTTTTATCCCCTTTGTCCGATCATTCTGCTTCCTTTTCCCTTTATCTCTCATTCCCTTCTTTCTGCTTGTGATTTTATTTTGTTCTCTCTCCCAACTCCATCTTTTGTCATATATATTTAGGCTCCTTGGTGGCAGGCAGGGCCAAATGCTGTTGATTTAAGCACTGATCTTAGATGCATAGGTGTATATTAGATAACTTCTTGAGAGTTCTTCTACTTCTGAGATCCTCTGGGGCTGCAGTTATTTACCACACCTTGATCATCAAACACTTACGCTTATATTTTTATTAGATTCTCTGGACTCAATTTCATTAACATAGCTAACATTTATGGCATATTTAACAGATATCGGATCCTATGCTAAGTGGATTATCTCCTTTAATTCTCACAGCAACTCAGTGAGGTAGATGTATTCCCACTTTGCAAATGAAGGAAAAGGCATAGAGAAGCTAAATAACTTGCCCAATATGTCACAGCTAATAAGTGACAAAGATGGGATGTGAATCCATATCTATAGGTCTCCACACAACCACTGTGGTGGAAAATGTGATGCTGATATATAGTAGGAAGAAGACTGAGCAATTTTTTAGCTCATTACATGGTAACTGCTACCAGGGCTGGGTATGATTATGAAGTCAGCCTCCTGGACATAAGGGTTAAAACTTTATCCTTCTCATGAAAAGACTGGACATTACTTAGCTCTATGCTACCTACTTTACCCGCCAGCCTTCCAAACTTGTTTCCGTGTGTCTTTGTACTTTTGCCCACATTTTATCCCTGTTTAGGGAATACCCTTCCAAATATTCTCTAATGTCCATCAATTCTTAAAGTCTGCTGAAATGTCAACTCTTTTGGAAAATCTTTGCTGAGATCTCTCCAACATCCTTTCTCCAACCTTTTGTAGGCTGGAGGCCTGCCCTTTCTCTGGGTCCCAATAGCATCCCTAAACATAATTATTATATTATGTTGTGATCACTGGTTTTTCTTTCCCCCTGTATTGTAAGCAACTCGAAGGCAGGCATGGATGGGTACTCCAAACATTGTATGGATTGAATCAAATGGAATTACTGAGCTATATTTACATTTGGGGCACTATTTTAAATTCTGTAATGAAAGGCATCTCAAGTGTTAACTGAGTTGGAGCAGACTAAAAAACCAAACTGGTAGAAGAGTCATCTATCCCACTTGAATCCAAATTAACAAATCATTATAGATTCAATTAATCTATGAAAGAAAAAGACAAAGCAGTGTATAGAACCAATTGAAGTTAGGAAGTTGTTGCTAAACTTCCAGGAATAAGGTGATAAACTGAACTCTTAGGTTTACAGATCATTTCCTGGAGAGCAGTGAGGTGTTAAATTGAATGACATTAGGGTACTTGTTCTTGCTGAGTCATCCACGCCTCAGGTAGAATCTTCCTTTTGGTGGGCACAGCATGAAGACATGACTAAGCAATAAATTATTCATGCATAAAGAAGAAGATACTTGGCTTAAAACAATTTTTTAAACCAAAACTCTTCTCCTAAAAAACTTTTTTTTTGTTTTGTTTTCCTTCTCAAATATTAAAACCCTTGAAAGCAATGACCTGGGGTGAATAGTTCATGGAAATGGTGTATGGAATTAGGGGTAGGGTGGAGGGATGAGTGAAACTGCA
This sequence comes from Panthera pardus, assembly GCF_024362965.1. Classification (NCBI taxonomy): domain Eukaryota; kingdom Metazoa; phylum Chordata; class Mammalia; order Carnivora; family Felidae; genus Panthera; species Panthera pardus. Next base: position 103,207,890 of record NW_026526810.1, read on the forward strand.
TGTTCAGCTTTTGGAATCAATCACAATCATTACTAGCAGCCACTATGTGTCGAACATAATGTTAGAAGCTGGGAAACAAGCATCATGTTAAAGGAGTTTGCATTCAAATAGTGACTACATTCCACAATAGGGGAATGAATACAGTGTTATTACAGGAGGTTCAAGTAGGAAATTAATATTTGGTGTTCATGGAAGCAGGGATATTGGAACCATGTCTGAGAGACTGAATATGATTTCAACAGGCAGAGAATGGGCCATTCTAGGCAGATGGAACAGCACACAAAAAGCTAGAAAGAAAACTTGGAAGAACTTGGTGAGATTAGGGCCATGAGTAGTTTGGTGAGGCTACAAATAGATAATGTGTGATTACAAGGAAAAGTACCAGAAGGAGAGATGGGAGCAGCAAGACACAAGGTGAGACAAGTATACTGGAGCCATATTTTAAAAGGCTTTGAATGCTGTAGTAAGGAGCTTGGTTTTTTTCCTGAAGGCAATATGGAAACATGGAGTTTTTTTTTTCTTTTTAAAGTTTATTTATTTATTTTGAGAGACACAGAGACAGTTTGAGTTGAGGAGTGGGAGAGAGAGAGAGAGAGAGAGAGAGAGAGAGAGAGAGGCGGGCTCTGTGCTGGCGGCTCAGAGCCTGGAGCCTGCTTCCAATTCTGTGTGTCCCTCTCTGTCTGCCCCTCCCCTGCTCACATTCTGTCTGTCTGTCTCTCTCTCTCAAAAATAAAAAAAAATTTTTTTAAAAATAATAAATAAAGCAGTGACATAAGGCGATGCATTATAACTGTTGCATTCTTGGCACTGTCTTCTGTAGTTGTTTTATAATATGCCTCAGTTTTCTCAAACTTTGGTGTGGACTTTCTCCTTAGTTCTCAAAGAAGATGTTGTCAAGAGAAAGAAGTACAAGGAACCAGAAGAAGGACTGGGAACCTGTAATTCGGTAGGAGCCCAAAGTAGGGCTTCCTGCCTCTTTGTGCCTTTGGGGAACTTCCAAGTCTACTTCCTAGAAGCACCTGGCTTCTCTCTCTCCCTCATGGTTTCCCTCCATAACACAACTCTTCCCCAACAGTGTTGTCCCTACCACAGCATGCTCACTCAGTCTTTTCAAATGCACAAAGCCACCTTATACAAATTAAGGAACACAGTCTCCTATTATCCAATTCAGCTAGACACAGCTTCCCACCTGAGGCAGGCTGTTAGCCATTGTTACCAATCCCCTTTTCCTAATTTATTACCCTCCCTTCTACCACCTCATGCTTATAGCCAGAATTATTTTTCTTAGCATCCTTGAGTTATATGCATATACCCCTATATCTAAAACATTTGTGTATTATTTTTTAAACCAACCCTGAGAGGTAGGTGTATTTATTATTGTCATTATTTTACAGAGGAGAAAGTTGAAGCACAGCTAGTAAGTGACTTGCTTATGGTCCTCCTCCTGTTATTACGATACAATTAGGGGGAGCGCCTGGGTGGCTTATTCGGTTAAGCATCTGACTTCACGTCATGATCTCACAGTTTGTGAGTTCGAGCCCCGTGCCAGGCTCTGCGCTGGCAGCTCAGAGCCTGGAGCCTGCTTCTCATTCTGTGTCTCCCTCTCCGGCTCTCTGCCCCTCCCCCGCTCAAGAGACTCTTGTCTCTTTCTCTCTCAATAATAAACATTAAAATTTTTTTAAAAAATTAAAAATTTTAACTTTAAATCACCATACTATTTCCCAAATACTCCTTGCAGCTTCTATGTACCCTTTCTCCATTCTAAGTCAAAAGTACTCTTTTCAAAACCACCCAAGCTTCTTGATTCCTATGGATTTTGTGCCTGAATTTCCTTGAAGTAAACCCTCCCTCTGCTGGCCATTCTCCAGGACAAAACAGGAGCTTTTTGACTCCATTTCCTCACTCCACTGGCTTCTCTGAAAATTCCAACCTCCTTCACCTCTCAGAGTTGATATAGGTGACAGAGAACAAAATTCTGCTCTGAGTTTTACTATATTATCCTTAGGGCACACATTAGAAATGGAATAAAATAAAATAAAAGCATATCTAAAACACAGTTATATTTTGATTATTAGATCTATCCCAATCCATGTAAGATTTGAAGGATGATATTTCCCCAAAGAAAATCATAGATTTTGACATATGTTAGGAAAACTGTATGTGGAAATAGTCATCTGTATATGAAAAGAGAGTGGGGAGCGCTGGAGGAAACAAAGTCAAGGGCAACAGTAGCAATTCCCTTGTTTTAAAGTATAATGTGTTTGGAAACTGGAGTTTATAATCGGAATAATCATGAGAACTCTAAATAAAAGAAAGTCCAAAGAAAGACCGGCTCTGAGCTTTTAGGAGCTTTGTTATACCTGACCCCAGCCAGAACAGACTCACCTGGGTTCACAGTGGTAAACCAGAATTGCTGCTAATTCGTTTACCCCAGGCAGGTGACCCCAGGTAAAGACAAACCACCCCTATTTCACACTTCCCTTGAGATAATGGAATCACATATACCTTCACCAAGCAGATGAACTTCTCTTTAGAGATGAGCTTCTCTCCATCTGTGAAATTGGGCTGGCAGCGGTACCATAAGGGCTCCGGGGTGCTTCTTATTCCTTTAAACAAAGGATGAAAATGATAGGTATGCTCAGCACTGCATCCTTCTGGCCTCTTGGCTTCAGGCATCATAAAAGGCAAAAGAAAAAAAGGTACTAGAAAGAGGGTGTTAAAGAAGATTCAAATTGCACTCTTAAGGGAAAACTTTAATCTTGCCCCAGGGAGGTAGTTTAGCATTTGTAACTGAACGATTTTAACATCTAGAGTTTCTTAAATGAATTCTTTTTACCAAGAAATAACCTCATGCATAAACTGTAACACATGGGCATACTTAATATATGTTATTGACATCATATGTTTACTAATGGTTCCTATGGGTACTGTCCCAGAGAAAATTCTATTAGATGGTAATCTTTAAACAATTCCTGCAAACTTTGTTTTAAATAATTACCTATAAGAGAAAAGAAAATAGACTTTTTTGGTAATTTTTTTTTTTTTTTTTTTTTTTGCTTATTTTACTTATTTTACCCCACTGCTTGGTCATTCTTTTCCAGTGCTAATATCCTTCTTTGTAGCCTCTATTTTCCTTTCTTCTACCTGTCAACCTTGGAAAACTTAGTATTCCTTTAAGGAATAATCATGCTTTAATTTCTGGTGCTGCAGACTTCTTCCCATCTCATTTGCTGCCTTTCCGCCCTGGATACAGTTAGATTTGAATAGAGGACTTCATTGGGTGGATAGCCATCAGCTCTTCAAAGTTTACACCTAAGAAGATGACCTTTTTATTCACTTGCTCATTTTAATAACAAGATGCCATCTCACTCTGGGAAGTTAAAAAAAAAAAACACTGGTAAATATGTAGATTGTTTTCCATGCCAAAGAACTAACTGTTTGAAATCTTTGACTAAAGTGTAATTTTTTATTTATTTTATTTTTAAAATCATTATTGTTCTCTATTAGTGATGAGGCAGAAAGCTATACATCTCCCCCTTGTGGTTTCTGTTAGTGTATGCCTTTCCTTGTCCAATCTCTTCCAGTTCCAATCATTCCCAATAAAATACTGTTAAAATGATCTTCCAAAACCACGACTCTGATATCACTCTCCTGCTCAAATGCCCAGTGGCTCACTATCACCTGCAAGATAAAATCCAAACTTCTTGGCATGGTCCACTTGAAATTCCTATACTGAAATTCTCTGCTTTTTGAAATCCTATACATTCTTCAGGGCCCAAATTCCTCATTCCCAATCCCTACCTAGAAGAAGACTCTCCATTTTGTGCTCTTAAATCACAATCTGCCAGTAATTGTAGGTATTTATGCTCATCTTATCTCTCCCACTCTATCGTGAGTCTCTGGAGAACAGGAAGGGACAATGTCTTTTTCATCTTCCTGTTGTCCACACAATTCCTTGAAGGCGAAGTCCTCAACAAATGTCTATAGAATTGAATAAAATACAGTGGTTAGTAAGATTAAAAGTCAGCATTAGGCTTTAAAAACAGAGGACACATTTAAAAATGTTTCAAGAGGGACACCTGGGTGACTCAGTTGGTTAAGCGTCTGGCTCTTGGTTTGCCTCAGGTCATGATCCCAGAGTCATGGGATCAGGGATCAAGACCCCCAAGGGGCTCTGTGCTGAGCATGGAGTCTGCTTAAGATTCTCTCTCTCTCTCTCTCTCTCTCTCTCTCTCTCTGTTCCTGTACCCTGCTGTCTCTAAAAAAATAAAAATAAGTAACAAAGTGTTCCATTAAAAAAAAGAATTCTCTCTTTCCCTCTCTTCCCCGCTTATACACTCTGTCTCTAAAAAAAACTTTTAAAAAGAGAGAGAATTGTATAGACCAGCCCTGTCAAGCAGAAATATAATTACAAGCTACCAGTGTTAATTAAAAATTTTCTGGTAGCCAGATTTAAAACACAGATGATATTAACTTTAATAATATGTTTTTATTTAGTGCAATTATTTTAACATGTAATCAATATAAAAATTACTGATGAAATATTTTACATTTTTTTCATACTGTCTTCTAAGTCTAGTTTGTCGAATGTACTTACAATACATCTCAGATCAAATTTGCCACATGTATAAGTGCTTTATAGCCACATGTAGCTACTACCTACTGTATTAAAAAGAAGTTGAGTCCAGGGTAGGAACTAAGTCCGAGTCCTGGGCGACTACCAGCAGCTTTGTTACCACAGATAAGACCTTTAAGCACTTATTTCCTTGTTTCCTCATCTGAAAAGGGGAGACACATTTTTTTTTTTTTTTTACCATTCTTATAGGATTGTAAAGGCATAAAATTAGAAACTGAAATGATGACACTTTGAAAGGTTGAAAATGTCATACAGATGGAAGGCATTGCAATTATTCCAAGAATAGAGTGAACTTTGAAATGGTTATTAATCTCTTCTTTAAAGAACCTGGATCCCAAGAGCGCCTGGGTGACCCAGTCAGTTGAGCATCTGAGTCTTGATTTCAACTCAGGTGTTGATCTTAGGGTTGGTGGGTTGGAGCCCCACATCAGGCTCTGCTCTGGCTGCCAGGCCTGCTTCTCTCCGCGCCCCCCCCCCAAATAAATAAATAAACTTAAAAAAACAAAAAAGAACCTGGATCCCAGAGTCTCATATGCTCCCTGATTTCCTCACTGACTTGACTGCGATAGGCAGGGTTAAGGAAGGAGGCTGATGCTCCCATCAAATATCTCTATTGGTGTAGCTGGGTATGATGACAGGTTGTTCAGAAGCACAAAGACAGATTTTTGGATATTCGTATTCAAGTTAATTACATCACTATGAAAAGTAAGATGCTTTCAATACGGAGGAAAAGGAAAAGGCAGGGCACCAACCACAAGCATTTTGAGCTCCATAGGCTGGACCTCGCCATTTTCTATTTGCACAGCGTGTGCAAGCCTCTGAGGTGCTTCGGCGACGCGTTTCCCATCGCTAATGGGATAAATAATGGTCATTTTTTATTAACATTTCAAATGTTTGTGGGTTTTTTTTTTTTTTTTTTTTAGCAGTTTTAGGAGATTCTCTGCAGAGCTCTAAGTGCCTCTTGGCCAACGCTTCGGTTATTGCTTATTCACCTGTCTCACTGGTATGGAAAGGTATTTAAATTACTATAATTTCAGCTTTCTGTATGGGGTAAGCCGAGGCAGCGAGAAACAATTCCCTTTCGTGTGTATCGTCACTCGCCTTTCTGTCAGCCTAGGCTTAGGAGGGAGCCTACATCAGAACTTTGTTTCTTCCGCGTTCCCTTCCGGGTTCCCGCCACAGGGTCCACGGACCCGCCCCCTTTCTCCGAAGGTTTCCGAAGTCCCACTCTTGGCCGGCCGTTGTTGCCTGGGAGACCAGGCCCTGCCCTCACAACAGGGGCTAAGGGGCGGAGACTTCGAGTAGATTCCCGAAAGCAAACACTCCAGGGTAGAGTGCTTGGGGCGCATGCGGCAACCGTGCCTTTGCTCTCGCGAGGCTTCGTCTTTCCGGAAGCACTAGAGGACGGCCCTTGTGAACGGCGTCGGGATGTGTGGGGGCTGTGTGGAGAAGGAGTATCCCAACCGGGTGAGCGAGTGGGCGCCGAGAACTTCTCGCCCCCTTGGCCCGTGGCCAGCCCCCGAGGCTCCTCATACCCCGGGCCGGCCTTCCCTGAGAGGCCGAGCGCGGGACGACCCTGCCGCCGTGCCCATTCCGGTGACCCGGTAGCTGTATTTAGGCACTTGATGGCGGGGACGGCCGGTGGCCGTCGGTTCTGCCCGCCGGTCCACGCCCTGGGGGCTGATCTCAGCCGTCGCCCCACTTCTCTTAAGTTCCAGGGTACAACAAAGGAAACCCCACACCACCAACAATCCAGTCGACGACAAAGGGACACCCTCCCGCCACCGCTGATGACATTGTCAAGCTTGATTTGGTGAAATTCACTTTTCTTACTGAAGTCTAGCGCTGGAAGGGACCTCTGAGGTCATCTGTCGTTAACACGGTTTTGCAGATGAAACTAATGCCCAGAGAGGGGAAATAAATTTCACATTCTGTTAACCTAAGAGTCAAGGCCAGAAATCAGATTTCCTGAGTATTTAAAAAAAATATCTGTTCCTCTCAATCTCCGGAGGTTGCCGAAGCTTGTTTACTCTCATTTATTCAAGGTATACTTATTGAACATTTATGTGTGTAGCTAGACCAGAAAGAGATACCAAAGATGAAATAAAAGGCAGCCTCATTGCCTCCTGAGAGCTTACGGTTCAGAGTATGTGATTTAACAACAAAAAATGAGTAGTACAGTTCATAAGTGATATTCAACTTTAGAGAAAGGGGCGAGCAATAGCGCTGTTCTCCCAAAAGAAAGGTAGACTTCATTTGGGACTTGGAGGCTAGTTGTGACTAGGGTAGAAAAGAAGGTAAGGAGGAGCCAGAGGCTTGAAGACTATAAGAACAAGGATTCTTGTGATGGTTGGGCGGTAGAAGATCTATAGGTGCTTCTGCCTCTTAATATTTTGAGTAATACTTACGCTTTGGGGAAGGAGGTGTAACATGAACAGTCATGGTACGGCCTCCTGGGGAAAAGGTTTAGTATTATCAAAGATTTGCATACTGAAAGACCCAGCAATTCTCATTCTAGGGAAATAAATGCATGTACATATGTTCTTGGAAACTTGGGTAAGAATGTTCGTAAGAGCATCACTTGTAGGAGTAGACTGGAAAAGTGGGATATAGCCATAGAATGGAACACCATGAATGAATAATGGAATGAATTAGAGCAGTGGTTCTCAACTAGGTGTGACTTTTGCCTCCCAGGGGACATTTGGCACTATCTGTAGACAGTTTTAGTTGTCACAACTGGGGGTACTACTGACTACTAACTAGAGGCATTGTGCTGTTTCATACGCTTTTCTGTATTGCATTCTATTTCATACTTTTTTTAAAGTTTAAAAATAAATTTTTGTGAATCCAGTAATGAACACTGCACTTTTCAGGGACCATGTGAAGGAGGTGTTTGTAGTGAAGAGTATTAAAGAGATTAGGTTGGGTTCTTAAGAATTGAGCCAATCAAAAGATTTTAAAATTGTATGAAGAAATTTAGGTTTTACACTTTAGGCATTGAGCACCCATCAAAAAAAGTGAATAGGAAAATAATTCTGAAATCTGTTATTTAGGGAAATGAGTCTGTGGCTGTATGTTGAGGTTATGGGATGGGGGGAATGTAAAAGGAAGAGCCCTACAGAGTTTTTGGGGAGTCATGAAAACAGTAGGGTAGGCATGAGATAATGAAAGCCTCATTTCGAAGAAAGAATTAATAGGACTCAGCCAATTTAATGGAGGGAAGACCTACAGGTGATCTTAGGTTTTCAATCTAGGCAATTGGGAAATTGGAAGTATCATTACAGAAATTGGTGGCATGTGTGAGAGAGAACCAAAATTGGGGGGCACATGGTCAGATTGTTTTTATCATGTTTCATCCAAGATTGAGAATGTAACACCCGAGGAGTCAAGTGAAAATATAAGATTGCAGTATAGGTGCAAGATTCAAACAGATGAGTTAGCCAAATAAAAGTGTCAAAATAGAAATGATCTGTTTTCTTAGAAAAAGAATGGAGAATCAAGTAGAATCAAAGACTGGGCTTCAAGGAATAAATTAATTTAGAAAATGAAAATAAAGTATAAGAAAAAGAGTAGAGAAAAGGAATGAGGCGATTGGAAAACCAGGAAGGTGCCTTTCATAAGCACTTTTTTCTGACTTTATTCTGTTCTAAAATAATTAAAGGGCTGTCATGAGGAAGAATTAAACTTTTTGGAATTTCAGAAGGCAGATTTAGAAATAGTGGGTGGATGTTATTGGGTTTAGGCTTTGAATCAGAATAAAGAACTTTAACAGATTTTCAAAATGGAACGGGCAACCCTGAGAGGAATTGAACTCTCTTCTGTTGTTCAGGAGAAGCTAACTTGACCATTTGAAATCTCAAAGGTCCTTCCAACTCTGGGGGTTATCGAAGTCATGAGGTATTTCTGAGGGGAGTAAGAACAGAAGTCACTTTGAACTTAGCAAAGGGACAATAAGGTAGTGGTAGCAAGAATAGTCTACCCGTGGCAGAGAAAAATAATGGATTAGCATGTTGAGAAGCTCTAAGTTGGGACGCTTAACTGACGGAGCCACCCAGGCACCCCTAAATATTTAATTATTTATTTGGGTTTCATAAATGTTTCTGGAGACTTGTAGATATTTTTCACAGATGAAAAATACTAGACTTAGAAGACAAATACAAATAGTGAAAGAAAAGCTTTGATAAATTAGACTTCATAAAAATCAACTGTTCTTCAAAAGACATTATTTAAAAAACAGCACATCGGTAACAAAATATTTGTAATACCGATCTGAGAAGATTTGTATCTAAGATATATAAAGAACTCTTATGGGGCACTGGGTGGCTCAATTGAGCATCTGCCTCTTGACTTCAGCTCAAGTCATGATATCGAGCCCTGTGTTGGGCTCTGCACTCACAGCACAGAGCCTGCTTGGGATTCTCTCTCTTCCTCTCTCTCTCTCTGCCCCATCCCCACTTGTGTTCTCTCTACAATAAATAAGTAAACTTAAAAAAAAAAAAAAAACTTTTATAACTCAATAATTCTTGTAACTAAATAATAAGATAAACAAAAATGGACAAGACTTGAATAGACACTCCACAAAAGAAGACACATGTGTAGGCACCCTGAGAAGATGTTTAACGTTGTTAGTCATGAGGGAAATGCCAAATAAAAACTATGAGATACCTCTACATGATTAGGATGGCTAAAATAAGAAAAGACACAGTATCTAGGGTTGGTGAGGATATGGAGCAACTGGAACTCACACAATTCTGGTGGGAATGGAAAATGGGAAACTTTGGAAAACTAACCGGCAGTTCTAAAGTTTGTATGGACCATATTTTTACCATATGACTCAGCAATTCCACTCCTAGATGTTTACTCAAGAGAAGGGCATATGTCTACATAAGACTTAATGAATCTTTGTAGCTGCTTTATTCATAATAGCCCCAAACTGAAAAGGACCTGAAAGTCTATTGACAGATGAATCCATGTAATAGATTTGGCAGTAAAAAGCAATAAATTACCAATGCATACAACAACATAAATGATTAACATGGACTTTATGTTGAACAAAAGAAACTAGATGCAGAAGAGTATACTGCAGGATTCTATTTATATAAAATTTTATAACAACCAAAACTAATAACTAGAGATAGAAATTGGATCAAGGGGTACCTGAGAAGGGGTTGGAGATAGACTGCAAAGCATAAAAGAACTTCCTGGGAAGATAAAACTTTTTATATCTTGATTGAGGTAGTGGTTACGTTGAAATATATGCCTATATATATTGGTATATAAGTCGTTCACGTATACCCTTACAATGTGTGGATTTTATTGTATATAAATTATACTTCAGTGAAGTTTATTTTTTAAAAAAGCAAAGCACCTGTTTTTAATAGCTGGAAATTTATACTTTAATCTCAAGGCCTTTTTTTCCACCTTTAGTAATTAAGTTGCTGTGTCTATGATTTAGTATCTCCCGACTACATAGATTGATTTCCTCACTTCTCCACCCCCCTTGCCCCAACAGAGTAAATCTCTTTCTTAGTACATAGCCTCAAGGAGCCGCTCAAAAGGGAGAGGTTAACTGTGGTGCTGGGAATCCAGGAAGGCTTCACTTGTGGCATCGCTTAAAGTTGGTCTTCCTGAGAGTTCATAAGCTCCTCAAAGGTGGAAAGATATGACTCACCCTCTAATCCTTCCCTGTGCTTTGCACAGTATCGGGCACATAGCTGCATTGGAGAAATATTGATTTGACTGGTTTTTAGTCACATCAACTGTTACACATAGCTGCATTGGAGAAATATTGATTTGACTGGTTTTTAGTCACATCAACTGTTAAAAATACCCTATTGGTCAGAATGAGGTTGAATTAGATTATTTATAAAATGACTTTCTGAACAATTACTGGTAAGCCTCTAGAAAAGAACTCCCTTGAGCCAGGAGCATAAGTTGTTAACAGTTTCTTAGTGATGAAGCAAAACCCTTTCTCTCTTGAATGCCATGGTGTCAGGCTGATGAGTTGAGAGCTTATCTTCACTGCCTGAATCACACATACCCTTAAGGATTGACATCTATAGAGCTGAGGGTTTATTCTTGTTTGCTTATTTTGTGTTATTTTTAAGGCATCAGAAAATGTTATTTCAACAATCAACTGAGCAACACATTGTATAAGATCATTTTTTATTATTCAATTTTAATTCTAGTTTTAGGATCTGCCCCATTTAAATATTGTTGGCTATTGGATTTTTCTAATTTTTCTTTTTCATATTTTATATTAAAGCTTCGGTGTGTGTCTAAAAATCCACATGCATTTAGTCCTCGGATACAGTTGCTGTCCTCAAAGACTTAACAGCTTTAACACTGCTTCAGTTTTATTTGCCATAAATAGCCCTTCTAGAGGAAAGCTAGTAATTTCAAAAATTACTTGGTACAGATTTCAAGCAAGTAAATTCTAGCCATGTTTTTTTGCCTTTAGAAATTTTTAGTCTATTAATTATTTTCACCAAGGGTTTTGAAATAGAAGAAAATTAAATTCCTATTTTTAATATTTTAGGGTAACATCTGCCTGGAGAATGGATCTTTCTTGCTGAACTTTACAGGCTGTGCAGTGTGCAATAAGCGGGATTTTATGCTGATCACAAACAAATCTTTGAAGGAGGAGGATGGAGAAGAAATAGTTACCTATGATCGTAAGTAGATTCTTTATTTTCATGCAAGTCTGATAGGAGATACCAGCTTTTAAAAGCTGGTACGTTGTGCCTGTTGATATATTTTATTTTATGAGGCCTATTTCAATATTGTATTGTAACATAGAGATGCTAGTTAGTCTTTTAAGAGGAAAATACAGATGATGATAGCATCATCAGATACTCTGCCTGAGTGATTTTTGCAGATAAATGAAGCCTATGACTCAGGTACCATTTTTTGTTTGTTTGTTTGTTTGTTTTTAAAGCCTTTATGCCTTCTGAAACAAGATATAGAGACTTTTTTTAACCTTAGGGTCATTCCGTGTGTTTTCTTTTTCTTTTTCTTTTTCTTTTTTACTGTAGTCTAATACAGTGATGTCCTCCAACAGCCACTAAAGTGTTTAGGGCTGTTTGCTGCTATACTAAATAACCCTGGGATGTAATGGGGTTTTTTGTCTTGTTTCTTTCTCGTGGGGTTTTTTTGTTTTTTTTTTTTTTTGTCTCCCATCTCATTGTCAGTTGGTTATTTCTTTTGCTGTGCTACCTTCATATGCCGCTCCTCATCCTCAGTACTGGGAAACCAAATCAATCAACTGTGTATAATGAACGTGAATCAATTCTGAGGTTGGCACTAAGAATTTCTATGAGTAAATTAAGTGCATATACATTTTAGGGCCATTTAACTTAGTAAGGAAGCCCATATACATTTTAGGGTATAGTGACAAGAATTTAAACTGTTCACATCCCCGTTTTGCTTCTCTCTTGGTGCTTTGGTATGTTCTGAATATGAGGAATAAATGTACAAATAATGATATTTTGAAAACAGGTTATGAAAGACACTAAGCCTTTAGAATTGAATCAGACTATCAAAAGTGTTCTAAAGTATAAAAAACTTTTTCTTTCTTTTAGACATAACCCTTTAAACTCTATTTTGTACCAGGTAGTAGGACATAGTATGTAAGAGCAAGGGCCCTGGAGCCAGAATGCATGGGTTTGAATTCTATTGCCAATACTTCCTAGCTTGGCAGTCTTGCTAATAATTACTTAACCATGGTGTGTCTTTGTTTCCTAATCCTTAAAAAGGTGATAACAAGTATCTACTTCTTTGGGTTTTGAGAAGATTAAATAAACAGATAAAAAGTATTTAAAACAGTTTCTGGCACACAGTAAGCAGTCAAAAAATCATAGTTATTATTATTATCATGTTTCTAGTAGAGTCTTTTGTTGCCATTAAATTCACTTTATAATGTCTAGCATTGACTTTTTTATTTATGATTGGTTTTAGTAGCAGTTTCTATAGGTTCTGAGAATGGGAATTAATATATGCTTGTTAAATCTCTGAGTTGAGGCCCTTCATTATGTAGTATTGCTATGTGACAAATTTTGGATTTCTTATCAAGGTAGATATTATAATGGGTTTCCAGCTGCTCTGTTAAATATATCACTTAAGATTCTTTTAAAGTAATACCATGCAGAGAATAGAAATTTTACTGTCTTAAGACATCTTCCAAGACTTAATTTATTTAAGTCTCTCTCTGTTTTGGCAGATCTGTGTAAGAATTGTCATCACGTAGTAGCCAGGCATGAGTACACATTCAGTATCATGGATGAATTTCAGGTAAATATATAAATGTAGTGTGTTATTGTGGGGGAGGGGGATAATGAAAGTACTTTTATAAATCTAGATAGTTTTAATAAATGAAATATTAGCAGGTATTAAAGGAGACCATCCCTGTCTTCTACTTGTGTATGTTAAGAGAGACCCTTTAGATGTGAGTATATCTGTTCAAACCTGTCTTCGCAAGAGTCAAATCAAAATGCATGCCTTACAAATGATATCTCAGGCCTGTCGTTTATGTTTATAAAGAACAGTACATTGTGGCTTCTTTTGAGGTTACTATTGTGTCTTTTTTTTCTGTCCAGTTATGTAATTGCACAATTGTTGGCTTTATGAGTGTTAGCCTGCCCATTGCCACCATACTTGCTGAGCATGGAAATTCTGATAAGGAGGTTATCTTTGTCTTCCCCAATAGGCATGTAGAGTTGAGCAACTCTGTAGTCTCAATTGTGGTAAGACCTTTTAATATTATTCATCGTAAAATGATAGGATGGATGTATCAAGGTTGGAGGAAAGAACCTGGACCACTGTAAGGGTAGAGAATAATAAAGATGAGGCCTTGTACAGTTGTGAGAGCACACGAAGGATTGTCCAGAAGGCTTCTGAATGCCTGAGCTGCTAAAGATTCACAGATCTGAGGGTCAGGAAGAAAAGCTAGACAGTGGGGAAAAACCAAGGGTAAACTGGAAATCATGAAGACACACGAACCTGTGTCTGTCCCTTACTGCCTCCATTTTCAAGCCTTCAGGTTGAGTTACTTATTTAAAGTGAACTACATATTCATCTATCAGACATAAATATCAGGTTAGACCTTTTAACAAGCAAGGGAATTTTAAGTGCTTCAAATTTGGGTAGTATTTTAATTAGAAAAAAATAATAATCTTCCGTAATAGAATCTTACAGTATAACCACTCTCATTCATTCTTTTTTTTTTTTTTTTTTTAATTCACTTACTCACCTGTCAGAATCTGGTCTCATATGTTTGCTTAATCTATACAACATCTTGACCATGTCTCCTCAGCATCCAAAAATTATGCCTCAAAAAATATTTATATGGTATATGTAACTTAGGGCAAAATCAAGATCTCAATGAATGCATAGTGGCCAAATAGAGGAAGGAGCATATCTTGGGTTTAAAGGAGAAGCTCTGTCCTTTCATGAGAAGAAAAGAGGGCTCCTGGAGTCCCTGTGAGCTTTTTAGAGCCCTAAATGAATATGAAGATTGCCCTGACTGAGATATTATCTATCATAGCTAGACTTTGCTCTACCTGATTTTCCTTTATGACTGAACACAGCCATTTTCAAAGCTGCCCCAGAAATTACTCTGGGGTAGGAAGAAGAAGATAGAGGAAGATGGCTTGTATTCACAATGCCTGGACAGTGTGAAATTCTCTTGGAAAAAAAACTCAACTCAAACTAGGCTACCTCATCTTCTCTCAACACCTGCTTCCTTCCACCTGTATTCTGTGTCCTACAATCAGATTAGTTTTCTGAAAACAATGCTTGAGACCACCTCTTTGGCCTTTCCATAGTTCATTTTAGCTACAGTGTAATATCTAAGCTCCTTGTTTCAAGGTTCTCATGGGGCTGGCCCATGCTCCCTTCCCTTATTTCCTCTGGTCTCTGGCTTACCACACACATCATTGCCCTAATTCAGACTCTTCCTTCTGTCCCATTAGAGAGGAAGATTCTTATTTATTCCTCTCTAAGGGCTACCCTTTCCACATGTCTTCATCAATCTGCTCTTTGTCTAGCATCATCTTTGTCTTCCTGGGATGTAAACCATTTCTTACATTAAATGTACTTGATTCTTCACTTATTAAAAATAAATTTAAAATGTTTTCATTTCCCATACCTACATCTTTGACCTACTAGAGTAGGTCTTTAACCTGTTTTCCTTATTTCCCTGTGCTCCTTGAAACCACCTACAAATGGGTTTTTATGGGGGCACCTGGGTGGCTCAGTCGGTTAAGCGTCCGACTTCGGCTCAGGTCACGATCTCATGGTCCGTGAGTTCGAGCCCCGTGTCGGGCTCTGTGCTGACAGCTCAGAGCCTGGAGCCTGCTTCGGATTCTGTGTCTCCCTCTCTCTCTCTCTGCTCCTCCCCCGTTCATGCTCTCTCTCTGTCTCAAAAATAAATAAAAATTAAAAAAAAAACCAAAAAACAAAAAAAAAAAACAAATGAGTTTTTTTTTTTTTTTCAACGTTTTTTATTTATTTTTGGGACAGAGAGAGACAGAGCATGAGCGGGGGAGGGGCAGAGAGAGAGGGAGACACAGAATCGGAAACAGGCTCCAGACTCCGAGCCATCAGCCCAGAGCCTGACGTGGGGCTCGAACTCACGGACCACGAGTTCATGACCTGGCTGAAGTCGGACACTTAACCGACTGCGCCACCCAGGCGCCCCAAAAAACAAATGAGTTTTTATGTTCACTTCACTAAAACCGTTCTCTCAGAGGTCTCTTATCATGTAGCCAAATCAAGTGACCTTACGTCAGTCCTTAGCTCTTTTGACATCTCTTGTGGGTCTGGTTTTGTCAACCATTGTTGTTTTTGAAGGATTTCTTCCCTTCAGGTTCATGGTGCCAGATTTTTTTTCTTTCTTTTTAAAATTTTTAAAAAAGATTTAAAAAGAAAAAAATTTTAAAAATTTTGAATCCTCTTGCTTTTTCCCTGGTTTCCTTTCCTATTGTTCACTGATTTCCCCCTGAATTTTGGTCTCTTATCTGGAACCTTCTCTTTACTTTCTCAAATAGTGAGCACATGCACGCGCAGGCTCACTTGAAACCCATCAGCTGTCTCCCAAATGTCCTTCTGTAACCCTAACACCCTGCCTACCCTCCTTTCTTCCTTTGTTTCTCTTGCCTTTTGGCCCTGCTGCCATACCTCATGTCAAGGACCATACCCGCTCAAACCTAAGTTACTGCAGCAGCCCCCAAACTGTAGTTCTACACACTGCCCTCAAGTTAATCTTGCTTACACATACTGTCTTGTCACTCCTGCTGCTCCGTATGGGATATGCTTGCTCTTTCCCTATCACTGTCCTTATTCATGCTTTTTCCTTGATTTGACTAGTCCGTTTCTCTACCTTCACATCAACTAAATCTTACCTCTTTCAAGCAGAACTTAAATTCTCTCTCCTCCTTGTTCACGATAGTCCAACCCATACTGCTTTCTCCCTTTCCTTGTACGGGGACTGACTCATGTGAATAGCCACTTGGGAACTTCCTTCTTAGCCTGCCTGGCACAAGAACTCTTTGTTCTCTGCTTCAGTAACCTACTTCCTTGTCCCCACCCTACGCCAGCCCCCATTTTACCCAAGCAATAGTTCAGGTTCAAGGTGGGATTCCCACCATTGGTAATGTTTTGTTTGTTTTGCTTTGTTTTAAATGTCTTATGGGCAAAAGTAGGTAGGATAGTGTTTTAACCTCCACTACCCAGCTTCAGTTTGCTTTGTTTGTATCTCACCATTACCACATCCCTACAGGATTATTTTGAATCAAATCCCAAATATATCACTACTTCTTAAATATTTCAGTACATATCTCTAAAAGATAAGGATTCTGTTTTTAAAATAACCATAATATCATTGTTAAAGTGATTTCTGATGGCACAAGTAGTGGGGGAAAGTAGAGACAGAAGTACAGACTTTAAAATGGAAACGACATTGTAAATGATTACAGGTATCCTTTGTTTTTTTTTTATATCACCCTAAAAACCACTAAAAGGACTGTGTGTTTGCCTCAGGAAACAAAAGGGCACCTGTGAGGTTGCCTTCTGTTCCTCTTTGGACGAGGGAATGGGAGGACTTGGGGTCAGAAATAGCAGGTAGTAATAGAAGAAAAGAGCCATGGGACCCTCAGAATAAAACAAAGGATCTGATTTTACCCAAAGGTAATTCCCCACAATGCACCCTTTCTTCCGAATCTCTACCTCTATGCTTTGCCCAGGTGGAGCCTTTGAGGGTCTCCATGAATGACTGGGAGGAATTCTTACTCTCCCAACTTGGCCAGTTTTGATAAAAGGTGTCCTGACCCTGGCAGCACAGGGGGATGTGTTCCTGGCATTCCAAGCTAGAATTCTAGACGTATTTTCCCACCGAAGCACTGCTCTGTATGGTTAGATTCTGTAGTCTTGTGCAATATGAATTTAAAAGACTCCTTGGAATTTCCTGGGAACCTAACTGCTATGTACAACATTTACTTCTATGGGAAACTGCTTTTGAATTCCAAATAATTGACCTATGGTGAAATTTGGATTCCAGACTACCTATAAATTAAAGATTATAGGTGTAATCAGTGTTACTTACTTAATAATCTTTCCAGATTATACCACGTGCTAGGTTTTTTCTTGTTCCCAAGTTAGATTGTAAATTTTGCAATGTCAGACCTTGTCCTTGTTTTCTCTCATGTCTGCCAGTGCACCTAACACATTGCAAAACATTTAAGCACTAAATAAAAACTTGTCAATGGATACGTTGGTTGAAAATTCAAGATGTTTGTCTAGCTTTGCCCATTTTCCCATTTTGACTTTATTATTGTTTTCTTCTTCATTTCCAATGATAGGTTGACATCCTACTACTAGTAATGTCTGGCAGGTGAAAGCAGAAGTATTTGAAAGCAGTAAAAGACCTTGTAGAGGGTGGATTTTTATTTCATTTTTTAATTTATGAGACCTGTATTTGTTCTCTAAGCTCTGGCCTCTGTCTCTATTGTGTGTGTGGAGTAGACTTCAAAATTAAGTATGGTCTTTAAGAAACAATCTTTCCATTGCCACAGCTAAGCTCCCTGCTGAACTCACTCATAGGAAATGGAAATCCAGTTGTCTAGGTCTGAGTGTCTGAACCACCGTCATTGTTTATCTCTGTGACCCTCTAGTGACTGTCTAGACCCATGAAACACAAACTGCCTTGACTGATCAATTCCCAGACAGCTTAACAATCTCAGTTGGAAGCGTGGAAATACTAATAGATTTAGCATTAATATTTGTTTTCTTAAAGAAGATAAAGAGGTTTTTAAGCAAAGGTTTGAAAGGAAATATGTTTATATAGTTTATTCTAGAAAGAGATAACTGTAAAAACAGGACTTTGCCCTAAGAGTTTTGCCTAAAACAAAATCCCTTCTGTCACCAGGCTGGATATTTTTAAAAATTTTAATCCAAGTATAAGTTAACATACAGTGTTACATTAGTTTTAGGTGTACAATATAGTGATTCAACACTTCTACACATCACCCACTGTTCATCACAAGTGCCCTCCTTAATCCCCGTCACCTATTTCACCATCCCCCACCACCTCCCCTCTGGTAACCGTCAGTTTATTCTGTGTAGTTAAGAGTCTGTTTCTTGATTTCTCTCTGTTTTTTCCTTTCCTCATTTGTTTTGTTTCTTAAATTCCACACGTGAGTGAAATTATCTATATGGTATTTGTCTTTCTGTGACTGACTTATTTCACTTGGCATTATACTTTCTGGCTCCATCCATGTCATTGCAGTTGGCAAGATTTCATTCTTTTTTATCAGCCTGGACATTTGTTAAGCCCAAGAAACATAAACTTCTTAAATAGATCAAATTCCAGACAGTTAGCTATCTAAATATGAGGCATGACATACTAGTGGATATAACATAATTATTTATTTTCTTAGAGTTGATAAAAATAGTTTTTTCAGTTTGGGACCTTTCTTTCACTTTAAAAATCGTTTTTGTTGCTTAGTAGTCTTAAGTAATCTAGAAAGGAACAACTCTAAAAACAGGAATTTGTCTTTAGGGAATCAGATTGCTTCACTACCACTTTAAATAGCAGCACTTCTAACCAAGCCCAATATGTGTTTTAAATCCAAGATATAGCCATACATTTCCAAGATGACATTCTTGTATATGTAGTAAATAGAGCATCAGCTTGTATTCAATTTATATAAACAAAAGACTTCAGGATACACAGAATAAACCTAAGACATCCCTGGTAGGGGTTGAAGAAACTGATAGAACGTACAGAAGGAATATCCACTCCAATTTGTAGAGAATAGCTTTACCAGAGTAAGTTATGGAGTGTCTTTCTCCCTGTTCCTCAATGTAATTATGCACTTTATCTTGTTCTAGGAGTATACCATGCTGTGTCTGTTATGTGGCAAAGCTGAAGATACTATCAGTATTCTCCCTGATGACCCTCGACAAATGACTCTGTTATTCTGAGGATCCCTGCAGTTCTGTAGTAACTATGTTGTGTTGGTTTACAATATAGCAAGCCTGATGGTTTGTCTTACTTAGTTTATAATGGAAATTAGTTGCATATTTTTTTCTGCTTAGTCTTAACTTCCTTAGAAAGAAAAAGTAATTTAGGGGATTATGCTGAGCTCCTCTGCTAAAGTTCCCAGTTCACATCAGAATGAAGCCAGAATGAAGAATCTCTGTTAGAAGTTATATAGCTGGAAGATATAACTAGAATGGGAGTATACCTAATGCCCACATCTTGGTTCCAGTAAAAGGAACCAGGACTCCTTGGAAAAGTGATTGATTCTAGGACGAGGGCAGTAAATATACAAGATGAGCTTGGAGCATTTTGTGTCACAAAGAAAGTGCTCAAAAAAACCCCTCACAAAACACAATGATTGGGAGTATGTCAAAGGGGCAAAAACGCCAACTCAAGGAGCTCCCTGTGACCAAAGTTGGAACAGTTTGAGCAACAGAATAAAGTAGTATTGGATTATAATCCAAACTATAAATATCTATGAGTCCTTACTGATATAAATGAATGATTGAATAAGTAACTACATGAATTGGAAGAGTAGACAAATTGCCCATGCAGAAGAATTTGAAATAATGTTATGTAGATGTTCCCTACTCCTCAAGTGTGGGTTATAAATAGCAACTCCCGACTGTAGAGCAGAATCGGGTAGAGTTGAGCATGCAAAAGGAGAAAAGTAACAGTGGGAAAACCTGACAAACACTAGCTCAGCCAAGTGACCAAGGTTAACATCCTCAGTGATCATCCTGTTGATAATAACATGCACCCTTGATGTGATATGATGGGAGGGCACTTTGCCTTTGTGGTCTTCCTCCCAAAAACCCATAACTCCAGTCTATTCGTGGGAAAAACATCAGACAAATCCCACTTGAGAGCCATTCTGCAAAATACCTGACCTTTACTCCTCAAAATTGTCAAGGCATTAAAGACAAGTCTGGGAAACTCTCACTAAAGAGACATGACAACTAAATGTAATGAGGTATCCTGGATGGGATCCTGGGACAGAAAAAGTGCGTTTGGTTAAAACTAGCAAAACCTGAATAAAGTGTAGACTTTAATTAACATAAGTAAATAGAATGATTTCAGCTGCTCCAAAGAGATCTTAGAATATCTCACCTTGTGTAGTTGAAAGAACACTGGCTTGGGTGTTATAAACCCTGGAATTTAGGCCTCTCTGCCATTGGTAACAGTATAACCATTAAGCAAAGTGTTACTCTGGTCTTTATTGTCCCATTTCTATTAGATTAGGCTAATAAAAATTGATATTTTACTTCCTTCACAGTATTGTTAGAAGATCCAAATGAATAATGAATATAAAATGTGTTGGAAAGCATATAAAGTACTAGATGCAATGAGATGGCTTTGGTTGATTCTTCTCAGTCTGAGACCAAAACTTAAAGGGTCAGGCATTAGAAACAAAATTGTTTCCTCTTCATACCCAAGAAATTTGGAAATTCTGAACTAAAGCTTTGCTAAAGTGAGGTGAGCAAGGTGTTCATTGTTGATACCAGAGAAGTTTTGTTGTATAACAGGAACGCTAATGCTGAGGTTTATTGAGCACTTACTGTATGCCAGGGCCTTTTTAAACGCTTACTTCATCCTCATTAACAATTCCATGAAGTAGGTACTATTGTTATCCCAATTTTAGAGCCAAAGAAACTAAAGCACAAAGAAGTTAAAGGAGCTTAAGGTCACACAACTAGTACAGTGACTCCCTGTCAACACTCCTGCTCGGTACACACATGAAGTCTAAGGGTCTGGCAAGGTTAGGAACAAGTTAAGACTGTCAGTGACAGCACTCTGCGGAATCTAGGCACATCAGACCAAGATTTGTTATTCAGCAAAGTTAAGTCATCTGCTCCTCAGGGATCAGTTGTGTTATTCCTGGAAGATGTTTTCCACTTTTCTGCAAATCTATATCTGACCTGCTGAGGAAATCGTTTGGTGAAATGGATCCAGAAAGCAGAGAAAATGCTTCATTACTTTAAATAGCAGCACTAAGCCCATTATAGCCTCTGAATTGTCCCTTCTTGGAGTTTGCTAATGCTTCCAACTTAGTCATTTGGAGTTCAAGGGTATGACTTTATAAGCCCCTACTGATATCCTTGTCTTTTACAGACTGTATAATTATCTATCTGTTTTGGACTATATCCTACAAAATTTAAAACATAAGATCCTATCCACATATGTCATTATTAAACCAACCTTGTGCTGTGTTTTGTGATACTTTCTTTATCTTCTAGAATTCTTCTATGGGTCTAATCAAATAAAGACCTCTTCAACCCAGTTCCACTGAATCCGTACTTTTCTGTTCAAATAAAGGAGAGCCAGGCAAAAACATCAGTCTTTACTTTCCTTCCTGAGATACAAGAAAGAAAAGAAATCACCTATAGATGTAATTGGGAAAGTGGGCTTGTTCTGGCCCCTCATTCTTGGTCTACTTGTTCCATGATGTATAGATCTGGAGTCTGCCTACTTAGGCTCTTGGAGTTCAAAGCTCAACATGTTTGTTGTGTTGTTTTAGCTGGCCAAGTCTTTCTCCAATGGTCTTGGGTTCTGACAGTACTAATTAATTCATATATGATATATTCTGGGCACAACCAGATACGATTCATTACTTATAAGTAATTACTAAGAGTTATATGTTTAGTGTTTTTTATCAAGGTATCAAGAATTCTTTCTGTTTTATCTTTTTTGTGAGCCAGGTTAAGTTACTTCACTGAATTTGAGACTCTCAATTTTAGGCTGTGTGTTTCTTGACTGTAGTACAGTCTCTATGGTAGATACAGTGTGGTTGGATAGAAAGGAAACCAGGAAACTTAGGTCTAAAATTAGCTTTGCCACCTGCTCATGTTGGGACACTGGGCAAGTCACTGAGTGTACATTGGTTCTCCGATGGAAAAATAGAAATAATCATGCTTTCTCCAGAGAGTTTTAAATCAAATGATATAATGTAAGTGAAAATGATGAAAATGATTTTAAGTTGTGCAATGCTGTTACAGGCAACTATCAGTGGTCTTTATGAAGGCACTTTGAGATGGAGGGAAACACTATCATGTTGTGATTAAGAGTACAGGCTTTAGGGGCGCCTGGGTGGCTCAGTTGGTTGAGCATCTGACTTTGGCTCAGGTCATGATTAGCTGTTCATGAGTTTGAGCCCTGCATCGGGCTCTGTGCTGATAGCTCAGAGCCTGCTTGGGATTCTGTGTCTCCCTCTGTCTCTACCCCTCCCCCACTTGCACTCTGTTTCTCTTTCTCTCTCTCTCTCTCACTCAGAAATAAAGGGTACAGCCTTTATAGTCAGACTGACCTGGGTTTAACTTTTCAACTCTTCTACTTAGAGCCCTTTGTCCTTGGCAGGTGTCTTGCTCAATTACCTTCTCTTTAAATAGAGACAAAAATTCTTCATAAAATCAGTATGAGAATTAAGTAACCTAAGATATACAAAGGACTCAGTGCAGTGTGTGAATATAGTAAATATTCAATAAATGATAGTTTGGATGACAGTTGTAATGGTGATTATGAGAAATCAGATTTGATGTCACCAATTAGAGTTTGGCTCAGTGTTTCTTAAACTAAGGAGACATAGCTGTGGGAACATAGTCATAGAAATAATGAATTTTAGTCTTTGTCCCTTGGTTCCCTAAAATCATTTACTCCCAAGCTTTATTTTTTTGTTCAAGTCCTCAGAGAAGCGATTGTCTCTATCCCTCCTCTAAATGGAGTGGCATTACCTCAGCTCTTCGGGAAAGCTTGTTTATGACACACCTCCCTGCCTCCTGAGTGCCTCTAGGGAAATTTGATTAAAAGATTGAAAGTGGTTGATTATATTAAGCTTTGCCATGTCTGTTTATGACCATAAGCTGATACTGCTGAGGCTGTAAAAGGAGACAAGCAAGATGAGGAATAAAGGAAACAATTTCTCACTTCTTTTCATTTTAACAACAGCACAACTAAAGATTTAGTAAAAATGAAATGTCCTTGTAAGACAAGTTCCCCCAGTCCGGCCCTCCCTGTTCCCTCCTGGGCCAAAATGGTCAGGTCCCTTCTGAAGCAGGGAGCATTTCCCCTGCCCAAATGAGGAGCCCTTTTCCTAGCATTATGGCCCTTACTGACTCTCTCTGCAAAATCACTTCTGTAATTCCTAATCCTTTGGGAATCTTTAGATAATTCCTTCAACTTGAGCCTCAAGGAAAAGACCCAACACATATCAGGCATATCAGGCCCTAAATTGCCTGTGGCATAATGCCAACATCCAGGATAGTTGCTCTGTTACTAGACATAGCAATAACCTATAGCACTATCGAGATGATGCACAAATCATACTAGCCTCCAATATGTATTCTGTACTTCTTCAGAGAAGTGATGTATCCCTGCAGTTATTCCTCTAAAATCAGTGCCTCGTCCTGCCCTCAAAAAACCCATACCCCAGCTGTTGGCTTTAAGAACAGGAATCTTGAAAGGCTTGCGTTTCCAAGAGTCAGTGTAAGGGTAGCCTTAATTTAGCAGAAGGCCCTGAAAAGCATGCCAGGGGATTCCCACTGTAATGCTCAGGTTACCCTTTTTGAAATAAAGCACTGCAGATGACATAGCTTTAACTGAAGGTCAGACAGGGAGGATCTTTAGCCTGTATTCCACATTTACTTCTCAGATGATGCAGATGCTTAGAAAATAGTGTAGGGAACATAACAGGAAAGGGATTTCCCCCTCAGCATTGGGGTTTTTAAGCAGTGTGTCCAGTTTGGAGAACTGTCCCTTCAGGGCTTCAGTGAAAAAAGTAAAATGTTCCATCTAGTGGTCAAAGAAGGAAAGGTAACGTGAGAAGTTTCCAGGAAGACGTTTGTAAGGCAAAGTGACAGGGCAGTGGCCTTTCAGCAGGTGTCTTTTCTAGAACATGATAGGACCTGGCCTTGGAGGTGTTGGTGCCTTTTGAGTATGCCTGTGCTAGCTGAGGAATCTGAGGCACCGTCCTTACAAAGCCATTTGGCAGACCCCTGTTCTCACAGAGAATAGCTCTCATGTTGGCAGGTTATGAACAGTCTGACTGTCTGAAGGGAGGCCCTCTTCCATTCCCACCCTCATGGAATTGAAAATGAGATCATTCACGTCTAAACCAGTTTGTCTTATGCCTGAATTTGTGAACATGTGAGTTTGAGAAAGACAAGGGTGGCATGTGAACTGTAAAAAGGAGCAAAGGATCGGGTGGCTGCCTGGGTGGCTCAGTCAGTTAAGTGTCCGACTTCAGCTCAGGTCATGATCTTGTGGTTCACGGGTTCGAGCTCCTTGTCAGGCTCTGTGCTGACAGCTGAGAGCCTAGAGCCTGCTTCAGATTCTGTGTCTCCCTCTGTCTCTGTTCCTCCCCTGCTCGCACTCTCTCTCTCTCAAAAATAAAAAAGATTAAAAAAAATTTTTTTAAAGGAGCAAAGGAACAAAAGCAAATGTTACTCAGCAAGGCAAGGAGAAAAGGGTAGGTGTTCTTTGTGTTCCCAGTAACTGCACCCTCCATACCCTTGCTGTCAGTTAAAGTTGACCAAATTAATGTCCCAGCAACATCTCAAAGTGCAGGTCATGCATAGTTGGCCCAGAACCTACACTGATAGCAACAGCTTCCTGATTGGAGTCCTCTAACGAACCTCCCAGTATACCGCACGGAAGGACCGCTGACTTTTCCTTTGCTTTACCTCTCATCACCACCCTTTGCCCAGTTCTGGAGGAGCCATAGAGTAATAGTATAATTCAGATTTCCCGCAACTCCACTTGCCACAGCAGACCCTGACCAGACAGTTATTACGGTGTCCCCCTGATGAGAGAGCCTCCCTCTATCAAGCCTTTGTGTGCTGCCAGCTGTCTGGCCCACCTGTGGTTTTGTACCATCCCTCTACCCTCTGTCCGGGAAGAAGACACAGAGAGCCCGGCCATTTCCACACCTGCCCTTTATTGGACTCATCTAGCAGGCTGGCTCCGAGCCCTTCACACTCCTCAGACACCGCCCATACGGTTTAGGAAGATGCCATCATTCTGTGAAGGCCCAGATCCACCCAAGTCTTGAGCTCCAAGTAGAATCACCAACCAGAAGGTTGGGGGGAGGGAAGGGAGATAGGCAGACCGGAAAGGCAAGGCTCTTCAATGAAAGGGGCTGATCCCAAGGGAAAGCTTTGGTCCAGCAGTATCTCCTGAGGGCATTCTGAATCCTAAGGAAAGATACCTAAGGGCTGGATGGAATAGGTCTGTGTGCTGAGAAGCTTGTGTCTATATGGCAACTTTGAGGAGGCGCTTGATGTCAGGCTCAATGTTGATGGTAGGGAAGGTGCGACTGTAGCGGCGGAAGGGCTCCCCTTCCGGCCCAATGAGGAACTTCTCAAAGTTCCAGGCCACATCTGAGCGGCGTACCGGGCTCCAAATGATGAACTTGGGATCGGTCATGAGGGAAAATGGGTCATCATACGGGTAGGGGAGCTTGTCCTTCAGGTAGGCGAAGACGGGATGCTCGTTCTGACCATTCACCTCACACTTTTGGACAAGGGTAAAGGTGGGCTGGAATCCACCCCCAGGGCGCACATACTTGAGACTGTTCAGGATCTCCTCATTCTGACAGTTCTCCTGGGGGAGGAAAAAGACAAAGAGCATGGAAGAGGGAAGGGGGAAATGAAGGATCCACAAAAAATCTTTCACCCTCCTATACGCCGTTCCCAGGACTATTCTTTTCTATGTAGCGTTTTTTTCCTCTGTTCTTTCTCTTTCCTTCTTCACTGGCTTTGTCCTACTCTTGACTTGGAGTTTTCCCACTCACAGCTGTTGTTTGATGGTTTGCTAGGCCATTCCTGAAAGTCCTTGCGGTTCCTAGCTTGGCTGTTGTTAAAGTCAGTGATTTAGCACTTTGAACGATTCTTTCTCTCTCCAAACTACCCTGGACAGTTCTTAGGGTATCTGTCTGAAACTTCAAGGAACCTTGAGTTCAGAGCAGGAGACAGAAAGGGAAAGAAGGCTCAAGTCCTACCACCTAGAACTCTCCCATCCACTACCTACACACAGGCACTCACACACACGTCCTGCCACCACCTTCCCTTTCCCTCTGCCCTGATTTGCCTCCATTTCTCCTAGTTATATGTGAGTGTGATAGCCTCTGCCTCCATCCTGCTCATATAAATGGGATTTATAGCTTCTTGCTTTCATCTTGCTTTGTCCTAGATCTGAAGTGTAAGTAGGAGGAAGCTTTGGTGAAGATGCCATCCAAGGAAATCTGGCTTTCAGGTGCCACAAAGGCGAAGCGAGTTAGAGATAATAATGAATGTACTCTAAATGGAATTGCTCAGTGACAAACAGGGATGAATTAAATAGGATAGAGTGTTTAGGGTTCTGGAATAGGCCAGGGGAAGAGAAGTTAAGGAAATAAGTGCTTGAGGGCTAAAGGTTGTGAATGTGTAGTTATCATTCTTTTTGCTTCTAGACTGCTATCCTAAGACTCCTGCCCCCCACACTCACTGTACTCAGCTGTGAATGCTTTAGCTCTGAACCTGCTACCCGTCTTTCCCTCCCCAGGGCCATCCCTGTCCTATTCCCACTGGGCATTCCCCGCCCCTGACAACTCCAAAGGCCCTTAGAAACCCTTATTTTCCACCCCTCCCCCTGAGTCTAGGAGTCAGATATCTCCCTGTGGGAGAAAGTTCTTGCCTCTGACCTGCTAGAACCAATCGGTACAGTCAGTTCCAGGCCATCATGACATCTTGAGCCCAGGGGTGATCTCTATTAGACTACTTATCTCTTCATGCAAATGGCTGACTGGCTACCGGGTAGGTTATGGATTCTCTCCAGCCACTAGCTAGCCTGAAGTGATGGTGTAAAGGGTGGAGGCACCTCTCAGGCCGAAGAGATACTCCTAAAGAGGTTTTGCCCTTTCTCTCGCCTGCCCTGGCCAAGCCTAGAAACAGACGGAGACAGGGAAGGAACAATGAAAGCCGTGATGGTTCGAGCTCACATTTGTCACTAGCCAAAGACACTTCAGCCTTCCTGCTTGTATCCCTGCTAATTTCTTCCTTGCCTTCACGCCGCTGTGAATCGAACTAAGGGGGTTATAATTAGAGGGTTCACTTGAGGACACTCTGCCTGCTTTTGCTGTTAAAATAATAAGTGAAAATAGAAGAGAACTTGAAGTGTGTGGGCTGAAGATCTATAACTTGACCCAGTAATCAGAAACAGAGATTCGATCCAAATGGGACACACACACACACACACACACACACACACACACACACACAAATCAGAGCCAGAGAGGTGCATGTGATGCCCAGAGGAAACACGTGCATATTGTAAACCCTTAGCTTTCCACCAAAATCACCCTCCACTTGGCCGATTTAAAACAAAATCCTTTAATCTAAATAATACAGTTGCTTACACTTGCATATTACCTTGTATTTTTCAAGGTATTTTTGTGTATCTTATCCTCTGAACCTCCCAGTCATCCTGTGAGAGAAATGATACTATCCCCCATTTACAGATGAGGAAACTAAAACAGAAAAATCAAGTGACTCTTTGTAGGGCACAGAGCCACTAAATAGCAAAACCACGTCTAGCTGGAACTAAGGTGCCCTGGGTCAGTCCAATCCTAGTTTGACTGTCGATCTATGTCCTCCACTCATACATTCAGCGGATATTTAATCAGTGCCCTCTCTACAGTGGAGAGAGAAACAGACCTGGTACCAGCCCTCATGGAGTGTAATGGAAAGACAATAAACAGTGTTTAAGCATAGTTAGAACCACATACACTTCCCCTTGGTATTCACATGTACCTAAAGACCTGGATTAACAAAACATACCTGTGATTCCAGACACTCCAACACACGGTCATCCTCCCCCTCCCCTTAGCCTACCAAAGCTTCACCATCCCACCTCCTTGGGTACAATGCAAGGGACCCCTCACCTGATGTCCAAATTGATTGCAAGGGAAGCCAAGAACCACCAGGCGCCTGGGAAAGCGGCATTGCAGCTCGTTGAGCTGGGTGAAGTCCCGAGTGGTTGTGCCTCAGAGAGAGGCCACATTCTCAATCAGCACTGCCCTGCCTCGGAACGTATTGAAATCTACCTTCTCCCCATCCAGGCTGATAGCGCTGAGGTCGTAGAAAGACTTGGCTATGTAAGCCATGGTGAAGGTGCAGACTGAGACCTGCAGAATGGTGTGCGCCCGCTTAAGGGTCTGTTAAAGGGGTGGGGAGGAAGGAGGAGCCTGGCCGGACAGGAAGGATTTCACAATGGGGCTTTGAGCATCCCCAGGATGACTTAGCAAAAACAGTCACCCACCTGTAAGTGCTGTTTCAACGAGGAGGTTGCTCCTCCTATTTACAGACTCTGAACAAAGCCACCTACCTGCCCCACCCTGCTGGCAACCTGGGAAGGGCCAATTTGATATCTATGTGCAAACATGAATAATTCACTACTTGCAGGAAACTAGAGCCCCAAAGGTCAAATGGGGAGGAAAAAAGGGAGGGAGGGATGCAGGATTGACTCCGACCTGCCCCAGCAAGTTGTTCTCACTTGGCACAGACGTTTATTGTCTGCGGAGGGCCAGGCTCTGAACTGTGCCACTGAGAGGTCAGGGTCTGCCTAGATCTGAAAGATGAGGAAGAGAATTGGGATACATGTTCCCTCAACTCAGACTACAACTGAAACCTATATATTACTGTGCATGTGTTTTTCTTTGGCTGTTGCCTTCCACGGGCACAAAATCAAAGGGACCCTTAGGAGGACAGTGTGATTTTCTAGAAATAATGGCTTTCAGTGGCTCAGCTTGCACCAGGCAGAAGAGATGAAGTTTGTCTTGGAAAGTCTTTCAGTGAGCGATATTACCGGTGCTGGAGACCGCCTGCGCCCTTGCCCCCCTGCATGGCACTGCCCACGATACCTCTGCCTTCCACTCTGCCTCCACAGGGTCATGCGGCTGACATCAGTCATGGTCGGGGTAATGGTGAGGAGTCGCAGAGCAGGTGAGTTGCTCCAAGGGCATGAGCTGCACCTGCCTTCTCTCAGACACTCAGTCCCAAAGACTGCTCACAGCAGGCTGGTGCTGGTCATTCCCCCACGGAAGGAAGTGTGCAGGGAGCCAAAGCTTCCATGGTTCTAGACCGAGTCGGGCCACCTATGATGTTTTCAGCCCCAGATATGCAGTGTACTGCAGGACATGTGAGGACCTAAGGGAAGAGCTAGTGTGCTTCATTCTTCCAAGCACCTACCAGCTCAACAAATTCGTGTTTTGTTTTTGTTTTTTTTTTTTAATGTCTGGATTTCTCTACCGGTAAAACTGGTAATTAGACTCTACCTGGCTTTGGGATTTTTAGAGTGTTATTTCAATAACAATGCAAATGCTTACTAGAGAGTGTTTTCACAGGTACATGTCCATTGGGAACTGTCTTCGAGAACAAATAAGCAAGGCTTGGGAGCAGCTGGTATTGAGAATCTGATTTGCTGAGAAGATGGAGGAACTAGTCACCAGGGAGTGTCCAGCTTTTCTGGCTTTTGTGGCCTGTTCCATAGGTCTTTAGAGCCCATGGGAACCTGTGTCTCTACTGGCTGCTCCCTAAGAACAAGCCTCCATTACTTGAGTGGGAATGGAATCTTTGGCCATTAAAGGAGGCAGGAAATGCAGAGTGAAGTGTGTCTCTCCTCGCCCGCCCCCCTGCCCCGCCCCCCTGCCCTTCCCCCCCCCCCCCCCCCCCCCCCCCCGCCGAGACTGGGTAGAGTTCCTAGAAACAGCCCAATAAATGTTCCTACCAGGCCACGGAGTCAGAAGAACTTGGCCTTGACAGTGGGCTGAACTTCAACATGAACTTGCCAGGCTTATCTGCATGCCTGGAGCTTTCCCAGTATTCTCTAGGCATCTGGACATCTCTTATTGGCTGCCCCTCTGGTCCTCTGTCCAGGAAGACCATGGAAGTTCCTGAGCTGAGTGGGGGCTCCCTCTTCCTTAGGGACACGCCATCCCTTTTCTCCAAGTACAATTTAGGACCCTTTGTCATGCAGGCTCTCACCTTTCATGATTGAATAAAACTGATGAGACTCTCCTAAAATACTTTGTTTCCAACTTTACCTCAAACTGGCTTGAGTTGGAGGTAAACTCAAGAAGCTTATTACTTTGGACATGCACTAACAAGTGTGTGATTCCCATGGCTTTCCGCAGTAGTTGTTCTGGAAACTGCACTGGCTTAGAAGGCAAAAAGTCCAGGTAGGTGATGGTTCTCAACTCTGGCTACAAATGAGAATTACTTATCAGGATTTTTCTACATAGAGATACTAACGCTTTCCCCTCCAGAGATTTCAATTCTAATGTTTCCAGCCATGACTCTGCCACTGTTAGATGAGGCCCTTAGGCACCTGTTTCCTTATCTGCTGAATTTAGATAATCACTCTCCTGATCTCCCACAGGTATGATTGTTAGGATGGAAGAGATCAAGTATTGCAAGTTTTCTATAAACTATGAAGTGCAGGTGAAGATCTTAAGCTACCACCAGCCTGCCTTTTTTGACTCCTTCTTCATTGTATCCTGACTCCCATTTTCTACCTCCTCCACCAATTGTGTGCCCCAAAGTATAGTATTTGGCACCCCCAGGTCCCCAAGATCACAGTCTGCCTTGCTTCCTTGGAGTATCCAATCACAGGACTAGGACAAACTTCTGAAAGATTACTTAATCCCTCCTCATGCTTTCAGGAAGGCTTGTTCCTGTCCATCCCATACAGAGGAGAACGTTCTTGGCTTTAAAGGCTCCTTCAGACATAGATATTCAGCATCCTCCCAGTGACTCAATCTTATTTCTGCACTGTAGGCCCACTAGAGAGCATTGCGGGTATGGCTGGGCTCCCCGGCAGGTGGCATCAGGAAAGGTACAATAAGGAAGATGACGGTCTGCTGCTTCCATTGTCATTCTACTACTGTTGCTTTATACGGTTCTGGAGCCTCTTTTACTGGCACTGCCTCTCCCTCTCCCCCTTATCTGACAGGGTCAGGTGAAAACTACTCGGGGGCTCATACAGGCAGCCATACCTCTGGTTTGAAATATTCTTTATTTTGTAAACATCTGTGTTTAAAATAGATGAACCCTGCTCACAAGTCATATATTGGTTCTGAGACACAGTACACAAAGTTCACCCGTCACAGGGAGATGGTGGGGGCTCTGGAGCAGGTGGAAATGCCTGGGGCTGGGCTGAATCTCAAGACAGCAGATGCAGAGGTGGTAAGTAAACAGGCAGAAGTTCCTGTGCAAAACTCTGGGCCTGATGCCAGATCCCAGGCCACCTCTTGGACTGGAGAAGTTTAGGGGTGAGATGCCGACTCCAATTCCTTGTGAGCAAAGCTGCACCCTAAAAGTTCAACCCTCTGGCTCCCATACCTCTCCCCAGCTGTGGCCCTTGGGGATGGGGCTCATCAGTTCATAGAATCTCCACCCTATGCTTTCCCTTCCAGAACCCCTAGTGTACAGTAAAAATATAGTCCCTCTGTCCCAAGGGGGCTAGGAGAGAAAGGCAATGGTGCTCTGCCTGATCCTCAGGGAAAGCTGCAATACTGATCCAGGTTGGAGCCAGTGCCCTGAAGTCCCTGGCAGAGGGCACACTGTGGGTTGGCATAACCATCTCCCTGCCCCCAGTGTGATGCTGTGTCTAACACCTGAGGAGTCAGTCCTCAAGAAAGCATCCCAGCCATAGTCAGGACTTCATCCTAAAGAGTCTTTATCTAAATTTCTCATCAGCTAACAATTTATAACTATTCCTGCCCTCCTTTTCCTTCCACTACGGTTAACCTATCCCTGTCCCTACATCCTGAGCTACCCTCTCCTACTCTGATAAGAGTCAGAAGGAAAGGTTTGGTCATTTCTTCCCCACTTTTTTTTTTTTTTTTTTTTTTTTTTGGGGGGGGGAGGCATAAGGAAGTGGGGCTCTTAATCCTTCACCTGTGTGTGCCCTGAACTTTGGTCCTTAGTTGATGAATGTTCAGTGTTGTCTTAGCTCCAGCCCTAGCCATGTGATGCTGCTAATATGTAGCTTAAGAATGAACCTCCTCCTCGGGAAGGTGGGGAGGAACCCTACTAGGGCTGCTAACTGACTTGTTCCTTCTTTAAAGCACCTCCTTCAAGCCACTCTTGGGCCATGTGGGGTTAAAGGAACTTCTTCCTGAATGAAGAGCTCTGGAGGAGGGAGTCCACTTCCCTCCTCCTGTAGCCACAGTGCCGGTGGCTCCTGTTCCAGGAGCTAGAGGGGCAAGATGAGCACTTTGTCTGGAAGGCTGAAGAGAACAGCACCAAGCATTTCTACCCAGGGCCTCCTTTCTCTCTCCCCATGAAGTCACAGCTCTTCTCCCACAGACTTTGAGTCTCAGCAAAACCTTGAGAGCTGAAGGCTGGGTTGGGTGGTTATGTCCCCTCCTACTTGCCAGGGGGTTGCGGGGAAAGGCCCTTCTTACACAGAAAGGGAAGCCGGGGCCCAGGGAGCCCTGCTCCTGCCATATTCCCCTCTGGTGTGCACAATGCCGTCTCTGGCCTCCTCCCCCTTGCTTTAACCTGATATATAGGGGCTAGACCTTCATCTCCAGGCACTCCTCTTTCTGGGGGTGTGTGGTTTGCTTGTCAATATCGCTGGCCCCCCGCTTTCCTTGCCCCTGCAGTGCCCTGAGGCCTCGGTGCATGTCTTTAAATTCAGGAGCCCAGGTGGGGAGAAACTGCGTACAAGGGGCACGGGAGGTAGAGAACGGAGGTGACTTTTTATCCCTGCCTCCCCACAACATTTTGTTTTCTTCTCTGAAGCACCTGCTTCTGAGCTCACTTCCCCCAAGAGGCAGGTGGGCAGGCGGCCAAGCAAGGCCCAAGCTGGGGGGTGGGGGGGGCAGGCAGGGAAAGGTGGGACAGCCCCAGTCTTGAGGACCACCAGGTTGGCGTCTCCTTCCTGCCTTGATGTACATTTCCCCAGACCATTGGTGAGGCAGGCCCATGGCATGAGAAGCGATGGTGGGGAGGGAAGATAGGAAGAAGTACCCTGTAGGCTTTGGCCCCTTCACAAAGCAGGGGGGGTTCTCCCAGAAGAAGAATATGGAACATCCCCATGAGCCTGAGTCCATTCCCTTGGACAGGGTTAGGGAGAAAGGAAAGAAAGAAGCTGCACCAGCAGCCACACAGGAGGACATACAGGGAAAGAGGTGTGAGGGGCTTTGATACAAAACACACTGGAGGGGAAGGGGACAAGAAAGAGAAGTGGGAGGAAGAGAGAAAAAGCAGAGAGGAGGCAAGATGCACTGAGAAAGAAGGGGCCTTAAAGTGGCCTTACTCCAGACTGGGCCACTGTCCGGGGAGCTCGGGGCGGTGAGACAGTGCCCGTAGCGTACTGGGGGCTCATAGCAGGCCCGTGGCAGGGAAACAGGCTGAAGGGAGCCACTCCAGGCTGGAGGGGCTGGGGGCAGAGGCTGCTCAAAGATGACAGCGGGGCTGCTCTCAGGGCCAGGCAGGGGAGTAGCAGCTACTGGTATTCCACAGGGTCACCCGAGTGAGAGGAGAAGCAGGGCAAAGCCCGGACTCCCTGTCTGCCACAGGCCTCCTGAGGGGAGGGGGATTGGCGGCTGCTCCACGCAGGACCCTCAGCACCAGCAGGTTTTGGAAGAGTTCGCTGGGCCCTCAGGTTTGCCCTCATCCTCCTCCAGCTCGGCCAATGCCAACTCATTGCTGGCACGTGTCCGGAGACCATCCAGCTCCTTCCTGTGGGCCTGCAGCACCAGCTCTGTCAACCGCGTGAAAGACTGGGAAACCAAGGGTCACAGGTTAGTCGGGCTCCTCCTCCTCTTCCCCAGGCAGCCCTGTAACTGTCCCAGGGGCGGGGGCTCCTCTGACCCGGGCTCCCGTCCTGTCCGCTGCCTCCTCTCGTCTCCCCACTCTACTGGACTCAGCCCAAGAGGCAGGGTAGCTGGGCTTCGGAGCGCTCACCTCTTTAATGTTGAGGTTGGTGCAGGCACTTGTTTCATAGAAGTCCATGCCGTACTCTTTAGCCAGCTGCAAGAAAAGAACATTCCTGAAAGGGAGTCAGTAAGGGAAGGGAGGTGCCCACAGCACCTGGCACATACTTCTGCCATTGCCCTCATAGCCCCTGCTGTGTCGTGACAATTTCTCACAGTAGGTCGCTTCTCAGACCAACCGGAGCTCCTTCTAAGACACAGGCTAGCGGAGCATGGAGACGTTCCACAAACACCCTCCCGCACTCCCCACCTCCATGCAGACACACCCCTGCCCCCGGTGCACACAGCTCATACGTCAGGAGACAAATATATCAAAATCTTGGGCAAGATGTCAAATTAATAAAAAACACGGGCTTTGGGATCAAACAGACCCAGACTTAGACACCAGCGCTGCCGCTCAGCAGCTGTACGACTGTGGACAAATATATCTCTAAGCCCAGCTCTGCCATCTGTTAAAGAGGGGAGAGGGTGTCTCTCAACCAAAGTCACGGAATGACTAAAAGGGGTCATGCGTCTCAAAGCACTTGCTTAGCGCTGGCCACGCATACAGTGTTCGATAAATACTGCTCTAGGAGGATTTGCTTCTACTTTCAGATTTTTCAACGACCACGTGTTATTTTTGCATACCAAAAGATCCATTTTCTCTTAAGCGCTATGGACGCAAAGAGGGAGAGAAAAGCTCTGGAGGCCCTTGGAGCAGGTAGATGACTCTCGTCTCCGTGGTATCCATCCTTCTGTGCTCTGGGAGGGCGGTCTCCCCTGGCACCACCTTCCTGACCTCTCTGCCCCATGGCTTCTCTCTGACCGTGGGCCCTGCATTCCCTCATTTTCCTTCCTACTCCTTTCCAATAGAAGGACGGGGTGGGATGCCTTTCCAACAGAAGGATGGGGTGGGATGCATGGTAGCCATGCCTGGATGCTGCTGGAGAAGCCAGCGACCTGAAGCCCTTCCTCACCATGAACATTGGGGTGATCTCTTTAGCAGAGGGTAATCCTGCTCTGGGGCACTTAGAGGTGGACAGTCTTTGTTTTTGGATGGTCTTTGTTTCAGGGTGGACCCCAAATCAGTCCTGAAGGGCAGAAAGCAAATTCTCAAGGATGGCAACTCCCCTAGTGCCTTAGGGAACTTTGGAAAGTGCCAGGGTGCCTGATGACAGGCACAGAATCTTGGGTCCCAGCCCTCAGGACTGGCCCCGGAAGGCGGCAGAAGACCCAAGGGATGGGTTCGGCCAGCTCGCTCCACTTACCTGCTGCCCTTGCTCTCTTCCCACCTGCCGCTTCTGCTCTTCATCGGCCTTATTCCCTATGAGGATCTTCTGGACACCTTCCGGTGCATACTAGGGACAAAGGACAAGCAGAACTGCCAGTGAATGCTGCCTTTCCCTCCTATCTCCCCACCCTACAGTCTCTTGGCCTCTATACCAGCACCAAGCTGAAGAGCCCTAGGGACAGAGCAGGCTGATGGGGTGCAGGTGCAAGGATTTCCCAAGTGCCACGGCCGACCCCGGGGGTCCCGGAGGGCTGTTATGGGGACAGCTTAGAGTAGGAGGCACTCTGACTACTACTGGTGCTTCCTGGAGTTGGACAACTGGTATCTGAACTGGCAAGGGCATTGCACTTAAGTCCAGCCCCTCATTCTACTGATGAAGAACTGGGGACTCAGAGAGTTCAAATGGCTTGCCCGAGGCTCCAGAGCCAGGACTAGAACCCCAGTCTCACGATTTCAGGAAGGAAGCTGGTCACAGGGTAGGCTTTGGCCTAACTCATTTCCAAGGACGAAACAGCCATGGAGTCCTGGCTGGGCACAGAGCATGGATGGCATGGCAGCTTGGGCTCCTTCCCCATTTCTTACTCACCCAGAGGTCTTCATCCAGGGCCGTGGAAGGCAAGGTTTCCTGGGGGTGTTTGCTCACCAACCCTGAGAGCCTCGGCCCTTCCCATCTGGCCCTCGCTCTGCCTTCCCCTCTGAGGTGCCCCTCCCCCGCCCCCAACGATGAGGCAGCATCTCCTACCTCATCCACATCACTGACCCACTTCATGATGTGCTGGTAAGAGCGCTCGCTGCTAATGTCGTAGACTAAAAATATCCCCTGAGAGAGAGAGAAGGAGAGAGAAATGGGGGAGGTAGATGCACACAGAGACCGTGCACAGTCATGGGGCCAGAAGCAGGTGTGGTACCTTAAATGCTGGGTCCCACTCTCCCTTCTCCCTGCTTAGCATACTGAGGATCCCTCAGCACCCAGAAACTTCTCCTTCTCTCTCATACCCCGAAAGCTATTGCACCTTAGGCCTATCACGGAACTCTCTGAGGTGGGAAGGAACCAAATATCCTGACTGGGGTCTTTGGCCCAGGGTGGAGGGTGGAAGCTGGGGATGACGGTGGGGGACTTGCCTGTAGTGTGTGGTCAGAGAATAACTAATAATTGAATGAATGATCAATGAATAATCGCAAGACTGCCTGAGACTGCCCTTGCCAGCAGGCGATCTGAGGGCCCTATTTTGGGAGTCAGTGACATAAATATCTCAAACACCCAGAGTGGGGAGTGTGGATGGCAGCGTCCCACCTCCAAACCCTGAAAATGGTGGCTCACCTGGGCCCGTCGATAGTACTGCTTTGTGATGGTCTGATATCTCTCCTGCCCCCGCTGTGTCCCTGTAGTAGAAAGCCAGTCCCTCAGAGGAGCAGGGACCATGGAACCAGAGGGGGAAGGGAGGAACAGGAGCTGGGAGACCCTGTGCCCTTGCAGGAAAAACTGGGGAGCTACAGGGTGAAGTATCAGAGGAGCTTGGATCCCCAAGGGGGTCTGAGCATATCTGACCCTGCGGGAGAGAGGCCTGATTATCTGGTGCTGACAGGGCTGATGGGGTCTTGTCAACTACAGCTACGCCAGGAGCGTCAAACATAACTGGGCCTTGGACAACTCTGTAGAATTTGGCCGTTGTGTTCAGACAGGGTGGACACATGTACCCTTCTCAACCTGGAGGCAGCTCCAAAGGCTGGCAAAGGCCAGGCTTGCAGGAGCGTCAGGCCAGAGAGCCACAGCGGCCCCCCTGTGGCTACTGGTGGGAACTGCACCATGCTAGATGGAGCTCTCTCCCCAGGGTCCCAGGTAGCCCTCCCTCCTACCACACTGCAGCATGGCCCAAGGGCAAAGCCTTTTTGGAAAACAAAGCCACACCGGTTAGTTTGCCAATTCCTTCTAATTCCTGCCCCTTGGTGATTTGTGGCCAATCTCATAAGGTTTCTTAAGAAAAAGAGATTAAGGCTCCTAGGAGCAAGAGATGGGCTTTGCGACATCTGCTTCTCTCCACAGAAGAGGTGGCCAGTTATCCCAGATGCAGCCTTGGGATTTCTACACATGGCAGTGGAAGCCTGGGGCTCTCCTCCCGCATCTCCTCCCCCTACTCAACTCACCAAATCTGTATCCGCACTTTGATGCCATCTACCTCTATGGTCTTCATCTTAAAATCCACGCCTGGGAAAGGAAGAGAGCAAGGAAGTTATGAAGGGTACCACTGAGACCTGAATGGTAAAGGCCCAGGGCACTCACACTGGAAGGGATTTCCTATGGCTTAATTTGGCAGAAAGAGTGGCATGAAATGAGGAGGGACTTCCTGAACCAAAAATTGACCAGGGCTGAGAAAGTATCCAGGGCTTTGAATGGAGCTTCCCTTCCTCCTTGACATGAGAGTTGCCATGGGTAAAGGGGTGAGGCAGTGCAGGAGGAGGCAGAGTGAGTATGGGGGAGTCCACTCCATCGCTGCCTCGCTCAGCCCCCAAATGTGTCTCGCTCTCCTCAGTATGAAGTCTTCCTATTTATCCTTCTGGAGAGAACTGCAGGTATTTACTTATCCTCCCTGGAACTCTAATGCCTAGGAATAGCAACCCACCTAATTTGCCTCTTATTTTTTTTTCTTCCTCTGCCTAATTTTTTTAATCTTTATTTATTTTTGAGAGAGAGAGAGAGAGAGAGAGCATGAACAGGGGAGGGGCAGAGAGAGAGAAAGGGAGACACAGAATCCGAAGCAAGCTCCAGGTCCTGAGTTGTCAGCACAGAGCTCGATGCCAGGCTTGAACCCATGAACCTCAAGATCATGACCTGAGCTGAAGTCGGATGCTTAACCTACTGAGCCACCCAGGTGCCCCTCTCTGCTTATTAATAACCAGGAGGGAATGTGGTGCTGTCACAAATGTGGGGAAGGCATACAGACCCTGGAGAGAGAGGACTGTGTATACAGCCCTCGGCACCTAGCAAAGTCCCACCAAGGCCTGGTGGATCTGCTGTTGACTAGCCCCACTTACTGGAGGAGGCATTGTTGTTTACTTCTTTATTTAGAAGGAGCATGGGCTTTGAAGTCAGGCCTGAGCTTGAATCCTGACTCTGGCCACTTAACTCATAGCTATGACTTTGGACACCTTTCTTCTCTGAGCCTCCATTTCCTCATCAGTAAAATGGCGACATTCCCAGTCATCTCAGAAGGTGGCTGAGAAGACCAGATGAGACACGGTGCCTGGCACCTGGCAGCTATTCAATTGACTACAGTTATCATCATAACCTTGTACAGTCCTGATCCATAATGGGTGCTTATAAATGACTACCAGTGACCAGGGGAAGAGGCAGTGCCACAGCATGTCACTGGGGGAGGGAGGGGAGGACAAATAGGGTTCTCAGGCTCATCTGCCCAAGGGCTTGAGGAGCTAAGCTGCCACAAGACACAGGAAACAAGGCATTTGGCAAACCAGCCCAAGGCAGAAACATTTGGGGACACTTGCAGGAGTCAGCAGCACCAGCACACAGGCTTGAGTCTGAGAGATGACAGGGATGAGGGAGACGTTTTTATCACCATGCTTCTTCCCAGCCCTAACTGTGCCCGGTGATTCAAGAGCTGTATCTAGTAGGTTAATTAAGCTTAAGTCTTTGTGTGCTCCCTGGAGACAGGTCAGGAATGGGCACCATTAACCAGTTTTCCGATGGAGAACACGGTAAAGGCAGAGTTCCAGAGGGACAGCAGTCACCAAAGACACAGCCCCAAAGACCCGAGAGGTACCAGAGTCCCCAACACCGCCGCTATTCCCCCTCGGCATTACTTCTTAACCAATGGGAATGTTTCTCCCCTCCTCCAGCCTGTCCCCAGGCTTCCACAAACACAGGCAGATTACATTCAGGCCCTTCCCTCTCACCATCGAGGCCAATCATCATTTAACTAGAGGAGAGAAAAAGATCCAGAATGGACAGCCCAAACTGAATCAAGTTGGTCAGACGTGAATCATTTTCCGCCTGCCCAAGCTGATTCATATCTATTGAGCTGTACTTTTCCAAATGGGCAATGTCTGGCAGCCATTCTTCCAAGTGTGCTGAGAAAGCGAGGGTGGAGGGCACCTGGCCTCGGTGGGGGCAGTGGCATGCCACGCCTCCCCAGACAAACAGTTGTCAAGAATTTGCTTCTCGCCATCCCTGGCATGGAAGGGAATCAGGAAATTCTTGCTCTTTCATGGTGTAGTGCCTGCTTCGCAGGAGGACCCGGCAATTTTGTTCATTTTACAATCAAACCAGCTCATGCTAGCCCAGCAAGCCTGGCCAAGGACAGTGCCTTGTGCAAAGTGGTCACAAGGTACCAGAGAGGGAGAGAGAAGGGAACTTACTATGTGCCCTTGCCCTGCACAGTGCTAGGTGCAGACAGAGTGGTAAAAAAAAAAGACAAATGGTCTCTAACCTTACAGAGCTTAGTGGAAAGGAAACAAAGGCCCGGAGAGGTAAGATAAATAGCCCAAGGTCAGCACAGCAGGTGGTAGAAATTGGCAGGCCTGTTTGATGTCAGAGCCCTGACTACCCCTAGCACTCTTCTCGGGGAACGAGAGTTGTGTACTGACTAAACACAGAGGACTTAACTGTACCGTACTGGTTTCTCTGTAGGTCCTTGAGCTGTGGGTCCCCGGCTCAGCCGGGCAGGAGGACACTGTGTGAGAATGTGAGCAGCTGTTAGAAGAGGCAGCACTGACACGAAGACGCAGCTATCCTGGGAGTGAGCCCTGGGCTTGGATTCCTTCTCCAGCTTCCCTCACTTCTTAGCTGCATGGCCAGGGACCGAGGCTGAGGAGTGCTGGGGGCCCACAGCATCCCTACCCCCATCGTCTCACAACCTAGGTCCTCCTGACCACCCAGTAAGATTTGTGGAGTTCAGAGAAGCGAAATGCTTCAATTTTGGCTATTCATATGCACTAAGGAAGAAACAGGAAGTCTAGTCCTTTTGAGGGATCTTCCTCACTCACCCACCCGCCCCTTTTTATTTTTATTTTTTTAATTTAAAGAAGATGAACTGCTCAGTGATCTTCTAGTGGAATTTATTCTTTCTACTCTCTCTGGTCCCATAGCCTGGACCTCCCACTGTGTCCACCCTCCAATCATCCCCTGGCCTGCCATGACGGTGCCCATGCGTGGCCCCTCCACCCCGTGTGGCTACTGGTTTTCTCTGCTGCTGAGCACTGCGGGGCACTCAAATCACTGGCTTTGTTGGGTCACTCACAGACCTCTGCTTTCCCACCTTAGCGGGGCCCTCATAGCTGCTCGGCACCCGTTTATACGGAGGTGGGTTCACCCATCACTTGCCTGGCAGCCACTGTCCCTTCGCGGAAGGCTTCAGCCCCCTAGCCCCCCCTCCTTGGTGCCATGCACTCCACAGAACTTCTTCTCCACTCTCCAGGGGCAAGATGAATGCTGCTTTATGAAGCCATTCCTGAGGCCTACCTCATTTCTTCAGAGTGTGCCTCTGTTCTATCTTCCTTGGGGAAAGAGTCCTCTGTCCTTCCCAAGCCTCACCTCTCAGCTCCTCATCAGCCCCCTCTGGGTGCTCATCCTAACAGTTTGGCCCCTCTTTGCTGATCTCCAAACTCTATGTGGAGGAGAAATACTCTCCATCCACCTCCATCCCCTGTGTGTCCTCATTCCGGGTCCTCTAGGGCAGCACGTCTCAAACTCTAAGGTGCACGCAGATCACGTGGGGATTGTGTTAAAATGCAGACTCTGATTCGGTAGCTGTGAGGTGAGGCCCGAGATGCTGGATTAAACTTCCAAGTGAGGCCGATGCTATTGGCCCATGGATCACACTTTCGAAAGCCGGCTTCTAGACAGTGGTTCTCAAGGTGTGGTCCCCAGACCCGTAGCATCGGCATCAGCTGGGACTTGTTGGAAAATGCAAATTCTTGAGTTCCACCTCAGATCTGTGGAATCAGAAACTCTGTGGGTGGGGGGCCCTCGAATCTGTAGTTCAACAAGCTCTCCAGGTATTCTAACACATCCTGAAGTTTGA
Organism: Panthera pardus; assembly: GCF_024362965.1. Classification (NCBI taxonomy): domain Eukaryota; kingdom Metazoa; phylum Chordata; class Mammalia; order Carnivora; family Felidae; genus Panthera; species Panthera pardus. The sequence goes on from NW_026526810.1 coordinate 103,249,341, forward strand.
GATTTGGACTAACGCTTTGCACCTGAAGGGTCAGGTGAGGCAGCACGGGTGTTCTCCCATTCTCCAGGTGTGCTTTGCAGGTGCTCAGCCTTAGAATCACCTGGGGTGTTTTTTTTGTTTTTTTTTTAAATGCCGCTACCTTGACTTGTCTAGACCCACTGAATGAGACTCAGAGAGCAAGGCCCGGAAACGTATATTTTTAACTGGGTAATGGGTGATTTTTAGAGGAAAGTTTGAGCTACGATATAGTGAAAGAGCTATCCACTAGTGTTGGAATCAGAAAGACTTGGGTCTAAATCCTGATTCTGGCACTGGCTGTGTGACTTTGGGCAACTTTCTATTTCTCTGAGCTTCAGTTTTCTTACCTGTAGAATGACAATACCACTGGCCTCCTAAGAGCTGTTGTGGGATACGAATTAGGCAGTGGATGTGAAGCACGTGCACATAGTAGGAGGTCGTGCGCATAGTAGGAGGTCGTTCTCTCATCCCTCTGCAGAATAACAGCTTCCTGGAGAGCAGCCAGGAAAACAAACCCAGAGAGCCTTTGGTGTGGAAACGGTTACATGGTCTAGTCCCTTACTACCCCATTGCCCTTGCTAATCCAGGGGCCAGCGGCATCAACATCATCAGGGAGCTTATCAGAAATGCAATTCTCCAGGTGCACCCAGACCTGCTAAATTTTAGACACACTAAAGTTTGACAACCACTGTCTAGCCCATCTCTAGGCAGAGCCACACCCAAGGCTCATAATGACACTTATGATCATTGCACACCCATTAGCTAGGGAATCCAGAGCCCTTAATTCTCGTGCCAGCCCTGAGAGGCAGGTAAGAGCGGTGATTACTACCATAGGCACAGAGTAGCCACATAACGTCCTCATGCTCCCACACCCTGTGGCTGAGCCAGAACCGGAAAACTGGCCTCCTAACACCCACCCACTGCTCCCTTGACCAGTGGCTGCAGAATCGTACTGCCTTTTCTGTCACACCCTGGCATGCCCCCCGTACCTGTTCTATTATGAGGCATCTGGAAGTGAGGCCCTGGGCACTCGTGGAGCAAGCCTGCCCAAACCTATTTTCAGGACACCCCTGTTCCTTGACACGGTTGAGGACTGCGCTAAGCCCAGACGCATCACCCTGCACGGTGCCACATCACTGTCCCTACAGGAGAGCTGGCTTCCTTTCCCAGGCCCAGGGAACACTGTAGTGTGAAGAAACAAGCACACCGCTTCCACGCAGCTCCGGCAGATGTTCTTGGGAACACCGGGAGCCCCGGACGAGAAAGTCAGGGAGATGGGGGCCCTCTGCCAACCAAGTGCCTAAAGCACGAGGTGAAGCTCATCATTCTTATTCAGCATCTCAGAGATGCCAGTCGTGGTGGCTGCCACACCCAGCATCCCTTTCCGGCCAGAACCGCCCAGCCCAAAGCCTCTGCAGGGACGCAGGGCTGGGTGCAGTGTGCTCTCTGTGGACAAGCAGTTCCTAACCGGACCAGAGGTGGGTGTCTGACCAAAGGAGGCCCATCGGTGGGCTTGCTGGTGACCCCCAAGGTGACCTGGCCAACAGCGACAAGGGAATCTGGCTAAGCCGATCAAACCAGCCCCCTCCAGATGGTGCAGATAGGATTGGTCAGTTGGCAACTAGAGGAACATGAGGCAGATGTGCAGAGAAGCAGAGATGCCTCGAGACAGAGCACACTGGCCAGAGTGGGGGCTGGGGTGCTGGATCCTGGCACAGACCCCGCCTTCCAGCCCACGGGAACCCTCAGAGCACATCCCCCTTTCCTAGCGAAGCCTGAAAGCGCCCCTGCCCCCAAGGCAAGCAGGCAAGATGTTTCAACAATAGGGCCGGGAGGAAAACGCCCCCCAAATTCCGTGCTTGTTGCTGCTTATTTTTTGTCTTCCAGCCCCAACTAGATGCAAAGTACCTAAGGGGAAGACAGTATATTCTGCATTTGACAATAAATTGTTTGTTTTTAAAATCTCTCTGCCTCCACTCCAGCAGAGTGCCGGACATAAAGTAGTAATTCCATGAGTGGCATCCTCCTGCCCCAGGGAGCATGAGGAGGATGGGCGCCTGTGGCTCAAGAGCAGGGACGTGTGTCCTGCCATGTGCATGCGTCACGGACATTGGCAAGAAAAGCTCCTCAGCTAAGTGACTGCCGCCTAGGACCGTGGACAGTGTTGCCCTCACTACATCGATGGCCTCTGGCTCTTCCTGCTGTGTCCCTGTCTGAACAGCCTCTGCTTCTCCAGCAGCAACCCTCAGAGACTGTCAGGCCACACCCGGAGCCCTGGAGCACAGTGACAGGGCTGCTGTCAGAGAACAGGAGGAGGGGCAAAGCTGGCCTCTGAGTACTGGGGGCTGGGATAGGACTAAGGGACAGGACAGGGGAGATGGTTCACCATGGGTGGTGAACTGCTAGACCCGGGGGGGGGCGAGCTTACTGCCCCCTCGGTCTAGCAGTGAGGGGCCATGAAGACTGTGGAAAGAAGGGAACGGGGCACATTCAGGGGAAAGAACACTCCTTCCCATAACCACCTGCCTCCAAAGAGAGCGCTGGGAAGCTCGGAGGAAGGGAGGAACAGGGGCGTGGTCAGTCAGAATACACTGGTGTGGTCAGAGTTTGGTTCCGATCTTGCCTTTCCCACTCATTACCTGTGTGTTCTCAGGAAAGCTTCTTAATCTCTCTATGCTGTTTCTTCACCTGCAAAACGGGAATGACAATCCCTCGTGTCAGAGAGTTTCTGTGATTATTGTGAGAGAAGGTGTAAAGCCAGTAACACAGGGCCTGACCCATAGAGTTTTATGAATGTTAGCTGTAGAAGCTATCAGTTCCCTAGGGAATGAGGAGAGCATGGAGCCCAGGGGCACAGTGTGGGGAACAGAAGGAGCTCTGGGCTCATGTTGGGAGAGGAAGGAGAGTGGGGCAGGAGGTGGGACAAGGGGCCAGCACTAAGCCACAGTGTTCCAACAAAAAGAGAAAATGCCACCCACCACGGAGCCCGGATGGCTCCCGAGTCTGCCTACCACCTAAATTCTGGCAAAGTCAGGAGGTGCGCGTATTGGCAGGCCAGCACCTCATGGGTTAACATCAGGTGCCAGCCTACCTGCCTGCCAAGGGCCACATGTTTCAAGTGGAAATAAGGCGCTTCTGGATGCCAAATGTTATCACTGTGATCAACCACAGCCCAAAAGACCCGCAGCGTGACTTGAGCCTTTTCATTAGCAATGAGATGCCACAACAGGAACAACTTAATACACCTGAAACCCAAGGCAGACACCCAATCCCTGGAGCCAGGGTGGCTCCAGTTACCAAGCCCAAGGCTCAGGAAGGCCCCCAGCCCCTCCTCGACAGGAAACCAGCATGTGCTGGACATGTGGAGCTCACGGGGCTGTGGCAGGAGGTCACCTCCAAAGAGGTCACCCTGAACAACCCCAAAACAAGCTTTAGGGAAAGGCAGACCCTGCGGGGGCGGGAAGGGGGTGATGGCTGCCTGACTTTGCCACTCCAGACAAGGCATCAGAATAATCCCCATCTGAAAACCCCCTTCTCTCAGCAACAGAGAAGACCCGTAATAGCAAGAGACCAATGACGCCATCTTCCCCCTGAGTGACACGTAAGGGGACAAATGGGGGAGAATGATACAGAAGGTGACCTAAGAGACAAATCTCAAGAGAAGAGTCAAGACAAAGGCTCTTGGCACACCAATGTCACACCAGGTGGGTGAGGGGAGTGGGGAGAGCATCTTTGCCCCAAACCTGCCACTTGCTGCGTTCTCCTTCCTTCCCTCTAGGGACACAGCCTCGCTGTCTGCTGGACCACACGCCACCACCTGACTTCCTCCTCTTACCCAATTGCAGACTGATGGTCCCCTCATGCTGGCCTCATCCTGGGGAGGTGCACCAGGCTCTCTGGGCAAATGCATTACTCAGCATTTGCACTGTCTTACTCTGGGAGGGATGGGAAGCAGAAATAAAAGAGGCAGCCCTGGTCTTTGGCAGTCAGAATCCTGATCCTCTAACTCCAAGGCCATGTTTTAACCTCCAGGACATTGAGTCAGTGGCTCTGATTCAGATGCCACCTGCAAGAAAGTCTGCAGATTTTAGAATGATACTCTATCCCTCCTTTCTTTTCAAAGACATGAACAAACGTGCACACACACACACACACACACACACACACACACACTCCCTCAATGTAATCAGAGGTGATATGGGGACCAGAACAACTCTAAAGGCTACCACCTTCACATCAAATCTTGAAGGACCGATCTTTGGAAACCCAGGGCCCAGAACCCCAGGGGCCGTCATCGTGTAGAAGTGCTTCCCAGTCGAACACAGGGTCCCACAAGGCTGGGAAGGGATGCATGTTCCCAGTGCCTGAGCCCTAGGAACTCTCTATTCCAGAGCCCCCAGCAGTGAGATGGCCCTGGAAGGTCGCTCCAGCAGCCATTTGACACCCCCAGTGACTCTGAGTGACAGGCAATACTGACCTCAGTCGAAGATCCCAATCTCTCGTCTCTGTATTCACCAAGGAGGACCCCGCTCACGCTTCCTTGCTCCCTGCTATGTCTGAGCTCCCCCCAGGACACGTATCTGAGCGGAAAAGCTAGGCGCTGCTGGAAGCAGCTCACCCCTTGCAGAATTCTCCCCCTCTTCTCTCAGTCCCAGACACACATGCAGCATAGTGAGTTTCCCATTGTATGAGTCCCAAGACACCAATACTACTTACAACTTCCTCCGGAAGAAAATGCATGCATGCATTCATTTATGCATTCACTCAAACAAATGGGTATTGAATGCCTACTATGTGCCAGGAGCTAGGTACTAGAAGACACAGCAGTGAATGATACAGATAAATCCTTGTCTTCAGGAAGCTTCTATTCTAGGGAGGAAGAACAGATAATAAGGAAGCCAACTAATAAATACTTTCAGAGTGATGTTAAGAGGCAGGAGCAGAATAATGGAGCACAGAGTGAGGAGACCCATGTGCAGGCTGCTTTAGATTGGCTGGTCAGTGAAGACTTTTTTTTTTTTTTAATGTTTATTTACTTTTTGAGAGGGAGAGAAAGAGAGACAGAGTGTGAGTGGGGGAAGGGCAGAGAGAGAGGGGGACGCAGAATCCCAAGCAGGCTCCAGGCTCCGAGCTATTAGTACAGAGCCCGACGCGGGGCTCAAACTCAGACTGTGAGATCATGACCTGAACCAAAGTCAGATGTTTAACCAACTGAGCCACCCAGGTGCTCCTCAGTGAAGACCTTTTAAAGCAAGTGACATTTGAGCTGACCCCTGTGTGACAAGAGACCAACACAACAGAGATCTGAGGGACCGGGGGCCCCAGGCAGGTACACACTTCAGTCAAAATAGAAGTTCCTCAGAAGAGAAAATGAAGAGGGAGCCCCATTATTATTTTCTTTGTTATAAAGGGGGAAAACACAGCAAGGCCGTTCCCTGCTCTGGGATCTCATGGGGACCCAGCCTCACATGTACACCTGTGTGCACATGCACATAGGATCTAACCTGAAGAATGTACCAAGAAACTTCTCAAACGCTAACAAGGCCAACTTGGGGACTCCTCACCCCACTTTATGATGAGATCTCTATACTGAATGGCTCATGTGTGTAAAGTCCACTGCTCCTGTGCACATGGTAGGGGCACTGAGCAGGTGCTCGAGACACAGCAGTTCCCTAGCCCTTGCCCTTCCCGCTGCCATGTGCACAAACCTACATAGGGCCTCTGTGACATGAGCTGTGTGCTCCAGCCAACCCTGTCCTGCTCCCCTCTGGCAGACCCCTGACCTGGCCTTGCCTCCCAGAGCCTGCTGCTGAATGGTCAGTGGGCACAGCTGAGGTAGCCAATATCTGCCAGGCTACTGAGCACTCACCCCTCCGCCCTCCTGAGCCTCTTCCTAGGCAGGGCCATGTTGACGGGCAGCAGAAGGTTCCCAGAGAAAAAAACGGGGGCTGGGAGCCTCAGGAGCAAACATCTTACAGGGGCCAAGGCCTCCAGATGTGTCTGCCTTCACACAGAGCCAGCGAAGGAAACTCCTAGCAAGGATGTGGTGGAACTGAAGTTGGTACAATCATGGTCTGGCCACCACCAGTGAGCTCAGCCAGGCAGAAGAGTAGAAGCCCCACGTGAGGTGTTTTCCACAGCACCTCCTCCCCCACCCCTGGCCCCCTGGGGAACCCTACTTAGTCTTGAAGAAACCACTCAAATGTCACTTCTTCTGTGAAGCCTTTACCAACCAACTCAGGAGGAATTTATCACCTGTGATTCCAAAGCATTTTGACATGGCTTTTGCATACTGCTTGTCTGTTTGGATGCCTGACTTCCCAACTGTCTGTACTCTGAGCTCCCAGAGGGCAGCACAGCATCTTATTCATTTCATATTCTCATTGCCTGGCAGAAAGCAGATATAATAATACATATTAGTCAACAAAACTGAATACAGGAGAGAAAAAAATGAACGTGTGCGTGAGTAAATAAATGAGTGAATGAATGAAGTTCGGTACATTCCAGGAGATAAGATCAGCGAGAACAAGTTTTAATAAGGGCAAAGCAATCAGGGAACAACCCACATTTGGAAGCCAACTGTCAGCCTTCTCTGTAGATTATGGGGCCCCAGTCACAGTTCTCAGGAAATCTATTATCAAAATAGTAATGTGAGGGCAACCCTTAGATCTCACTCTCAAAGGTCCCCCAGCCAGACTCCTCAATCCTCACCCCTGACAGTTCCCCAGAGGGTCACGACAAGGAGGCAGACTTGGCCAACAGCAGGGGCATGAACATGGTTCCATCCCGGAGCCCTCGGTGGGTGGGGGAGGCACAGGTCTGGCTCACTGGAGACAGCCAACCCTTGGCGGGCTGTGCAAGGGTCTTCTGGGATAAGCCAACTGCAGAAGAGGTGTTTCAAGTCTGGGCGGCCTGCACTCAAGATGTGGGCCATCGCTTTTCTCGGGGCCTCAGTTTCCCCTGTTGTAAAACAGGAGGCTGATGATTAATCCTCTCCTCCTCAGTGGGAGGAATTAAATGTCCAGGAAGCTTTGTGCCTCCCACCCCCGACAAAGCACACTGCCCAGGCAGGAGAGCCAACAAGAGGTCAGAGGCCTGTGCAGAAAATTGGCAGTTTTACAGGGAAACAGGCACAAATATTAGATTACAGAAGAAGGCACTCTGAGAAGAACTGGCAATCAGGATAGAAGGGTAATGGCCAAATATCGACTTTCATGCTACACAGCTCATCACCAAGCTGTCTGGGGAGCGGGGTAGGACGGAGGAGAAGAGGAGGAGGGGGAGGGGGCAGGAACCAGGGCCCTCAAAGCTGGGGGTGGTTCTGCAGAGCCGGCAAGGTGGCACAGATGTGCAGAGCAGCTGAAAGGAAAGCCTCTGAGGGTTTCAGAGCTGTTCTCAGGGATCACATTCTTGGGGGACGGGGTGTGTGGAATGGGGGCCTGAGGCAGGGTGATACCAGGCAGAGGCCCAAGCCTTGAGGCAGAGCCCTTCTGCTGTCCTCTCAGGCCACCTGTCTCCTGACCTCCCCACCTCCCCACCTCCTTCCTCACCAACTCACTCTTCCTTCCCAGAGCCTGGAGCTGCTGGGGCAAGGGGTGGGGGTGGGGGGGGCGGGGGGCTGGCATGGAAGCAGCGATGAAACCCAGAGCCTACTCCTGTGACCCCAGGGAATGAGCCGAGGCCCTGTCTCCTGTTTGTTCACTGCTGTATCCCCAGCCCCTCACAGGCACCTAGTGTTCAGTCAACAGTGCCCAAACCCCTGAATGCGGTGAGTGGCAAAGAGGATGGCCTCAAAGCACATTACTGGCAGCATATTAATCTTGACAACTTTCTCATGAGCTAGGAATAACAAATAATAAGAATAATAATGGTAATAATCATATAATCAGCCACCATTTTATTGTCAGCTCTGCCAAGTGCTTTAGATCCATTAGCCTCTGTAATCTTCACAATGACCTTTAAGAAAGATTCTGTTACTCTCTTCAATTCACAGATGTGGAGACTAAGGAAAAAGATGTGGAATAAGTGTCTGAAGGTGGCAGAACCTAGCAAGGCCATGGGGACGCTCATGCCTGTCAGAGTTCTTTCTGTTCGGCCCTGGGCTGCTCTCCCCTTCCTGCCCTCCCCTGCAGTGAGGCACACAGACACACCCCAGCCCTCCCCGGTCCCTACAGGTCCAGGCTCCTTGTGGTGTGGGGACCCCTGAGTGCCCAAGCAACTGTCCCATGTTTGTTAGGTTCCATGCCCCTGCACCGCCCCGCCCCCCCCTCCCCCCCGCCATGTCTTCCCCAGCCCTCTCCCTCCCTTTCAGTCACCCACAGCCCTGGCCCCAGGCAGCCCAAGCCAGTTCAAACCGAACTTCCAAGAAAGGGGATCCTGCAGCAGTCAAGCCCGCCTGAGGAATCAGCCCTGAGGCCACAGCGGTGGGTGGTTCAACCAGTCAAACTGGAAAATCACGGGGCAGCCACCTTGGAACCCAGGTGGCCTTTAAAACAAAAAGGTCCAGAGACCATGTGACCCATGTACTTGGGGAAGACCAAGGGTGGGAGGCGGAAAACCAAACAGAAGGCCCGCCCCTTCAGCTTGATTAGTGGCTTACACGGCACTCCCGGCCACCAATGCAGAAAGGAACCCAAGGGCCCCACCACACGTAGGTGTCATGTAGGAGATGATACCGGCTCCCTGCCTGGGCGGGCAGCACCGACCACATGAGGCCCTTTCAGAAGTTGCCAGTTGACTGGTTCAAAGGACTCTCCACTCCTGGAGGGAAAGGAGGGCAGGAGATGGTGTGCGGTTTGGCAGGAGTGTCACAGGAAGGGAGTCTGGCAGAGAGAAGGAGCTGGGAGGGCCCCTCGCTGGCACCACCCACCACCGCCCCTGACTGGTTTCCTTGCTGCAGGTCTCAACTCTCTCTCCCAGCCAGTATCCCGAGGGCCCTTTTCACCATGTCATTCCCTGGCTCAGACACCTCTGCCACTGTGAAGGCCCAAGCCCCACCTCCTCAGCCAGGCCCTCAGTACTCTCTGCCCTCATTCATCCATTCATTCAACATTTACAAAGTTCCAGTCTGGCCCTGTACTAGGACCACGAAAATAAAGAGGAATGAGATTTGGTTTCACCTTCAAGGCACTTAAAGTATGGTCTGGGAGACAGGAAAATAAACGGAGGAATGTTGTCACTCTTCCCCTAAAAATTCCCTTCGGTTCCAGCCAGACTGCCCAGAATCCCATGAACACCCACTGAATTCCCACCTCTGTCGTCTCTACTCCATCTGCTCCTTCCTCTCCAGGAACTGAAAAGCAGCCCACGCTGCAAGGGCTGGCCTCAGCCTCCCTCCTTCTAGAGCCTTCCCTGCAGCTTCTAGTCAAGCAGGGCCTCTTCATCTGGCCTCCTCTAGCACCTCTGTAATAGTGGTAGCACTCACGGTCCCCTCACCAGCCACTGCCTGTCTCCTGTACCCTCGCATCGATATTTAGTTGCTGATAATGCCCGCAAGACCTTGGTTAACAGTAACAATGATCATAACTGATCCCTGACATTTGACGAGTGCTTCATCAAGTGCTTCCAGATTTCATTGTGGCCAGACCTCTTTTTGCCTGTGTGCTGTCTCCCCAGCTAGGTTCAGGGCTTCTGTGGGCAGGAAAAGGTGGACTGAACAGGTCTCTAAAATGCCTGGCATGGTGCTTTGTAGTGAATCCTTAATTAATTAGTTTAACAGGTGAGGACACAGTAGAGGACATTAAGGCATCAGCTGTGCACTGGTACACGACCCCCATCTGGGTGGGCACAGCTGCACGGGAAAGGGAAAGGCTTGCTCGGGGCACACATCCAGCTCAAGGCCACCTGCTGACTAGAAAGAAGAAGGGCCTCCCTGGGAGGTCTCTTCACTGCTCCCTGGCAGGCCCTTCTCTGGAATGTCAGTCAGGCTGACAGTAAATGGCATAAACAGTAAATCACAAAAGTGCCAGCCTAGGTGATATTCACACGATCCAAGAATCTGAACTCTGTCTTGGCAATAATTGGTGAAATGCCTCATTTTCCCCATTCACAAAAGTAGCTCTGCAAAAGGTGCCTAGATCAAGGTCCAGCATGGTATGAGAATGTGTCTCAGACAAGGAGCAGTGGGAGAGAAGTGATGATGTGTATTCTTCACCTTGGAGCCTCCAGCACTGATCCCAGCTACAGGACACACGCATTTTTTCTGAATGGACAAATTACTGAATATGAATTGGTAGTACCCATTTTCTTGGCTCCTTAATTTGTCTCCTGGCTGCCCTTTCCAACTCCATGGGAAACTTTCTGTATCACTGAAGGGAAAGCTTTTCTTGACCATCCAACTCTCTCCCTAAGTCTTAGTTAATGCTGAAAAAACATGCCCAAGACGATGTAGAATCTCACAAGTGCCTAGGTTAGCTTCAAAAAGAATGCCCAGTGGGCAGATTTTAAAAGACTGGTGTGAAGAAAGACAGGTTTCTTTCTTTTCCAGGGAATCCAAACTCCTAAACAGTCCACTGCATCCTGGCAAAAGGTAGACCCAACCCTCAGAAGCAAAGAGAGAACCTGCTCGGGTTTTAGGTCAATACACCAAGGGCCTTGAGGAGGTGGCGTGGGGAGTGTGCCACAGAGAGACTCCCACTCGGTTTGCTGATTCATCTCTGCCTCCAAAGTGGTTGGCCCCAGGGGGACTGTGAGCAAGTCCCTGTGACCTGTGTGGGGAAACTGCACATTTGTCTATCTAGCAGGAAGGAGGTGTCTAAGAAGGGAGAAGACGAGGTGGAAGAGACATGAGAAGGGCTGCTGATTAGCCATGTGGGGGCAAGGGACTTAAGGAAAACATAAGCCTTAGAAGGGTCACCTTCTGAAACATCAGTTCCCTCATTTCCCACGTGTCTGTGGGAAAGGGGGACACGTCTCCTAGGGGAGGCTAGCTCCCCTAACAACACTGAGCAGGAGCCCAAGAGCTTCTGAATGGGGTGGGTGAATAAAGTGCTCCAGGGAAAAACATAGGCCACTCCTAGGACTTGAAATGTGGCCAGGACACAGGGTGCAAACTACTGCTCATCAGGCAAAGTCTGGGGACCGCCCCCCAGCAGCCCACAGCCCTCTGAAATAGCTCAGCAGCTCCTGGCACCAACTCCATCTAAAAAATAGCCACGGGAAGTTTCTTTAAGTGCTAACCTCCTGCCTTTTGTCCCCAAGCCTGCAACCTGTCCCCATATCCCATCACGTTCCTCAGCCCCTCCCTTGCTCACTCCCAGGCCTTTCCCCAATGCCTCCTCTGCCCTGAGCCTTCCCTAGAGGCATGCAGCCCTCCCTTGGCTTCCAGTACCCCGCCCATCCCTCTGAGATATCTCTCATCCCAGCAGTGGCCCAGCCCACGCTCCAGAACTCTTAGGAGCCTGCCTCACAGCCCCCGAGAAAGAAGGATGTTATCTGTTCCCTCACCCTAGGTCCCTTGAAGATAGTGAAGCAAAGAGAGGATGAGACCCTGCGAGCTCAAGGACAATGACAACAGTAACACCTAGCATCACCTGTGTCCAAGTTTGTGCTAAGTGCTCTTACAAACATGATCTCATTCAACCCTTACAACACCTCAGGAGGTAGGGACCGTTATCACTCCCATTCTACAGATAAGAAGCACCAAGCTCAGAAGCTTAAGTGGTATTCAAGGTCACATTGTCCCAAAGTGAGGTCTCCAGGTCCATGTGACAACAAAGCCGGCCTCTTCACCACAAGGCTCTGTGCCTCCTGGCTCTACCTGCTCCCTCCTCTCTCCCGGCAAGGAACGTGTGTTGGGAGGGTCGGGGTGGAAGCTTCAAGTGAGAGCTGAGTGCTGGGGCCCTCTCCCACGGAAGGGGGGAAAGCTGCTAGCTGTGGTGGAATTGCCTCAACTCAGACCTCCCAGAGGAGAGGCCCCTCAAGGCCCAAGGCGCAGAAACTCCCTCAGAGGGGAGGCCACTCCCTCCCTCCCAGAACAGTCGTGTCTGGGAAGCCACCAGGTCTTGTCCCTCTAAGCACAGGATCTGGCACTGCCAGATCAGAGATGTACTGTAAGGTGGGTCCTGCCAGCCATGTGATCCCCAGGTGTGGACCAGTAATCCTGACATTCTTCTCCTCCTCGGCCTCCTTCAAAACATATCTTCATCCAAACGTTTTTCTGGAGCTGGCTAAAAAGTGCCCCTTCCACACGCAAACACGCTCACCGAACGAACGTACGCCCTCCTCCAGGTGTCCCACCTTGTGGCTTACCTTCACAACTGTGCTCTGGAAACTCAATCCCTTTGGCCCCTCCCTTCCTCCTGTCTTCCCCGCCAGGCTCCACATTGGGTCGCCCCTGAACGGAGGGTACCCAGTGACTCAGTGACGCGGCTCCCCACCCTGAACCCCTCTTCCGGAGCACAGGCTTTACTTCCCCTCCCCCTCTCCACCTGCGGGTGTGGGGAAGTCATTTCAGTGGCTGCGATTCTCGCTGCCCCAGCTCGGGGTCCCCAGGCCTACACTCGCCCCGGTGGTCTCGGCTCCGATGAGAAGGCTCCCTAGCGCAAGGCTGGAGAACCTATCCCTAATCACGGGCAACAGCAGGGACGCCCTCACCTCCAGGACCCGAGGCTCAAGTCCCCAGGCGGTGGCCCTTCACCGGGATCTCTCCCCTGGTCCTGGCCTCCCGCGCCAACGCCTCTAGCCGGGGAGGCGGCCAGTTCTCCCGGGCTGGGGCAGGGGGGCCGCCCGGCCCAGCGGCGGCGGTGGGGAGGGTGGCCTCCCCCACTCCGGCCACCGCCCCTTACCGATGGTGGAGATGTGCGAGGAGTGGAACTCGTTGTCGGTGAAGCGGCACAGCAGGCAGGTCTTGCCCACCCCGGAGTCCCCGATCAGCAGCAACCGGAACAGCACATCGTACTGCTTCGCCATGGCTGGGGCCGGCGCGGGCCGGGGGCTGCGGGCGGGCGGCGGGCTCAGCCCCGCTCGGCCGCTGCCATCGCGGCGCGCGCCCGCCCGGGGACGGCCGCGGGCGGCGAGGAGGAAGCCGGGCCGGCCCCCGCGCCGGCCTCGCCCGCTCGCTCCGGGCCGGGGAGCGCTGCGCGGCGGGAGCGCGGGTGGGAGGAGAGAACGACGGCGGCCCCCGCCCGCCCCTTCCCCTGCGCCGCTGTCGCCGCCCGCGTCTCGGGAGAGGGGGCGGGGAGCGCGCGCCGGAGCGCGGCGACCCCGCGGCTGGGGCGGGCGGGGGCGAGGCGGGCGCGCTCCTCCGCCGGAGGGTGCGCGGCCGGGGCTGCAGCCCAGCCCCGTCCCACCCACGGTAAACAGTGGGACCCGAGGGAAACAGTGCGGCTGTTCTAAATGCGGGAGTTGGGGTGAGCTCCCACCCAGCCCACCTCTACCAAACTCGGCTTCCGAGTATCATCACTTCTCCCCAAATCCCATCCCGAATCTGGCCCCGCTAACCCCAACCCCGGTACCCCACCCCTTCCCGGGTCGGGGGAGGGGGGAGCAGAGTTGGCCTCTGCTTGGCCTCTGCTTGGCCTCGCCCCGGGTCTGAAGGCCTCGATCAGGGTCTGCATTCAAACACCCGTCTATTCTTGAAGGCACCGTCTCCAGGAACACTCGACCGTGTTGCCAGAATTCTGTGTCTGACATCTGGCTTCCCCGTAACCCTGTGTGATTGTGCCCTCCCGCCCCCAACCCCTCACCCCAGTTTTAATTTAAACGAGTAAAGATTTCTGCTGACCTTCTTCACTAGGAAGAGAAGATAGATGATCATAAAAACATTTCCGAATGCACAATCCTTCGTACAGGCAAAAGTATCTGTTTTGGGTTTAAGCTGCTTAGGGTAACGTGTTCAGGACGCCAATCCATCATTTCAGACCACTAAATATTTCTGCTGGTGTATACCAACGGCACCAAAGAATGAATGGGCCTCTTTCAAGACCGATTTACTACCACTGAAAGTGTTAGCGCCGGAAAGAGGCAAATACATGTTTTCTGGAGTCTACAAAATTGTGTATTCCTAAGAAAGGGTATTAGGGGTGAACAAGCCCAACCCATTAGGTCTTTAAAAAATGATGAAAGGTGTGTGTCTGAGTATTCGATAGAGAATGTATTTTTCAGAAATAGGTCAAGGAAAGCCATCTTCTTCACTTCAAGAATTGTATTTCAGGCAATGTGTCTAAATTTATAATACAGAGGAAAAAACTCCTGAACCTGATAGCTACTTTGTTGACATTAAAAGTTAAGAAAATAGACCCTGTGAATTCCATTAAGATTTCCAGGTGTATTTCTCTTCACTGGGTTTACGCTGGGTTGCAGGTGCATGCTGGGGCTCTGGAGTTGGGCTCACTTGGGTTCCAGCCACAGATCTGCCACTCACTGTCTGCAACCCTGCACATGTTACTGTACCCCTCTGTACCTCAGTTTCCTCATCGGTAAAATAGGGATATCTTCACAGGATTGTTGGAAAGACGAAATAATGTGTGGAAAGGACTTAGCTCAGCACTTGACAGTACTCAATAAATGCTGAGGGACAAAACCACACCGTAATGTTTTCCTTATGCATACATGATATGCTGGGCACTTGAGCTGCCTTCCCACTGATTGGCATCGTAATGGTAGATACTCTCCACAGACCTGCTTAGTGGGACCATTAGTGGCTCTCTGCTTGCTTCTGTCCACCAAACAGGAAAGAAGATGCAACCTGAGGTAAGTTCCTAGTGCAAGAAGAAACTCCACTTTGAAGAAAATGGCTTTTCTTAGGCAAGATGGGAAAGGGAATGAGGTTTCCTGAATGAATGTAGGGAAATAAATACTCATACTCATAAAAAAAAAAAAAAAGAGGATATTTCATTATGCCTGGTTGACCTCAAATTCAGTAGCTTACATTGAGTAAAAAGAAAGAAAGAAAGAAAGAGAAAAGAAAAAAGGAATCATCCAGAAGTCCAAGCTGCTAGACATCTGGATTGTCCAATCACATCCTGGCTCAGCTACTTTCAAAAATACATCTCTCTGCTGGAGAGGATGTGGAGAAACGGGACCCCTCTTGCACTGTTGGTGGGAATGCAAACTGGTGCAGCCACTCTGGAAAACAGTGTGGAGGTTCCTCAGAAAATTAAAAATAGACCTACCCTATGACCCAGCAATAGCACTGCTAGGAATTTACCCAAGGGATACAGGAGTACTGATGCATAGGGGCACTTGTACTCCAATGTTTATAGCAGCACTCTCAACAATAGCCAAATTATGGAAAGAGCCTAAATGTCCATCAACTGATGAATGGATAAAGAAATTGTGGTTTATATACACAATGGAGTACTACATGGCAATGAGAAAGAACGAAATATGGCCCTTTGTAGCAACGTGGATGGAACTGGAGAGTGTGATGCTAAGTGAAATAAGCCATACAGAGATAGACAGATACCATATGTTTTCACTCTTATGTGGATCCTGAGAAACTTAACAGAAACCCATGGGGGAGGGGAAGAAAAAAAAAAAGAGGTTAGAGTGGGAGAGAGCCAAAGCATAAGAGACTCTTAAAAACTGAGAACAAACTGATGGTTGATGGGGGGTGGGAGGGAGGGGAGGGTGGGTGATGGGTATTGAGGAGGGCACCTTTTGGGAAGAGCACTGGGTGTTGTATGGAAACCAATTTGACAATAAATTTTATATATTGAAAAAAAAATACATCTCTCTCTTTGTGTGTGTGTGTGTGTGCATGTGAGTGTGTTTCACACACTTTGTGAGATTGAAGGGCTGAAATTTTAGGACAACATTAGCAAAATAACCATACATACTACTGAAGACAACAAAGTTTGCTTTAACCAGGGACTTTATAAATGAAACACCTAATTCCACCTTCTTACCTCAGCACTCAGTGGGACATGCGGGCATCCTCCCCAGTTGAGGTCAACTTGCACTGGGACAGATTTCAGTAGAACTGGGAGACATTTGAGGAATGGTTGCTGGATGTCTCTCCCACAGGAAGCCTTCAAGAATCAGTCTCTCAGGGGGCGCCTGGGTGGCTCAGTCGGTTAAGCATCTGACTTCAGCTCAGGTCATGATCTCACAGTTTGTGAGTTTGAGCCCTGAATCGGGGCTCCGTGCTGACAGCTTAGAGCCTGGAGCCTGCTTCAAATTCTATGTCTCCCTCTCACTCTGCTCCTCCCCCTCTCATGGTCTGTCCCTCCCTCCTTCAAAAATAAAAATAAAAACATTAAAAAAAAAAAAAGAATCAGTCTCTCAGTTATGTGATACTCATTCTTTCACCAAAGAGACAAGTGCCTGCCCCTGCTTCCTGCCACCCCCAACCCAATCACACTGAGCATGCTCCCTGAACAGCCAGAAGGGGCACCACTGTGGGATCTGCCATAGCAACGGCTGAATAACTGGAGAGATGTACCAGTAGGCAGCCCACTGCTGAGGCCAACACACCTGGACCGTGAGACTCCTGGTTAGCACAACCCTATGCATCTTCCAGACTCACACACGTTTCCAACTTTGGGTGACATAAGTGATGTGATCACCTTGTAGGAGGATTTCTGCCTTATCTCAGGGTTAGAAGAAACAGGACAGCTCCCCTTCCCCATCATCTCAGTATTGTCTTCTGTTCATTCACATTCGTTTTCCTTTTTTTTTTTTTAAGGTTTTATTTTTAAGTAATCTCTACATCCAACAAGGAACTTGAACTTACAACCCCGAGATCAAGAGTCTCATGCTCTACTGACTGGGCCAGGCAGATGCTCCCATCCTTTTTCCTTTCTCTCTCTCATAGAGAAAGGGGGAAAGAGAATCAAATAATAGAAGAGGGGAGAAAGTAAGTTGTCATACTGGGGTTGGGGACCATACTTGATCTTAGCCAAAAGGCCGAGAAGCGATGGGTGGGGGGCGGGGTGGGGTGGGGTTGGGGACCAAAGGAAAGAAACATGATGCTAATTCAAGCTAACACAAAATGTCCCACAGTACCACTTCAGGTTGTCCTTGCTGTCCTGGCCACCACCTTCAAGACTGTACTAGTCGGCTTGGACTGCCATCACAAAGTACCACACACTGGGTAGCTTAAACAATAGAAATTTATTTTCTCACAGTTCTCAAGGCTAGAAGTCCAAGGTCAACGTGCTGGCAGGGTTGGCTTCTTCTGAGGCCTCTCTCCTTCCACCTGGCCATCTTCATGTTCATATGTTCTGTGCCTTTCTGTGTCCTACTCTCCTCTTCTTACAAAGACACCAGTCACATTGGATTAGGGCCCAAACAAAGGACCTCATTTTACCTTACTTACCTCTTTAAAGCCTCTATCTTTGGAAATAGTCACATTCTGACATATGAAATAGGGAGACACAAATCAGCCCATGACAAAGAATAAATCCACAAGCCTCATCAGATATTTCCTGTGCACAGAGTTTTTAGGAGTGATTTCATTATCTCAGAACAGGACATGAAAGTTGTCTTTCCTGTGGCTTCCTAATAGTCTGGCATGTCAATGTGGAGGACTTCATGACGGGAAAACCTCAGAAGATTCTTCCCTTTATGAGACTAGAACTGAGAGATATAACTAGTAACCACCAACCAGGCAATGTATGTCATACCCAACTTTTACGGTCAAAGCTATGTTTGGGAAGGACAAGATACAACCTGCAGTTAGGAATCTATGTAGGAATGGGTCATTATATGTATCAGTTAAGGTAATGTTGGATACTGTAACAGATAAACCCTTAAATCTCAGGTGCTCACATATAAAGACTTTCCTCTTAGGTAAAGTCTGATGGGCAGCAAGGAGGTGGGAGCGGGGATGGCTGTGTTCCACAGTCATTTAGGCACCCAGGGTGGCAGAGATCTGCTACCTTCAATAAAGACCCCCACTGTGGACTCAATTTAAAAGCAACACACTGCATTTTGTAAGATCTGCCTTGCAGGAAGGATGGAGGAAAGTGCTCACCAACTAAGGATTGGGAAGTACCACATTCCAGGGCCCTCACACTTCAAGACTACAGGTTTTCTTTTTCTAACTATACACCTAAGACCCCCTCTAAGACTGTCTTGTACACAGCAGGGGAAGGAGGGGTTTTGTGACACCCTGTAGGGAAGACAAAACTGTGGGACACTTAACAGGGAAGGAGAGAGTTGACCCTGTGCTCATAAGTTAGCAAACTTGAAAAAGGCTATTTGAAAGGAGTAGTGAGAATACACATTTGAGGGCGCCGGGGTGGCTCAGTCGGTTAGGTGTCTGCCTTCAGCTCAGGTCATGATCTCACAGTTTGTGGGTTCGAGCCCCGTGTCGGGCTCTGTGCCGACAGCTCAGAGCCTGGAGCCTGCTTCGGATTCTGTATCTCCCCCTCTCTGCCCCTCCCCTGCTCACGCTCTGTCTCTCTCTCTCTCTCAGAAATAAATAAACATTAAAAAAAATTTTGTTTAATATGCATTTGAAAGAGGTCACAATATTTATCCAGAAAATAACTATAAAGGGATTATGGTCATTTGTCCAGCAGAGTAAAACACCAAGGATCTCTTTGTTAAGATTTTGAACTTTGAGGACACCTGGCATGAGGCTCTTTTGAACATGGAGGGCTGCCCTGGGCACTGACATCCTGCTGGGGGAGAGGGAAAGAGAGGAAGTGGACGGTCAAGTAGGTTTTAAAGGGCTAGGCCTGGATGTGGTGGATGTCACTTTTGCCTACGTTCCACCGGTCAGAACTCACTTACAAAGCCCTGCCTAAATGCCAGGGGGACTGCTGGGCAGTCAGTGCCCAGCTGTGACTACCTGCTATGGAAGGGGAGCAGAACTCTGGTGGACAGCCAGCATTTCTGCCACACAGAAAGGTTCCTGGTGGCTCCCAACCCCAGCTGTGGATCAGCATCACGTGTGGAGCATTAAAAAATGCACGTGCCAGTGCTCCAGCCCCAGGGATTCTGACTCAGTGGGTCTGGGCTGGTGCCTGGGATAATCTGTGTTTTCAAAGGCACAGCCTGGGTTGAGAGTCACCAGTACGCTCTGGAGTGTATACCTCGCATTATCTCTCAACAGTTTTTCAAGTCAGGTCTCAGGCTTGTCATTGCGAACAGTGCTCTTTAACTGGCTTCAATTTTGTATCTGCTGGTCAAATAGTTTTTGCCATGATCAACCAGGACTAAGAGTCAATTCTTTCATACAGGTTTTCAGTAATAGAGTATAGGTAATGATGAATAATATATAATTTGATTAATTTTATATCAAACACATGACACAATAAAATAATGCAGGTATGTGTAACTGGCGATTTATTGATTTCTGAGAAGGGCAGTTGTTCCCTGTGCCATAAAATCATTGTACTCAGAAAGCTATTCTTTTATGAATGATTTGAAGCCTTTTATATTTCCTTTTGTGTGCTACAGGAAATAAGAATAAAAAATAGAATTTCACAATTTCCAAATTCTAGCATAGTCATTTAAAAATTATTATCAGAGGGGCACCTGAGTGGCTCAGTCAGTTAAGCATCCAACTCTTGATTTCCATTCAGGTCATGATCTCTCAGTTCATGAATTTCAGCCCCTCGACAGGTTCTGTGCTGACAGTGCACAGCCTGCTTGGGATTCTCTCTCTCCCTTTCTCTCTGCCCCTCCTGTGCTGGTGTGCTCTCTCCCTCTCTCTCTCAAAACAAATAAACTTAAAAAATTATTACCAGAGAATATTTATTCTACTGAAAATATTACTAAATGCAAATGTTACATATTAAAGTGCTATCCTCATTAAATAGATTAAAACTAACTACTCCTGGGGTGCCTGGCTGACTCAGAAGAGCATGTGACTTTTGATTTTGGGGTCATGAGTTTGAGCCCCACATTAGGGGTAGAGATTATAAATGAATGAACTTTAAAAAAACTTTAAAATTAACTGCTCCTTTCCTATTCTCCCAGTGTAGCTTGTATATATACTGTCTTATTTTGTTTATAGATTTAAATGTTTTATATTTGCTTAAATATATTTATTTATCTTATATTTATACAGTATCTATTTTTATTAGCTAGTGAGCTCCTGAAAGATAAGGCTAGTATTATGTTCACTGTTATTATCTTCTATAGTATGTTACAGAAATGAATATTCAACTGTTTATTATAATGACTGGAAATCACTCAAATCATTTAACTTACTCAATGCCTGTTATGTGCCAGAGAATAAGCACTGAACAATACAAAAATCTCTGCCTTGAGAGCTTTTATTCTAGTAAATAAAATAAATGCATTAAACATAAGGTCTGTCAGCTGGTGATAAAGTGCTATGGAGAAAAATAAAGACAGTATTAGTGCAGGATGATGGCATTTCAATTTATATGTGGAGGTCAGGAAAGGCCTGAAGTTAAAGGAATTTAAGTGAAGAATTTGAGTGAAGACTATAAGATGTGGGCAGACAAGCCTCGTCCATACCTGGGGGCAGAGCATTGCAGAGAGGGAATAGCGAGCATAAGCGCTCTGAGGCTGGCATGTGCCTGGAGTGTACAAAGAAAGGAAGGCGGCCCCTGCAGGGGGACAGAGTGAGCAAGTAGGAGAGTACAAGGAGAAAAGGCCAGCTCATTAGGGCCCTTTAGGCCATGGTTAAGGACCTTGATGTTGACTCTGAGTGAGATGAGAAGAAAGCTTTGAGCAAAAGGGTAACTTTGCTTATATTGAAAAGGTTTAGTCTGGCTTTTGAGTTTGTACTCGGCTGCATGGGGGGCAAGAGCACAAACAAGGAAAATGAGGAGTTAAGAGATGAGTGTAAGAATCCATGTAACAGTAACCTGGTTTGGACCGGGACACTAGCAATGGAATCGGTAAGCAGTGGTCAGATTCTGGATATATCGTCAACAGGATTTATGGGGAGTGAGAGAAAGAGAGGCATCAAGAATGGACTCCAAGCGGAAGCATGAAGTTAGCATAACTGAGATGGGGAAGACTGAGTGCGTAGGTTTGGAAGGGAAGGTCAGAAGGCTCTGTTGCGGACATACTATTTGAGATGCTTGTTAGCTATGTAAGTGAAAATGAAAACAGGATATTAGATATGAACTCAGACTTCAGGAGAGAGATCCAGGCTGGAGATATAAATGAGGCAATTTTCAACCCAATGGTGGTATTTAAAACATTGAGACTAATCGAGTTCACAGGAGATGAGTGTAGACAGAGCCCTGGGGTGCTCCAAAGTTAAGGTGTCAGGAAGATGAAGCAGTAGCAAAGGCTAGTGCTAGACATTACAGAAAAGAAAATATTTCGGTGAGAAGGGAATGTTAATAACAAATATTGCTAGGAAGTCAAGCAGGAAGACAGATAAGGACTGAGAACTGGCCCTTGGATTTAACAACATGGAGTTTAACTGGGACTTGACAAGAGTTGCTGGGGAAGTCCTATGGGAATGGGTTCAAGAGGTACTTGGAGAAGAGGAATTAGAGACATTGGTAGGGAGGAAATGAGTAATAGGAAGGTAGCTGAAGGAGGGTGGAAGCAAAAGGGTTAAAAATATCTCCCCCTACTTCCCCCAAAATGGAGAAGTAGCCTGTTTGAGGGTGATGGACATAATCAAGTACAGGGATATGATGTTTTAAGAGAGGCAAGGGAGAACTGCTGGAGTGACATCCTGGGCGGGCATTCTCACCCCTGTAGGGCATGAGGGGCGGGGCTGCACATGAGGAGAGGTGGGGGGGCTGGCCCTATGTAGGAAAGAGCTGGGCAGTCATTCTGTCCAGGGAAACAGGAGGACCAGGGAGGACAGAATAAGAGGTCACAAATGCTGGTAGAGGAGGAAATGTGGAGAGGAAATTGAATAATCTAGCAGGATAATGGATCAGTTATTTCCATATTCTAATCTTTCCAAGATGTGTATGATCACATACTTTCACAAGATATTATATTAAAAGAAACAATTCATGCCGACATACGGGGTTCTGTGACTAATGCAGTGAGAGCAGTTTTGAAGCCTACTGGAGAAGCTTCCTCTAGGGTCAGGAGCGACCTCTAGTGGTTCATTTAGGTCATTATTTTTTTTCTTGTTTTCTTGCTCTTGAAAGTACAAAACAGTACTATCAACATTTTATATTATTTTTAAAGAAACAACTATAATTCACAGCTTAATTTAGAAAGAGATCAGGCATTTGAGTAAAATAAACACAAACCATCTGTATTCCAAGCTGGAGTTGCTATTAATTATCATTATTTTCTCCTCTAAGTACATCATCCTTTGCCATACTGCCAGTATTTATGTTCATTCTGCTTCTTGAATCAGTGGTTTTATCAAACCTAGAGGAAGAATAACTGGTGGGCCACTGCTGATCCAAGGCTGAAGAGTCCTCTCAGGGCTATGTAGAGTACAAAGTCCTCATATTTTTCATTCTATGTTTCACTTGATTTTTTTGGTTGTCACTGAATTTTCTCTGCCTGGGATGTCCCCTTACCCTGCCTTCATTAATTCAGTTCCTCATGTGAGTCTTTCCTGATCTTCCAGGCTACTGTAGTAAGTTTCCCCTGTTACACAATCTCACAATGGCCTATGCTTCTTTTCCCCCTCATGCCATTTCCCCCAACTGTAATGAAATGGTCAATTTTGTAACAATTGTTTAATGTCTGTTTCTTCTGGTAAATCATGAGCCCTGTAAGGGTTGAGACTGTGTCTGGCTTTTTCACCACTGTCTCCTCAGCACTTAACTCAGTGCCCAGCACATAATGGGTACTCAATAAATACCTATTGAATGAATAGACAGCATCCTGCAGGAGACTCTTGCCATGTCCCTTTCGGATCCTATTGTAGAGGAGACTGCATTTCAGAAACGGATTTCTATTCTCAAATACAATTTGCAATTGCTTTAGGTGCACCTGTAACAGGTAAAACAATTTGTTACAAAACAATTCCAGCGACTCTTTCAGTAGCTCAATTTAAATTTCTAGCCTGCAAAGCAACTCTTTACAAAGGCTGAATCCTTAGATGTGACTCAGACCTTATCAGACCTTTTTTTTTTTTTCCAAAACAGAACTAAGGGAAAGACAATAAGATACCAATAGAGAGGGAAGTATAGTGCAGCCACATCCTTGACCCTAACCCACAGAGCCTCTTATTCTCAGATTTAGAAACATCCTGCCACCAACAGGATTTAACTCAGCAACACTACCACTGAAATGGGCATGGTGATAGTTTACCTGCCTGAGGCCTTTAGGCCATCCCAGCCTCAGCTTTAGAATCTTTCTGAGCACATCTATTTAACACCAGAGACAGATAAGAGGGGAATATTTGGTTGTGAAATACCACACTGCAGCTCCTTGGGTCCAAGACATGGGACTTGGAAATGAGTGGGAACAGAGTAAAGTACTCTGGGCAGGAGGTTGTCTGAGTCTATCTGGAAAGTCTGTTAATATAGCACCTCTGCCCTGCTGCAACTCTTGGTA
This sequence comes from Panthera pardus, assembly GCF_024362965.1. NCBI lineage: Eukaryota > Metazoa > Chordata > Mammalia > Carnivora > Felidae > Panthera > Panthera pardus. Next base: position 103,272,720 of record NW_026526810.1, read on the forward strand.
TTATAATTTTGATGTAGTCCTTTTGATGTGGGCCCTTAAAGAGATTCTCTTCTACTCCTTGTCCAAAATAGGATTTTCCTAAAATCACAACTTTAAACATTTTTATGGAGGTGTATATGATGATTAATCCCACTCAGTAAGAATTTTATTCTGAACACCTTCAGATTAAATTATCAGAATTAATAAACATACATATGTATATTCGTGGCAATGTTCTCTCAAACTTGTTCCTTCCTCTAGTGGAGCTCATACGGTTCATGTGGATGGCTCCTTGTCATCTTTTGGGTCTCAGACAGACGTCAAAGAGGCTGGGCCTGACCACTCACTCTAATTAGTCCCCTCCTCCTTTCCTCTCTTTTGTAGACCCTGTGATTTTCTTTCATACCATTTATCACAAGTCTTCATATATTGTGTTCATTCATTAATTCTGTCTATTCCACTAGACTGTAAGGTTCCCAAGGGCAGGAGCCTTGTTTGTTTTGTTCACTTTTGTATTCCTGGGGCCTAGCGCAGTGTTTGACATAGAGTAGGTGCTCCCCAAAAAACTACTGAATATTTCCTTTGTCGTTTCACTTATACTTGTTCCTGCTACTGCACTTTACTTCCTACTACTGCATCGTAACTCCCTGGGAGATAGGAAACAACTACAACGCCCCTTCCCTCCATCATCGCGCCAGTAACGAGAAAGCAATTCCCTTGTTGAGAAGCCACCGGCTTCTCCCCGGGCGGCTGTCATGCACCCAAAGGTGTCCAGAATGCTGTTAGTGATAGAGTGTCTGAGTCAGGAGAGCTGTCAAATGTTTTTACGGTTACACTCACAGTTCTTGGGCACTCGAAACTGCGAACTACTGTCATTACAATTAAGTGGCAATTAGCACAATATTGAAGTGTGCCTGCGTGCGTGTGTTACTTTGCGTAACGAATCGAGGCGTCCTACACCATCTCTCTGAAATGAAATCCAGATGGACAGACACGTCCTCCCTTACTTGCGCGCCAAGAAGCTGAGTCTCCTGCAGCAGCAACTCTGCCCAATGGGGGGCGGAAGCATCCCAATAACTCTCTCCTTTAAGATGTGTAGGTGGGTGGAGAGAAATTCGCGTTCAAAGACTTTTTGACTCTATTCGCTCTCCGTAGCGCCTTAGCCCGTTTGAGTTTCAATGCGCGTTGTTGTTTGACGAAGGGAGTACTATACACCGCCCGCTGCTCTCCTGATCATGGCTTCTCCGAGTTCCTTCACCTACTATTGCCCTCCATCTTCCTCACCTGTGTGGTCAGAGCCGCTGTACAGTCTGAGGCCGGAGCACGCGCGGGAGCGGTTGCAGGACGACTCGGTGGAAACAGTCACGTCCATAGAACAGGTGAGGCGGCCGGGTTGAGCGAGGCGCCCGCGCGGGGGCTTCTGGGAGCGAGAGTCCGGTCCGCAGGGCCGTCGGGGTGCGAAACTCACCGGGGAACTACTACTCCCACAGTGCACCGCGGCGCCTCCCCTCTGGGAAGCTCTGGGCAGTTCTGGGCGCCCAGGCTTCGGCTTGGGGATGGAGCATTTGTGCGGCCGGGTTGGGGAGGGGTCGTTCTCAGGGCTGGGTTTGGAGGAGAGGACAGTACCTGGGTCCTCTCTGCTTAAGGAAGCGGAGAGAATAGTGTTCTGTGCCTTGGAGGACTGAAGCACCCCGGGCGGGTCAGGCAGCTTGTTTCATTCCGCCGGGACATTGGGAGGTTCTCGGATGGATAGTGCACTTTCCTCACCTTGCTCGTAGTTTGGGGACATAGAGGGGAAGAGGAGCGGCCAGACTGCCGTTCCATGATCATGCCATTCCATGATCTGTTTAATTACTGACCCACGGGGCCAGATCCTGTAGGGCCTACCTCGTGGGTGGGCATGTTATTTGAGCATCAGCAAAGTATTGGACTCACGATGTTCAACGCTGGAAGTACAAAGAAATAAAACCTTTCCTGACCATGGGCATGGCACAGCTTGGTTGAGGAAAACAGACAGGAAAACAGCACTATTTGAAAAGCGCTAATTAAAATGAAATTTTAGACGACTTATCCTTCATTCATTGAGGCCTCAAACCTATCACTTTGAAAAGCGCTTGAGGAACGAGTAGTGAACTCTAGTTTTGTTTTCCTTTTCTTTCTGCAATTGGAATTGTTCCCAAGTTCTTGTGGAAATGTTTGCCTGTCCTTAGAAGTGGTTGAGATGGTTCTTTTTAGCACTAACAAATAAGCATCAGGCTGCTTTCTAAATAAGATCTCCTATTAAGATCAGTCTCCAGGCTTAACCTTGGAGGGACCTGCTTTGACTTTCATACCTGAGTTTGGAATCCTGTATTTAGGCAAAATTCATAGTGATAGTTATCATATTGTATATTTATGACTATAAATATAATTATAAATTAAAAACAAAAAAAAAAACAAGGACTTGAATAGACAATTATACACATGGTAGCAGAAAGAATATTGTAACTGGAATTGATGCTACATAGGTTTTAGGATTGAAAGGAAACCCTTACCTTTTGAATCTAGCCCCCCAGCTTAGCCCACCAGTGTGTCTTTCTACAGAAACCTTTTGTAAAGATTGCAAAGAAATCTTCCACCAATGAAACCTACAGGATCTTTGCAGTGTTCCTAAGTAACAGACTGTAGAGTTTATTCAGGTCAAGCTTGTTCCTTGGTATGTGATGTAACACTATTAAGTTACTTTTTATGTAGTTAACTGAACTGACTCAGCACTTAAGAATATGGATAGAATACTAGCGGAGAAAAGGGAATCAGAAGTTGGTCTGTTCATTTAGAGACCAGAACAGACTTCCATGTTTAAGGGGCAAGCCAAAAACAGGAACATTAACAGGAGTTTCACTGATCTGCTCTCTTTTTCCTGTACTACTTTTTTTTTTTTTTTTCCCAGTGAAGTGCCCCTGCTTAGTTCCTGCCAAGAAACACTAGCACTTATATTTTAAATGTCTAGGCATAATAAGTGATGCAAAAATGGATGCAGCAAGGGGTGCCTGGGCGGCTCAGTCGGTTGAGGATCTGACTTCAGCTCAGGTCATGATCTCACAGTTCGTGAGTTTGAGCCCCGCATCAGGCTCTGTGCTGAGAGCTCAGCGCCTGGAGGCTGCTTCGAGTTCTGTGTCCCTCTCTCTCTTTATGCTCCTCCCCCACTCACGCTCTGTATCTCTCTCTCAAAAATGAATAAACATTAAAAAAAATTTTTTTTTTTTTTTTAAATGGATGAGCAAGATTCTGGGCTGCCAAAGGGTCAGCCAAGACCTGGGCTGGGTGTGGAAGCTAGGTTTCTGATATGGAACATAGTTATAATATGGTGTCTTTCAAATCTAGGCTCTACTGTGTGTTCGATAATAGAGCATCTTATATGTCTTTTCCATGTCATTCTTCCAGCTCACATTTTAAAAGTCTGGGATAAACGGTTCCAGAGAGTAGGAAGATGATATAGTATCTCATACTAATGTTTACCTCAGTGCCAGCACTAATAATCAGTAGTATCCATTTACTGGGTCCCAGTTCTGTGCTAAATGCCCTCCATATAGATTGTATCATTCAATCCTTTTCCATTTCACAGACAAGAAAACCGAGGCTTAGAGAAGTACTAGTTTGGTAGGTGAATGATGATATATATTCATAAGAAACTTCGTCAGGAGGAGTTGTCTACAGAAGATACTACTGTTATTCTTTCGGTTCTGTCCATTTATTCATAGGGATTTACCAACAGGGTTCAATTTTGTGCCACTGCCAATAGGAACAAATGTTTGTCTCCTGATTCCTATCTGATTATCAGGAGACTTAATTATTTGTTCAACAACACTTTGATTATAGGAATTTAAACCTATAAACAATAAAGAGCCCTTAGCTATGGATTCTTCTGTACTATTCATTCACATTTTTATTTGTTCAACAACTACTTGGGTGTCTTCTATGTGCCACACACTGTTCAAGGCATTGGACATAAGGCAGTGAACAAAAGAGGCCAAGTCGGTGCCTTTATGAAACTTTGTTCTGGGCCAGGGAGGCAGTCAACAAAATGGGGGGAAATCTATCCGTCCATCCATCTATCTATCTATCTATCTATCTATCTATGTATCTATCTAATTTACTTAGAAGTGCTGTAGAGAAAAAGAAAGTAGGATAAGAGACATGGAGTATGCCAGGAAAGGGTCGGGTAGGAGAAGAGTTTTATATAAGGAGGTAAGGGAAGGCCTCTGATGATGTGCCTGCCACTTGCACTGAGACCTGAAATAAGTAAGGAAGCAAGCCGTGTGTGTCTGGGGAAAAAGCATTCTGGGCGGAGAAAGCAGTAAGTGGTAAAGGACCTGAGGCCTTCTAGTGCCCGGTGAGTGGAGAGCCACTGTGAGGAGAGAGATTAGTAAACAGGAGAATAGGAGATAAGGTCAGATCTTGTAGGGCCTTACAGACCACTGTAAGTATACTTTCGAATACCCTGATTGTGATGGGAAGCCATTTGGCTGGATAGTTTTCTCTTTACCTCCCCAGATCCACTCTACCCTTTTCCACCCTGTCTACAAATGTGCCCCAAGAGGTCACCTGCATGGACAGGTTCCCTTGGCCTTATGTCTTCTGGGTGTATTTGGCTGTGTTTGTATTGATAGGGGATGAGAGGGAGGGAGAATGAGATCAGCACATTTACTCCTTTCCTGCAGGATTGCACGGTCTGCAGGGTGTTTAGAGTGGAGGCACTCACAACTCTTATCAGACACCTTCCATAGGAGCTCCCTGGTGCCCTCTTCACTCCTTCTCTTCACACTTCCATGCCTAGCAGGGGACCGAGGAGCCCTGTGTTGCCTGCCCCAGAGTACTGCACTCTCCTATGGTTTCCCTTAGGAAAGGAGTGTTTGCCCACACCTTTGTAACTAGTTCCTTTATAAACTCTCCTCAAATCACCCACTTTGAATGTGCCTTCTATTTTCCTGCCAGGAGTCAGACTGGTCTATGATCTGAGACTTTTGACTCAATCTGACCAGTGTTTTAACAGGCCCATGTAGGTCCCTGTTGAGAGGAGATTGTGAGGAGGTGAGGACAGGTGCAGGGAAACCAGGTAGGAGGCTGTTGCAGTACTCCAGGTGATGGGTGTCAGGGCTGTGGTAGTAGAGGCAGTGAGGAGTGGTCAAGTTCTGGGTATTTTTAAAGATTTCTACTTTGACAAGCTCTTTCACTGATGGGTTGGGTGGATGGAGAACCTTTTGCAACTCTAGAAAGCAGGATGTGGTCTTCTTCCTTTTTTTGTGTTATCCGCAATCACCCCATGGCAAATGCTCTGTGACTCAGGCCATAGGTTAATACTGGCACAGTCTCAGAGGTTTGCCAAAAAGAGTTGTTTACAGAAGGCACTACTCCTGTTTTTCTTTTAATTTGTCCTTGAACAGGGACCAAAGCATCCTCCACTTGAAATGGCATGAGGTCATTAGACAACATTCAGTCAAGTAACAATCAACTGTGGAGGATATCTGGAAGGATCATTGGTCTTAGTTCCTGCTCTCACAATTATTTTCTCTTAGAAAAAAGAATATACCTGAAGCAACCACAGAATAATTTACAAGAGCACGTAAGTGCTGAGTTATGCCTGCGTTGCACAAGGGTTTGGGGAGTGGAAGCCAGGGTGTTGTGGGCTAAGGAGGTGGTCAGGACAGTTTCATGGAGAATGTTGGGTTGTAAAGGATGAAGTTGGGGGATAGCTATTCCAGTCAGAGGAGCTGTTAGGAGGGAAAACTCCACTTTACTGGGGATGGAGGGAGCAGGTTGGCTGTGGTAGGAAATTAGATCAGCTGGGTGGGTGAGGCCAATGGAATTGGGGGTGGGTGGTGGGGAGGGATGCAGAGATAGGCAGAGGAGTTGGCTTCAGGTGTTGAGCCTTGTGCCACTGCAGATCCTGATGGAGGGGACGTCAAGGGTCCAGGAATGAATCCTGGACACCTACTGTTGACTTGTTTCAAGTTATAATCTCTGAACGATTATGAAATGGGGGTGAAACAAGTCACTAAATGTGATCAAACCTATTAGTTTTTTGTGCTTCTGATAGAAGGAACCAGAGCTCTGCTTGGTTATGTGGTTAGTAGGCTAGCTGTGGTGAATCAGTTTTGCTTTATTGAAATTCAGCATGTACCATGTTGCTCAACTATAAGACAATTCCAAATATCAAACTCCTCCATTTTTCCTATTAAAAAGGACAAAAAAAAAAAAAAGGTTTGGTCCACTTGAAAATATGTGTATTTTTTTTAATGTTAATTTTTTTTTTGTTTTTTTGAGAGAGAGAGACAGAGTGCAAGTGGGTGGGGTGGGGGATGGCAGAGAAAGAGAGGGGGACACAATCTGAAGCAGGCTCCAGGCTCTGAGCTGTCAGCACAGAACCTGACATGAGGCTTGAACTCTAGAACCACAAGATCATGACCTGAGCTGAAGCTGGACACTTAACCGACTGAGCCACCCACGCGCCCTGAAAATACGTGTACTTTTAAGTATGTAGGTGAACATATCGAATGCCTACTTGCAAAATTTACATTTTAAATTTAGATACATGTACCTATTTAGAATCACATCCTTTGTAAAATCACAGTAGTTTAGAAATAGTGTTTTTCCTCTTTATTTATAAAAAATTTTTCTCCAAAATCTTCACATACGTTTTTGCCCTTAGTATTTTTATCTTGCTGGAGCCACATTTTGGATCAACCAATGTATTTTTCCAGACCACATTTTCAGGTTTTTGAGATAAATCCCTTTTGATTATGGGTAAGAATAATTTTATCCCAAGTTACAACTACCCAATTTTGTAACAGTAGAATTCTTTTACAATGTGTCCCGTAGGTGTATATCTGTGATCACTGCAACTCAGCTACTATTTACTTTTTAAAATGATCTTTAAAAGGGTTTACAGTGGGCGCTTAGTGTGAGTTCGTAGCCTCAGGAATAATTGCTAAATCTGTGCTTAATTTGTCATCTTTCCTTGGTACCATCAGCTTATTTTTGATAAGCAGCCCAAACCAGACCTTGACTGAGGTTGTTTTAGGCTGATACATCAACCCCAACTGGTATTTTGTATTTAAAATAAAGGGATTGGGAGGACTTCTTACAGGAAGAGGTACATTGTAAGGATTGCTTATAAAATGACTTCTTTTTCCTGAGGGTTTTTTTTTTTTTTTTCCGGGAAATCCTGGCCTTATATTTAATCTAATAATTCTTTCACTCACTGTATCTGCAGCATCAGCATGAGTCTCAGGCAGCAAATCTGCTTTTTGGAAGGGTCCTCCTCTGGGAGAGAGGGAGAGATGTGGAAGAAGGGGCTTGATAGTCCATGATATGAAAGTTAGTGCACCATTAGACCGGCTTTGGATGGAAGCTGTGGAAGACAAAGTACCAAATGCATTAGTTGGTTTTTACCACTTATCCATGAATGGAGAGTATTCTGTGCTTCTGACTGGCTTTTTTTCTGTCTGGCATTATTTTGGGGCTCCTAACAGTTACCAAGCCAAGTTCTTTAGGACTCAAAACATAAATATCTATTTATGGCTTCTGGGACCATAGTTCTTGGATATGAAATAAGCAGATGCACCAGAAGGTGAGCACTCAATTCTTTAGATCTTAAGGATCCCCTTCGTTTGTTTGTTTATTTATTTATTATTTTTCTTTGACTTAAGCTTTTACTTCATGTGCCCATAACAGAAAGCAACAGTACTGAGGAAATGGAATTGTGGACACCAGCAGTAACCAGAGAACTAGGGACTGGGGAAAAGGTTGAACCAGCAGACCTCAAAGAATGGGGGCTGTGGGCTGATTCCAAACAAAGGGAGACTTGCAGCTGCCACCAGTAGTTCCCCGCATGGAATCTGAAGACGGAACCAAGGGCTGGGGTTTAGAAGTTACTGCAGATTGGCTCATAGCAGGCCCTGTGCACACCGCCGGTAACGTCCAGTCTGGATTAAGCCAGCAGACTCCATTAATGGAGACTGTGGACTGGAACTAGGGAAGGGATTCTGACGTGGAATTGCGGATTGAACCAAGGGCTAAGGACTGGGGCTAGACTGACCAGTAACCCTAGACTGGGAAGCCAATCAGATGGGGAGCTCCATGGAGAGGAGCCTGCCAGTGGCCCTCAGGAATGGTGAGAAAGACCATGAACTCAAAAGGGCTTGCAGGGCACCACACCTGTGCTTCTCATTGTCTCCTCATGCCATCACAGGTTTTTCTTTGGATCCCACTTGATCTGGTAAAAACCGCAATTCAGCTGAATAAATTTGAAGATCTAATTGGCTTTATTAAACCATTCATTAATTGGGCAGCATCCATTCCAGCAGGTAGAAAGGAACTCCAAAGAGCTACAGAAAGGGAGAAGTTTTTAAAAGTAGAACAAAGAAGTCATACACAGAAAGAAAGGTTTATTTTGGGCAGTCACCCTTTCCATGGCCACGTCCATGGAGAGGCCCCATGTGACAAGTTACCTTATTGGCACTGACCAGAAAATGCTTGACTGGTTAAGATTACGTTTCTAGGGGAGGTTGAAAGTGCAGTTAGGTTAGATGATTAAGCCCCAGGTTGGCGACATGGCCTAGCATAAGTGACTTTATTTGGGCCTGTGGTTTTCTTTTTAACACAGTTGTTGATTTTTAAGATCTATTCCCCTCTTCTTGGACAACTGAGCTACTTCTAGATTTTGGATATTAGCTGCTGTCAATGCTACATCCTTGTAGAAGTCTTTTTGTGAGCATATATTTTCATTTCTCTTGAGGAGAGACCTAAAAGTGGAATTGTTGCATCATGCGGTGGGTGTATGCTGAGTTTTATAAGAAACTGCTGGCCTTTTCCAGAGTGGTTGTACATTTTATACCCTCACCCACATTGTATAATAAGAGCGCTGGTTGCTCCACAACTTGCCAACATTTGGTGTTGTTGGTTTTTTCAACTTTAGTGACTCTGCTGGTGGGTGTGGGTGGTGTTGTGTTCTTTTTGTTTGTTTGTTTTTATTTTTGTTTTTAAAAAATGTTCATTTATTTTGAGAGAGTGCTTTCGCACGTGAACGAGGGAGGGACAGACAAAGCCGGGGGGGAGGGGGAGAGAGAGAGAGAGAGAGAGAGAATCCCAACCAGGCGACAGAGCCTGATGCGGAGCTCGATCTCTCAAACTGTAAGATCATGACCTGAGCCGAAACCAGCTGAGCCATACAGGCATCCCAATAGGTAGTATTATGAGGAGAAAAATTACTTGTGACACTTGTAAAAGGAAGTCTGTATTCAAGACTTTATTACCACGGTGATGTTTGTGGTAGGGGAGAGAGATTGGGCCCAACTCTGAATACAAGGGAAAGTGGGAATTTATAGTCAGGGAGCAAGCTGGAGGGATTGGTGGATGGAAACCTACTAAGAGGACTCGTCAGGAGAAAGAAATTCTAGCTAACCCAATTTAGCAGGATTCCTCCTCAAGGCAGGCCAGGGTAAGCAGACATCACTGGGGGACAGTGGAGGATGAGGAACCCAGTCAGATACTGAGGATGACCAGATAATAAGGATCGGGGATTCATAAGAGATGAATCACCGGGTTCTACTCCTTAAGTCAAGACTACACTCTATGTCTTGGCAATCAAAAAGAATGAAATCTTGCCATTTGCAGCTACGTGGTTGGAACTGGAGGGTATTATGCTAAGTGAACTTAGAGAAAGACAAATATCATATGACTTCACTCATATGAGGACTTTAAGAGACAAAACAGATGAACATAACGGAAGGGAAACAAAAATAATATAAAAACAGGGAGGGGGACAAAACAGAAGAGACTCGTAAATATGGAGAACAAACTGAGGGTTGCTGGAGGGGTTGTGGGAGGGGGTATGGGCTAAATGGGTAAGGAGCATTAAGGAATCTACTGACATCATTGCTTTACTATATACTAACTAATTTGGATGTAAATTATAAAAAATAAATAAATTATTAGATAAAAAAAAGACTACACTGTGTGTTAACTTCAGAATTAAAAAAAAAAAAAGGATGGGGGATGCTGGCTAAACCAATTTGTAGGATTCTTGCTAAAATGGGGTGAGGCAAAGATGGCCACAGAAGTACAAAAGTCAAGGCCAGGTTAGGATATGGATGCATTGTATATGTGTCTGCAAATGTATTTATCTTTTCAAAAATCTTTCTTATGCTTGGATAAAGTAGTCATGGTGAAATTTGGGTATTAAGTGTTTTGTTTTGTTTTGATCCTTAATCACGTCATCCAACATTTTATTATAAAAAATATTAAGTATACAGAACAGTTGATAGCATCTGTTTACCCTCTACCTAATTTCTGTCATATAGATGATTAAAGGATTTATTTTATTTTATTTTATTTTATTTTATTTTATTTTATTTTATTTTAAGTTATTTATTTATTTTTGAGAGAGAACAAGCAGGGGAGGGGCAGAGAGAGAGAAAGAGAGAGAGAATCCCAAGCAAGCTCCACACTGTCAGTGCAGAGCCCAACACAGGGCTGGATCTGAGCCAAAATCAAGAGTCAGACACTCAACCAACTGAGCCACCCAGGCACCCCCTCCTCAAGATTCTGTCTTTGTGTGTGTGTGTATGTGTGTGTGTGATTTGAATTAGTCAAAGTTATTTTTTTTTTCCAGGCTATTTAAAAATTTTGAAGAGCTAATCCCTTAAAACTAAATCTTCTGGTGACTAATCCTGGTGACGTTTCTTGTAACGTTTCATATAGCAATGTTTCTGAAACAGATCAGATGCTTTACGCCGTCATCCTCCTCCCAAAAGAGTCATATCACTTTCATTAACATGGTCATGAACTGTGTGCCCTGTGCCCAAGGGAGATGAACCTATGGGCCCTTTGCTATTTATGCAAAAGAAAATTATCTGTTGTTATGTGGCTGTTAATCAGCCTTTGTATTGTCCCCGTTGGTAACTGCCTTGCCTTTTGGGGTTCTCATGCTGAAAGGAGAGATTGACTAGAATAGAATAGTCTGTTCCTTTGGGGTAGAAAGGAAGTGTGGAAATCCAAGATAAAGTGAGAGTTCAGGGAAAGTGGGCACGCTTCAGCATCCCTATGCAGTATTGAAGCTGATTTTTTTTTTTTTTAATTCTGATTTGAGAACTATATATTCAGAGTTTTCATGACTGAGGTAACTTTGGTTTGTTTTTTTTTTAATAGTTAATGTCATTTTTCCTGTATTTAAAGTGAGGATTTTGATAAAATTTTTAAAAGGAACTTGGTTATAGATCTTGCCTGTATATATTAAACTGTTGTTAGGACTGCTTCCCTTAATTCTATCCCAAAGGCTAAATTTCTAAATCTCCTAATGTGTTGGAGGTCCCCAAGACTACCCCTAGTTGATTCACTACAGGGATTCAGAGAATTCAGTATATAGGTTGTACTCGTGGTTATGATTTATTACAGCAAAAGCCTACAAAGCGAAATCAGCAAGTGAAAGGCTCACAGGGTGAAGTCTGGAGGAAACCAGACACAAGCTTCCAAGAGTCCTCTGCCAGTGGAGTCACACAGGACGTGCTTCATTTCTCGGGCATCAAATTGTAACAACACATGCAAAGTGCTGTCTACCAGAGAAGCTTGTTAGATACTTGGGGCTCATGGTTTTTAGTGGGGGTTCGTCACATACATACCTTCTGCTCAGCACGTCTCCACATTCCAGACTCCCAGAAAGAAAGTAGCTGTTGAGCATAAACAAGATTGTGTATGCAGTTTCAGGACAGTGAGCCACTCATCAGTTCTGGGAATGGTGGGGAGTGTCTCCAAATTCAGGTTTCCAGACAGCATCCAAGGGTCAACCTTTCAAGCTGGACTTTCTAAGGATAGCAGCCTCAGGCCTGCTATGGTAATGCCTTTGTATACAAATAGCTTATCTGCTTTCCTTCTGCTACACAAATCAGAGCAAAGAATGCTTACGTCTTCTCGGTAACAAATTTACTCAGATTTTATATAACACTTGGCAGGCTATGTGGGGAGAAGGGAAGGCAAAAAAGGATGTTGCATGTTGTGGAGATTACTTTGATTTTTCTCTACACCAGATGAGTTCTTTATTAAGCAGGCTCCACGCCCAGCATGGAGCTGATGCGGGTCTTGATCCCATAATCGTGATATCATGACCTAAGCCGAAATCAAGAGTCGGATGGATGCACGACCGACTGAGCCACCCAGGCGCCCCCTCAGATGAGTTCTTTTTAATTTCTATATTAATCCATTACTGTTTGTCAAAACATTTGCAGGCTAATTGCTAAGCATTATTTTTAAAGTTGTACTCTAGGGGTGCCTGGGTGGCTCAGTTGGCTAAGTGTCCGACTTCAGCTCAGGTCATGATCTCGCGGTTCGTGGGTTTGAGCCCTGCATTGGGCTCTGTGCTGACAGCTCACAGCCTGGAGCCTGCTTCAGATTCCGTGTCTCCCTCTCTCTCTGCCCTTCCCCTGCTTGTGCTGTCTCTCTCTGTCTCTGAAAAATAAATAAACGTTAAAGTTGTACTCTAGAAACCATACTGTGAGCTCTAGCGATCCTTTTCTAAGATATACCAGTTCCTAAAGACAACACATAGACTGGGAGTAAATTTTTGTAAATCATGTGTTTGATAAGGGATTGTGTTTAGAATATATAAGGAATTATTACAGCTCAGTAATAAAAGGACAACAATAATAAAAAAAAAAGAATGAAGTATCTGAATAGACATTTCTCTAAAGAAGATATACAAATGGCCAATAAGCCCCTAAAAAGATAGTCAACATCATTAGCCATCAGAGAATTGCAATCAATGAAACATTGCGTCACAGCCACTAGGATGGGTATAACCAAACCCACAGAGAATAACATGTGTTGGGGGGGCGCCTGGGTGGCTCAGTCGGTTAAGCGGCCGACTTTGGCTCAGGTCATGATCTCGCGGTCCGTGAGTTTGAGCCCCGCGTCGGGCTCTGTGCTGACAGCTCAGAGCCTGGAGCCTGTTTCAGATTCTGTGTCTCCCTCTCTCTGACCCTCCCCCGTTCATGTTCTGTCTCTCTCTGGCTCAAAAATAAATAAACGTTAAAAAAAAAAAAAAAGAATAACATGTGTTGGTAAGGGTGTGAAGAAAGTAGAACACTCATACATTGCCTGTGGAAATGTAAAATGGTATTCCTGCTTTGGAAAACAGTCTAGGGGCACCTTGGTGGCTCAGTCGGTTAAGCATCCAACTCTTGGGCTCAGGTCATGATCTCACAGTTTGGTTCAAGCTCCTCATCAGGCTCTGCGCTGACAAGTGAGAAGCCTGCTTGGGATTCTCTCTCCCTCTCTCTGCCCCTCCCCTCTGGCACTCTCTCTCTCTCTCTCTCTCTCTCAAAATAAATAAATAAACTTTAAAAAAACAGACAGCCTAACAGTTCCTCAAAGAGTTAAACCTAGAGTTACCATATGATCCAGTCATTCCATGCCTTAGGTCTCTGCCTGTATCTAAGTAGAAATGAAAACATATGTCCATCCAAAAACCCGTATAAGAATGTTCATAGTGACTTTATTTGTAATAGTCCCAAAGTGGGAACACAACTCAAATGCCCATCAACTGATGAATGATAAACTAAATGTGATATATCCATAAAATGGAATTTTACTTGGCAATAAAAAGAAGTGAAGTAATGGTCCATGCCACAACATGGATGAAGCTTGGAAACATGCTAAGTGAAAGAAGACAGTCACAAAGGACTGTATATCATGTGATTACATTTATATGAAATATCCAGAATAGACAAATCCATAAAGATAGAAAGTAGATGGGTGGTTGACAGGGGCTGGGGAGGGTGGAGGGTTGGGGGTGACTGTTGATGGGTGCAGCATTTCTTTCTTGGGTAGTGAAAATGTTCTAGAATTGATTGTGGTGATGGATGCACAACTCTGTGAGTGGACCAAAAGCCATTGAATCATGCACTTTAAGTAGATGAATCAAATGATGTGTGAATTATATCTCAATGAAGCCATTAGAAAAATATGCCAGTTCTTGGGTGCTGGGTGGCTTAGTCGGTTAAGCATCTGCCTTTGGCTCAGGTCACGATCTCACAGTTTGTGGGTTTGAGCCCTGCGTTGGGCTCTGTGCAGACAGCTCAGAGCCTGGATCCTGCTTCAGATTCTGTGTCTCCCTCTCTCTGCCTCTCCCCCACTCACACTCTGTGTCTTTCTCTCAAAAAAAAAAAATAAACATTAAAACAAATTTTTTTTCAAAAAGAAAAATATGCCAGTTTTTTTTAAGATTTTTTTTTTTTTTTTTTTTTTAGCATTTATTCATTTTTGAAAGGCAGAGAGACAGAGCATGAATGGGGCAGGGGCAGAAAGAGAGGGAGACACAGAATCTGAAGAAGGCTCCAGGCTCCAAGCTGTCAGCACAGAGCCCAATGTGGGACTCGAACTCACAGACTGTGAGATCATGATCTGAGCTGAAGTTGGCCATTTAACCGACTGAGCCACCCAGGCGCCCCAAAAAATATGCCATTTCTTTTTTTTTTTTTAACGTTTATTTATTTTTGAGACAGAGAGAGACGGATCATGAATGGGGGAGGGTCAGAGAGAGTGGGAGACACAGAAACTAAAACAGGCTCCAGGTTCTGAGCTGTCAGCACAGAGCCCAACGCGGGGCTCGAACTCATGGACCGCGAGATCATGACCTGAGCTGAAGTCGGACGCTAAACTGACTGAGCCACCCAGGCACCCCAAAAATATGCCATTTCTTAAGAGAAGATAAAGGGAATTGTTATTTGTCCATTTTTATGAACAGCTGACCTATAACACTCAGGTATTTATTAGAATTCATAACTTAGATTTTCAGGCATGAGTTCGTTACTAACTGCATTGGAATATCACTTGTTCATTCTGCAGAAGAGTGATTAGGAAATCCGAAGAGAAATGACACTGTGTTGGGAATATTTTAAGCACTTTCTGCTTTATGTCTGTCAGGTGTTCAAGTTTAGCGATAAACCTCCATTTTCCTCATCTAGTACTTGGCTGCTGTGTTGTACTAGGGGGAGCTGAGGTGGGTCTCTTGGCTGAATGCTTTTCTTCCTAGGGGTCTCAACGTCAGAATGCTAAGGAAGTGATCCATTTGCCCTGCAATATTACTAAGTCGTGTGGATTTGTACTGGGGTAAAGGAAGTGAGTTTTCCTCCCACTTGGTTTTGTTTCATTCAGAACTCATCAATTCACTTAGCTCTAACAGTATATTGTAGGCAAATCTTTATGATCTTACTGACGTATGTTTTTTGTATATTTTTCTGTCCCTTTCAGCTTATAGTCAAATACCAAAGTATATCCTAAAACCAAGTATAAATGATTTGAGACTGGCTGCCATTTTAGATGATTCACATCAGCGCTCCCCTCCTCATCACAAATAATTCTTGCACACACGTCAAGGGACTAGATGCTCTAACTCGGTGGATGATTCGGAAATAAAGAATATATTTTGAAATTCCCAGAGAGGACATTATTATGTATCTTGAAATCTCAATGAGGACATGCCTCACTACAAAGAACAGGGATGCCAGTGAAGGAGAAACCCTATATCCTGTTAACCAATCCACTCCTGCATTGCTGGACCCTTTCCTTACAGAAGCTGAACTGTGTGACCGTGTTGTGATAGGTCTTCAGGGGAAACAGGGGATCCGCTTTTTTTTGTGACCTGATTTTCCGAGATCCTTCATGTTATGGGACTGTGGAGTCCTTTCTGTGACTTAGGACCAATGACCAGATGTGCTGTTTCTTTGGTGTTTCAGTGATCGATGATGTTCTTGTAAATCCCTTAGGGAATTTTAATACTGTTCAATCTGTATTTAAATGGTTCGATCTGCCAATAAGGAGTATGACCCTTGGTAGGAATTAATTTTGTATTTGTGAATGGCCAGTTAAGTGAACACCTAAAGAACTTCATAGAGCAGGTGAGCATAAATCTCTCAAGCAAAATGCCTTGTCTGCTTCCTAAGTAACTGATGCCAGTGTGCCAAACTCCAGAACTGCCATTAGTTTGGATATTTGGATGGTTTACTTCAGAAGTCGATTGTAATGCCAGCCTGGTATAGATCATTCTCTGTTTCTTCTGTCCTGAGCCTGTCACCCTGCCGAGTCCCTGTTTCTAGTCTTACAGTATCGTGAAGTACAAAACCACACCAGGCAACTGCAACCAATGGGCATTTGTGGCAACAGGAAGAAAAAGTTGATAGAGGCTCATTGGTATTTGTTTTCTCTCTCTCCCATCTCCTGCGTTCTTACCAGGCAAAAGTAGAAGAAAAGATCCAAGACGTCTTCAGTTCTTACAAGTTCAACCACCTTGTACCAAGGTAAGCATTTAGGAGTTTGAGGGGATCTGGGAGAACACCCCCTCCTCTGTGAGCCTTTCTTCTTTCCTCCATGATGAGCCTGTTCAACCTGGGGGATAAGTCTGCCATGAGACGGGTTTCTTGACCTTGTAGTGCCCTGGGTAAGCATGTGACCCCAAGCCCTTCCTCTGTTAGTGGTTTAGAGGAGATGCTCTCCTCAAGCTGAGCCAGCCTGTGTTATGTGGGGGTACCCCTCAAGGCCTGAACTCTGAGCTCTGAAGACGGGGAGAGGAAATTCATGTTTCTGCTGCTCAGTTGTGACCTGCTACTCTGGTGGTTTTCTTTCTCAGATTATGCTTTGAAACAGATGTAGAGCCCAAGGGGGCAGCAAAGGATGGATTCTCTTGATGTATGCTGTGATCTGATGGGAGGATGGGCCGAGCTGCGCCTTCTCCCAGCCTGGCCCCTGTTGCTAAGCGTGCAGCTGCTCCCAGGGATTCAGTTTCTGGGGAGAAAATAAACAGCGCCTTTTTGCTTTCCTTGGCACTTAGCAAGTTAAAGATTTCTAAGCAATTTGATGTCAGAGATTCCAAAAAGGGGATTATAAGCAGAAACTTATTAGTTAAGTTGAACCTTTATTTTCTCTTGTTTCTAGCTTATACCGTATCACACTAGAGCTTCCTGAGGTTCTTGCCTCCCTTTATTAGCATGCCTCTTCCTGTCACGGGTTGTTCCTCTAGAACCGGACTGTATCACATTTCCAGCCATCAGGATGGATCAGTAGTCTGAAGCTGTGTGTGGCCATCATTTTACCTCAGTGACACAGCATGCTGTCTGGACCACCTCTGGGCCAAGGCGAGCGGGGCTGCTGGCTGATTGGCTGTAGGGAGCGGAGGGCAGGTGACCCTGCCCAAGCCCCTGCGCCTGGGTGCCTTCACTGACTGAAGCGTGACACATGGTTCTAGCCTGAGTGAACCTTGTGGCTTTTATTCCCCACCATTGTAGTTTGCCACTATTTCCTTGAAAAAGAGATTTTCTTCTGCAAGTTCTGATGAGCCAAGGCAGAAAATCATTGGAAAAGGCAAACTGGAAAAAAGGGAAAGGCAGGTAGGAAGGTTATCTTTGTTTTTCTTCCCTGGGAAAAGAAAGAGGGAAATTACCAACTAATGAAAGGAGCGTTTTCCCTAACTGCTAAACTAAATCTCTGTGTTAACCTAAAGGTCAGGCCTCAATAAATGAATGCCACAGCTGGAGATTAGGAAATGAAGCTCATTTGTTTAGACAGCTCGGGGGCTAAAACTAATATAACATAGTATGTCACCTCTACTTAAATAATAAAATTTTTAAATTTTTTCTTAAACCTTTATTTTTATTTTTGAGAGAGAGAGACAGAGTGCAAGCAGGGGAGGGACAGAGAGAGGGAGACAGAATCCGAAGCAGGCTCCAGGCCCTGAGCTGTCAGCACGGAGCCTGATACGGGGCTCGAACTCAGGAGCCATGGCATCCTGACCTGAGCTGACATCAGACGCTTAACCGACTGAGCCACCCAGGTGCTCTCCCCGCCCCCCCCACCCCCACTTTTTAAAAAAATTTTTTAATCCAAAGATTTTTTTAAAGTAGGTTTTAAAAAACATTTATTTTCTTCCAGATTTTTATTTAAATATGGTTTCTATCTTAGAATAATCTCTTAAGATACATTAAATGGAAAAATAAAAATACAGAAAAATATATGAAGTAATCTACCATTTGTGCTAAAGATACAGCAGAGTATTTTTACAGAAAAGTAAATAAACAGCTGAAGGGGGCAGGTAGGCACCAACTCTGCCCAGTCCAGGGGAGGCTTCCCCAGAGGCGGAGGGACTTGGTGGTGGTGAGGGGCGTGATTGCTTTCAGTGGGTCTTTGTGTTTAGCAGTTGCTTCCCCGGTGACTCACCTGATTGGGCTGAGTCTCTGTCTACTGTCTAAGGCTCTGTGCACACATACATGTCCCCAGGGTCCCCAAAGGGACCTTTGATCATTTGACATCCCTTTCCACCCACCATCAGAATAGAGCCCTGGGACTTTTCTTTTATTCTGAGGGGGAATGGGAGGTTACATAGTCTGGAAGGAAGAAGTTGTGTTTTGGAAGTGGTTGTGGAGGACAATAAAAACCATTAAATCCCCTGAATTCAGAGGTCTTAGGTCAGGTGTGGGTGGAAAACAAAAATGTTCCTCTTGGGTTTGGATCCTCTTAGAAAGAGAATATATCAGGGCTCTGGGTTTATTTCAGGAATCTGACATTTCCCATTTTGTCATTGTTGCCTCTAAAAATGAGTGTTTTAAAGGATGCCAGTAAACATTTCATTATGTCACAGCACGCTAATTAATGTTAGAGATGTTACATATTTTGCTGAATGGCTGAGTGAATGGTGGATATAAATCAACATATCAATAGAAGGCTAAAGCCAGATATCACATCCTAGAACAAACTTCTAGGATGAAAGAATAAACCTGAAAATTTAGCAAATTTTTAAAATATTCTCACAATTTCAATATTCAGCGTTTTAGATGTCAAATGTAAAAAGCGTGACACAATGCAGGAACAAAGCTGCTTTTTTAGCTGAGCTGAATATTCTGTTATTAGCAATAAATCTAAACGGCATGGCTTGTTTGTCTTTGAGGCTATGATACCGATCCGTGTGATAGAATCGCACACACACTCAGGACCACTGACCACGCACAGGTCCAGGGATGCTAGGAATGATGCTGAGGGAGACATTTGCCTATTGAACCTTCCAGTGCCACAGCCAGATATCTACCAGATTTGGCTGAAGTTCAAGGCTGAAGCTGAATGTTGATCCATCCTACAATTATTCCCTATTCTATAAATGATTTCCCTCCTTCTCTAAAACTGTGAAACCTGCATCCTGTCCTGGAGTGAGATGCTTTCAACACTTTTGTTTGCCAGTAGCCTGCTTTCCCGTGAAAGTTAATTTTTCATTCCCCGTGGTTATTCTCACTATTCCACACACTTGTGAATTTACTCTTTTCCACTTACTACATTAGCTTTAGTGAGAAATCTGAGATGCATCAACTAAGCACACACACACACACACACACACACACACTCTCTCTCTCTCTCTCTCTCTCTCTCTCTCTCTCTCTCTCTCTCTCACACACACACACACACACACACATATTCACATGTAATTTTCCTCTTGGGAAACAGGGTGGTCAAGGCTGACCCAGGTCCTGCCCCTACTGGGCTCTCAGCCTCATGGGGCAGGTAGCCATTAAACAAACAAATGCAAATACAGAATTACCAATGGGGTGAGTGTCAAAGAAGGGAATTGGAGGCTCTGAGAGAAGAACAGAGAGGATGTATTTTAGGTTGGGAAGTTAGGGAATGTGTCTGAGTCTATTCCATCTGCTACAACAATTTACCATAGACTGAGTGGTTTAAACAACAAACATTTATTTTTAGGGCTGGGAAGCCCAAGATCAAAGCAGCAGCAGATTTGATGTCTGATGAGGGCCCACTCCCTGGTTATAGATGACCATCTTTTTACTGTGTCCTCACGTGAGGAAGGGGTGAGGGAGCTCTCTGGACCCTCTTTTATAGGGTCACTAATCCCTTCATGAGGCTCCACTCCTATGACCTAATCACCTCCCAGAGATGCCACTTCCTAATACCATCACACTGGGGATTAGGATCTCCACCTGAATTTTGAAGGGTCACGAACATTCAGTCTATAGTGGAAGGCCTCTCAAAGAAAGTGGCTCTCAGGATGAGACCCAGAGGGAGAGTAGGAGTTGGTCAGTTTGGGAGGTGGTCGGAGTGTTCCAGGCAGAGGGAACAGCATTAGCTGGAGTCCTGAGACTGCAAAGAAAAGGGCACAAAGAAGGCAGTGTGACTGGAGCTTGGTGAGGGCATGAGTTGAGGTTGGAGAGAAGTAGGTAGAGGCACATCATGAAGGGTCTTGTAACCCAATGGGATTCAAGCCATAGTAAGAAATTATGTTGTATTTACAATATACAATTACATATATTTCTAAGTTCCTTTTTGGACAGCGGAACTGGACTCCCAATATCTTTAACATGTTTACTTACTTGATCATTTCTCTTGTGTGTCCCCATCTCCTGTCCCCCTCTGCACAGCCACACAGATGGCCCTCTCATCCACTTGGATTCCCTGCCCCGCCGCCCCACTCCTGCACAGAGCCTGTGTTGTTCTGCTTCACCTAATTGCACGGGTTTAGGGCTGACTTATTGAGGAAGGAAAGGGAAGGAGCCCTAGCTTTTCAGTTTTAACTTGTTACACAGAAAAGATTTTTGGAAGAGGTGAATTGAGAATAAAGGAATGGCAAGGGTATTAGTTTGTTAGGGCTGCTATAATGAAATGCCGCAGACTGGGTGGCTTAAACAACAGAAATTTATTTTCTCACCGTCTTAGAGGCTGGAGGTCCAAGATCAAGGTGCCAGCAGGGGTGGTTTCTCCTGAGGTCTGTCTCCTTGGCTTGTAGGTGGCCGCCTCCTCATTTCGTCCTCACGTGGCCTTTCCTGTGTATGCTCCTCCCTCGTGTCTCTTCCTCTTCTTATAAGGTCACCAGACCTCATTTAACCTTAAATACTTCTTGTTTTTTTTTCAAGTTTGTTTATTTATTTTGAGAGAGACAGAGACAGCACAAGTGGGGGAGGGGCAGAGAGAGAGGGAGAGAGAGAGAATCCCAAGCAGGCTCCACGCTGTCAGTGCAGAGCCTGGTACGGGGCTTGAACCCACGAAGCCATGAGATCATGACCTGAACTGAAACCAGGAGTCAGATGCTTAACTGACTGAGCCACCCAGATGCCCCCTTAAATACCTCTTTAAAGACTGTGTCTCCAAATACAATCATACTAGGGGTTAGGGATTCAACATATGAATTTTGGGGGACACAGTTGAGTGCAAAACAGTAAGGCTCTTATACAATTTGTGGCTGGCCAAAAGAAGTTGGATATATGACCCTTTAATTTAAAACAATCATAAGCCTCAGAGAAGTTGAAATTCAGTCAATTAGCATTGTGGCCCTTGAAGTTCTATATAAACCAAGAAACCTTTTTTTTTTTTCCTTCAAATGTTTATTTTTGAGAGAGAGAGAGAGAGAGAAAGAGAGAGAGGGCGAGTGAGCGCACAGGCAGGGGAGGGGCAGAGAGAGAGAGAGAGAGGGAGAGACGGAATCTAGTGCAGGCTCCAGGCTCTGAGCTGTCAGCACAGAGCCCAATGTGGGGCCTGAACCCACGAACCATGAGATCATGACTTGAGCTGAAGTCGGATGCTTAACTGACTGAGCCACCCAGGCACCCCAACAAAGAAACCTTTTGCAAGATTTTAGAGTAATCTATACATATCGGCATTAGCATGTATGTGGGTGCATGCCTGTGTGTGTGTATTTATGATTAAGTGGACAAAAATGAAAGAGAGTAGTTTCCCTGGTGGAAATGCTTTCCGCATAGAATTCCTCTTTTCCTGCATGTGGCTGGTCTTCAGATAAAACAAGCCAGAGGAACTTATCAGTTCCCTCCTGGTAGGGCTGCTAGGGCCTGGCTGTGAGTGAGGGTCAGCTAGGAGGGCGCTGTGGGGGAACCTGCCCACAGGGGCCAACCCAGTGCTGCATAAAAGGTGAGTGAGACTCCCTTCAATTAGGTGTTTCTGGGCATGTGAGGTTCCAAGTGTCCAGAGGCAGGATCCTGAAGAGTCAGTCAGACTCAGCAGGGAAGCATTTGCCCTTGAGGTCTTTCGTTTTGTAGTGACTGAAAGGCCCCTTGCTTGTCAAGTGAGGAGTGCTGAGAAGACAAGGAAAAGAGTTTCTTCTCCAGGCTTCCTGTTTTCCCAGGAAGAGGAGGGATTTACTTAGGTGCGCGCTTAGGTGCCTAGTTGGGCTCTCTCAGAATCCTCAGTCCCACCATGAAGGTCAGCTTTGGCCGGCGGGTCTCCTCAGCACGGTGGGTGTGAGCATGAGCGAGAGCTGACCGCTGAGCCAGTCTAGCCTCCCCTCTCCTTGCTGTCTCTGAGTGAACCTGAACTCCCCTGGAGGTTTATCATTCTTTTAAGTTGAAGGGACATATATCCAGGGAGAACAGTCTCATTAGGTCCATCGGAAACTGTCCTTACGGTGCCTTTATTCTTTCTTCTGTTCATTTGACAAACAGATGTTGAGAGCCTGCGCTGTGCTGGGCACAGGTGCTGAAGCCAGGTGTGAGCTCTCCTCGGAGTTACATGGATCGGAGTGGGGAGGCCTACTGACCGGGGAATCGCAGTACACACATCCCTTTCTCACCTGGCCCCTTTCCCCCGCATTGTGCTCAGGGTCACAGACCCTTCTTTACAGGAGACCTTTAATGCTCTCTGGCCTCCCATTTCCGAATGAGGTGGCTGGTGATCTCTTCGGCTTTCCCTTCTCCCCTCGCTCTGTGGCTTAGCATCTCAAGGTATTTGGCGTATTCAAATTCCCGTGACTGTTTCTTCAACAGAAGAGGGCTGACCTGTAGAAAACCCCACTGTGAGTCAGTCCTTTCCGAGTTAGAAATTGGGCGATCTGCCTCCACTTTCTGTATTTGCCCCCACCTGGCTTGGGGTTCTCCTCGCCTGCACTCCATCCTGCTCCCCCCCCCCCCCGCCCCCAGCCTCTCTGCCTGGGCCAGCATGACTGTGAGCTGTTTCACCAGTTCCCTGGTCTCGTTCCGTTCCTTCTCGTCCCACCCTCCTGGTCCTTCCCATGGCATCCGTCTCCCTGCTTCTGCTGAAGGGTCCCGTTGAGATTTCCAAGGAGCAAAGTGCTGTGACGGCGCCTGCCGTGTGGCTTCACCAGAAGTGGTCCCACCCGCTCCAGTGAGGCCTTCACTACCTCCGCGCGCTCCTCTTATCCTCACCTCTTGTACGGTTCCTAACACGTTCCCCCAGTGGCCAAGCCACAACTCTCCCCTGCTCCTGCCCCTGACTCCTGAGAACTCCAGGTTGTCCCGCATGAGTTTCCTCCCCCCTCCCCCACTTCCAAGTCCTGTGTTTGTCTAATGTCACACTCTCATGATGTCTGTCTCTGAGAATGGAGCGTCCTTCCTTATTGCCAGACTCTCCTAGACTGCGCACCTAAGCAAATCCCTCCTCTTCCTGGGAAAACAAACAGGAAGCCTGGAGAAGGAACCCAGAACTCTCCACCCCAACCCTCCTCCCTCTTCGTTGGGGGTCTTTGCTGGTGGATTTTCTCTGGGCTTTTGCATCTTCAGCATCTTGGCTCTCAAGCATTTTTTACCTCTTCTGTGGCTGAACCACTTGCCTTCCCCCCAGTGCCCCATCAGGCTGCCACTCTGTTGTCTTTCTCCCCCCACCCCCACCCCCACACACACCACAGACACACTTAGATTGTGGGTTTGGTTTCCTGTCACTAGTCTTACCCTAGCCCATTCAGCCTGCTGCCACTCCTGCCATCTAGAAAATGCAGATCTGACCATGTCTTTCCCATGCCTAAAATACTTCAGCCACTGCCTTAGAATTTTTTTACTTGGGGGGCACCCGGGTGGCTCAGGTCATGATCTCGAGGTTCGTGAGTTTGAGGCCCACGTCGGGTACCATGCTGACAGAAGCCTGCTTGGGCTTCTCTCTCTCTCTACCCCTTCCCCACTTGCACTTTCTCTTTCTCTCTCTCTCAAAATAACTAAACTTAAAAAAAAAAAAAGAATTTTTTTTTACTTGCCTTTTATTTTTTTGTAACAGCTTTGAGATACAATTCAGATATCGGATATCATATAATTCACCCATTTAAAGTGTACAATTCAGTGGTTTTTAGTCTATTGACAGGGTTGTGTAGCCATCACCACGGTTAATTTAGAACATTTTCATCACCGCGCAGAGAAATTCTGTCCCCCTTAGCTATCCCCCTCCCATCCCTCTGTTCCCAGCCAGCCCCTGGCAACCACTTCAGCTGTGGATTTGCCTCTTCTGGACATTTCGTATAAACAGAATGATACACTATGTGGTCTTTCTGTGACAGCTTCTTTTACTTAGCATGGACTTTTCAAGGGCCATCTGATGCTTGAAGCACAGTGACTCCCATTTGCTCTTCGGTTTAAAGTCAAACTCCCCACGCATTTATAAGTCCTGCGTGGTCTGACGCCTCCGTACCTCTCCCGTCTGATTGCTCATGGCTCACTACCTTGTACATCTGCTCCCGCTGAACTGACCCTACACAAACGTGCCACATTGTTCCTTTCCTGAAGCGCCTGCCCCATCCCCTTCTTTTTGGCTGGCTAACTCATGTCCCGGGTCTCCTTCGTTTCTTGACGTAGTGCTGTGTCCTTTGGGAAGTTAGTTCTGATCCTCTGTGCCTTCCTGTGTGCTGCCAGAGCCCGTCAGGCTTTCTGTTTGTCGGATGGGGCCCCGGCTGCCAGTGGCTCATCGGTGTCCACCTCTGGACACAGGGCTGTAGCTCTGGGGAGCAGGGTCAGTGTCCACTGATCCGTGCAGGATGCTCGGCCCGCACAGAGTGGGCACTCCCTGAGTCCTGACCCTTGGAGCTCCTTGAAAGAGAAAGTGAGTCTGTCCTTCTCTTCTTCTTTGTGATCTGGAATCTGCTCTCTCTGCTCCCTGAACTCTCCTAAGGTCACCAGCCACTTTATCGTTTGTTCTCTTTTTCCTCAGTCTTGCCGCATCATCTGCGACTGTTAAATACCTCCATGGAGGTCTCTCCTCCTGTTTCACCTGGGACACAACATTGCCTTTGTCCTCCTCCCACATATGCAGCGTTCTTTAATTCTCTCCTCTGGCTCCTCAGCCTCTGAGCCCTTAAAGATGGGTTCTCCCCCAGTTCAGCATACAGATTTTTCTCTCTGCTTTGTCCTCTACTCCTGCAGCCTCACCTGTCACCTGCATGCAGGTAAATGACTCCTAGTCTGTCTGTGTCACTTGGAGCCTTCTCCTGAGTCTCACATGTGTTTCCAACAGTGCGACTGACGTCCTCACCCACATAGACTTCCCGTGCCATACAGCCCCCCTGCCCGTGGGTCACCATGGTGTTAAGCCCCAAGTGCTCTAAGGACTTCTACTCTGGTAGATTCTTGGCACCCGCCTTACCCAGTGTTCCCACCTCATCTCTCTCCATGCTTAGTGCTTTCACTCAGTCTCCTTTGTAAACACATGTTGAACGCCTACTGCTGCCAGATAATTTTTCTAAAAGCTTAGTTTTTTTCATTTTTTTTCTCAGCTCAAAGCCTTCAGGACTTCACCTTATACATGGCTAGAATGAAAAAGACAAGAAATAACAAGCATTGGTGAGGATGTAGGGGGAAAAGAACCCTACTGCACTGTTGGTGGGAATGCAAACTGATGCAGCCACTGTGGGAGACAGTATGGAGGTTGCTCAACATTTAAAATAAGAAATACCATATGATCCAGTAATTCCGCTACTGGGTATTTACCCAAAGAAAGCAAAAAAACTAATTTGAAAAGATATATGCATCCCTGTGCTTATTGCAGCATTATTTATAATAGCCAAGATACGGGGGCACCTGGGTGTCTCGGTTAAGCATCCGACTTCGGCTCAGGTCATGATCTCGTGGTTCGTGGATTTGAGCCCCATGTCAGGCTCTGTGCTCACAGCCCAGAGTCTGGAGCCTGCTTCAGATTCTGTGTCTCCCTTTCTCTCTGTCCCTCCCCCACTTTTGTGCCCCCCCCAAATAAATAAACATTAAAAAAATTTATAATAGCCAAGATATGGAAGCAACCCTGAGTGTCCATCAATAGATGAATAGATAAAGATGTGGTATATATACATAATGGAATATTACTCAGCCATAAAAAAAAGAATGGGATCTTGCCATTTGCAACAACATGGATGGACCTAGAAGGTATTATGCTAAGTGAAATAAGTCAGACAGAGATATTGGTGATAGATGGTAGCTTCACTTGTGGTGAGCACAGCATAATGCATAAACTTGTTGAATCACTAGGTAATACACTTGAAACTGATGTTAACATTGTGTGCCAACTATGCTTCGATAAAAAAATAAACACAGTTGAAGTGGAAAAAAAAAAAAAAAGAAGAAGAAGAAAACCTCCAGGGTCTACCTCTGCCTACTAAAATTGAGTAGAAATTCCTTAGCTGGCATCCCAGACCCCTATAAAAGGGCTTGCATTGCCTTTTTGGCCATTTGTCCTTTATTCCTAATATTCAGGCCAGATTCCCCCACACCTCTTGCGCACTTTATACCTGCGCTCCACCATACAGTGGCCGTTTGCCTCCCGCAGCTATTTAAACTTAAATTAACTAAAATGCAACAAAATTTGAAATTCATCTCCTCAGTCGCACTGGCACACTTCATGCGCCCAGTAGCCGCTTGTGGCTGGTAGCTGCCTGTTGGACAGCACAGATACCGTTCCCATCATTGCTGACAAAGTTCTTTTGGACAGCACTCGTCTGAACCTGCTCGTTTCTTTTCCTTCTGGCTACCATCTCCTCACCCTCTCTACCAGTAAACATTTTTTTCCCTCTACCGTGGCCACCCGCCTTATACTCCTCTTCTTCCACACGACCTTTCCTGATCGTTCCTTTCTTAATGAGACGCCCCCAGCCCCTGGCTTTAGAGCCTTGGTAGTATTTTATCTGTTTCCTTCATGAAATCTACCCATTTGTTTTTTATATCGTAGCCACTTGTGTCTTTAAGTCATTTCCAGTACTGAACTGAGAGACTTTCTGAGGTGAAGACTACATTAATGGCTTTACTCTGAGCATGGTACGGTGGGAGTTCAATAAACAATTTTTGTTTTATTTTATTTTATTTATTTATTTTTTTAAGTTTATTTGAGAGGGGCATCTGGATGTCTCGGTTGAGCGTCCAACTTCAGCTCAGGTCATGATCTCACAGTTCGTGAGTTCAAGCCCCGCATCGGGCTCTGTGCTGACAGCTCAGAGCCTGGAGCCTGCTTCAGATTCTGTGTCTCCTTCTCTCTCTGCCTGCCCCCCACTCAGGCTCTGTCTGTCTGTCTGTCTCTCTCTCTCAAAAAACAAAACCAAAACAAAAAAAAACTCATTAAAGTTTATTTGAGAGAGAGCGTGCATGTATGTGAATGGGGGAGGGGCAGAGAGTGAGGGAGAGAGAGAGGGAGAGAGAGAGCATCCCAAGTAGACTCCGCACTGTCAGTGCAGAGCCCGACTTGGGGTTTGAACCCACGAACCATGAGATCATGACCTGAGCCGAATCAAGAGTCAGAAGCCTAACTGACTGAGCCACCCAGGTGCCCCAAACAATTTTGGAATGGATCACCTAGAAAACAGAACAGTTCTTTTTTAATTTGTGTTATCAGTAAGCACAGGGGACGTCTTGCCGTTCTGTTCTTTTTTCATTCCTTCTGTAATCACACAGGCCTCTTCTGTGAGACCAAGCGAGAAGTGTGGCCCCCTGCAGCCCCTGTCCTTTGCCCTGCTCATGCAGGTGGCCACAGGAGGCACATTCCACCTTATAGGCCAGTGTTGCTGACGTCAGTGCCAAGGAGAGCAGCTGGCTGCAGAATACGATTATGATCCCCTGGCCAGGGCAGTGGGTCAGCACGCAGGAGGTGGAATTTCAGGGAGGGAATAACAGACGCACAGCTGAGGGGCAGGCAGGGTATGAACGACCCACCTTGGAGAAGTGACCCCAGAAGAAATGACTGAAATGTCAGAGGCTAACCAAGTCAAGAAAGTGGTGAGGCTCAGATTGGAATTGCTTACAGGGTGGGGAGCCACAAGATGTGTGTTCACAGTGAAACCCTGCAGGAGCTTTCTGGACGGTTTGTCATCGCCTGGCCTGTGTATTCACTGTGGCTTTTCACTTAGCCCAGAGTCACCTACCATGAAGGAGAGGAACTCACCCAGAACATTTGCCAGCACGTTTTCAGATGTGTTAGGGACATTCAGGTGCTGGCCGCCTCTCTCTGGTTTGGCTGCCCTTGGGAGCTGAAGGGGATGCTGGTTACGTACTTGTTGGTGGTAGGGGGGTGGGGGATTGTCCCAAAGCTGGGAGTGTATGTGTGTGCACACGTGTTCTGTAGCAGGGTGGAGGTTTTCAAGCTCCATGTCTTTCCAGGCTTATTTTGCAGAGGGAGAAGCACTTCCATTACCTGAAAAGAGGCCTTCGACAGCTGACCGACGCCTATGAGGTAAGTATACTGCCCAGGAGCTCTGTCAGATGGTCAGCCAGACGGTCCTCCTTTTTTCTGTTGGAATGTAAAACACCCATCAGCCTGGCCTCCTGCAGAGTCACTCTTTGTACCACGTGGCTGTGGCAGGAAGTAGGTTCATGGGGAGTGGGGAGCCTGGGCCACAGGGCTGGGACTCCCACTTCTGAAAGGGCAGAACCAGGTCTCTTCCAGTCTTCTCCTTCCCACCCCCCCGCCACCCCCAACCCAAAGACAGAGCACCCTAGATGGGGTGGCGCTTTCTTGAACCGTTAGATCACAGTGAGGGGTTCTCGTGCTTTCTGCTGGATGCCCCTTGCCAGCTAGCTGAAAGGCAGTTACCTGTCCATCGCTAATCCTTTGCCCTATAAGCCAATCTAATTCCTATGCTGGCCAAAGGATCAGCATATAAATCCCAGCGAGGGCTAACACAGTTTAGCAGTATAAAAATGCCCACGCTTAGAGTGCATTTTAAATCTCATTCCCCAGAGCTCTGGGGTTCTACCAAGGGGCCTCAGGGGAGGGCAGTGGTGGTGGAGGAGGTGGTGGGGGGAGGGTGTTGGGAAGGTGGCAGGCAGAGGACAAATGTCAACAGGAGGGCTCCAGTCCTTCTGCCTTACTTTACACACAGCAGCCTTGCTTTTCATTTGCTTTTTATTTTTGGGGGTCTACATTTGATTATTTGCAGCAGGGATTGTCCAACTGAAATGCCGGTAGACCCAAGCAGGTAGCATAAATAAGAGAAGTGGGCAGGTGGGAGGGAGACTGAGGCAAACCAAAGGCCCTGTGCTTTTCCTGTGTTGCTGCCAGGTGCTGCTATCCAGGAACGCAGACCCAGGCGTGCCAGATCTTTCTCTCTCTCTCTCTCTCTCTCTCTCTCTCTCTCTCTCTCTCTCTCTTGCTTTTTTCAAACGAAGCCAGATTTCTGTGTGAATCTCCCAATGCTTAAATGTTGCAACTAATTCTAATTAAAAAAACAACACGCTACAGGGAGCAAGCAGAACAGGTCCCGGGCTAGACCTGGCCTTGGCTCAACATTTTCAATCTTTGCTGGGAGTCTTCTGTAGTTAGGGTGCAGTCAGCCCTGATACAGTTAATACCATACCAGGGAACAGTTGAACAGAGGGCTGAAAGCTTACCATGCCTTATCTCATTTAATCCTCACAGCTGCTAGGTGAGGTAGGTGAGTATTTCTTACAGATAAGGAAACAGGCCTAGGAAGATTAAGTCACTGCTCAAAAACACGTAACTGTAAGCGGAAGAGCTGGGACTGCCACCCAGACAGGCCAGAACCACACCACTTGCTCCCCAGGTGGCGGCCTCACCACAGCCAGAATGGTCAGCACATTTTTGAGGAGGGCAGCTTGGGCCACTGGAAAGAGCACTGGTGTGGGAGTCCCAAAAACCTGACTTCCTGTCTCAGCTTTGACATTTGATGTCTTTTCTCTGGGAAAAGTTCATCTCTCTGGACCTTATTTATATACTTTTAATCTGGAAAACTGGAATAATAATACTACCTGCCTGCCTAGCCTTGAATGCTCAGTACAGGTTTGTGGGTTGAATCATGATCCAAAGCTGTTCACATATGACCTTGGGAAGCCTTTCCCAGCCCCCCAGGCAGAATTAGGCTCTTCGTGTGCTCCCTCAGGACTCTGCTTCTGCCCATTACAGCATATACCGTTATTCAGGTACATGTATACATGTGATATGTGCCATCTTGTTCCGTAAAGCGATAAGGTAACTTGTGCTTAAATGCATCTGTCCAGAGCCCTCTTCCTCTGCAGATAAACACACACATTCTATATCCGAAGAACCTCAACAGTAGGAACTGAATTTTATTCATTATTTTGCCCGCAGTATCTAATGCAATGCTTGGCCCACACAAGGACATGCTAAATATTTGTTGAATCAATGAGTGAGTTAATCCCAGGAAATCCCTTTCTGAGAGTATATATCGACTTGGGTCTGCACTGAGAAGACAGCATCACTTAACTTCCTAGCATGTGGGCACTCCTCTGCTCAGCCTTCCTTAGGTGCCTGTCAGGGAAGGACCCAGTGGGGGCAAGGTAAACTTCTTTGTCCCATTGTCCTTTCTGCACACGTGTTCATTTCAGCTGCTGGCTGGGGCCACAAAGCAAAGTGTCCTTCATTCGTTTATTGTTCATAGGGTGCCTTCCTCCCCCTTTCTAAGCTGCTGGGGTGAGACAGATGTTGCCTTGTCAGCAGCATCTTGGAATGATTCTGAACGAGGGGTGTGTTTTCTCCCCTGTGCCTTTCACAGTGTCTGGATGCCAGCCGCCCATGGCTCTGCTACTGGATTCTGCACAGCTTGGAGCTACTGGACGAACCCATCCCCCAGATGGTGGCCACAGAGTGAGTCTGGCTTCAGGGAACCTGGGCTGTTCTCTGAAATTCTGTTTTGAGTTGGGGGGTTCCTTGTGTTTTGTTTCCGTTTTATTGATTTTGAATGAAAAACACATCATGCTACAAAGAAATCCTTGCCCTCCTCTTGACCCCAGTAACTTCCTGAATCTCCTCCACTCTAGAAGCCTATTGTGAGCTCGTGGGTAGAACAAGACTTTGAACTCCCAAGAGAAGGATTCTGGTTTCTTCTGTGGCCTTTTCTTTTGGCTCTTGCTCTGGTCTTGGAGAAAATTCCTCATCATCAATTCTGAGAGACGTGATTTTGCTAGAAAGTACAGTATGCATTTGAATAGCTTCTGTGAGGAAGCATGTGCCAAGCCAATAAGCAAAAATGCCTTTGCCTTTCATAAACACCTCCATAGGCATCCCCCTTCACCAGTGCCTGGGGGATAGTGTAGCTCTTGATGTCCTAGATGGGTTACACCCTTGGTGCCCAAATGCCTTGACTCGAATATTCTCAAACTTCTGATTTATGAGTAGAGATCTAAGCAACTAAGATTCTTCCCAAACTGTTCTGGGAATGAGTGTGGCACCTCATCTTTAGAAGCTCATCACAATTTATACTTTAAAGAAGAAACTTTAGGGATACCTGGGGTGGGAAAGGGCAGCCAGGAATGGAATCTAATGCTCCCGGTCTCACTGAGAATAAGCACGTTCCCTTGGAGGCATCTTGAGTTCACCTGCTCCCCTGGTGCTCCTGAAGGAGAGGAGTCTGGGAGGAAAGGCCCGCGAGCCAGGTCCGTTTTTCCACAGCACCAGTGACAGCCGTGCAAGGGTGCGTGCAGGCTAGTCCAGGCCCCCCCTCTGGTCCCCCTGCCCCTG
Organism: Panthera pardus; assembly: GCF_024362965.1. Taxonomy (NCBI): domain Eukaryota; kingdom Metazoa; phylum Chordata; class Mammalia; order Carnivora; family Felidae; genus Panthera; species Panthera pardus. Next base: position 103,304,418 of record NW_026526810.1, read on the forward strand.
CCTGGGGTCACACTGTCAGGTCAGAAGAACAGAACCACACATTGTCTCATTCGTTCTGCCTTAACAATAACCTCTCATTCTTGCCTTCCTGGGCAGGGTGTCTTGTGATGACTATGGATAGGGAAGATAATGAAGAATTAGACCATTAACCCCTGTGATATGTACGGAGCTTTCTGAGAGAGAGGAAAAGTATGCATTGTCCTCATCATGCGGCTGCTGCAAGCCTGGGTGCTTCTGGCTCTGGAAGTAGAATTGGACACAGTTTCTGCAATAACAGGAATTTAATTGTCAAAATAAAGGCCCATGTGTTTTTGAAATACCAGTTGGGGGTTGTGGATTGTTTAGAAAATTTCTCCCCCACACATACACAATCAGGATGCACGCTAGGGGAAATGGGAGAGTCGTACACGAAAGAAGAAAAAAAGCGGTGGAAGATTCTGGAAGAGGGAAGTATAGGTGGGCCCCCGAGGAGGACGTAGTTGCTGAAGAGGAAGCACTCAGGTCAAACTGGGGTCAGCATCGATTTTGAGTTTCTTTCTAGGTTGTATACCTAGTGTTTGATAGGTGAGACTTTGCTGAGGAAATAAGTGTCAGAGCAGCTCTCGTGGCAACATCAGGTAGGAAGAGAGGGCCCCCTCGAAAGGGCTTTTCACAGTGAACAACTAGCGACAACCTAAACATCAACAGTAGGGATGTGTTAAAGTGTATATGAAGTTTAAGTAAAATATGGTACAATACATACAGTGAAATACTGTGCAGCCATTTAAAAACTTGACGTTAATTGTACTTATTATAGTGGTCATTTCACAGTATGTACAAATACTGAATTGCTTTGTTGTACACCTAAACTAACACAATGTTGTTTATCGATTTTACTTTAATAAAAACCAAATGCACATGAAGTATATATTTGTATATAAAAATGCATGTATTTACATAGAAAGATACCCATGGATTAAGTGAAAATAGATAGTTAAAAAGATTCAACTTCTGTAGATTAAAAATATAGCTGGTTAGGGGCGCCTGGGTGGCTCAGTCGGTTGAGCATCCAATTCTTGATTTCAGCTCAGGTCATGATCCTAGGGTCGTGGGATGGAGCTCCAGTCAGGCTCTGTGCTGAGCGAGGAGCCTGCTTAAGATTCTCTTTCTCTCTCTGTCTCTGTCTCTTTCCCTCTCTTTTCCCTCTCTTCCTCTGCCCCACTCCATTAATGCACTCTTTTTCTTAAAAAAAAAAAAAAAAAAATATATATATATATATACACACACATAAATATATAATAAAAATATAATATTACATATAATATATAAATATATAAAAACATATAATATATAAATATATATGATATATAAAATATGTAATATATATAATACATATATAATATATAATATATAACCAGCCATATATATGTATGCGTATATGTATATATGGCTGGTTATATGCATAGAGAAAACCAGAAAGGTGTATACACACTTGGTAATAGTTATTTCTAGATGGTGAAGTTAAAGGTGAATTTTCTTCTGTTTTTTTTCCTAAGCCTATTTCCATGTTCTAAAACTTTATTTATTGTTTCGTACTTAAAAGAATGTTTTAAAACTAAAAAGCTACTTTGTTCTAATTTCACGAACCAGTTGGTAGTGAATGACTTAAGAATTTCTGCTTTCACAGCTGCCTTAAAATCTTTACGTGTGGTTCTTCTGATTTAACAGACTTTTAAAGAATTACTTAGGCTTTCCAACAACAATGTATTTTGTTTCATGCCTAGCAGACAGTTCAGTCTAGGTCCAGATAATATCTGTTATCAACAGAGCCTAGTAGCTCTGACCTATAAGGAAATGAACTATTTTTAGTAAGATATGAGAAATCTTAATGATTTCTGTAAAAATATTGGGATTTTTAAAAGACTCTCTGATATCGGATGTATTTTGCACAGAGAAAGGAAATGCTTTGAAATTATGGTCAGCTTTCTGTCCCTTTCTTCTTCATATAACTATTAAGGTGCAGAGTTTAGCTCTGGAGTTTTATTATTTTCCTGCCCTTTTCTTTCCCCACTCTGCCACTTAGTGCAGGTGACACGCACATACACACACATTTCTCTCTCCTATTTCGTTCACCTTTGCGCTTCTGTTTAGGGAACAAGATGGCAAGCTGAGTTCCCTCTAGTGGACAAAATCACCTTCTCAGCTACTGTCACTGTTAAGAGAAGCCAGCAAGACCAGGTTTTTACTGCTGGTCTCAGATCTTTCAAAAACAACATATTCATAGGTAGGAACGTAGCTTGCCTCTCTAAGAGGTTGTATCCACAAATTGATATGTATGTTTACCTGAAATAAATTAATATTTTGGTACCAGACTAAGTACATTTGTTAACGATTTTAACGGAAGGAAGGAAGCGTCCTTTAATGAGAATCCCATGCTTCGTTATTGAAAAGTACCGTAACATAACACACAGAGTAAAGTGAAATCACAGGGAGACCGCTGCATTGTTGAAGTTAGGTTTCTAGCTTCTGTAAGATCTGAAAATTGTCTTTAACTTCATTGTTTTAAGACTTTTCTGCTTATAAAGTTTTTCCAAATGTTCATTAGTTTAAATTTTCGTGTGTCACTGTTTTGCTATTTCCCCTTCAAAAAGTTATTCATAGCTGATCCCCTGAATAGCTCTTCAAATATTTTTCCTTTTATTTATTTATTTTTTTTAATTTAATGGGTTTTTTTTTTTATGTTTTATTTTATTTTTGAGACAGAGAGAGACAGAGCATGAGTGGGGGAGGGTCAGAGAGAGAGGGAGACACAGAATCCGAAACAGGCTCCAGGCTTTGAGCTGTCAGCACAGAGCCCGACACGGGGCTCGAACTCACAGACGGTGAGATCATGACCTGGGCCGAAGTCGGAAGCGCAACCGACTGAGCCACCCAGGCGCCCCAAATATTTTTCCTTTTAACTTTTAAATGTAATTTGTTGCCTTACCTTTCTGTGAAGATACCTTACCTAGTCCTCTGCGTTCTGGGCATTTTTTGGCCAGGTGCTCCTGGTGTCGAGTAGGTAGAGGAGGGCAGGGGTGCTCCTAGATTTCCTCCACAGGTCAGTTCCCACAACGAACAACCACACAGTCCAAAATGTCAGACTGCCAAGGTGGAGAAACCCTGCTCTACAATAACCAACTTTAGACTTGACCTTCCCTCCAGAACAGCAGGTTCCAGAGGATGACTGTGCTTGATGGAGTCAGACAATGTGTCAGACTCCATGGGCGGCTCCCGCCTCCTGGAATCGGTGAGGAGCCTGTCATTTCCACCTGCTCACTGCTGTGCTCTGCTAGGGAAGGAGCTCTTCTCTCCCTCGTACTAAGCTGGAGTTGTTTTATGGTATGAAATTCAAAAGCCTTAGTACTAGAGGAAGCTGGATGTCCATGCATCCATCTTCTATTGGCATCTCCCCGCAAGCCGTCCTGCTCAAGGATGACCATTCCTTTCCCAAAGCTGTGATCTTTGTAACTTATTCTCGGCCTTCAGTCTGTCCATGGTAACCTACTGTGGTGCTGAAGGTTTTCTTAAATCTTATCTAAATTCTGCTGCTGCAAACTAGCTTCAGTGTTTGTTTCTCTACCAGAAAGTTTGCGTACCTACCCTTTGTATACCTGAGGTATTTTTTTAAACTTAAAAAAATTTGTTTTTAGTATTTATTTTTGAGAGAGTGACACACACAGTGTGAGTGGGGGAGGGGCAGACTCAGAATCCAAAGCGGGCTCTAGGCTCTGAGCTGTCAGCGGAGAGCCCGATGTGGGGCTTGAACCCACAAGACTTGAGATCATGACCTAAGCCGAAGTCAGATGCTCAACCAACTGAGCCACCCAGGCGCTCCTGTATACCTGAGGTATTTTGCTGGGTAGCTTCCTCATGGTGGTGGTTGCCTGTAATATTAAGCCTTTTAATATTTGGCCATTTTTACAGTTATTATTTTTTTAAGTTTATTTATTTATTTTGAGGGACAGCACATGCAAGCAAGTGGGGGAGAGGCAGAGAGAGGGAGAGAGAAGATGCCAGCAGGCTGGGCGCTGACAGTGCAGAGCCTGATGCAGGCTCGAACTCACGAACCGTGAGATCATGACCCGAGCCAAAATCAAGAGTCGGACGCTTAACCAACTGAACCACCCAGGCACCTGTGATTTTATAATTCTAACCTGAACCTCCTTTTAGTTGGAAAATGGAGGTCTGAGCCAAATACAGTTGTGACCAGCGCTGCGTTTATGATGCTCTTAAGTGTTGTCGTTTTTGTCCACAACTCATGGGTCCTAATCTCTGGTCCTCTTTCTCCTGTATTCCTAGTCCTTTCCCGTTGTATATTGATATGCTCTACTCCTCCCCACTCCTGCCATCCCTGAGTATGTTATTTATTACTTGTACTTGTTTCGTTTGTTGTATTCTTATGTGCTTCTGATTTGTCTTATATTATTCCGGACTTTAATTCTCACCTTGGCGGTGTTTCTCTGCTCCTTTTGTATTATTTTGCTTGTTCTCTGTACACGGTTTTGAGTACTTCATTCAAGTTGGTGACAGCAATGCCCATAATCTTCAGCCATCACCTGAAAGTCCGAGTAACTCCTTAGAAGTAAATCATTGATACTCTTGCTTTGAACTTGATCTTCTTACAGGTTTTACATACTTTTTAATAGTTGAATGATAGAGTGTTGGTGTTCAGGAGAACTTTCCACAACAATGGAAATGTCCTCTATTCTGTGGTAGCCACTAGGGACGCGTAGCTATTGAACAGTTGCAATGTGGCTTGTATGACTGAGGAGCTAAACATTAAATTAATTCTTAAACTTAATTAAATTTAAAATTTAAATAGCCTCACGTGGCTCGTCACTGCCTATTGGACAGCACAGATCTTTCACATTCCTACCAAAAATGCGATTCCCCACACCAGTGGCATTGCCATCAACTGGGGCTTGCTGGAAGTACCGACTTTCTAGCCCATCCAGCCCTTCTGAGCCAGAACTGCAGTTCAGCAGGTTCTCAGGTGCTTTCCATGCGCACTCAACTTTGAGAGGCACCGATACTTGGCTGTACATTGGAGTCACATGGGAATTAAAAAAAAAAACTGTGGCCACTTGGGTCTCACCCTCAGTGATCCTGATTTCATCGGTATTGGGTGTGACCTGGGCATTGGGTTTTAAAAAACATCCCCCAAGTGATTCTAATTGCTCAGCCAAGACTTGGGGTTCTCAAACTGTGTGTGTACACACGTCATCTGGGAATTGGGTGAAAATACAGAGGCCCAGGCTTGTTCCTGCTTCAAGAAGCCTGGGCCTCTCTTTTCTCTATTAGCTCGCCCATGATTGTGATGCACACATTTTGGGTTTGGAAATCCCTAACATAAAAGATGGTTTCCCACTCTGCTAGAACAAAATGCCTTGCTGACTTGAAAGAACACAGATCTGCTAGATCTTTTAGTCGTGTGACAAAATACTGCATAATGCATGCTCTTTACAAAGTCGACTGCTCTTCGTGTTTGCACCATGTCTCCTGCTTGTGAATTTTTTTTTTTTTTTTTTTTTTTTACTAGTTGGTGAATTTCTGGTCTCTAAGATAAGTTTTTCCTTCCCCTTTTGATAGTAGAAGTCTCATTCACATTTTGGTTTTCAGAGTTGCTGAGAACTCTGCTAATGACGGCTGGCAGCTTCGTGGTCAGTTTGCCAGTTCCTTAAGGTGTTAGCTGGAAAGCCTCTGGAGCAGAATGTTCTGTAATATGGAAGCGTCTCAGAGTCCAGAAAAGCCCAGCCCTGCTCCCCAGCATAGCCCCACGGCCAGTCAGATGCCACATATCAGCTGAGGAAGGTTGGCATCGAGGAATGATTTAAAGGTGTCTGGTACATTCAGATCCCAGTTCACCAGACCTTAGGCTACAGGGTCTGGGGTGTTGCATTTGGCAGGATTCTATCTTGGGAACTGGGAAAGAGAATGGGTAACTAGGTGACTCTTATCCTTTTCATTTTTTTAAATGTGCTCTTAAGTTTTATATAAACTAAAACCTTTTGTTTTTGTGATACAGAGAACTTTTTGCACGCTAGTGCAGCCAACCTTTGTCAGGACATGAGTTTATTAGCTATTTGTTTCCGGGAAATAGGATATGAATTGATGAAGGTTTGGAAAATATGTTAGGAACAAATTAATTTTCTCCATGAAAATTAATTGCTGTTGCAAATAGGCCACAGAACTGTCTTTCTTCTCTGATGATCAATTTCAGCTTCAGTCCTTGTGTTTCCTGTAGTAAAATTAAAGGTGCAGGTACAAGGGAATGAGTATTGTTTTTGAGACCCGGGAAAACTTCAGGACCCCAGCAGCGAGTCAGCAGCATTTTTTATTGCCGTCGCTGCCAGATAATGGAAGGTCTGAAATCAAGTAATCAGATATGATGTGGAAAAGCAATAGTAAACTTGTGTCCTAGTGGAGATTCACTAGACTCCGTTTGGCCCCTCTGGCTGCAGTAGATAAGAAAGAATAAGATGAAGGAGTCCAAGAAAAGAAGGCTGCCTGAGCACTAGGGCGCAGATTTCCAACATGTTCTCTTAAATGGAGGCTTGTCCTAACAGGAAGCCAGTGAGCCCAGCTGAGCTGTGGGGAGAGAGCGTGATGACCAGGGCTTTCCTGGGGCACCCCTTCCTGGTGAACTTCAGAGGACCTCGGATAAATAGGGGCTCCCTTGGTTTGACCTAAGGCAAAAATGTAACTTCTGGGCAACCTGATGCCATGCTTGGAGGCAAACCCTCAATAAACAGTTTCCCTCAGTGAGGAAACTGGAGCTTCTGTAGATTAGTGTGAAAAATTCCCCAAAAGCCTACAGGCCGGGATGCATTTTTACGACATGAGTCAGCAGTGCCGCAGTTTGCCACATTTGGCATGAGCGTGACAGAAGCCCACTTCTGTTTCGCTCTCTTAACCGTGGGGGCAGAATCCATGAAAAGCTGGTTTCTTGGTGGCGGTAGGAAGAAAAGTCAGAAGCCCCTGGGGCTTAGGGGCAATGGGAGTGAGAAGACATCTCTTTCTTTCTTTCTTTTTTTTTTTTTTTTGACATCTCTTTAAATATTCTGGGTAAGCCTAGGTGGTGTCTCTAGACCAAGATGGTTAGCATAGAAAGAAGTAGTTGGGCACCACCACAGTTTGGGCAAAATTCAAAGCTTGGGGGAGACCCCAAAGGCAAGGAGAAGGGGCTGGTTCCACAGATCCAGGGTGGTAAACTGAGTGAAAAGTATGGGAAGAATTTGGTCAAGAAGTATGAGACTTAATCCCAATCCCATGAAAGTCTATTTGTTTCTGCTTGACTTACATCCCTTGCTTTATGGTTAGACAGGTGCTTAAATACAAAACTCAGAAAGATGGGCATTCAAAATAGGGCAGAGAGGCCCTTTTCAAAGGTTAATTATATTCAATATGTGTTCAGGAAGTGGGAGGAGAGGTTTTTTTCCCTTTTGAGGGAGGGAGGGGGATGTTGGAAAAGGCATAGACTCTGGTGGAGTCTGGTGTTTTGAAATGAATGTTCTCTGACTTTGTTTTTCCCTTTGGCTGTATACCTAGCGTGTGTCAGTTCCTGGAGCTGTGTCAAAGTCCAGAAGGTGGCTTTGGAGGGGGCCCTGGCCAGTACCCACACCTTGCACCCACGTATGCAGCCGTCAATGCACTATGCATCATTGGCACCGAGGAAGCCTATGACGTCATTAACAGGTACAGCCAAAGCCAGCAGTGCCAGACCCCCAAAGGGTCCCCGCCTGCTGCTGCTGCACTGACCATTGCTGTCTCCTCCCTCTCCCCTATTTGTGTCTCAGAGAGAAGCTTCTTCAGTATTTGTACTCGTTGAAGCAACCTGATGGCTCTTTTCTCATGCACGTTGGAGGTGAGGTGGATGTGAGGTGAGTGGGGTTTTCCTCAGGCCAGTGTGTCAGTAGATTCTAGATCTTCTCTGTCATTAGAGATGCCAAACCCAAGGAACAACATGGAAAAGCTGCTGCTTTGTCTCACAGAATGACGTAGAATGGCGTGTCAGTGACACAGCTCATAATCATTGCAAACATGACACAGATGTCCTCAGGTGTCACTGTCACTTGACCTCTTTTATGTAAGTGTCAGAATATAAGCAAGACAGGAACAAAATCAAATGCTTTTATTTTAAAAATCAAAAACATATTTGGTTGGTATAAAATGACATACCATACATAATATATAATAACGGTATAGTGTAATACAATCTTTAATCTCTCTGGGATAGGAAGGAAGAAGGAAGCCCAGTAGGAACTTAGTAAATATTTTCTGAATAAATTTGATGAACTCGGGAGAATGTTTATCACCTGAATGAGAATTGCTTTGGGAGGTGCACAAATTTTTGGGGACCAGTAGAGTGCAGCAAAATAGAGTTTCAGTAACTAATTGGAACTGGTTGGCCCAAAATTATTATTTTACTCTAGAATTGTCCAACATACCCCACAAGAAGCTCACTCATCTGGTGGGAGATTGCTGAAGCATATACGAAATTCACTAAGTCATTTCTCAAAGGCGGTGGATCACTGAGGTTTTATACCAAATCCTTAGAGAAATATGTGTTTTTGAGCTTTCTATAGCAAAGCCATCTTATTGCCTTATTTGTAAATGTGTTTAGCTTCTACACAAGTTGATTAATTTTCTGGGTTAACCATTGGTTTGAAAGTAAAGGGGGAGAAAAAAAACATGTAATGTGTCTATTTGAACCTAAAATAAGTTCTTCACTGGAAAAACTGTTTCTTACAACACTTCCAACACCAAACAGGTGCTTTTTCCCTCATGTTAAATAATTCTAACATGAACTAACTAGATTTAACTCAAATTCCACAGGTTAAGGGCTCAGTCCCACAAGATCACCCCCACTTCAAATGCCAGTCACAAGTAGTGTGTCCCCAGGTTACCCACACTTCTGTCTGACTTAGCTGCAAATCAAAGGTTCCCATGACGCCCTCTTCAGGTTCAATAATTTGCTAGGATGGCTCACAGTATGCAAGGAAGCACTTTACTTACTGGTTTATTACAAAGGATATTATAGAGGATACAAACGAACAGCCAGTTGAAGAGGTATATAGGGCAAGGTCGAGAAGGGTCCAAAGCGCAGGAACTTCTGTACCCGTGAGGTTGGGGTATGTCACCCTCCTGGCAGGTACACGGATGCATTCACCAACCTGGAAGCTTCCCCAAATACCTGCATTTACGGTTTATGGGAGTTTCATTGTGTAGACATGATTGTGAAATCATTGGCCATTGGTGATTAACTCAATCTGCAGCCCCTCTCGTCAAGGGGGCGATGATGCTGAAAGTTCCAACCCTCTGATGATGTGGTCAGTTCCTTTGGCAGGCAGTCCATCCTCCAGGAATCACCTCATTAGCATAACTCAGGTGTGCTTGACCAGGCACAGAGCCTGATGCGGGGCTCGAACTATGAGGTCATGACCTGAGCCAAAGTTAGATGCTCAGCCAACTGAGCCACCCAGATGCAGTTATTATGAATAACTAAAGACTCTCTTATCACCCCTGTCACTCAGGAAATTCCAAGGGTTTTGGAAGTTTTGTTCCAGGAATCTGGGAGAAAACCAGTATAGTAAAACCTTGGTTTGAGAGCATAATTCATTCCAGAAACATGCTTGTAATCCAAAGCATTTGTATATGAAAGCTAATTTCAAGAACCATTGGCTCAGTTGTGATCCTGTGACATCTGGCGTCACGTACTACTTGTATTGCAAGACATCCCTCGTTTATCAAGTTAAAATTTATTACACATGTTTGCTCGTCTTGCGGAACACTCGCAGAAGAAGTTGCTCGCAATCCAAGGTTTTTCTGTGTATGTTTCTTATTATATCATAATATCCCAGTATCTGTTGTAAAAACAAACTGAAGCATATTTTGTTAAATGTAAGAGTTTGAGCAAAATCTATTCTAATCAGGCAGTGTGTAATCTAGCAGATAGAAATGTACTCTGTGGACCTATACAAAACGAGAGATTTTTATAGGCAGAAAGGAGTGCGAAAAGGAAGTTATGCTAGGCAAAAAAAGTGGGCCAGTTATTGCAAGGTTACTTTCCTTTAGGGGACAGCAGGGTTCTGTCAGGCCAGTGACCTAAGTAGTGCTCATCAGGTGATTCCTGATTGGCTGGTTTAAGATTTCATTTCTGGGGAGCTGAAACTGATTAAGATGTGGAGTTCAGCATAAGTGACTCCCTTTGGGACCTGTTGTCTTGTGTTTTTAAACCCTGAAAATGCCAACAAAGCCAATATAACTAATGAAGAAAAACAGTATTCAGTTGACTCTTTTAAAAATTTTTTAATGTTTATTTTATTTTTGAGAGAGAGAGACAGTGTGAGCAGGGAAGGGGCAGAGAGAGAGAGAGGAGACACAGACTTGGAAGCAGGCCCCAGGCTCCCAGCTGTCAGCACAGAGCCTGACGTGGGTCTCGAACCCACGAACCGTGAGATCATGACCTGAGCCAAAGTCAGATGCTCAGCCAACTGAGCCACCCAAGCACACCTTGAATTGACTCTTCTTAAGGAAAAAGCTAAAAGTTGTCTCACCCCCACCACCAAAAGACACTACATTTTCATTTCTGTTCTACAGATGGTACAACTGAGTGTGCACAGTCTCGAAATTTAGCTTTTTTAAAATTTCTGAAATTATTAGACAAAAGCGAGATTGCTTTGGCATTATATCACATACCTTTTCAGATACAATTATTTTCTAATTTCGTTGTTCTAGCTCCAGTTTTTTCTGTGTTCTTATTTATATCTGCTAGACAAATGCTAGGAAACTTCTCCACTAGAATCGATCTGTGCCACCAAGGAACCCTGTACCTATGCTCTTCCAGTAATATGCTCTGTTCCAGCCATGCTCTCCACTTGCGTAGACTCAGAGATGTGAACGCTTCCGTGCTTTGCTTGGTTTCTAGTACCCCAATTCCCATCATTTCTTGCTTGTTATTTAATTGTCCTTTGCCTGAAAGTGTCAGCCAGGACTCCAGAGTGCTTGTTGAGTGGGTTTGACTTGGAGAGAAGCAGCAGTGATGGACATCTGGAGGCTAGCATGTCTTATCCTGGCTTAGACAGAGGAGTCTCTTGATCTTTCCTGTCTGTCACAGCTCCTAATAGTGTCTGGGATGAGCTTATTCAAGTGTTTATGGCACTGGAGGGCTGCCGATAATCAGATTGCAGTGAACTCCTAGCAAGTACAGTTTTTTTCCCGGTTCTTAAGAGAGCAGTAATTATTTATTACTGCCCTCCTAATCCAGGTTTTATAACTTGGAACATTCTTTGGGGATAGTAGGGAGACAGGGACCCAGCATTTGCAGAAGTTGAGGTGACAGGGAGTGTGTTCAAGAGTGTGCTCGAGAAAGCAGTTTAGTGTTGCTGAAGTACAGAGGGCATGGGGGGCAGTAGAAGTGAGGCTGGAAGAACAGGCTGGGGCCAGACTGAGGGGTCCTGGGATCTCCTTAAGAGCCAGGGAGTTTATTTTAAGAGCTGTGGAAAGCCACGGACTAGGTTTAAGTAGGGAGTGACTTGATCTGGTTTGTATTTTATGACAACTTCTCCAGTTGCAGTGAAGAGATTGTGGTGTTTTAGTAAAAGTCCTCCGGTTTCAGGGCTGGATGGAGAAAGACCAGGCAGGAGATTGACCCAGGTAATGGTGACTTGGATTTGGGGGACAGCAGAGCATATGGAGAGGAGTGGACAAATTTGAGAGATGTGATGAGCAGAGGGGTGGAGAGAGGAAGAAACTGCATGAAAAAGGTGTGTTTGTTCCCTCCCCTTTTCAGTGGGGGACTTGTGGCTGCTGGCTTCACATCTCAGTTCTTCCCTTTGTGAGAAGCAAACCACTTTGTTGGCCACCTCCCTACCTCAGAGGTTCCATTAGGGGTCAGGAGCAAATGCTGTGAATCCCCTCTGAGAGGCTGAAACGCTGGAAGAAATTAGCTCAGGCCTCTGAAGTTAGCTTATGGCAGATGAGAACATCTGGCATGGGGGACTCTGGTGTGCTTCTGAGGCCTGCCGGGGTAACTCAGCCTCTGCTGTGCTGTGGCCAGCATGAGCGGGCTGATAAAGATGCTGGTCGCACAATAGTGCTTGCAGCTTCTGCAGAGATTTCTTTTTGGAATACCTCTGTAAGTTCGGCTTAGTAGTGTGTCCATATTGAACAGTAACGGACATTAGACACTTCTCTTTCCTTCCTTTTGTATTCCTTAGGAGCCCTTAGCAACAGGATCTGTATGCAGAATTAAAACAAACAGTTGTCTTCAGTGTAAAATGGAGCTGAGATGCTGGACATTGGAAAAGGGCATAGAAGGGAAGAAAAGACAGTTTGTAGCTATATTCGATAGTAGAGGGAGAAGCTGAAATAACATGTGTCCTGGGAAGCATTAGGGCTGGGAGGGCAGAGTGGCAAGAATTATTCCAAATCAAGTAGGATAACATTAAAAAAAAAAAAAAAAAAAAAAAAAAAAAAGATGTTCTCTTTCTTTTTAAATTTTTTAACATTTATTTATTATTGAGAGACAGAGAGAGACAGACCGTGAGCAGGGGAGGGGCAGAGAGAGAGAGAGGGAGACACAGAATCTGAAGCAGCTCCAGGCTCCGAGCTGTCAGCACAGAGCCTGATGCCGGGCTCGAACTCACGAACCGTGAGATCATGGCCTGAGCCGAAGTTGGACGCTTAACCGACGGAGCCACCCAGGCGCCCCTCTTTCTTTTTCATTTAAAAATGTGTGTGTGTGTCTGTACTGGTGTCTGTACTGCTTGAAATCAAAGCACTTCTCTCCCTTTAAAGGCCTAAGGAAAGTATCTGAGTGGACTCATCTGTTTCTGGCCATTAGGGTTTGGTGCCCTGCTTTGGAGTGTCTGTTGCAGAAAAAATATATAGTTAACCTTTAATGTGTCCACGCTATAAACAGAAATCCTGGATCTAAAACATGACTGACATCTCAATAAATGACCGTATCAGAAATACTTGAATGACACCGTGGAAGTTTGGGAACCATTGGAGGTCTTTGAAAGAGCTAAATTCACTTTGGCTACTATTTCCTCTGATGTAGATTTGACCATGTGGAGGTAGGGAGACTAGAATGTCATGTTCTTTCACTGAAGCCACGCTGTGAGCAGCCCTATCCAAATAGAATGTCACACCTCTCAGTTGGAGACCCAGGAGGACTGACCATGTGCCAAGAGTGAGGACAGGAGGTGGTTACAGCTTACCAAGCAGAGGGCAACCCGCCTGAGAAGCTCCGTGAACCTTAGTTCATCCCTTTCTTAAAGCCTCACGTTGTCCCCGTGTGTTTCCATCCTAACAGAAGTGCATACTGTGCTGCTTCCGTGGCTTCTCTGACCAACATCATCACCCCAGATCTCTTTGAGGGCACCGCCGAATGGATAGCGAGGTGAGAGATGCTGGGGTCTGTCCTGGCCTCTTAGAAAGCAGGTGGTGAAGATTCTGAAAAAGTAAAGAAAGTGGAAAAAGGAATGGAAGGGAATATAAAATGACAGGAGATGGATTAGGGTTGTAGGATTGTGCATTTCAAACATACGTTAAAAGTTTCCTTTTTTCCGAACTTTCTTCAGTGTTGTGTAATTGTATGGATTGGCAAGGCTCAAAACCTTGGGCGAGCAGTATTTGTGGGCACCTAAGTGGATTTAACCAGTTTGGGGAGGATTTCGGTAATAAGATGCCCTTGCTGATGCCCCAGCAATCCCACTTCTACAGAAACTCACACATAGGCATGAAAGACACAAACATATGACGTGGTTGTAATAGCAGAAACCCAGGAACTGGTTAAATGTTCATAAGCACGAGATGGAGAAGTAAAGTGTGGTAGAGTCACATGGCAGTATAAATTGGTTAAAATGAACAAACCAGAGCTACATGCATCAATGTGGATAAATCCCCAAAACAACACTGAGTTAAAATAAAGGATGTTAAAACATGCGGATTAGCACATTTATTTAAAATTTGAAAACATGCACAATAATTCTATATTGTTTATGGAAAGAATCACATGTGGTAATATAAAAACATGCCTGGGAAGAATAAACACCAAATTCAGGATGGCGGTTACTTCTGGGGGGAGGGCAGAGGACATGAAATCAAGGGAAGTTTACACATCTCCGCGGGAGACTTCAGCTGTATCTGTAATGGTTTATTTCTTTAAAATAAAAGAAAGACTTGAAGCACATATGGCTAAGTTAAAGCTAGGTGTTAGATGCATGGATGTTCTATATATTTGCTAGACTTTCCTAGATGCTTCAAATATTTTATAATTTAAAAGAAAGTAAAGAAAATGTATAGTAGATACCTATGTACTTGATATCCAGGCTGTATTATTTTGTTTTTTACACGTTTATTCTTATCAAAGTAGTACCTATTACTGTGAAAATATAGTTTTCAGGTAAATCAGATGGTAAAATATGATCAGATTTACTGTCTTACATAATTTTTATTTTCCTGGAATTAATCATTACCCCTTTTTTTTTAAATGTATAGACCATGGACTTATTCCCAGATTTTCTGCCAGAGCTATAAAGTTACTCTCAATACAAACACTTTCGGTGATGTATCAGTTTTGTGTGTGTGTGTGTGTGTGTGTGTGTGTGTGTGTGTGTGTGTTCTGAGTTATCCTTCCTGGAGCCCCCTGCTCTCCTGCTTCAGTCTGGACAGATTGCTCTCAGCTTGCTGCACAGCAGGCATCCAGAAGCTTCCTTTCAGCATGAAATTCACTTCACTTCTCTCCTTTGTTGAAGCCCCTGTCCTCTTTTTTCTTGGCTTACTTACTCATTTTAATGAAGCACATACTCTAGTAGATTCCAAAAGAGAGCACTTGGGAGATGAATTTTTAAGATTATGCATTATTTTAAGATTAAGATTATTTATTCTACTCTCACACTTGATTGATAGTTTATTTGGTGAGAGATTTCTAAATTGGAAACTGTATAAATTGACATCCTTCAGAATTTTTTTTAGCATTGCTCCATTATCTTCTGGCTTCCAGTGTCATTGTTAAAAAGGCTGATAATACTAATAACCAACATCTGCTGAAGACCTGATATGTAATACTCACTAGTAAGGTAGCTAGAGATTGGTAAGGTAGTTTAGAGATTGAGAGTATAGGCTTTTGAGCTAACCTGCCTGGATTTGTTTCTTTTTTATGCTTTCTGTTTCTCAGTTAAGATTTCCCGTCTTTTTATTCTTTATAAGTATATATATTTTTTTCCTACTTCCCTGAGGTAAATATATAGTTATAACATCCGCTTTAAAATTCTTGTGTGGTAATTTCAGCATCTGGGTATCTTGGAGTTGGCATGTCCCATTTCCCTGATTATGCATATGTCAAGTAATTTTAGGGTTGTGTTTTGGACATTATGATGTTACATTATAGAGACTGGATTCTGTTAGATTGCTCTAAAGAGTGTTGTTTTTGTTTAAGCAGGCAATCAACTTGGTTAGATGCAAACTGTGAATTGTCACACCTGCACTGGGCTGTGGTTCAGCTCTTTGATCAGTTCATGGGTCAGAAGCTGCTCTCATTTTGCCCAGCACCTGTGTGATTGGGAGTCATGTAGAAACTTCGTTGAAGTTTAAACATGGAATTAGGAGTTTTCCTTCTCTGGCTCTTTCTGGTACTTCTCCTTAGTTTCTTTCAGCCTGGTTCTTCTTATCAGAAAAATGGTGGGCTTTCCATTAGTTTCGGCTGCCTTCCACTGACCCCTCTGACCTGCTGCTGCCACCACTGGGGCCCACAGCCATCCTCAGGGCAGACTGGGAAGAAAAAAATAGGGGAGGGGAGGGGAGGGAAGAGACTGCCTGCCTGCTGTTGTCTGCTCCAACTTTTAAATCCCCACCAGAATCTGCCTGCCTTTTGTCAGTCTGCTGAGCCCTCAGGAATTGTTTCTGTGTATTGTGTCCAGAGCATGTAGCTGTTATTTGCAGGAGGAGAAAACTCTGGGTTTGAATCCCAGTCTCGTGATTTACTAGCTTTGTGCCTTGGACAAATTATTTCACTTCTCCATGTCATGGTTTCCTTAAATGTCAAATGGCAGGATATTGAATTTGATATTAAGCTGAATTACAAGAAATTTAGGTGACCAAAATCTGTTATGGTAACCACTGTGCTTTACTGCCTCCCAGTGCCATTGTGTTCCCAATCCGTTGTATGTTTTGGTTTTGTTTCTCTTTTTCTCTTTCCCACCTTATCCCCCTCCCTAGAAGTTGTTGGAATCTGTATTCTTGAAGTTTGGAAACTTCAGGCTGATGAACCATGATACGGATTTTTTTTTCTTCATTTTTTGGGTACCCAGTATGTATCTTCAATCTGGGATTGCAAATACTTTAGTTCCAGAATCTTTATTATACAATATGATTTCCTTGATAATTTCTTTCCCTCTATTTTCAGTGTTTGCTCATTTTATAACCTCCTAGCAGTAGGATTAGTCTTCTAATTTTTCACAATTTTTTGCCTATTTTTTAACCCTTAATCTTTCGTACTGTACTTTCTGGGAGAGTCCCTTACCTTTTATTTTCTAATCCTTCTGTTGAGTTTGTATTTCTGCCATTCTATTTTAAATTTCCAGAGCTTATTTTATCCTCGTTTATAAAAGGAATACTTCTTTTTTACATACTTTCCTGTTCTTGTTTCAGGCACATTTTATTCTTAAAGTGTTTTCATTTCATATAATATTTTATCTAAAGATACAATTTTAAAAAGTTTCCTTCTGTTCCCTACGTTATTTCTCCAATGTATTTTTGTTCATCTGTTTTGGTCTCTCTCTTCCATATCAGAGACTTTGTTGAAATGTCTCATATTCATATTTGGAAGCCAAGGGCTAAAAAGCTGATGGGGAGCTACATGTGCCAGAGTAGGCTAGGTTCAGCCTTTCACCCCATTGGGTTTTTCTCTTGGGCTTATCAGCTTCCCTTGAGAAGGATCTTCCAGATTTCTGGTTGGGGTATGAAGTTGGCAGCCAGCTTTGTAAAGTAGTAGGAGGAAAAGGGGTAGGGGGTGTTTGTACTCAGATTATAGATTCTCACTTAATCCCCTGCTCAGTGTGGTGCCTCCTTCCTGCTCTGCTGTGCTGGACATCCTGGAGTTCAGATCCTCTTGATTAAACTCCTGAAACTTCCTGTCCTCTGCTGCATACCCAGAGGTCTCATTGATTCCTATGTATGTTTGCAACCAATTAACTTGTTTCCAACTCATCCCACTTCTTGAGGCATCGTGGTGCCTCTAGTTCCTGGGCCTTGCACTGGAGCATGTCGTCTTGCTTTCTGTTGCCTCCTATCCCCGGGCTGGTTTAGGTTTCTCTAATCTGTTAAGTCCGTTAGTTCTTATCTTTCCCCTTTTCTGGCTTTCGAAATTTTGTTATTTCCTGTCTGTATTCATATCTTCTCCTATGCTCTTTACCCTTGTGGGTTTATCCCTTTTTAAATTCTTTTCATTTTATTGGGCTTGTGCTCAGTCTGTTAGGGTTAGCTAGAAGACATTCCCAAAGAATTTTACTAAAATTACTAATTTACAATTATTGAAGTTGCTCCCACGTATAAAAGGGAGGGAAAGCGGAATGTAAATCGTGCATGTGTGCGTGTGTGCATGTGTGCATGTGTGTGTGTGTGTGTGTGTGGAGAGAGAGAGAGAGAGAGAGAGAGGAGGAGACAAACTGACAGTGGTCACTGCTGGTGAGAGGGACTAGGAAGCCAGCTTGGGCAGGAGATTTACTTTTCATTATTTACTTGTTAACACTATCTGTTTGTTTTTTTTTTTATTCAAAAAAAATTTTTAAAGGTAAGTTCAGAAAAGTTAAGGAAAAGGAAAATGTTAAGAGGTGCCTTGCCTGTTCTTCACCCATCAGACTTTTCAAACTTGACTGTTCCTCTGCTCCACATAGCCAAATGTGTTGGAAGGAAAACTCGCCACTTAGGCAGCAGCAGGGTCATGGGATGGAGGTGCTAAAGAATCCGTACAGGGGGTGGTAGCCAGTTTTTGACTTGGCGCCCTGCTCTGTGATGTCCCTGGGCCTGCGGACTGCTCTGAAAAAGGCCTGTGAGTTTGCAAGATGCAAGGCCTCCAGGGAGAGGTGCCTGAAAGACAGGCGGTATCATTGCTTGTTTTCTCTGCCATCCGGAGGTTCTGCTGGCTCTTGGATCATGTGCCCATCCACCTGTGCACCTATACCGCGGTTGGGATTGTGAGGCAGACACGCCTGTAGAGTGTGTACATACTCGGAGATCATCAGAAGTAAAGTCCTACACTGTCATATGAATATATACTAAGAAAAATTGTCTTTATTGCACAGAAAAGCATATTTATTAAAGATGAGCAAAAAGAAGAAAATCTAAGCCACTTGTAATCCACCATCAGCCACTCTTTTGGTGTATGTCTTTCTAGAATTCCGGGAAAATTATACAGTACCTTACCATTTTGTAACTTTTTTTGATTGGGAACATCTTTAAATATCCTTTGTAGCATTATTTTATTTCATTTTATTTTACTTTAATGTTTTTTATTTATTTTTGAGACAGAGACAGAGTGCGAGCATGGGAGGGGCAGAGAGAGAGAGAGAGAGAGAGAGAGAGAGAGAGAGAGACATAGAATCCGAAGCAGGCTCCAGGCTCTGAACTGTCAGCAAGAGCCTGATGTGGGGCTCGAACCCATGAACCGTGAGATCATGACCTGAGCCAAAGTAGGATGCTTAACCAACCGAGCCACCCAGGCGCCCCCATAGCATCATTTTAAATGTGTAGTTTTCTATAGTACAGATAGGCCATAATTTATATAACCAGTCCCTTACTGTTGAGTTCCTGAGTTGTTTCTAATATTTCACTGTTATATTATAATCTTATCTTTGAACACATTTTAACTTATTTCCTAGGATGAATTCCTAAAAATGACCCTATATTGCTGGTCGCAAGATGAGGCGTGTTTTTATGACTAGAGAATACACTATTAATATATAGTCTAACCCCCAAAATAATAATTGTTATAATAGTAAATGAGTAATTTGAATATATAGGTTATAATTTAAAAAATAAGTTTACTTCGATAGTAATAAAGTTTTATATGTTTATTATAGCAAGCTTTTGAAAATACAGAAGAATAAAGAGAAAAAATACCAGCAATAGACCTGCCCTAAATAGCAATTATTTTTCATTTTTATTCTAACCTGTGGTTGTCATACTGTATGTATGATTTTATTACTTTTTTCCTAAGAGATTTGAGGTACTGTGCATAAGTAGACTGTTTCTCTGAGTTTCCCCCCCCCCCCCCCCCCGCTTTTTTTTTTGGAGGAAAAGGCATTTCCAAAAGTTAATTAGCTGGCATCTTTCCATTCATAGTTGTGATGGTTCATGTCATTATCTGAACAAACTCATTCTTTGCCAACCTGGGTGCTTCTGCACTTGTGCCCACCCACTCTACCCGGCCACTCATGGGTTGACACCTACCACTCAATCTGCTCTTCTCCATCTCCTCCCAGGTGTCAGAATTGGGAAGGTGGAATTGGTGGGGTTCCAGGGATGGAAGCGCACGGCGGCTACACTTTCTGCGGCCTGGCCGCACTGGTCATCCTCAAAAAGGAACGCTCCTTGAACTTGAAGAGCCTATTGGTAAGTGTCTGTTGACTCCTCTTCTTCTCAGGCCCCAGGCTCCTGGTGATGTGACTGGTCAGACTCACAGTGCTTTGGGACTGTTTGGCTGTGGGAAGGACCAACAGAGTTCCTGCTCTGAGCCCACGAACTGAATGACCCGTAATGAAGATTTTCAACGTAATTGCTGGGGCGCTCAGCACTGGTCGGAGAAAGTGGGAGGAGTGGGCGTCTGCCTGGGTCTTGGCTCCTTTCTTCCTGCCTTTCCATCTTCCCTGCTCTGAACTTTCTATAGTATATTAGGCCAGCTCCACAGTCTTCCTGAGTCCCTCAAACATCTGCAATGAGGCAGAGTACCTTCCTCCTGCTTCCGAGACCGTAGCTTCAGTCTCTTAAATTTGGAGGTCATCATGTATCTTAGAAGGAATCTGCTAAGAGAAAAAGTCATGAGAAGTGCTCTCAGGCCTTTTGAAGCCAAGCTGTTATTACCGGCTGCAATATGTGAACATTTAGTAACCACATTCAAATGAGCTGGGCAGAGCAGAGTGGTTGCATTGAGCAGGTAGCCTTAGGCATTTATGTCTGGACTCTAAGCTCCTGATAGATATCGAGAAGGAAAGCTGACTGCATTCTGATTCACTAGATTATTCTTAATTTATCATCAGAGGCCTAGTGTACAAACATACACGCATGCAGTGCCACCGAGACGTCTTTTGGGAAGCATTTACTCCCAGCCATGACCTCAAAGCAAACCAGCTGCAGTGGACATTCATCTCTTCTCCCCAAGCTCAGATGTCAGCTGCTCATCATAGGAACTGTCATGAGACCCATCATGAGCTTCCAAGAAAGTTTCTGTTAGACTCTACGGATATACTACCAGTAGTATTTTGTCCTCATCCGCAGGATGCCTCCTATAGCATACTTTCCTGGAAGGTTCATGCTGAAATGGCCAGCTAGACATTTAAGAGACTGATTACCAATAAGGCATGAAATTGAAAAGCCCCATTTCCTGGGAAGAAATGAGGAATATAACCAGCAGGAGGCTCGGTTACAATGGCAACACTCTAGATTTGGGCCCTGTCTCTCCCAGTTCCACGCGACCTTAGGAAATGTGTCCGTTTTAACTTCAATTTCCTTGGTCCTCTGTAAGGTAGAGATAACAGTTCTTTGAAGGTTAAAGGAGGGGTTAGAACTCTGGACTCTGAAGGTTAAAGGAGATAACATATAGTAGGTGCTCAATGAATGCCAGTGTCCTTCTTACCCAGACCACTCCGTCCCCTCCTTTTGCTTTGAGAGAACTAGGACCCATATCTGAAGGATTTTATGAATTCATATGGCCGAAGGAAGCAGAGTAAACCCATGGGCTTAGACACTGGAAAAAATTATGTAGTCCAGCTTAAAAACCCTTAGTCTGGGTGAAAAAAACAAAAACCAATAACCTTTGGGGGCACCTGGGTGACTCAGTCGGTTGAGCATCTGACTTTGGCTCAGGTCATGATCTCACTGCTCATGGATTCGAGCCCCACATCAGGCTCTGTGTGCTGACAGCTCAGAGCCTGGAGCCTGCTTTGGATTCTGTGTCTTTCTCTGACCCTCCCCTACTTGTGCTGTGTGTGTGTGTCTCTCTCTCTCTCAAAAATAAATAAATAAATAAATAAATACATACATACATACATACATACATACATACATACATTTTAAAAAATATTAAAAAAAAACCTTAGTCTGTGGTGTAAGAGAAAATGAAAAATGGACTCCCCACTGTAGTACCTGTTTTCTCTTTTCTTGAGTGATGCTTCACCGCTTTCATTAAATGGCATCATCCCTAAAGCACTGGCTCATTTAAGACTCGCTGGTGATTTATTAGTGCCTACACCTGCAGTGTAGTTTTTTCTATGTCTTTCTTCTAAGAATTTGGGATTTGACTCTTATGGGTGAGTATGGCCTTGAACAGGGATATAATCTAAACTCCACACTTGGTAACTTAAAGACATCCCCTCCCCCTTCCAAAAAGGGTCCTCGGTAGCTCCTTTCAGGAACTCAGTCAAGTAAGAACCTAGGGGTGGGGGGAGGGGGAGACATCCTACTCTGCACCTTTCAGTTGTGAAAGCCCGTGGCTGGTGTCTGGAACTGCCTGGGAGGGAAATGGAGATGTCATTATCTGCTCAGCCAGTCGGTTCTGCTCGTTTCTGGAGGACGAAACCCCTGGCTATCTTGATCTTGGTAGCAGAGTGTGTTTAGAAAACTTGGAGATAAGCAGGGATGGGCAGCAGCATCATGTGTGACCGCTGAGTGACATCAAGAACCATCTTACAAGTTCAGAGTAAAAGATTGTCTTCTGTTAGCCAACCAGGTTTCCCTGGAGACGCAGAGAGGCTAGAGCTGACAGAGCCGTCCTTGGCGGTTGGGATAATGGCTTCTGCTTCTGGTCCTGCAAGTAACTTGCTAAGAAACCTTGGATGAATTTCTTCAGGTGCCAAGTCAAAGTCAGGAACAGTTTGAGATCATCCACTGAGACACAGCACACAATTCCATTTATCTGCTTTTAATAAACTTCCCTGAGAAGTGGTTAGAAATGAGCCACTTGCCTTCAATTTCCTCATTAAGCCTTGTTTATTGAGAGACATTTGCAGGTCTCCTTATAGGCCAACTTGATGTCTTTATTCTGTCAGCATCAGAACCCACTTGAAACCCAGGAAAAGGTGGTTAGCTGTCCATTGGGCACGAAGCAGAGATCAGTACTGGCCGCCCTGCCAAGAGTCCAGCTTAGATGGTCCAGTCTGCATCCGCGGCAGTGAGGGGAAGGAAGGAACAGCCCCAGGACTAGAATTCCAGTGCCAAGAAGCCCAGAGATGGGAACTTGGCCTACACCCGCCTTTCCCTTCTCTGTCTCATTCTCAGCAATGGGTGACAAGCCGGCAGATGCGGTTCGAAGGTGGATTTCAGGGCCGCTGCAACAAGCTGGTGGACGGCTGCTACTCCTTCTGGCAGGCGGGGCTGCTGCCCCTGCTGCACCGCGCACTGCATGCTCAAGGTGAGCCCAGGGAGCTGCTGGCAGGGGCTGGGTGACTTCCCCTGGCTGCTAACCCCAGTCAGGTAGCCAGAGTGTTTGTCTGTCTGTCCTGGATTTTGAGTGCCCTGCATGAACCGCACACCCCCCCCCTGCCCCGCCATGTCTCCTGCACTCACATGCAGACTAGGCTTTAATTCCAGTGGTTTAGTTGAGTCACAGTTGCTGCTGCAAACTGTCTGTGGCTAGGAGGAGGTAGGTGCGTGTCCGGGTCCCAGGGTGACTGCCACCTCAGCCGGGTGTGAAGCCACAGTTTCCAATGCAGCGTCCCGTATCGGTCATATCGGAACTGAAAACCCACACTGTGTGCGTCGCGGTCACAACAGTGACTGAGAAGGCGATGGCACAAAGGGGCAGAGAGGCAGAACCCCAGGAGAAGAGATCCACCAGGTCTGACTGGCTTTGTAGTTGCTGCCGCGAGCACTGTTGTATTTTAAATTCATTGAAGAATCCTAAATGCAAGGCTGTTCCACCCATACCACTGGAGCGGAGAGACCTGGGTTCGTTTCTCTGGAGTCGCAGATCAGAAGGCAAAACCAAAGCAGTTAGACAGCAAGCACAACTTCGGAGCGCCTTCCTTTATTTGATCATTTGAAATCTCAGGTCGCCCGCTGACTCCTGAACCATCTTTCTTATTTATTTTATGTGAGAGCAGCGTGTCTCTGAGGAAACTGGTGGGGGGAGGGGAAGTCATGGCTGTCCCGCTGGGTGCTGATGTGTTCTTGGAGTGAGAGCCCTTGGCCCAGAGAGAAGGTTTTCTTTGGACTTAATAATTGGGTAATTAATAGCTCAAATGTGGAAGATGAGATTCTTTCCTATTGTCTGGCCCCCTGACCCATGCTTTTCTTCCTTCTTTGGCTGTTCTTTCTGAGCACCTTTCTTTAGTCTCTTCGTTTCGTCTGAGTTGTGGCCACTTTGGATGCTGAATTGAAGTAAACGCAGTCTCGGCCCTGTCTTCCCATTCTTTCTTTTTTTAATTTATTTTTTATTTTTTTAATCTTTATTTTTGGGAGAAAGAGAGAGACATTGCAATCTTTATTTCTGAGAGAGAGAGAGACAGTGTGAGCAGGGGAGGAACAGAGAGAGAGGGAGACATAGAACCCAAAGCAGGCTCCAGGCTCTGAGCTGTCAGCACAGAGCCCAATGCAGGGCTTGAACTCATGAGCTGTGAGATCATGACCCAAGCTAAAGCCAGACACTTAATGGAATGAGCCACCCAGGTGCCCCCCATTCTTTCTTTCTTTTTTTAATGTTCATTTTATTTTTGAGAGAGCCTGAGTGGGAGAGGGGCAGAGAGAGAGGGAGACAGAGGATACGAAGCAGGCTCTGCACTAATAGCAGAGAGCCCGATGAGGGCTCGAACCCAGGAACTGTGAGATCATGTCCTGAGCCTGAGCCAAAGTCGGATCCTTAACCAACCGAGCCACCCAGGCGCCCCCTTGGCTTCCCATTCTGCCGGTCTCAGTCTGTCCTGCGATTCCTTGCCTTGGGCCCCTGGGCTTAGGGTCTCAGGGCGTTAGGATAGATCATTCCCCTGACTCTGGAGCCTGCACGGTCTCTGGCTTGACCACTATGATTGGGAGGTCAAGAATTCCCTGAAACTTCAGTGTTTTCAAAGCAAAAATAACTTAGGGTTTTAGTGATTCCTTATTTGAAACTAGTGAGGTCAAGCCCTTGGTAAAATGGTCAGCCTTTCACAAACCTGTCCCTGGCTGGGATGAGATGCCAGGAAAATCCAGGAGAGCTGTGAGAAGAGTGCTCCCTGCCAGCATCTTCAGAGGAGCCCCAATTGACATTCTGTTTACTGTAGCACAGGTCCTGGAGGAAATGACCTTCAGAGCTTTGCCTGTGGAAAGCGCTGCCTGTGAATCGTGGACCTTGCAGCTTTTGTCAGGGCCCAGGAGAAGGCCTGTGTTGGGCTTGAAGCTCACCCACTTCTCAGCAGCAGTGGGAAGGGAAGGGCAGTGTCTTGAGTGGTGGGCAGAATACTGACGTTGGGAGTCTCAAGGAGACGATGTGTGCAAAGATTTTCGTAATACACTGTGATCAAAGGTTTCAAAGCAGTCTGTATATAATTCCATTTTTAGCGAAGAGTTGACTCCAAAAAATTATGAGAAGGCACCTGGACTGTGAAGCGACACGCAATATTTGTTTTCTTTCTTTTTTTATGTGTATTTTCTGATTTTCTACAAGTAATTTGTATTCCTTGCATAAAGAAAAAGAAAAATAAAATTCTTTTATAAAAGAAGAGAAATTCTATAAACAAAACAAGTAGCAAGGTAGGACAAATTATTTGTGACAAATGACAAAGGGCTAAATTTCTTTAAGTTGAGAGGCTCCTAAATCACTAAGAAACAGATGAACAGCCCCACTGAAAACCAGGCAGAGGATCTGAACGGGCAGATTCCGGACGGGCAGGAAAGAGCTACTACTTGTGTTACCCCCTCTATGACCACCGCTCCTCCTGGCCGCTGAGGCTTGCCAAGCGCTCAGCCTCAGCCAGGGACTGAACGGAGTCCTCCACAGGTGTTTTCTCATTTGATCCTCTGAGCAGTGCTGTGATAGGTGCTGTTGTTATCCCCATCTTACAGATGAGGAAACAAAGACCAGCAAGGGTGAGCAACTTGCCTTACGATGCCTGGTCGCCACCTACGCCTCCGTCAGAGCCTTGCTTCTAACCAGCACAGGCGGCATGCATGAAACGAAAAGATGGCAGTGAAAGAAATGTGAATAAAATCAGTGGGACACTGGTCGTTTTTACTGTCACGTTGGCAGAGAGGAGAAAATGCGGTACCCGATGTTGGGGAGAGTGTGGAAAAACAGGCACTTTTGTACTGTCAGTGTGGGTGTAAATAGCTGTATCGGTTTTTTTGGAGGGTAGTTTGGAGATTTGTTTACATTACTTAAACCCAGCAAGTACACTTTCGGGAATTTACCTGCAGAGATATTAGCAAAGGACGTGTGTCGAAGTGGAGTTTTAATGGCAAACAACCAAATGCTCATTAAAAGTTTAATAGTTGAATAAATTATGATCTCCCCATCCCGTGGTTAGACGCAATGAGCTAATTGGAAAACTCTCCAGGACACAACATAAAGTGTAAAGGGCCAGGCCTAGAGTGGTCTCTGTGCACACGGACCGACCTCTCCACAGCTTTTCCTGGAAGTGAGCAAAACCCCTTTAGCAATGGGCACCTTTGGGAGGAGGGTGGGAGATGAAGGGAGGGAGACATACGTGTTGAATTGTTTTTCCTTCTGTACTACACTCTGCCTTTTTTGTTGCTGTTGTTAACCATGTGCGTTACTGCTTTTATCTTAGTAAATGACCAAATAGATTTTGTAAAGGCGATGATCACGTTGCTGGCTAAAGAGATAACAAAGGACCGACACACGACCTCACTGAGCAAGTGGCCGTTAGTGGTTCCATGCAGGTGGCTGCCTTATGTGTGTAGAAGACAGCAGTTGAGTAGAAGAACGAATTATTAATATCTTAAAAATATTCAATGCTGACTAAATTAGTGAGTTATTTGGTTTCTGTGGAGCAGTAAGAAAGCAGCAG